>NC_133414.1:30467500-31787500 GCF_049350105.2 Macaca mulatta
GCTGACTGTAGGAAGGCCTCACCTTCCTTTTGATGCAGTTACAAGATGGTTCATTTGCTACCTTACAGAAATAGCTTTGAAGAAAAGTACTGTAAGCTGCGTGGTTGTAATTGGATTTAAGTACTATTGAATATAATATAAAAGTGACGCATCCTCCTAATAATTAAAGTTGTCATCTTCAGGTTTTATTCAATGTTTGAATCAGGCTCAAACTTGCAGACTTAACTTAAGTATTAGATGCTTCATTTCCAAAGGAAGCTGGCCATGGAGTACAACAGGGAATCTAGTAGCAATCTGGAGTTTTCCTCTAAAAGGGCTGTGGTCTCAAAATGTAGTCCTGGGTATCTGGATACAATTCCACAACAGGTGAAACAGGTGATTGCTAAAAAGAAAAGATTTCAGGATTGAGGGACATAGCTCCTTCTTCTAATGCACATTATGTTGGGATGGTGGGGTAAAGGCCGAAATTTTGCAGGTTGGAGTCTTTCTGTGGTTTCAGTTTGCTTATCCTGGTATCTGCAGTTGAGAAGAAACCAAGTTTGAGATTTAGGATGTGGACAGGAGGCAGGAGTTTTGCCCATAAATTACAACAGAGTCTGAACCCACAGGGACCGCTAAGAAGACAAAGTGATCACCATTGGCTTGGGCCTGAAGCCAGGGCCCCTGCAGAGCAGTAGCCCAGTTGGGGCCTCCTCCCAGGGTCACTGCCGCTCTGCCTGTGCGTGGATGATAGACAAGCTCTGTGCTGCTTCCTCTGAATCATGGAAACAAACAGGCCAGGCCAGGATGGAATAAATGAAGCTGCAGATGAAAGACATTTTGAAGATGAACATGAATTAGAGGGTTGGAGGGATCTGATTTTGACTTTCGCATTTATCTGCCTTCTCCTTTCAGCAGTGTGCCAAGGTGGCCGGTCAAGCCATGGGAACTTCTACAAGAGCCTCTGCAGGCAGGAGGCTAGTGAAGACTTAGAGCCTATGGAGTGGACTCAACGCTCAGGAGAGCTATGAAGCCGGGGCCTCGTCTGCAGGTTTCTTCATTCATGTTGAGAAAGTTTGTCCTTCCTGCCACCCATAATTTTCCTGGAGAACTGAGAATAAGAAAACCAGAGGGACACCCACAGAGTCCATACGTTCCTAGGTTAGTTCTACATGGTCCCCTTCTCCTCCCAGAAACCTGAGATGTCAGATTCCTCAAGATTCCTTTGAGCTCACCCTAAACTGCTCAGGGCAAGAACTTTAGTCCATTTGTCTCTTGAGGCAGTCTCTGGCATGTTTATGAAAAGATCACTGGAGACTCCAGTTTCACAATCAACAATGTACCTAAAAATAGAAAAAAAATCTGTTCCAGGATAATTATGTCTCCCAACAGCAAGATCAACAAAAGATGCCTTCAGGGAACAAGTGGTCCTGCACTGAAGTCTAATGAGACTCTGAGCTGCCTCTCAGAGCGAGGGGAGGGTGTGGCTCCTACATGTCCTCTTCCCATCCGCTCACACCGACTGGCAGTATGGATGAAGCTGTGAGCAGTAAATGGTGACTGTGAACCATTCTGACCCGGTCTCACGTCACCTGGGGCTAGGTGGCACTATTTAATGAACCATCTCTGCGCAAGGCAAGGCCCGGAGTGTAATTGGTTGGAACGCTTTGTATGAAATCCAGAATGCTAGTTGCCAAGACTCTCTTCCCCTAAGTTTTTAAATCCCTAGGTAATTCCCTGGAAATGTAATCCGGATGTTCCTGACTCATGTATATTTAAACCCATCCCACTGTTGTTTCCAAAAGACATTTGATGGATGTTCCGGGGGGAGTGTTTTGTCTTTATCCAATAAAGGAATCCCATTAATAAGACTCACAAAAGTCCACAGGGACTGCTGTGAAATCTAATTCTGTCTTACGTTTGCTAACTTTTTTTTCCCTTTCCTTTTTTTTTTTTTTTCTGGCCTTGTTAAATAGTCTAAGAAAACAGGAGAAAGAGTGTAGCATAACATAAAGCATCCTGGACCTTAGTACCTTTAAGCCAAACCTTCCTTTCTCTGAGCTGGCAAACTGGGATCCCATCAATAAGCAGTGTCAAAATATGGAGTTTCCAGCAAGTCAGCTTAGGAAAGGGAGTAGAAGAGAATAAAGTAGAAATCAATATCCGTTCCTAGGCTCTTACTGCATTGTAGGAAGCACTTTTGTGTTTGTTTGTTTGTTTGTTTGTTTGTTTGTTTTGAGATGGAGTCTCACTCTGTCACCCAGACTGGAGTGCAGAGGCACAATCTCGGCTCACTGCAACCAACACCTCCCAGGTTCCAGTGATTCTCATGACTCAGCCTCCTGAGTAGCTGGGATTACAGGTGCCCACCACCACACTCAGCTAATTTTTTGTATTTTTAGTAGAGACAGGGATTCACTGTGTTGGCCAGGCTGGTCTCAAACTCCTGAGCTCAAGTCATCCTCCGGTCTCAGCCTCCCAAGTTATTGGGATTACAGGCATGAGCTACCATGCCTGGCCATAGGAAGCACTTTCTATTCCAGTTGGTAGATACAGAGATAGCTTATCCTTGCTGTTATATCAGCAGACAACAGATCCCCAAACACAGTGCAGATTCATCACAGGGTTTTGAAGTCACAGAGACTTGAATCAAAGTTCTGTCCCCCTCCTCCCATTCCTCAACTATGTATGTAGGACTTGGATGAGCTACTGGAACTCTCTTAACCCCTGTTGCCTCATGTTTCAAGTGGAGGCAATAATATTTAACTCATCACTTTTAACTAATATTTATTGAGCAATTATTATGTGCCAGATATTGTGCTAAGAGCTTTTCATGCATCATTTTATTTTACCCTTATGATTTCCTTATTCTATAGGCATGAGAACTGACACAGTATTCACATTTGCTCACTCACAAATTCACAGTATTTGCTGAGTGGCAAATCTGGAACACAAACATCGCTCCTTATGACTCCAGAATTATCATCCTGCTGCTGTATGAAATGACATAAGATATGTATAGGGTAGGGCTCGTAATAGCTAAGGAAAAGAACCAACACTGACTAAGAACCTGTCTACTGTGTGCCACACCGTAGACATGTTTTCCTTTCCGAGGCTGTCATTTTGCTTGTGCATGCAAGGCTTTTGTGGATGTGACAGTTCTAGTAGAGGATCACAGGGACATGTGCACCTCCAGCTAAGCTTGTCCTCCTCCACCAAGAACACAGCTTTCAGAGAATGTAAGTAGAATGGTAAGTGAGGAAGGAGACAACCACTCATTTAGAAAAATAGTTTCCAAATCACTCCTTGAAATGGGGTCAGGCACAGTAGCTCACACCTGTAATCCCAGCATTTAGGAGGCCAAGGAAGGAGGATTGCTTGAGGCCAGGAGTTTGAGATCAGCCTGGCAACATAGGGAGACTCTGTCTCTATAAAACAATAACTTAAAAAAATTAGCTGGGCATGATGGTGCGTGCCTGTGTCCTAGCTACTCAGAAGGCTGAGGCAGGAGGATCACTTGAGCGTAGGTGTTCAAGGCTGCAGTGAGCTATGATGGCACTACTAAACTCCAGTCTGGGTGACAGACTGAGACCCTCTCTATAAAAAAATAAAAAATAAAAAAAGAAAAACAAAAAAAAAAACCCATTTAAATGAATGGAGAAAATGATGTCTCAGACAGACCCCATACTCTTCCTAAAGGGATTTAAGTATGCCCCATTTCAGCATGACCATAAGTCTAGAAAATACAAAAGGAGGAAGAATTTTCTGTCCAATGCTTTATTTGTGCAAATGATGGGATTTCTAAAGCTTTTCAACAGCACAGCTGTTGGCTCTATTCAAAATCAGCCGATAGTAAGCAGGTACTTTGTCCTCTAAAGGTTTCTAGAAGCCTACATGGTCTGTATTTGGTCATCCCGATTTAATTCCCTATTTTTCTGATAGAGAAGGAATGTCGCTCTCTGTAGAAATATGTGTCCTAGAAGTTCCTTGGCTACTCCGATTGAAAAAAGAAACATGTTTGTGGGACTAAGCTAAGATGTTGAGATAAGAACGAACACAGTGGTCACAACAGATAAATAGGAGAAAGAAAGGAGCTGATGAAAATGGGAATGCTTTCTTTTTTTTTTTTTTTTTTCTCTTTCCAGTTGCCTTGTGGAGGCAATAAACCCCCTAACTATGTTTATATTCTGATGATGTAGGACATTGCTTCCAAAGAGATTGCAGTGTCCATAGAACTGAATCAATGGGAGCACATATTAATCTCTTTTTTATTTTAGGAGAAAGAGAATCATATAACAGAAAAGTAATGAAATGATCAAAATGTTCTTTTCTGTTCCCCCAAAGCATCATTAAATGTATGTTTAACCTCCTAATATAATCTGATTAACATATATGCTTGACATGATTCATTATAATAATGACAATGGGAATTTCCAAAGAACACTTATTCTGTGCTAGGAATGGTGCTGGCCACTTGACATGAATTATTTCACTTAATCTTCTCAGTAACTTAGTTGAGAAAATTGAGACTCCGATTTTAAGTGATGTTTCTAAGGCCATGTACATAATGCATAGGTTTGAATTCCATGTGTCTTTGACTGCAGAATCCATGCTAGTCCACACCTCCTAGCCCTAAAACAGCAATAATATATCAAAAGGGACCAGGAGATGAAAGGGGGTGGGAATTGGCATCTGCCCAGTACTTGGTCTGTATCAGGTACATTACACGTTTTCGCATGCCCAACTTCACATAATTAGTAAGTAGGTGAGCTGAGATTTAACTCCAAATGGATCTGCTTTCATAGTTCACTCATGTTCCCTCAAGTGGACTTTCTGCCTGACTACTTTATGTGAGTTTAAAAAAATTAAAATAGTTATTAAAGTTAAATTTAGGGACCACCTAATCCTGAAACTAACCAAAAACGATATTGGGAATTAAACTTAAGACATTGATATCCTGATTATCTATTGCTGCATAGCAAGTTACCCCAAAGTGTGGTGGCTTTACTACAATAATTTATTATTGTTGTTATAATCATAATTCTGTGGATGAAAAACTCAGGTGGAACACAGTACAACAGCATGCTTCTTTTCTTCTCCTTTGCTATTATTTATTTATTTATTTAAGTTTCAACTGGCATGTAGTAACTATACATATTTATGTGGTAAAGTGTGATGTTTCAATACAATGCATGCATTGTGTAATGATCAAACCGCGGTATTTAACATAGTCATCACCGCATACATTTATCTTTTCTTTGTGATGAGAACATTTTGAAATCCTCTTTTCCAGCTATTTTGAAATACATAATACAATATTATCAACCATAGTCTCCCTACTGTGCAATAGAACACCAGAACTTATTCCTCCTGTCTAACTGTAACTTTGTACCCACTGACCAACATCTCTGCATGCCTCAGGATGACTTGCTTCTGCTCTGCAATGCCTAGAGTCTCAGATAGGAAGACTTGAATGGTTGGGGGCTGAAACAGCTGAAGGCAGGATGGGTATCTCTCTCTTACTCTCTCTTTGTCTCTCTCTCTCTCTCTCTTTTTTTCTCTCTCTCCAAAATAGCAAGCTTGAGCTTCCTCACAATATGGCAGTCTCAGGTTAGTTGGACGTCTTAAATGACAGCAGAGCTTTGGAGTGTTCCAAGTATTTCAAGAAAAGGAAGTGACATCTACCAGTCTCTTAAGGCCTAGACCAAGAAACAGATACAGTATCATATTTACCATAGTCTGTTGTTCAAACTAACCAAGGGCCTACCTCAATTCAAAGGAAGGGAACAGAGACCCCACCTCTTCATGGGAGAAGTATTGAAGAATATGGAGCCATTTTTAATCCACCACTGCTAAACTTCAAAATCGCCTAAATATACTAATGTCAGCTGACTCACTAACATCAGTATGATAGGCTACACGTTGAGCTGTTTTTTTACCCAGGCATTAACCAAACTTGTCAATAACTATTAATATTAGCCTTATTGTAGATATAAACCATCATTTGGGCTTTTTTTTTTTAACGTAAATGTGAAGATCTTAAGGAAGGAATAAAGTAGTCTTTATTAATAGTTAACCTACTGTCCAAAAACAGTGTTTATAAGATTTCATTTAATTTTCATAATTACCTTAATGTGTTATATCCATTTTATAGATGAGGGAGTTAAGGCTTAAAGAGATCCAAAGTGGTTTCTAAATATCAGCATCCTTGATGCCTCAAACAGTTTTAACTTTCAGGGTGAATCTTCTTTTAAAGTTTTTGAAAATTAAAAAAAGTATACATATATATTTTTGGTTGATACATAATGTTTTGCATATTTGGTGGTTACATGTAATTTAAATGCACGTTACTCTAGTCCACCTAAAACTCCATAGATCCAACACCTCCAGATTCTTGAACATGTGTTTCTAAGTTGTCCATTGTTTGAGTTTCCTGTTTCTATTTAATTCTTGATCCATCAGATCTTGTCTCTAGTTACAGGTCACTGCTTTCCACCTCACCCCACCCTAAATGTCCCAGCCCCCTTATTCATTAATTCCATAAAACTCCTTTTAATACAGGACTGTCTTGAACATACAGATCTAAGTTCTGAAGGTTTGAGGGTAATAGGGAGATCACATTCCACTTGACAGAGAAATGATTTTCAAATGAATGTTAGACAACACTGTTTTTAAAAACACCTAAACCATTTCTGTTGCTGGGAATTTCTTACTGGCTGTTCACTCCCACCATGTGTTATAAGTCCCTGATATTGCCTCCAGCCTGTTGGTCTCTGGAACTACTTATAGCTTCACCTCACTCCTCTCCTGGCTGCTGCTATAAACTAATATTCTAACTATACTTTTGTGCACAGCCATTAGGGACGTTCTTTGTCTTGCCCTGGGCCATTGCAGAAACAGACTTCACCATTCAAAGAGGTTACTAAAATATTTTATGCACAATGACACTTCTCTTCCTTTCTACTCTTATCTGCTAGGGAGAAGGTGATACTGTACCAGTTCACATAGTAGATATGCTTTTGAGTTTAGTTTCAATTACAACGAATACTTTTTAAATCTAAAATTCACTTAGCAAATAAAATATGCCCTGCACATAGTAGATATTTAACAAATAGGTGAAGTGTGAAGTGTAAATAGGTGATGGTGAAGTGCTAATCAGGAGCCATTATGCTGCGTAGTAAAGAAAGCCTCAGTACTTAGTTTCATGGTTTGACCACTAAATCAGCAAAACAATGTACGAAATTCAATGAGGAAAAACATGAAATTGCATTAGAATACACAAGGAACAGTTCAGGGAGCCCATTGAAGAATAGTCAATGGCCATAGAATAAGATACAAAAAAAGATGACAAAGTCCCAAAAATTAGTATTAGTTGGATGTTTTTAAGTTTATTTAATAAATACTTGAAAGAAGAAATGCTTTATTTATTTATTTATTTATTTATTTATTTATTTATTTACAGAGACAGAGTCTCACTCTGTCGCCCAGGCTGGAGTGCAGTGCTGTGATCATAGCTTACTGCAGCCTCCAACTCTTGGGCTCAGGCAAGTCTTGCTATGTTGCCCAGGCTGGTCTCAACCTCCTGGCCTCAAGTAATCCTCCTACCTCAGCCTCCAAAGTGCTGGGATCACAGGTGTGAACCACTGTGCCTGGCCATAAGACATGCTTTAAGAAATCCTTCAATAACTTGCAAAGTACTGTGACTGTTGGAAAGTTATCATGACCTAAGAGATTATCTAAAGAACTAAAAAGAATGTTCTGGGAATTCAAAGAAATACTAAAATAAGGCAGCTTTGAATGAAGACAGAATAGCCCCAAAAGAGAAACAATGGAATCGTTTAAATATATATAAATTCAAAGCTAACACACCCCTCTTTTAATGAATCTTATTTTCCTCAGCATTCCGTCCTGGCGTGATGTGGCTGTGTTGGCTTTTGTTGAGTGAGTCTGTTGCCCAAGATGGCAGATCATGGAAACTGTGGTAGAAAACCACGCCCCATCTTCAGCTCCCTCAACAACAGTCCTTGGTTTACAAAGGGTACACAGTGTGGGCTGCTTTGTGGAAAAGAAGTTTTCCCACAATGCCAATTAAGTTAAATTTGGAGGGCCGAGTCACTTTTTCCCCTACAGCTAAGCTTGAGCCCACGGGAAACCATCTTGATCCTTCGATACAGTGCCTTCAGAATAGAAATCCAAATTGGTTCTGCTATGACATGGAGTACTGTTGAGATCACTGAACTCCTCTGACCACTCATAAATTTAGCATTCCCCTTTTCTATGTCAACAAACCCTGGATAATGGTGTTCATTATTTCACTGCATTCTCAAAAATAAAGGAGCCCCAACAAAAAATAGTCCTGTGACAAGCTATAATAATATAAGAGAAAACTCATTTCCATGTTATATTGAGCACACATGGGGTCTCACGTATTGTTATATGCTATCGTGACTACTTTTGGGTACCTTTATTATAGAATTTTTAGCTTTCTCAGAATTTTAAAAAATACCGATTCAGAAAGTGAGTGCCATTATTTTTGCCATTATTTTCATTTGAAGCAAATGAAAAACAGTTATTTGTATATACTTAAAAATTGCTATCAGGGACATTTTATCCTATAGGAAATCTAGAATATATACTCCCAGGTACCTTGAGATGATTTTTAAAGAACACGATAATCTCATTAGTCCCACCCCCATGGGTGGCAATGTTTTACTTTCCTTGGGTTTATTTTTAGTATTGTGCTTCCAAATTTTGTTTGGGGATGAAAAAAGTCATATGAAGGCCTTTTTTTGTATTTTCTGTAAAGCATATAAGGGCTCATTGGCTACAACCCTCTTAAAAATCAGTGGTAGGAAAAAAGCAAGTATCTTCTGAAGCAGTGAATTGCTTCCCTTCGCTGGCAGCGGAAAACAATGTAACCCATTGTTTTTACTCTTTCCCTAAACTGCCAGGAAGCTCAGAATTAAATTTGATGTTCGGTTGCAGTAACTATCTTAAACTTCCCCTTTTATATGCTTTTTGATTTTCTGTCTATTTTAACAAACTTACTGTGTACGTAACATTTTATTGAAACCTGCTTAAAATATTTTCTGGCAGAAGGAAGAATATAAGTTATTCTTTAAAAACAAAAACAAAAACAAGACCCAACTCCAATTACGCTGAAATGTACAGGTTATTTTAGATGTAAGCCCACAGAACAATCATCCATTAGGTTATTTGGGAGAATTGCCTCTACATATTCACTCTGTCCTTGTGCATAAAAACTCCAAATTGAGAAAAGTAGAAAGGCCATTTTGAATTTGACTTTAAAAAAAAGAAAAACAAAAATCAGAGACTTGTTCTGACACCCAAGCTGGAGTGCAGTGGCACGATCTAGGCTCACTGCAACCTCCGCTTCCTAGGTTCAAGCAAGTCTCGTGCCTCAGCCTCCCAAGTAGCTGGGATTACAGGCATGTGCCGCCGTGCCCTGTTCATTTTTGTATTTTTCAGTAGAGATGAGGTTTCGCTATGTTCGCCAGTCTGGTCTGGAAATCCTGACGTTAAGTGATCTGTGTGACTTAGTGGGATTACAGTCATGAGCCACCGTGTCCGGCCCGAATTTGATTTCTTGATGAAAATCTACTTTCTGATTTGATTCTCCAATGAAGTTGACCCTTGGGATTGGAGAGCAAAAGACCTCTATTTTGTTCTCAGTTTTTTTTGTTGTTTGTTTTTTTTCCTAAGAGATTCCCAATGATGAGTTAAGTCCAGGAGAATTTTTTGCCTCTGACTAGCACCCAGTATGGGTCCCCGCTTTGCCATATATGATTCTGGGTATGAATAACTGGGCAAAAAACTTATTTAAGTCCTCCTTACCAAGGGATGCTTGTTCTATCTGGCTTCTAGTGAGGTATAAAATGTCATCAAGTTGGGCTTTTCAGTTCTGGTATTAGCACTGTTATATCTGATATTGCAAATTCCAAAGGGCTAAAAAAATACAGTCAAAGAAAGCCAACCAAATTGCTCTAAAGCTTTAAAAACAAACATTTGCATTTCAATCATGGATAAAGGCCTGGGAAAGAGGGAAGAATCGGTGGAAGTATTTAAATCAGTTTGCCCACCTCCTATCACATTCTTAGACCAGTGGTACATATTGATGGGGTTCTTAAGCTTTTTGTAATTGTGTGGTAAATAATAGCATGTTCAAATATCTCATGAATTATGATTAGAATCTGATGCTGAAGCTTAACATCTCTTTTGAAAAAAATATAGTCAATGAATCATTCTTTATTACAAAGAACTTGGGAAAAAAATTAAGAACGGTCACAAGAGAATTTGGGATATTGCTAACCAATCAGAAGGTTTCAGGAAAAAAAACAGTTTGCATTTGATATAATTTAAAGACTATTTTGGAAATTTAATAAGCCTAGAACAAAGTTATTTGAAACTCCAGTGATGAATACAATGGTTAAGTTCCACTCATTCCTGCATCATGGCAGAAATACCCTTATCTCTGAACACAAACCAAAATATACAAAGTCCTGATGCCTATCTGCCAGCCCTGGAGGGCAGCCTGGCAATGTGAGAAGCCAGAACTCTCTTAAGAGCCTTCTCCTTTACCATCTGTGCTTTCTACTAAATCTGTCATCTTTTACTTCTATCCAAACTGGAAATGAAGGAGCAGACCTTCTCAGATGGCAGAGGCTACTGATGTTGGCAGTAAATATATAAATGAAATAAAAACAGAAATAACCAAAAAACCCAACAAGTTAAACAAACTCCTGAAATGCACAGCTCCCTTCTACCCTCTCTAAATTAATAACAGACTTAATAGTTCAAAGGTAACTTGCGAGAGGTTTGAGTTTCTTTTAAAAAACTTAAATATAGATTAATATATCCCCCTACCTCTGTATTAGTATTTTTTAAAAATAAACACATTTGGTCTAGTGTAAGGAATATTTAAATATAAACAGTAGTTTTCACACGCAACTGCATGTTTTTATAATATTAAATCAACCTCACACCAACAAGAGTTGTTGCAGCACTTGACTATGTTTTTATTGAAATCTACATCCATGATTTCTCCTTGCCATTAGAAGTGATATGGAAGTGCTGGGAAGGGAAGAGCGTGGTCCCTTTAAATGACAGGGAACCGAGGAAGGGAAGTGCTGGGTAGAGGAGGGCGTGGTCCCTGGCTACGGCTCCACCCCCACGGACGTAGGTGAGGACAGGCACTCCTGCTTTCGCCCGCCTCCTAAATGTTGCGTTTTCCAAGACTACTGTGGCCCACCATGCCCCTGTCCTGGGCCTATAAAAACTGGAGACCCTAGCACGACAGACACAAGCCGCTGGACGTGGAGAGGAGCACACTGGCAGAAGAAGGCTCAAGCGGCTGATTGTGGAGAGGGCCTCGAGAGGAGAGCGCGGGCAGAAGAGCAGGACAGGCACTGGCTGGCTGGGAGACCATTAACTGGCAGAACGACGCGGAGTTTGACTGGGGCAGTCGGAGGAGAGCCCACGCCGCCCAGCAGCCCGACTCCAGGACAAAACCATCTCCTTTCTGGCTCCCCCATCTGCATCCTTGCTGAGAGTTACTTCTACTCAACAAAGCCTTGCACTCATTCTCCCAGCCCACTTGTGATCGGATTCTTCTGGTACACCAAGGCAAGACACCCCAGGATACGGAAATCCCTCTGGCCTTCTGATAAGGAAGGGAGTCTCATTAAGCTGGTTAGCACACGCCGCCTGTAGACGGCAAACTAAAAGGGCACCCTGTAACACGTGCCCACTGGGGCTTCAGCTATAAACATTCACCCTAGACACTGTCGTGGGGTCGGAGCCCCACAGCCTGTCCATCTGTACGCTCCCCTAGAGGTTTGAGCAGCGGGGCACACCCTCATCGCACACACTGGGAGGGGGACAAGGGAACCTTTTCCATTTCAGAAGGGTGGTGGTAGCTCTTAAAATTGTGATGTGGATCACTGTTTTCGGCAACCAGCACAGATGTGTACAGGGACGAAGGCATGTGGTCTGCAGTGACACTCAGGCACTAGGTAAATGAGGACATTTACAAATGGTATTTGATAGGTAAATTCATAAATGCCAAGGGATAACCAGAATTTTATGTCCCAGAAACTGGTGGTGCGCTGAACTTTCTCCATTCTCCTTTCAGATCCCCTGTCGGCATTTCTGTCTTGTTTTCTGAGCTCAGGAAGCTGACCTCTGCAGATTGCATCCACTGGGTCTGAGACCCCTTGTCCTTCGGCTTCCTGTGGTTTCAGCCAATGACAGCCACTGTAGCAGAGCAGAGGGGGACTCATTCTGCTGAAAGCCACAGCTCCTATCCGGTGGTCTTAGAGCTTGGTGGGTCCTGTAACTACCTGCATCCTTGCTTGTAGGTTTAAGGGTGGCAATCACTTCCCTTTTGCTAGCCCCAGAGGAGCTTTACAGAGTCTTGTTGGTTTCCTTGCCCTTACTTTCATATAACGTCCTTTTATTAAAAAAATCACTAATTATCACATTTGAATGTCATCTTTTTCTGACACATGCAGCTATGCAGATTAAAGAGGGCAACTGTACTTTTAAAAAAACCAATAAATCAGACTTTTCATTACTTCATCTGGTCTCTTCCTTATCCCTTTGGTCCAATGTATTATGCAATATTGAAATATGGTGGTAATTCAGGAGGGCTAATAATCTCATGTATTGAGTACTTAGGTGCTAGATGTTTGGCATGCATTGTCTCATTTAATTTTTATTATTACCCACCTGGAAGGTAAGTGTTATTATCTCAGTTTTCCACACAAGAAAACTGAAGGACAGATGTATGAAGGAACTTACCTAAGAGCCCACAGTCGGCAGCCTGTGTGGTACTGGAGCCTGCATTCTTCATTGTCAGTGCAAAATCAAACAGTGAATTCCTGGGGTCAGAGCAGTTGGTCTTAAAGTGGGTTACCTTCCCTGCTTCTACTGGTTGTTTCTCCCTTTCCCGATTGCCTTCTCTCTTCTTTCTCATTTTCTTGTTTTCAACTCTGATTTCACCTCATCACTCTTTACCCTTTGTCCTTTGCTCAGCCTTCTACCCTCTCATGAGCTGGATTTTCCCCTCCAGTGCAACACAGAGCAAAATATCAAGAGCTACAAATTGTTTTAAGATTGAGTTGTAGCCATTACAAATTAAGCTTATGGAAAGTTCTTAATGATATGGAAAAGGTGGGATTGTGAACTCCATAAAGCAGCACTGTCTTGTTCATTGAGCTTTCCAGCAGTACAATGCATGTACTCAGCTGATATTTAATACACAATTTTTGAAAGAATGCAATACTAAGCTCAGAAAGCAGGGCACACAGTTCCATGCACAATGCAATCTCAGGAAGAAATCACATATGTAAAGTGAAGCCAGGGCACAAATGTGCTTACCTAGTATCTGTAGTTGTGCTAAGATAATGGCTTTTCAGGTGCTTATTTGAATTGTTCAGCTTTTCTCTAGTTTTCAGATTTTTTCACACTGGGCATGTTTTACTTTTTAGGCATAAATGTAACAACAACAAAAACCCCAAAGTGATACGGTTTGGCTGTGTTCCCATCCAAATCTCAAATTGTAGTTCCCATAATTCTCATGCATCATGGGAGGGACCCCGTGGGAGGTAATCGAATCATGGGGGCAGGTCTTTCCCATGCTGTTCTCATGGTAGTGAATAAGTCTCATGAGATCTGATGGTTTTTTAAGGTCCATCAGATCTCATGAGACTTAAGATCTATGGTTTTATAAAGGGGAGTTCCCCTACACACGCTCCTGCATGCCACCATGTAAGACGTGACTTTGCTCCTCCTTTGCCTTCTGCCACAATTGTGAGGCCTCCCCAGTCATGTGGAACTGTGAGTCCATTAAATCTCTTTCCTTTATAAATTACCCAGTCTTGGGTTTATTAGCAGCGTGAGAACAGAGTAATACACAAAGCAAAACGGGTAAAGTTCCACATCACGAGATGGTAAGCCCTGATTCTCCCCTGGCATGCTGGACACTTGCCTGTCATTCTCTCTGCTCAGCAGAGTCAGACAGGCCCCCAGAGAGCTTACCTACACCTAATGGGTAGCAGTATTACGGAATCACAGGCGTTGAGTCTCAAAGGGCCTGGGAGTTTGTCTAGTCCGATACCACTCTTCTTACCACCTTAGAAACTGGGACCCAGTACTGATTTGCTCTACATCAGGTAGTGGGTTCCAGAGAAACACAAGCTAAGACTCCTCATCACTGGGTTTCTCATCCAGGGCTCTCACCATTTCTCTTTGCAGCTGTCCAGAAGAACCGTTTTTAAACCTTGGCAAAAGTATTTTCATTTCAATGGGTGTTTGGCCATGCCTCCCGTTCTCGAGGTCAGGCACTGTTGAAAAGACACAAAAATGTTGGATCCCCAAGGTACTAAAGTAAATGAGGCACTTCATAACACAGTAAGACTGCCTTCCCTGGAGAGACAGAAAACAGCACACTAGGTGGAAACACTTTCCCTGAATTTTTTTTTTTATTTAAATCTAGAGACAGGGTCTGGCTCTGTCACCCAAGCTGGGGTGCAATGGCTCGATCATAGCTAACTGCAGCCTTGAACTCCTGAGCTAAACTGATCCTCCCATCTCAGCCTCCTTAGTAGCTGGGAATACAGGCTCACACCACTATATGTGACTAATTTTTATTTTTTGTGGAGATGGAGTCTCATTATGTTGCCCCATCTGGTCTTGAGGTCTTGACCTCAATGATCTTCCCATCTTTGCCTCCTAAAGTGCTAGGATTATAGACATGAGCCACTGTGCCTGGCCCTGAAAAATTTCTTTTGGAAATCTCCAATAAAAGCCAAGAATATCATACTCCAGGGCAGTCTTGGGGTGCTCTGACTTGACCTAAGAAAAGTCCCTCCAGGAATGGACAAACCACATGTCTGAATAATCTTCCCTTTCTGTTTATGCATTGAGTGACTTCCCCATGTGAAGCATATGCATGCTGGAAACACAACAGTGAGTAAATGCACTGACACTCATGCATGAATATACAATAACAAAGGGTGTAAATGTCGTAAAGGAAGATACAGGCAGCATGGGGAGTACTCAGCAGGGAATCTGCCCCAGAGTGAAATTCTAGGAATTTCTTCCCAAAGACTTTCACTTTCAGCTCAATTTTAAAGGATGTGTGAAGTATGGGGAAGAGCATCAAGGCAGAGGGAATAACATGTTCAAAGGCTCAGAGGTAAGAGGGGTTTGATATGTTGGAGAAAGTTACAGAAGGCAAATGACTCAGATCGTTCCTTTGGAATGTCTGTTTCTGAGCATCAGGGCCTTCTGCTATGACTGCCTGGGTGTTTTTGTTTGTTTATTTTCTTTCTTTCTTTCTTTCTTTCTTTCTTTCTTTCTTTCTTTCTTTCTTTCTTTTTTTTTTTGTGTTTTTTGTTTTTTGACAGAGTTTGGCTTTGTTGCTCAGGCTGGAGTGCTGTCGTGCTATCATAGCCTACTGAAGCCTTGATTTCCTAGCCTTAAGTGATCCCCCCACCTTGGCTTCCCAAAGCATTGGGATTACAGGCATGAGCCACTGCACCTGTCTGTGTGCTTTCACTGCAAAATGTACCTTTGGCAATTGAAAGTGCTGGCTTGATGGCATTTGGAGATTACATGTGAAGGATAATGATTTTTAACTTTGTTGTCATTAACATTAGTCAGTATTTCAGGCAATAATTGAGTCACTTTAACGATAACTCCAGGTTCATGCTCACAAAATGTATCAATAGCACGTGGAAAGGCATCTTTTTTTCTCTAGTAAGTGATCATGCATGCAATTAATCTGGAAGAGTTTTAAATCATTAGAGTAAGAAAAATAAGAAATCAAAACTCAAAAGTTTTACACTACTTGGAGATATTTTGCCTCTCTTGAGTTTAATCCAGTTTATCTTGTTTCTTGGGGTAGAATTAAAATATAGGTTTTGCAAGAGCTTTCATATTCAATTCATATAGCGAGGTCATAAACCCTAGAATCCCCAGAGAAGATAGGGCTAACTAAAGGTGAATGACAGATACAAGTGATCTCAGTTTTAAGGCAGATTTATCTATGCAAGTGTAAGATACAGAGGTAGTTCATGAAACCTTCTGACTCTTCGCGTAAGTATCTCGTTAACTTTTCAGGAATGTCAAAGAAACTACTGAATTTTGGAAATGGGACAAATAACCAACACATCTCTCATTCAATATATATCCCATCCTTCCCAACTTCACATTACCTGCAAATGTAGTGAGAATGCCTTGTACATATTCACCTAAGTCACTGATAACAGCTAAATAGGGTAAAACCTAAAACTAAGAATATATGACTAAAGTAACTATCCTGCAACTGGGCATGGTGGCTCACACCTGTAATCCTAGCACTTTAGGAAGCCAAGGTGGGCAGATCTCCTGAGGCCAGAAGTTCGAGACCAGCCCGGCCAACATGGTAAAACCATGTCTCTACTAAAAATACAAAAAATTAGCCAGGCATGATGGTGGGTGCCTGCGATCCCAGTTATTCGGAAGGCCGAGGCAGGAGAATTGCTTGAACCTGGGAGGCGGAAGCTGCAGTGAGCCGAGATCATGCCATTGTACTCCAGCCTGGGCAACAAGAATGAAACTCCATCTCAAAATAAAAATAAAGTTAACTATTCTGCAAGAAGACAACAGTCAGCATCATTCATGTCCTTTGTCCTCCATCAGCTACTAATGCACTTAATTATTTTAGCTTTCAATCTGTATTTATCTTGTCTGTGGAATAACCCAAAATATATTGTCACATGCCTTGCTAAAGGTCAGACTTACCTGTTTCCTGACCACTTGTCTAGTCAGCCTATCCAAATTGGAAATTAAAATGGTTGGACTTATCCATCCTTAGTGAATGCTAATTGATTTTTCTTCATTTTATAAGCTCCACCCTTTTCTTTAGTAATCCATTTTTAATCCTGCCCTCAGTGTCTGGGTTAAAGACAACCTTACCTTAAATCTAGAGTCTACTTATATTTTTATGTGGAATTAGAAAGTGCAGGTTGTTGACACATTGGTTTTTATTGGCTTTCTATTTGACCCTTGACAGTTTTAATCAGAGTAATTTCAAACTCTGTAAACTGATCCAAAAAAATTATTACGCAAATTTGTGCATATCTAGTATAAAAATAACCACAAGTTTGTGATTCAGGGACATTTGTGGTTTTCCCAAATAGGTTGTGACAAAGTCATGAATATATACACATACCCTTGGGTAAGTCAAATAAATTTTGCCCTATATATTCCCATATCTTCTCCCTCACTCTTCTGCAAGACCTTTCCTTGGATTTCCCAACTTTCTCTGGAAGGTCTCGAATACCCAGGTTTTGACATCTATTTCAAGCCTTTGTTGAAATCATTATGTTGACCTAACTGAGGCGTTTTCTATGCATGCATAATTATTCAGCATGAATGTCTCAATCAAGACTTCTTATCTGCTAGTTTTTATGGGCCAAAAGCATAAACCAGCTCTTTTTTTTCTTGTTTTTTGAGACAGGGTCTTGCTCTGTCACCCAGGCTGGAGTGCAGTGGTACGATCTCAGCTCACTGCAACCTCTGCCTTCTGGGTTCAAGTGATTCTCGTGCCTCAGCCTCCCAAGTAGCTGGGACTACAGGCATGTGCCACCACGCTAGGCTAGCTTTTGTATTTTTAGTAGAGACAGGTTTCACCATGTTGCCCAGGCTGGTCTCGAACTCCTGACCTCAGGTGATCTGCCCTCCTTGATCTCCCAAAGTGCTAGGATTACAGGTGTGAGCCACTGCACCTGGCCAACCAGGTTTTTCTTTTCTTTTCTTTTCTTTTCTTTTCTTTTCTAAGAATCAAAGAAGAGTAACTGCTGAATTTTTGTTCTATTGCAAAGGGCTTTACTATTACTTTGTCCCTTATGAAAGTAGATGTGAGATTTTGATTGAGTTCTGAGAGATGACACTTCTGCCAGATTTTTGTAAATATTGTCTATTATTATGTGCAGTTATTATAAGGACTGACGAAGGTGGAAAATTGTGGGTTTCTTTGTTTTTCTGAGTTTGCAACATAAATCTCAACCAGAGAATCACAAAACAACAAACCCCAAAAAAATCAGTCTGCTAAATCTGCTAAGGGTTCATGTGTCCTGGCTCCTGATGGTACCCAAAGCAGCAGGGTCCAAATGAGCAAGAAGCAGAAAATACCAAAGACATCCCCATCTGTATAGACCTGGAAAATGTCATCGCATGTACTTGACGTTCCACTGTTAAGGTAGCTGATTTATCCTGTAGCTAAAGTCGCTCTCTCTTCCTAAAAGATCTTGCTTGTTTTAACTTTGTGGCATTCATGTTGCTGTTCCAGTCCAATCCCAGGATAAGCTTCTGAGGTTGCAATGCCAGTTTGGAGAGCAGGACAGCAACAAATTCCAAGGGAAGCCCTGGGGTTATCGCAAGCTCCAGTCGCCTGAGTTATGTCACATTGCCAACTTCAACAGAGGTTGACCTCAAGCTGAACTCCGCATTGCCAGGCTGCAGAGAGCTAAGCCAAGCAGCTATAACAAGTACAGGCCTTCCCAGCCAAGCAGGAGCCCACCTAAAATAAACCTGTAACCTTTCCCCAGAATATGTTGTGTTTGTTTATAAATAGCCTAACTGTGTATCCCCTAGAGTTCACTCATGGGGGCAGGAAGTCAACTTGTGTTAAACCCTCAGAGTTTCTCAGGTACCCCCCAAACTCCAGGCCTGTACTCACCAAAAATGGATCATTCTCTTCTTGGACTTCCTAGAATCCCGAGACCCAGGGCAGAAAGGAGAGTAGCCTCAATTTTCTAGTGGCTGGGAGGAATCTAACTCTATTTTTTTCCTATGGGTAGCAAAATGCCTGAGTTAAAGTTCCAGATTTGATATAAAAATGATAGTCACCCTTACCACGTGCCAGGTACTAGCCCATGCATTGCACATAATAACAAAGTAGGACACACCAACTCATTTAATCCTCGGAACAACCTTGTAGGAACGCTTCTCAAGGCTATATTACGGTCAGCTCTATTCCCAGTTGGGAGAATTCAGGCACAGAAAGGGTGAGTAGCTTTCTCAGCTAACAAGCACTGGAGGCAAGAACTGATCCAGGTTTTCGAACACAGAATTTACACCTTTGTATTCATTTTTTGCAAGCCTGGGTGACGGAGCAGAAGGGAACTGGTGTCAGGATCCTGAGTCAGATGTGCCGAGTCTAGGCATCTCCAAATCTTGAAGTCCACAGAAATGCGGAGAAAATAGCAAAAGGCACTACAGGATGGATGGGGGTCTCAGCAGAATGAAGGCTAAGAGAGTTTAGGAGGGGAGGATCTCCCCCTTCTTCCCCATCCTACCGCCACCCCCAGTCTGCAGGCAGAATTTGATTGTAAAGGAATTCCCATTCAGAGGCTTAGCCTTAATTAGGTTAAATTCCTAGTGATCAGCAATCCCAACCAATCTAACCAGAGAAACCAGCCCTTTCAGTGTGAAGAACACCCTCATCCTTTCCTACTGGCAGGCTGTGAATACTGGCCTCCACCCCAGGCACCCACCACCCACCCACAGGCTCTTTCACAGCAAGGCACTAAGCTGTCTCTGCCTGGGCATTTCAGCAGCTGGGATGTTCTCCTGGTCGGCGCTTCTCACATCTTCTGTACAAACAGAGCTGATGTTCCTAAGATGACTTCCATGCCCTACAACACCCAGTGAATCCCCAATGTCCATCACAGTTTCCATTTTCAATGTAATTTTCAGTTTATGAGGTCATTTGTTATATTTTAGATCTTCCAAAATTGGCATCATATATGACATAAACTAAATGCGGTAGCCAGATTATTTTTTTAGCCACTCACCCACTAAATGGATCACTCAAATAGAAATAACCCCCACTCAGGAATTAAAGCTTGAAGGATACTGCTTATCAGATGCTGGGACAATGATTCCAAGTATCACCGGGATCAACCAGGATTAGGTACCAATAGATAACAGTGCCTTAACACAGAATTTCTGAAACTTGAAGGTGTATATGAGCAACCTGAGGACTTGTTATCTTATTGCTGTGTTTTGCTGAGAGTTCTTTGTATGTGATTATTATTTGAGACAGTATCTCACTCTGTTGCCCAGGCTGCAATACAGTGGCATGATCATAGCTCGTGGTAACTAAGGGCCTTGTTAGAATTCAGGTTCAGATTCAGTGGTTCTGAGGTGGGGTTGAGAATCTGCATTTCTTACAAGTCCCTGGGTGATGCTACATGGGGAAACTATAAGGAGCAAGGCCTTGAAAAGTTCATTTATCTTGAGACTCTGTGCTCCTGATTGATGTTGTACAAATTGATGCAACCCAGAAACCTCTGAGGGGCATGCTCCTTATTATGGACACCCATAAAATAAAGTGAACTTGTCCTGGGCTCTTTGGATGGGACGATCTTTTCAGATCTCAATGGTTTTAAGTTTTTGACTCTGTGCTTTCCCTTTGCTCAGAAAATATTTCCTATGGGACTGTTTTTCTGTGTTAATATAAGCATCTCTACCTCAAAGGAACTCCGTGTCTCTGAACCGAAGCTCAATAAAACTTTTCTCAGGGCCCTGTGGTTTGGTTATTTCATGTCTTTACATGTGGGTTACAGGATTATGCTGAAAGGGGGGAGGTGAAACAAATGTCTACTCTATTGAAATTGGAACAACGATTGGAACAAGAATTTTAAGCTTTTTGAGGACGGCCACCTTGTCTAACCCCAAATGAACAAACGATGTGAGAGGCAATACAGCAGAGAAGCGAGACTTCAGGCTTTGCAGAAACAGAGACCCTCATTCAAGTCCAAGTTCTGGAACCACAGGAGCTGTCACATGGGGACAGTTTCCTAAACTTAGTTTCCTTACCCGTAAGATAGGTGAGGCCGTCATGAGCAAAAGAGCACTGGTGAGATACACGGCAAGACAGAGAAGGCAAAACTCGTGTTTCCTCTTGACAAGCTCTGGATGGGTTCCATCAAATCATCCTGGCACTAAAGGTTGTTAACTACTGATGACGAGAATCTGACTGCTGATGTCCTCCAGAAGGTGCCTTTATAGAAAGAAAGCAGAGACTCAATTGTGGGCTCATTGAACAGAATTGCATTCAGGTTTTCCCTGCCGGGCATCTCCATCCCTTTATAGAATCACAGACAATCTGATACTGGTTGCATTCTGCAACATCCACTAGTAGGGGTGGTTTATTGCACTGCATAGGAAAAACATTTAGAAGATATCTTTCAAATTTTGTTTTTTGGGAAAACAAAACCCAATATAGTTTTCTCTGTTTAAGTTATTTGGCTTAGTGCTTATTACTTGAAATATGTTTTCTAGTTGACTTTTTTTTTTCCTCTTTCAAGATAAGTGTCTCTGCCTCAAGAAGATTGATTCAAATGGTAGGGCAAGCTTCCTGTGTCCACTCCTTACTATAATACCTCTCATCCAGCCATGAAGTAGGATGCTGGTGGAATTTTCACTCATCTTCCAGTGCCACCTATCACATCCCATAAAGGGAGTAAAAATGTTGTGCCTTAAGAGCTTTTCTGCCCCAAAGTACACACCAGATGACGTTGAGCAGAAAAGTCTCCAAACCAAGGCCGCCAGATCCTCTTACTTCAAAGGCAATTCTCAGCTCATGTCTCACTGTTGCACCTTATTCTTGAAGCATCTTGATTTTAGGGCGTGGAAATGTGAAACAGACACTTCCTGCTAGAATCCACTGAATAAGTGCTTCCTCAATATTAGGTTGGTGCAAAAGTAATTGCAGTTTTTGCCATTACTTTCAGTGGAATGAAATAGTATATCAGCAAACCAGGCTGGGCGCGGTGGCTCATGCCTGTAATTCCAGCACTTTGGGAGGCTGAAGCGGGTGGATCACGAGGTCAGGAGATCGAGACCATCCTGGCTAACAAGGTGAAACCCCATCTCTACTAAAAAAAAAAAATACAAAAAATTAGCCAGGCATGGTGGCGGGTGCCTGTAGTCTCAGCTACTGGGGAGGCTGAGGCAGGAGAATGGTGTGAACCTGGGAGGCGGAGCTTGCAGTGGGCCGAGATCGCGCCACTACACCTCCAGCCTGGGTGGCAGAGCAAGACTCCGCCTCAAAAAAGAAAAGAAAGAAAAAAAAAAACACTGCGAAGTCCTGTCTTAGTTTTTTTGGGCTGATATAACAAAATACCATCAACTGGGTGCCTTGTAAACACCAGAAATGTCTTTCTCATAGTTCTGGAGGCTGGAGTCTCAATCAGGATGGCAGCACGACTGGGATCTGGTGAAGATCTTCTGGGTTGCAGACTGCTGACTTCTCGTACCCTCACATGGTGGGGAACAGAGAGGGGAGACAAGCTCTCTCAGGACGTTTATAAAAGCACTAATTCTATTCTTCCTTATGACCCCATTGAATCCTAATTACCTCCAAAGGTCCCCACCTCCTAATACCATCATATTGGGTGGTAGGGTTTCAACGCAGAAATTTTGGGAGGACACAACGTTCCGTCCTTTTAAAAAGCACACATCCTTTTAAAATGCACATTCTGATTCATTTGATCTGGGGCAAGGCCTGAGATACTAAATTTGCAACCAACTCCTAGGTGATGCTGATGCTCTGGTCCACAGTCCAGCAGGCTGTGAGTAGCAGCACACCAGCACTCTCTCTGGCCCAATTTAATTGAAAACACTCTAAGGCATCGCTCAAGACCTCCTCTGTGCATGTGTGTCTCCAACCAGCCAGAAACTTGTTACGCGGTCATCAACTTTGATTTCCACTTCCTCTCGATACCTTGGGCCAGCCTGTTCTGAGTGTTTGAAGGCAGGTTCCTAACGACTTCGCTGTAGTCACCCCAGCAAGAAGACACAGAAACAGGCTATCCTCAGCACAGCTCCCAGGACCAGCTGGATGTTTTGAACTCTAGAGGAGGAAGCCCGATCTCCACAAACCTGTGGATCATAGAATTTTAAAATGGAGAATAATCTTAGAAGTAGTGTTATACAAAATCATTTTATAGGAAATCAAGTACAATAATAAGAATAATGAACACTTACTCAGCACTCACTCTGTGTTCTTTAATCTTCACAACAGCCTCATGAGATAGGTCTAATTATTGTGCCCACTTTACAGGTGATAAAACTGAGACTTGGAGTGGTTAAATATCTTGCTTGGGATCACTCATCGTGTAAGTGGTGCAAACCCAGCTTTGTTTGATTCCACCCTCATGCTCCTAACTACAATTGAGCAAGGCTTTTAACCAAGAGAAATGGAGCAATTCCCTCTGAAGATACACTGTAATATCCGGGATTGGGATCTGTGTCACTGAACTCATAGTTCTTTCCCCTCTACAGTAAGACGGTTTAACTTTTTTTTTTTTT
This sequence comes from Macaca mulatta, assembly GCF_049350105.2. Classification (NCBI taxonomy): domain Eukaryota; kingdom Metazoa; phylum Chordata; class Mammalia; order Primates; family Cercopithecidae; genus Macaca; species Macaca mulatta. The sequence goes on from NC_133414.1 coordinate 30,490,865, forward strand.
TGAAACAGAGTTTCGCTCATGTCGCCTAGGCTGGAATGTACTGGCTCGAGCTTGGCTCACTGCAACCTCTGCCTTCCAGGTTCAAGCAATTCTCCAGCCTCAGCCTCCTGAGTAGCTGGGATTACAGGCGCATGCCACCACGCCGGGCTAATTTTTGCATTTTTTTGTAGACACGAGGCTTCACCTTGTTGGCCAGGCTGGTCTCAAACTCCTGACCTGAGGTGATCCACCCGCCTCAGCCTCTCAGAGTGCTGGGATTACTGCGGACCCATCACCTTGCAGAAACTTTCATTCCAAGAAGGAGAAAAAAGGAGATTTTGATAGTACAGTTAAGGAATTTTTTTTGTTGTTGTTGTTCCCATTCACCATCCCTTTACCCCCTGCCAGCCTCTAAGCCCTGCTAAAGTGAGTGTCATGATATTCCAGTAGGTTTGAGATACTCAGAAAGAGATGTGCTGTTGTACAAAGTTGGTTAACAATTTTTTGTTCTGGATTGTCTGGTGTGAGCCACCGCGCCCGGCCCAAGGGGTTTATCTCAAAGCAAGTGTTAAGTGTCACGTGTTTCTGGCCCTGAGTATTGCATTCAAGCACAACTACAATAATGAAAAAGATTCATTATCTCACGAGGCATTGATAACTGAATATGCAATAGTATAGAAGTACTATGTAAATCACATCCGAGCAGAGATAAAATATTTAGTTTTACCTGTTCTGTTTCCAAAGGGTGTATCAGATTTCCTATTGTTCCTGAAATCTGTATATTTGGTACCCAATACTGAATACACGATGCCTTAATGACACAGCATTTTTGACAGCTATTCCCAGAAGTAGGTTGTGTCTACCTAACTTCCAAGGAATTAGTTGAAAATTGTTTTCAAGCCAAGCAACCAGTTGTTTGATGTTACATACGACAGAGCTTCCTGAAACGAACAAGTCCTTTAATAAAATAGACTGGCTTTTTGAGTCATATCACTACAGTGTCAAATTGTTCCTTAGGAGGTAAAATTTTAAAGTTGTGGGTGTTCGACTAGCTATTGATTTGTTCAGGTTAGTAAAGGGACAAGAGTTGAATGGACTGGAGGTAGAGGCTATTAGGGAAAAGAATTAGTAAGAGATTACATGGACTTGTCAGACCATCCAGAACAAAAGACTGTTGACCAACATTGTACAACAGCATACCTCTTTCTGAGTATTCCAAACCTACTGGAATATCGTGACAGTCGCTTTAGCAGGTCTTAGAGGCTGGCAAGGGGTAGAGGGATGTTGAACGGGAATCCAAAAAAGCCCTCCTTAACTATAGTATCAAAATCTCTTCTTTTTCCTCTGTCTTGGAACTGAAGTTTCTGCAAAGTGAGGGGGTCTACTTAAATTTCTCACTTCCCTAAGACTATAGTGTTTTAGATCTGCTACGATCTGCTCCCACAGTGGTCTGGCCTAACTTTTTTTTTTTTTTTTTTTTTTTTTTGAGGAGACAGAGTTTCACAGTAGTTGCCCAGGCTGGAGTGCAGTGGCGCACAATCTTGGCTCACTGCAACCTCCGTCTCCTGGGTTCAAGTGATATTTCTGCCTCACCCTCCCAAGTAGCTGGGATTACAGGCGCCTGCCACCTTGTCCGGCTAATTTTTTTGTATTTTTAGTAGAGATGGAGTTTCACCATGTTGGCCAGGCTTGTCTTGAACTCCTGACCTCAGGTGATCCACCCACCTCGGCCTCCCAAAGTGCTGGTATTACAGGCATGAGCCACCACACCCGGCAGGCACCTGTGAGTATTAGAACTGCAGAACTTTCTAAAATCTTAGACTGTTAGAATGGGGCATGGTTTTGAGATTGTCTAATCCAGGTTTCAAGCTATAATATGGTATAGATTTTATAGATTTTACTTCCTAAGCAGTAAAATCCTTTATTCAAAATAAATCCCACTCAGTCACAATCTATAAGAGAGGTCAGGTTGGAGATGGCCTGGTTAAAATTAGGGGGTAGCTGGGTCAAGTCTTACTGGTCCTCTGTCTTGATTCCTGCATCCTTGAGATTCTTTCAAAAATCCAACAACTCACTAGAAAACTGTTTGCAGACTTAGAGTTGAAAACCTCAACTTCAAGATCAGAGAGTGCCTTACCAAGATCTGGGAGTGCCTTTGTGTCAGAGGCTGAATAGGGCCTGTCTTTGCTTCATCTAGTCCAGAGTGTGTAGCTATTGAACTTCTAGCTCTCCTAAAGAAACTCCTCACTTCTTCCTGAAGTCAAACCGCCCATGTGAGCTACTTGGCAACTCTCATTCAGCACCCAGGAATGTATGGAAGTCTCCTGTCTGGAGCAGAGGCCTTCCCTTTACCATGCAATTTACCTAAAGAGCTTACTTTGGTCCTTCGTGCCAAGACTATTGGGCTGAGAACTAGCTGTTACACTCTGGTGTCCAAGTGCAATTACTGTATTCACTTGGATGATGAAACAAAATCAAAGACAAGAATCTGCTAGATCCACAGTGTGATAGATTAATTTGGACTCTATCAGCATGTGTGGAGATTCAGGAACTTCATTGTCTAGGTACAGAGCTCTTTGCAGAGCTTGCATCTGTTGGTCATCTGTGGCGCTCTTTGCAGCCATAAGCTAGGCGTCTAGGCAGATGTTGGACAATGCCAGCCTATGTAGCTTGGCCTTCATTTGTGCCATGAGGAGGAAATGCATGGCACTAATGTTCATAGCAGTGGCTGAAACCCCACAACAGACACCCTGGATGCTGCCTGGGAGTGGCCCAGACAGTGGTGAAAGAACAAGACATACTGGGGCCCTGGGACACAGGAAGCCATTATACTTTAAGCCCCAGAATTCTCTTCCAAAAGGGCCCTACACAGAAGGCATTGTTTCAATGCCCTGAACACGTCTACAGCCCATTCCAGCTCATGACAATAAGCTAATTAAAACTTTAAAGCTTAGCAAAAAAATGCTTCAGAGTCTCTATGTCTCAGTAAAAGACCATGCTACAGGGCTCTGGGTGTGAACACACGCACTGTCTACTCAAAGTCGCTTCTACTCAGAGCCTCCATGTCCTTCCCTCCCAGTGAGCAAAAGGCATCCCAGCTGCTTGCTTTAATGCACAGATCCATCCCTAGCATATCTGAGACAGCTGATGTCCTCAATCAAATGTGACAACTGAGGATGTAGCCAAGAGAATGCATTGAGTCAGGTGACCCCCCGGGCAGTGTGGACCCATCATAGAGAGCTAAACGGGCTTTATGCACTGGGCTCAACAGGACTTGTAGGAGCTTTTTTAAGATTCCCAGGAAGGAGACTGAAGCCTTGCAAATGGAAAATGGGATGGAGAAACAGGAGCCATGTAGACATTGGCGTACAGTTCTTAAGTCTGCAATAAATAATAACAGCTCTATCTACACTGCCAGGTCCCAGAAGGTTCCAAGTCTTCTGAATGTCCCAGGGGCCTCTCCTTCCAACCTTCAGGAAGCTTTTACACCAAGATGATTCAGTTCTCCCTTTATGAAGGCAGCACAAACTCAGCTTCTTCTTAGGAAGAGGCAGGAAATTGGGGATTCTCTAAGGGCACTTTTAGAAAATTGAACATAGAACCTTTTATCAGTGAATGCATAGTCGGCTTTAGCTCTCACATTCATCAGAAGCACTTCAGGGAGAGAAAATTAATGATAATCCTAAGTACATAATGACTTGCTGGAGACCAGAAGCCTCCACTCTGATGGGTCTGACTGTAGCTTTGCCCCCAGAGTAATGAAAGATGCCGCCTGTGAGCTTGACCTTGGCTTGGTTCATGCTTCAGAGTAAAGCGCTGCAAAGTTGCTAGGGCTGCGTAATCTCTTTCCTGGTGACTGAAAGCAACTTAGATTGGGACCATTGGGAATAGTGCTGTACTTGGTTATTTTAAAAAAGACAGAAAGAAACTCTTTGCTTTCAATATTTCTTGCCAGTGTAAACATAAAAGCTCACAGGGCCCCTAGGAGAGCAGTACACAGAGCACAGAAAAGCAAGTTATTGTGCAAAAAAAAAAAAAAAAATTAGACAAGGGTGCAGCCTTCCTATTAAAAGCACATTGGTTCAGTAGTACAGCTAAAGACAGAAACCAACCATACCCAGCCTAGTGTGTCAGTGAAACTGATGCTTTGTACTTTTCAGAACATGAATTGTGCAACTATTACCCAGCACGACATTTAAAAGTGGCTTTGCAATGTCCTGCCTTTCTCCTCAATGCTGACATGGGGACTGATTGCTTTAATTCACTCCTGGGTACCTAGAAATTGGTTGTGTGGTTACTGTTCCCAGTAGAAGGTGTCCAGGTTCTTGGCATCTCAAAGAATTGATTTGGACAAAATGCACAAACAAAGCAAGGAAAGCAAAATTAGGGATTTATTGAGAACAAAAGTACACTCCACAGTGTGGGAGCGGGCTCAAGCGGAGAGGCTCAAGAGCCTAGTTACAGAATTTTCTGAGTTTCAATACTCTAGAGGTTTCTGGTTGGTTACTCGGCGAATTTTGTTTTTTTTTTCTTGAGACAGAGTCTTGTTCTCTCTCCCCGGCTGGAGTGCAGTGGCACGATCTTAGCTCACAGAAACCTCTACCTCCCATGTTCAAGCAATTCTTGTGTCTCAGCCTCCAGAGTAGCTGGGACTACAGGCAAGTGCCACCATGCTCGGCTAATTTTTGTATTTTTAGTAGAGACAGGGTTTCACCAGGTTGGCCAGGCTGGTCTTGAACTCCTGACCTCAGGTGATCTGCCTGCCTTGGCCTCCCGAAGTGCTGGGATTACTGGCTTGAGCCACCAACCTGGCTGCTTGGTGAATATTCTATGTAAATGAAGAGAATGAAATGAAGTCATAGAGTCGTTTACTTAGAATGTGCCCTATTGTAAATGGAGAGGCTGTTACTTGGAGTGTGTGGTCTATGTAGATAGAGAGGATGAATGTGAAGTTACAAAGTGTAAATGTCGTGAATGGAGAGGAGGAAGTGAAGTTATAAAGCTGTTCACATTCCCGTCATTGCTGAAGTGCTTTGATTTGATTTAGTTCTAGGAACTAAAGGTGTGGATGGGCTTTATGTTCCCTGCCTCCAGGGCCTATTCTCCTGCCTCAGTTATCACACATTAGACTTTAAGTAAGTTGTTGTTTTCTTTTTTTAATTATCACTAAGGTGTAAATGTCTGATATCAGAGTTTGTTTTTGAAATTGGAGAGGAAAAGGGGGAAGATGCCTGTGTCTCACCAGGCCCCTGAAACAAGAGCAAGAGCTTGGTGGAATCCTTGGAAATTGTTTAAAGGGGAAACTGGAGGCAGGTAGAAGGCTTCACAGTTCTGTTAAAGTGGCCCTCACTGAGGTGTTGTGCTACAAAGAAAAGACCTTGGGCATAACAAAGCCACATCCCAGATAGCCTGCAGCACACTCCTGTTGCTGGAGATGGTGACTCACTATGACTATCCTTCCAGTTTCTGCTGGGCAGCTAGGCTGGGCCATTTAATGTTCATCATTAATTACTGTTGTCTGCATTCTTGTCATTAGAGTACCAACAGGTTTATAATGAGCCTGAGTTTTTTATGCTGAGATCAAAGGCAAACCAGTTTGGAGATGGTGGGCAGAGGGGTAGGAGAGAGGAGAGCTGAATAAAGGGTGTGTCTGGGATTTCCACTGCAGGGCAGGGTTGACCCTGCTGTGGCACAGAGACACCAATGGGTTGTTCAGCAGCTGAGGCACCAGCTTCCTCAGAGTCACTCTTGCCAAGAGTCAGAGGGTGGCTTTTTCTGGAGCCTCACAATGCAGGCCGCTTACTCCTTTCAAGGGCATGAGGCCTCTGAGGTTAGAGAACCAGCATTTCACAGAAGGGAAGGAGAGGGGAATGATAGAGACTTCACTTCCTCAGGGCAGAGTCCAGTGGCCAGATGAGTGGGAAGTCCTCTGATCCACAGCCCTTGCCCTTGTAGCATGACAAGCCTCACACAAAACCTCTCAGACATTGAGTTGTAGAAGGAAGGGCTTTATTCAGCTGGGAGCATCGGCAAGCTACTGCCTTAAAACCCGAGCTCCCCAAGTGCATAATGTCTGTCCCTTTTAAGGGCTCACAACACTAAAGATTTCACATGAAAGGGTTGTGATTGATTTGAGCAAGCAGGGGGTATTTGGTCAGAGTGAAACACAACAGGGCAGAGAGTTTCACAATGTTCTTCTATACCATGTCAGGAACATCGGTTTCTAAGTCATTAGTTGATTTTTAACTACTGGGTTTAGGCCAGGCAGACCCAGGCCTGGTTCCGGGCCTGGCGCCGGGCGGCTTGTCTTTGGTTTTACTTCATTGTTTTTTCTTAAAACAGGTACTGAGTATAAAATAATATGAGAGGGTCTCTCTCTTTCCTCATTTCCCCCCTTTTGAGACTCTCACTTTTTATTAGTGAGAGTTCTCACTCTTATTTTTGCTACTTATGTCTTTTTGTGTAATAGACTGATAGTGATTCATATAGTACACTTGTGCTGACACATTTTGGTGAACTAAGGTAGTGATGAAGCTTTTTTATCATTTGAAGAAGTACAGGGAACAAACAAGAGAGCAGTAAGCAGGTTTTTATTACTATTATAGCTTTTATTATAAGAGTTTTAAATCTTCCTAGTGCTGGGAACTAATTTTTAAACATGGCTTCAGGGTTGAATTCATGCTACACTTGTACGGGCACATGTGACTATGTCTTTAACTACTTGCCTTTGATTATCTATGTGTAGACAGTAATTAGTAAGGTTAAATTTCTTATAGACCTCTCTTTCAGCTGCTAGCAAGTCATCAAGAGCCAATCTATTTTGATAGATTGCATTTCTTATCTGAGTTTCTTGCTGGGCCAGAATAGTCAAGGCTTGACCGGTTTTATTAGTGATGATTTTTAAAACAGCTTGCAACCGTATGATTCAGTTGAGCATGTAAATGGGGGTCCAGTATCCCCATGAGCCATCTTGTGCCCAAGTGCTGTGTCCATAGTATTGTATGATCCTTTCAGGGGGCTATTCATCATCTTTTTAATTACTTATGGCTATGCTTTGTTTTTTTGTGGGAAGCATAGACTGGGAAGCCCAGAAGTTCACATATTTTTATGGGCAGTAAGAAGAAAGATGGTTTAATAGTGCCAATAACACAACTGCCTGTCCACTGGGCAGGCAGCTTAGCGTAGGCTCTATGTCTACATATCCAGTATAACCCGGTGTAGGCAGTCCAGTCCTGGTGGAATTCTGGGTGGGCCCAGACAGTCTGTAACCTTGGAAATTTATTGAATGGATTTCTTTCTGTATAACCGGAAGTCCACCATATAACTGTTTTTGCAGTACTATTACACAGCTTTTGCCCAAGACAGCTAAGCCACCCTACAGGATGAGTGCATCTTTTTCCCTCTCTAGCTATGCAATACTGTCTAATAATTGAGACTTTTAGAACCCAAAAATTGTCAGGGTGGTTCTTTTGAGCCAAGAATTCATCAGGAACTGGGTCTGTAGGAACTAATTCTTGGGCTTCCCATGGTCATTGATCTCCTGCTAGGGTTCCTCCACAAACATAACATGAAGTGACTTTTAGAGACTGGGCTACATTTTTGGCTAACTGCAAAAACAAATTTTTAGTTTTTCCTGGAATCTCAGATACTGGCACATTTCGTTCATCATAGATAGTCTGAACTACTGTTTCTGGAGAGTGTCTTTGAACCCCACCTTTTATTAGGATGCTTATGGTAGGATCTAGTCCTTTTCCATCAATGTCTAATGTTACATATTTTTTTATTTCATTTTGGGTCTGAGGGGTTTGTGATTACCAATTCTAAAGGATTGCAGCTCCCACTCGTGCAGGAGGGGCTGACTTTTCCTTTTTGGAGCCAAACAGGATCTTTTTAATTTTTTTCAAGTAGCCAAAATGACAAAAGACCAGTATTGACACATTTCACATAAATATGATTCTTAACAGATATACTTATTTTCTGCTGTGTAACTTTTTTCTCAATCTAGAGAACCGGATCTCATCCCATGCTGCTTACTATTAATAGTGGCACAGGCGTCAAATCTTAAGGTTATATTTTTGGGGACCCCTCTTTCTTCTGTTCTAGCTATTACTTTACTTGTGTCACTTAGAAAAAGACCAATCCTTAATTTTACTTTAAAAACTGTGATCATGGGAGGCTTAAAATGGGTCATAACACGCATCAGGTTGGTTATTTCATGGGCTGCATACCTTGGATAGAATAGCATTATATAGACAAGCTTATTTTAGAGCCCTGGTACACTTATAATAACCATAAAATAATAGGACTGTAGCAATCTTTTGTCCTACCTCAGTGACTTGATGTATACACTGGTAACAGCCCTCAGTCTGAGGAAGGTCAGTTGAAGTCCTTACTGTACAAGTCCAAATTTGAAGGAAAATGAGTCCCACAATGAGGTTCTTCATGCTTTGGCCGTGCATGGACCAGTCAGCTTCCAGGTGTGACTGCAGCAGGGCTTGTCGTCTTTTTCAGAGTCACTTTGCAGGGGTTAGAGAAGCTGATCCCGTCCACGTACAGCTCCCAGTCTACAGATGTTTAAGGATGGTCTCAGAGGTTAGGCCTGCTAGAATAAACTGAGTCCAATACTTTTACACAGTTATGTTTAACTGGGCTCTTTGATACCAGGAGCAGGGTGGCAGGTTTAGGATGCTGCAAACTTCAGTGGTTATGCGGGGATTTTTACAGAGTGAGCTTTGGTATCTAGTTAGTCTATCATTTATTAGCTAATGGTGTCCTTTGGTATTTATTAAAATTACCACAGCATGGGGGGACTTTATGTTTAGGTTTTGCCTAAGAGTTAGTTTATCTGCTTCTTGTGCTAACAGGGCCATTGCTGCTAGGGCTCTCGGACATGGGGGCCAATCTTTAGAAACCCCGTCTAGTTGTTTTGAAAGATAGTCCACTGGCCTTGGCCAGGGCCCTACAGTCTGGCTTAAAACTTCAACTGCCAATTTTTTTTTTTTTTTTTTTTTTTTGTGACACATAGAGTGTAAAGAGTTTTGTCAGGTCAGGTAGCCTCAGGGCTAGGGCCAACATGAGTTTTTCTTTTTAACTCATGAAAAGCTCATTGCTGTTGGTTGTAATAGATGTAGTTTATCTCATCTACATTTTTATTCACTGTCATCTATCAAAATATTGACTTAAATCCTGTAACTATTTGATTTCAAGCTTTAAATTGATCTGGTATTTCTTGCAGGGCTCCAATTGCATCTAAATAGATGTGAGAGTTGAAACACCTATAAGGGGCTTCTCTTGCTTTATGATGTATTATTATTATTATTATTTCTGATTGATGAAATGCCAGCGTGAAAGGGATAGCCAAATGGACTAAAGCACAAGTTCCACTCTAGTTATTTGGCAGAGTACCCAGTAAAGATCCACCACAATACCACCACACATCTGCTTGGGGATGAACAAGGGCTGACTGATTGATAAGCTCTTGAAAATTCTTAAGCTCACTGCATCCCTTCAGGTGTCCAAGGAATACTAAGTCTCCTCCTTGCCGTGAGAGACACGAAGTGAATTTAGTGTTGGGAGACAGAAGCTGGATGGCCCTCAGGGGTTGACCCGCAGGGACTTTGGGATATAACAGAGAGAGCTTGGCATAACTTATTACTCAAGGCTGTAGAATCCTGGAAAAGAGCTAGCATGCAGCCCATGCCTGGTGGTCTGGAGGACTACCTTAGTGGAAAGGGGACAATCAGGGCCTCTGGCCTGCCATGTGCACAAGCATAACAATTGCTTATGTTTAACATGCAGATGGAATATTTGATCCATTTCAACCAGGCATTTGCATCTTGGTATGCTGTCTTAATTGCAAAGTTTGTCTTAAGTCTTTAACTTCTATGATCCTCTAGTAAAATGAATGTTTCCTTTAGCACCTATTTTTATTAGGTTTAGACCAAAAAAAGCTAAACACTATTTTATATTTAATAATGCTTTTTGTATGATTTTTATCCCAGATAAGTTAAATTTTATCTTTGTATTAGTGTGTTATTAATGTTAATCTTAATTTTAATAAAATCTTATAGACATATTTATCTAATTTTTTATGTTTGACCATCAGGTAAGATTTTATAGACTTTTTTTAACCTTTTATAATTTTTCTTAAAGAGCAGGTTGATGTTTTAAGAAAAACCTGTTGCATTTTTACTTGAATGTCCAGTTCACAGAAAAACTGGATGATACCTTTTTAACTTTAGCTAATATGTTTACACACAGATTTTTTTTTCCAATTAACGTTTTAAAACTTGCTTAAACTTTTAAAACAATAATTTTTTTAACCTTTTAATGTAGGTAAAAATCCACATTCTTATGCCTCATTTTAATCTTTTACTAAAGGTATATTTTACCTTTTTTTATACACCTTACACATAAATTGTTTTTTTAATAGTATTCAGGAGGCCTTATTACTTTTAAATTATATAACATTTTTGCATAAAAATTTTTTATCACTCTTTGTCTTTTACAAATTTTACAGACAACTTTTTTTTTGACATGTCTCAACTTTTTGACTCATTACAAACTTTTTTTTTTTTTAAATAACCAGTTAATTTACTTCAGGACCAGAATTTACCATATAACATTCTTTTTATATAAATTCTGCCTCCCCCTCCTTTTTTTTTCTTTTTTTAAAAAATTTTTCAACATACTTCCTAATGGGATGGGCTTATTTGCGCCTGACCCATGTTTTCTCAAGACAAAATACCACACTCACACCACACACACTCACCACAAAACAAAGAATGGGTAAAGAGGGCACACACACTTTTATCGTTTATACCAAACCAAAATCAGAATACCACGAAATTCAAAATCCGAGTACCAAGAAATTTAAGCCAAGTCAAAACCAAAACCAAAGTATCCAGCAATTCAAGTCAAGTCAAAACCAGAACAAAAGTGCCAATCCAGGCACACTGTGGGTGATCAGGCCATGCTTCCACTCAGATGGAGTGGGGCAAGTTCCATAGACTAGTCTTACCAAGTTTCAGATGTCCGGACTCCAAGTGCCAGTTCCTTCCCAGTGTTCAGCCACTGTGTTAATCCTCCATGGGGGCCTGCTACGTGCTGCTGTGTTGAGGCGTTCCACCGGGACAATTGCCTACCCGGGAGCGATCTTTGGATCACATCACTCAGGCTGGCGGGAGTCCCCCGCAGGGATGCTCCACAGGGCAGGCCTAAGCCGCCTAAGGGGCTGCCTCAGCCATCTGTCAGTTACCTCGCTTCCTGGTCAGGGAACCAAGAAATGTAGCAGGACAAGCCGCAGACAAAACCTCTCAGACACTGAGTTGTAGAAGGAAGGGCTTCATTCAGCTGGGAGCATCGGCAAGCTACTGCCTTAAAATCTGAGCTCCCCAAGTGCATAATTTCTGTCCCTTTTAAGGGCTCACAACACTAAAGATTACACATGAAAGGGTTGTGATTGATTTGAGCAAGCAGGGGGTATGTGACAGGGGCTGCATGCACTGGTGGTCAGAGTGAAACACAACAGGGCAGGGAGTTTCACAATGTTCTTCTATACAACGTCAGGAACAGCGGTTTCTAAGTCATGAGTTGATTTTTAACTACTGGGTTTAGGCCAGGCAGACCCAGGCCTGGTTCCGGGCGTGGCGCTGGGCTGCTTGTCTTTGGTTTTACTTCACTATTTTTTCTTAAAACAGGTACTGAGTATAAAACAATATAAAACAATATGAGAGGGTCTCTCTCTTTCCTCACCCTCACCCCTTCTGGTTTCTAGAAGAGCACAAGTAGAGCTGGCCTGTCCCTCTTGAGTCATAACAGGGACCAGAGAACCTTTTGTTAAGCTTGTCCACTGTAGGTGTCCCATTCATGCCTTGGTACTGTGTCCACTTCTCCTTTCAGGATCTCGGGTGCTCTTGGACATGGATCTTTCTTGGCCTGATGTCCTTGAACCCCGCTTCCCCAAAAGCTTGTAAAGCTCTTTTGATGAGAATCAAGGGTCAGCAAGCTAGCTCAAGAGTATAACTGGAGCAAGGGGGCTGCGTAAGGATGGGAGCAGGCTATCAAAGGCAAAAGCCATGCCATTTGAAATGTAGCCATCTGGATGCCATAGCACCTGCATCCTTTTAAAATATATATTTTAGGCTGGGCGCAGTGGCTCACACCTGTAATCTCAGCACTTTGGGAGGGCAAGGTGGGTGGATCACAAAGTCAAGAGATCAAGACCATCCTGGCCAACAAGGTGAAACCCCATCTCTACTAAAAATACAAAACTTAGCTGGGCGTGGTGGTGCACGCCTGTAGTCCCAGCTACTCAGGAGGCTGAGGCAGGAGAATTGCTTGAACCTGGGAGGCGGAGGTTGCAGTGAGCCAAGATCATGCCACTGCACTCCAGCCTGGTGACAGAGCGAGACTCCATCTCAAAAAAAAAAAATATATATATATATATATATATATATATGTGTGTGTGTGTGTGTGTGTATATATATATATATATAAAATATTTTGGGCTGGGATCAGTGGCTCATGCCTCTAATCTCAATGCTTTGGAAGCTAAAGTGGGAGAATCACTTGAGGCCAGGAGTTCAAGACCAGCCTGGGCAACATAGCCAGACCCACATTTCTAAAATAATTTTTTTTTTAATTAGCTGGACGTAGTGGCATGTGCCTGTCATTCTGATACTTGTGAGGCTGAGGCAAGAGGATCACTTGAGCCCAGGAGTTTGAGGCCACAGTGACCTAGGATCACACCACTGCACTCCAGCTTGGGTGACAGAGCAAGACCTCATCTCGAAAAATATATAAATAAACACAAAAATAAACAATAACAATTTTATTGATGTATAGTTTTATGCATAAAATAGATATATTTTAAGTGTAGAGTTCTATACTTTTGATAAATGTATCCAAATTGCCAATACTCCAAAGAAGAGCTAGGACACTTCCACCTCAGGAGTTTCCACCTGTCCTTCCCAGCTCCCCCACGCCATCCCAGAGACAATCATTGTTCTGATTTCTGTTCTCCACACCCTTTGTCTACCCAGGTAGACTCTAATGGTGGAAAGCTTGCATCCCATGCCCTCACATCATGGAACTAGCCCTCCACTCTCCCCCTCCTCTGCCAGGCCCACGTTGATACAGCTCTGATGAGTGGAGGATTCTTTGTCTGGAGTCGAATTAGATAAAACTACATGGACACACTGGAGTGGTTTTAAGAAGTGGAGAATTCAATAGGCAAAAAAGAAGCGGAAAGAAAGAAAGAAGAAGCTTCCCTGTACAGAGACAGAGGGAGGAGATTTCCAAAGCTGAGAGAAGGAACCCCAAGTGTGGTGGATACCAGCCAGGTATATGCAGAGGCTGGAGGAGGCAGAGTCTGATTTGCATAGGGCTTAGGGGATTGGTTTGACCAGGCAGGTCATTCATGTAGCCCTTGAAAAAGCTGGCCCTCCCACTATAGCCATTTAATATGCAAATACAGGAGCCATGATGTTCTACCCACATGGGGATATGTGGGGGCGGCCATGTTGCCAGGAACATGTGGGTCAAAGTCAAGAAGGCAGGGAATCGCCATGTTTGGGTGGACCCAGTTTCTAATGCCGGCATTTGAATAGCAAAGGTTACTGACCTGACTTTAAGAGCTGCTTTAAGAACGAAAACTTCCCAAGGATCCCCTTTCCTGTCTATCTGCCTAAAATAATTTCTTAATATAACTCCTACAACAGCGTTTCCTTGAATACACCTATTGTGGGGGCAGAGTGTATAGCTAAGGTGAGAAAGGAGGAGGAGAAGAAACTCAGAGATGAGGATGGTAGCTAATGTGCCATCGATCTGCCTCAGGCAGGCATTAAGCTGGATTCCGAGTAACAAGGATGGGAGAGGAATCTTGCTGGATTATGGAGTGATTTGTGCAGAGGAGGAGAGAAGAAGTAGGAGAAAAATTTGCGCCTAAGACAGGAGACAGCCTGGCTTCAGAGAAAGGCTCTGGGATTGACAGCCCTGGCATTGCAGACACACTCACTAGCTCTGTCATCTTGGGATGCTTCCAGCTTTTGTGTTGGTGAATTGAGGTAATCATTTGGAACCTCTTAATTAGGGGTGTTATGAAGTTTAAATGGGATAATGCAAATAAAAAACCTATTGTAGGACCTGACATATAATAGGTATTTCATACATGATAGTAGCTGTATTACTGCTGCCAGGTAATCCCAGTTCTTAGTAAATGGTTTTCTTTTCTTTCTTTTTTTTTTTTTCAATTGAGACAGAGTCTCACTCTATTGCCCAGGCTGGAGTAGGGTGGCAAGATCTTGGCTCACTGCAATCTCTGCCTCCTGGGTTCAAGTGATTCTCCTGCATTAACCATAGTACAGTTCCATTTGGCCAATATAATGATGAATTATTCAGAAATTTACAAGTCCTGTTTTTAATTATGCAAAAAGTCATTATTAAAGAGTGTTTTGCTATAACTAGGAGCTGGGCTTCCTTTAAACTTTTATTGCCACTACAAGCTACCAGGTGAAAAAAAAACAAAACCAAAATAAATGGACATAGTTCAAATCACAGCAACAACAACAAAAAACAATAAATAAAACTCCAAACCCAAGTTAAGCACTTAGTCACTTCATCATCAAATAAGACCAGGGATAGTGAATTCAGATGGATTGAGCCACTTTGGATAAAAAGTTGGCACTGACCAAGTCCCAGCCCAAAGTGCGGGCCAAACCAGACACAGCTGCTTGAACACACAGAATGTTTTCTAGATGTTGTTTTGATTTTATGTTCAAAATTCAGAGGGAGAAAAAAAGTTGAGCCCACTGTAGAGTGGGAGTCACCAGGTTACATGCCGCCAGACACGGTGAAGACGACACATGGACACTGAAACACACAGACAGAAAAGTAGCTCGGTGTGAGAGAGCCCAAGGAAGAAGTTCCCAAGTAAGAAACATCCTGGACAGGATGACCCCAGAGTTTCCTTCCAAATCTGGAAACCCCAGTTTTCTGTCTCAGCCCTCCCAGTCCTCAGGGAAGTCAGGCAAACACAGTGAGAGATAGAATGTCATCTATGCCAGAAACATCTGTAAGAAAGAGGCACTTTTTATTTTTGATGAGGCAGAAGGTTACGAGGAAGGTTAGGGGACCTTTGTTTCTGGTTATGATGTAGAAAGTCAAAAGAAGCTATCTGCCACTCTTGCCCAAAAAACCAAACCAAGAAGAATCAGTGGGACAGGAGAAATCTACTTTAGATGGCAGGGAGAAACCCTTCAAACTTATAAGAAAATTGTAATGGCTATGTGTGAGATAATGTGAAAAATTAGAATATCAAGGAGTTCTATCCACAGAGCAAATCTGTATCCACTTATCAACTTTTTAATGTAGGTTTTCACCAAGTTCATGGGTGCTTATGTTAAACGTTGGGACTAGATAGCTTAGAGAGATCCTCACAGAGTATGAGGGGTCTTTCCAAAGTGCAAGGCAGCTGATGTCTAAAGGTGGAGGAGAGACCAGGAGAGAAGAGAGAAAAGCATCTCAGGCACTATGGGATTTTAATGACCAAAGATTAGGGGAGGGGCAGGCACACCTTGCTTTCAGATTTCAGAGGAACAGAAATTTGAGGACAGGTACAGAGAGCAAAGAGAGATCATCACGGATCTTTGCAGCCAAGGCAGAGGGAGATCGCCTATGGTTTGTTGGAAAAACTGGCAACTTTGTGTATAACATAAAGAAATCTGTGGACTCTCAAATTCTCACATTGTAGAACCTGCTGAAGGGGAAAAACTTACCTCTCAAAACATTTGAAACCAGTGGGAAACTGAATCAAACTAAAACTGAAACAAAGCTCAGACTCAGACTGACACCTATCAGATAGAGTTTAGTCCTCTAGTCTTGACACCTGACAAGGGCATGACACTTCTTAGGAGTATTATTTATTTCCCTTTATAGTGTCCTTTTATATAAAATATCTGTTAGGCAATACAATTGGTGGGAACTTTGAGATGAAAATAAATGTTACCCATAGTAAGGAGAAGAAAGAGTCAATAGAAACACACTTAGAGATAGTGTAGACAGGAATTTTAAAATAATAATAAATACGCTTAAAGGATGTAGTGGAAAAGGTAAACATTGTAGGAAAACAGAGAGTTTTAGTATAGAAATAGAAACTATGAAAAAGAAGTAAAAGAAATGCTAGTGAGATTTTGCTTCTGATCAAGATGGAGTAATCATGACTAGATTAACTCTTCTGTGTGAAACAAATGAAAAAAAATCAAACCATAGCAAACAATGATTTCTAAGACAATGGACATTAAACAACAAAGAGCAATGATACCTCAGACACAGATAATAAAATTGATGAATCCTACAGGTGTTCCAGTTTATTGCCTTGTAACAGATTCCAGGCTGTGACACATAGAAAGAGACCCAGCTGCAGCCCAGAAGACTCCTGAGTTGAAGAGATGGAGTGGAAAGTTCTGGGATACCAACGTGGCTAGAGTGTGTAGGACAGAATACCAGAGAGGGAAATTGAATAAAGAAATAACTCTGGAGAGCTACAGAGAGTCTCCATTAAGTATTGAGAAGAACATTGGTCAGTGCATGTCTGTGTATTCTCCCAAGGCTTGGAGGAAAAAAAACACCCCAAAATATTAGAAGAAATAGTAGCTGGTGCTCATATAGGGATAAAAATTATGTTTTCCCCCAACAGCCTAGAGAAGAAAACCTTAGACATCACACTTGGTAGTGTACTTATATATTAGTGAGCTTGGGCTATGATAACAAAATACCACAGACTGATTGGTTTAAACAACAGAAATGTATATTCTCACAGTTCTGGAGGCTGGAAAGTCCAAGATTCAGGTTCTGGCAGGGCTGAGTTTCTAATGAGGGCTCTTTTCTTGGCTTCTAGACAGGCACCTTCTTGCTGTGTCCTCATATGACACCAACCTCTGGTGTCTCTTCCTTTTTTATAAGCACAAGTTCTATTGGATCAGGGTTCTACTTTTATGACCTTATTTAACCTTAATCACTTCCTCAAATGCCCTATCTTCAGTACAGTAACATGAGTGTTAGCACTTTGCCATATGAATTTGGGGGAGACACAAGTCAGTCCATAGCAAACTGTAAGAGTCTTGTCTCAGAAGTGGGTAATAAGCAGGTCTGGTTCTGAGTAACAAAATTTAGAAGTGAGACCTGAAAAGTTCAAACTGTTTCTGAGTAACATAGTTGTATACTAGAAGTAAGATCAGGAATATTACAGAAGTACAAAAATGTACAGAACCCAACGAGGTAAAATTCATAGTTCTTGCAATGAAAAATTACCAGGCATGTACAAAAGCAGAAAAGTATAACACATAGTGAAGCGATAAATCAATCAATCAAAACTGACCAGAACAGATACAAGTGTTACAACTAGCAGAAAATGACATTAAAACAGTCATTTCATCTGTATTTCATAGATGAAAAATAAAGTAGAGGCATAGAAAGTATTAAAAAGACCTGAAATCAGCTTTTAGAGATGAAAACTACAATGTCTGTGATGAAAATATGTAGGGTGATATTAACAACGGATTAGATATGTCAGAAGAAAAATTAGCAGGCTTGAGGACATGCCACTAGAAATCATCCAAAATGGAATACAAAGAGATAAAATAATTTAAAATTAACAGTGCACCAGTGAGTGGTAGGAAACTAGCAAGAAAACTAAGATAGTTGTAATTGTAGTCTATGAAGAGGAAGAGAAAATAAGGAACAGAAAAAACATTTTAAAAAATAATGTCAAAAAATTTCCAAGTTGGATAAAAGCTATAAACTCACAGATCCAAGAAACTCAACAAACTCTAAGAACAAAAAAAACTTAAGGGAAACTACAAATAACATCCTAATTAAATTGCATAAAACCAAGGAAATCTGAAAAGCAGGCAGAAAAAAAAAAGACAGAAGTTAGATACAGAGAACAATGGTAAGGATGACAGCAGATTTCTTGTCAGAAACAATGCAAGTGGGATGAAACTGGAGTGACACCTTTAATTTATAGAAAAGAAAAACAAAACAATCTAAAATTCTATATCCAGTGAGAAAAATCATTCAAATGTAACTGTAAAGACGTTTTCATACTTACAAAAACTAAAAGAATTTAGTTCTTTTAGTTATCACCTCCAGACTTACATTACAAGATATTAAAGATTACTATATATATAATACAGACCAAACAAAAATTATACCAGAGGGAAATATGTTCTACACAAAGGAATGAAAAATACTGGAAATGGTAAATACATAGGAAATATAAAATGTTTTTCTTTTTATTTAAATCTCATTAAAAGATACTGTACTGTTTAATGGAAATAATAAGATGAGATTTTTGACATATGGATGTAACATACATGACAATAGCATAAAGGCCAGTAGGGAAGGAAATAAAACACACTATTGTAAGGTATACTATACATGAAGTGATATAATATTGCTTGAAGGTATACTATGATAAGTTAGAGATGTATACCAACACCCTAAGGCAATCTTTAAAATAACAAGACATTTGTGATGGCATTTAGGGTGCACCGAGATAATTCAGGATAATCTCCTTATTTCAAGTTTCTTAACCTAATTGCATCTGCAAAGATCCTTTTTCCAAATAAGGTAATATTCCCAGGTTCCAGTCATGATGATGTGGACATATCTTTGGGGCCACCATTCAGCCCGTAACAGCAAGGTTCCCTCATTTGGAGAAAAATCTGCTTATGAACACAGATTTTGAGTTGAATTCAGTTCTTTGTGGCTGTAAAATTGAAGGCTTTTATTTCTTGATGACTATTGAATAGAGGCTTTTATGACCTCCTAGAAGCTACCCACAGTTCCTGACCATCTGGGGTTCCCCAAAAGGGCCATTTTCTTCTTCTTCCTCCTCTCCTTCTTCTCCTTCTCCTCCTCCTTCTCCTCCTCCTTCTCCTCCTCCTCCTCCTCCTCCTCCTCCTTCTTCTTCTTCCTCTTCTTCTTCTTTTTTCTTCTTCTTCTTTTTTCTTCTTCTTCTTTTTTTTTGTTTTTGAGACAGAGTCTCACTTCTTCACCCAGGCTGGAGTGCAGTGGTACAATCTTGGCTCACTGCAACCTCTGCATCCTGGATTCAAGCAATTCTCATGCCTCAGCCTCCCAAGTAGCTAGGATTACAGGCACATACCACCATGCATGGCTAATTTTTGTATTTTTAGTAGAGGCAAGATTTCACCATGTTGGCCAGGCTGGTCTCAAAATCCTGACCTCAGGCGATCCACCCACCTCAGCCTCCCAAAGTGCTGGGATTACAGACATGAGCCACTGTGCCCTGCCCATTTTCTTCTTTAAAGCCAAACAGGTAATGAAAGACTCCAGCAAGACAAGTGTTAAACTCATACGGAAGGCAATCATACACATGCAATCACATATAGTGCCCAATCACCCATTGCCTTTGCCATGTTCAATTGGCTAGAAGCAAGTCCCACTTTCTACCTACCTTCAAGGGGCAGGAATTATGCAAGGGCATGGATACCAACTGGTGGTGGTTGTAGTCTGTCCTCTGGTCCTCAATGATCCATGTCTCTCCTACATGCAAAATACTTTTACCCCCCGACCAAGATCCCCAAGAATATAATCTAATAACAGCATTTGCTTCAAGACCAGAGTTTTATTATCTAAATCAGGCCAGGTGTGGGTGGGGCTCCATGGATGCAAAGTTCCTCTCAACTGATGAATCTGTAAATGAAGGAGACAAATTATCTTCCCCCAACATCCAAGATACAATTCTGAGAGGGGTATAGGAAATAAGCTACAGACATTTTTCTTTAAAAAGGGGGAAATGGAAGATAAAAAGGAATCATTGATCCATAATAATTGTAAAATATAACTGAGAAAATGTTCAGATTTCTTTAATTAAATTTCAAACTTTGGGAATAATTCTCCACGGCTCTAGAATCTGCTTCCTGGGATCTTAGTTCTACCATCTGAGTCATTTTTCCTTTTCTCAATGAAAGTCAGTCATGTTTTGAGTTATTTTATCCATCTGCTTCCTTCTAGTAGAATTGGAGTTACAAGGGTCTCTTTTCATTTGATCCTATCTCTGTCCCTCTTAGTCCAAGCTGGCAGTGTTTCTTCTGAAAGAATTTTCTCAAGAACTTTGTGGGCCTTCCATGAATTTCCCTGGGGTTTACTCCATTAGACACATCTTCACCCACAGATCTTTTTTTAGAAAAGTCCTTCTCTACCTTGGGCTTCTGCCGAGGTTGCTGAGGGACAATGCATTTCATTCTCCTAGCGGCCCTGTGGTTTGATTGAGAAGATCTGTGAGACACACCCTTAATCTTTTGAAAGGGCAATTTGTGTGGCAGAACCCTCTGGCCTTTTGCTCTTTCTGAGATTTTAGTAAAAGATCGTATAGTCACAGCCTTGGCTTTTTCTCATGTGTGTGGTTTTCTGAGAGTGCTTAGAAGCTGTCTCTCCGTTTTAGCACATTTTGCCATTTGGAAAGGCTGAGAATTTTCAAAATCAAGTCTTGTTTCCTATTAGTTCAATAGTTTTTTCCCTTCAATCTGTCTCTCTCTTTACACAATGTATTATGAGAGCAAGGATATGCAAAATGGTAACTTCGAGCACTTTGCTTGGAATTATCTTTAGATAACTAAGTTTATCATTTTCAAGTTCTACTTTTCATACATTTCAAGAGACAATTGTGCTATGCTTTCTGTCACTATCTAAGAAGGACCCCTCTTCCTCCAGTTTCCAATCACATGCTGCTCCCTTCGAAGACCTCACTGGCAGCATCCTCAATGCCCACATTTCTGTTAATGGCTTGTCCAAGGCAAGTCAGGTTTCATTCCAATGTTCTTCAAACATTTCTGGCCTCTGCCCATTGCCCAGTTCCAAAGCCACTTCCATTTTAGGTATTTATTATATCAGCACTCCACTTACAGTACAAAATCTGTATTATTTACCTTCTGCAGCATAACAATGTTGCCACAAACGTAGCAGCTTAAAACACAACACAGCCCTTTCGGCTCTCTGATCAGCACCATGGCAGTTGGCAAGAACAAGCACCTTACAAAAGGCAGCAAAAAGGGAGCCAAGAAGAAAGTGGTTGATCCATTTTCTAAGAAAGATTGGTATGATGTGAAAGCACCTGCTGTGTTCAATATAAGAAATATTGGAAAGACATTCGTCACCAGGACCCAAGGAACCAAAATTGCATCTGATGGTCTCAAGGGTCGTGTGTTTGAAGTGAGTCTTGCTGATTTGCAGAATGATGAAGTTGCATTTAGAAAATTCAAGCTGATTACTGAAGATGTTCAGGGCAAAAACTGCCTGACTAACTTCCATGGCATGGATCTTACCTGTGACAAAATGTGTTCCATGGTCAAAAAGTGGCAGATAATGATTGAAGCTCATGTTGATGTCGAGACTACCGATGGTTGCTTGCTTCGTCTGTTCTGTGTTGGTTTTACTAAAAAATGGAACAATCAGATACGGAAGACCTCTTATGCTCAGCACCAACAGGTCCGCCAAATCCGGAAGAAGGTGATGGAAATCATGACCCGAGAGGTGCAGACAAATGACTTGATAGAAGTGGTCAATAAATTGATTCCAGACAGCATTGGAAAAGACATAGAAAGGGCTTACCAATCTATTTATCCTCTCCATGATGTCTTCGTTAGAAAAGTAAAAATGCTGAAGAAGCCCAAGTTTGAATTAGGAAAGCTCATGGAGCTTCATGGTGAAGGCAGTAGTTCTGGAAAAGCCACTGGGGACGAGAGAGGTGCTAAAGTTGAACGAGCTGATGGATATGAACCACCAGTCCAAGAATCTGTTTAAAGTTCAGACTTCAATTAGTGTCAAATAAAAAGTGCTATTTGTGAAAAAAAAAAAAAAATACAACACACAGTTATATTACAATTTCTGTGGGTCAGGAGTTTGGGTGTGGTTATTTGGTCCCTCTGCAATTAAAGGGTCAGTTAAGGCAAAGTTTTCATCTGGGGAAGAATACACTTCCAAAGTCATACATTCATTGGCAGAATTCAGTCCTCTGTGGCTACAGAACTGAGAAATTCTCTTTCTTTATGGCTGCTGGCTGGAGGTCAGCCTTAGCTTCTAGGGGCCAATTGTCATTCCTTGTCATGTGGGGAAGCAACATGGCCATTTGTTTCTTGAAAGGTAACAAGGAAGTGAGAAACTCCTGGACAAGTGCTACAATTTTATCTAGTATAATCACATAATGATATATGCCATCACTTTTGCTGTATTTTATTGGTTAGAAGTAAGTCACAGTTCATGCCTACAATCAAGAGGAAGGGATAATAAACACATGTGACTACCAAGAGGCAGGAATCCTGGAGGCTGCCTTAAGGTATGTCTACCTCAATGACCGAGTGGGATTTACCTCCAGAATTCAAGGATGGTTTGACATTCAAAAATCAATCAATGTGACTCATTAAAAAACTATTAAATGTACAAGAAAAACCATAAGTTCATCTTCATAAATACAGATTTTAAAAAATGAAACCTCACTCTCCTTCCTAATAGAAACAGTCATCTGGGAATAGAAATGCATTTCTTTAATCTGATAAAAGACATCTGTGAAAAGCCTTCAGCTAACATTATGCTTAATGGTGAAAGAATGGTTTTTTTCTGAGTTTTAGCAGAGGGGGAGAGGGAGTGTGAGTAAGAAAGAGAGAGACAGGAGGAAACAGAAAGACAGAACAGTGCCTCTGAGATCCGTGACACAATATCAACAATCTTATATACAGTTATGCATTGTTTAACAACAGGAATATGTTCTGAGAAATGTGTCGTTAAGTGATTTTGTCATTGTGTAAACATAATAGAGTGTACTTACACAAACCTGGATGGTATCCCCTCCTACACACCTAAGTTACAAACCTGTACAGCATGTTACTGTAGACTTTATACACACTGTACACTTAAGCTATACAAATTTATAAAAATATGCATATTTTTAAAATTATACTTACTGATTCAGCTCTGATGAATGGAGGAGCACCATGGTTCTTGTTTCTAGTTGAATTACATAAAATGACACAGACACACATGGAGTGGTTTTAAGGAGCTGAGAGTTTAATAGTCAAGAAAGAAGGAAGACACTCCCTTGTACAGAGACAGAGGGAAAGGGGTTCCAAAGCCGAGAGAGGAGACCCCATAGGCCACTGATACCACCCAGGTATATGTAGAAGCTGGAGGAGGTGGTGTTTGATTTGCATAGGGCTCACAGGATTGGTTTGACCAGGCATGTCATTCATGTAGCCTGCAAAAACACTGGCTATCCCACCCTAGCCTTTTAATTTGCAAATGCAGGGCACCATGATGTTCTACACACATGGGGTTATGTGGGGGCAGCCATGTTGCCAGGCACGTGTGGGGCAAGGGCAAGAAGGCCTTGGGAATTGCCATGTTTGGGTGGACCCAGTTTCTAATGGCTTGCATTTGCATATCAAATGTTGCCAGCCTGGCTGTAAGAGTCAGGGCTTTCCAACTAGGCAAGAAACGTTTCTGGAGCTGCTTTAACAATGAAAAGTTTCCAAGGACCCCTTTACTCTCTATCTACCTAAAATAATTTGTTAATAACTCCTATCACATTACCTTCTGTAAATATTTCACTTTATAATATTTTTTTAAACGTATTAGTTCTTTGCCACAACATTTAGCTTAAAGCACAAACACATTGTACAGCTGTGTAAAGATATTCTTTCTTTATAACCTTATTCTATACACTTTTCTCTTTTTAACTTAATTTTTTGTTTGTCTGTTTTGTTAGAAACACACATACACATACATTAGCCTAGGCCTATACAGGGTCAGGATCATCAATATCACTGCCTTCTACCTTTACACCTTGTCCCACTGGAAAGTCTTCAGGGGCAATATCATGCATGGAGCTGTCATCTCCTATGCTGACAATGCTTTCTTCTAGAATATCCCCTGAAGAAGCTGCCTGAGGCTGTTTTACAGTTAAGTTTTTAAAATGTATTTTTTTTTAATTTAAGTAGAAGGAGTACACTTTAAAATAACAATAAAAATTATAGTGTAGTGAATACACAAGCCAGTAACATCATTTATTATCATTTTATCAAGTAGTATGCACTCTACGTAGTTGCATGTACTAAGACTGGCACTGCGGTAGGTCTGTTTACACCAGCATCCTCACAAACACATGAGTAATGCATTGTGCTATGATGTTACAATGACTACAGTGTCACCAGGTGATAGGAAATTTTCAGCTTTATTATAATCTTACGACCACTATCATATTTTGGTTGATCATTGACTAAAAAGTTATGTGGCACATGACTATACAAATTGGAATTCATAAAGGGAAAGACAGAGAGAATGGTGCGTAATAACTATTTGAAGAGATACAGCAGAAATGTTTGAAAACTGATAAAAGACATTGTATTAGTCCATTTTCATACTCCTATGAAGTGCCCAAGACTGTGTAATTCATGGAGAAAAAGAGCTTTAATGAACTCACTTTTCCATATGGCTGGGGAGGCCTCAAAATCATGGCAGAAGGCAAAAGAGGAGCAAAGGCATGCCTTACATGGCAGCAGGCAAGAGAGTGTGTGCAGGAGAACTGTCTTTTATAAAACCATCAGGTCTTGTGAGACTTACTCACTATCACGAGAGCAGCATGGGAAAAACCCACCCCCATTTCAGCTTTAACCCTGGTATCAGTCCATTTCAGTTTTAACCCTAATTTCAGCCGTTTCTGACTGTGTCCTTAGGCAAGTTATCTCTGTTCCTCAGTGTCTTCATCTGTAAAATGAGGGATAAGATAATACCTACCTTATAGAATGATTTTGTGGATTAGTCTCTCTAGCACTTAGAATAGTGCCTGGTACATTGTAAGTGCTCTGTTATTAGCTATTAGCATGTGATTATACACAATACCTACATCATAATAAGCATTCGAAAATGGATAGTGATGATCACATCATTGTAGTGCCCAATATAAAAGAAACTCTTGTGTTATTTAGGATACGTATGTAATGCATACAGATATGTTGTAGCAGATAGACCCAAATATGCAATGGCTTGAAGAAGTTTGCTTTTTGTTCATGTAACTGTCCAGATAAATGAAGACTTGTGTATGCACAAAAACCCTGTGCATGAATGTTTACAGCAGCTTTATTTATAATGGCCCTAAACTGGAAACAACTAAGATAACTTTCCATGATAAGTAGTTAAACAAACTGTGGTACATCCATACCATGTCGTGCTATGCAGTAATAATTATAAAAATGAAGAACTGATTGGTGGTAAGGGAAACTGAGGAAGGGATACTCTGGATCTCTTTATATTATTTTTTACAACTGTGTGTGAATCTACAATTATCTCCAAATAAAAAGTTTTTAAAATCTCCTGATTTATTTCCTAAAACATAAGTAAGCATGGAAAACATAATTTTAAAAGACAATGCAAAACTCTTTCCTGTGAAAAATTTTTCTCCCTGTAAAGCCTATCCTCACTGGAAATGTTACCAGTTGAGGGTAGTTGTTCAGGTTCTTGGCATTTTTAACAAAGAATTGGACAAAACGCACACACAAAACAAGGCAGCTAAAGCAGGGGTTTATTTTAAACGAAAGCACAGCCCACAGGGTGGGAGCAGGATCAAGCAAGGGGCTCAAGAGCCTCAGTTACAGCTTTTGCTGGGATTTAAATACCTTCTAGAGGTTTCCATTGGTTCACTCTATGCAAATGAAGTAGTGGCCCACAACCAGTCCGATTGGTTGTGGAAGGGGACCAATCAGGTACTTTCATTTTCCAACTGACATACAGAAAAAGGCAGAGTTGAAGAGGGAGTAGCCTCTGCTATCCAGTCAGTGTGAATCAGCCTTAGATTCCCTGTCTCCAGACCCTATTTTCCTCACTTTCTGTCCTACCTGCTGCCCTCCATAGTTGCATGGGTCCTTCTTGTGATACCTCTTCCCCTCATACCTACCCTTGACATTCATTTTAACCAGGTTCTTCTGCCTCTTTTAAGAATAATCCTTCATTCAAAACATAATCATTGCGCACCTGTACTGTGCCTGGCATTGTAATTCAGTGGTTAACAAGTCAGTCCTTACCTTCACCCCATTGTCATCTTCCTTATCTCATACTTTATATTTTCCTTAATATAGACCTTGTTTTTTTGTTTTGTTTTTGAGACAGAGTCTTGCTCTGTCACCCAGGCTGGAGTGCAGTGGTGTGATCTCTGCTCACTGCAACCTCCACCTCCTGGTTCAAGTGATTCTCCTGCCTCAGCCTCCCGAGTAGCTGGGATTACAGGCGTGTCCCACCATGCTTAGCTAATGTTTGTATTTTTAGTACAGATGGGGTTTCTCCATGTTGGCCAGGCTGATCTTGAACTCCTGACCTCAGGTGATCCACCCACCTTAGCCTCCCAAAGTGCTGGAATTACAGGTGTGAGCCACCACGCCTGGTCCCCTTGTATTTTTTTAGTGCTTTCTGCAAGCAAGGCATTATGAATCATGTTCACTGACCTTCTGCAGGTAACAGTATCTCATCCTTATTGTATAGACAAAGGAACATGGGCCTCGGAATGGTAAGGGTGCCCCAATTCACACAGGAACTGCCTACTATTGTGACGCCTGTATGTCTCCTGGCTCTGGTCACTGCTGTTCTGGACTTTGACCTAGGAGGCCTCAGTGAGCTTTCCCACACCCATTAGGTTAGACGTAAGTCTAACTCAGTTCTTGACCTCGCGTCTCCTTTGCTACAACTGCTGCTGCTCGAACCTGAACCCCGTGTGGGTGATTCCAGTCTCACCACTTGACTTTAACTTCAGACTCATCCTTTCACCTGAAGGTTTGGCGTATTGTTCTAAACCATCAGCCAGCACCCGAAGAAAACATTTGTAAGCTGGCGTGAGGACTGTTCTCACCAGTCTTCGCAAATCCATCATGTAGGAAAATTGGGAAAAAAATCATAGCCCTCTGCACATCAATTCCATATTGACAACAGTGAATAAAATGTCCCTGACTCTACTGTCTCCACTGCTCACCTGCCAGCATCATCATTCTTTCCTTCCCCTCTCTGAGAAAATAATCACCCTTCACTCCATCTCCCATTGAATCCTCTGAGATAATTACCATTCATCACTCCATCTCCCACTGAATCCTCTGAGATAATTACTATTCATCTCTCTCTCTCTCTTTTTTTTTTTTTTTTTTTTGGAGACAGAGTCTCTCTCTGTTGCCCAGGCTGCAGATTCAAGCAGTTCTCATGCCTCAGCCTCCCAAGTAGCTGGGATTACAGGTGCACGCCACCACCCCCGGCTAATTTTTGTAATTTTAGTAGAGATGAGGCTTCACCATGTTGGCCAGGCTGGTCTCAAACTCTTGACCTAGATGATCTGCCCCATCTGCCTCCCAAAATGCTGGGATTACAGGCGTGAGCCACCATGCCTGGCTACTATTCATATCTTTATTTAACATATAAAGAAGCAGGTTCAGAGAGATGATATCTTGCCGCACTAAGATATCTGCAGAAAAATGGCATTCCCTGACCCACTGCAGTGCCGAGCTCTATGCTAGGCAGCACCTTGACTCTGCTTAGCCTTGTGAACTAGAGGATCAGCAGGAAAGATTGCTGAGCAATTTGTATGCAATTGTTAACTGAAAAACCCTTACGATAGCTGCTAGCTAATGTTAAAAGGTAATGATCATATCATAGAAACAGAGCACAATATTTAAAAGCTTGCCGTTACTGGGTATACACCCAAAGGAATATAAATCATTCTATTATAAAGACATATGCACACCTATGCTTATTGCAGCACTATTCACAGTAGCAAAGACGTGGAGTCAATCCAAATGCCCATCAATGATAGACTGGATAAAGAAAATGTGGTACATATACACCATGGAATGCTGTGCAGCCATAAAAAGGAACGAGATCTTGTTCTTTGCAGGGACATGGGTGAACTGGAAGCCATCATCCTCAGCAAACTAACAGGAACAGAAAACCAAACACCGCATGTTCTCATTCATAAGTGGGAGCTGAACAATGAGAACACATGGACACAGGGAGGGTAACACGCACGGGGGCCTGTTGGTGAGGGAGGGGATGGGAGACTATCAGGATAAATAGCTAATGCATGTGGGGCTTAATACCTAGGTTGATAGGTGCAGCAAACCAACATGGCACACATTTAACTATGTAACAAACCTGCATCTTCTGCACATGTATCCCAGAACTTAAAATAAACAAAATATGTGTATGTTTTAAATATACAAATATTTATGTTTAAATAAATAATTATGCATATATTTTCATAATACATACATTTAAAAGCTTGGGCTCTGGGCTCCAGTCAAGCACATTTTAATGACTACTCCACTGCCGCAGTTCTATGATGTTTAGCAGGCTACTTAGCTTTTCTGATCTCAGCCTCCTGCTCTGCAAAATAGGGTTAACAATAGCACCCACCTCCAAAAGTGGAATAAGAGATTTATATTTGGATTTAAGTCTACCGTTCCTTTAGTTCGTGGAGTGTTTCCTTGTTGAGTTTTTTGAAAGGTCAAAAATGGATCATTTAGTTTTCACAAGCATTCTCAAAACCCTAAGTAGCTTTTAATCACACTCCTTTTAACGAGTCTCCTTTCCAGACTAAACTGTCCTAATCTTGGAAATCTTGCTTCCTTTGGAGCTGGAATCACATGTACCAAAGTAGAAACAAAAACACCCTCTTCAGCATTTATGAGGGAAAGTCCTGCAAAGGGCTCATTCGCAGCAGTCTTTCCTGTGGAAAGACTGAAAAATTAAAGCAGAGAAGTTCAAAGATGGGGCTGCAGAATAAAAACAAAATCCCTTAAAATTATGCTGATGGTTCTTCCAGATAAGCAGGTAATTCTTCGAGATAATTTGGAGAGAATTCAACAGTGTTTATTGCAGGTTCACTTAAGAGAGCTAAACATTTAGCTCTAAAAGCCATTTCAAAGCGAAACTCTAAACAGTATTTTAGAATAAGAAGAAATTATATGCACACTCTTGCCTCCCAGGGGTTTTGAAGAGTTAATGAGGGAAATAGACGCTCTGGGGAGAAAATTGCCTGAAGAATTACAGGAAATATAAGAAATTCACCATAAATAGGACAGGCTGACATGGTATAATGTCCATTAAACTCATTTTTAGTAGACAATAAATAAATACCTGTAAGTGGAGTGACTTCCTGTTCAATGATAATTATAGTGAACGTTCTAGGAGGCACAGCTAAGAGGAACTAGGATTGCTGCAAAAATTAAAAACTAGTTCAAGCACTTATCACCTTTTTTTCCTTCTTTGACAGAAAGTGTCCAAGAAGCATTAGTATTCACTTGAAAACTAATATCTTAATAATTTCTTAAGGAGCAAGTCAGACTGTTTTATGTGCTGGAAAAATGACACATAAAATAACAGTTTGCTATTGCAATACATCACAATGAGTGTCCTTAATGGGGAAAAAAGCCACATTATTCTCCAATGAGATTAGAAATATTAAATGTTCAGCATTCTTAATAAGGATGAATAGACAATGAGTGAAAACAAGGCCTTTTAATAAAATGTGCTTATGTTATTCTAAACCTTCATGTGAACTCTTCTGGAAAAGATGGAAAAAAGTGTTGAGCTTCTCCCTCTGAACCACTCTGGGAAAATCACTCCCATGAATAATTTTCTTACATCCTTCAAAGCCCTCCCTCAAAGACTGTTTCGAGATTGCCATCTCTCCATCTCACTTTTGTAGTGATGTTTCTCAGAAAACCATGTCCCTCTAAAGATGGTTGAACATTGTAGTTCCATGCATACTCTTTTTACCAAGAGCAGTTATGTGTCCCAGTATGGATTAAAGTCGTGCACTCAAAGACCTGAAGCTCTACTGCCTTTGAAGTCAGAAGTTCTGGATTCAATATAGCATAGTCCTGAACACCCAGACGTTTGAATCAAAGAGATCTGGACTTGAATCCTGCCTCAATCCTTCCTAGCTAAACAGCTTTAGCTGAGTTACTCAGCTTCTCTGATCTCCAGCTTTCTCCCTGTACAATGGAAAAAGTGAAGCTTACATACCAAGATGATTGTGATGGATAAATGAGATTATTGATCTAAAACACCTCTCTTGATTTGTTAAGGAACTAAAGGTAGATCTACTATTCAATCCAGTAATCCCACTACTGAATATCTACCCAAAGGAAAAGAAGTCATATAAAAAGACACCAGCACCCATATGTTTATGGCAGCACAGTTCACAATTGCAAAGACATAGAACCAATCTAAGTACCAATTGACCAATAAGTAGATAAAGAAAATGTGGTATATCTACACCATGGAATACTACTCAGCCATAAAAAGAGAATAAAACAATGTCTTTTGCAGCAACTTGGATGAACCTGGAGGCCATGATCCTTACTACTATTCAATCCAGTAATCCCACTACTAAATATCTACCCAAAGGAAAAGAAGTCATATAAAAAAACACCTGCACCCATATGTTTATGGTGGCACAGTTCACAATTGCAAAGATATAGAACCAATCTAAGTGCCAATTGATCAATAAGTAGATAAAGAAAATGTGGTATATCTACACCATGGAATACTACTCAGCCATAAAAAGAGAATAAAATAATGTCCTTTGCAGCAACTTGGATGAACGTGGAGGCCATGATCCTAAGCGAAGTAACTCAGGAATACAAAACCACATACTGCATGTACTCACTTATAAATGGGAGCTAAGCTATGGGTATGCAAAGGCATACAGATTGGTATAATGAACATCAGAGACACAGAAGCAAGAAGGGTTGCGGGGTGAGGTATGAAACACTACAATTGGGTACAATGTACACTACTTGAGTGATGGGTGCACTAAAATCTCAGGCTTCACCACTGTACAATTCATTCATCTAACCAAAAACCACTTGTACCCCCAAATGTTATTGAAGTAAAACCTATTAAGTTTTTTAAAAAGCTTCATTCCTGGTATCCATTTCATTGTTGATATTGTTGTTGTCAACATGGCAGCCCAGAGCACTGAGTCTATTGAGGTGCTGCAAAGACCATATTGGCCTTGAGCAATAGGTTTAGTGGCAATGTTGTACTAGAGCTAGCGTTTTTCTCCTGGAAGCAGAAGTTCTTCTTTTCCAGTGCCAGACCTACTTGTTCCTTATTTACTGACCACTCATATATGAAAGTCTTCCTGTAATAGTCTTTGTTTTGAAACCTCTCCAGGTTCAACTTGCCAATGATGGCCGCTGAATATATGAGGACCCTAAGACATCAAGACTCTAGGGTTTGTTTTAATTATATACTTGAGAGATTTTCAGAAAGGCACACTTAATATATATGTCTAGAAATTTAGAATGTTACAATATGAGATGCCTCTTCTTTTTAAGTGCCTGTTAGATTTCTTCAACGGTTTTAAAAAATAGGCCTGGTTGACATAAAGCATTCTTCTATCTAAGTGTTATGCTCAGTTGTATGAATGATGGTTTAGAACCGTATTCTCTCTCTGTGGAAAGAATACTGGGGGTCCTGGCTCCACACTTCACTAGATGGGAAAATACTCCTCTTGTATTTATGATGGTTTTTCTTTCCACTTGATTAAGTAAGGAGAAAGTGTAATTAAGAAGGCGCTTCTTGAAGCAATGTCAATTTGGGAACAAGATTTTCAGGAATGAAAAATGTGTGACTGTTCTCAGCGTGCAAGGTAGAGAGAAGATTACTTGATCATTATGTGCTTATTTGAAAGTCCCTTTCCTCCCATGCCTCAGCATCTCACTTTGTTATGATGCAGACTGAATGCATGGAATCTCTGTTTTTTAAAAAAGACAGAGTTGTATTGTTAAAGGAATAATATTGCCTGGGAAAAAGTTCAGTACTGAACGGTTACTCTATAAAGAGATTAAAAAAGAAAATCAAGGGAAGGTGAGGAAGGCAACAGGTGGCTTCCAGCCTTGTGGGGTCTACTAGCATTATTTCATGCTCAGCTCCTGAGCTCAAGCGATCCACCTGCCCTGGACTCCCAATCTGCTGGGATTAGAGGCATAAGCCACCACTTCCTGCCCATTCAAAAACACATTTTAAAAATTTCATTCACAATTTGTAAACATTTACTATGTACCTGCTATTTACAAGGCACTGTGAGGAGTACTCTGACAAGGCCAAAGGTAAAAGAGTTGACAATTCGTGTAGCGTAAAGCACCCTTGGATAGTCAAGTAATCTCCTTCATTGAAATGTAACACACCATCTGATGACAACCAGATCTGCTTGGGGTAGAGCAGGTGTGCATTCAACCTTCACGCTTCCAGCCACTTTTTCATCAGTTGAAACCTTGGAAAAGGCTCTAGAATAGAAAAGAGATGCTCTGCCTGCCTTTCACCACTGTTTAAGAAGCTTTATATGAAGTTCCCAGTGCCAATTCTGTTCATTGATTCTCTTTCTCCAAGACAACAACTGAGGGTTACAGTTCCTGGACACTGGAACATAGAGATGATCTGTCCTGGCACAATCCGTCATCGTTTCTAATATTATTTATTGTGGCAGGGCGCGGTGGCTCAAGCCTGTAATCCCAGCACTTTGGGAGGCCGAGACGGGCGGATCACGAGGTCAGGAGATCGAGACCATCCTGGCTAACATGGTGAAACCCCGTCTCTACTAAGAAATACAAAAAATAGCCGGGCGAGGTGGCAGCGCCTGTAGTCCCAGCTACTCGGGAGGCTGAGGCCGGAGAATGGCGTGAACCCGGGAGGCGGAGCTTGCAGTGAGCTGAGATCCGGCCACTGCACTCCAGCCTGGGCTACAGAGCGAGACTCCGTCTCAAAAAAAAAATATTATTTATTGTTACAATCTAGACTTTTACTTGAGTTTTATTTTCCTTTTGTTTCTCTTTGTAAGAGGATCTCACTCTTTTCTCAGGTTGAAGTGCAGTGGCGCAATCATAGCTCACTGCAGCCTCAATCTCCTGGGCTCAAGCCATCCTCCCACCTCAGCCTCCTGAGTAGCTGGGACTACAGGCTCATGTCACACGCCTGGCTAAACTTTTATTTTTTCCTTTTTTTTGTAGAGGCAGGGTCTTACTTTGTTGCCCAGGCTGTTCTCAAATTCCTCTCCTCAAGTGATCCTCCTGCTTCGGTCTCCCAAAGCACAGGGATTGCAAGCATGAGTCATTGCACCCAACCTACTTGACTTCTGTGTGGCCTTCTGGTCTCCCTAAAAGATAAATTCTCTAAGAGCAGAAGTTACTTTCTATCCTTCTTTGCATTCAAAGAAGTTTCATTAACAATGAATATGTGCAAAAATTATTTCTGCTTGGATGCCCCTCTCAGAGGGACCTAATTTACATGCAGAACAAATATAAGATCATTAGTTGAAGGGCTTATAGGGGCACAATCTTATTTTTGCCCTGTTTTTGATTTTTTCCTTCCCCTCTGGCTCTTCTTGAGTTTAGATTAATTTTTCCTGCCCCTTCCTTTTTTCTCTATAAAAACACGTATTCCTTTCTGTGGTGCCTGCCGGAACTCACGCTCTGTGCCTGCAGTAACCCTGTGCATGGAGCAATGGGCACCACAGCCTCCCCCAGGAAGGACAGCGAAGATAGAATGTCTCCCAGTCAGGGAATGCATCCACAGCCCCGTCCAGAAGCGCCAATGTAGGCTGACTCCTTTGTTCTTTCTCTCTGTACTTTTCAGGGTTTTTCTATTTAAACATAGGGACACAAGTCTACTATGATAACAGGAGGTATTTTAATGCATAAATAGCTTTATCCACGTTGGGAATGCGTTTCCTGTTTTGACTTGTTCTCTAAATATATATATATAATTTTTAAATTATAGGTTTACGTCAGTAGGACAATTTAGTCAAGTATGACTTTCTTCCCCAAACATGTCCCAGTTGCCACACGTAAACTATGGAATGTGAGCAGGCTCAGAGAACGCACGAAGGGAGGCACCCTCCTCCTCGCCCTCCAGTTCCCACATTTTAAAATCGTCTCTCTACTCTTTTTCTGTAGTGACTAAATCTACAGAGGAACTGCTCTCTAAGCAAAGGTTGTAAGGACCAGAACCTTAGTTGATACCACCTTGATAGAAAACTATTCAAAATCCTGCTATAGAGAGAGAAAGTTCCTTTAGGAGGGGGACTTTTCTTAGGTCCAGCATGGCTAGCAGGGCACAGGCATTTCATCTACAATCCCTCAGACCACTTGCTTATTGGGGGCCGAAGTTCCCAGGCAACAGCCGAGAAGGAAGGTGACATCTCTGGAGAGCTGGGCTGTGTCATTTTTCATGTAGCTGCGCAGAGGAGCAACCCAAGAACGTTCCTTTCTCTGCACCTTACTGTATTTCTGGAGTGTCCATTTTCGAAGTAAAAAAAACCAAAAAAACAAAAAAAACTTTCTTTTTTCCTATTTTATTTTTATGTTTTAATTATAATTTTTATTTTTGATTCTGGGGGAACATGGGCAGGTTTGTTACGAAGGTGTACTGCGAGCTGCTGAGGTTTGGGCTTCTATTGATTCTGTCACCCAGATCATGAGCCTAGAACCCAATAGGAAGTTTTTCAGCCTCCCTCTCTCTTTCCCTCCTTTGGGAGTTTCTAGTATCTACCGTTCCCATCTTTAAGCCCCTATATACCCAAGATTAAGCTCCCCCTTACAAGGGAGATCGTGCAGTACTTGGTGTTCTATTCCTGAATTATTTCTCTTAGAATAATGGCCTCTACCTGCATCCATGTTGCTACAAAGGCCAGAATTTTGCTCTTTTTTATGGCTGCATAGTATTCATGGTGTATATGTACCATGTTTTCTTTATCTAATTTCCCACTGATGGGCACCTAGGTTGATTCCATGTTTTTGCTATTGTGAGTAGTGCTGTGATGAACATACAAGTAGATGTGTCTTTTTGGTAGAATGCATTATTTATATATATATATATATATATATATATATATATATATATATATATACACACACACACACACACACACACACACAAAACCAGTAATGGGATTGCTGGATCAAATGGTAGTTCTGTTTGTAGTTCTTTGAGAACTCTCCAAAATGCTTTCCACAATAGCTGAACTAATTTACATTCCCACCAGCAGGTATAAGCCTTTCCAAAGGAAGAGTTTTTGACATGGAATCATAAGTTTTGAAAGGGCATAAGTTCTGAAACTGAGAGCACTCACCTCAAACTGGAAAACAACCAAATAACTTAAATGGATTTGTTATGACATAAAATTAAAGCAGAGACATATAATCAGGTTGACCTATGTAGAACACAGGTGAAGGGTAGGCTTCCACTCTGTCGTGGGTTGGGTTGCCTGGGAAACAGTTCTGAGATTTGGGTGCAAGTGGTTTATTGGAGAGAGTGCTCTAGGGAACAAAACCAAGGCCTGTAAGAGATTGAGAGGAGCAGGACTGGGTGGGGAGAAAGTGGGCTGTGATGTGGTGGTGATAGAGGCCTCGGCTGTGTCAACAGGAAGCACTGGACCTAGGGGGGCCCTTTAATGTTGTCACAAATTGGGGTGTCAGGGCCAGGCTGATAAACCACTCCCCATCTTCCTCACTCCCTTTGTCCCTGGGCTGCTCTCATCACAGGGAAGAAGGGGAGAAATCCTGGACATACAATTCCTTTTAGGCTGAGGGCGATTCCCTGAGGGGAACTTAGCTGTGAGCCAAAGGCAGCCGCACTCACAGCAGGGGAGAGAAGGATTCATTCAGACCTGGAGGAAGCATCAGGACAGCACGCACAGCATCCACTGCACCCTTGAATTCGCAGAGAGAAAGACACAAGCAGACAAACGTCTAGGACTTGAAATAGATACAGGGTAAATGTTCACATATCTGAAGATTTAATTATTGTCTATAATTTTTTAAAATTAATATATACAAAATAGATAAAAATGATTTATTATTGTGAATTATTTTTGAGTAATTCATCATTACTCACAAGTGAATGAAAATGAAGCAAAAAATTCCAGCAAATGTAGCTTTCTGTTGGACACAGGCAGATCTGACACCGTCTATTGCAATCAGGGGACAACTTCAATAGTGGGACTTTGCAAACAATAATGGATGAAGGCAATGATTTCTGAATTGTGTGTGTGTGTGTGTATGTGCGTTTCCGTGTCTGTGTCCTAGGCAACAGTCAACAGGAAGACACATTTTTTTCTTTCTAGATTTGGAGCCATCAGAGACATGTTGGTGACATTTCAGTGTCCTCGAACTCATAGAGAAGCTTTACAGGCATCTGACTGATGGCATGAGTAGGTACATTTATACACTCAAAAGTTCCAGATTTTGCAGTGATTCATACCAAACAATTAGAAACAGAAAAACCTCAGCAATAACAGAGTTGATGAAGTCTGTGTCATAGAAACTTCTCAGAGCTTATATCAATTGCATAAAAATTATAATTGCTTCCAATATACAGTCGATGAGGCAATAAAAGAGTTGATGAAGTCTATGTCATTGGACAGAATGCTTCTGGATATTGCACAGATGTAACTGTCAGCACCTGCAGACAGTTCAACTTAGAATTCTGAAATTAGGTAATCAACAAGACACACACCAGAGTAAGAAGCAGAAAGTGATCAGTGCCACAGATCAAGGATGATGAAAGAAGAGTGTCTGGACCCACCCAAGACAGGTACCTTCAGAAGCAATACCAGACAAAGTAGAAATTGGTAGTTTCCACCAGAACTGATTTAGCTATTGTCATTTTTACCATATATATTTAGCATACTACATAATTCATTTCATAGAGTGTGTGCAATTCTTTTCAATGAAGCTTCTAATGTTTCTTCTAAGGTCCCAAGTCAAAAGAAGGAGAGGCAGCTGCTAAGGAGCAGGTAAATTCACCCAAAATTTGTCTCTCTTCTAGTGTGTTAAAAGAAAACTTCAGACAAATTAAATTTAATGGAGTTTAATTCAGCAAGAAAAAGAAAGCAATCTGTGAATCAAGCAGCCCTCAGAATCACAGCAGACTCAGAGAGACCCCAGGGGTGCCTTGTACTCAGAACAAATTTATAGACAAAAAAAAAAAGTGATGTACAGAAATCGGATGTGAGGCACAGAAACAGCTGGATTGCTTACAGCTCAGCGGTTGCCTTATTTGAACACAGTTTGAACACTCAGCAGTGTATGAGTGGTTGATGTATGGTTGCTGGGATTGGCCAAGACTCAGCTGCTGTTACAGGTGCACACTACTAAGTTAGGTTTTCAATCTTGTTT
The DNA here is from genome assembly GCF_049350105.2 of Macaca mulatta. Taxonomy (NCBI): domain Eukaryota; kingdom Metazoa; phylum Chordata; class Mammalia; order Primates; family Cercopithecidae; genus Macaca; species Macaca mulatta. The sequence continues at coordinate 30,528,076 of NC_133414.1, forward strand.
ACCTATTAACTTAGGTTACAATTAGTTCACAAGGACTCAAATATAGAAGTATGAAGTTCTTCTCAGGCCATATTTAGTTGGCTTTAACACGTGCCCCAAGTGGGAAGACCAGAAAAGCAACATCCTTTAGAAAATGTTTCCTACCTAGGCTATTCCTTTGTGAGTATGCCATCCATTTCTTACATAATGTTTTCACCATTCCAAAGAGAGAAAGAAAAAGAAAGAAGGAAGGAAGGAAGGAAGGAAGGAAGGAAGGAAGGAAGGAAGGAAGGAAGGAGAGAGAGAGAAAGAGAGAAAGAAAGAAAAAGAAAGAAAGAAAGAAAGAAAGAAAAGAAAGAAAGAAAGAAAGAAAGAAAAGAAAGAAGAAGGAAGGAAGGAAGGAAGGAAGGAAGGAAAGAAAGGAGGGAGGGAGGGAGGGGAGGAAGGAAGGAAGGAAGGAAGGAAGGAAGGAAGGAAGGAAGGGTTTATTGGAAGCAATTATCAGTCTTATACAGTTGATATAAGCTCTGAGAAGTTTCTATGACCACTTTCTAGTACAGCTTTTTATTTCATTTCTTTTGCTGAAAATGTGTTTGGACATTGGCCTATAAGCTGCAAAACAACAAATACAGCTTCAGTCTTTCAAATCAATTCCACAATGACAAGTCCTCTCCTAAGGAAAAAAAAAAAAGCATTTCAGAGTGTTTCACTGAGGGGTCAAAGATTAGACACAAGAGGCTTGAAATGAGATTTGTCCTTTTCAGTCTTTCTTAGAGGCAAGAAAAAAAATGCAACTGCCAGAACACTTAGCCTCTCCATTTGGATGTAAGATCTCCTAATCTTCTCCCTCGTGAACATTGTCCTGTCCCTGTCCTTGGACTGAGATGGTCCATCCACCTGAACTTGAACAGACTAAGAGGGATACTGACTTCAAAATCAAGGTAATGGTGGACAGTTGCCTGGGACCTGGAGTCAGGAGACCTGCTCTGGGGTTCTAGCACTACTGCTTGCTGTGTGTGTCCCCTGGTGTCCACTGGTTCCTAGTGTCTGCCCATTCAGGCAGATGTTATGCTAGCCTTGTGATATTTGCAAGGATTAAATAAAGATGAAAACTTGAAAATGGCTTTGTAAACTGCAGAGTCCAATGCCAAAAGGTGTCACTAGAAATCTTTATCTTTGTCGCTGTGGATGTTTGCTAAATGAGTCACAACAGATATTGAAAAATTACACAGAGGAGTGGTATGAAGGGGTAAGAATTCCCCTATAGTCCCCCAAGTTACCCTAGATTTTTTCCCTGACCCAGTACTTGTAGTTGTAATGTAGAACAATGCGGTGTTAGCACCCGGGGCTTTGCGTTCCAATACTTGATCAGTGGTGATCTCCCTATCAAGATGATTTATTTCCAGCTTTCTGCTTCACATTTGGGCTCCTGACACTGAACGGGCATCTGAAGTGCCATGGAGTCCCTGACTTTCTCTCTCTCTCTGTAAGAAGAGGCCCCCGCATAAGCATATTTATACATGCAGGGGAGAGGGCACAGAGGCACAGAGAAAGGACAGAAAAGAAGAAGGGAGACCCCAAAGACAAACAAACTCACACTTTAATCTGGGTCCTAAGAGCTTTGAGGCAGGAGATCTAGTCCAGTTATCCCATGGACAGGGTGAAATTCCAGGAAGCAGAGAAGGCAAAGGAATTCTCTGCAAGTTTCCCATTCTGACCCAGCACAAAGGGTGATAACTCTCACTCTGCAATATGTGTGCCTCTTACCCCCGTCACTTCACACTTATAAAATCTAGTCACTCACCAACTTCCTTTCCCAGCATTGCTTAAAAACAAAACCTTACCCCAACATGATTTTTTTTTTCTGGACATCTCTCCCCTCCAGTATAGAAGAAACCCCTGAATCGCATGTTGTATTTAAGGAAGTGGGTTCTGGATTGAAACCTTCATTTTGATACTTACTAGCTTTGGTAATTTGGGCCTATTAATTGATGAGTGCTTCTCTTTCCTCACCTATAATCAAAGATAACTAGGAGTAATAAAGTATTTAAGAGAATGCCTGGAAGGTAGTAGATGCTCACTAAATGTAGGCTATTATTATTAACTATACACCACTCTTAGCTATATTAAGTATATACACTCTCTCAGGCTGACCAGGCACCCCAGAGGTGTTAGAACTAGAAAAATAGATTTCTTCTCTAATCAAACAGAGAAGCAAGGCCTGTCCCTTATGAGCTCCCTTTCTCACGTACACCCTGAACTGTCTAAGTTAACTCCATGCATGGTGACTCGGTGAACCACAGAAAGAGTCCAAGCCTAGAGTTTGGTCCTGCGTTTAATTGTGGTTCTGTCTTAGCCCTATGACCTTCGGCCTCTTCCTTTCTGCTTGGTTTTCTTTGCAGTAGAAAATATCGGATTAGATCTCAATAGTGGTTCTCAAATTTGGGTGCCCATGAAAATCTCCTGGGATCACTTTTAATATTCCTGATGCCTGGCACATCCCCGACAAATTAAATCAGAAGATTCGAGGGTGAGATTTAGGCAAGAGGACTTCTTACAGCTCCCCAAGTGATTTCAATGTTCAACCAAGGTTGAGAACTGCTAGTTTAGAAGATTGGTAGTTCTCAACTCTGGTACATGAGAACTATCTAAGGAGCTTTAAAAAATTACAGAAGCCAGAGTCTTAGCTTAGGACAATTAAAATAGAAATCCCTGGGGATTTGTCCCAGCCATGATATCTTTTGAAGCTCCTTGGGTGATTCTAATGTGTAGCCAGAGTGTGGACCCTCAGGTTTAATAATCTTCAAGGATCCTCCTTCATCTATGTAGGGCTCTAAGCTTGTATGAGTCTGCACCTGTGGAGCTGTGAGCCTGTGTATCACCTTCTCCGGAAGCTGGCTACACCAACACTCTCTGACTCTGAGAAACGAAATGATTATTCCCATTCCCAACATTCATCTTCTCTGGGCTTCAGGTATTAACAACCAGGAAGGACTCCCCTATTTACAGTCCATAGAAAGGTCACCCTAGACTTGACCTCAGTCCCATTATAAGGCAGCAAGTCAGCGTTCTTAATCTTTTTGGTTACACAGACCCCTTTAGAAACTTCATGAAAGCTATAAGTCATCTCATAAGGAGGATCTTACATGTACATCAAATTGAGCGTACAATTTTCATGGATCCCTGAACTCCTGATACAAAGATAATTCTATTCTATTTCCTTATAATATGAAAGTCAAAAACTTACATAACCCAGGAAAGGAGAGATTGCAACATAGTAGAAATAGACCAGAGTGAGAGTTCTAATCCTGGTTCCACTGCTCATCAATCAACATTTAGGAGTCACTGAATCACTTGATGCCTGAGTTTACTCACATGTCCAGTTAGGAATTATACAATCACACCACCACATAACAATGTTTTGGTCAACTACAGGTCACATATAGGATGATGGTTCCGTAAGATTATAATACTGTGTTTTTACTGTACCTTTTCTATATAGATATGTTAAGACACACAAATACTTACCATTGTGTTACCATTGCTACAGTATTCAGTATAATAACCTGCTGTACAGATCTATAGCCTAAGAGCAATAGGCTATACCATACAGCCTAGGTGTGTCGTAGGCTCTACCACCTTGGTTTGTGTAAGTACATTCTGTGATGTTTGCGCACAATGAAATCGGCTAATGATGCATTGCTCAGAATGTGTCTCCATCATTAAGTGCTATCAATCTTACCTATTTCGGAAATAAAGTAAAATTAATAATGTAAAATTGCTTTGACCAAGTTATAAGCATTACATTGTCGTTGAAAGTGGAAGAACTACACCAGGAGGCCCTGGTGTGGCCCTGGAGTAGGTGAAACTGTTCATGCATGTATCTTCCTTGCCTTCCATTCTCATAAAGAATCGCACATTCCCCACATACACCCTGGCCAAACTGTCTTTGGGACTGCACCACGGTGTGTTGTTGTTTGTTAACTTTTTCCCAGTGCCTGTGTTGACCAAGAGGCTTTGGGAATAAAGGTACATAAAGGTCTGAGAGGCTGAATGAGCCTGGGGCAAAAAGACAGCATGCAATGTCCTTGAATTTGGAGTGTGACTTGAACTCGCCCTTGGGAGGGGCAAGTGCAGAGCCCATGAACTCACCATGCACCAGTCCCGGTCCTTGGTGGGGAAAGGCTGAAACTGGAACCAGATGTCTCAGAAGCAATCTCCCAGACTTCACAGTAACTGCCAGATTGACCACAAGTTTGGCAGAAACCATCCTACTGGTGAGTGCCAAGTGGTTTGGAGTGAGCAGGAGCACAGCCTGGACTCCAAGCCTAGGCCTCCGGGGAGAACCTGTGTTCCCAGACTCACTGGGTATTCAGGCCATTAGCGTGCTATCTTAGTCTGTTGGGGCTGCTATAGCAAAGTACCATAGACTGGGTGGCCTGAACAACAAATGTTTATTTCTCATAGTTTGGAGGCTGGGAAGCCCTAGATCAAAGCACCAGCAGACTGGGTGTTGGTGAGGGTCTGCTTTCTGTGGCCATCTTCTTGCTGGGCCCTCAGACGGTGGAAAGGAATAAGACAGTTCTCTAGGGTCCCTTTTATTTTATGTATTTTATTTTATCTACTTATTTTTGAGACAGGATCTTGCTGTATAGCTCAGGTTGGAGTACAGCAGTGCGATCCTAGCTCACTGCAGCCTCAACCTCCCAGGTTCACATGATCCTGCCACCTCAGTCTCCTGAGTAGCTGAGACTACAGGCACAAACCAGCATGTCCAGCTAATTTTGAAGTTGTTTTGTAGAGATGGGGTCTGGCTATGCTGCCCAGGCTGGTCTTGAACTCCTGGCCTCAAGTGATCCTCCTGCTTCAGCCTCCCAAAATGTCCTTTATAAGGACACCAGTCCCTTTAATTTTATTTTATTTTATTTACTTATTTTTGAGACAGGATCTTGCTCTTTATAAGGGCACCAGTCCCATTCACAAGGGCCCCACCCTCATGACCTAATCATTTCCCAAAGTTCCCACGTTTTCAAACCATCACACTGCAGGTTAGGTTTCAACATACAAATTTTGTGTTGGGGGATGCAAGCATTCTCCACAGCACTCTCTAGTCTGACGAGGTGGCACCCTCATCCCTGTAGGAGGGTAGGTATGGTGGCTCTGGGGGTCCCCAATTAGCTGCATCACCAAGAGAGCACAGAGTTGTTCTACCAGAAGTGTTGGGCAGAAATTAACCAGGATGGACATGAGAGTATAGAGACTGTGCTCCTGGTCACTCCCTGAGCCCATTCTGCCCCCAGCCTACCTTCCCCGACCTCTAGGAAAGCCCTATGGAAGCACGAGTGCGGTGAGAAGAGAAAGGTAGAAGTTTCTGCCTGGGGCCCTAGGCTTCTGCTCAGAGAGAAAGGAGAGGAGCCCTCAGTGCTCCAGGAGAGTGTCTCCCCCTAAAAGTGTCAGAGAAAACAGTAAGAAGGGCCTCAAATTAAAAGTGAAGATGTAGGTACAGACAGGGTCACTCTGGGAATTCTCAGAGAGCTTGAGGAACAGACCTCAGGGAAACAGGAATAATAAGAGGAACCATGTTTGTTGCTTAGTTTTGTTGTAGATTCCTTGGGATTTCTAGGTGGATCTTCATGACATCTGCAAATAGGGGCCGTTTTACCTTTTCCTTTCCAATCCATATGACTTTTATTTCCTTTTCTAGTCTTAGAGAAGTATTAGGATCACAATAATAATAATAATAATAATAAGGAAACTAGTCTGGCATTCTGACAGAGCTGTTTGTCTCTCTGTAATTCAAATGCACGTGTGGATGCACACACATACATGCAGACACACATACACAGGCACACACACAAACACGTTCTCTTTCTTTTTCTGAGAAACCCAGAAGGACTGACCACAGGCTCAGTCCTTGAGCTACTGAGGGGTGCTTTTGTGTTTGCATGTGGTCGCTCCATATGGATGTATCTACTGAGGGGTGATTTGGGGTTTAGATGAGATCTTGCCATATGGATGTCTCTACGGGCTGAAAGCGGATTCTCTAGGAGCTGCCAGATTGCTTGGCACAAGGTTTCCTCCTCCTTGAAACTCTGAAAATTATCATGGGGAGGGAGTTGTCCAGGGAAGAAAAACACCAGTCCCCACATTCTATACCCCGAGGTGGTCTCTGGTCTTTCTAGCCCAGGACCCTCAGTGATGTGGTCCCTGATGGACTCGACCTTGTTGCAGTCAGACGGGAGATATCGGACGGGTGACAGCCTCTGGAGACACAGCTTCCCAGGCCCGGTGACTCCAGGCTTTAAGGAATGACACACTTGCATGTTCACATCCCTCAAGGGTGTTCTTTCTTCTCCTTTTGTCCTCCTGGAAAGGAATAACTTGAGGACATTGGCTGCACCACAACGGAGCCCTGTGGCTTTGTTTTCATTTCCTCTCCATTCCTTGGTGGCTGCTCATGGACTATTTTGCAACTACAGTTTCCAGCTGGGACAGAGCAATATACACAAGCAGTATATTCTTTTAAATATTTACTTATTGAAAATAAAGATAGGTATCTCATCGTTTCTTCCCATAAACCAAGTGATATGTGTTCCCAAGCTGGGGCATTTCTTATTGTCTTTATAGATCTGGCAAATGAATGATTTTCTACCATGTATTCTTTTTTTTATTTTAACTTTGTTTTTATGGAGAGAAGCTTTCATGTTCTACACAAAGTTGCTATCCTGTATATGTGACTCAGAGAGAGAAGATACAAACAGCTGTTGATAAGATGGTGGAAGATGTATATTTCCACTGGGAGGCAGCTTTGGGTTGCCCTGTCTTGTGGATTTGGTGAAGTCCAAATGAGACCACTGGCCAGAAGAGTCCAGGGAAACCCTGTTGAGACCCAAGAACTCACAAGCTTCTTGTTTCCTTGTCTGCAGCACCTCAGCCTCACAAATCTGTTTTGATGGAGTGAAATATATTGTCACCTTTAATGATGACACCTCACCATGATGCTGTTTGCAAACCTCAGAAGAAAAGACCAAAGTACTCCCCTCCCACTGAGAAAACTGCCATGCGAGGCATTTAGAGCGAGGTGGGACATGTACCTCTCTGAGTCTCCTCACTGTGGCAAGGAGATTGTGCCTCATTCCTGTATCAGCCAGCAGTCATCCAGGAGCCAGGAAGCACACCAGTTAGTGTAAGAGGGAATTTGCTGTAAAGAATCCTTGGCCGGGTTTGGTGGCTCAAGTCTGTAATCCTAGCACTTTGGGAGGCTGAGGCAGGAAGATACTTTGAGTTCAGGAGTTCAAAACCAACCTGGGCAACATAGTGAGACCCCTCCCGTCTCTGCAAGAAATACAAAAATTAGCAGGGTGTGATGTGTATGCTTGTGGTCCCACCTACTTGGGAGGCTGAGGTGGAAGGATCGCTTGAGCCCAGGAGGTCGAGGCGGCAGAGAGCCATGAATGTGTCACTGCACTCTAACGTGTGTGACAAAGTGAGACCCTGTCTCAAAAAACAGAATTTTTAACTATATTAAAGAACTGAAAAGGCAACCATGAAACACAAAGGTATCAAGGAGATGAAAAGTGAAGGAAGCAGCTACTTTGCCCTCGGGCTGAGGACACAAAGGAAGAGGTTGGAATTATTACATGTTAAAGTTTGGAGGAGGACTCCTTGGACTGAAACTCTGACTTCTGCAAAGGGGACCATGTCTTGCTGTGAAAGCTGCCTCTTGGGGGATGCAAAGAGGCAGTTTCTGTGGGTGTTGAAAGAACTGCAAAGGGGACTCAGCTGCTGCTACTGGGACAGCCAGTCATGGCCAGGGCAAAGCAACATTGCCGGGGGGATCCTGATGGGAACAGGAAGTGCAGGAGTGAAAAAATGCGGCAGGAGTATGGACTCTTCTCCTCAAGGCTCTCCCCAGTGTCCTTTGTTAGCAGCACCTAGCAGGAAGCAACTGGCATAGAAGAAATGTGATTTGCAGGTCTCAGCTCTGGCATCAAAAGCAGAGACAAATCACTTAATAACAAGTTCACTTGGATAAGTTCTCCATTGCTTCACTGCTGTAAATCTAGTTTTTGCTTTTTCCTGATCCATCATTATAAACTGTGGGACTACCCCTTTTTGTTTCCTTGCAATGACTAAGCTTAGACCTGAAGAGGAGTTAGGGGCTCACACCTGTTATTCCAGCACTTTGGAAGCCTGAAGTAGGAGGGTTGCTTGAGGCCAGGAGTTCAAGACCAGCCTGGGCAACATAGCAAGACCCATCTCTACAAACAAACAAACAAATTAGCAAAGCACAGTGGCTTATGCCAATGGTATCAGCTACTCTGGAGGCTGAGGATTGCTTGAGCCCAGGAGTTTGAGGCTGCATTGAGCTATGATCATTGCCACTGCACTCCAGCCTGGGCAACAGACCCTGTCTCTCTGAAAAATGAAAAGATTTCAGGGAGCCTCATTTGTAGGTTATCAGCATGCTTATAACCCAGGATTTCTCAACATCAACTTCAATTATCTAGTCCACTAATGACATTTTGGGCTAGATAATTCCTTGTTGTTGAGGGGCTGTGCAATGCACTGTAGTGTTGTGGGATGCTGAGCAGTATCCCTGGCCTCTACCCACCAGGTACTAGCAGTGACACACCTCCTCTCTCACTACCTACAGTCCATAAAAAATGGCAGCCAAAAAGGTCTCCAGACATTGCCAGTATCTCCTGGGGAGCAAGCTTTCTGCCAGTAGAGAATCACTACTCTAATCTCTGTCTACATTGTCACCCTGGATATCTGGCCTGAGAATTAGAAGTATAAGGACACCCATGCATTTGCATAGTAGTTTACAGTTTTCAAAGCCCTTTCTCTGCTTTATTTGAACATATTTAGACAGCCCAAAGAGGCAAGGCAAGAGAGATACTATTGTCTTCACTTTACAAACTGCAAACCATTACTCAGAAAGGCTAACCAACTTCCCTAGGAACTCATATCACGGCAGAAACTATGCTATTCTGACAATTCTCATTCTCCCACATTTAGAGGGGAAAGGAGGGTGGTTTGACGGCTGACTGACAGAGAAGACACTTTTTTTTTTAAAACTCCCTGTTATGGTTTGACTGTCCCCTCCAAAACTTATGTTGAAATTCTAGTACTATTGTGATGTTATTAAGAGGTAGGACCTTTAAGAAGTGGTTAGGTCGGCCGGGCGCGGTGGCTCAAGCCTGTAATCCCAGCACTTTGGGAGGCCGAGACGGGCGGATCATGAGGTCAGGAGATCGAGACCATCCTGGATAACCCAGTGAAACCCCGTCTCTACTAAAAAATACAAAAAATTAGCCGGGCGAGGTGGCGGGCACCTGTAGTCCCAGCTACGCAGGAGGCTGAGGCAGGAGAATGGCGTGAACCCGGGAGGCGGAGCTTGCAGTGAGCTGAGATCCGGCCACTGTACTCCAGCCTGGGCGACAGAGCCAGACTCCGTCTCAAAAAAAAAAAAAAAAAAGAAGTGGTTAGATCATGAAGGCTTTACCTCCATGAATGAATTAATGCTGTTATCAAGAAAGTGGGTTAGTTATCACAGGGGTGGGTTAGTTATTTGCTGGAGTTTGTTTCTCTTTTTCTCTCTCTGTCTCATATACTTGCTTTCTCACCATGTGACACCATGTGCCATGTTATGACAGCAAGAAGGCCCTCACCAGATGTCATCACCATGCTCTTGGACTTCCCAGCCTCCAGAACAATGAGCCAAGTAAATTTCTTTTCTTTATAAATCACCTAGTCTGTGGTATTCTGTTATAGCAGCAGAAAATGGACTAAGACACCCCCCACAAGCTACCAATAATGTTTCTTTTATTTTTCTTTTACAGTGTCCAGCTTTTGCCAGGAATACCATATAAAACATCTTTATGAAGTGAACACAGGTCCCACCAACTTATACAAGCTGGCTCTGTCAAGGGCACCAGTGTTTCTAATTAATGCCTGGGTCCAGTGTTCCATGCAGGCTTTACCTGTACCCTCTCCCTCAGGTTTTGACTTCTGGCTGACCCACCAGGGCTCTTGCACCTATGACTAATAAATGCTCCTGACGTTTCTCACTGGATCTGGGAGGGCGAAATAAAAGTCAGTTCCAACTACCCATGTTCCAGCCTGAACATGGGGCATTCAGAGCAGGCACCGGGGAGAGAGTTCTGGCACCCTGTGGTGTCCGGCGGCAGCATTCTCAGACAAGCGTCTCTCTGTAGCTAAACCGTCTCATTTTGAATATGCTCAGCATCAGATATAGTCACCAAATAGTCTCCTAACTCCCCATAGAGAAATCATTCTCGAAACACTGGGGCAGTCATCTTCACATCTGCTATACACTAGAGATCTCTGGTACTTTTAAAAACTGAAGGTGAGATTGCAGTTATTGGACAGGACAAAATAAGAACAGGCATGAAAGTAAGTTCTGTATGCATGCACACGTGTGTCTGTGCATGTGTGCATATTTATCCAGCACTTCTCATGTGGAGTTGATGGAAGCCAAGGTCACGGAAGTGCAGACCCTCTGCAAACCCCATGGCCTGTTTGGTTAACTGCTTGACTAATTGATTTCTTAGAAAAACAGGGCATTAATGCTCAAAAGAAACTCAAAGATAATTTTGCCCAACTGTCTCATTTTACTAGGGAGTAGATTAAGATACAGAGAGGTAAGATGACAAATCAACACCATGCACGGCCAATTAGTGGAAAAGCTCAGGACCAGGACCTCCCAAGCAAAGAGGCTTCTTCCCAAATCCTCACACCACCAAGATGAAAGGTTATCCCCTTCTCAGCCACTTTCTCCAAGAGCTGTCCCAGGGTCTGTAGCACCCTGGGTATGTAGCACAACCCCTCCTTTCCAGAAGGAAGAAACTGTTTGGTTAGTGCCTGGATGTGTCCATTCCTGTCTTTACTCTCCTTCCCACTCTACCAAGGCTGCTCTTCACTGAATCCCACCCCAGACTATCAGATTCTGGCCACTGGGAGAGGATGACCCCAGAGTGAGAAATTATAAATTGTGATCCAGACACTATGTTCCTAGCAGAAAGCAAAGCCATGAAAAACATCTAGCTGTGTTATTAAAGTGCTTGTAAATATTTAGATAATCTACCATACTTCCCCCCTTCTTATTGATGTTGAGTACTTTTAAAACAAAATCTCAATCTAGATCTTCACAACTCAGAAATCATAAGTAAATAGGAGGCTCTGTTTTGGTAAGGACTGTGTTATAATTTTTGTAAATTTCCCATAGCACTTAGCATAATGCTGGAATAACAACTGAACTGTCATTTCATTGATACTTGGTAGTTAAATAATTGCTAATTAAACATTAACAAAATGATTGGAACGATGTAAAAATAATGTTACTTTCTTTTGAAATGACAAATTGACACCTAGGGTCAGTTCTTTATAAAACAGAAGGTAAACATAGATAGAATTTTCCTTATCTCTTTGTTGATCATCATAGCACAGCTGTATGGTGGCCCTCCTGAAGCCATGGGCATATTCCAGGCTGACCAAGGACAGTTGCGTCCTCAGACTTTGGATGCTGGACAGGATGTGAGTGGATGTGAAGTTTCCCAATGATCCTGAAAGTCAGAGTATTGCCACGATGAGAACTTGATTTGGAGTTCACCTCCACACTGTGTGACTTCAGAAAAATCACTAGACTTTTCTGAAGTGAGGATAACCAAATCAGTATTTCCATCTCAAGGTTGTTGTGAGGATAAAATCAAGCATGCAAACTGTAGAGTGCAATACAAGAAGTGGTTGCTATTAACGTGGAATTCAAGGTCAAACCATCCAAATTAAGGAAAGCAGACTTCCTCTGCATTTGAGAAGGTTTCCCAAAGCCACACAGGGACAGCTCCAAGCGTTTGGATTTAGAAGGTGCCTCAGTTCAAAACAAACTTCCCAATTCACATACAAATTTTAGTTAATGAAGCTGTACAGAGTAAGGGCTAGATAGCTACTGGTGTGTTTGGGTCAATAAATTCAATATTAAAAGTTTGTTTATGAGGAAGTAATTTATTTTTTAAAACATGAAAAGCAATTCGTTTAGAAAAGGAAACAAGGTATGAAGTAGAAAAGAAAATAGTTGCCTCAAATCCTAATTCCCCAGAATTAACTGCTTTAATGTTGGCATACTTGTTTCTATACTTTTTTCATAATTTAAAAAATGTGAAAACGTAATAATACAGATGATATGTAAATAAAGCAAAAATCATGTGTGCAAGACACAAATCATGAAAGGGAGGGAAATATTAATATTAGGCGTGGTGCAGAACTTTGTCTTATGGATGAGAAGTAGGTGAGATCTCACTCAAAGGTCAGCCTACAAAAGTGATGGGAGCAACTTTGCTGAATCCTTCAGTACCCACTGCTATGGGAGACATATGCAGCCTCTGATTTGAGAGTGTGGACTCCCCACAGAGTGGCTTCTCAGTTGCATGTCTTGCTTGCCTTAGAACTTGCTTGCCTTAGTACTATAAGCACTTTACTTAGTACTTAAGTACTAAATAGTACTTAGTATATACTTAGTAATAGTACCTAGTATATAGTACTCTACATAGTACTTAGTATATACTTAATAATAGTACTTAGTATATAAGTAATTACTTGTATACTAACCACTATAGTAATTACTAAGTAATAGTACTTAGTATATAATTATTACTTAGTAATAGTACTTAGTATATAAGTAATTACTTCTATACTAAGGACTATAGTAATTACTAAGTAATAGTACTTAGTATATAATTATTACTTAGTAATAGTACTTAGTATATAAGTAATTACTTCTATACTAAGGACTATAGTAATTACTAAGTAATTACTTATATACTAAGTACTATTACTAAGTAATAATTATATACTAAGTACTATTACTTAGTAATTACTATAGTGGTTAGTATACAAGTAATTACTTATATACTAAGTACTATTACTAAGTAATAATTATATACTAAGTACTATTACTAAGTATATACTAAGTACTATGTAGAGTACTATATACTAGGTACTATTACTAAGTATGTAATATTACTTATATACTTACTTATATACTAAGTACTACTATTAGTGTTACTATATACTTACTTATGTACTAAGTACTACTATAAGTATTACTATAAGTACTATGATTATTATTATGGACTAAATGTTGATGTCCCCTCCAAAATTCATATGTTGGAGGCTTACTTCTTCACGTCATGGTATTTGGAGGGTGGCCTTTTGGGAAGTAATTAGGGTTAAATTAGGTCATAAGGGTGGAGCCTCCAAGATTAAGATGAATGCCCTTATGAAAAGAAAAAGAAACACGAGATCTCACTCTCTCTTTTTGTGTGCACACCAAGGTAAGGTTTTTGAGGACATAACCCAGAAGACAGCCCTCATCAAGCACCTGATCGTGGTTGGGTGTGATGGCTCACACCTGTAATCTCAGCACTGTGGGAGGCTGAGGTAGGTGGTTTGCTTGAGCTGGGGAGTTTGAGGCCAGCCTGGACAACATAGTGAGACCCCATCGCTACAAAAAGTACAAAAATTCACTGGGCATGATGGCACATGCCTGTAGTCCCAGCTACTTGGGAGGCTGAGGTGGGATCTCACTCAAATGTCAGGATGGGAGGATTGCGTGAACCCCAGAGGTTGAGGCTGCAGTGAATCAAGATTGCGTCACTGCACTCCAGCCTGGGTGACAGACCAAGACTCTGTCTCAAAAACAGCAAAAACAAAAACAAAACACTTGACCATACTGGCACCCTTATCCCAGACTTTCAGCTTCCAAAACGATGAGAAAGAAGTTTCTGTTGCTTAAACCACCCAGGCTGTGGTATCTGTTATAGCAGGCTGAGCTGGCTAAAATGCATGTAGGAGTACCCCTTGCAATTTCCCTTTACACTGTTTCAGTTACCCACAATCAACTGTGCTCCAAAAAATAGGTGAGTACAGAATAATAATATATTTTGAGAGAGAGATCACATACATATCACTTTTATTACAGTGTATTATAATTGTTGTATCTTATTAATTATTGCTATAATCTCTTACTGTACCTAATTTATAAATTATGCTTTATTGTGACTATGTATGTGTAGGAAAAAACATAGTATATATAGCGTTCAGTACTGCCCATGGCTCCAGGCATCCACTGCGGGGCTTGGAACACATCCTCCGTGGATAAGTGGTGGCTACCGTATTCTGTTTTAACATGCGCCCTACCCATTCTTCCTGCTTCATTTCATCCCAAGTTTTGCCAAGGACACAATTCCCTTACTTCTTAACATGTTGACAAGGCTCTTTGTAACCAGGCCCTTTACCAAGTGCCTAATTCTAGGAAGGCTGAAGAGACGTGAAACACTGCTTAGGCTGCCCCAGCAGGCAGGGAGCGATGGGGTAGGGAGGCGGAGTCCCGGTGGAGAAGCTGGGCAGGGCCGGCTTCGAGTCAGTTCTGCTCAAGTGACCTCTCCATCTAATCGAAAAGCCTCAGCATCAGAAACATACCCCAAAACTTCATGGGCATGTCTGTTTTCCCACCTTCTGGCTGCCTTGATTCTTCAATAGCTCTACTTTGCTCTGATTAGCACAGAGAAGTAACTGCTAAAGTGTGACAGGCAGGTTTCACTGTTCGAAATGCATCGGTGTTGAGATTCTGTCTTGCTTACTGGGAAAGAAAGAAGAACAAACAAACCTAGAGAAGTAACTCTGAGGGTACATTATGGCAAAAACTAAGGGAAAGTATAAGATATTAAGTTAGAAATAATTTCTACCACTTAGAAATTTAAGAATATAATTTTGAAAGACAAAATACAGAACAAGACATATGCACGCATATATGACACCATATACACTATCTAATTTGCACCAATATATTGTGGGAAAAATATTCAACAAATGGAAATTTCTCCTAAAATCTGGCAAAAAGCCACCCCTCAGCTCAGCTCTTATTTGGGGGAAAAAAAAAATTATAAACAATGTGGTGGTGTCTGGTTTTACATTACAGATTATTTACAGATATCTAGCTTTGATTACAGTTCAGCTTTTTAGATTTTTATCACAGAAATGTATTTCAAAGAACCCTAGAATACAGATGATGGCAGAGAAGCTTGTAAAAACAAACTCTCAGGGTTTTTTAAGCCTAAAAAAATCAAAATAAAAACACTGGACAAGCTAACCGCCTTGCTCCTCTGTCCCCCATTCATTTCTCTGTATTTTACTCTCCCCTGCAAAGATCTTTGCATCCTGCAAGCAGAACGTTGACTCACTAGGGTGAATTTTGGTCTGTGGGACTAATATGAACAGGAGAGAAGAATCAAGTCAGCTTTCAGTCCCCAAATGCTCAGAAAAGCATGCTTGGTGACAATACTGAAACTAACAGAGAGATATAGGTTGCTCCTAGCTGCACACAGAACCCAGGGCCCACACTGCAACCCAGACACTTGTTTTTATTTTATGTTAGATTAAAACAATTTTGGGTGAGATGGGGTCTGGCTCTGTTGCCCAGGCTGCAGTGCAGTGGCATGATCACAACTCACTGCAGCTTCAAACTCTTGGCCACAAGTGATCTTCCCACCTCAGCCTCCCAATCACTGTACTGGGATTACAGGTGTGAGCCACCATGCCCAGCCCTTTCAACTCCCTCTTCTAATGCCAATTTTATCCACTAATGAAACACATCTCATTTACTTGGAAGCATTTTTCTCCCACTATTTTATTACGAAACAATTCAAACATAAAGGAGATTGAAACAGCAATACAGTGAATACCCATTCAGACTTCCAGTTTCCAAAACTGTTAGAAGTTTCTGTTGCTTAAGTCACCCAGCCTATGGTATCTGTTATAGCAGGCCAAGCTGGCTAAAACACATACAGTAGTCCCTGTAAATAGTATCCACTATTTAGATTCTATACTTAACAGTTTGTCATATTTGCTTTATCATAAATCTATCCATAATCTATCCACCCGTTATTCCTTTTTTTTTTTTTTTTTTTTTTTTTTTTTTTTTTTTGGTAGAGACAGGGTCTTACTACGTTGCTCAGGCTGGTACTTGAACTCCTGGTTTCAAGTGATCCTCCCACTTCAGCCTCCCAAAGTGCTGCAACCTGGATACTTGTGTTGTGCAGAGGGAACCAGAACATCAAAAGCTGCCCTGAGAAAGAAGAGCAGTCACAGAAGTACAATGCCCCCTGGAAAGGGAGCATTGAGAGGGGCGGCCACCGCTTCAAACTCAACCAGCTCGCCCGAGTAGCCAAGGTAGAGCAAGCTCTCTCTGCAGCATCCGCGTAGAAGGGTATTATGGTGTTGGCTTTCTAGCGCTAATGGGTTCAGACTGCTTCCTGCGTCTTCCCTCTGGTGGTCTCTGAGCTCCCCAATGTATGCGCATGCCCTGAAGATGCACTGTGTTGGTTTGATGGTGCTGAGCTTTATGAAAGGGGGGAAGGTGAGTGTGGACTGGGGGATAGGAGGCAGGACCACCTCCTGCTAGACTCTGGGTCTACTTAGGGGCCCTTCCAGACAGCTGTCCCTGAACTTTCCCCCACTTTTCCCTGTCCAGTGCTTGACACTCTCGCTTTTTCTCCTAACATCTCTCTGCTTCTCTTTTCCCTAGAGATCTGTAAGCTCTTCCAGGACAACCTTGGCGCGTAAGGCAAATGGAGCTTAGAATTCTGGGCTCTGGTGAGAAGATGCTTTGTTCTGGCATCTGAGAAATGACCTGCAAGTGCGGAGCCACCCTCCACAGAAGGAGCCCTGTGACTCACGTGGAGCTCGGGGGGGCCTTGAAGGACTTGTGGTTTAACAAGGCCCAGGGCTCCATGCAAAACCTCTACAGAGATCAGCCATCCTGAGCCTCCCCCTTAGCTATCCCTGTTGTTTCTGGCCTTGTGAACCTATGGTGTCACTTCACCGCCTCTCTGAGCCTGTTTCCTCAGCCATCAAATCGTGCTGTTGCTCCCTGTCCCTGTCCTGTACATGCACAGGAGATAAACAGGAGATGTACAGGGAATACACAGGGAATGCACACGAAATGCACATGAGATCAGTGTCTTTGAAAGCACAAATTACAAGCTGTTATGGCAACAGTAGATGTTATTAATCCCAGAAAGCTAACAGGCTGATGCACATTAATGGCCCTGAAGCAGTTTGAGAATGGATGGGGAAAGTCCGGCTCAGCTGTGTAGCTGTACTCCATCACAAAGCCCAGAAGGGCAGGGAAACAAGCTCCCTGCGAGAAATGCAGAGTGCCTCATGAGCTCGCTATCTCCCCTTCCTCTCAGGATTTGGAGGGAAAAAATGCCTTCATTTTCTGTGTAACCAGCCTGAACTGAAACACATATCATTTTGTGCCAAGTTCTAGGGACTTGAGTTTCCTTTACTGAGGGCACCACTCCCATGTGTCAGTGGGAACCGGATCAGTGGGAGCTTAGTGGTTTTACTTGAGGGGAACCTACAGGAAATAATTTAGGAAGATAATAAGGGGGATTTTTCCTGTCTAGAAATGAGGCCCATGAAGTCTTTGCAGATGACATTACTCTCTGATTCAGAAATAAATGCAGAAAAATGGCCTCAGTTGTTTTGCCAAGTCAGTGCTATTGGCCATAGACACTCTCAGAGTAGTATGGAGCTGCCATGCCTTATGCTTTGCCCAGGATCCAAGGCCCTGCACAACATCCTGCCTGTCCTAATAATTCTCTTTCCCAGCATCCAGTACTCGCACCAGTCAGGATCCCTCCTGACCCCATGCTTTCCTATTCTCTCATTCTCCATTCTCTTCTTTGCCCCCATTAGATTTGCACAGTTGTTCAGAATTTCATTATCATCAGAACTAAAGTTATAAGCTAATTCCCACTGATGTAGAGAGTACTTTGTGGGGTACCCTCCTCCTCACAAACAATTTTTATTTTAAGAAACAGTTTAACTTAAAAGGGCAACTAGTTTTGAAATTCAGCATTCAGCTGTCTGCCCAGGAATTGGTAGGTTGGAAAAGGGATTGTTTGATACCTAGAAAAAGAATAGTTAGGCTGAGCACAGTGGTTCATGTAATCCCAGCACTTTGGGAGGCTGAGGCAGGAGGATAACTTGAGGCCAGAAGTTTGAAACCAGCCTGGTCAACATAATGAGATTCGTTTCTGAAAAAAAAAAAAAAAAATAGCTGGTATGGTGACACTTGCTTCTAGTTCCATCTCTTTGGGAGGCTGAGGTGGAAGGATCACTTCAGTCCAAGAATTCGAGGCTGCACTGAGCTATGATTGTGTTATTGCACTCTGGCCTGGGCAACAAAGCAAGATCCTGTCTTGAAAGAAAGAGAGAGAGAAAGAGAGAAGGGAAAAAAGAGAATGAGAGAGAGAAAGAAAAGAAAAAATAAAGAAAGAAAGAAAGAAAGAAAGAAAGAAAGAAAGAAAAGAAAGAGAGAAAGGGAGAAAAAGAAAGGGAGTGAGAAAGAAAGACAGAAAGGGAGAGAGAAAAAAGGAAGGAAGGAAAAAGGAAGGAAGGAAAGAAAAAAGGAAGGAAGGAAAGAAGGAAGGAAGGAAAGAAAGGAGGGAGGGAAAAAGGAAGGAAGGAAGTAATTAGAATAATGATGCCTAAGGTAAGATCTAATCCAATCTCTTCATTTAATAGGCTAAGCCTAGTGACTACTGATTGAACAAATAAACTAATGAATGAATGAGTAAATGGATCTGAAGAGTTGGAGCTGTCACTGAGATCGCCTAGGGTTCAAGGCCAACACTCTCACTTTCTAGGTGAAGTAGCTGAGGCTTAAGCTACAACCTGCCCAAGTAAAATCACAATCAGTGACAAGGAACGCTGAAGGTGGAGTCTCCAGGTCCCCAGTGCCCTTAGCAGAGGAGCCTCTCCCACTCCAGGCACGCCAGGCCTGAGTCCAGGGGTGAGGGCCCCGCCTGGGCTAGAACCGGGGCTCTTCGCTTTCCTCTGTTTCTCATTGCCATCTGTATCACATTGCCAAGGCTCACTTTGAAGCTGTGAGGGCAGCTTTCCTCACTCCCACGACTGACATGAGGGATGCATAATAATATTAGCCTGGGAGAGAAGCCCTCCCGGCCTGGTTCTCACGATTCCCATGTCCTGTGCCCTGGCCATCATCCTATCTCTGATCAGTATCCAGTAAACAGAAAAGAGCCTGCTTTCCACCATCACAGATTAAGTGACACCAGTGAGGAGTTACATCTTTCACTCTTCCTTTGAAATGAATCCTCCCTCCCATCCCTGCTCTTTGTCCCATGAGAGGAATGTGGAATGGGGGTGGGGCTGAGACTTCTTTTTCACATCCAAACAGGGGAAGTCCAGGCCCTTTTGCTGCTGAGAGAGCAGGCAGTGATGGAAAGATTAAAGCAACACCTCACTTTAGAGCATTTTCATCTTTATGGTTATGGCTTTTTAGCCCATGAAATGATCATCCCAGAGGGAAAACAAGGACCCAGAGATGCAGAGCGTGGACAGCATTCCCTTCAGCAAAGGGGAGGGAGGCGCTGTTTGCTGCATTTCATATCCTAAGGCCATTCCCCCAAGTCATCATCTGCCTTTGATATCCCTGATTTCTGGAATACCAAATCTAGATGGTTGCTAAGACCAGAATTTAATCATTTCTAAAGTGTGGGGATATGAGAGGAGAGCCCATTTCAATGACTTTCAATCCAGTAGAAAGATGGAGGGAAAACTCTGAGCTAGACACGCTTGTCCTGGTTCTCAACATCCACTCACAGAGAGCATGGGAAAGCAATTTCAATTTCAGCCTGCAGTTTTACCAAACTTAACTGGGACAGTGTACATTGAACCCACTCACAGTAACTTCCAGTTAAAGCAGTACTTAACCTCATATGAAAATTCTGTTTCTTCGTGGTTCTCCCAGTTATCAACGTATGATATAAGAAGTATTGACCACAGGGTACCAAAGCATGATCAAGGCTGAGGGGAATATGCTTAAAGGTGGGGCATGGGGTTGTCAGTGACAGGCAGAGGTGGCTTTGCCCAGTGCATCTTAAAGCTGCTGTCTTTACACTGGGATGTGACAAGCGTGCTTCCTAAGAAATGAGGATTCATGGATAGAAAAAGATTTAGAATGGGGGACATGATTTATTCTATATCTCTTTTTATTATTTTATTTTCCTTTATTTTTAATTTTTTCTTTAAGAGTTGGAGTCTTGCCCTGTTGCCCAGGTTGGAATGCAGTGGTATGATCGTAGCTCACAGTAGCTTCAAACTCCTGGGCTCAGGTGATCCTCCCATCTCCGAGGGTTTTAGGGATGCAGTTGGTCTCCTGGGTAGCTGAGACTTCAGGCACCTGTCACCATGTCCAGCTGTTTTTTTCACTTTTTGTAGAGACGGGTTCTCACTATGTTGCCCAGGCTGGCCTCCAACTCCTGGCCGCACGGGATCTTCCCACCTCAGCCTCCTGAGTAGCTGAGACTACAGGCATGCACCGCCATGCCTGTCTAAAGATGCTGTATCTTTTGATGTTAAAATCACAGCGCAATGACAAGATTTTTCTTTCTACCAGACAAGTTTTCATCATGTGAACTGGATAGAAGAAATCAGTTCATTAGAGAGTATTTTCACTTTATGTGACTTCCAAGTATGCTACGGGCTGATAGTGTGGTCTCAGCTGGGAAATAGCCTGGTGTGCAGTAGACACCCAAGAGCACACAGCGACCACTCAGGGCCATTGTTTTCCTTTGATTTTCACTGATGGTTGTCAATGCTGGCTTCCTTTTACTTTTCCAGGCTCAAAATGTGTTGATTTTCATCTGGGCTTACGTGCAGTTCAGAATTTGCTCAATGTTTAGTTTCCTTTCCCCCCTCCCAGTTTGATAAACCTGTTTATTATTTTTAGGTTGCAAAATCAAAATAAGCTTACAAGGACATCTTTGCTGTGGAAATTCCTGCTGAAAATAAACAACTTTGTAGCTGGGAGCCTGAAACTCTAGCTTCTAACCACTCCCTCATACCATCACCACCAACTTTTTTCTCATTGAAATGACCTATATAGATTGTGATTTAAAAATAATACTGCAAAGGGT
The DNA here is from genome assembly GCF_049350105.2 of Macaca mulatta. Taxonomy (NCBI): domain Eukaryota; kingdom Metazoa; phylum Chordata; class Mammalia; order Primates; family Cercopithecidae; genus Macaca; species Macaca mulatta. The sequence goes on from NC_133414.1 coordinate 30,549,087, forward strand.
TTTAGGGATGCAGTTTTCCTATTACAGCAGTAGTCAGCTTGGAATATTATCGTTTTGCAAGATTTTGATAAGCTAAAGTGAATTCCAAGATGCAACTAGAAGGGTGCAGGGTCTAGAAATCAACTGCAAGGAGCAGAAGGGATTAAGGCTGTTGGGTTCACAGAGAAGGGGAAGGTCTGTCAGGCAGATGTATTTTTTAGACCTAATCTGTGTTTCTGCAGGACACAGACCACAAGGTCACTGTTCTAGGGAATGAGATTTCAGCTCTGTGCAAGCAAGAGTTTTCTAATAATTACAGGTGATCAGAAAAGAAATGGGCTGCTTTGAGACGGAGTGATCTCCACATCCATGAGCGAATCCAAGCAGAAAGTAGATAACCTCGTGTCGAGAAGTTTAGAAAAGGATTCTCTCTTATAATGCTGAGATGCGTTCTCCACTAGGATCTCAAGAGTGTCAGAGGGTACACAGGTAAGAGGGAGAGGGTCAGAGGCAGATAAACAGTAGAGAATCATGATGAATGCAACAAGCCAGACACAAGAGACCCCAAAACTGTCTCAGATGGAGAGTTTTGCACTCTTCTGCAAGATTGGCTTCTCCAGACCCATGGACTCCTCTGTGAGCCAAACTTCTTCGCTCTTCTCCACTCCCTGACTTGATTTCTACACCTTTCACCCTTCCGGTCTCATCTTGGAATTTAATTATGCTATCAAAATTTCTCCCCTGGCAGAGTCTGGAACGTCTTCTCTAATGGGCCTGCACTGAATGCCTTAAGCTCTGATCCTGCAGGAACAGATCCCACCAGGGATTCCTGGTGAAGCCACACCATGCATTAAGGAAAAACTACCTGGGCCAGGCACAGTGGCTCATGCCTGTAATCTCAGCACTTTGAGAAGCTGAGGCAGGAGGATGTCTTGAGCACAGGTGTTCAAGACCAGCTTGGGCCACATAGCGAGACCTCATATCTAAAAATTTAAAAATTAGGCGTGTTGTCACATGCCAGTAGTCCCAGCTATTTGGGAGGCTGAGTCAGGATGATTGCTTGAGTCCTGGAATTCGAGGTTGCAGTGAGCTCTGATCGTGACACTGCACTCCAGCCTGGGTGACAAAATGAGACCCAATATATAATAAATAAATAAATAATTAAATAACAAAGCAAAGCTAAATTACCTGGAGCACCTGCCCCTGTCATGTGCATTTGTGCCCTGACTCACTAGTGGGGATCACTAAAGACCTCACTGGCCTGCCTGGTGGCGTGACAGGAAGGCTTGGTGTTTCTGCAAGTGAGACTTGAATGCGTTGGTTTGAGAAACTCCAACTATATGAAGGCAGATGCTTGGTCTCTTGGTTTCTCAACCCAGTTGTGCTCCGGGGGACTCCTAATCCACGTTTCCTACTAATTTACCCTTCATTCATCAAAATATGATTTCATAAGAGTGTTTTGATGTCTAAGAAGTCTGAGTCTGATGAGTCTCTTAAGCCCTTTCCTGCTTTGTGTCATGAAATTGTGTGCTCCCAGTATTTAGTGGCACCAGGAGCTGGGAGAACAGCCTTGTAAACAGTTCCCTGCCCAGTACTTGCAGGCCAATTGTGATTATGCCAGGGAGCAAGAAGTCAAGCCATTTTTCTTTACATTATTCATTGGGCCCTCCTTCTAGGGAGGGTATACCTCCATTAGAAATTCATTAAACCATACCATTCATTCACTCCCTCATTCAACAACTGTTAAATGAACATGTACTATGAACCAGGCATTGTCCCAGTGCTAGACATCCAACATGAACAACACTCAGCTCTTGCTCTTAAAGAGCTCACATACTAGCAAAGAAGACATTTGTGTAAATAAGACCATCACCACCAGGGTGGTAAGTCCAGATCTGATAAAATGCAGTGTAGTATGGAATGAAGGATGCACACCTACCCAGGTTAGGGTAGAAAACAGATAGTCAGGAAAGACTTTTGAGGATGCCCAGAAATGGTCACTTCTAATAATTAGAGGTGATCAGAAAATAAATGGGCTGCCTTGTGAGGGATCTCCATATGAAGTCATCTTGTGATACAAGGTATAAATTCTCAGCTGTTTTTTAATGTCTCTTGCACCAGCCAATTACAATATTTTCTAGAGAAAGCAGAAAGGAGAAGAAGGAAAGAAAAGAAGGAATATAAAAGTTTTCAACTGGTCAAGGGCTGACCAGGGTGCTTCAATAAGGGATACTTTGGTATCCAAGGTTCATTAATATGAGAATCAATTGGAATTTCTTTTCTTTAAAGAAACACAAACTTTCATGCTCAGCCTCAGAGTTTTTTCAGCAGCAGCAATCCACTTACTTCATGACCTGGGAGCGTCACCACAGCTTGGGAGCTGCTGGCTGGCTCAGAAGGCAGGGGAGTTCCCCAGCTGGTATATTTTATGTGTAATTCAAGGACGATCGTAAGAAAAAGTATTGTTATCCTTACCTATTTGAATTATAAATGATGATATTTGGTGTAGATTCCAAATTCCATCTTCATTCATGTGCCTCCGTCACTAACAGATCTTGTTAATCATTTTTTTCTGATGATAAAAGTAATACCTTTATAGTAGAAATTTTTGTTCACAAAACAAAATTGTAAAGATGAAAATAAAAGTCACCTATAACATTACCCAGAATAACCAATTAAATATTTTGAATATTTGCCTCTCTGATGACCTCTGATTAAGTCAAACACTGTGGGAAAGTGTGAGGAATTTTGAAGTCTCATGAGAAATAACCAACAGAGACTTTGCTTCCAATGATTCAACCTGCTCATTCTGTACTTTCATAGCCCAGGGTGAAAAATTGCTCTAAACCACTCATGAGTTCCTTTATCCAAGTAGCAGCCAACTGACCGGCTAGATCCAACTCTGGGAGGGACAGGGCACTTAGACAAGATGGCTGCTGACACTAGACTGAACTCACAGCATCTAACCCCAGTTTACATACATAAAATGTTGCCAGCTCCTAAGAAAATCTTGAAAAAGAGAACTCCGTTTTCCATTCTGAATGAAAAAGTAATGAGATTTTCTTGTGATATATGAGGAAAGGCAGAAGTCAAATATTTCTCTTTTTGTTCTTAAAACTAAAAGGAAAACCAACTGTATGTTCTTTCAAAGTGTGATAAATTGTTGTATTCACTCTCTTCTCAAAAGACAGATACCATTTTCTGATTTACTAGGGTACTAGTGTGTTCTTTGTGGTTGGGGCTAAAATTTGAATAAGCGTTTCTAAATCACGTTAAAATTTAGCTTGAATCTTGTTTAAATTCCTTACCACTCAGCTTTAACTCAATACATATTCTTTTTCACAGGGTAGGGAAATAACTGATTAAGAGAGAAATGAAAATCAGGGGCTGTGTGACTTTCCATTAGTTTTATAACCTTTCTGAGCCTTCATTTCCTCATTGAAGAATGGTGACAGTAAGAATGCCCACATGTGGTAGATTGCAAAAATGTCCACAGTCTTTATGCCATCTGCATATTCTTTGCAATGGGACTTTGCAGCTCCTTCCATCAAGAAGTGAAGTCTCTTTCCCACCCCTTTAATCTGGTCTAGCCTTGTGACTTGCTTTGGTCAATAAAATGTGATAGAAGTGACAGTGTGTCAGTTGTGAACCTGGACCTTAAGATGCCTTGCCTGCTTCCACTTTCTGAGAACCATGCCCAGCTGTCATATGAACAAGTCCAGGCTACTGTGTTCAGGAATGAGAGATCACACAGAGCAGAGACAAGCCATCCCTGTTGAGGCTATCTTACACCAGAAAGCCCCCAGCCAAACACCATTCGAACACAAATACATGAATAAGCACAATCAAGACCAGAAGAACCACTTTGCTGAGCCCAGCCCACATCATTGAACAGCAGAATTGTAAGCAAAAACGAGGGCAATTGTTTAACACTATTAAGTCTTAAAGTAGTTTGTTATAAAGTAAACGCTAATTGACACATTACCTCCTATAAGCTTATTGAGAAGTTTTTTAAAGCTAATATTTGTAAAATATTTATAACCATTTCCATCACTATGTAAGCTTTAAATTTAGTGTTTATTTTCATAATCATTATTATTATTAAAGTTTCATGCAATCATCACAGTTCCATGATCTACTGGGAAAGAACAAAAAGAAAAGTCTCAAATATTAAGTTGAGTAGGATATTTTGACTTGTATTTCAGCTGCAATCCAAAATGATGAGCAAATTGTAAGTTTATCTGTACTGACACCTTTTTTGTAATACTAATGGTGCCAACGTGACTAGGATCTTTTGGCATCTGAACAAGTATTTTTGCTGACTGTCAAGACTTTAACCTTATAAGAACTTACTCTTTTGCCAGGGAAATTGAAATTGTTTAAACTTATTAAAAACAAGCATCATTCTGATTTGCTTAGACCTCCCCTGGTTGGAAGTGTATTGTGTTGAGACCAGGCATGTCATAAGCAAAATTCACTCATTTCACTGTCCATCCTGGAAATCAGCTGAGTCATCTAAATTAAGGTTGAGTATAATTTCAGAATTGAAAAATAGTTCTTGTTATTCCTTGTAGGAACAAGTATTTAATATATATTTATATTTTAGTACAATCATTCATAATGTTAGGTTAGAATAATTACTGTTTTTATGAACATAACTTTCCTATAGCTTGTTAGAAGTAATTTTATATGATTACCTGTGTAACCAAAAGCCTAAAAAGCTACAAACCTGATCAATAAATTACACACCTGAGACTGGTTTTTCACAATGTCTGGGGGCTAGAGATAGTCTCTCTGCATGCCTTTAGAAAGTACATGTGATTGTCAAGGGCTGTTGGAATATATTTCATTTGGCAACTCCTTCACTTTAATTTTTCTCTATTGCCACCTGTTAGTACAGCAACCTTCACTTTATAAATAGTACAATCATACTGTGGTTTCATGGGTTTTGGTTTACAAAGTGCTTGTATATATCATACCATTGTCATTTACAAGCAACACTCAAGGTCACCTACTTAGTAAGTGACAGCACCAGGTTCAAACCCAGATTTTCTGATTCTAATTAGGCTGAAGGGCATCAGACACATCTATTTATTTATGTATTTGAAACAAGGTCTCACTCTGTTGCCCAGGCTGGCATGCGGTGGTATAATCATGGCTCACTGCAGCCTTGACATAATGGGCTCAAGTTATCCTCCCACTTCAGCCTCCCAAGTACCTGGGACTACAGGCACAAACCACTGCACCTGGCTAATTTTTTTTATTTTTATATTTGTTCATTTATTTATTTGGAGATGGGGTCTCGCTATAAGGCCCAGGCTGGTCTTGAACTGCTTTACTCAAGGGATTCTCCTCCTTCAGCCTCCCAGAATTTTGAGATTACATGTATGGAGCATTGTGCCTGGCCTAAATTTATTTATTTATTTATTTTTAGATGGAGTCTTACTCTGCTGCCCAGGCTGGAGTGCAGTGGTACAATCTCATGTACCTGGCCTAATTTTGAATCCTGGCTTTACCATATATTAGCTATATGAACTTGACCAAATTATTTAACCTTTCTGAATCTCATCTTTTTACATATATGGAAGAGGGATTTTAGGATTACATATCTGATAGAATTGTAGTTAAGATTAAATAAAACAATCTATGTAAAGTGCTTAGCAACAGAAGTGTTTAATAAATGTTGTCTTTAACATTTTGGTATCATTACTACTATTATTAGCCTGGTAGTAGGCTGAGGTGGCTAGAGTCCTTGAACTTAAGAGTTCAGTGTCTGATGATGTTCTTAGAATTATTTCAAGGATGCCAATTTCTCTATCCTGTTGATGTGATGCTTGGCTAACTGTACCATTCCACCCAAAAGTGAGGTGGACAAAGGTGAGGCCTAACATGGACTGTGTTTACTATCTTTTGTGGTTGGGATTTTGAGGCATGTGTGAGCAGTAATGTAGTGGTGCGTAGAATTTTCTCTCTCAACTGTTATGTTTTCTTACAAGAAAAATTCATTGTTACTGGAGACATATTTGTGATAGAGGGGAATTCAGGGTAAGTTTAGTCCATTCTTTGACCCCTCCATTCAGTCTGATAACAGTTTACCATAATGTGACTGAAAGATAACATCACTGGGAGGTGGGCATTTTCCACTGAAAATTGTTTTGTAGATTCTAAGCAATGAAAGAAGATAGTGTTTGCACATTTGTTTGCTCTCCTCCCTACATTTCTCCTTCATCCTACACTTACATAGAACTTACTAATTGCTGTTTATTATCATCTTAAAATCTCTGCATTGCTTCAAGGATTTTCAGCTAGAACTGCATGTGAATTTCTTTTTTTGTATGTGTATTTTCTTTCTTTTTTTTTTATTTATTATACTTTAAGTTCTAGGGTACATGTGGATAAGGTGCAGGTTTGTTACATATGTATACTTGTGCCATGTTGGCGTGCTGCACCCATCAACTCGTCAGCACCCATCAACTCGTCATTTACATCAGGTATAACTCCCAATGCAATCCCTCCCCCCTCCCCCCTCCCCATGATAGGCCCCAGTGTATGATGTTCCCCTTCCCGAGTCCAAGTGATCTCATTGTTCAGTTCCCACCTATGAGTGAGAACATGTGGTGTTTGGTTTTCTGTTCATGCGATAGTTTGCTGAGAATGATGGTTTCCAGCTGCATCCAAGTCCCTACAAAGGACACAAACTCATCCTTTTTTATGGCTGCATAGTATTCCATCGTGTATATGTGCCATATTTTCTTAATCCAGTCTGTCACTGATGGACACTTGGGTTGATTCCAAGTCTTTGCTATTGTGAATAGTGCCGCAATAAACATACGTGTACATGTGTCTTTATAGCAGCATGATTTATAATCCTTTGGGTATATACCCAATAATGGGATGGCTGGGTCATATGGTACTTCTAGTTCTAGATCCTTGAGGAATCGCCGTACTGTTTTCCATAATGGTTGAACAGGTGCTGGAGAGGATGTGGAGAAATAGGAACACTTTTACACTGTTGGTGGGATTGTAAACTGCATGTGAATTTCTATACACACTGTGTGTGTGTGTGTGTGTGTGTGTGTGTGTGTGTGTGCCTGTATGTGTTCTTTTCTCTTTGCCTGGAATACTCACCCTTATTCCACAGTCTAGCAAGTTACACTCCATTCTTTAAGAGTTATTTCAGGCATCATCTTATGATGGTTAACTTGACTGAGGCAGAGGGTGCCCAGACATTTCAACCCCTATTCTGGATGTGTCTATGATGGTGTTTCTGGATGAGACTGACATTTGAATCACAGACTGAGTAAAGCAGATTTCCTTCTCAAATGTAGGTGGGCCTCATCCAATCAGTTGAAGGCCTGACTAGAACAAAAAAAGCTGATCCTCCCACAAATAGAAGAGAACTATCTCACTGCTTAGAGCTGAGACATTGGTTTTGTTCTGCCTTTGGACTTGAACTGAAACATCAACTCTTCTTTGGTTGCAAGCCCGTTGGCATTTGAACTGCAACTACAACATTAACTCTCCTGGTTCTCAGGCATTCAGACTTGGACTAGAACTGTACCATCAACTCTCCTGGATCTTGTCAGCCTTTATAGTCACATAAGTGAATTTCTTACATATTTATGTAAATGTCTTTACAGCTGTATCTATATCCACCCATCTAAATCAATCAATCTATCTATCCATATCTATCTGTCATATTGGTTCTATTTCTCTGACGAACTCTGACTAATACACGTTTTCTCCAGAAGTCTTTCAGGACATCCTCTCTGTCCCCTCCCCACTTCCTACTGCTGATTGGGTTAGAGTCTTTTTCTTGATGCCACTATAATTACTTACAAAGTTTTCTACCTTACCCCTCATCACATAGTGCTAAATTGTCTGTTCATACAACTGTTTTCTCAACTCTACTATGAGACCTTTGAAGGCTGCAACTGTCTTAGTCAACATTATAACCTGCTACTAGTGCAAGTGTCCAGTGAATAATCTTTAAATGAATAATAAACTTAATTGCCCAACTATTTCCTTGCCTGTACTAATTACTGACAGTTCCCTTTGAGGAACATATTTAAACTAATTACTTCAATTTCTGTTCTGCTTCGCTATTCTCTTTCCAAAGAGTATATGGTAACTTTCTCCATCCAAAAATATGCTGTGCATTTCTAGCATATAGCTCATGTTAGTTGGAAACTTTTCTAGTTTCCATGTACAATATTTTGACTATTTTCCCCAAGTAATAAAAAATGGATAAATAAAACAAAGGAAACAAAGGAATACACATTGAATTGAAAATTAAATGTATTGATAAATTTTGTGCACATTTATTCATGTAATTAAACATATACACATGTGTATTAAGATGGAGTATATATCATGTGTATAATAGAGATATACACATATGTATCTATAGATATGTGTATCTATGTATCAATTTCTCATTAATATTCTGAAACTGATGACTATACACATTGGTGCTTGAGAAAGTCCCTATGTCTATTATATCTTCAGTCTTACTGAGACTTTCTGTGACAGCTGCAGTGGCAAAGTCACTCAAAGCCACAGCTGTTTAGGGTGCCTATTTCTTTCCAGTGCCCAGGGTCTCTGCAGTGAGACTTAGCTATTAAGTTATCTAGGGCTTCTGAACCTCCAATCTCAGCAAGAGGCTTGCTAGGATATTGTTACGTTTTTCTTCTCAGTAAGAATATTTCAAAAACCCAGCAACCCCTGCTTCTCCATAGATATTCAAGGCACTTCTCACACGAATGGCAGAGAACACTGGAGACATCTGGGCAATAAGAACTCACAGGGCTGCAGTGCTGTGGCTCAGCCCCTTTCCCAGGGGCAGCTGCTTTGGGTGGAGGCAGCTCTGGAGTCAGGCTCACTGTGAGTGAGCTGGGGTGAGGGTGGGCACTCACCCTTCTTACCCAAGAGAGTCCATCAGGCCTCATCAAGATGCTTCCCTAAATCCAAGAATCATCTGTTCCAGATTAGAATTTGGCTATTTCCCCAGAAGGCGGAAACCACTGCCATCAGTTTTTGCTTGAAAAGCCTTCACTTTTCTTCTTGCTGTATCTGGATGCGCAGCCCCAAACCTGGTGATTGACACGTTAAAAAGTGATGAACTGAATGAAATAAATGAAACTACAGAATTTGAGAACTATGAGAAGAGGGGAATGACATCCAACTGGACGTTTTCTTCTGAAAACTTCCTAGACCTTGACTATTTTTCTTAAAATGATGCAGAAGAAAGTCAGTTGGTTAAAAAAATAAAGTCTGAAAAGAAATGGACTGAAGATGGAATCCCAGGAGCTCAACCTCCTCAGAGATTGCTGCCTGCTCCTCAGGGATAAATCTAATCTTGTAGGATAATAACGCTAAATTTATTGGAGGATTTGTAATTTTTAACCAAAAATCTTAAGCTTGCTAACACTCTTATATTTATTTCTTTATTTTTAATTTTTTTGAGACAAGATCTTGCTCTGTTGCCCAGGCTGGAGTGCAGTGGTGTGATCATAGCTCACTGCTGGGCTCAAATGATCCTCTGCCTAGGCCTCTGGAGTAGCTGGGATTACAGGCAGGTGCCACCATGCCTGGCTTCCCTCTGACATTTATAACCTGAGATAAAGTCGGCATTCTCACCTTCAGCCTTTCATCTCAGCCATCAGTAATAAAGAGCAAGTCTGCACCTGAAATTGCGTTTGTGTTAAGACTGAGTAAATGAATAGAAAGAGAGCGAATGTATTCTACTCAATGACTGCATGTTAATTTCTGACTAGTTTTTACCTTATCTGTAGTTGTTAACATTAAACTCCAAATGGACTAAAAAGACGAGTTAGAGTAATGCTCTATTTATGTTAGAGCAGTTGCCCTCTTTGGTTGATCACTAGCACCTTCTTATGTCAAATATCCCACAGATAATTTTGAAAACCTTATAGATACACAAGGAAGTGTTTCTGTACGGAAAATACCATGGTGCCTTCTTGGCCATGGCCTGAAACTCTGGAGTTCATTTGCTTTGTTACAAAACTGCTGAATGTGAAAATGGTTTGAGATCCTAATAAATTTTTTAAAAGATTTCAGTTCTATTTCTCAACAGAGACATGGGGAGTAGGATGCCTAAGCAAGGATTTAAAAAGGGCCTGGATACATGGGAGCTTCATTCCCAAATAATCCTTCTCTTAAAAAGTCAAATGCAAGTGGGGTGTTTTACAGTTACAAATGCAATCATTGACATGGGCAGTGATCACTGCTGGGTAGTAAAACCACTGGATGAACGTTGTTGAAAAGAGGAGTGTCACGAGGTTTTTCACTTGCTATTCCTCTGATTAGTAATTATTTACAGAGAGGAAAAAGTGCCTTCACAGTGGAGAAATCCATTGGATAAGTAATCAAATTGAATATTTATTTTTTATTTTTTTGAGGTAGGATCGTGCTCTGTTGACCAGGCTGGAATTTCTAATCATGGAACACATGGCATGTAGTTTCTGATGTGACGCGCTGGGAAGGACTCAATATTACCTATGTGTGGTTCTTCCCCCACAAATACATAAGCTGAATTTAACTAAGAGGAACAAATCAGACATTTCCAAACTGTATGTCACATTCCATAAACCAACTGGCCTGAATTCTTTAAAATTGCCTGTGCTGTGTGATATGGTTTGGCTCTGTGTCCCTACCCAAATCTCTCTAATTGTAATAATCCTCATGTGTTGAGGGAGGGAGGTGATTGGATTATACGGGCAGTTTCCCTCTAATGAGTGAGTTATCATGAGATCTGATGGTTTTCTAAGTTTTTGGAAGTTCTTGCTTCACTCCCTCTTGCCTGCCGCCATGTAAGACATGCTTGCTTCCCTTTGACCTTCTGCCATGATTATAAGTTTCCTGAGACCTCCAAGCCATGCTTCCTGCTAAGCCTGCATAATGGTGAGTCAATTAAACTTCTTTCCTTTATAAATTACCCTGTCTCAAGTATTTCTTTTTTTTCAGGTATTTCTTTATAGCAGTGTGAAAATGGACTAATACACCATGAAAGAAAAATAAATGCAAGGGAATTTTCTGGGTTAAAGAAAAATAAAGGAACATGACAAATAAATGTAATCTGAGATCTTCGATCTTTGATCTATGATCCTGGATTTTTTTTAAAGCTAGAGGTATAAACTATAGATTAAATAATAGTATTCATTCAATGTCAAATTTCTTGAGGTAATGATAGCATTGTGATTATGTAGGAGAATGTCCTTATTTGTAGGAGATACATCCTAAAGTATTTAGGAATGAATTATTGTAACATCTGCAACTTGCTTTCAAAGGGTTAAGCAGATATATATATATGTATGCAATATACATGTATGTGTATATGCACACACATAACTATATATATAACTACATATATGTGTGTGTAGAGAGTCAGACAGAGAAAGAAAACATGCAAAAATGGTTTTTTAAATATAGGAGAGGAAGCTCAGCTTAATCGACAGGGTCTCCGCACAAATGCAGGAGGCTTGGCAATTGTCTGTTTCCTAGAAGAGGTCAGGTGATCTATACCACCCTACCAGTTGGAGACAGAGATGACCAATATCTTCCTAACTTACATGTCATTTCTTCAAGACACCCCATAAATTGGGGCTTGCATAACATCTTAATTTTTCACATAGTGGTTTTGGCAAGAGAACATATTTCGTTATTTTACTAATATGGCCCTGGAGCCAGACTACCCAGGTTTTAATCCAGGCTATTAACTTCCTAGCTGTGCAGATCTGGGGAAGTTATTTACTCAATCTCTCCTGATATCAGTATCACCTTTCATCAAAGTGGTAAAATAGCAGTAACTATCTCATGGGGTTATGATATGGACTAAAGGAAATAAGAAATACAAAGCTCTTGGCATGGTGTCTTGCGCGTAGTAAGCACTCAATAAATATTTGCTACTATTAATACTAGTGTCATGCATGCTACTCAGATCTCACAACTACAATAATAAAACTCAACAACAAATATATATGAATCACATGCCATGTACCAGGCATTGCTGTTGTTCATTGAGCATCAGTGCAGGCCCCTGGCCCTAATGGAGCTTGCATCATAGTCAACAATTTCCATAAGCCAGGATCATTCTAAGCACCATGTAGAATTAACTTAATTATCAGAATAACTCTGACTCAAGAAGTCTCACTTCAAACGTTCTGTTTGGTGACTTTGCTTGCTGGAATTTTCTGAGGCTTCTGAAAAATAACTGAGTTAACATTGGTGTATATATATGTGGGGGTAGGGTAGGGAAGAGTTTCTTTTGCTATATTTTGTTTTGCATTTCCAACTCCATGAACCTGTTTAATAACAAAAATCATTTTCTGGTTGAGCCAGCTCTGAAGGGTCCAGTAGAAACAGCCGATGAAGCCCTCTCCTCATTGCAGGACAGTGACATTCTCTGGGATGGGGCAGGTCAGAAGAAACTAATGGGAAAGTGACACAAAGAATAAATCCAACCTCCCTTTACTGTAGACTGATTTTTCAGGTTCATAAGGTTCAGAATTTCTACCAGGTTTCTTCATTGTGGCCAGTGGTGTTATGATTATACTAATTGGAGAAGAGAAAGCACTTGGCATTTAGGGAGTATGGTGCTCGATGCCATATTCTAAATTCAGAATCATCCCCCTTTCTTGCTCTCTGGACTCCCCTTGCAGCTGCCCTGTGTGATGCGTTCTAGCTCTATACCAGGGGTCTCTGCTCACTTTCCTGTTTAGCCCAGTAGGAGTCACAGGGGAGATGCAGTAAACTTGTCAGCAGTTTGTCATTTATTCTCTTACTTGCAATTCCAGACCCAAAGATGTGTCTTGAACACTCTTGATGTGTTGCTTCATGCTGTGCACCTCCAGATAATTTCTCAGACCCTCTCAAATCGTTTTTACTCCCATGCAACCTCAAGACACCTTTCCAAATACATTTCCTTTCATTTTATAAACCCTGAGTATTTCCAAGAAAATGTTGCTTTTATGTTTCTGTTTTGTGTCCACTTCCCTCATCCTACTGTTTAGTAAGAAAAATTAGTGTTATTCAAGAAATCACATTATCTGTCTTTTCTTTTCATTGAGAGAAAGAATGGCCACAGTCTTAACCAAGTGCAAGTCTGGCTGGAAACCCAAACCCACACGGTATTTTTTACTTTGCAAATGTTCCTCTTCCCGATCAAAGAGCCCAGGCTGAAAACTCAGGGAAGGCTGTATCAGAACGGACAAAACAGAAGTACCCAACTAAATTAACCATATAAATTAACAATTTATCTTCTACTGACAATTTTTTGTTGGATACTTAAAATGTTCTTATCCTCTAATCCCAAAATTCTACTTCTGGGAAATTGTCCTAAAGGCATGGTCAGATATACACCAACAGATTAATGAACACTGTAATATCATTTAGCGTAGTGAAAAATTTGAAAATTTATTTGAAACTAAATATCTGACAATATGATATTGCTAAAACAAATTATGGAATGTCCAAAACATAATATATTGTGTAGCCATTAATGACTATTTAGTAAAAGAAGATTTAGTGACATTGGAAAATGCTTACAACATATTAAATAACACTATGTAAGTCAGTTACAAAGTTAATTACAAAAAGGTGGCATGGGAGTTATTTAAAATTAATGGGAGAGAATAAACTGATGGAATGTTTAACTGTGACTTCCGTGGTCAGCTGTGGGATCTTTGCCTCAGAAGGAAAGGGAATTTCTCTCCATGTACCAAAAATGCAGCCAGAGCTTTTGGTTCTAGAGGGTCAGTGTTTTTCTGTATGCAGAGGACAATGAACAAGCTTTGTTTCCAAGGTCCAACACTTTTGGAAGGAAGAAAATGGAGCTTGTGGCTTTTGAGGGGGAAAGAATGTTGACTCTCCTGGAGGAATTGGAGTCCCTGGGACTGGGAAGGGGACAAAATGTTGCAAATTTTAATGAAGAGCTGAAGCTCGAGATTGTGCTGATGTGCAGCACCCAGGAGGAGGGGCAGCAGGTGACAGGGTGACTCCAGGTATCTTCGGGCAGGAGGATGCAGTGCTGCGGCTCATCATGATCTCTATTCTTCCCCGGCTACTGGTCCCAGGAGGTTACACACATGTTCTGATATCTTTCACCTTAAAACAAAACACCTTCCTCGACCCATATTTCCCTGTCCCTGCTGATATGGTTTGGAGATGTGGACACCCAAATCTCATGTCCTATTGTAATCTCTAATGTTGGTACGAGGTGACGGGATCATGCGGGAGGATTTCCCTTTTGGTGGTGTTCTCGTGATAGTGAGTGAGTTCTCGTGAGATCTGGTTGTTTAAAAGTGTGTAGAACCTCCCCCTCTCTTCCTCCTGCTCCAGCCATGTGCAGTGTTGAGTCCTTCTTCATCTTATGCCATGATTGTAAGTTTCCTGAGGCCTCACCAGAAGCCGAGCAGAAACTGCTATGCTTCCTATGCAGCCTGCAGAACCATAAGCCAAGTAAACTTTTCTTTAAAAATTACCCAGTCTCGGGTATTTCTTCATAGCAGTATGAGAATGGACTAATATAACTGCCTTGCCTCCCCATTTCTAAAAGCTTGCCCATGATGGACTGCCTTGCTGCCCTAATTCTGGGTACTGTTCAGCCCCCCACATGTTCAGAGATGGCTCCAGGTACCTCACTGAGGTCCTCTCTGCTGCCACATTCAGTGGACCACTCCTTCTGCTCACTGATCTCCAGCCCCCAGTCTCATTCAAGGTCCTCAGTCACTCAAGCCCTCCGGAAACACCCATGTTCCCAGATTCTGGGACATTGGTGCTTCTGGCTTTCTTCTGACTTGCTGGCTCTACTTTCCTGCCCTCCTTTGCTAACTACTCCAGGTCAAATTCTAAATGCTGATGGACTACAGATTCAACCTGCTTTCCCTGTGGTCCCCCTTTCCTTCCCTCCCTAGATAATTCCACCTATTCTCAGAAATTTATTTTTATTCCAGATTGTTTTCATACCTGTGTAGGTCTAGATATCCTGACTTTTGAACCTACATCCCATTTCATATGAAGCATACACAGTTCAAAGTAAGTGTGCTTTCTTTTTTTTTTTTTTTTTTTTTTGAGACGGAGTCTTTCTCTGTCGCCCAGGCTGGAGTGCAGTGGCCTGATCTCGGCTTACCGCAAGCTCCACCTCCCAGGTTCATGCCATTCTCCTGCCTCAGCCTCCCGAGTAATTGGGACTACAGGTGCCCGCCACCATGCCCGGCTAATTTTTTTTTTTTGTATTTTAGTAGAGACGGGGTTTCA
Organism: Macaca mulatta; assembly: GCF_049350105.2. Classification (NCBI taxonomy): domain Eukaryota; kingdom Metazoa; phylum Chordata; class Mammalia; order Primates; family Cercopithecidae; genus Macaca; species Macaca mulatta. The sequence continues at coordinate 30,564,342 of NC_133414.1, forward strand.
CCGTGTTAGCCAGGATGGTCTCGATCTCCTGACCTCGTGATCCGCCCGTCTCGGCCTCCCAAAGTACTAGAATTACAGGCGTGAGCCACCATGCCTGGCAAAGTAAGTGTGCTTTTTACTGAGAGGGCACCTTCTTTTTATTGTGTAAAATATATGTGACGTACATTTTGCCATTTTAATTATTTTTAAATGTTCAATTCAATGGCATTAATTACATTCAGATGCTATGCAACTAACACCACAATCTATTTCCAAAAAGTTTTTATCACTCCAAACAGAAATTCTGTATCCATTAAGAAATAACTCCCTATTTCCCCCTCCCCCGACCCCTGGTAACTTCTAATCTACTTTCTGTCCTTACAAATTTGCCTAGTCTTGATTAAATATGCCTTTTTTTTTTTTGCTGTTAAAAAAGAATTTTATAATTTTGCTTTTGAAACTTGGTAAAGCATTTCAACTTTACACTGGCTGTCATTTTCCAGCCACCAATAAGGATGCCCAGATATTCTTATACAATGAGAAAAATCTAAACCCCAAATTGCATTTTAAAAATGGTTCTTTTATACATACCAAAGTTTAACAATTAATGAAGATGATATAAAACTGTATTTTGTAAACAGTTAATGGATTATTCATTCATTTTCAATTTATATTTGTGTATTTTGAATTAAGAAAAATACTTCTAGGCTCACATAAAGTTGCAAAATAATCATACTTCACTTTTAAAACCTGTGTGGGGCAAGGCACCATGGCTCATGCCTGTAAACCCAGCACTTTGAAAGGCCTAGGCAGGAGAATCACCTGGGCAACATGGTGAAACCTCATCTCCACAAAAATCAGCCAGGTGTGGTGTAGCACACCTGTAGTTCCAGCTACTCAGGAGGCTGAGGTGGGAGAATTGCTTGAGCCCAGAAAGTTGAGGCGGCAGTAAGCCATTATCGCACTACCGAGTGAGACCCTGTCTTAAAACACAAAACAAAACAAAAAACCACCTTGCGTGGATTTCACCAGTTTTTACATGCACTAATTGAGTGTGGGGGGGGAATGGGTGTGTAGTTACATCACGTTGTATCATATGTACATTTATAGATTCAGGTAACCATCACCACCATTGGGTATAGAGCCATTCCACCCTGATAAAAAAAATAAATACATAAATAAATAAAAAAACAACTCTCTCCTTCTGTCCCTTTACAGTCACACCCTCCCATCTGGTTCTGAATCCCTGACTGCCACCGATCTGTCCTCTATCTCTATAATTATGGCACTTGGAAAATATTACAGAAATAAAATCCTACCATATCATACTTTTTGAGATCAGCTTTTTTCACTCAGGGTCTGTTTTCCCTGGTCCTTCAGGTACCCTGCTGTCTGAGAAGGTGATCTCCATGGACACACAGGATTGATGGGTAGAGAATGGTGTTTCAAAAGGGCTACAGTGAAAGATTTTTCTGGGTGTGATTTGGCCCACTAAACTTGAAAAATTAGGAACAGATTCAATATTGTGTTAGAGAGGAAGATCCATTGTAAAAATTAGTGTTTTTTTTTCTTTTTTCTTTCTTTCTTTCCTTTTTTTTTTTTTTTTTTTTTTTTTTGAGACAGAGTCTCACTCTGTTGCCCAGGCTGGAGTGCAGTGGCCTGATCTCGGCTCACTGCAAGCTCCGCCTCCCGGGTTCCCGCCATTCTCCTGCCTCAGTCTCGTGAGTAGCTGGGACTACAGGCACCCGCCACCACACCCGGCTAATTTTTGTATTTCTAGTAGAGATGGGGTTTCACCATGTTAGCCAAGATGGTCTCGATCTCCTGACCTCATGATTCACCCACCTCGGCCTCCCAAAGTGCTAGGATTACAGAAAATTACTTTTAAATCACTTGGAACTTTCAACTCCTTGCAGTAATACCTTAGGAAATTTTTTAAAACTCATCCTTTCTTCCTTTGCTTCTGTCAATCATCTCCACCTCTTACCCTTCAACCTAGCCACCGTATTCCCTTGCCTGACTACTCCAAGAAGCGTCCTAGCTATTCTCTGGCTCCCATTCTTATCCTTCTAAAATCCATTCCCAGCAACAGCTCATGGCTTCTCTGTCCTCACATGTCCTCAGCTCTGAAAATGTCTCTTTAAAAGCTTTCTCTGACAATTGAATTCTCCCCCACCAAGTAACCCTGGTCTATTTTATGTTTATATTACTTATGAAGATGAATTAATAGCATTTATCTTGTTGACTTGCAGTCATTTATTTATTTATATCTTCTCCTTCTTCTATAAAATAACCCCAACGACAGCAAGATCCTCATGTCTGTAGCACCTGCAACACTCTGCACAGTCTGTGATCTCAGCAAGTATTTCTGATGGAATGAATGGCTAAATGAAGATACACGAGGCTGAAAAACTGCCCCCAAAGTGATGGAAGCAAGACGGCTTTAATTACTACACTATATAATTGCTCGGAAAACCCAGGAGAAAATTGAGAACTGCTCCAGCAACTGGGGATATGCAGACCAGCAGGATGCTGTGGACTTAAAATCCATCCAAGGCTGGACATCCCAGCACTTCGGGAGGCCAAGGTGGGAGGATCATTTGACACTGGGAGTTCAAGACCAGCCTGGGAAACATAGTGACACCCTGTTGCTACAAAAAATTAAAATAACTTAGCTGGGAGTAGTGGTGTGCATCTGTAGTCCCACCTACTTGGGAGGCTGAGGTGGGAGGACTGCTTGATTCTTGGAAGTAGAGGCTGCAGTGAGCTAATATCATGCAATTGCACTCCAGCCTGGGCAACAGAGCAAGATTCTGTCCCAATAAATAAATAAATAAATAAATAAATAAATAAATAAATAAAAATTTATCCAACGTACTGAGTTCAAAATCTCAACCCTGTGGAAAATGCCATTGGATTTTGCAGGATCACAGTGATTAGGATGTTGGCTTTCACCTGAACTTCCTGGAGAAGAAAGATCTCTCTTTTTCCCCTGTTGCCTTATTTGATTTTTTGTGTACATAATAATCAGTCACTTGTAAACTCCGAAGCTGCAAGCCAGTGGGAAGTACATGGCAAGAAGGAGCAAGTTTCATGCCAATGTAGTGGAGGAACGACTCCAAATCAAGTCAAGTTTATGAGTTCACCTGACGTGTATCCCCCTAGTTGGCTCTAACATCCCAATGGCAAGACTAGCCAGCTCAATTGGATTGGGTATTTTCTGCTTCAGCAAAGAACGTATGTAACTGATTTATTGATGGAGGCTGGGGGAGGTGGATGGGTTGATATTTGGCATTTAGGGCCCAAAAGCAAAGCTAATTCATGTTTTGTATGGAAAAATATATTTTTCTAAATAAAAAAAATGACAGGCTTCTTCCTTCAAAGCAAAGAAGGAAAATGAAAGTTTTTTGCTCCTAACTGAGGAAAAATGGTCCCCAAACAAGATATTTCTATACCTCAAATAAGATAAGACCAGGGCTAGTCTTCGGTCTTATTTGTTAATGAACTATTTGGCCACCAAGATAATTTTTGACTTCTGAAGGTTAAAGCTACTTAAACAAAAATGTTCTCCATACTGTTGGGATGGAGTTCTTTGGGGTGAGCCTGGGGAGGTCTCACTAAGACAGGACACCGTGCCTTACTAAGGAAGGACTCTGTTTCCAGGGATTCATGGCACATACGTAACCTAACATATTAGAGGAAGCCACTTTACCTAATTAGGCACCAAGGTTTCAAATGACTTCTGAAACACGATGTCATGTGGAAATGGCCACCAAGGCAGAGAGAGTGAGATGCAGGTTGTGAGCTGCTCTTCCATCCTCTGATGAAATATTGACAGCCCCTATTGTGTAAGTGAAGGTAAATGGACCAGGCACTACCGGAGATTCTACGATGACGGACACACAAATCCTGTCTTCAAGAAGGTTACCATAGAAGTACAGGAGAGATATCTGTGTCTAGATAATTCTAAGATCACATGGAGATAAGCACAGAAAGTGATAGGAAAAATGTTATTAAACTCCAGAAAAAAATAGAAATCATTTTACCTGGTTGTGATAGGAAGTGGCTAAATGAGGAAGGGAAGTCAATAAGGAAATTCTTTGTGGGACAGACGACATGTGCAAGGAAACTTGCCAGCTGGGTAGAGTCTGTCTAGGAGGATATGGGACCAAGGGGGAATGTCTTTTAGATAAAGACATCCACAAACTCATCTGTAAAGGACCATTGTCCTGAGAAGGCAGCAGGGGACAGGAAGAAAAGTGGTCTGATCTTCTCCGAAAAAACCAGAGAAGCAACTGTAGACAAAGATACACTTCTTTGATTCATACCTAGTTGTGTTATCAGCTTTGAGTCACAATCCACAGACCAAGACTGTATAAGCTTAGTTCAGCAAAATGCATCTGCAGGAGATAAGCCCATAAACACCCAAAAGAGATTTGCATTTCAGATTCAGCACTGCCTCAAGCTAGGTGTAAGCTCAGGGACATTTTACTGCTTCATCCCTCAGTTACTTTTTTTGAGCTACCTTACCAGCTTCTCCCAAATAATGAATGAGATTTTTTGAAATTCAACTTTGGGAGCATTCTGGAGACATTAGATGGAGAAATTCATGAGTGTGGATTCTTGGAGTCAGTTTGTTCTCATTTTAACCTAATTTATTTTCCTACCCAGTCTGTAAACTTGGACAAATGATTTAACCTTTTTAAGCCCATTTCCTCATTTCTAAAACTGGGGAGTAACAGTAAAATTGGGGAGCCCATACTTCATGTGCTTAATGTTTAAAGATTAAATAAGAACATTTGTATAAAGACTTTAACCCAATTACTATGTACTAAAGTACATAGTAAGTTATCTGTATTATGAATAAGTAAATAATGGCACCTAGTCAGGAAATTGATGCTATGGATGAAAACCTTGTGATGAGGGCAATTAACTGACCCAGAGATCTAAGTTATCAAAGGAGCATTTGATGACTTAGAATATAGAATAATCTCACATAAAACTCACCACCGCCTCTTTAGCTTGAGCCTTTCAGTTGAAGAGAAGGCTTAGGGAAGATGATGTTTAGAGATGGGCTAGAAAATATCACTCAACTAGAAAACTTTGAGTAGAATCCATCTCTCTCTTACATATTTCTCTCTTTTCATCAACATTTTGGAAAGTGGTCCCTTCCTATGTTGAAGTTCGGGGCATGAAAGAGCTCTCCAGTGAGTAATCACTTCACTCATCATTGGAGACAGCTCCTTCTAGCATAGCCAACAGAGTTCCATTATTTATGTCTTTCAAATAAAATAAAAAGTTCCTAGGACTCATTTGCCTGTAGGTTCTTTTCTGTGATTTTTTTTTTTTTCATCCAAGGTGTCCACTTAATAATCAAGTCGATTACTCCTGCATTGGACTCATAGAAAGTAAACTTCCAAGCTTTTTGTATTTCCTCATACCTGGGTCACTTAGTGTAATATTTTATTTTACTGGAATTTTAACACCTTCACTTAAAACAGGAAGTTAAGCAACTTCATACAAGATATCTTAGACCCTATAAACGTCTCAACCAACATTATCCTCACAGTTCACTTTCTCTTGCTTATGTGAATGGGATAAAATATACAGTTTATCCAAGAGGGGCCATGCCAAATAGAAACATAACACTTTGTTTAAAAAGCAGGTATCTTATTACTTACAACCCTCACCTTCTGGCCCAACCTAATACCATAATTACTCTCTTAAATTTCCCATTATTTAACGTCATCTATTCTGTCTTCTTTTGTTACCATTATTTAACTAACTAAACAGACCAAATATAATACCAAAGGCTAAAGGAGGCATGAATCCAACTTGTGGAAACCTGCTTTTAATTTAGAATTATGGGGCCAGTTTCCTAGAAATTGCCACATTTTAAAGAAAATAGATTTGTCTTCTTTATGTCAAGAGATGGCTGATCTAATTAGAATCAGTTTAATCTAATAAAAAGTCATGTATGTACTGTCTTCAAAATGAATATTTTAGTCCCAAATCCAAACTTAATCATCAAATGTATATTCTTGCTAGTCCAAACCAAAAATTAAATCATTGAATTCCCATAAGAACTTTCTCCACTCATAGAGATGTGTTATAAGGTATGAAGTTGAAAAGATAAAACAAAATTACTTGGCCACCAAGTAGACCACAATGAATTTTTTTTTTCTTCTAAAGAGATACTGACATAAGAAAATTATTGGGAAGTTAGGGAGCTCTTTATAAATGTATGCTCCTTGAGGGTAAGGGGCATGACTAATTTTCACACGCCTAGTGCTTCACAGCACACCCCTCACACAGTTGGTACTCAGAAAATGAGAGCTGAATGTATGTTAATTTCAATCTTGAAAATATGGAGATGAAAGGCGAGATTAACCCAAGGAGAAAATGCCTTGTTTTGCTCCCGATCATACATAACAGGTGCTTAAGACATATGCACAGAATGAATGAATGGTTGACTCTGAAGCTGGCTTGGTACCCCTGATTGGATTGTTGGACTTAGTTCATATGGAATCTTCAAACCACCTGGAGAAACTGTTCACCAAATGCTGAACAAATGAACTCGGTAGGACATGGCCTAGCAGTGAGTCCTTGGAGAACCAAGCAAATGACAATTTTATAACAGATTATTTTAACCACTAGGAAGTCCAAGAATTCTGTCACATTTGACTGGTTACAAATGCAATTAGAACGCTAGATCCCTAATTCGTTGTTTTAATAATTTGGGATTGTCTTAGTCCATTTGTATTGCTATAAAGGAATACCTGAATAAAACTTATAAAACTTATAAAAAGAAAATGTTTATTTCACTCACAATTCCGTTGTCTGAAAAAGTGCAAGATTGGGCATCTAGTGAGGGCCTCAGGCTGCCTCCACTCATGGTGGAAAGTGAAGGAGAGCTGGCATGTGCAGAGATCATATGGAGAGAGAGGAATCAAGAGAAAGATGGGGCAGAGGGGTGTGCCAGGCTCTTTTAGTAACCAACTATACAGGAAAGAGAACTCACCCACAAGGGAGGGCATTAATCCATTCATGATGGATTAATGACCCAAACAGCTACTATTAGCGCCACTGCCCCTGCTACCCTGCCCTGCTCTGCCAACACTGGAGATCAGATTTTGACATGAGGCTTGGAGGGGACAAACATCCAAACCATAGCTGAGATAGAAGGCAGCATATAGATTATTCAAGAAATCACAGCAAACTGCAGGCAATTTCCACTTTAAACACATCAGGTAACTTTAGAGTGGTCTATAAATAATTGGCATATTCTCTGACCCTGGACAAATTGGTAGGGGACATGACTTTCTTTTTATTATTATTATTATTATTTTTATTTTATTTTTTGTAAAGGCCATGAATGAATATGCTTTTATCATGCCTTCAAAATCATCCTCAGATGATTTTGAGTCTTAATCTCTCTCTTTTGAGCATTTTACCTGTTACCAATCCAGTGGATGGAAAATCATTTTATTTTTATTTGTATTTTTTTTTTTGAGACAGGGTCTCACTCTGTTGCCCAGGTTGGAGTGCAGTGGCCTGATCACAGCTCACTGCAGCCTCAACCTCCCAAGGCTCAGATGATCCTCCTGCCTCAGCCCCCATCCCCCTCCCCTGTAGCTGGGGCTACAGGCACGTTCAGGGGACATGACTTTCTCTGAAGAATTTTTGCAGCTCTGGGGCATACATTCTCTTGCTCTGTATTTATCCAGAGTGAACATATTCTTCTTAGTCTTAATATAACCAGGAAGAAAAAGGAGGTTGAGCTACAGGAACCAATAACACAGTTCCCAAATGATGCATATTTTTCACAATGTGATAAACCAACCAGAGCAATATGCATGCCTCACTGGAAACATCAAAATGAAAAGCCTCCACCTCAAATCTTTGTATTTTCCCTCTAAGTCTGAAACATACTGTCTGTGGAAAGAGACTAGAAGTGGGGTGAACATAAATAAATTTCAGAATCTTCTTAGATCTAAGCAGAGAATAACCACCACCACCACAAAAATCACAATATTCAACAATTATTACAAAAATATAGCACTAGAATTGACTCACATATCTCAACTCCTCAGGGGCAAAACTGACTTTGCTTATGGACCCTAGATTTTAGTAACACTCGCCCTTCTTAGAGTTTTCAAATAATTTTATAAAGATAAAAGTTTACTAGTATGTGGGATATATACATACTCTACCACATATTTACGTAGTTTTGTGTGCAAAGACACACATACCCGGAAAGAAAGCTAACTACGCTAGCCTCTAAAATGTAGCTGTGTTTGGGGAGAAACACAATAGACCTTTAACTGAGCACATCAAAACTGCTTAATGGTTTTCTGACGTGCCTCCAGGCAGTGGAGAATAGCATGTCCAATTGGAAGCACAGGGAGAATTCTGAAGCAGCGAAAAAAGAAATGAATCCTTCTCTTTCTCATTTTCTTTTTGAACTCTCTAATATAATTTTTCAACATTGTTCTTTTGAAGCCTGACATTAAGATGAAAATTCCTGAGGACTGTGAGACACTGGAATGCATTACAAAGGAGGGCACGGAATGGCCTTTAATGCAGATCCTTAAGAGGGTAGAGGGCAGCATTCTTAGTTTCCTTTCCACCCTCTAAGTCCAACAGGCTATGAAAATTATTTTAACTCTGCCTGACTAGCCCAAACAAAACTAAACAAAAACATTGACTTCCTGATTATTTATACCCATTTGCCTCATGACTTTGTAAGGAGGGATCTGAGTGGCAAGGACAGTCTTCATCATGCTTCGTCCCTCTACTCTGCTTGACATACAGGTACGGGCAAGGATTCCGAATTTTTCTGCTCCTCTAGCCTTTTGATGTGTTTGTTCACAAGTACCCGAGCCTTGGGGCAGGATACACCTTCCTTCGGCTGCACTAGGGGAAGACGCTCTAGGAGGTCAGCTGACCACGTGGGGAGGAGGCTCTAGGAGGTCAGCTGACCACGTGGGGAGGAGGCTGTTGGAGATCAGCTGAGGTCTAGGGAGAAGGCTCTGGTCGGCTGATGCCCTGGGGAGGAGGCTCTGGTAGGCTGACTGCATGGGGAGGAGGCTGTGAGAGGTCGGCTGAAGGCGTGGGGAGGAGGCTCTGGGAGGTCAGCTAACCACAGGCACCTCCCCTGCGTCTCAGCGCATTCACTGCTGGCCCATTGTGGCCGTGGGGGTGTTCCCAGTTCTCTCCGGGACTATTCCGCATCCTCCCAAGTTTTCTGGCGGTGAAATGCATTTCCACAGGAGAGTGGAACCAAGCTCTAAATCAAGATCCCACATGTCCGCCCCTCTGAGTAGAACAACACACCCTCAGGCCCATCACTGTCATCCAAGGCCATGGCTTCGTGCTTGTGGGAGAAACCGAGCCCTCTAGCTGTGAGCTGCCTTGGTTCCTGGCCCTTGGCTTACAAACCCACCCACATCCACACCTGTCCTACTTCCAGTATCAGAGAATAAAGCTGAACAACCCCCGGGCCCTGCACCCAGCCCTCCTCCGGGACTGGCTCAACCCTCTTCTCTCCAGATTTTCCAGTGCTCCTTTTCTCCCCATCTTTCTAACCTCCTCAGGTTTCCCCTCGGCCTATAAAATTCTTCAAATAGCTCCCATCTGATTCTCTAAAATAAAAATAAGTTCCCTGACTTTACTACTCTTTCTTGATGACAACCCCCTTCTCATCCAAATGTCAAAAAATTCGGTCACTCTCTTAGCTTTTCTCCCTCACTACTCAGCCACTCTTCCCCTCTGAACCTCACTCAGCCACTCTTACCCCATGAGGCCCCATTGCCTCCTATCTCCACTGGCTATGCCTTTCTTAAGGACACTCAGCGAACTTCATCATAATCCTTGTATTACTGAATAGCTGCCTCATTTGACCGGGTGGCCACTTCCTGCTCCTGGAGACTCTCAGATCCTTCTGGAGACTCTCAGATCCTTCTGGAACCGTGCACCTTTCTGAGCTCTGTTTCTTCTCCTCCTCCTCTGTGGGCTCCTCTTTCTTCCCTATCCCATGAAATGCTGGTGTTCTCTGGGGTCAGGTTCTTATCCCTTCTTTTTTTTTTTTTTTTTTTTTTGAGACGGAGCCTTGCTCTGTCGCCCAGGCTGGAGTGCAGTGGCGCGATCTCGGCTCACTGCAAGCTCTGCCTCCCAGGTTCACACCATTCTTCTGCCTCAGCCTCCCAAGTAGCTGGGACTACAGGCACCCACCACCACGCCCAGCTAATTTTTTGTATTTTTAGTAGAGATGAGGTTTCACCATGTTAGCCAGGCTGCTCTCGATCTCCTGACCTCGTGATCTGCCTGCCTCCCAAAGTGCTGGGATTACAGGCATGAGCCACCCTGCCTGGCCTCTTGTCCCTTTTTTATGGTATACTTCCCTTGGCTGAGCTCACCTAATCTCATAGATGGGGGAGTCATTCACATGTAAAGGGTGAGTAATTCCATTTCCATTTCAGCCCCTGAGTTTCTGACTGATGTATACAACCACTGTGTGATATTTTCATTTTAGCATGTCCCGCAGTTTCCCACGATTTGTATTCCTTCTATATTTTCTGTCTCAAGGGGCTGGGTTATGGTACCCACGTGCATTACCTGGTTGCAGGTACACTCCACCGGTCATTGCACTTGCTTCGTGCCACCACACTGCTAACCAGCCAGCGAGTGCTTTGATTTACCTCCTAAATACATCCTAAGTCCCCTTCCCCTGCTGTCAACCAATACCCTAGCTTAGCTGCATATCAGCTTCCAAGAAGAGTGCAACGAACGTGTCCTCCTGCACCCAATTTTGTCCTTGTCAAGTCCATCCATTACACATCACCAGAGTGATCAGTCACTGAACTCTGACCTCCTTATTACTACAGGATGTAGTTCAAGCTCTACAGCTAGCTATGTAGGGACATACAACATCGTTTTTCCAATCAGGAAAAGCTGAAACAATCACTGGGATTCTAGCAGCCTTATGGCAAAAGCCAGAAATGTTGGTGCACATCTTCTTGTAATTATACTACAGTTATTTGCATATGCGCTTATCTCCCCAATTACACGTTGCCTTGAGAAAAAGAGATTCCCCAGAGCCCCACACAGTGCCTGGCAAATGGTAAGAATTTAATAAATATTTCTTAAAGTGGGCTTCATTGAGCTTGCTACAGATCTCTGAAATTTACTCCTGCAAATCAGATGGGGAGGTAGCATTGACCGGTGAGGTGAAGGGATCGAGGGGCATCGGTGAGGGCAGGAAGTAACAAGAGAGAGTGGGTATCTAGCACCACATGACCTGAGTTGAAGACTAGGGGAGCCTCTGATGAGTGTGATGGTCTCACCTATACCAAAGAAAGGCAGACATAGAGATGCAAAGGGAAAGAATTAACTACTGAAAACATTGAAATGGCCCCAGACCTGTACTGATAAGGACAGAAGGTACATTAGAATTTCTCTCTCATTTCTGTCATTGGCAGAACAGAATATCATCTTCATCCAGTTGCCCTAAACACCTGACATATCAGGTATTTAGCATGGGTGTTGGTATTCAGGGGCCATGATTAAACCCAAGATGTATCTGCGTTCAAGAACAGCAAGCTGCCCTATAATGGGGTCCTTCCATGCAATCTGAAGAACCTTTCATCAGTGGGGAAACACCTCCCCATTCTCTTCATGACACTTCTAGAAGAGCAAAAGATAGTGCCTCTATCTCCGGGTGTGCTTAGGCTCTGAGAGGTCTCACGAAGTCCAGCAGCTTTGTCCCTAAAAGGAGGTCTCAAGTCCTTTATCACATAAATGGCATTTTTTTCTTATCTAAATGTGAAGAGCCACCCTGGCTTATTGTCCCTTCATATTCTTCTTGAGTCTGTGTGCACATGGTTTGGGAAAATTAAAACGGTAGCAAAATCTCAGATACCGTTTTTATTCCCATTATCGAAAACATCCTGTGCTCATAGGCAAACAATAAAAATAGACCTAACCACTTTTAAGAAAAGAAACTTTTTTATTTCTATTTTCCTTTTCTACTCATTGAATCCTTCTATTTCTGGAATCCTCATTTTTCTGATCATTTTTTAAATTCTCAAAGACCAGATACAGTAGCTCACCACCTGTAGTCCCAGTGCTTTGGGAGTCTGAGACAAAAGGATTGCTTGAGCCCAGGAGTTCAAACCCAATCGCTACGAAAAGTAAAAAAAAAAAATTAACTGGCACAGTGGTGCATGTGTGTAGTCCCAGTTACTCAGGAAGCTAAGGTGGGAGGATCACTTGAGCCCAGGATTTCAAGACCAGTCTGGGCAACATAGCAAGACCCCATCTCTAAAAAATAACACTGAAATTAACTAGACATGGTGGCCACACACCTGTAAGTCCCAGCTACTCAGGAGGCTCAGGTGGGAGGATCACTTAAGCCCAGGAGTTCAAGGCGGCAGTGAGCAGTGATTGCACCACTGCACGCCAGCCTGGGCAACAGAGCAAGGCCCTGACTCTAAAAATAAATTAAAAATTAAAAATAATGAAAAAAAATAAAACTGTCAAAGGAATTATCTGGTATGATCCATAAGGCCAAATGTTTGTGGTACATCAGAAAATCATATTCTGTAAAGCTGGCTGGATTCTTACAATATTATCCAGAACTTCCAAGATAGGACATGTAAAATAATTAAACGTATATGTTAGTGCCATGATACGGTCCTGCCTTTAGAGAACCAGATTTCAAAACAAAGCAAAGAGAGTTATCACTTGGATAAAATCTCTCCCATCCTTTTCTGTTTTTCTTTTAATACTCTAATAGGGTTTTTCTGGGTTTTTTTCCATCTATGTTAAGAAGGTTTGCATTTTTTGCTCATGTTATGATAATTTTTTTTAATCTCGATTCCACCAGGTCATGCGAGATTTCTCGGTTGGAGGTGGGGTTCAAGGAAGACTCGATGAAGAATTAGGGGGCTGGAGAAGGAACTTCATTTCTCTGTTGGTGGATATCATCTGCTTCTTTTACTCTATTATAATATAATTAGAAAAAAAGCCTATGATGGTGATTTTCATGAATTGTTGGTGAGAATAAAAATTTCTAGAACCATTCTAGAAGGTAATTTGGCAATGTATGCAAAGTTTAAATGTGTTGCCCTTTGACCCAAGAAAAATTACTGGAATGTATGTGGAAGAATATTCATCAACACAGACAGCATTATTTATTAAAACAAAAAATTTAGAAACATCCTAAAAAGGGTATCTGTCAAAAAAGAGAACAAAGAAATTCCAGGCAGTCATTAAAAGTAATGATATTGTTATGTAAAGGCCTCCATGGTATAGGAGAAAAAACTTATTACAAAACAGGATGAACAGCAAAGTTTCTCTTTTGTTAAATTGTGCATGTATGCATTTTAAAAGTCCATAAGGATATTCAAAATATTAACAGTTGTTATCACCAGGAAGTAGAATGTTAGATTTTTTAAAAAATATCTTTTCATACTGTTTGAATATTTTATCAAGAGCATACATGATTTCTCACTTGGAGAAACAAAGCACCAATCTTTCATAGCAGAACTTTGCAAGGTCCCATGACAGGGCACCTCCCTGAGACACCAGAAAGAGGGCAGGAAGCAAGAGAACCTTGTCCTCATCCTGCTTGCTCAGAAATTTCAGCAGTTGAGATCCAACACTGCTGCCTTCCAACACTGAGCAGTTCAATATCAAGAACATGTTCTGAGGGCGGGCACAGTGGCTCACACCTGTAATCCTAGCACTTTGGGAGGTCAAGGCAGGTGGATCACCTGAGGTCATCGAGACCGGCCTGGTCAACATGGTGAAACCCCATCTCTACTAAAAATACAAAAAAATTAGCTGGGTGTGGTGGCGGGCACCTGTAGTCCCAGCTACTTGGGAGGCTGAGGCAGGAGAATAGCTTGAACCCGGGAGGCAGAGGTTGCAGTAAGCCCAGATCACACCACTGCACTCCAGTCTGGGTGACAAGAGCAAGACTCCATCTCAAAAAAAGAAAAAAGAAGAAAAAAGAAAAGAAAAGAAAAAGAAGAAAAAAGAATGTGCTCTGAAAGAGAAGAAGTGTTAATGTCTCTGGCTTCATCTTGAAGAGGTTATAAGGAATCCAAGTTCCAGAAATGGTGGTGCCTACCTTGGAGGTCATATGGCACCCCTGTGAGAACAAGGTCATAGAGCAGCCCAGAACATTACCCGAAAAGCTGAGCTCCACTCAAGTTTAGAGAGCCCATAAAAAACACTGGTGGGCTGGGCACGGTGGCTCACGCCTGTAATCCCCGCACTTTGGGAGGCTGAAGCAGGTGGATCACAAGGTCAGGAGTTCAAGATCAGCCTGGCCAACATGATGAAACCCCATCTCTACTAAAAATACAAAAATTACCCAGGCATGGTAGCAAGCACCTGTAATCCCAGCTACTTGGGAGGTTGAGGCAGGAGAATGGCTTGAATCCGGGAGGTGGAGGTTGCAGTGAGCCGAGATAACGCCATACTCCAGCCTAGGTGACCAAGCAAAACTCCGTCTCGGGAAAAACAAAACAAAACAAAACAAAACAAAAACACCGGTGAACAGGTTGACCAGTTCCCTGTTCATTCTGGTCTCGCCCATCAGTGTGGAGGTTGGTTGCCAAAGATATTTAACACAAACCCTCTTCATCATGCATGGAAACACAGGGTTTACTGGCATAAATATTCTGGGCATGCCAGACAGTACTTTCAAAGCAAAACAAAACTTAATTTAAAATAATAAACCTTCCATTGATGTTGATAATGAAGGAGATATATTACTAAGTCTTGCCTAATTTCAGAATCTTGAAAATAACTGTTAGCATGTGGGGCTAGTTATTTTATAATAAATAAATGATTCCAGCTATTCATCCTTAGATTCCATAACAACCTTTTTTTTTTTTTTTTTTTTTTGATTTGTGTTTGTTTTCACAACAGTAGCATGACACAATTCCTTCAAGATTTCCCAGCCAGCAGCAGGGAGTCGCTGGCTAAACCTGGATACAGGCCGGAATGCGACAACTGGCTGGTTGCTCAACTCTAGATGGTCAACTGTCCGTTTCCAGAGCTTTGGTTTCCTCGTGCTAGCAGATCATCTCTGATGTCCATTCCTTCCAGGTGTTTAGTTCACGGGCCAGTCCTGCGTTGTTGAGTGAGAAGGTAGAAAGAGCAACGCAGTGATAACATGAAGAGCAGGACAGAAGACTCTTGTGTGTGACCTGCAACCAAAGGTGATCACGCTGGGGTAGACTGTGGATAAGAGACAGAAGCAACTACATTTCACTAGCACTTGTTATGTATAAGAAGTGTTATTGGCCGGGCGCAGTGGCTCACGCCTATATTCCCAACACTTTAGAAGGTCGAGGCATGAGGATCACCTGAAGTCAGGAGTTCAAGACCTCGAGACCAGCCTGGCCAACATGGTGAAACGCTGTCTCTACTGAAAATACAAAAATGAGCTGTGTGTGGTGGTGCATGCCTGTAATCCCAGCTACTCGAGAGGCTGACGCAGGAGAATCACTTGAACCCAGGACGCGGGGGTTGTGGTGAGCGGACATCATGCCATTGCACTCCAGCCTGGGCGACAGAGCAAAACTCTGTATTAAAAAAAAAAAAAAAAAAGAAGCGTTATTGATGTATAATAAGAGCTAATGTCTGCTGTGCCCCTTTCGTGTGCCTGGGGCTGTGCCTGTACTTTACATGTGCAGCTCATTGAGCCTAGCAACAATCCAATGGGATGAGGACTGTCATGCCCATTTAACAGGAGAGAAAACTGAAGCCTTAGCAGTCACACAGCTCTAGGTGAAGAAATCAGAACCGCAACCCAAGTCCAACCTGAAAACCTGAGCTCTTGACCACTAACTAAACTCTAACACCTCTCATTCACTGAGCAAGGATCTGAATCTGGGAGATGTCAGTTATTTGTCCAAAGTCACGTGGCTAATAAGCAGCAGAGTGAGGATTTGAAAGCAGATTTGTCTGGCACCAAAAACTCACGATCCTTCCCCTACATGCGATGTTTCCTCAGGTTCTGACAGTGGAGGCACATTGTCAGCTGACTCACCAGTGTTGCCAATTTGTCTCCACCCTGGAGTCTTAGTTGCTGGGTCCAGCCTTAAACCCAAAATGCAGTTGAGAAAATTGAAAAAAGAACCTTGGGTTTATGTGACCAGTAAGCCACACTAACCAAGACCATTTTAGACTCAGTTTTCGAGATCTTAGGATACATGTTGTAACTTCTATGGTATTTCCTTTTCAATTTTGTTTTGCTTTTTGAATTCACCTTTATGTTGCTGACTTCATCAGTATCAACGCCAACAAAGAGGAAAACTAATTATGGGGCCAAGAGTCAGCAAAAGGTCCAAGCCTGAATACAAACCCAAAACCAGGGTGGTTTTAATTTTTTATTTTTATTTTTTAGCGTGTCTGCTTTTGCTAAGGGGACCTTCCTTCCCTCCACCTGCCACCCCACGGAAGCTAGTTTTCAGGCACCCGGGACCCACCTGGGAGTATCACTGATACCACATTTTTTGTTGTTGTTTTGTTTTGTTTTTGAGACGGAGTTTAGCTCTTGTTGCCCAGGCTGGAGTGCAGTGGCATGATCTCGGCTCACTGCAACCTCCGCCTCCTGGGTTCAAGGGATTCTCCCACCTTAGCCTCCCAAATAGCTGGTATTACAGGCACCCACCACCACGCCTGGCTAATTTTTTGTATTCTGAATAGAGACGGGGTTTTGCCACATTGGGCAGGCTAGTCTTGAACTTCTGACCTCAGAGGATCTGCCCACCTCGGCCTCCCAAAGTTCTGGCATTACAGGCATGAGCCACTGTGCCCAGCCAATACCACATTTACACCAATAGCCCAAAAGGCAATGGCAGCAGGTCTTTGCCTGTAGAGTTTGTCAGCCTCATCTCCAAATCCTCCCCAGTTTTCTCTGGTGGTGCCCCGTATGTGCCTATGTGTGAGATTCTCAGCTGGTTGCCAGTGTTTTTAGCTGTATTTTTCCTCTTCTTGCTTGGCTCCCAGCGGTTGACGTTCACTGTTCACTTCCACTTGTGGAAGCAGCACTGTTGCCTCCGGGAAGACCCGCATTCTCCTGAGCGCAGAGGTCTGCTCTGAGGCTGATTCCTTCCAGTCCCAGGAGGACTTAGTGGAGAGAGAGTAGTAACTCTCTGAAAGAGAAGAAGTGTAAATGTCTCTGGCATTTGTAATTGTAAATGTGTCTGAAGTAGTAAGTAATATTGATGTATAATAAGAGCTAATGTCTGCTGTGCCCCCTTCGTATGCCTGGGGCTGTGCCTGTACTTTACATGGGCAATCTCATTGAGCCTAGCCACAATCCAATGGGATGAGGACTGTCATGCCCATTTAACAGGAGAGAAAACTAAAGCCTTAGAGGTCACACAGCTCTAGGTGAAGAAGTCACAACCGCAACCCAAGTCCAACCTGAAAACCTGTCTCTCCACCAAGTCCTCCTTGGACCAGGACCCAGGAAGTACTGCCACACTTTGTCACCAGGGTCCCGTGGTGTTTGCACCTTGGATCCACAAAGGGTCTCAAGGAAACAGTTTTCTAGTCGAGTTCTTTTTGAACTATCCCAGCACTGTCTTCGCTGGGGAGAGGGTTTTTCCTATGCACCGGAAAATGTCAGAGTCACATACGATCTGGTCAGAGGTTGGGGCAGTCATGTGAAAAAAGCTGCTGCCTGAGGATGGTCCCTTTAGGGTCCCATCTGTCAGAGCCATAATCTGCCCAGAGTAGCATAAAAGCCAACCCTGCTAAGGGTTAGCTGTTTAACTCCAGGTAGTCTGGTTCCAACTCCTTGACCTTCACCATTTTTTACAAAGGTTTCTGGTGATCTCTGGCGCCTGCCCAACCACCCACAAGGAACGTGCTGCTGTGTTTCTGCAGATTTTTTTTTACCTTTTAAACAGATACTGCCTGGTGGGCTTGGAAAGAGAATTCCTTAGTCTCCTCTCAGTCCCACAGGGCATTTGGCTCATGAGATAAAGAAACCAGGACATACCAGCGACCAGCGCCAGCGTTACTGGCTGAGAAATCTCGTTGACTTCAGGTCCTATCTGCATCACTTTCCCATGTCCAAAATATCAAGAAACACATTCAGGAAACTTAAAAAACAAAAACAACTTCTTGAGATAAGAAATATTTTAGAAGAAGCCTAAAAATAAAATACAGTCATGATCTACATCTGCCCAGGTGTCAGACTGACGTGTTTGAATTTTATTGGAGAAGCCCTGGCTGCGTGATCGCAGGCAAAAAGTTTTAATCTTTGAAGTTCCATTTCTTAATCTATAACTGCTCTGGCCAATACAGTAGGCACTTACCGCTTGAACAGCACTGTAGGGGGAAATATACTCTGGAAATCAAAGATGTTGTATCAAAAAAAGAATGTGAAATATATTATGAATATATTATCAGGCATTTATCATTGATAATTTTAATATCAATTACCTGAAGAGATTATTATATTTTGGATGTACCGGGTTAAAGAAAATGTATTATTAAAATTTTTAAAAAGAATGCATCATGAGGCCGGGTGCGGTGGCTCACACCTGTAATCCCAGCACTTTGGGAGGCCGAGACGGGCGGATCACGAGGTCAGGAGATTGAGACCATCCTGGCTAGCACAGTGAAACCCCGTCTCTACTAAAAATACAAAAAAATTAGCCAGGCGCAGTGGCTGGCGCCTGTAGTCCCAGCTACTTGGGAGGCTGAGGCAGGAGAATGGCGTGAACCTGGGAGGCAGAGCTTGCAGTGAGTGGAGATCGCGCCACTGCACTCCAGCCTGGGCGACAGAGCGAGACTCCGTCTCAAAAAAACAACAACAAAAAAAACCAGAATGCATCATGATCTGAATTTAGCCAGACTGCCCTTGCGTGCTGAATGTAAAACAATTCTGGATTTGAGAAAAGATTAAGTAGGACCCAGTGAAATGCTATGTTTCTCTGCTAATTATGGACAGGTGAGTCCAGAAAGAGAAACTGGGATGAGGTCAGAGGGATTCTGAGTCCTGCGGGCGTATTTAATCCTCTGAATTCTTTAGGAATTCACTACCAAGTTCATTACTTGTTTGTTACCCTCTAGGCAGAAGGAATTAAAACTTAAAAAAAAAAAAAGAAAAAAAATCTGCAGTGAGAAACAGATCAAAGGCAGCTGAACTTGGTCAGTGGCATGCAGGATAAATATTATTCCGTGGCTCAAACAAATCTTCTGGCTGCCTGGGTGAGACATGTTGATAAGGCACTTTTAAGTCTCTTCTTTCCACTCCCCGTCTCCCCGGCCCTGGTGACCTCTTCTTTTTATTTCTCTGAGGGACCCCTTGTGATATTTTAATAACCAGAAAGCAAAGACAATCATCTGAGTAGTGTAGGAAGACTTCAGATCTTCAGGCAGAACCACGAGGAGTTTCATGTGCGCCCTGCCACGTTAACCCCTGGGGAGGGTTGGATGTTTCGTGTGTTATTACCCACGGGAAGCCATTTCTATTCTGTATCAGTCTGCATTACCACGAGCTACGTAATCTTCTGCCCCTACCACCTCCAAGGCGATGGTTTTAATGAATGCACTTTTGAAAGTGCCTTGTGAAAAATGCAATATTAAGAGCAACCGTCAGCAGCCCGGTGACAGCTATTGCTGATGGGATCCTAGGCTCTCTGAGCCAAGTGGCCCAGGAAGTTAGCAGATTCTCCAGCCTGTGAAAATAACAAAATGTTACCCTTCTTAAACACTTGTGATGTGCCAGACGTGCTTTGCAGACATTGTCTCATTAGATCCTCACAGAAAGCCTCTTGAATATTCCGTATTGTTCTTCAATTTTCACTGAAAAAATCAGCCAGGCGTGGTGGCATATGCCTATGGTCCCAGTTACTCAGGAAGCTGAGATGGAAGGATCACCAGAGTCCACGAGTTCGAGGCTGCAATGAGCTGTGATCGTGCCACTGCACTCTAGCCTGGGTGATAAAGTGAGAACCTGTCTCAAAACAAACAAAAATTTTCACTGATGAGAACTTACCCAAGGTCACAGAGCTACAAAGTGGGAGAGTCGGATTAAAAACCAAGTGTGTTCAAACTCCAAGCCCAGGCTCTGAACCACTAAGCCATGGAGGTCCCTTTCACACTTACTGTGAAACTGTCAAGCTCTTAAGAATTTTTCTGACCTTCCTGACAAAGGAAGTTTTCCAGCCTGCCCCTGTGACTTTTAGAGTTCCTGTTGCCATCGCACATCTCTACCAATGTGAGTTTATTTGGAGGTAGTTGTCCAGGCATTCCAGGGCGGCCATTACAGTTGTTTCCATGCAACTCTAAGAGGGGCCATCTGCCATGATGTTGTGCAGTGCACAACCTGCCCAATGGTACCCTGGACCCGAAGGAAAGAAGGTCAGATGGTCCCTACTTGTCACCAGCTCTTATGCTCCCATCTTATTCCTGATGAGTATAGAACAAAGTACTATGTGTCAAAAGTGTTCCATGGCATTGATTTAAATATTATCCTAGGTTTCTTCTCAACTTACTTAAGAGAATTTACTTAACCATTCTTCTAAGTGATCTCCTCTGTGTTTGCTTCTCTAATATCTTTTAGATAAAGTAGTCAGAACCAGAAATATCACATATGGGTAGCTTCTGCCACTGACTGCAAGGGAGTCTGTGAAGTTTATGAAGTTCATCTACAAGGTCATGGGACTTGTATTTTTACATAAAAATCCATGAACTTACTTATATAATTGCAATTTCTTCAGAATATATATGTGAATCCCTTGATAGTTATTTTCAGAGACTGCCTCATCCTTTTAATTAAATGATTTAGAAAGAATGATTTTTTAAAAGTCTTTTTATGAAAAATTTTAAGGTCATATTTAATTTGGGGAAAAGGTGATCAAGGAAAACGTTTTATCTATTTTTTAAAAAAAAAACCAGTGAGATAATAAAAGAATTACACTTCTTTTGTGTGTTAGCTTATAAACAACCTCATGAAAAGCCCAAGAGATGTCTTACATTATTTTTTGAGGGATAGCGTCATCTTGAAATAAATGACTACTGTAAAGAAAGATAGTCACTCGTTCTATAAAAGTAAGATTTAAAAGAAATTGTTTATTTATTTTTTTTTATTCACATCTGTCATGCGAGGATAATGCTCAATTCTTGGTGTTCTACTCCTGATTGCGTGTTGAAGAATATAAGGTAAAAATAAATTAAAATAACTACCCCAAAATGCTAAATTGAACTCTGCGGCTTGGCGTAAAATTTAGGGCTTATGTTTAAAATTTTATTTTTAAGAAAGTAATTCAGAGGAGGGAGAAACCACTGAAAACAGTAGTTCCTCTGCCAAGTTTAGCTGCTGACCATCTAACTGCCTGGCAACCAAATGTTCCATAAACTCCAACTGCCAAGTAGCAGCCTTGGGCTGCCTCTGAGCATGCGTACAAACAAACACACTTGCATGGAGTGTTGCTCATTATGGATGGAGGACAGGCTGTTTACAAATCTGCCACAGATTAGGCCTCTGAACCCCAGGCGTAGTAGACAGAGGGAACCTGCTGCTGCGCAGTTTGGACAGCAGGCGCTGTCCTCCATCCCAGGCAGAGTCCTTGCAGGAGCAGGAGGACTCCCGCTTGCATCAGGGCACAAGCTGCCCATCGGAGCCAGAGCAGATCAGGGCATTCTCAGTATCCTGTCCTGAATGTACCAATCAGATAAGCCACCCACTTTCCAGGGATTGTTAATAAGGTGGAAAGGTCAGGAGGGGTGTCAGAGCAGTGGCATTCCCTCCACTGGGATAGAAACAGAGAGGATGGGGCTGGGTGTGTGGCTCACACCTATAATCTCATCGCTTTGGGAGGCTGGGGTGGGAGAATCGCTTGGGGCCAGGAGTTTGAGACCAGCCTGAACAACACAGTGACACCCTATCTGTACATACACACACACACAAGCCGTAGTGAGCTATATGACTAGTCTACTGCACTCCAGCTTGGGTGACAGAGTGAGACCCTCTCTCAAGAAGAAAGAGGGAAGGAAGGAAGGAAGGAGGGAGGGAGGGAGGCAAGGAAGGAAGGAAGGAAGGAAGGAAAAAGAAAAGAACGAGAGAGGGAGGGAGGGGGTAACGAAGGAAGGAAAAGAAAGAAAGAGAGAAAGAAAAAGACAGAAAGAAAGAAAGAGAAAGAAGAGGGAGGAAGGAAGGAAAGAAGGAAGGAAGGAAAGAAGGAAGGAAGGAAAGAAGGAAGGAAGGAAAAAGAAAAGAACGAGCAAGGTAGGGAGGGGATAAGGAAGGAAAAGAAAGAGACAGAGAAAGAAAAAGACAGGAAAGAAAGAAGGAGGGAAGGAGGCAGGGAGGGAGGGAAGGAGGGAAGGAAGGAAGGAAAAAGAAAAGAATGAGAGAGGGAGGGAGGGGGTAAGGAAGGAAGGAAAAGAAAGAAAGAGACAGAGAAAGGAAAAGACAAAAAGAAAAAGAAAGAAAGAAAGAAAAGAAAAGAAAAAGGAAGGAAGGAAGGAACGAAGGAAGGAAAGGGAAGGAAAGGGGAGGGGAGGGAGGAAGAGGAAAGGGAAAGGAGGGGAGGGCAGGGAAGAAAGAAAGAGTGGGGTTATTTTTCCCTGAAAGTCCCCCTACTACCTAGAACAGAATGTATGGAGACTTGAACTCTGACCTCTGCCCCACTTGTTGATTTTCATGCCAGCCCCCGAACATGCCAGGGCATGGAGTGGGTATCAATAAATGTCAGTTATCACAGTATTATCCTCAGGTCCTTGTTTCTTCCTTGCAAAATAAGCTTCCTGGACAAGATTTTCTTCAAGATCCCTCCCAATTCTGGAAAAACAACTTGCTGTTCCACTAAAGTCTGTTATACAATAGGCTGGAGTCAGACTAAATTAAACTTTTTCCCCCTAAGCCAGTTGGCTTATGTAGACGCAGCCTGGGGAACCCCCCCTCCCCCGCCACCCCCAGTTCCAGCAAAAAAGGGGCCTGAGGCACCAAGAAAAAGATAACTCAAATCTCTCCCGATGAGATACTGTGTGGGTGCAGGAGTCAAACTGAGTTGGGAGACAATCTACAGTATATTTAGAAATTGAATTATTTCGAGAGAGAATAGGGAAACAACAGTAAATACAAGAGGAAGGGAGAGAAACGAAAGGAAGAATGCAGAACCAAAAAGCACACAATCAAGACAGCACAAGAAACAGCAACCAGTCGAATAGACGATCAGGACAGTCTTCCATTCATGAAATGTAACCATTGATAAAATTGTCTTGTTCAGGTTGGTCAATGTCAAAACTTCATACTTTCCCAGCACCAACTTACTGTCACTTCTTTAATTAAAATCCTTGGAAAATAAATGTGCCTGGGTGCTATCAGCAAATGAACATACCTTACAGTGGGGACTAAAAGTATAGAAATGAACCAAGGGGCTCCTTACTCTAGATGTTGATCTCACCTTTGATTCTCCAATGGGGATAATTTTGGCCACATGGGACATTTGGCAATGTCTGGAGACATTTTTGGTTGTCACAACTGGGATTAGGGTGCTACAGGCATGTGGTGGGTGGAGGTTAGGCATGCCACTAAACATCCTAGGGTGCACAGGACAGCTGCTCCACCACCACTCCCCAACACACACACACCCTAAAAATTATCCAGCCCCAAGCGTCAATAGCACTGTGATTGAGAAACCCCTGTCTCAACTAGGGAAAAACACAGGAAAGATGTAGCACTATAATCCTGGTGGATTTTTAGGCATTTCGCTGCCATCAGAAGCAACATTTTATCTGCTGCCACAGGCCCTGGAAGCTGATAGTGCTCTGATAAATCTGTTTGTGTGTCTGAGTCCCAAGTACACAGAGGCAACCCTCTCAAATGTTGGTTGGGTCTCCCGAGGAGCAGTACAAACTACCATGCAAATGCATCCCATGAGCTTACAAGCAGAAACAGTTCAGTTTTGGAGATGCAGATATCTGATAACTGTTCTCTGAAGCCATTTAGAAAGCCTTTCCCTGCAGAAAGAAGAGGCCAGAAATGACTGAAATAAGGAAATCAGCAGGTATCACACCAGCTTCTCTGACAAATATGTCTAAGGCCATATGCCCCTACCTTGGTGGAACGATGAAGACGACTCCATGTCCATACTAAATTGTCCCTCAAAAAAAAAAAAAAAAAGATAAAAATAAAGGCTAGGCAAAACTGGTGACCGAGGCAAGGCAAGGCTTAGATAGAAAAGATTAGTTGTCAATGAGAGAACGGAAAGTTCTAGATGCACCTGATGTTATTTCCAGATATTGCCCACAGGAGCTTGAAACATGTAGTTTAGATCCTTAGATAAGCAGGAATCCACGTTCCCAAGACACATTTCACCACTACCCCAGGTTCTTTCTTGGAATAACCAGTTTCACCAAGTGTTCCTGTGTTTCCCTTCCATCTGCCTGTTTTTCCCAACCTCAGGTGACAGGAATACGCAGCTGCCCCTTGCCATGCATTGGTCAGAAATTCCCAAATGTTCACCTGCTGCAGGGACGGGGGCAGGGTTTGGACTGACTCCATAACCTTAGCTGGAAGCCTTGCTCAGGAGGGCCCCCTACTGGATGAAGGGAAAAGTCAAACAGTCTCAAAAAAGAACTCAAAGGTAAGCAGAGAAGAGTGATTCTGCTTATGGTTCCAAATTCTGGTCAGACCATGTTCTAAGATGCTTCATTGGGGTGCAAATTTAACAAAGCTGGGTCTACTTAGATTTTTTAAATTGTTCTATATCAACTAAAAAAATAGTACAGTGACCTAGAACAGAGAAAAAAATCAGTGCTCATCTCTGAGGCCAGGCTGGTGGACACATTGAGGTTGCCTGAAGGCTAGAGGGAGAGAACGTCTGAGAACTCCCCAGTGTAACTAAGAAGACTGGTGGTGGAAATTCTGCCTGCCTGGGCTGGGAGGGAGGAAGGAGTTTCACTCTACCGCCCTAGTGTTCCTATCTGCCCTGCGTGCTAGAAACCCAACAAGGTTTTACTATACCTGTTTGATCACAGAATTTCTGTCCAAAAAGATTTGAATCTATGATCAACATGAACCAATTCAGAGGTCAGAAAATTCGTATTTTGTTCACCTATATTAAAGTTTCCCTATTTCCAATCAAGACTCATTTTAAAATCCTACGTTTAACAAATTTTGAAATATGGCAGAACTTGAAGCCTAGTCCTTTGCAGGACTAATTCATACCAGTAAAGAAAATAAAGTTAGTAAGTAGGTGCTTGTCATTGAAGCTCTTATTCACATTTTTTTTCCCCTGGGGGTGTAATAAAAAGCCAGGTTTTCAGCTACCTCTATTAAATTAGCCATCATTATAAGCATTATTTAGTGATTTTCCTCCATGCGTGCAAGGCACTCCACTAGGCAAAGTCGCTTTCTAGTAAAACTCTCATAATGTCCTCTGAAATAAGTATTGTACCCGTTTTGTTTGTAGTCAGTGAACTTCAGAACCTCATAGAAGCTGGATGATGTGCCTGAGGTACCATTGGTAAATGGCTGAGCACTTTATATTTCTACACCGTCTTGCCTACTGGATATTGAGGCAGATTTCAGGACTTGAAAGGAAGGAAAGGGGATTTCTGCAGGGTCTGCTTAACTAAACGGATTCATAAGCCAGACGTTGGTGGTACTATTTTGTGATGAACCAGGTTGGAATCCCCTCAGAATTTCCTGAGAACAGCAATGGCTGAGATTTCCCAGCACACAAGATGGCGGGCGATGGAGACATGGAGGGTGTCAGTGCACACTGGGCAGGAGCAGAGAGAGGAGAGGAAGGGATGAGGATGTCGCAGACTGTGATCCAGGCATGCGTTTTTCTCAGCTCTCGTTTATAAGACTGTGTGGAACCCCTTGTTAAAAAATATTAAGATAGTAAATGTATATTTAATAGATGTTAATAACTCATCAGGTTTGTAAATTAAACCTCATGCCTCTAACAAATTGAACTAAAATAATTGCGATTACTGGCGAGAACAGTAGATGGAGGGAAATGTGTTCTGAAACCTCATTTTGGGTTTTCTTTCCCCAAAAGGGCATCTGGCCAGAATGAACTTCAAATATGAAGAAATACCACAAATAATACATTTTCTGTTCTTACCTCCATGCCCTTATTGAAAACACCATTCACTGTTCTTCCAGTAAGTTCCTTCCTTCAACAATCAGGCCACTGTCCCAGAGACTTGGCAAGGGCCTTTGACATCACCAACAGCAAGGGAAATGTTTTAACAGCTCCGTTAATACGGCAACAGAGGTTTATTGTTATCAAACAGACCGTTAGGCCAAGCCACTGCGACTCCCACGGACCCACCTGCTCTGCTTGGAAGACCCAAAGACTGACAGGGCCAAGTCTCCGCAAGGCTAAGGATTAGTTTAGTCCTTACGTGGGAGAGCAGGGACCACAGAGCGCAGGGATTTAGAGGCGAGAACTAGATTTGAGTCCAGAATCTGTGGATCTGTGTGTGACCTGTGGCAAATTGCTTCGTATTTTAAAGCTTCATGCACTTAGCACTTTGCCTGTTACACAGTAAACACGTAATAAATAGTAGTACTTTTTACAAAAAATTTTAGAATTTGAGTTATTTTATATATGTATTTATTTTATGTGTTTACCATTATATATGCATATCTTTATAAATAAATTTACTTATGTATTTACACTTAAAATATTGTATATTGAAATATTAAATATATTTTATATATTTATAAATAAATTATTTTTTATATATACACCTTTAAAATAAATCTTAAAACTAGAGTTTGATAAATTTCTATACATATGAAGATCACCCAGATCAAAATATAAAACATTCCAGCCAGGCATGGTGCCTCACATTTGTGGTTCCAGCACTTCAAGAGGCTAAGGTGGGAGGATCACTTAAGGCCAGGAATTCAAGACAAGCCTGGGCAACACAGCAAGATCCCATCTCTACAAAAAATTTTAAAAGTTAGTCAAGTGTGGTGATGTGTGTCTCTAGTCCCAGTTACTCAGGAAGCTGAAGTGGAAGGGTTACGCGAGTCCAAGAGTTCGAGGCTGCAGTGAGCTATGATTGTGCCATGGCACTACAGCTTGGTAGCACAGCAAGAACCTGTCTCTAAATATATATTAATAAATATAAGTATATATTTCTATATTATATAAATAACCATATATAAATATCTAAACATATAAATCATAAATACAATTAAATATAAATATATTTGTATTTACATATATATTTATAAATATATTAATATATTTATAATGTAAATATAATCTAAAATAATATTATAATATATTGATATTTTATATATATGTATAAATTTAGAGATGGGATCTTGCTATGTTGCCCAGGCTGGAGTGTGGTGTATATTATATATGTATAACATTTCCAGCACCCTAGGGCTCCATCATTATAGATTATACCTGCCCCTCTTCTGAGAAAACAGCTTTCCTGATGTCTATCACCATACATGCATTTTGACTGTATATGTTCTCTGTCGTGTCTGGTTTCTTTCACTCAGTATTATGTCGCGGTCTGTGTTGTTTTGTCTATCAGTGGGCTGTTCTCTTTTACTGAACAGCATTCTGTTGTGTGGATACACCACAATTGATTTCTCCATTTCACTGCTGATGGACGTTCGGGTTATTCCCAGTTTGGGGGCATTCTTATACATGTCTCCTTATTTTTTATAGGGATAGAGTATGAAGTCTGTTTTCCTCATTACTGGTGGACTAACTGTTCCAAAACCATTTTTCTTTTCTGCATTTCTCATATCTCACGTCAGTGAACATATTTAAATACTGACTACAGCAATTTCTAAATTGTTCCACTATTTCTGTGTCTTTCTTTGTATCAAATTATTTAGCTTCTGAAGAAAAGAAGTGTCATAAGTAGCTGGAGACCTTCATAAACATATTTGTGATAATTGCTTTAAAATGTAGATAGAAAAATATTTATTTGACTTGAAAAGTACACAATAATTGTCTTTTCTTTCTCTCAAATGTTTATTTTTTTAGACTACACTCTAAGACAAGAAATGTATTCTGGGAGGAAACAAAAACTAGTCTAATATGAATCTTGCATTCAAAAGCAGAGTTGTCCATATTTAAGAAAAATATCACAGGATAGAAATGTCCTAACTGCAACAGGAGAGGTTCAGATAAAATACTACAGAAGTTCACAGCACAGCGCCCCAGCAGTCATCTTTTCCAAACAAATCATCTTACCAGAGCACAAAACCCCCTCCAAGATACCACATCACTAGTAAATATGGTAATGTGGAATTTAAATCTTTAACATTTATCAAGAGCCTACAAAATCACTATACATAGTAATGTGTTGCGTTGTTTAAAGAATATCAGGTTGACGGTGAAACCCTGTCTCTACTAAAAAAAAAAAAATACAAAAATTAGCTGGGCATGGTGGCACACGCCTGTAATCTCAGCTACTCAGGAGGTTGAGGCAGCAAAATTGCTTGAACTTAGGAGGCCAAGGTTGCAGTGAGCCGAGATTGCTCCATTGCACTCCAGCCTGAGCGACAGAGGCAAACTCTGTCTCCAAAAAAAAGAAAAGAAAAGAATACCAGGTTGAAATGTGCTCTCAGAATACAAAGTTAATTAGATGGAGGGTCTCTTCCAACTTATTTGCACAAAACTAAGTATTTTCTCTTTATTTTGTCCTTAACGTCAAGTAAAAACTATTTACCTGAAGTTCTTTTTGAGGCTACAAAGGAGGGTCATTTAGCTTGCTCCAAGTTACAGAAGAAACTGAGGCACAAAGAAATTGAATGCACTGAATCTAAAAGCTTTAAATAAAGGATGCATTGATTAAAAAACAAATACGGATGACCTACTGGAAGCTTTGAAATGTTTAGCTGAAGCTTTCTCCTCTTATCTTAAACACAGGGTTCCCTGGAAAGTAATCACAGATGTTCCAACACTTGGTAGAAAGGCAAACTTGTCGTGGGAAACATACAAAGTAAGAGCCAAAAGTTGGTCATTGTTTGCCGGATGTCTTACTCAATGAGTATTTTTCTATATGCACATGCATAGGTAAGTCTCAGAGAGTTTCCACTCAAAGATAGGTGACTCTCAGGTATGGTACAAAAGTGCAATCTCCCCTCCCACCCTCACACTCTTTAAAAACAAGGCAGGGTGGCTGGGTGCAGTGGCTCACGCCTGTAATCCCAGCACTTTGGGAGGCCAAGGCGTGCGGATCACCTGAGGTCAGGAGTTCGAGATCAGCCTGGCCAACATGGTGAAACCCTGTCTCTCCTAAAAATAAAAAAATTAGCTGGGCATGGTGGCATGTGCCTGTAGTCCCAGTTACTCAGGAGGCTAAAGCAGGAGGGTCGCTTGAATCCAGGAGACGGAGGTTGCAGTGAGCCGAGATCACATCACTGCATGCCAGCCTGGGCGACAGAGCAAGGCTCCAACTCAAATAAAAACAAGGCAGGGGAGTCGATTTTAGCTATCAATTGGTCTGACATTCCAGAAGTCTAGAAATTGTGAAATAAATGCCTTTTTAAATATAAACATTTATGTTTCAAGTTTTGATATTTTAAACAATTTTAGTATGAAAATGAATAGCAAAAAAAGGTCTAGCCATTCTTACTAGTTAAACCAAAGAGTATAATTCCAAAGACACAAACAATAAAATCTCTCTTCCTAGCTCAGCCCTGTGCTTTGAAGGCTTGAGCCTGGTGTGGGTGTGTCAGAACGCCCTCCCGCTCTCTGCCCACAGGATTTCCATTGACGTAGGTGGAACCTGGATTCCAAATATATGACCCCAAATAGGTCAGTGAGGGACACCTGTCACAAAGGGAAATCTGTCTTTAAAATTTCAGCGTATGACAGTTCACAAGGGAGAAAGTCATAGAAACCCAAATATTGGATCCTCTGCTCTAATTATTTCAGTGAATGGCCCTTAATGAGAAGTCATTTCACAGCAGCATCTGTGAGATTATGTCTGGAGCCATAGTGATGTTTCACCAGTGAAAATCTCTTTCTACTTTGAGCTTTTGAAGACAAAAGAGATGAATGTGTTGTGGACATAGCTTTAAAGCTGTGCAAGGATCCGCCAAGACAAGAGAAATACAAAATGCATCTCGGGTCAGTTGAACGCATGTTTAGGATTGCCCATCTGTCCGTCTCAGTGTTCACATCTTGACCCACGCTGTGTTCCTCTGCATGGGGTTGGATGCCAGGTCCCCTCTCCATTGATGGGTCCCACAGATCTTGATATAGTTTGAATGGTTGTCCCCCCAAATCTTATGCTGAAATATGATCCCCAATGTTGGAGGTGGGTCCTGGTGGGAGGTGTTTGGGTCACGGGGTGGGGGCAGATCCCTCATGAATGACTTGGTGCCCTCCATGGTAATGAGTGAGTTCCTGCTCTGTTAGTTCACGTGAAATATGATTGTTAAAAAGCTTCTGGCACCTCCTTCTCTCTGGCTCCTTCTCTCCCTGTGTGACACACCTGCTTCCCTTCTACCATGAGTAAAAGCTTCCTGAGGCCTCGCCGGAAGCTGAGCAGATGCCGGTACCATACAGCCTCCAGACCTGTGAGCTGAATAAACCTCTTGTCTTTATAAATTACCAAGCCTCAGGTATTCCTTTATAGCAATGCAAAATGGACAACCACAGGTCTCAAATATCATTTTATTTTGGGGGTTTACATTGTGGTCCCAGTAACATGAAAGTGTCCCTACTAAAAGGGAAAAATGAGCTGATGGACTTGTTTCAGTGCGACAGCTAGTTCAAAGCAGCTTTTGAGAGGAGGGAGGAAAGAGAGGGAGAGGTTGGAATGCATGGAAAGGAAGAAGCCTAATTAAAAGCGCTTTGTATTTGAACTTGGGAGAAGGGTGCTGTAAAGTGAGCCAACGGGATAAGTTTCCCCTCCTCCCAACTTGGCTGAGCGTTAACCCTGCAAGTGGCTTTCAAAAATATTCATGAGGCTGAGATTTTTCCATTCGCTGTGACACCTACCACATCATGAACAACATGATACGTTGTCATGATCTCACTTGATTCACCAACAATCTATGAGACAGATGTTAATGGCCCATTCTCTGGCTTAGGACATGCAACCTGGGCAGGGACACTGGTTTGTCTAATGTGGTGCACGTGGTGAGTTAGGCAGCCTGTCCTCCCACACAGCACAGCACAGTGACACTGGACACACCCAAAGGCCAAGGGCCGTCTGGTCCAGAGTGATGCGGAAAGTGATCCCAGGCACCCTCCAGCATCAGCCTCAGTCATCGTCCCTCAAGAAGGGGCAACAGGGGAGGCTCGGGTCTCATCCCCACTCTTATCAAGCTTTCGTGGTCCCCGCAGAAAATAAAAAAGCAAGTTGCTAGCATTGGATGCCCTGAAATACATAGCAAAAGAAAAGAGACCCTCTCTGTCTGCTAAGGAGCGGTAGCCAAACCTTCTCCTCAGTCCTTCTATCCACACCAGTCATGCCCCTAAATGGAACCCGGGACTAAAGTCTATGTCGCTACACCCTCTGTAAAGGTCCAAAGCTGCCTGCAAAGGCAGGGTTCCTCCTGAAGTTCCATGTTGGAAAACTCCCATTTGGGGGAAGCAGTGTTAGACCCAGTTGAGCCACTTATAAGCTGTTGCATCAGGTATTTGATTAATATATGTTCTGATTTATTCAGTAAACAATTTACATTTGTGTAGTACTTTAGAGTTAACAAAGGAGTTTTATTCCTTACCTCATTATATCCTCAAACAATGATGACCATCAATATCCTGATTTTATAATCGAGGAAGCCAAGAGGTGGAATGGGCAGCATTGTATCACCTATTCAACAAGCATCAAGGTCAAAATGAGGATCCACATATGCTGGCTTTTAAAAATTATTACTAAATTTTTCAAACATAAGAAAAGTAGAGAAAATAGATAATGCTCTCTCATGCCCATCACCTAGTTTGAACAGTTATTCATCGGTTTCCAGATTTACTTTGTCTATTTTTGTTTTGTTAAGGTTGCTTTCCAGATATCCTATTATTTCACCCCTGTGCATCTGTAAATATAAGAACACGCATGCCTTCTGGCTGCAAAGCCCGTGCTCTGCTCACTACTTCATAGTGTCCCCGGGGAACTCACTGGCTTCATCTGCACCTGCTGGGGAGGGAAAAACTGGATGAGATGAGCTCTGAGGCCCTCCCTATTCTGAAATTTCTGGATTCTGGTTTTTGTGACCAAAGCAACATTCACCACAATGACCTCTGTGTGCTGTTCTCACCTCACCTTTTGAAGTCATTCCCCCTCCCGTTGTTGACTCTAAGACTTTAGAGCTCATCAGCAAGTGAGCAGAGAAGCAAAGTTGGGGTGATTGACAGAAATCAGATCAGGGTTACCCGGTATAAAGAGGCTGAGCTGGCCGGGCGCGGTGGCTCAAGCCTGTAATCCCAGCACTTTGGGAGGCCGAGACGGGCGGATCACGAGGTCACAAGATCAAGACCATCCTAGCTAACATGGTGAAACCCCGTCTCTACTAAAAAAAAATACAAAAAACTAGCCGGGCGAGGTGGTGGGCGCCTGTAGTCCCAGGTACTCGGGAGGCTGAGGCAGGAGAATGGCATGAACCCGGGAGGCGGAGCTTGCAGTGAGCTGAGATCTGGCCAATGCACTCCAGCCTGGGCGGCAGAGCAAGACTCCGTCTCAAAAAAAAAAAAAAAAAAAAAAAAGAGGCTGAGCACATCCTTCAGGTGTCGGCAAAGCAGGATCCCCAGAACAGTTTGGAAAAGAATGGATGTGAAAAATTACAAACACACTACCGAAGTCATTATCTAAAGAAAATAAGAACTTGATTGCTCTTTATTGTATTTATTGCATATTTTTATCTTGAATTTCTAGGAGCACCATAACACTTGTAGTGTTAGAGCACCATAACACTAGAGTCTCTAAAGGACCATCCTAGCTTCCATCGGTATAAAGAATTGAGAATTAACTAAGTCACCGATTAAGGAAACGGAATTCCAGCAGTGTGGTCAGGTCAAATTAAAGACCCTAGGTGTTCAGAAATTGGAGGATGGATGTTCTAAGGTAAGCAGATGAAATAAGTTTCCCCTCCTGACAACTTGGCAGGGCATCAACGTTGCAAGTGGTTTTTTTAAAGGTTGATGGGGCTTAGACGTTTCCATGTGCTGTGACACCTATCACATCATAAACAATGTGATACACTACTGTGATCTCACTTGATTCACCAACCATTCTAGGAGACAGGTATCAACAGCCCCTTGTTGTGGATTAGAACATTCAGGTTGGATGCAGTGGCTCATGCTTATAATCCCAACATTTTGGGAGGCCGAGGTGGGAGGATCACTGGAGGCCAGAAGTTTGAGACCAGCTTGGGCCATATGGCGAGACCCCATCTCTACAAAGAATAAGAAAATTAGCCAGTCATGGTGATGTGTGCCTGTAATCCCAGCTGTTGGGGAGTCTGAGGCGGGAGGATTGCTTGAGCCCAGGAAGTCAAAGTTACAATGAGATACGATCATGCCACTGCATTCCAGCCTGGGCAACAGAGCAAAACTCTCTCTCTCTCTCTCTCTCTCTCTCTCTCTCAAAATAACAGTAATACTAATAAAGGCATTCAGCCTGAGAGATCAGTTGAATTCCAGGATGTCCTGGGTATGTGCTGGGAATAGGGAAACTCAAGTGTGAGTATCAGGTGTTGTCACAGTTGCAAGACGGTAGCTAAGCCTGACTTGATCCTTGCAGTCCGGGAGGCAAGTCCTCTGTCTGGGAAGCCACCTCAGTACCTCTATGCATCCTCACTACCTTTGGCAGCAGCATCTAAGATGCCTCATTCATCATGTGTGGGTGCACTTGGGGCACTGCCCTTGGGGGCTTTGACCCAGAGTCCCCACGTCTAGGGCAGGGGCAAATCAAAACCTTGGCCCACTGCCTTGGCTGGCTGGGCTGGAAAGCGTGCTGCAAGCCTGAGCCTATTTCAGCCAATGGACTTTACACCACGCAGAGAATCCATACCAGACGCTGTCTTGAAGAATCCAGTCCCAGGGAGCAGTTTATTGATCTGGCAGATGATTAAAAGACAGCAGAGATGAGCTCAAGTGTTGCTTTGGTTTTTCCATCCTGAGAGTGAATCTGACATCTCCTTGGGGGATCATCAGCCCCGTCTGCTGCAGAAGAAGCAGATGACTCCTCCGTGCAGCCGAAGGTCACAGGAATGTTCGAGTCAACGTCTTCTGGCTCAATTCTGTTCTCAGCGAGACACCCAAGGGAGCGTCACGTTCGCCCTGGGTCTGGAGCATGCCAACGCCTTGCTCCAGATCATGTCTGTGCCAAGAGAAGTCCACGTGCATTCATCCCACAGGCTCGCCCTCTCCTCTCTCCTTATGGGATGAAGAGAATGATCACGGCGCAGCCTGTAACGTTTTATGGCTGCTCAAAGAGAAAATGGGGAAAAAATAGCTTGCATACGTTGCAAAGACAGCAGACCATTTTCTGCAGTAGGGAGAAGGGATGGAATTTGGGCTGATGCGTATGAAGTCAGCTGGAGTTGTCATTTGAAATAGACATCTCTGCTGTCAACCCTTGGATGACCTAAGCTGTGCAGCAGATGACTCGGACTTGTCACTAAGTAGATATGCTGTGGTTTTAGGAGACATTACAGCAGGTGAAATGCTTAGGCAGCAGATAATTTACAACCTGTTTCTAATGTGAGAGTTTCTACAGCAAGTGGTTTCATGGACAAAAGTACATATTAAATGGCTCATGTAATTGCTCACGTTGGCAGTGAAATATAACCGGGTTGGATTTCAGCAGGACACCTATAGCAATGAAGCATGCTTCAATCTGATTAAAAAGTGAACATCTCTTTACTGGGACAAATGATACACTGCCCAGGACAGCAAGAGGAGAACCTGAATAGCAAATGAATCTTGACAATTAACCTCTTCAAAGCAAACTTCCCATTCATCCACTTCCACAGCTTCCGACACCCCTTTGGAGTGGGACGTGTATGCTCTCCTACAAGTCACAGCACACCAGCTCAGAGTTACCAAAGCTGATTCTGCTTGGAAACCTTGAACAAAAAGAAGAAAAAGGAGAATATAAGGAGAAAGAAAGGGAGAAGGAGGAGGAGAAGGAGGAAGAAGGGGAGAAGGAGGAGGAAGAAGAGAAGGAAAAGAAGAAGGAGGAGAAAGAGAACAGGAGGAGGAGGAAGAGGAGAGGGAGAACAGGAGGAGGAGAACAGGAGAAGGAGAACAGGAAGAAGAGGAAGAGGAAGAGGAGGAAGAGGAGGAGGAGAAGAGAAGGAGAAGAGGAGGAGGAGGAGGGGGAGGAGGAAGAGGAGGAGGAGGAGGAGGGGGAGGAGGAGGAGGCAGTTCAAGAACCTGCCATTCCTCAGTTCTTTTTCATAGAAAAAGAGAAGGAAGAAGAGAAAGAGAAGAAGGAGAAGAAGAAGACCTTAAATCCCCTTCTTTCCTTAAAATTGTTTGCAAAACTTGCCTACAGTAAATATGCTCTGTCCCAGAAAAGCTCTGATCCACACAGTAGATTGGCTGCACAGAAGGGAACTTCCCTAGACATTTTTATGGGGACCAGAGGATAGATAAAATAAGCTCCCTGCATGCTCCCCACCCCCAACTTCCCTAACCCTTGCACTGCTGGTTTTTGTCAAAGATAGTTGTAGTTACAGCTCATTAATCATCCGTCACCCAGACGGACTCTGACAAGAACGCTGATAGCATCAGGGCCCCCAGGGAGTAGACCACAGAGGCAGGACGGGTGGGGGTGATATCCTCTCCAGCCTGGCCCAAAACGCCACCAGCCCCAGAGCCTGCTGTTTCTCAGCTCTTTTTCATAGACTGAAAGCTCATGCCTGACTCAGGCTCAGATCAGTTGGGTGAGATCTCAGACAATGGGGTCTTTGCCACCCTAACAGTAACAGCACTCCCAGGCCATCTAAAAGGCTGGCATAATTAAAACAACCAGAAGCAGTTGGCATCCTTTATTAAAGGCATTCACTGGGGCTGGGCACTATGGCTCATGCCAGTAATCACAGCACACTGGGAGGCCGAGGCGGGAGGATTGTTTGAGCCCAGGAGTTTGAGACCAGCCTGGGCAACATAGGGAGACCTCATCTCAAAATTTTACAAAAAGGCATTCACTGTGGCTGAATGATGCTCTGGGTCTGCAAATTCGTTTTCATTTATCATTATATCAGCAGTGTGATTCTGTTTCTGGATGCCAGCTGGAACCATCTGTGGTTTAAATAGTGTGTATGCACACACACATACACACACACTCATATATTCAGAGAAGGATGTGCATCATTTATATATTAGCCCTAATTTCTGAACCCAACACTAGGGCGTCTGGTATGATAAGCAAAAGTAATATTGTTTTATCTGGGAAAAGTATATATATCAAACAAAAAATCAGTGGATAAAGAATGGAAATCCAAAGCACCCCAGACCAGGAATTTCAATAAATATTTGCTTTTCTTCTAAGGAGATACACCAATATTAAAATCATGTCCGAGTAAGACCCAACTCCAGTTTTTAAAGAGAAGCATCTTAATTTGTTCACAAGTGTCTGTAAGTTGCAGAGAGGCAAAATGTATTGCATTTTAGGGGTGAAAATTTGGAGGCCATAGAGACTGGATGTCCACCTCATGTCACTTGGGGAAGTCTCATTCTGTGACACCCCATTTAATACAAATTCCATTAGCAACCCTGTCAAAGACATTCATTTCCTTCCTCGGATACTGACTTTAATGGACATAATGTCACATTTTGGCATCTGGAAGACCTTATTCCTTTGCCAGTCCTCTCTGTCGGGGAGATGGAGGGAGAGAGGGAGAGAGCCCAGACAGTAGGGGTTAGGGGGGTTGAGATGGTGAGCTTTGTTTAATGTGCTTGATTGCTCTGATTTGGGGGTCAGGATGTACTACTCCAAGTTAGCTGGGATCTTGTGAATTTCCTGAATCAGACTAGGAGGGTCTTGTGTGATTCATGGTATGTTTCCATTTCCACTTAAAGGAAAGATTTCAGGGGTGCCTGTAGCTCAACTCCTTCTTTGTGTTACCCCACCCTCTCCACAAGCCAACGTAATTCCTGATTTATGAACGATGTGTCCTATGGAAGGACCGCAAACTTCAAAAGGGTTTCGCCCACAGTCCCACCTACTCAGCCTTATTAAATGTCATGAAAGGTTTGTTTCCAAGCAAATCCCAGTCATTCCTGTAATTGAAACACACAGAAGCTTGTCTATAAACAGGAACATTGACGGAAGATGTTAAGCAAAATATTAAGACAGCCAAAGCTGCTCACTGAGATGTGCAAGTGACTCGTGGGGAGGCAGACATGCCACTTCAGCACCAGAAGTTATTAACTTAAACAATGTGATTCCACGACCACCACCCTTACCTAATCTCCTGCCTTCCCACACCTGAACTCCAAAGAAGTTTGAATGCAAGGGGAATTTAAATAAAAGTGTTCAAAGGAAAATGTATCGAAAAACCCTCAAGTGGACGAGTGGGTTTTTTATTTTTTTTTTATTATTTTATTATTATTTTTTTTTTTTTGCAGAGGGTTTCAGAAATGTAACTTTCATTAGTGTTCATGTGAGCCGTCCTGCCTAAAGCCAGCTATTGAGCAAGTTGAGTAAATCCCCCAAAGGTATGAAACGAAGTCCTCTCTCCTTACATTAAAAGGAAGAAACATTTAACAGCAGAGTCCAGACATACCACAAGGCTTGCTTCATAAATAAAGGGTTTTATTTAAGAGATAAGGTGAACTCTGGGGATCTGTAACAGTTCCTTTCTGTGAGATAAATGCTATGGCATTTGTAGAAAATAAAACTCTCAGAGAAGCCAAGACTTTTCTTGTCAAAACAAGGAGATTATTTTTTAGCAGCTAAGTTCATTCTCTTTGACCTTGCCTGCCATTAGGGTAAAGGAGATAATAAAGGAGGAAGGGGGAGATTGAATGAGATGGCTAATGTGCAAAGAGAATGAGAAATATATTTAAATATTTCTGGATAATTCTGCTCCAGTGAGATACTTTAAGGAAAAGAAAGAGAAAAAAAAAAAAAAAAAAAAGATGCGTTCTCCATTGCTCCCAATTGGATTGCAAAAGTAGCACAAGGTTATTTGGAATCACGTTTTATTTTTATTTACGATCTGGAGGGGGAGGTGATGTGTGAGGGCTGACTCCTATTCCACAGCTGCACTCTCTGGGTTCTGGAGCTGAAGACATGGCATGCTCTTGGGGGAAAGGTTAGCACTGAGAACACATTGCTGTTTCTTGCTCAGATGTGCTGGCAAGAGGGGCCCTGGATTTGCCTTGTAAAAGTAGCTCCGGAGCAAACCATTAGCACATCTAACCTCAATGTTTTGAAATCCAGAAACAACATTGAGTCATGCTGGTCATACTATAAAGTTTTACTGCATTTTTTTGTTAAGAAACAGAGTCAAAAACAAGCTGGGGATCATGTGAATTATCTCTTTACATATGTCTAGCCCAGGAATTTGGCACTTGGATCAAAATGATGGAATGGAGCAGGGAAGCCACCGGGAGCATGTCATTAGAGGGAAATCACCCTGGCCCCCTGGAATGCATGGCATTTTATCAAGCAGGGTGCCCCTTGTCTTAACCACATACCTGGCAGAGTGTCTGATCTTTGGAAAACTACGGCTATAAATATCCTTCGTCTGTACTAAAAATAGAGACTCTTTAACATGAAAAAAAGTCAGAGGGAAGAAGGATCGGCCACTAGTGACATCAGTGTGTGTCCAGTGTCTGTGTCATCCTGGCCATGTCTCTGTGAGATGGTGAAGCCAGGATCTTAGTGTTTTCAGGAGAAAAACGAATGAATGAACTAATCCCCTTCTGGAGAAAACTCAGGATGCGCTGATGACTGGAACTCCTTGTCAGCTTTTCCCAGATGCTTTCATGAGTCTCAAGGTCAACCTTTTCTGGGAACAGTCCAGCAATTTCACCCCAAGCGTCAACTTTGTAAAAATACTCTGTAGACACAAATCCAGGAATGGTTCCTTAGTCTACGGCACCCAAGGCCATGAGAGCAGTTTTCCCAGGCTGCTCAGGGGTGACTTTACTAAACCGACCATAATTCATACTAACACCTTGAATAATGAGGAGCTCTAAACACATGAGAAAATCCAATAAAGTATTTTAGAAGACAAACAAGAAGACAAGCAGTAGACTTGCAGTGCCAGGTGCTATTACAAAGCTGCAGTAATTAAACGAACATATCAGGAGCCCCAGAATGGACTAGAAGTCAATAGACCAGAGTAGAATGTTGAGACCAGATCCCCCCAAATTCAGTACTGTATGATAAAGGTAGCAAGTTCATTTAGAGGGGAACAGATGATTACTAAGTTGTGCCAGGATAACAGGTTGACCCTGAAAAACACAAAGTTAGAGTTTTACCTCATGGTTTACACCAAAAGAAATTCCAGATGGACCAAAAAAAAATAAGGATTTGAAACAAAATCATCAAAGGAGAAAATTTAGTTGTTTATAGAGTTGTTTTATGAGAAGGGCAGGTCTTTCTAAGCATGACACAAGAGGTAGAAACCACACTAGTAAAAACGACCAGTGGGGGATGCAAAACAAACCTTCTATACATCATACACACACACACACACACACACACACACACACGGAGAGAGAGAGAGAGAGAGAAAGAGAGAGGGAGACAGAGGGAACAATATGTAAAGGAGGTGAATATGCAGTTCATAAGAGAAGGCATACACACAGATGATAAAACCATGAAAAACCTCACTAATAATCAGTTATGCCAGGCATGGTGGCTCACACCTGTAATCCCAACACTTTGGGAAGGGGAGCCAGAGGATTGCTTGAACCCAGGGGTTCAAGACCAGCCTGGGTAACAAAGCAAGACTCTCTCTGTCCCTACAAAATAAAAATAAAAAATTAGCCAGGCATGGTGGCATGCGCCTATAGTCCCAGCTTCTCAGGAGGCTGTGACGGGGAGATCACTTGAGCCTGGGAGGTCCAGGCTGCAGTGAGCCATGATTATGCCACTGCGCAGCAGCCTGGGCAACAGACTGAGACCCCATCTCTTAATACAAAAAGCCATGAGTTATTATTTGGTTCTTATCAAATTGACGAATATTTAAAATAATGCTAATGCCTAGATTGGGCAATGTAGAAAGGCAACCTCTCCCATACCCTGCTGGTGAGAATATAAAATGTGTTCAGGTTTTATAGTTATTCTACTCTATTTGTCCTACTGTATTCTTTTCTAAGATAATTTTTGAATGATCACCCGTCTCTAATATAAAGCTCATGGTGCTGGTATGAATGATCCAAGAGTCCAGACTGAAAGGACAACTGAGTGACATCAAAGCCATTTTCCTGGTAACTGGAGCATTGAAATAGTCCTGTGGCCATCGTATGTTGTGGCTGGGCATGGCAGCTACCACTGGCTGGCTGTCCCAACCACCATGTGTGAACCTCTTCCTCCTAGTTCATGCTGATCATAAAGGCTATAAAAATCTCAATACTTACTTTCCATACTTGCAGCCATGGTTGACCATGTGATGTGAATCTGTACAAAGAGTTGTAAAAAGAGGTTCGTTATAGCTTCTGGGACAGTCTTCGCTTTTGTCTCTGGGGGGCACTTCTTTGTTTCTTCCCATCTTGACCGAGGAGGCAAATCCTGGAGTAGGGGCAGCCATTTTGTGACTGTGAGGCAAAGTCAAGAGGCTCATAGAGACTTTAGCCCCAACACTGAGAACCTTCTGCCATCCCCAATTTTCTTGTTGTATAAAAAAATGAACCCATATTTGTTTAAGATAACATAAACCTAGCTCTGTACTACCTGGTAGCAAATAGCATTCCTAACTGATTGAGAAGTTCACAGCCGTTAGAAAACATAACATAAATGTGTAATATATGTCAAATCCCTTAATACATAGAAAAGAGGAAAGGGTACGCATTCAGAAGACATTTAACAGAGGCACATTATTATTTTTTTAATAAGTATGCTATTTGGAATAAGATGCTTACATTCTAGCAATATCATTAGCTCATGAACAGCCATGCCTGAGCATTCTGAATGAATAATCTTTCACCACATATCTAAAAAGCTTTTAAAATAATTCTGGTATTAAAGTAACATAAAATAATAGAAACAAAATGTACATTCAGGAATGTTCATTTTCACAGTATATTGTCAAAATAGAAAGGGAGGAATTCAAAAACCTAGGTGTCTAACAAGAGGAGATTGGTTAAGTGAATAATGGTCAATCTATAAAATGAAGTCATATGTACCCATTAAAAATAATGTTGTAGAAGAATATTTATTGGTATTAGAAAATTGTCAGTATATAATTAAGTGGAAAAAGCAGCCTACAAGATGGAATAAATAGTATATAATTATTTCTGTTATTGAGACCACCTTAATCTTGCTTTTCATTGCATTCCCAGTGTCTAACACAAAGCCTGATACATACCAGTGGTGTTTTTTTTTATTTTTTTATTTTTTTGGAATGGAGTCTTTCTCTGTCACCCAGGCTGGAGTGTAGTGGTGCAATCTCAGCTCACTGCAACCTCCGCCTCCCCAGTTCAAGCAATTCTCCCGTCTCAGCCTCCTGAGTCGTTGGGATTACAGGCGTGTGTCACCACGCTCAGCTAGTTTTTGTATTTTTAGTAGAGATTGGGTTTCACCATGTTGGCCAGGCTAGTCTTGAACTCCTGACCTCATGATCTGCCCACCTGGGCCTCCCAAAGTGCTTGGATTACAACCGTGAGCCACCAGTCCTGACCTTAATTTTTTTAAATGAGGCTGGGTGTGGAGGCTCATGCTTATAATAACACTTTAAGAGGCTGAAGCCAGGAGCTTGAGACCAGCCTGGGCAACATAGTGAGACCATGTCTCTACCAAAAATTTAAAAGGTATCCGGGCATGGTGGTCCACACCTGTAATCCTAGTTACTCAGGAGGCCAAGGCAGGAGGCTCACTTGAGCCCAGGAGTTCGAGGCTGCAGTCAGCTATAATCACACTACTGTGCTCCAGCTTGAGTGACAGAGCAAGACCCTGTCTCTAAAAATATATATATATATACAAAATATAAATGAAAATTGCATTAAATGAATTAAAATGTGAAAGAAATATACTACATTGTTGCGAGTGTTTTTCTTTCTTTTTGCTTTTCGCTTTGAACATATACATACTCTTTTTCTTTCTCGTATTTTCCAGATTTTTGCATTCAACATCTATGACTTTTTAAATTAGGAAAAACTTAAGACAACTCATGAAATGAACTTTTCTTTTCTCTGACGCCGCTTTTCACTATTGTATCCAGAAAGGGTATGCAGACTTTACTACCCGAGGCCCCCTCCTGACATGTGGTCTTCACGGGTGTGGAAGTGAGCATGCGCCAGGTTGGAATGGAAAACCAAATGCCACATGTTCTCACTTATAAGTGAGAACTAAATGATGAGAACACATGGACATGTAGAGGGGAACAACACACACTGGGGCCTATTGGAGGATGGAGGGTGGAAGGAGGGAGAGGATCAGGAAACATA
Source organism: Macaca mulatta (assembly GCF_049350105.2). Classification (NCBI taxonomy): domain Eukaryota; kingdom Metazoa; phylum Chordata; class Mammalia; order Primates; family Cercopithecidae; genus Macaca; species Macaca mulatta. The sequence continues at coordinate 30,606,884 of NC_133414.1, forward strand.
ACTAATGGATACTAGGCTTAATACCTGGGTGATGAAATAATCTGTACAACAAACCCTCACGACACAAGTTTACCTATGTAACAAATCTGCACATGTACATCTGAACTTAACATTTTAAACAAACCTATTATTAACTCATAGTTTTTTTTTTTTTTGTTTTGTTTTTGTTTTTTTTTTTTTTTTTTGAGGCGGAGTCTCGCTCTGTCGCCCAGGCTGGAGTGCAGTGGCGCGATCTCGGCTCACTGCAAGCTCCGCCTCCCGGGTTCCCGCCATTCTCCTGCCTCAGCCTCCCAAGTAGCTGGGACTACAGGTGCCGCCACCACGCCCGGCTAATTTTTTTGTATTTTTAGTGGAGACGGGGTTTCATTGTGTTAGCCAGGATGGTCTCGATCTCCTGACCTCGTGATCCGCCCGTCTCGGCCTCCCAAAGTGCTGGGATTACAGGCTTGAGCCACCGCGCCCGGCCTAACTCATAGTTTTAAAAGCCACCTTTTTCCTACACCTGTACCTGTACATTTTGTTCCTGTCGCATTACCCTCTTCCTTAAGCTGTTCATTTCAGCAGCTATGAAAAACAGAGTGCTCTGAAAGTTTGCAGGGTTCTCCCAGGCCAGCTCTTGTACATGAAGTGCAGAGCTGCACAACTGCAGACTATTCTGAATGTGCATTTCTGTGTAAACACGAGTACCATCATAACTGGTCAACATATTTACACAGCTTTCCTGAGAGTGTGAAGAATTAAATTCATACACACACACATTTTACATTAAAATATACGCATGGAAACATAAAAGACTTAATGCGTGTGTATATCCATATCTGTAACAACACAGATAAAGACAAAGAAAGTTTGCACCAAGTAATTCTGGGACACCCAGGGCTGTACAGTGGGCAAAGCAAGCTAACTGTAGGGTAGGAGTCATCGTGATCTTTTTGCATGGCCTCAGAGAGAAAGGAAGCTGCTAGAGTTATATAAGATGCTGAAATCTCAGCCGGGCAAGGTGGCTCACGCCTGTAATCCCAGCACTTCAGGAGGCTGAGGAAGGTGGATCATGAGCTCAGGAGTTCAAGACCAGCCTGGCCAAGATGGTGAAGCCCCGTCTCTACTAAAAATACAAAAATTAGCCAGGCATGGTGGCGCATGCCTGTAATCCCAGCTACTGGTGAGGCTGAGGCAGAGAATTGCTTGAACCCGGGAGATGGAGGTTGCAATAAGCCGAGATCACACCACTGCACTCCAGCCTGGGTGACAGAGCAAGATTCCCTCTCGGGGAAAAAAAAAGGCCGGACACGGTGGCTCACACCTATAATCCCAGCACTTCAGGAGGCTGAGGCAGGCAGATCACTTGAGGTCAGGATTTCGAGACCAGCCTGACCAACATGGAGAAACCCTGTCTCAACTAAAAATACAAAAAATTAGCCGAGTATAGCGGCGCATGCCTGTAATCCCCGCTACTCAGGAGGCTGAGGCAGGAGAATTGCTTGAACCCAGGAGGCGGAGGTTGCGGTGAACCGAGATGGCGCCATTGCACTCCAGCCTGGGAACCAGCGAAACTCCGTCCCCCTTCCCCCCCCAAGATGCTGAAATCGCAGGAAATTTAATGGTATATGTTCGCACTCTGCTGTAGGAAGCATTCCTAGCATTACTACCCTGAGACAGGCATGGTTATAACCTCAGAGGTAAATGCTGGATCCTCTTGGACACTATATACATGAAATTTATATTCATTTGAAAACTATTCTGGCTGTGAATGGGAGAATACAGAGAAACACTAGAGGACAAGGGGGCAAATTTCAACAAATTAAAGAAAACAAGGGAAGTGTTTAGAGAGCACAAGTAGTCTCATTAGAAGAGACTCCTTACTTTGCTTTGCCTCTAAGGCAATCTGGAGTCTTCGCCACTCAGTTTGCCAAGTGAAATGTTTTTTTTCTGCTTTACTATTGACCCAGCAAGTTGCACGGTGCCGTCATATTGAAAAAACATGTGTAAAGTGTCTCCTAAGCAGCAATGAGGATGAGGCTGCTTGCTGCACTCTCTTGAAAGCAGCCACCAGCAGGGAGCCCGCTCTAGTTAACTGATGAAATGGCAGGCCGCCACAGCCTCAAACAATTGATGCAATCAGCCAAGCTCAGAAATAGCCTGACTTACCCTCATTTGTGTGTGTGTATGTGTGTGTGTGTTTGTCTTGTATTGGTTCCCTAATCCCAGGACCCATCTTCATTTTTGTGCTTGTTTTGTTTATATTTCCAAAATGCAAATTTTGACTTTCTCCCTGGGAACACTACAAAGTCCTTCCTCACAAACGTTGAGGAAACAGGAAATCCACAGATTTCTCACAAAAGGGTCTTTTAATTCCTATTAGATAAAATGATATTCATAACAGGTTCCCAGAAAACAAAATACTCTTTTTTTTTTGCAATGTAAAGGAGACTGTAAGATTCACCTAAAAAATAGGAGAAGCAGGGATTAGGGGGTCTCTTTACTGTCTTTTTAAAAAATGCCTTACCAAAAATCTCTTGAATGTTAATAGAACTTTCTAGAATTTTCTAAAACTTTCTACACAGAAAGTATAGAAAGTTTTTCTCATGGTTTCTCTTTGATTAGATAACATACGATGATTCCAGGGCTATGCCCCCTTTTTTTCCCCTCAAAAAAAGGTTAAAGGCCATTTTTTGGCAGGGTTTTCTTACACATCAGCCTTCATAGAAAGCTGATACAAAAGTTACATCAAGAGAAGGTATGTATTAGGAAGAGATGAAAACTTTTCATGCTGGCCATATTTCTTTCTTCACAATCCTCATGAATTTCTGGCTAGCATGTTTGTCAGCTTCAACTTGGTTAGACATAAAAATTCTTTTTTTTTTATAGAAACAGCAGGCGTTACACTGTGACATTGAGGGTTGACACCATTCATCTATCAATCTAGAATAGGTCTTCTGTGCCTAATAGTGTCTTCATCCTGAAATGCAGGACTCACTGCATCTGCTATAATCACTGCTACCGAGTGCTGTGGGTGCCCGTCTCACTTTTCAGGTGAGCTGAAAAGAATAGCTTGACTGACTTCCAATCACAACTAGGAAAAATTTGATCTAGAAGATGGGCCTCTAAGAAATGTCACCAATAGTCCTACCAGTAGCATTCTTTCCTTTCCATTGGCGAAACAATTTAAGATATTTTATAATAAAAATCTCTTCCACACTGCTCCAGCATGGGGCCTGTAACTTAAAACACTAGTCTTCCCTATAAGGTTAAATCACAGGAGAGTCACTTTTTAAATACAGAGGGTTTAGTTGACAGGGACCAAATCCAGTGAACAATTTATTTTTTCTAGAGACAGGATCTCTCTCTGTCGCCCAGGCTACAGTACAGTGGCACAAGCATGACTCACTGCCGCCTCAAACTCCTGGGCTCAAGCAGTCCTCCTGACTTGGCCTCCTGAGTAACTGGGACTACAGGCGTAAGCCACCGTTCCAGGCTAATTCTTTATTTTTTGTGGAGACAGAGTCTCAGTACGTTGCCCAGGCTGGTCTCAAACTCTTGAGCTCAAGCGATCCTCCCACCTTGGCCTCCCAAAGTGTTGGGATTACAGAAATGAGCCACTGTATCTGGCTTGGTGAACCATTATTAGACTTAAACATGAATAACAGAGAACAGGTCTCAGAGGAAAGGACAGAGGGCTGTCAAAAAATAATACTGTTGGCTGGGCGAGATGGCTCATGCCTGTAATTCCAGCACTTTGGGAGGCTGAGGCAGGCAAATCATGAGGTCAGGAGTTCAAGACCAGCCTGACCAACATGGTGAAACCCCATCTCTACTAAAACATTCAAAAATTAGCCAGGCATGGTGTCACGTGCCTGTAATCCCAGCTACTCAGGAGGCTGAGGCAGGGGAATCGCTTGAACCCAGGAGGCGAAGGTTGCAGTGAGCCGAGATTATGCCACTGCACTCCAGCCTTGGCGACAGAGCAACACTCTGTCTCAATAAAATAAAATAAAATAAAATAAACATAAATCATACAGTTGAGGCAAAGGCAAAGTTTCAAAAAACATGGCTTTGCCAGGGCTCATGGCAGGATAGGATGCTATAGCAAAGGCAGCCTGGGGCCACAAGGGTATTAATTAAGATACTGGATACCTCCAGGTGGGTGGCCTGGAACAAGAATACCACTAGAGGAAGAGGTGGGTGGTGAGACACCCAGAAAGCTGTCTGCTAGGTAATTCTCCCTGGTCTACATTGTCCAGATAAAGACATTGCCTTTGAGATTCTTATATGACATGATTATTTATCTCCAGACTTAGAGACACCTGGCCCAGGAGGGTGACGACAATCCCACCATCCTTTCTATTCCACAAATATGGCAATTGGTTTTCTAGGCTTCCTCTCTAGGTTTCATAAAAGAGAAATGGAAATTAAACTAACGATGCACATCCATCAATACCTTGCTCAAATTGTATTTCGAAACAGCAAGTTCCTTCAGAAATGTTTTACTGCTATAAAACATTCAGAAAAAATACGTATCTCAGATGAAGTGACTTTATGCTTCTAGCAAAACAATATTCCTGGAAATACGTCAAAGTCTACCCATTTCAAAGACAATATTGATATGAGAACATCAAATATTAACAAAATAAATCATGCCATCTGAAGGAAAGTAAAGAAATGGGCTGGGCGCGGTGGCTCAAGCCTGTAATCCCAGCACTTTGGGAGGCCGAGACAGGCGTATCACCAGGTCAGGAGATCGAGACCATCCTGGCTAACACGGTGAAATCTCTACTAAAAGTACAAAAAATTAGCCGAGCGCGGTGGCAGGCGCCTATAGTCCCAGCTACTGGGGAGGCTGAGGCAGGAGAAGGGAGTGAACCCAGGAGGCAGAGCTTGCAGTGAGCTGAGATCGCGCCACTGCACTCCAGCCTGGGCGACAGAGTGAGACTCCATCTCAAAAAAAAAACAGAAAAGAAAAGAAAAAAAAAGAAATGACACGGAACTAAGCCTTTCATGTGTTTTTGATGGGGATGTAATAGGATTTATAAGGAGTCTGAGTTTCTCTTTAAAATGGTAGAATCCTTGTGAACACGTGTTAAATTCCTCATATTTATGGTCCAGTTGGTGAAGTAGTTCCTTGGGAAACGAGATGACAAATGCGTTTTGGTTTCATAAAATGTACTTCTGGCTTTCTTCGGTTGGTATTTAATTGGCTATGAAAACACTTTCCACAGATTGAAACAGACACCTCAGGATCTCATTTATAGTCCACTGGGACAGGGAAGTATATGGCAGGAAAACAGTTTCAGCTTCCTTGGAAACGCAAAATGAATGAGAGTTTGCCAAGTCAGAAGTGTTTTGACCACCATCGAGTGTGGGGATCCTTAAGGCTGGTCCACATCAAATTTTAGGGTGAACTCCCCGGGTGAGTTTGTGTGTTTATGTGTGAATATACATTGTTCTAGGGCTATGGTTTTCATCATATTTGGAGACAACTCCTAAAAGGTTAAGAACCACTGATGTAAAGTAAAACAAAAATGAAATAGTCAGTAAGAAACACAAGTGTATTTTGGAAAGAACAAATATTGTAAAATTGAATAATTACTGTAGGAGAAGGACTTGTTGGCTCCAACATTTTCCTAAAGACTCAGCACCCAGGTCTGGGAAGGGGCAAATGCACAGCCCCATTCCCTTGGGGGCAGAGGCCATCCCTGAACAGTCTTTGTATTTTATGTCTTAATGTCCTCAAAGCCAAGGTTTACTTTTAGGGTTTTACAAATGTATGGCATTTGTAAAATGAAAGGCCAAAACCCGTTGTGTCCAGAAACTGAGATGGTGCAGGTCTAGCATAAGAACCAACAGGTTTCCCAAGGACTCAGACCGGCACTGCCTCATTCTTCAATTCTGAAATTAGGATGACGTTAGAGAATATACTACAAGCAAAATGAACCCTTTGTAATTGTCTTGAAGTCAACACCTGCAGGAGGATTTCATCTGGCCTACAGATATTGACATTCATATCTTTTAACATTAGTGTGTGTAAAAACCAAGACAGACAATAATGTAGGTCATAGTCTTGCAACTCACTTGCATACATGCAAAGCCCAGCTCAAAGAGAAAGAGTGCAGCAGTCAGGTTCTCCAGAGAAGCAGAACCAATAGGATGTATACTTCTATGGAGTTATGTGTAGACAGAGAGAGAGAAAAGACAGAGAGAGGAGAAAGAGAGAGACAGTAATATAAGGAATTGGCTCATGTGATTATGGGGACTGGCAAGTCCCAAGGTCTACAGTTGGCAACCTCAGGATCTAGGAGAGCCGACAGTATAGTTCCAGTTGGACTCTGCGGACCTGACAACCTGGTGTACTGATGGCACACATTCCATCAGCCCAGAAAAGCCAATGTTTCAGTTTGAGTTTAAAGGCAGGAAAAGACTGATGACCCAGATCAAGGCAGTAAGGCAGGAGGAGGAGTTTCCTCTTACAGCCTTTTTGTTCTATGTAAATCTTCAATTGACTGGATGAGGCCTACCCACATGAGGGAGAGCAATTCACTTCACTCAAGCCACCAATTGAAATGTTACTCTCAAAAGCATCCTTACAAACACACCCAGAAAAATGTTTGACCAAATATCTGGGCACCATGTGGCCCAGTCAAGTTGATACAAAATTAAGCATTAAAAAGAAGCTGGTTCTTTTTAATCAATGCCTCAGCTCCTACACATCAAATGTCTATTGTCTTCTTCAAAACTGGCAATTCAGTAGTCTTTGCAGATCTAATAATAATGGCTGGTCTTTGCTTAGTGGTTACTGCATGCGAGAAAAAAAAATCTGAGCATGTCACACAGTTTGACTCACTTGACCCTCATAATAACTCTGTAATAGGGGTTCTACTATTTTCCTCATATTATAGATGAAAAAACTGAGACACATTTTCTACAAGAGTCCAAGAGATTGTAAAAGAAGGGAAGGAGCTGAGATTCAAATCCAGGCAAACTTGGCCCCAGAATTAGGCTTCCAGATGTCTCTCACTCTGTCTCACGCATTTACTACTATCCTACAATGCTTCCGCATCTCAAAATGCTTTCATCACTTTTTCTTCAGAAACACATTCAGTGCCAGTATGCACTATTTTGAAGTTTATGTCCTCTGAAGCTGAATTTTTTTTAAAGCCAAGTATAATTCCATATCATATCTGCCTATTAAGGTAGCTGATAAACTCAGATAATACTAACTTGGCAAGGGGTGCCTATAACATAAGAAGGTGAATCCTCAAGTGGTCTTCATATAATACCTCTAGCAATAAAAGCAAAAGAGAATTTGGTCAGTGCTGCAGTGTAAATGTTGTGCCCTCTCCTAAATTAATATGTTAAAATCCTAATGCCTAAGGTGGTAGTATTAGGAGGTGGGGCCTTTGAGAGATGATCAGGTCATGAAAACAGAGCCTTCATGAATGGGATTGGTGCCCTTGTAAAAGAGACCTAAGAGAGTTGCCTTGTCCCTTTCATTATGTGAGGACAGAATAAGTTGCCATCTATCAACCAGAAAGCAGGTTCTTAGCAGATACTGAATCTGCTGATGCCCTCATCTTGGACTACCCAGATTCCAGAACTGTGAGAAGTAAATCTTGGTTGTTTATTTCATCATACCAGTCCAAATAGACTAAGACAGTGATTCAATGACACATGTAATTGATATGGAAATATTCTATCCTAACCAAATATGATAGCAGAAAATATAACGATAGTTATGCCTGGAATTGAAAACAAAGTGAGTGCTGTAATTTTACACACCAATCCTCTGCCTGCATTCCAAACATGTAGCATTAACAGGTTAAAGTAAATTAATTTTTAAAATCATAACCGTGCAAAAAGAAAAAAACCCCAAGATTAGTGACCTCATGGGTTATGAACAGAACAAAATACACCACAATAAGTGGAAACTGAAGCCTTCCTACTGGGATTCAAGATTGAAACATGTGTGAAACCAGGCTCTAAGGTGGCCCTCCCCAGTTCGAGTGGAGCTTTCATGCTGTGCCGTTAAACTGCACAGAGCTTCTGCCTGATGTGGTGGGAGGAAGTAGAGACAGCTGTACAGTTTGGAGGTGAGCAGGCCCTTGCTGGTTTAGGAGCAGGAGCTCTGACATCCCATAGGACACACTAAGAGAAGAACTGGTTCTGAACTGGGAAACCTGGTGGAATAGAGGCAACTGTAAGATATCTACATAGAGGTATTAACAAGGGGGAAAGGAAAAAAAAATACCACACACACATAAACACACACACATCCTTCTCAAGGTGAGCACACATACACACACGTATCCTTCTTAAGGTGAGCACACACACACACGTCCTTCTCAAGGTGAGTTTGAAAACCAAAGCAAGAACAAGACACTATGAAACAAAGAAACAAATATATGAATCCAGAATAGGGACGATTATAAAAGATAAGTACTACCACTCAAACAATAATATATTAACCGAAATTTAAAACTAAATAGAAGTGATAATAAATACTAGACTTGTCATAGCCATAATATTAAATAGCTGTAATATACTGAATGATCCAAAATGAAGCACAGACAGATAAAGAAACCTAAAATATGGAAGAGAAGCCAGGAAACACAGAGAACAGATTGAGACCCTCTCTGATGGACCTAATCGCAGTTCCAGAAGTAGAGAATATAGAGAATGTTTGGTGGAGTGGCATTTTTGAGAAGGCAATGGCTTAACATTTTCCTGAATTAAAGGGGAAAAAAAGAGTGTTCATACATGTAGTGCATGCCAACTGTAGATAGGACAAAAAAGAGATAAAACCACACCTTGACATTTTGTAGTGAAATTGTAGGACACCAAGGAAAAAGAAACAACCTTAGAAGTTATAAGGGAGAAATGACAGATGTGCTACACACTGGTAACACTAAGAGTACTGTCTTAGTTTTCTGTGCTATGTAAAAAATTACCACAAGCTTAGAGCTTAATCAACACACATTTCTTATCTCGTTGTTTCTGTGGGTCGGGAGTTTGAACATGGCTTAGCTGGGTTCTCTGTAAGGCAGCAATTGAGGTGCCAGCCTGGCCTGGGTTCTCATCTGGAGGATCAATTGGGGAAGGATCTGCAGCTTCCAAGCCCACTCAGGTTGTTGGCAGAATTCACTTCCTTGCAACTGCAGGACTCATGGCTGCTTGCCTCTTCAAAGCAGCAAGGAGAGCAAGACTCCAGAACCAGTCTGCAATCAGTCAGTGTTATGTGACACAGTGTGATCGCAGGAATGGCATCCCATTACTCTTGCCATATTCTATTGGTTAGCAGAAAGTCACAGGTACAATCCACACTCAAAGGGAGGTGATTATATAAGAGCTTGCACACCAGTTGTTGAGACTGTGGAAGCTGTCTTGAGGTCTGCTTGCATAGGAAGTAGGCATCTCACCAGCAAGAGATACCAGAAGACAGTAGAGGAATAGCCTCAAAGTGATGGAGAAAATAATTATCAGTCTGTGCTGGGATGAAATTTCATTTAAATTGAGAGCCAAATAAAGTCATTTTCAAACACTTAAAAACTTAGAAAGGTGACTACTGTTTCTGACTTTTGGAACAGTATTTTAAAATTATTTTAAATAACAGTAACAAAGACAGTGGTAAAATATGTTGACATGGCTAACTACTATATTTAAATGTTAAATGATTGATTATATTTTGTCTTCATAGAGATAGTTCTAAAAATTCCAGCTAGAAATATCATGAAGATGGGGAGATAAGATGGAAAGGAGGAGGGAATGCATGCTAACCGACTAACCGAGCCTTTGTTGTTCAGAAGAAAGACAGAGGCACTGGATAACTTTAGACATCATTAGGAAAATGTAAAATAAAATATATATATTAAAACCGAATTTCACCAAAAAGTGAAGGAATACAAGTTATAATATTCAAACCAGCCTAAGGGAGAGAAAGAAGCAAATTCGAAACAAGAACAATTAAATAAAAAGATCTTTTTTTTTTTTCCGAGATGGAGTCTTGCTCTGTCACCCAGGCTGGAGTGCAATGGTGTGATCTTGGCTCACTGCAACGGCTGCCTCCCAGGTTCAAGCGATTTTCCTGCCTCAGCCTCCCTAGTAGCTGGGATTACAGCTGTGCACCATGACACCCAGCTAATTTTTGTATAAAGTAGAGATGGATTTTGCCGCGTTGGGCAGGCCAGTCTTGAACTCCTGACCTCAGGTGATTCACCTGCCTCAGCCTCCCAAAGTGCTGGCATTTACAGGCATAAGCCACCATGCCTGGCCAAAAAAAAATTTTTTAACCAATTCAACAGATGTCAGGAAAGTAGGAAAATATATGCAAAAAAAAAAAAAAAAGATAGCAGGAAGAAGTCCAATTAAACACAACAAATAAATGAAACATGATTACACTCACCTATGAAAATACGCTGACTGTAAAAGGCACAGTTAAAACATCTGGGGAAAGGTTTAAAATGAAAGAATTTTTTGAATTCATGAATTTCCAAAGCACTCTATTGCTTAGCCAATGATTCTCTAATGTCTAGTGAAGGATTTGATGAAAATGTGGATTCCTGGGCACTGCCTCAGAAATATTGGTTGAACAGGTCTGGTTGCTAAGCCAATCATCTGGATAATTAGTAAATTAGCCAGTTTTTTCTGATGAAGATGACCTGAATGCCAAGCTCTAGAAGGTCAAGTTCTTCAGCAGCCTTCGGCCTAGCCATCTAAACCTTCCATCATCAGCTCATCTTACTTCTCTCGATTTAGCTTTCCCTGATCCCCTCACAAACCATATTTTTCCTTTTACCAAGAAGAGAAGGGAGGCGTGACTTTGTTACAGGAAAGGGGTCCAGATCTAGACCCCAAAGAGAGGGTTCTTGGATCTCACACAAGAAAGAATTCAGGGCGAGTCCCTAGAGTAAAGTGAAAGCAAGTTTGTTAAAAAAGTAAAGGAATAAAAGAATGGCTACTCCATAGACAGAGCAGCCCTGAGGGCTGCCAGTTGCCCATTTTTATGGTTATTTCTTGATGATACGTTAAACAAGGGGTGGCTTATTCATGTCTCCCCTTTTTAGACCATATAGAGTAACTTCCTGACATGGTCGTGGCATCTGTAAACTGTCATGGCACTGGTGGGAGTGTAGCAGCGAGGACAACCAGAGGTCACTCTCATCACCATCTTGGTTTTGGTTTTGGTTGGCTTCTTTTTTTTTTTTTTTTGAGACGAAGTCTCGTTCTGTCGCCCAGGCTGGAGTACAGTGGCCCAATCTCTGCTCACTGCAACCTCCGCCTCCCTGGTTCAAGTGATTCTCCTGCCTCAGCCTCCTGAGTAGCTGAGATTACAGGCGCCCGCCACCATGCCCAGTTAATTTTTGTATTTTTAGTAGAGACAAGGTTTCACTATGTTGGCCAGGCCAGTCTTGAACTCTTGACCTCAAGTGATCCACTTGCCTTGGCCTCCCAAAGTGCTGGGATTACAGGCATAAGCCACCACGCCCTGACTGGCTTCTTTACTGCAACCTGTTTGTATCAGCGAGGTCTTTATGACCTGTATCTTGTGCTGACCTACTGTCTCATCCTATGACTAAGAATGCCTAATGATCTGGGAATACAGCCCGGTTGGTCTCAGTCTCATTTTACCCAGCTCCTATTCAAGATAGCTTTTGCTCTAATTCGAATGCCTCTGACAACTTGTCTAGTTTACTGCTTCCCAGGCTCAAAGCTACAAGAGTAGGTCCAGGGTGCTCTTCAGCCCTTGTTTCTGCAGCAGCAAAGATGAAAGTCAGACAAAATAAGCCAAAAAGTGCTGAACTATGACGGCTAAGTCCTTAGGGGTTTATTAGATTTTACTTTCCTCGGACATTGAGAAAAGTCTTCAGCTGAAGTCCATTAAGCAAATTGAAACACTGGAGAAAAATAAACATAGATTGATGTAGATAGCAGTTTTATGAGAGAAAGGAAGCAGTTAGTTCTAACAAAGCTCCCGTCTGTTACTTGGACTCTTGGATGCTCTTAAAACTCAAAAGATACTGTTCTTTCCAAGATATTTCTTTTATGACTGCTGGCAATCATAAAAGAAAGTTAATAGAATTTTTTTCCCCACAAATACAAAAGTTGGTACAACCTAAAATAAAAATATAATCACGTTGTTTCTCAGGACAATTCCTGACACCAAGTCATTTGTCCTTGTGTCTCCAAACAGGGAATTAAATAATAAACCCAAGACTATGGCATATTGGGTACATGCCACATACCGCTTGGACTTCAGATGAAACCAAATCACACTCATATACACTTCCTCCAAAGTAGAAACCTGTATGATAGAGAATCACTTCAAATTCATACTTTGGGGGAATTATTAGCAAAATCTGAAAAACAAGACATTTTACAATATTCCAAATCTTTAATAATGCAAATTTCAAAAAAAATTTTGTTGCACACCTATGATGTGCAATGCTTGGGCCTATGATGCATGCGAAGAAGATGAACAAAAGATTTATATGCAAATCATCTTTTTTGCAGATGATTCCGTGCATTTATTTTAGGCATTTAAAAATAAAGTCACCACTTGGACTTTGTCTCCAAGGCAAGGAATATTCCCTCAGGGCGATGACTCTCAAAGCTCTATGCATGCATATTTTCCTAAGGGACGGGGGTGAAGCCAGCGTTCGATTTTTCCATTTCACATTCTGTGGCATATTCAGAGGCCCTGCTCTCTTCCTCACCTTGCCCTGAGGTTATGGAAACAGAGCCTGGTGCCAGCCTCACTCTCCAGCAGATCCACATGCATGGGCTGGTTCCTCTCCAGGGGGCAGGACTGCAGAAGATGGAGGAGGTGAAATACAGATGTAGTCCTTGGATTTTCTAAGCCAAGTAAATTCAATATTTCAAAACATTCTTACATTTTAAAAGGTTCAAGCTTTCTAAATACTGCAAAATTCTTTACTTCCAAATATTTCTAGCCTTGCTTCATACTGAACATATATGTGCATAATTATAGACATTGCATATTTCCAAAGAAATAAGGGGGAGCAAAACCCCTGAGTCATCTAAACCCATTACAAGTGAGAACTGTTGTTTTGCAGAGATGTCACTGTATTTTTTTAAAGGGAAAAAAAGCAAGTTGTACTAATTTTGTAATAGATGAAAGCACAATTTCCTCTTTTGTGTGCAATTAGTTACAAAGGAGAGCATCTCAGAAATATAAATGGCCAAATTCTCCCTCAGCCCAAGTAAATATCTCCCAAAAGAGCCCATAATAATCTCAAAGCTAGCTGCTGCTCTCTTGACACTGAAAATCGAATTAATCTAATTATCCTTTCTAGCAGGGCTCGGGAAAGACATAACCAGTTTAAATCCACAGAAACCCCGAACTTCGTTTTTGCCACTCATTCTAATATTTCCTTGAAATCTTTCACAAGAGCTGCCTTAAAAAAACAAAATGGGCTAATTTGGCCCCTCCTGTGCCATCTTTTCTCTCTGGTTAGTGAAGACACTATGGTATGCATTGCGCAGAAACCAGAGACAAGAGGTTCAAATACTCCACAAACCAGATTACCAGCCAAAGGAAAAATATAAAGAAGCGAGGTTTCCCCAAACTCCCAAATGAAATTAGAAATAATAACCCCCTGGAAGTGCCCAAGGTCTTTAATACTTGTGGAATGCTTGGTTGAGTTAATATCAAATATTATGACCACATCTGGGTTAGCAGGCAGAATTCCCACTCAACCCTGGAGCCTTGATTTTTCTCATGCAACCTTATTAGTGGCAGAAACTCTGCCACGAAAACCCAGATTTGCAATTGGCGTTATCTCCTGTTAAAAAGACTATGTGTACAACAAAGTGTAGAATTCTACGCTGTGTAAAATATGGGGTGTAATTATAAAATGGGGAGCTTGAGAGGTGGGGGTGCCTTCTTAAATGGGGCTGGTGACCCATTGCCCTTGGAGTAGAAGATAAATGGGGTCCAGCCTTCTGAGCACTCAGAGGTTTGGGAGGGGCAAGGGGATCTGATTAAAGTAGATGGAGAAACTTTTTTTTGCAGAGATTGTGAAAAAAATGACGACTTCTAACAGGGACAGAATGCCTTTACTCAACATCAGCTACCATGAGCAGAACACTTCTCAATTACAGCTGACCCTTGAACACCAAGGGTTTGAACTGTGTGGGTCCACTTGCCTTCAATTTTTTTTCAATAAAAGTTGCATGTAGTATGCCTGCCTCTTCTGCTTCCCCTTCCACCTCCTCCACCTCTGCCATCCCTGAGACAGCAAGACCAACCCCTCCTTTTCCCTTCCTCCTCAGCTTACTCAACACGAAGACAACGAGGATGAAGACATTTACAATGGTCCACTTAATGAATAGTAACTATATTTATTTTCCTTGTGATTTTCTTTTCTTTCTTTCTTTTTCTTTTTTTTTTTTTTTTTTTCAGAGTCTCACTATGTCACCAAAACTGGAGTGCAGTGGCGTGATCACAGTTAACTGCAGTCTTGACCTCCTGGGCACAAGTGATCCTCCCACCTCAAGCCTCTCAAGTAGATGGGACCTCAGGTGCAAGCCATGATCCCTGGCTAATTTTTGTATTTTTTGTAGCAATGCGGACTCATTTTGTTGCCCAGGCTGATCTTGAGCTCCTGGCCTGAAGTAGTCTGCCTACCTCAGACTCCCAAAGTGCTGGGATTACAGGTGTGAGCCACCACACCCAGCTGTGATTTTCTTAATAGCATTTTCTTTTCTCGAACTTCTTTTATTATAAGGATACAGAATAGAATACATATACACTACAAAATATGTGTGAATCAACTATTTATGATGTCGGTGAGGCTTCCAGGCAATAGTAGGCTGTTAGTTGTTACGTTTAGTGGGAGTCAAAAGTTACACATGGATTTTTGGCTGTGTGAGAGTTGAGGCCCCTTTATTCAAGGATCAACTGTAATCTGAATGATGGATATTGGGCAGTGGCAATAATTTGCTGTTCTTGTTTAGAATTGTGCTAGATGACTGCCATATTAACAAAGGAACATGATGACATAGGTTTTCATTTTACACTGATATGAGCTGGTTATGTGGACAGTTGCATCTCTGGATTAAACGATAGTTTATTATTATTCATTTGTTGACTGAGCTTCCACAGCCATGTCCTATTAACTCAATATTCATTAAGCTCTGACTGGGTACCTGGCACTAGGACTCTCTTTCTCAGAGCAAGTCACTCGATCACAAATATTGACTCAACAAGCACTTACCAAATGTATAACTCAGAGCCAAACTTTGTGCTACACATTAAAAAGGCAAAAAAGTAACTCGCTGGGTCTCAGCCTTTTTTTTTATCTGTAAAGGACAGTACTGGACCACAACAATTTTGGGGGGTTCCCTCCTGTTTTTTTAAAAAAAATGAAATCTCATTTTTGGTTTTATTATTTGTTTATAAATAATTACCTTTAATTTATAAACTTCAAGAATCTAGATTCATTATTGTGGCTTCTCCTGATTCTAAATTAGACATTCGAAAAGTCACCAGATGATTCCATGCTCACCGTTGGAGCCTGCCAGTGTTGGGAGATCAATGTGAACTGGAAATTTCAACACATGCTTACAAATTACTGCAAACCCCAGATACAATAAACACATGACAGAGAGGGAATTGAGATCCTTAGAATCATTTCATAAAACACCTTTCCCACTTGATAATGGCAACATAATCAGGATTCCAGCAGAGACGGGACCCTCCTATGTGAGGAGAAGCTCAAGGCTGGAGGTGGTGGGGTTGGTGCCTCCTGTTCCTCTTTATCCATCTCAAAGTCACAATCATTTTGCCATTGACAGGAGCACGCAGTTGTAAGCCTGCTGGGTTTCTGATTTTTCTTATTCTGGGAGTGCATAGTTGGATTAAATGATGGAAAAAATCATGCCACACAGACATTTTCCTTTGAAGACGTTAAGGAGAGTTCAGCCACAGTGCAAGTTCTTTCTGCATTTATCTTGGACTTAAAAAAAATTGGAAATGGCTATAACATGACATGCTGACATATGAGAATAAAAATGGGAAAGATCTGTAAAGATGTTGGCAAAGAAAAGAGGTCTACCCACGAGTGGGCATTTGTAGGAAAAAAGTAGCAAAATGCATTGGGCATAGGACTGAATGTTCTCACACACACACACACCCACACACAAATACATACACACTCACATAAAGACACACTCATAGCAGGAGAGATTCTCCAAGGGTTAGAGCACCAATAACTCAAGAAATTCCTGGAGTACCACAAAGGTAGCAAATTTGTGTTTCATGGAGTAATGCGTGTTATCCTACTGTCCCGAACTGTGTGTGCCTAAAGGATTTTGGAGTGTTTGGGATCCTGGAAAATTTCTGCAAGCATTTGGCAAATGTCGAAAATGTCAAGGAATTGAAATAATTTTTAAAAGACCCAGTGCAAGATGAGTGTGGCATGGAAGATGCTGAAGGATTCATGTCATATCCATCCACCTGCCTCCAGGCTAAACAGCCTGCAGAAAAGCTGTTTAACTTAGCAGGCTCCAAAGTAGCAGTTATTAACATTGTGGAAGTCCCACGTTCCTTTGAGAATCTGGTCACATTTAGAGTGCGTCCCCAGAAAAATGAACATGAATACTCCCACTTAGCATAAATTTACAGGTTTTTCAGATTACTTGACGCCTTGGACTAAGAACTCCTACCCTTAATAGAAAATACCCCTAGACCTTATTGATGAATTAATCTTTATGCTGAAGGGCCTCACATTTCTTCACCAAAATAACTCAAACCCATCTGATATTTCTGTCTAAGGCTTCATTTTTTTTTTCACCATGGGGGTGGGGTAACAATAACATTCATAGTAGTGATATCTTTACTAATGATCATAATAACCATATATGTTGAGCTCTTGTCATGTGCCAGGAACTATTCCAACAGTTTTTATGGTAACAATTGGTCATTGGCAGGGCACAAGTTAATATCCTAAAAATCTGATGTCAGAGCTTGCATTCTTAACCTTCTAGATTCTTCTACCCATGAAAATGTTCCTTTTCTATGCATGACAATGGAAACTGTTGAACAACATACACAATACAAAACTATAAACCGTATTAAAAAGAAATTTTTTTTGAAACAGGGAATCACCCACCACATCTGTCTGTCACCTAGGCTGGAGTGCACTGGCACAGTTGTAGCTTACTGTAACCTCGAAGTCCTGGGCTCAAGAGACACTCCGGCCTTGGCCTCCTGAGTAGCTGGGACTACAGGTGCATGCAACTATGCTCAGCTAATTTCTCGATTTTTTTTTTTTTTTTTTTTTTTTTTTTTTTTGCAGAGACAAGGTCTCACTACGCTACCCAGGCTAATCTTGAACTCCTGGCCTACAGTTATCTTCCTACCTTGACCTTTTAAAGCTCTGGAGCTGTAGGCATGAGCCACAGTGCCCAGCCTTAAAAAAAAAAAAAAAAAAATTATCCTTTTTCCTTATCATTTCAAAGAACTCTAGAAGGTTACCTAGGGTTGTGATCAAAGTGCACATCCTTTTGTGAGGATGGACTACTTTGCAGTTCCAGTGACCAGCTGCTACCCACCAAATTCATAATTGGAACCCTACAAAAATCTAAGAAAGAGTGTAGTATTGACATAGTATGATGTCAAGATATATGGATGGGTCTCAAATGACCACTGGAGTAATCCAACCTGTTTGATCACTTTTAGAAACATCTAGAGAGCAAAGACCAACTCTTTCCTGTGATATAGTTGGTGCTTCTTTTGTGTTTGACTTTTTGAAATAAGCTTAACCAGCAATGGTAATGTCTATTGTACAAGTCTAAAATAGTGGAGGTGGTAGCAGAATATATACTGTGGGTTTGATTTCCTGTAAATCCATCTCTGTGTTTATAACATGTTCTATTGCTGTGTTAATCCTGGTGGTACTGTCTTAGTTATATCAGGAAACTTACCCAGTGCACTTGACTTAGAGATGCATTACCTGTGGGCACCCTTGAAACTTAGAGCCATGTGCTACAGTCCCCAAAGTTCCCTACAGTAGTCTTAGACTCAGCCCTACCTGTCACCCTAATGGCATAATGACTCCCCCACTGGTCTATAACAGTGTCAGAAATCTGACTAGTAGGAGTTCATTGATTTGGGTTAAGGGGGTGTTTTTTTGTTTTTAAACAGATTTGAAACCAAGTCTTATTCAGAGCCCAAATATTCAAGATACTTCCACTTCCCCTACACCACAAAATGTAGAGCTGCAGAGCAAGTTGGATGCCCTGGCAACAGGAGTGGGTCTGTCCATTCCCAGGGTGGCTCATACCTCCTGGTGTGGAACTTCGGGAACAGGGGCATCCATCCTAAGGCAACTTCATGGGGCCTTTAGTCTCTGAAGAACTAAAGTTTTCACAGTCTGAAAACAGGTTTTGGGGAAAGAAAACCATGGTATTTTGAAGATATCTCAATTCATACTGCCATTCTCTTGGGAAAAGTTACACATTGAGTCAACCTCAGTGATTAATTCCCAATCATAAATTCATTTGTCAAGTTGGTCAGCTGAGCCCACAGGAAAGTGGCCATCTACAGTGTCAAGGTTAATAGAAGATGGAGAGGACTAGCTATTTCAGATTTTCTCACACTTCAGTAGGCATTAGGATCACCTGGGGAGTATGTCAAATCTCAGATTCCTAGAGGCCACCATACCCTTAATTCTGATTCTGCAGACCTAGTCTGAGATCAAGAAAATTTTATTTTAACACGTTTTTCAGGTGAGGTTCGAGGCTGGTGGTGAGAACTACACTTTGAAAAACACTGGTAAAAACATTGTAGACCCAGTTACAGGAAATATCCAGAACAGGTAAATCCATAGAGACAGAACACAGATCAGTGGGTACCAGGGCTGGGAAAAGAGGAAATGGGAAGTGAATTAATGGGAACAGAGCTTCCTTTTGGGGAGATGAAAAAGTTATGGAACCAGAGAGAACGGATGGATGCGTGCTGTGAATGTACTTAATGACTCTCATTGTATACTTTAAAATGGTTAAAACAGTACATTTTATGTACAAATTTTAAAATAAATAAAAACACTGCACACATTTAAAACCTCTGCTGCCATCATCACCGCTGAGCTGACCAAGTCTATGTTTGATTTGCTTCGTGTTTCTGCGTGGTCTCAGCTTTGTGGCTGGTGACTCCATGTAGGTAAATGTGTAAGTCAGCTGAGGAGCTTGAGTCTTTACCCCTGTGTTGTTTGGCTCTTGCGTCTTCATCTCACTTTCTATGGCCCCCAGATAAGATGATGGAGAATAATGTATCCATTTGCTCCTTTTAGTTTACTGCAATATGTGGTCGTTTAGATGGCACAGGATATCACCAGTGCGGTCCTATTTTATACAAAAATAAGTAGGATGAGACTGTATCTGTAGAGTGAAATTAATACAGTTAATTTGATTAACATGAGATCTTTAAATAATAGAACCTTCACAACAATTGATCATGAGAAGAGGAGCGACTTTGAAAACCTTTTGTGGCACATGTGTGCTGGGTTTCTCACTGGCAACGCAGTTACAATCATTGGCCACGGTAGAGATTAGTCAAGAGATTTTACAATAATCAAGCAATTCAAATCTGCTCACCTCTTCTGTGATAAGTGGCTATCAACAGTATGCTAGCTCACAGATTTTTTAACTTATTTTGGAATCATTTTAGACTGATAGAAAAGTCGTGCAGAGTCCAGAGTCCCACATACCCTTTTCCCAGCTTCCCTAACACGAACGTCTTACACGTCCACAGCACGTCTGTCAAAACCAAGACATTAACATTGGTGCAATGCATTGACTGCAGGCTTTATGCAGCTTTCACTCGTTTTTCTAATATTGTCCTTTTTCTATCCCAGGATCCAATCCAGGACACCGCATTGATTTTAGTTCTCATACTTCCTTAGTCTCTTCCAGTCTAGCGTTTTCTCAGCCTTGCTTTTCTTGACTTTGATATACTTGAGGAGCAGCGGTCAGGCATTTTGTGGATGTCCATCCTTTGGGGTTTTATTATTGTTTTCTCACGATTCAAGTGGGGTTATGGATTTTGGGGAAAGAAAACCACAGAGATGAAGTGCCCTTCTCGTCACGTCCTGTCAGGGGGACCTACCATGACTCATCCCTGGTGAGGTTAACCTGGATCACTTGGCTAAGATAGAGTCCCCTGGGTTTCTTCACCAGAAAGTCCCCATTTTCCCCTTTCTGTATTCTACCCATGGGAAGCAAGTCAGTCAGTCCAGCCCCTACTCAAAGGGAGGAGAATTAAGCTCCATTTCCTGGAGGGGGATTATCTACATAGATTACTTAGAATTCTTCTGTGAGACAGACTTGTTTCTTATCCTCAGATATTTATTTATCCAGTCATTTATTTATATCAGTATGTCCTCATATATATTTATTTTATTCTGTGTGTTAGAATCCAGTGCGATCATTATTTATTTTGTTGTGCGATTGTCCCAGTTTAGGCCATCGGGGTTTTTCTCAGTTTAGTTCCTGTGTCCCTTAGACGTGTGCCTCCCCCACCCTCAGCATTTCCTTATTCTCTGGCACCAACAAGATACTCTAAGCTCATTTTGCATTTTCCCTGACTCAGTCCTGAAATTAGCTTATTTTCTAAGGAGTCCTGGTTTTGTTTTTTACTGGAGAATGAAATGGTATTAGAAGCAAGTCTGTGTGTTGAGAATGCTCATAGCTACTGGAGTGCCACTGTTTCTAGGTAGATGGACAGATTTATATTTGTGTCTCTGACTGTAATCCAGTGTCACAGAGTTCAATTCTAGTCTTTCTCTTTTGCTTATTTTTAACTTCTCTCTCTGACAGTGTGAAATCTGGCTCCCATTATCTGCAATTTTTTTCTTCATTTGTTTAATGCTAGTTTACATGTAGTTTTGGAATTGCTAACACTTACCCCAGTGAGAAGCGAATTCACCAACTGGAGTACAGTGTTTATGTACAGACTGTTTTGTCTTTAGACTTTAAATATTCAGTCAAAACACTGTTTTCTAAAGTTACCTAGATCCGCATCTCTTTCCCCACGCCTTCAGTAAGGTTATGTCATACGTTTGTAATAGTTAGGTCTTTTTGTCACAGACTAAATTCTATCCTGGTATTCCCCAACATCCTGGATGATTTTTTAAAGTTTACATACAATGAACTTCTCCCGTTGTGGTGTATGGGTCTATAGGTTTTGACAAATTCTCGAAGCCTTGTATCCACTACTTAGTATCATAGAGAACAGTTCCAATGACCTAAAATAAAATAGAATGTGTGTGGTTCCTTTGTAGTCAATTTCTCCTCTAACCCTTGACAATCACTGGACTGTTTTTCATCCCCATAAATTTTGCCTTTTCCATAATGTCATATATATGGAATTATATATAATACGTAATCTTTTGGGTCTGGCTTCTTTTACTTAGCAAAACGCATTTAAGATTCATCCACATTGTTGCGGGAATCAAATAGCTCATTCCTTTCATTGCTCAGTAGTATTCCATTGTATGGATAGATCACAGTTTTTAAATATATTTGCTTGCTGAAGGTCATCTTTGTTGCTTCCAGTTTTCAGTGATTATGAATAAAGCTGCTATAAACATAGGTTAGCTTGTTTTTGTGTGAATGTAAGTTTTTTATTCACTTGAATAAATGCTTAGGAGTGTGATTGTCAGTTTATATGATAAGTTTACATTTAATTTTATGAGAAACTGACTGTTTTCCAAAGTGACTGTACCGCTTTGCATTTCCACTAGTGATAAATCAGAGTTCTTACGGTTCTGTGTACTCATCATTTGGTGTTATCTAATTGATTTTAGCAATTCTAGTTAGTGAGAAGTGATATCTAATTGTGGTTTTAATTTACACTTCCCTGGTGACAATGATATTGATCATCTTTTCATATGCCTATTTGTCATTTGTATATCTTCTCTGAAGTATCTGCTTAAATCATTTGCCCATTTGTTTAATTGGGTCATATGCTTGCTTATAGTCAAATTTTAAGAGTCTTTTGTATATTCTGAATACAAGGCTTTCATCAGACATTGATTTGTAAATATTCCTTCCAATCTGTAGCTAATCTTTTCATTCCCCTAATAGTGTCTTTCAAAGAGCAAAAGTTTTAAATTTTGATCAAGTCCCACTAATTGTGTTTTTTTTTGTCCTTCCATGGATTGTGCTTTTGATGTTATATCTAAAATTTCATTGCCAAACCCAAGGTCCTACAGATTTTTTATGTTTACTTAAAGAATTTCATTGTTTCACTTTTTACATTTAGGCTTTTGGTCCATCTTGAATGAATTTTATTTGAGATACAAGGTATGTATTCTTCTATACTTTATGCCTTGCTTTATTTCTGTTGTTATTTTTGTTGTTTTGCACATAGACAGTCTTATTTTAGTACCATTTGTTGAATGGAACATCATCTTTCCATTGAATTTAATTTGCATCTTTATAAAAAGTTAGTTGACTACATACGTGCAGCACTATTTCTAGGCTCTCTATTTTGTTTCACTGTTCTATGTGTCTATCTTTCCACCAATATCATTCTATCTTGAGTACTACAGCTTTATATTAAGTTCTAAATTCAAGTAATATGAGTCCTTTAATTTTGTTCTTCTTTTGAATAGTTTTGCCTATTCTAGTCCCTTTGCCCTTTCACATAAGTTTTAAGATCCTCTTATTGATCTTTTCTAAACAATTTTCTGGGACTTTAAATGGGATTCCATTAAATCTATAGACTAAATCTTAATAATATTGACTCACCAAATTCATGAATATGGTATATCTTTTTAATTTAATCAGGTCTTCTTTAATTTTTCATCTGTCTTATGTTGTCAGCATACACATCCTGCACATATTTGGTTAGGTTTAAATTTAAGTACTTCATTTGTGTTTGTGTACTATTGTAAATGTTTTTTTATTTCAAATTCTTATTTTATATTCCGAGTATACAAGACTGTAAATGACTTTTGTATATTTACATTGTATCTGAAAACTTGCTAAACAAGCATTTTTGAAAAAGAAAAAGACAATCTACCTCTATTTTCTTACTGATTGTACAATCCCTATTTCAAAACATTTTGAAAAAGAGGTTTGAGCGAAAAATGTATACATTTTCTCATATTATAGATAGTTCACAGGAAAAGGCCCACAAATGGCTTCTAAAGATAAACAAAAAAGACCCTCAAGAAGCTTGAAATAACAAAAGTTGAAATTAAATTCTGCTGAATTATGTTTCATCTCTAATATTGACAAATACTGAAACATTTGGTTAACACAGTGTGCTCTCTTCCTGATACAAGCCCATGTGAAAGGCAATTTGGCAAATATCTAGCAAAATTATAAAATTATACCCTTTGATCCAGCAAGATATTCTTGCAAAGGTACAAGTGACATATGTACAAAATTACTGGCTGTAATATGTTTATAATAGAAGTATAAAATAAGTGTGCATCAATATGAAGTTGGCTATGTTATGTTGTATGTGCACAATGTAATACTACATGAACTTAAAAATAGATTTCAACAAAACCTTTACATTATTGGCAGATGGAATTTAAGAAAATATAACGATTAGTTAGGTGCAGCCAACAATAAACTTCTACTTAGATCTACATATTCCAATGAGAATTCATTTTAAACATGTCACTAAATTTGAACACTGAAATAAATAGACTTTGAAAACAGCTCCTTAGTTACTGATTCACAAAGTGTTAAACCAAATTTTTCAAAAATAATAAAATCATGTTATTACAAAAATATTTTATTAATAATAATTTGACTATAGCAAAGAAATGTGCTGTTAATAAATTTTTAATGTTAATTTCACCTCTACATCATTAATTTTCAAATTTTAGTTTTGTGTATGTTGATAATTTACATAGCATATTAGTACAGAGGTACAGAAGTATGATTTATAATGTAATGTCCATCTAAAGAGGATACAAGCTTAACTTCCTTTATTAATGGAATTTGTGATAAAGTTTGTAGACTGTTGCCTTAAAGAAGAACTGTCACTTGGATGGGAGGCCCTGGCTAAGTTGTGTAGTGAGGAGGTTTGTTGAGGGGAAAAGAGAAAAAACAAGAGGTATTAAGCCCCAGAACACAGTTATCACCTGCTTCAGAACACAAGCATGCAGGATGATATAGCTTTTAGTCCCAAGAAGTAGAATTCTAGCATCTCTAGGTGGTGAGAAACAAAGGATTAAGAATTTTTCTTTCTCTGACATTCTAAAGAATAGTTCTTGAGCTAGGAAAGGATTACTTGCACCTAGTGAGAATCAGACATGGCTTCAGGGGATACAGGACGCTCACCTGAGCTGCCAGTCACCGACTGAGTAAGTGGAGCAGTGTTTCTTCTGCAGACTCACCCGAGAAATCGGCTTCTGGGGCAGGCACCAGGAATCTGCCTTTTCAGTAAGACCTGAATTACTCTTATGAAGCCACCTGTCCCTGAGAACCAGCAATGGCAGATTCTTGAAGGATGTGGAACATGACACTTGGGGTTATAAATGCTGCGGGTTTTCTTTTGACTTGTTTGAGATCAGTAAAATTCTAAGGCAGGATATGGAAACCAACTTTATTTGCATGCTCTGCATCTTTTTCTTTTCTTTTTTTTTTTTTTAGACAGGGTCTCTCATTCTGCTGCCCAGGCTGAAGTGCAGTGTCACAATCATGGCTCATTATAGCCTCAACCTCCCAGCCTCAAGTGATCCTTCCACCTCAGCCTCCCAAGTAGCTAGGACCACAGGCGCACACCACCATGCCTGGCTAATTTTTGTATATTTTGTAGAGACAGGGTCTACCTTTGTTGGCCAGGCAGGTCTCAAACTCCTGGTTTCAAGCAATCTGCCTGCCTCAGCCTCCCAAAGTGCTTGGATTACAGGTATCACCCACTGTGCCTGGCCTTAGCTCTGCATCTTAAACTTCGTTTGTCTGTCCCTCACAGCTTAACACAATGCTGTACACCACGGACTGGCATGCTTTCTCTGAAAAGGGCCAGATAATAATATGTTAAGCTTTGTGGTCTATGCAGCCTCTAACAAAATTACTCAACTCTGCCACTATAGTTGGAAATCAGCCACTAATGATATATTACCAAATGGGTGTAGCTATGTTTCAATCAAAGTTTACATACAAAAGTGGGCCTGGTTTGCCCACCCTTGCTATTCACGTTTGTAATGTACATACCCCTCATGCAATGCAGTTCCTTACCTTATTGCTTAGTCACCTTAAAGCCCCGCTTGTTACTTGGTGCGGTGGCCTTGCTGATGACTACTTAGCCCTGTTTTGGGCCTAGCCTTTCAATCCAGCCCCAGGGAGAGAAACTAATGACTGGAGAAGTTTCCAGGCAAGTGCAGAAAATGACACGGGATGAACATATGTATGAACATCAAGTTCAGGATCCCGAGCAGGTGTCAGAAATTTCACTTCGCCCCATCCCAGCAAGGCTGCTGTATTTGGGGAAGACATTATTTCAAGAGGGGAGGAGATTGTGGAAAATCAGTAGGCAGCAGGAGACAGCGCCCTTGATCCTACTCCCATTTCAGATGATTCCGCGGGGGTCTCTTTATTGCCCCTCTGCTTCCCCAGGTGCTTTCCTCCTTTCGTGAGCCATCGTCCTCCATCCCTCTTGCTCCCCAGTCAGGCGCCAGACTTTTAGGAGGCCCCCCAGAGCACTGGTGGTGAAGCCTAGCAAAGCAATGCATTTGCCATCTAAGATAAAACACTGCTACTTTGGGCTGAGCATGGTGGCTCACACGTTATCCCAGCACTTTGGGAGCCCAAGGTGGGCAGATCACGAGGTCAGGAGTTCGAGACCAGCCTGACCAACAATGTGAAACCTCATCTGTATTAAAAATACAAAAATTAGCCAGGCGAGGTGGCACACACCTGTAATCCCAGCTACTCAGGAGGCTGAGGCAGGAGAATCACTTGAACCTGGGAGGGAGAGTTTGCAGTGAGCCAAGATGGCACCACTGCACTCCAGCCTGGGTGACAGAGCAAGAGACTCCATCTCAAAAAAAAAAAAAAAAAAAAAAAAAAAAAGCACTGATACTTTGGAAGCAACACTCCCACATTTGGAACTGAACCAAGAAAGAAAATGAAAGAGTAGGTGCTTAATCTTCACCCTTCGATAAACCCTGAACAATAAATCTTAAAGTTTTCCACACAGGCATCATCTCTGGGTGAAATGGGGTGTCTGTTTCTACACATCCAGTTGACCCTTGAACAAATGTAGGGGTCAGGGACGCCAACACCTGCTCAGTTGAAAATCTGCACGTAACTTTTTACTCCCCAGAAACTTAACGGCTCCATAGCCTACTGCTGACTGGAAGCCTTATTGATAACATAAACAGCCAATAAACACGTATTTTGTATGTTCTATGTCTTCTATACTGGATTCTTACAATAAAGTAAGCTAGAGAAATGAAATGTTATTAAGAAAATCGTAAGGAAGAGAAGATGTATTCACTATTTGTTAAGTGGAAGTGGATCATCGTAAAGGCCTTCATCCTGGTTGTCTTCACACTGAGCAGGCTGAGGTGGAGGAGGAGGAGGAGGGGTTGGTCTTGCTGTCTCAGGGGTGGCAGAGGCAGAAGAAAATTCAGGTATAAATGGACCCACGCAGTTCAAACCTATGTTGTTCAAGGGTCAGCAGTCTAGGGAATGTTTCACCCTTGTATTCTATTCTTTATTCATAGAATTCAAATAGAAATCCTGAAAATGCCCCCTGTGGTTTTCACCTGGAGGGTTAATTTTTTTGTTTGCTTAACCCTGGGAACACAGCATTGACTTGAAAGTTACTGTATGGAAAAGCACTAAGGAAACAGCCTTCAGTCACATTCCTTCCCTGGACTGTAGAGTGGCCGGTTTTGCCTGATGGTGGCTCTGAATGACCAAAGTGACAGGCAGCATCTAGGCAGGGCTGTGCACAGTTACCACGGCTGGATTTCAAAGTTCCCGAATCAAGATCGTCTGACTGGGTCTCCTGCTCGTTGGCAGGTTCTGTCTCCAGCAGGCTCTGAGGATGAAGGCTGCGGTTATTCTGACCCTGATTGGCTGCCTGGTCACGGGCGCGGAGTCCAAAATCTACACGCGCTGCAAACTGGCAAAAATATTCTCGAGGGCTGGCCTGGACAACTACTGGGGCTTCAGCCTTGGAAACTGTGAGATTCTTTCTTTCCTCCTCTCTTTCTGTCTTGACTTCTCCCCTGAGATGTTAAAGTCCTGGCCACACTCCCCGCTGTGTCTTCCCAGCTAACGATGCTCTGCCCTCACCGCACCCGGGGGGGGGCTGCCGGCCTAACTGTGGCTCTCTGGGTCTCCTCTCCTTCCTCCCCGGCCCTCATTTCCTTATTCCTGGAGTCCTGCCCTTACAACACCAGCCAGGGAAGGGGAAAATAACGCCACCTCTGCTGGCATTATGGCGGGGGGGCGGGACCTGACTTTTGGTCTAGGTTAAGCTCAGTCCCTGACTAGGTGTGCAGCTTCAGGTGCGCCATCCCAGCCCCCAATGTGCCCCCGGTGTGCCCCCTGGGTGCATACCTGACCCACTCCGCCCCAAGGAGTATTGGGAGGAAGCAGTCAGGTAACAGGGATAAGGAAACTCACCCTCAGACCAGGCTTAGAGCAAACAATGCACTTCCTTTGGTGGCATTTCTGGCTTTGCCCCTCCAGGGATCTGCATGGCATATTACGAGAGTGGCTACAACACCACGGCCCAGAGGGTACTGGATGACGGCAGCATCGACTACGGCATCTTCCAGATCAACAGCTTCACGTGGTGCAGACATGGAAAGCTGCAGGAGAACAACCACTGCCACGTCGCTTGCTCAGGTGAGGCTCTGACTTTCAGCGATGCCATCCTCAGGACTAGACGAGAAAGCCGACAGTGGGATGACCAACCACGTTTTGCTTTAACTAAAATTTGGAATTCAGGTTTGCAAATAGGTCGTTCCAGATTGGTAAATTATGCAACAGTTTCCAAGGTGACACTCAGGATCTTGCAGCTGACTTGTCCAAAGATGACTTATTCCTTGTAGGACAGTTTTATGAAGCCTTCCACTATAGCAGGGGGATGGACAGATGACCTTACTGCCCTTTCATATTAGAGATATTTGATGTCTGCAATAAGAAAAAGGAAGCTGCCTGCCGGCTGCTTTCCATAAGCAATTTGCTCAGAGGATGCCGTTTGTACTCCTTTGTGCAGAATAAGATGAATACACTTCACGTTTCTTTCTTCTCTTTTTCCTTTTCCTTTTTTTTGACAGTGTCTCACTCTGTTGCCTAGGCTGGAATGCAGTGATGTGATCACAGCCCATTGCAGTCTTGACCTCCAGGCCCCAAGCAATCCTCCCACCCCTGGGTAGCTAGAACTACAGGCACACACCCAGTTATTTTGTAATTTTTTTCGTATAGACAGAGTCTGGCTACGGAGTCTCGTTATGGGGTCCCACCTGGGCTGGTCTTGAACTCCTGGCCTAAGGAGATTCTCCTGCCTTGGCCTCTCAGAGTGCTAGAGTTATAGGTGTGGGCCACTATATTTAGCTAGCCACATGTCTTAAACATTAGAAATTAAACTAGAATTTACTTTCACGTCTTCTACTTTAGTCATTCCAGAAATACACATGAGCACAGCATTGAGGATAACAAAATACATCAGGCATGAATTCTGCTTTACCGAACTTTCATGTGACATGACAAGAAAAGAGAATATGTGCTTACATGAAGTTAAATCATGTAAGGGGCAGTGCACTGAGTGCCATGGGCTTCAGAGGAAAGCAATGGTATTAAGAAAACCATGGAGCTGGGCGTGGTGGCTCATCCCTGTAATCCCGGCACTTTGGGAGGCCGAGGCAGGTGGATCACCTGAGATCAGGAGTTCAAGACCAGCCTGACCAACATGGTGAAACCCCGTCTCTACTAAATAATACAGAAATTAGCCGGGCATGGTGGTGGGCGCCTGTAATCCCAGCTACTCAGGACGCTGAAGCAGGAGAATTGCTTGAACTCGGGAGGTGGAGGTTGTAGTGAGCCAAGATTGCGCCATTGCACTCCAGCCTGGGTGACAGAGCAAGACTCATTCTCAAAAAAAAAAAAAAAAGTAAAAGAAAAAAAGAAAATCATAGAAAATTCTGTAAACACAGTGATACTTGACCTGAGACTCAGAAGATAGGGAAGATTTGGGTAGAGATAGAGAAAAGTTATCCCAGGTCAGGGGAACAGCAAAAGCAAAGAGGTGCCTGGGGGAAGGTGTGGGGCATGAACGGAGAGTAGGGAGAGGCTTGTTTTTGTTTTTTCTGTAACAAAGTGACACGAAGAGGAATTCCAGGAAAGGCAGGTGGAGAGGCTAACGACCACCTGAGTGTGAAAAACCCAAGCTAAGAGGCTTTCACTGATTTCTGTCTGCAAGAGGAAACCAAGAGAGGTCAGTTAACTAAGCATTGCTTCAGCAACATCAGTCTGTAAGCAGGGTGTGGGATGGATTAAAGCTGACACCATTTAAGTGTCACTGCAGTTATTGAGCTAAGTGCCACAAAAAGACTGAATGATGGTCATGGTTGGTGACATGGAGAAGACTGATGCAAGAGATGCTGAACAGGCAGAGGGCAGAGCTCAGTCAAAGGCATCTTCTCTGTGCTCCCTCTAGAGTGTAAGTTCCTTGAGGGCAGAGAGGTCTGTTTCATTTGCTGATGTATCCTCAATGCCTAGAATGGTGCTGGCCGTTACAAGAGCTCAATAAATGTTTATTGAATAAAAGGAGAGAATGAGGAACAAGAGTGAAGTGAGAGAGTCATAAAATATTCTATTGCAAATTCTTTCAGAGCAGAAAATAAACTGTTTTAACTTCTCTTTGCCACATCCAGGAGTCTCCCCCTTATTGAAGGGGGATACCTCCCAAGACCCTCAGTCGATGCCTGAAACTGCAGATAATACCTAACCCTGTGTATACTATGATTTTTCCTGTACGTAGATACCAATGACAAAGTGTAAGTTATAAATTAGGCACAGTAAGATGTTATCAACAATCAATAATGATAGGATAATTACAACAATACACTGTAATAAAAGTAGGTAAGCACCTTCTCTCTCACTCTCAAAATATGTTATATTAATAAAAATAACCAACCACTGCTGAGTGTAAATGAAAACTTGGAAACTGAAACTGCAGACAAGGGGGAGCTATTGTACAAGATAATCAGCATATGGGTTTGAATGTTTGAACGACTGAATAATATGTGAACTTACCTAGCATAGTGTCCCTACCCTAACATTGATAAAGAATGATCACTACCTCCTGAGACAGATCCCCCAATTGTTGGTCAGCCTTTAATTTAGAACATTCTTTTGTTAGGCCAAAATCTATCTTCTTCTAGCCTTCTATATCAATCCTAGTTTTTCCTTCTGGGTTTATTCAAAACAAGTTTGCTTTATGTTACACAAAAAAACTTATTAACTGTATGCAAATGATTTGTAAGTAATTCTCATCTCTGGTTTCTTATCTTCTGAGCTAAAACATTCAGTATATTCACTTTCCCATAGGCATGACTTTTGAACCCTTCCCTGTCCCAGTCAATCTTATTAGCATTCCCTAAGAGCTCACCAATGGAGTTTTTCAGTTAAATATGAGGATTAAATGTGTGCATTTACCTCCCATGGTGGGCTGAGCCTCCAACTTCCAAATGTCCACTCTCTAATCTCTGAAATCTCTCACTCTGATACCTTACAAGGCAAAAGGAACTTTGCAGATGTGAGGAAGGATCTGAGCTCAGGCAGGGTAGATTATCCCGGACAATGTGGGTGGAGCCAATCTAATCTCATGAGTCTTTAAAAGCAGAGAATCTTGCCCAGCTGTGGTCAGAGAGAGCTCCAATGACAGAAAAAGAAAGAGAGATTCAAAGTGTGAGAGGGACTCGACTCATCATTGCTGGCTGAGAAGATGGAGTAAGGGGCCATGAGTCAAGGGGTGTGAGTGGTCCCTAGAAGCTTGGAATGGCCCTCAGGTGACAACCTGCAAGCAACAGGATCTCAGTTTGACACCCACAAGGAACTGAACTCTGCCTCAAGTGAGCAAGGAAGTGGATCTTCCCACATAGTCTCCAGAAAGGAAAACAGACTTGTCAGCACCGTGACTTCAGCCCTGTGAATCCCCTGGCACTCTTCCAGCCATCAGTACTGTAGGGAAATTTTGCAGTGTTTAAGCCACTAAGTTTGTGGTAACTTTTTAGGGCAGCAGTAGAAACCCAATACCCCTCTCTTCCCTCTTGGTGTCCTACTAAATTAATACTAAAGTGATTCGAGAATCAATAAGATAAAAAGACAAATCCACATATACAAGATAAGATAAATGGAAGAGGAAACAATACTAAAACACTTAGAAGCTGGAAAGCAGGAGGCAAGTGGTGACTAACTTAGTGATTAAAGAAATCTGAATCCTAAACCAGCAGTGAGAAAGTTGAGAAGCAAACATGGAACCAATAACAACAACAACAACAACAGCAAACAGCTCTGAAATCAGCAGCATTAGCTACTTCTGGAAGTTAGAATGAAGACAGATTACAAACAGGAAGATACATTTAAAGTTCCCTTAAGGAGTAGTTAGAACATCCAGTCCATTCCTGAGGCATTCACCTACTGACTGCCCCTCACTCACCCTGCCAGAATACTGGGACTTTTTCCTCTAGACAAGTAAAGTAGAAAACCTCTCAACTGAGAGACCTCAACAACCTTTGAGGGTGAGAGCTCCAGACCACAGACATGGGAGATTAAGTTATAGTTTCTATAGTTTCAACCACCTTCTCCACTCAGACCCCACAGTGATGGCAGCCAGGCCACACTCTCTAGATGAGAAGATTTTCTTCTAGGGATCTGGCCAAATTGAAAGGAAATAACTAATGATTCTGAGTGGGACTCTCCAGTGAACAAAACTGGTCAAACCTCCCTGCAGTGAGATCCACAGTTGAAAATCCCTACCTCTGAGCAAAGGGCTCTGCCAGCTTTTAGTGCCCCTCTCTTAAATAGTTGCAGAGAGCCAAGGATCACCAGACTTCAGAGAAGTGGCAGTGATATGAAAAAAATGAGGCAAAAACCAAACACATAAAACTTTTTGAAAGCAGAGTTTATGCAAGGAAATGAAACTTCAAATCCAGAAAACTATCATTAATATCTTCAGATAGATAAGAGAGGATCCTTGGACAAAACAAAGCAAGATGTCTTTTTTGAAAAAAAAGAAAGAAAAGAAAAAGGAAACATTCAGAGAACCAAATAAAGAGCCTTTGGAAATTAACAATATGATAACAGAAATGGAAAACTCAATAAAGTAGTAAGAAGATAACATTGAAGAAATCTCTCTAAAAGCAGAATGAAAAAAGAGGTTAGTGGGAAATAGGATAAATAAGAATGATAAAATAAATGGATATAAAAATATGTTTTACCAGGAGAGAAGAGAAACAATAGATAGGACACAACCTTTAAAAAACATTTCTAGAACTAAAGAGCATGTGATTTCAATTTGTAAGGTTCATCACATGACCAGTAGAGCAGTCACCCCTTGCCTATAGTTTTGCTTTCCATAGTTTCAGTTACTCATGGTCAACTGTGACTCAAAAGTATTAAATGGAAAATTCCAAAAATAATTCATAATTTTTAAATTGCATACCATTCTGAATAGTGTGATGAAATCTTGCACCATTCTGCCTTGTCTCATACTAGATATAAATTATTTCTTTGTCCAGCATATCCGCACTGTACACACTATGTGCCCATTAGTTACTTAGTAGCTGTCTCAGTTATCTGGCTTAAAAAACATAGTATATATAGAATTTGGTACCATTCATCATTTCAGAAATCTGCTGGGAGTCTTGGAATGTATCCCCCTTGGATAAAGAGAAACTACTGTACAATTGATTATTGTACACTCACACTCAGGAATATCCTTATGCAATTTCAGAACACTATAGAAAAACAGAATATGCAACAGGCTTCATTTGAAAAAAAGTTCCATACAAAAAAAATCAAGCATCAGAGTGACATCAGACTTCTCAACCACAACACTGGAAGCTAGAAGAAAATGGAAAAAGTCTTCAAAATTCTGAGGGAAAACCATTTCCAATATAAAGTTCTGTGCTACCAAATGATCAATACATTTTCAGCATATAATGAGTACATTTTCAGAGAACCAAGTTGTTAAATTTTTTACCTCCTGTATCATAAAGAATCCTGGCTGGAAGACAGAACAAACACAAACTGAGTAATTGGAGGAGAATATTACTAAAGACTTACTTACAAAAATCTGATCAAATCATAGAAAAAAACACAGCAATAATGAAGTAAGGGATTAGAATCACAGGCTATTATCACGCCCTTCTCCAATGAGGACTGGAAAGAGAACTATGACCATCACCAAGGTACAAAGGATCTGCAGGGAGAGGACAACCTTCTGGGATCTGAGACCTTCTTTCAAGGGATGTGACTTGTGCTGAGTGACCTCACAGAAAGAAAGCTGGAAGATATTATATGTATATCCCAACCTCAGTGTCCTTCCTCTGTCCCTTCCCTGCTGATGCCTACTCTTATTTAAACCCCTTCAGAAGTCAGAGGACATGGGAGACCATTGACGGCAACTGTGTGCATCAACCTCTCAGTGCACAGAGCAGGATAGAGAAGGGTAGAGAGTGGATCCATCAGGGCAAAGATGACATATTCAGCTCATCTCCCATGCACCATCTCTCACAAAACTATAGGAAAACATGCTGCACCAAAAGGATAAACTAAAACAATAAAGAAGAAGACATGGTTCAGGAAACAAGGAACTCAATAAGAGAGAAAGGCAAGAGGAATGCCCAGCCTGATTGTGAAGGATGATCCCAGGATGAGCTTTTATTATAGATTTCTAGTTACACCTCAATCCTCATTACGGTCAGAGAATATGGTCTATATCAGCAGCCCCCAACATTTTTGGCACCAGGGACCAGTTTGCAGAAGACAAATTTTCCATGAACCAGAGGGAGGAGGTTGGTTTCAGGATGATTCAAGCACATTACATTTATTGTCCACTTTATTTCTATTATCAATACATTGTAATATATAAGAAATAACTATACAACTCACCATAATGTACAATCTTTGGGAGCCCTAAGCTTATTTTCCTGCAACTGGACAGTCCTATCTGGGGATGATGAAAGACAGTGGCAGATCATCAGGCATTAGGTTCTCATAAGGACCGTGCAACCTAGATCCCTCACATGCTCACTTCACAATAGGGTTCGCACACCTATGAGAATTGAATGCGACCACTGATCCAACAGGAGGTTGGATCACAAGAAGCTCAGGTGGTAATGCAACCAATGGTAAGTGGCTGTAAATACAGATGAAGCTTAGCTCACTTGCCTGCCGCTCACCTCCTGCTGTGCAACTCGGTTCCTAACAGACAATGGACTGGTATCCAACTGTGGTTCGGGGGTTGGGGATCCCTGGTCTATATGGTTTCAAACCTCTAATATGTCTTTAACCTTGTTTTACAGCACTGCAAATGTGTCTTATGGTGAATGTGCATTTGAAAAAAAATGTTTAGTTTATATTTGGTGGGTAAATGTTCTATAAATGACTGTTATTTCCTTTCTGATTTTCTTACTTAGAACTTATTAGATAGGTCTTACTAGAACTATCATATAGTGAGAGATACATATTGAAATTTGCAATTATCATTTTAGTTTTGTCTATTTCTCCTTTCAGTCTTGTCCATTTTTGAAGCTTTGTTATTAGGCACATATTCATTGAGGACTGTTATGTCTTCGTGGCAAATTGACCATTTTGTCACTGGAGTCCATGTTTCTCCTTAACTCTGGTACTATTTCTCATCCAGAAATCTACTTTATCTGATAGCAATATAAGCCACTCTCACTTTCTTTGGGGAAGTCTTTGCATAATATCTTTCTTTTCATCCTTTTACTTTTAACCCATCTGTGTCTTTATATTTAAAGTGAATTTCTTATAGATAGCATATAGTTATGTGTTGCTTTTATATCCATTCTGGTAATTACTGCTTTTCAGTAGGATGATTAAACCATAGGTCAGCAAATATTTGCTTAAAGGACCAAATGGTAAATATTTTAGGCTTTTCAGGCCGTATGGTTTTGATTGCAACTACTCAACCATGACAGAGTGTGAACACAGCCATAGAAAGTATGTAAATGAATGGGACTGGCTGTGTTCCATTAAGGCTTTATTTACAGAAACAGGAGGCTGGCCTGTGGGACATACTTTGTGGAACCTTGATTAGATCATTTACATTTACATTTACATTTAATGTGATTATTGATATGGTTAGTTTTAAATCCCATCTTGCTATTCTGTTTTCTGTTTATGGCATCTATTCTTGGTTCCATTTTGTCTGCCTTCTTTTGATTTTTCAAAAAACATTTTTTATTATTCTCTTTCATTTCCTCCATTGGTTTGTTAGCTATATCTCTATTTTGTTTTTAGTAGTTACTCTAGGGTTTCCAATAGGCATCATTATCTTATTACATTCTATCCTCAAATAACACACCACTTCATATAGAACATATGAGTTTCTTAACAGTATTCATTCCATCCTTTGTGCCATGCTGTCATGCATTTTTCTTCTATATTTATATACCTCACAATCCATTTATACTATCTTTGCTTTAAACAACTGTCTTTTAAATAAATTTGTAAATGATGAAAAAGATTCTATAATATTTATTATATATTTACTATTTCCAACACTCTTCATTCCTTTGGTGGATTTATTTGGGGAAGTAGTTAATTGATATCACTTTCTTTCAGCTGAAAGAACTTTCTTTAACTTCTTTTTGGTTTTGGTTTTGGTGTTTTTAGACTAGAGGTCTACTAGCAAGCATTCTCTCTGCTTTTGTTTGTCTGAAAATATCTCCATTTTATTTTGATTTTGAGGAACATTTACTTTACATATAAAATTCTGGGGTGACAGTTGTTCTCCTCTCAGGTTGTTGCTGTTTTGAGACAGGGTCTTGCTCTGTTGTCCAGGCTGGAGTGCAGTAGCATGATCACAGTTCACTGCAGCCTTGACTTTCTGGGCTCAAGCAATCCTCCCACCTTAGCCTCCTGAGTAGCTGGGACCACAGGAACATGCCACTATGCCTGGTTGATTTTTATTTTATTTTTTGTAGAGATGGGTGATACAGTTTGACTGTGTTCCCACCCAAATCTCATCTTGAATTGTAACTCCCATAATTCCCATGTGTTGTGGGAGGAACCCAGTGGGAGGTGATTGAATTACGGGGGTGGGTCTTTCCTGCACTGTTCTCTTGATAGTGAATGAGTCTCACAAGATCTGATGGTTTTAAAAACAGGTGTTCCCCTGCACAAGCTCTCTTTTTGCCTGCTGCCATCTATGTAAGACATGACTTGCTCCTCCTTGCCTACTGCCACAATTGTGAGGCCTCCCCAGCCATGTGGAACTGTAAGTCCATTAAACCTCTTTCTTTTGTAAATTGGCCAGTGTCAGGTATGTCTTTATCAGCAGCATGAAAATGGACTAATACACAGGGTCTTGCCATGTTTCCCAGGCTGGTCTCAGATTCCTGGGCTCATCCTCAGCCTCCCAAAGCACTGGGATTACAGCTGTGAGTCATCACGCTCAGCTTCAAATTGTTAAAGATATTCCATTGCCTTCTGGCTTGCCTTCCTTGTGTATGATGAGAAACCAATGATCTTCTTATCTTTGTCCCCTGTATGTAATATGTCTTTTTTCTCTAGGAATTTTTAAGATTTTCTCTCTGTCACTCATTTTCAGCAATTTGATTATGTGTGATATTTGTGTTTATCTTACTTGGTATTCATTAACATTTTATATACCTGAATTTATAATTTTCATTACATTTGAAAACATTTCAGTCATTCTTTCTTCTAATACTCTTCTCCTTCAAGGATTCTAATGGCACATATGTTAGATTGCTGATGCTGTCCCATTTATCACCATGGCTCTTCATGTTTTTAGCCTTTTTCCCTCCTTGTGTTTTATTTTCAGTAGTTTCCATTGTTATGTCTTCAAGTTTGCTGTTACTTTTTTTTTTTTTTTAATGCTAATCTATTAAGCTTCTTGATCGGATGTTTCTTTTCAGATACTGTGTTTTTCATTTGGTGTTAGGCAAACTTTCGTGTCTTTCATTTTATTCATGTTTTTCTTGAAGTCTTCAATGTATGTAAACATGTTTATAAGAAGTGATTTAAAATTCTTATCTGCTATGGAATCAACTGTCATTTCTGGGTCTTGCCCTTGATTGATCTTTCTCCTAGTATGTGTCACATTTCCCTGCCTCTGCACAAGGACTTATTTTTTATTGAATACATACAGTGTATGTGTTGATGGCTGTTGTGAGTCTTCGAGTATTGTCTTCTTAGTTTAAAATAATTTCAACAAGAGACACAGGAGATGTAGCATAGACTAATTTATTGAAAAAGAAAAAGAATATTTTGAAAGTTAGGTGCAGAATGGACAGTATATCATGAGAGAGACTTCAGGGCAGGCTGCTCATAAGGATGAGACAGCAAAGGCCAGTGCGAGGGATGCTCCCTTTATGGGAGTCTTCCATGATTATTCATAAACAGGTGGAAAGAGGTGTTGCTAATAAGCATGTTCTGGGCGTACCTCTTGGTGCATTTGCGTAGCAGCTGTACATGGTTGTTCATATGTTGCATGTGTCATTAGCATCTTAAATCTCCACTCAGGAGTGTGTTTTTTATTATTATAATGAGCAAAGGGTCAGTCTGAGGACAGGTAAAGTCAAAATGCGCATGTTCCCTAGGGAAATTCCCTTCTGGAGACAGCTTTGTTTGAATGAGCTGGCCTACAGTGCGAATGCTGAGGCTTACCATGTTGACTGGACAATCACCACAGTTGCCATTCCCGAGGACATGGTTGCTTCCTTGCCTACCTATCCCACCTCATATGCAACATTGTTGAGTGTCTAGATTATACTGCCTTCTTTTAAGGAGTGTTGAATTTCTTTTGCCAACCAGTTAAGTTTACTCTGATCGGCTTAACCCTTTTAAGACTTGTTCTTAAACTTTGTTAGTGAAGTTCTGGAGTAGTCTTTACGGTAGGGCTAGTTTAGTCCCACTTCCAAGGCATGACTACGCATCCAGTGTCTCTTTTGAATGTGCTGAGGATTCAGCAAGGTCTATTCCCTCCGCTAGTCAGAAATCAAATGTCTTCCAGTCCCGAGTGAGGTCTGTAATTGTCCCGCTCCCGGGGGTAGTTCTCTGCCTAGCCCTGTGGAATTTTGCCTATGCATACCCAGTTTGGCCTTCAGTCAACGACTGGGTAGAATCCCTTTGCAGATTTCTGCTGCTCTTCTTCTGGGTAGCTCCTGCCTCCCAGGTATTCTTCACAAAATCTGAGCTGCCTTGGCGTCTGATGTCTGTCTCCTCCTCTGAGATGGCCATCCCCTGCCTGGTTCTACCTCCCTGGTCTGCAGAGCTCCTCTGGGCAGAAAGTCATGGCAATCACAGGGTTCACTGTGTTTTTCTCTCTCTCAAAGACCATGATCCTGCATTGCCAGTTGTCCAATGTCTGAAAACAATTTTTCATCTATTTTGTCTAGTTTTCTAGTTGTTTACAGTGGGAAGATAAATCTGTGACTCCATCATGGTCATGTTTGACTTTAAATGCAGATTACTAATTTAATATTGTTCAGTTTCATTCCAATTAAGGAAGTCTGGGGGAGGGGTCTATCTGCAAGACAATCTTAGATTCTAAGAAATTAAAGTGTTGGATGGTTCACGGTCAGAGGTAAAAGGACACTCATATCTGTTTTCTTATCGTGAAGAGCATGGGATTTTCGGGGATAGCCTTAAAATATAAAGCAAGATGTTGGTTTTATAGACTAACTGCCCTCCATGGCAGGCCTCCCTTAGCCTCAGGCCAGAGAGGCTTTCATTAGAACAATGTCATTCTGTCCCACATATTATAGAAGTAGGGACATTTGTCATGGGAACCTGAAAGAAAGTGAGCATTAGGGTATGTTTACAAAGTACGTGACATTATATGCATATACAGTATAGATACACTTCATGCTCATTTTCTTCTTCTTTTTTTCTTTTAATAGAGACAAGGTCTTGCCATGTTGCCCAAGCTGGTCTCGAACTCCTGGGCTCAAGCAATCCTCCCATCTTGACCTCCCAAAGTGTTGGGATTACAGGCGTGAACTGCTGCACCCAGCCCATGCCCATGTTCTGAAGCTAGACAATCTCCTCACTCTAATTCGAAATTGTGTCCCTAAAATTCCTGCCTACTTTCCCCAAACTATTTGGACAGAAAATTGATGCTATATTCGTATATACAAAGCACACATAAGCACACACATTCATATACCTACACATATACATACACACAGTATACAAAATGCCTGATGTGATGACAGTATTTTCCCCAACAGCACAGATGTCATTAAAATAAGAACATTTGAGGAAAAAAATGATTACTGACTCTCTATCTAGTCTAGTGCACTTATATTAATCTTATTTCTCATCGCCCTGGTATCTGAATTGGCCTTCGTCACCTCACGGGGGAAAGAGATGAACATCGAGGGCGTGGTGGCTGCTGGATTTCACTTGGGAGGCAGGAGGATGCTGAGGAGAGACAGAGATACTTAGAAGTAGAACTAACATAACTGAAAATAGGACTGAAGCTCTTTTTGTGTAGATTGTTGCTGTTTTCTGTTGGATGTGAAAGAATAAACGATTCTTTGCTGTTCAACATAACCCTTTCTTTATTCATGTTTGACTGGACAGAATTGTCTATTTAAAGTAAATTGAGCAGAAACAATTATTGGCACGAGTCCTCATTTAAAAAGGGCCATCTTAACTCATTTCTGCCCCTCTGCTGCCCTTCTGTGGCTATTTCTTGTAACGACACCTCAGTGCTCAGGGCTGGGGGTCGGGAGCGAGCTCTTGATTTCCCAGCCCCTACTTTCCCTAACGTATTTTCTTAAGCAAATTCAGTCAAGTCCAACTTTCAAAACATCCCAGTTGTGCAACAAAATGCTCTAACAAAACAGAAGGCTACAAACAGCTGTACTCGGTGTCCCCTTCCTGGTCCTGCATGGCCCGACCCTCCCAGAAATCCTTACGGGGCATTGCCACAAACTGCCCTGCCCCCAGCACAAAATGTGCTCTTTCTGTACATGCCTGGGATGACCTCCAATCCCAGAATAATACAATGTGATCTGCTTCCTCCTCACTATGTATTATATAATCTGTGTCCCTCCAACCTCTAGAGACAGCCCCAAACCCACATCTCCCAGAAAATATGCTAGACCACTTCCAAACACAAACCACAGGGCCTCAGCATTTATCAAGCGTTTACGCACCCGAAATAAAGTGTCTCTAAGTAATCTGAACATGTATCAGGTACCAAATGCTTAAATTGGATAACCTCATAGATAATTACATGAAAAATTAATAAAGTATATTTTAATTATCAACTTTATTAACATGTAGTGTTTTATGAGCAAGAATCTTTGCTTAAGTGGCCTCTGTTGGAAGAAGAGATCAGAGGAACAGAATTTAAGCCCTCTATCAGAATACAGGCTCATTATCTGGGTGTGTGACCTCGGTTTATGGGGATCAAATGGTACCCACAGAAATGGTTCTTCAGAGGACTGATGGAGATTTTGCGTGAAGAGATTTAACATGTGCCTGACATACAGTAAGATTTCTATAAAGTGTAAACTAGTAGTAATAGGTACTATTATCCGAAATATTTATATCTTGAGAAAATAGGCAAGAGACTTTTATAAGCTGATACAGCTTTCGTTTTCACTGTAGAACTGTAAACCAGATGCTAGCGAATTTGCATATGTTGTTTCAATTGCTATCTCTTACAGATGATATATTTTGTTAGTTTTTCTCCTGGTTAATATAATTTTGTTTTAAATAAAAATTAAGTCACATTCAGAATAAATTTGCTTAAAAGAAATCTGTCACTACCTTTATATTCTAGTTAAGCCGAACTGAGAAAGCCACAAAATTAGCAACTCGGGGAAATAGCATGCTCGAGGGAAAATTCCACTTTCAACAGAGTTAACAAAATAATCTGGTATTACAATGCTCTATTGAAATGCAACATTTTATACTAACATTTTTTTTAATTGTTTTTTTCTGGTATCAAAAATAGTGCATTTCTACTGTAAACAAATTTTAGAAAATACGCAGCTAAGACTTAAGAGCATAGGTGATCTCACAGTTAAGAGCCAATCCTTTTTAAAGTATTAGTGAACTAACGACTATCTTTTTTTCCTAAACCAGTGCTGTCTAATAGAACTTTCCATGATGACGAAAATGTCTTCCATCTGTGCTGTGAAACATGAGAACCACTAGCCATGGGTGGCTATAAAGTATCTGAAATGTAGCTAGAACAAATAAGGAACTAAAGTTTTAATTATGTTTGATGTTAATTAATTAAAATGCATAGTTTTTAATTTTCCCAGCTTTAGTGAGGTATAATTGACAAATCAAAATAGTATGTATATAAAGTAAATAACATGATAATTTGATTTTTGTATATATTGTGAAATGATTATTACAATCAAGTTTAACAAATCCATCACCTCACATAGTTACCGCGTGTGTGTGTGTGTGTGTATGTGTGTGTGTGTGTGTGTGTGTGAGAGAGAGAGAGAGACACTCTGGCTTTGTCACCCAGCCTGGAGTGCGGTGATGCAATCTCAACTTTTGCCTCCCAGATTCAAGGAATTCTCCTGCCTCTGCCTCCTGAGTAGCTGAGAATACAGGTGTGCGCCACCACACCTGGC
This sequence comes from Macaca mulatta, assembly GCF_049350105.2. Taxonomy (NCBI): domain Eukaryota; kingdom Metazoa; phylum Chordata; class Mammalia; order Primates; family Cercopithecidae; genus Macaca; species Macaca mulatta. Next base: position 30,648,703 of record NC_133414.1, read on the forward strand.
TAATTTTTGTATTTTTAGTAGAGACGGGCTTCACCATGCTGGCCAGGTTGGTCTCAAACTCCTGACCTCAAGTGAACCACCCTCCTCGGCCTCCCAAAGTGCTAGGATTGTAGACATGAGCCACCGTGCCTAGCTACTCTCAGCAAATTTCAAGTAAGCAGTACCGTATAATTAACTATGGTCACCATATTGTACATTAGATCCCCAAACCATCCTCACCTTATAACTGAAAGTTTGGACCCTTCCATCAGCATCTCCCCATTTTCCTCACCAGCCACTGCTCTACTCTCTGCTTTTATGAGTTCAACTTTCATAGATTTTGTGTATGAGTGAAATCATGTGGTATTTGTCTTTCTGGGTCTTCCTTCCTTCACTGAGCACGATGTCCTTCAGTTCATTTATACTGCTTCAAATGTCAGCATTTCCTTCTTTTCCATGACTGAATAATATTCCACTCTCTATATAAATATATTTTTATTCATTCATCTGTCAACAAATATAATTTAAATGTAAATTGTCACATGTAAGTAATGCCTGCCATATTGGCATTGGCCAATACAGCTCTCAATGGATATATTTATGATATTGGGAACTTAACATTGCATTGGGAGCATTTCCCCCATGTTATAAAACATCCTGGGAAAACATGATTTAAACGGCTCTTTATTTTATTAAATGAAGGTATTATGATTAATTTGAATATCACTGATTATGAGGCAATTAGATTTTTTCATTTTAACTCTTGTAAATAAAGCTATAGTAAACCACTTTGTAAAGAAATATTTATCTAGCATTATGACTGTTTCCTTAGGATAGATCTAGAGAGAGAAATTATTAGATAAAAGGATAAAAACCTCTTTAAGGCTCTAAACACATGCTGCTATGTTGGTTTCCTGAGACGCTGAATCCATTATACTCCCACCAGCAAGCATCCAGAGAACCTGCCTCTCTGTGCCCTTGTCAATATCAAGCATTACCCAATTCTCAAAAAAAAAAAAAAAAAAAAAAAACTTTTGTGTAATTGACAAGCAGAAATGAGATCAAGTGGTTTGAGTATTTTTGTCCTTGGTTGGTGGTTGTGGTGGTCATGGAGATGAGCCTTCCAGAGGGAAGACATGCCGCCCCTGCTGCAGTTATGTGATGAGCAGACAGGACCTGCCACCTGCTTCAGGATCGGCCTCAGGTGCAGGTTGTTCCCTTCCGGGGTGGCCCACGCCCAGTGACGTGTGAGGCAGAGGCATGCAGACCTGGCATGTGGGCCCGTCTTTGGCCACTCCGATGGGCAGTACTCACTCGGGAGCTCATGGCTGGGTTGCCCGAGGAATTGCTGGGTCTGCATCACAAATGGACATCTCCGTCTGCCCATCCTGCTTCCCCCGCATCCCATTCCTTGCATAGGTGTGGATCCCTGAGGAATATCTAGCACCCCAAGCCCATCGCAGTATCTGTTGCTGGAGACCCAAATTGCAACAGAAATGATGGACTTTTAAAATTTATTTGCGTTTTTCTGTCATGTTTGTGTTGAGAAGGATTCTGAGGCCACTTTTCAGGCAAGCAGGAAAGAATGCATTTCAAATAATACATTTAAAGAATATTAAAGAATATCAAATAATACATTTCAATCAAAAGATATGTTATGTCTGAAGCAATAGAAAATGTAATAAATGGCCGGGCACAGTGCTGGCTGTAATCCCAGCACTTTGGGAGCCAAGGCAGGAGGATCACTTGAGCCCCAGAGTTCAAGACCAGCCTGGCCAACATAGTGAAACTTTCTCTCTATAAAAAATACAAATAATAAAAATGGCTGGGCATGGTGGCACATGCCTGTAGTCCCAGCTACTTGAGAGGCTAAGGTGGGAGGATCACTTAAGCTCAGGAGGTTGAGACTGCAGTGAGCTATAATCGTGCCACTGCACTCCAGCCTGAGTGACAGAGTGAGATCCTGCTTCAAAAAAAAAAGAAAAGCAATAAAGATAGAGATAGATGTGTTTGACTTAAAACTTTCTGCATATGAAAAACACCTTAGGCCGGGTGCGGTGGCTCACGCCTGTAATCCCAGCACTTTGGGAGGCCAAGGTGGGTGGATCACTTGATGTCAGAGTTCGAGACCAGCCTGACCAATGTGATGAAACCCCATCTCCAGTAAAAATACAAAAATTAGCCCAGCATGGTGGCACACACCTGTAATTCCAGCTACTGGGGAGTCTATGGCAGGAGAATTGCTTGAAGCCAGGCGGCGGAGGCTGCAGTGAGCCAAGACTGTGCCACTACACTCCAGCCTGGGTAACAGAATAAGACTCTGTCTCAAAAAAAAAAACAAAAAACAAAAAACAAAAAATCCCTGGATAAAAAATTTTTAAGGCACAAATTGAAATGATAATATACAAAAGTTTAATATTTACCTTTAAAGAGATCTTATATGTCAAACTAACCCAAATAGAGAAAACACTGTGCTATGCTGTCTTATGTGCCATTTTTTTTTTTTTTTTTTCTGAAGACAGAGTCTCACTCTGTTGCCCAGGCTGGAGTGCAGTGGTGTGAACACAACTCACTGCAGCTTCAACCTCCTGGGCTCAGGTGAGCCTCACACTTCAGACTCCCAAGTAGTTGGGACTAGAGGTGTGCACCATCACACCTGGCTAATTTTTTACTTTTTGTAGAGATGGGATCTTGCTATGTTACCCAGGCTGGACTCAAACTCCTGGCCTCAAGTGATCCTCCTACCTTGGCCTCCCAAAGTGCTGGGATTGCAGGTCTGAGCCACCACATTTGACTTGCACGTATTTCTTTAGGACATAAAAAACATTCTTGCATGGCATCTTCTCTAAACACATTTCTAAAAAGCCTTCAGGATCGGGCTCTTCCTCTGAAACTTCAGGTAGCGCAAGATGAAAGTGGTCTTAAAACAACAAAAAAAGTTCTTTTTGAAGAAGTTTAACAAAAATGAGATTGTGGCTTTGCAGGCAAAATCATAGTTCTTCCAACCCTCTTGATCCAAAAAGACTGAGAAAAGTGAAGTAAAGTTGAGTTGAGGTCCCTCTCCAACAACAAAGTCTCACCAAACCCCGATGTCTTCTGTCTTTTACAGCCTTGATCACTGATGACCTCACAGATGCGATTATCTGTGCCAGGAAAATTGTTAAAGAGACACAGGGAATGAACTATTGGTAAGAGTGTTTCCTTGGGAGACTTGGGCTGTCATGGGCAAAACCTAGTGTGTGTATTTATCACAGTTATCGTGGAATTGACAAACTCACCTCCACAGGGTGGTCCAACCAATGGAATGAGACCTTGTATAAATTCTCCTCCATTGGTGTGCAGATGTGCAGTGAACATGGTAGTACAGAGAAGGGGAGAGGAGAGATGGGATTGGGTTAAGATAATTGGCAATTGCTTTTCATATGAACATATTCCAAACAATGGAGAAAGGTATGTTCTAAAGTGACTTGGAAAGGGTCAGTTGAGTCAATTCAACAGAGGAAAAAAAAAAAAAAAGCTTGAGTTTGCTCTAGATTTGGATAAGATTTTGAAGGTTACAGCAACATTTTGCAGGGAAAGAGAATGAGCAGCAGCAAGAGGAAAGCGAGCAGGTCTGGGTCATGGTAAATCAGCAGAAAGTGTCCCCAGGATTGAGTCTTGGACTTTGCATTCCCTGCTGCTGTGTCCTATGGAACATTGCCAGCCGGCCACCCACTCAGAGAACCCGAATTTTCAGAGATGTGGGTATGTAATGAAATGACCCATCCTTACAAAAGTCGATTGCTTGTTGCTGAAGCTAACAATGGCTAGGAGAAAACCAGGAAAGTCTGAACAAGGCAAAATGACAGCACCCTTGAATCTCAGAAGCAAATGAAACCCAACTCAGGGTTCCGCTGGTGATTTTGGTTAATTTCTGTAGACTTTGAAACTAACACGATTTGGATTGTCATGCTTCTTTTTGCTGCTCCTGCTTCCCTCTCGTCCTCAGGCAAGGCTGGAAGAAACACTGTGAGGGCAGAGACCTGTCTGACTGGAAAAAAGGCTGTGAGGTTTCCTAAACTGGAACTGGACCCAGGATACTTTGCAGCGATGCCCTAGGATTTGCAGTGAATGTCCAAATGCCTGTGTCATTTTGTCCCGTTTCCTCCCAATATTCCTTCTCAAACTTGGAGAGGGAAACTTAAGCTATACTTTTAAGAAAATAAATATTTCCATTTAAATGTCTTCACCCTGTCTCAGTTTCAATGATGTCATAATAGCATGGTGTTAAGACTTGAAAAATCACCTCCACAATGCTCTAGCCCTGGAAGAAACAAACTTCTTCATTGTAGGGAGTCCTGGTTTCTGTGGTCCTGAAACTGCTGCTCATTCAAAAATAAGACTCCCTCATCTTCAGGGCCATTCTCAGAAACAGGACACATGCAGAAGGGTGAGGTTAGGAGCTAGGAGCACCTGAGGAGCCAAATTCCCTTAAGAGTACCCCAGAAGGACCGTCTATGCATGCATACCCACAAGCCTAGACACCATTTATCTACCTACACGCACGCAAGAGACATGGAGAGATAGGGCAACTGAGATTCACGGTTTGATGACTGAAATTCTCATAAAGGTTCTCAGCTGTATTTTCTGTATTTTGTATTCTGCATTTTTCAAGCTTTTCCTGATACATTTTGCTATTAAAGAAAAACATCACCAGGCACGGTGGCTCACATGTGTAATCCCAGCACTTTGGGAGGTCAAGGTGGGTGGATTACTTGAGGTCAGAAGTTTGTGACCAGCCTGTCCAACATGGAGAAACCCCGTCTCTACTGAAAATACAAAAATTAGTCAGGCGTGGTAGTGCGCGCCTGTAATGCCAGCTACTGGGGAGGCTGAGGTGGGAGGTGGAGGTTACAGTGAGCCAAGATCGTGCAGCTGCACTCCAGCCTGGGTGACAGAGCAAGACCCTGTTAAGAAAGGGAAGGGGAAGGGGATTTTTTTTTTCCAGAGAAAAAAATAAGACCCCCACCCAGGCACAGTGGCTCACGCTTGTAATCCCAACAATTTGGGAAGCCAAGGTAGGAGGATTGCTTAAGGCCAGGAGTTCAAGGCAAGTCTGGGCAACATAGCAAGACCCTATCTCTACAGCAATTTTTTTTTTTAGTTGCAGCTTTTATGCCCAGATCCTGCTGGAAATTCTAATGGGTCCAAATAGATAAAATTGTAGCTTTTACCCCCAACATCCAGAGAGTACCCCATGTTATTCCAACTTCTACTTAAATCAAGTTTGTCAAACCCACAGCCTATGGGTCGCATGTGGCCCAGGATGGCTTTGAATGTGGGCCAACACAAATTTGTAAACTTTATTACAGCATTACGAGATTTTTTTGTGATTTTTCTTTTTAGCTCATCAGTTATCGTTAGTGTATTTTATGTGTGGCCCGAGACAATTCTTCTTTCAATATGGCCCAGGGAAGCCAAAAGATGGGACACCCTTGATTTAAATCAAACCCATCCAATTCAAAAAGCCATGCTTACAACCCCATGACAAAGTTGTTTTCAACCTTAGACATACAGATTTTATTCGTATGGCCAGGAACTTGGTGACCCTCTGATGGAAGTCTGGTGACATGGCAGTGAGCTGAGCATCTCAGACCCCAAAGGGATATTCCCAGGATGCCTTCTGCTCTGCACAGGGATGGCACCTCCTCCTGTCTCCCATGGCGGGGTGGCTCTGTGGCACCTGCTGGGTTTTCTCTTGCCCATTATCCACATGCCTCTGTTCTACTGGGACAGAGCTGGTTGGAGCTGTCTTGTTCTAAATTTAGGTGAAGGTAGTAGGCTCATATCGAATGCAATTTGACCTAGAAAATGCCTTTAATTGAGGTTTATTGGAGAACTGGTTATGCCAACAAGTAAGTTTCCCACTCAGAAGAAAGTCTCCACTGATTAGACTGATGGATACTGTGACAGCGCCTAAATAACCCTTCAATATGCTCTTATTGCCAACTCCCCAGGCCTCACTGATGGCTCCTTTCCTGCCCACTGGCTTCCCTTGCATGTAAAGGCTTTAAGAACTCCTAACTGCTACTTGCCTAAATATATAAACATGTTATATATAAACATACATGTCATCCTGGGACAATTTAACAGGCATTACAAACCCTGGGGAAAAAAGGCTTTTTAACCCCATCTAAGAATTGAAAAATAATTCTATAAGATACCCGAAGAAAATTTTAAAAATGTAGAATCCATTAAGCTGCACTAAATCAATAATCTGTGCTTATAGAAGGCCATAAATATGCATTTTTCATTATTATTGTCCTGTTAGCCATCTGCCTTACAGTCCCCATTCTTTGCCAAATTTCTGCTTCATTAAAACCAATGGCACCTATTTATGAGCTAAGTTAGCATGAACCTGGCACCAGCCATTCAAAGACTGGGGGAAAGATTTTTTTAAAAACCGACTCCAAAAATAAGTGTTTTAAAACTCAAGGTAAAAAGACATTGGCTGTCCTACAATTAGGCTCATCTATCTTTTTGCAAAACTCACAAAATTTCTAAGCATGCAATCCTACTCTTCCCCTTCCCCCATGTTTGATTTATTTCTATAAAGAATAATTTAGGATGAAAAGAATGCATTTTCCCAGATAATTTTCCATAATTAATGTCTTCAGAAATTCAAGAGGAAATGAATACTTTTATGCCTGAGTTATCTTTATTTAACAAAAGCATATTTTAGAAAAATCCACACTCATATTCCCCTTTATAGTTTCCAAGACACTTGGAAGTAGATTTTCATTTACTCCTCATGGCCACATTATCTGCTGGTTACCAGATACACTGAGCAGACCACTGGGTACTGGCGGATAGTGACTGGCTTAGGTGTGTATGTTCTTTCTGTGGGGACTCAGCTCTGCCTGATTCTTGGGACACCTCCCACTTCCCCAGCATCTGGCCCTTTGAATCCCAACTTGTTCCCTGTTGTTCTTCGATGCTTTCTGGTCTGGTCTATGATTTTCCCTTGATGCCTTTTATATCCAGTATATCATTTCCTCTCAGGTGTCCTTGCTCTTGGTTTTTCCCATACTTGGAGGTTGTGCCACTCCCCTGCAGCCTATTTAAGCCTGGCCCAGCCAACATAAGCTCCCGGCTCCTCTAAACCCTAAAGCTCTTGCCTCTGAACTCAAGCCTGGTGTGTGCTGTAGGATTAAGTCACTGGGGATTAGTGTCCTTAACCGGTCCGTAAGCTCCTTGAGGCCTGGACCATGCCTTTCACTGCAATGTTTCCATAATCCCCACTGCAGTGCTGAACACGTAATAGTTAACATTCAAAAATATTCGATGTTGGCCAGCCACAATGACTCAAGCCTGTAATCCTAACACTGTAGGAGGCCAAGACGGGAGGATCATTTGAGACCAGCCTGGGCAACATAGTGAGACCCCATCTCTACAAAAAGTACAAAGATTAGCTGCATGTGGTGGTGCACACCTGTAGTCCCAGCTACTCAGGAGGCTGAGGTGGGAGGATCGCTTGAGCCAGGAGTTTTAGGCTTCAGTGAACTATGATCGAGCCACTGTACTCCAGCTTGGATGACAGAGTGAGGCCTTGTCTCTTAAAAAAATTAATTAATTAAAATTTGATGTTGGTATTTTGTACCACTGGACACATGTGGAATCATAGAAGGAATACAAATAAGACCTTGCATTTAGAACATTTTTGTTTTCAAATCAGGTTCATGTTTATTATTTCATATGCTCCTCACAACAACTTTGGGATATAGGGGAATGTAACCTTCACTCCACACACGTCCCAGAGATACAGAAGGGGTAACTATCGCCCAGGGGCCACAGTGCCACAGCAGAGAATCCAAGAGGCCCCTGCTGCCGTGCGGGGATCTTCAGAACCCAGTGACAGAACATATCCTAGTACCTTTACAAACAGAGAGTGCCTGAGCCCTTCACCTGTGTTCCACACAGCCACTTCCTTGAGTGTCTCAAATATGGCACAGACCCTAAGTCAGCCCCTGAAAGATCTGCAGGAACAATTTAATCTCTTCAAGGTGAATTTAAAAAAGAAAGCCTTCATCAAGAGACCCAGGAAGATTTCCTCTGTGTCTCCAAAATAGAAGGAAAATGCTCTGAATGTCTAAAACGGAAACTCTCAATAAACAGGAACTACTCTTTCCAACTAGAAATACATTTTTTTTTTTTATTTAAAAAGTTTAGGCCCGGTGCGGTGGCTCATGCCTGTAATCCCAGCACTTCAGTAGGCCAAGGTGGGCGGATCACCTGAGGTCAGGAGTTCGAGACCAGCCTGGCCAACATAGTGAAACCCCATCTCTACTAAAAATACAAAAAAAAATTAGCAGGGCATGGTGGTGAGTGCCTGTAATCCCAGCTACTCTGGAGGCTGAGGCATGCGAATTGCTTGAACCCAGAGGCAGAGGTTGCAGTGAGCTGAGATTACATCACTGCACTCCAGCCTGGGCGACAGAGTGAGACTCCATCTCAAAAATAAGTAAATAAATAAATAAATACAATAAAAATAAAAAGTTTAAGGGCTGGGTGCAGTGGCTCACACATGTAATCCTAACACTTTGGGAGGCCGAGGTAGGTGGATCCCCTGAGCCCAGGAGTTTGAGACCAGTATGGGCAACACAGTGAGATCCCATCTCTACAAAAAATAAAACAGATTAGCTGGGTGTGGTGGCCTGTGCCTGTTGTCCCAGCTTCTTGGGAGGCTGAGGTGGGAGGATCACTTGAGCCTTGAAGGTCAGGCTGCAGTGAGCTCCAATCTGGGCAACAGACTGCTCTAGTCTGGGCAACAGAGTGAAACACTGTCTCAAAAAAAAAAAGTTTAAAACATGAAAATTTCTTCCAACATAGGCCAAAGAGCCCACTCCAGCCCCGCTCAGCCCCCTGGTGATACTTCTTCAGGTTGCCAGGTTTCCTCTGCAGCACTTCGGTCTTGAAGGGTCCAACTGCTTTAGGACAGACATCACCATCCCCCAGTGCTTGGGCTGCAAGCAGTTCTTTACACCCAATGATGTCAGGGGAAGAAAATTCACACAAGAGGAGTCACGCCCAGGGAGAGCTTAGGATCTGGATCTGGGAGGAACCCTGGGCATGGTAGAAGCTTCTGGAACAAAATGGGGCTCTTTGAGGGCCTGGAAGGCAGCTTCACAGCACTCTGCCTTGAACAGGTAATTCATTTTTCTCCCCTCTCTCATCTGATTCCATTCAGGAAACGGAACAGGGGACACTCAGAAACTGTTCTGATTCACAGATTCAGCAAGCACCTTGGTTTAAACTGATCCTCCAGTAACAGGAGAAAGAGAAGAGGAAGCACAAGGTCAGAAGCTAATAAACAGAGTCTTGCTGGACAGCAGGAGAGAGAAGAGAGGCAAAGAATCTTTCTTTACACAAGGCTGCAGTTTGCACAATTTTTACCACTGGGGCCTCCTCGCTGATATAGCCCAAAAGAAACACTGTGTATTGAACGGAGGCATTGTTTTACTCACCTTATTGGTTAGGCTCTGATCATAACAATAATCAACATTCTTTGTAAAATATATGGAAAATATGTTCCAAAACCAAAAAAAATCCATAACTGCTATCAATATATTTTGATGTTTTTTTCTTCCAGGTTTTTTCTTTTTCCTTTTTTTTTTTTTTTTTCTTTTTTTAAAGAGGCAATGTCTTACTTCGTCACCAGGCTAGAGTGCAGTGGCCCGATCTTGGCTCACTGTAGCCTCAAACTTTTGGGCTCCAGTGAGCCTCCCTCCTCAGCCTCCCAAGTAGCTGGGACTATAGGTGTGAGCCACCACTCCCAGATAATTTTTAAATTGTTTCTGTAAATACAAGGTCTTGCTATGTTGTTCAGGCTGTTCTCGAAGTCCTGGGCTCAAGCGATCCTCCTGCCTCAGCCTTCCAAATTGCTGGGGTTACAGGCATAAGTCACCATGTCCAGCCTCTTCCAGGTTTTTTATAGATTTTTAATAAAGTTGGAATTATAGGATATCTAATTTTATAGCTTTTTTAAACTTAATACAACACAAGATTTCCCCCACAATAATACTTTCTAACACACGACACATAGGAACAGCAAAACAGTTAGTTACGTGGACCCGTGATTCACTTCCTCTCTCCCCTGTGGTTGGATATTGAGGTTATCCAGTACCATTTCCAGGCCTGGAGCTCTAGGCCAAAGAGCTCTTTTGCAAAGAGCCGTTCCTCTTCTCACTGTTTATTCTCCTCCGAACCTCACCAGAAGTCCTCCGCACACGTTCTTTATGGGGGTCATCTTTCCCTGAACTGTTTGGCTACTTTAGAAGTCAAATCAAGACTAGAAGTATGAAAGCCAGTCACAATTTCACAACAATCAGGATCCATCATCCACCATTTGGTTGGTACCTACAGAAAACATTTTAAGCCAGTACTGTACTGAAAAATCCAAAACACGCCATTACCTTAGCTCCGGGTCTTCTGTCCCTAGTGATGAAGCAAAGCCAATAGCTGTGCAAACAGAGTGGGGAGTAGACAGGGCGCCCTTGAGAGGCTGCCAGAGCTAAGCCCAACTCCTCTGTGACTGGCTGTGCGAGCACAGACAAGACACTGAACTTCTCTGTTTCACTTTCTGTAAAATGGGAATAATAATATGGTAATAATAATAATAATATTTGCCATGCACAGCCATGATAAGGCTAGCAACCGTATTAGAAGCATGTTAATCACCTGGCACAACCCAGGCTTATAATAAACATTGGTGATTAATTTCGCAGGGGACGGTGGCACACACTGTAGTCCCAGCTACTTGGGAATCTGAGGCGGGAGGATTGATTGAGCCTGGAAGTTCAAGGTTACAGTGAGCTAAAGACACCACCGCACTCCAGACTGGGAAACAGAGTGAGACCCTATCTCTTTAAAAAAAAAAAAAAAAAAGTGATTATTACCCTATTTCTGCATTTTTCTTTGACTACGATTTTGTAATAGGTGATTTCTAACAGGACCTGCAGACACTTTGACAGGATAAACTACATTTTATGTGAAATAAAGCATGTTCAAAAAGCAAGGGGGCAGATGGTGGCTGAAAGAAACTCCACCTGAAACCCAGGCTGTTTATTTTCCCAGGTCCTTGCTAAGATTTCCAAACTACAAGGGAAAACGCTAAACTGATTGCTAGATTTCCCTGCCTGCTCAAGACCACACCCCCACTGGCAACATAATTCTTGGTGAGGATGAAAAAACTAAATCTATACTTGCCTTGAAAAGCATTCATGCAAAATAAAGCCCAGATTCATAAGTGATCTGACTTCAGCATCACTTTTCAAAACAGTATCCTGTTACCAGCTAAAGCAAACTGAGCGGTTTCAACCCCAGGAACTGACAGGCAGTGCAAAAGGGCAGATTGGAAGAGATTAAATATCTGTGCAAAAGCCCGTACGCCCCTTCACAAAGGGCTGCCTCTGTCTGACATAAAAGGGAAGGGATGCGGGAACTGAGAAGACGGCCTTGTCTTTCCAGAGGAAGGACTGATTGGGGCCGGAGGAGGTGAAGGGGAGAGAAAATAGCAGAGGAAGGGAGAAATCAGATGGGTGTGTGTCCCGTGGTCGCTGTTGAGCTGGGCCAGGTTGCTGTCATCGGCGGAGGCTGCACTTCTGACCCCTGCGGTGAAGCCAGGCCACGCGGGCTCAGGGGCAGACGGAAACAGGATGACTCGAGCTTTGAAGCTGCCAGCCTGTGATGGCAGAGAGACCAGAGAGAGAAGCCCGCTCCAGAACCCACTCTCTGAGCAGCAGCACCATATTAATTTGCAGGGAGGGGTGGGGGAGGGCAGAGGAGGAGAGGGGTGGAGGGGGGAGGGCAGGAGAGGGCGGGCTGGCACCCAGGCCAGGGAAGAGGGTCATGTGTACACCGCAGCCTAAAGGCCTGCCCGGGGGTGCCCAACAAGGACTCTAGAGAAGGGAGATTTTGAAAAATTATTTTTTAAAAAAATTCGTAGTTTTCGACTCTGCTGACAATCGATCAACCCTTGTTTCTGCCAGTGGCTGCCAGGAACTTAGAATTTAGAAGAGAAAAAAGAAGAGGAAAGGAAAAAATCTACAATGGAGCAGTCTGTGCGGGCGGTGGGGAGACTGCTGATGAGAGTCTTTGAGGAATTGGGATTTTTCTGTGGACTTCGGAGCTCCTCGGGGGCTCACCACGAAGACCAACATGGGGCCGGCGGCTCAGCGAAAAACACCCCTGGGAGGCCCTTTGAACACAGCTCAGGTTACCACATTTGTGGAAAGACTATGGGAGGGACGGCCTGCGGTCCCTTGGGCCAGTTAACGGACTTTGCTGGAACTGTGGTTCCAAACCCTGGCTCACAATGCAATCGTCAGGACACGTCAAAAAATGCAGATGCCAGGCCTGGCTCACTTGAGTTAAATCAGGCTCCCTGAAGACTAACGGGGTCCTGATGCGGATGTTTGTTAATGCCCCGTTAATTCTAATACTCAGCCAAGGTCATGAGGCCTGAGTACGAGACTTAACGGGACCCTGCTAAGCACAGGCTTCCCTTGGGCTACGGTGCCCATTTCCGTCTCCGCACTGGGAGAAGAGCATCAAGGTCACCCACCTTCCGGCTCCCGTGAAGTCTCAGGAAGTCGTTCCTCTGGGATAGCTGAGAGTCAATACAGGGACCTGTACAGTGGAGCCTCCTCACCAGAGTAGCCAGGGGACAACAGAGGCCGGAACATACACACACTCAGCAAGTTTTCAGAGGCCAGGCACGGAGGCTCATGCTTGCAATCCCAACACTTTGGGAAGCCGAGGTGGGAGGATTTCTTGAGGCCAGAAGTTTGAGACCAGCCTGGGCAACATGACAAGACCCCCCTCTCTACAAAAAGAATTAAAATAATTAGCCAGGTGTGATGACTCACACCTGTAGTCCCAGCTATGGAGGAGGCTGAGGCAAGATCTTCCCAGCCCAGAAGTTCAAGCCTGCAGTGAGCCATGATAGAGTGAGAACCCGTCTCAAAAAAAAAAAAAAAAAAAAAAATATGTGAGTAACTGTGCCAGGCACTATGCTATGCAAATGGTGAGCATAGCCAATTGGTTGATTCTGCAGCTCTGGGTTTTCTCTGTAGGCAGGGGCAGGAGAAACAGCCATACCCTGAGGTTTGCAAGTGCAGAGAGAGCAAAAGCACAATTTCCAAAAAGCTAAATCCAAGACCCTTTATGCAAATATAAAATGAATACACGTCAAACACCTTATCTCACTCACTAATTAATGAGGAAATCAGTAAGATCTTAATACCAGTTCAGAGAGATCTGAGGAGCTAGGTATTTATAGGCAATTTACAAAAGGAATGTTAAGGTACAATTACTGGCTACTTAACAACTTCCAGGGAAATAAACTATAAACTATGGAGTTGTTTTTGTTTTTCCTGCCAGATAGAAATTATTTTCATCTCTACAAAAAAATCTACAACTTAACACGTAACTTCTCTAAGTCTAGGAATTTTAAATAACAGTTAAGAGTGTGTTGAACAAAGTGCTTCTGCCGCCATATGACATTGCAAGGACCTGATGCCTACAGATTTGCCTTGAGGTCTCGCTCTGCCACCCAAGCTGGAGTGCAGTAGCATAATCATAGCTCACTGTGCCCTCAAATTCCTGGGCTCCAGCAATCCTCCCACCTCAGCCTCCTGAGTAGCTGGGACTACAGGCACAAACCACCATGCCCAGCTAATTTTTCTTTCTTTCTTTCTTTCTTTTTTTTTTTTTTTTTTTTTTTTTTTGAGACAGAGTCTGACTCTGTCACCCAGGCTGGAGTGTAGTGGCACGATTTCCGTTCACTTCAAGCTCCGCCTCCCAAGTTCACACCATTCTCCTGCCTCAGCCTCCCGAGTAGCTGGGACTACAGGCACCCGCCACCATGCCCAGATAATTTTTTGTATTTTTAGTAGAGATGGGTTTCCACCATGTTAGTCAGGATGGTCTCAATCTTCTGACCTCGTGATCCACCTACCTCGACCTCCCAAAGTACTGGGATTACAGGCATGAGCCACCACGCCCAGCCATAATTTTTCTATTTTTTGTAGTGATAGAACCTCACTATGTTGCCCAGGCTGGTCTTGAACTCCTGGGCTCCAGTGATCCTCCCTCCTCGGCCTACCAAAGAGCTGGGATTACAAGTGTGAGCTGCTGTACCCAGCCAATCATTTTTCTTGATAGCAAGAGACAGGTGATGAGATCACAGAAATACAAAGAAATATGAAGGTGGCATTGCACAGGAAAACTCAGAATCTATGCAATTACAAACCAATAAAGTATAGGTGCTGTCTGGTTATACTGAGCCACGCTAAGGAGTCACCCACACATCAGCTGTGGCTCTGTCTCCTCAACATCCTGGGTAGACTGACTCCACCTTTTATAAACATCGGAAAGCCCAAGGTCTTCTGCTAGATTCCTGAGACCTAAAGAGCTTACATTTTCATGCTTTTCTCTGGCTCTGAGCCTCTGCTTCTGCTGAATTCGTTCATTTAAAAATCCTCTCCCTTCCTTGCTATTGTGTCACTGACAGGAAACGGGTCTCTTTTCTTCATCTGGACAATACAGAAATAAAATTAAATTAAACCTTCCATAGAAGATATTTACATGGACTTTCCTTAGAAGGTTTAGGAAGACAGAAAGATCTAGATTTCCAATGCAAAAAACTCAGACATGAGAAATTCCTGTTTCCCAAATGATGCTTCTCCTCCTGCTCCCCTTCTAGGGTTTTTCAAAAACTCTTCTTTTTTCTCTCTGACCAAACACCTGTTTTTCTTTTATTCTGTTTTTTGCTTGTTTATTTTTATCATCTTGGCTCCTAATTATTCAGGTGCTCAAAGTTTTATCTTCTCATTAAGCAGTTGATGAAAAAGTGCTCTTAAATGAAATTCGATCCCACCTGTAAGAAAAATTTTGGTGCCAGCGGATAAGAAAGCAAAAATTTCCCCCACATTTATAGTAAAACATATATGTAATAGAGCTCTCTTCCCACCCCCACTTCCCCCACAGCACTGCTCACTCTGTCCCAGCCCCGCACACCTGGGATCTAACCTGTTCCCCACACCCCCAGAATCTAACCTGTTTCCGGCACAGCCAGCAGCTTCTTGTTCCTCTCACAGGTCCCCGCTCAGTGGCCACAGTCTCATGGCGAGGACTGTGGGAAACTCTCCTAGGTGTGAAATGAAAGCGGCACCAAAGCACTCAGTCATCAGGATCAGCAAGGTTTTAATGCATGATCTATTTGCAATATGTAATGCATTGAACTAATGCAAAAACTCCATGATGAGCAAAATGCCAACATTTCAAGGATAGGACCAATATTACTGATTTTTTTTCCCTTTTTCTTTTTCCCTAGGTTTGAATGTGGCTCTTCACAGCACTATGAGTGATTTTCATTTTATTTTGAATTTTTTTTCTTTGTTTTTTCTTTTTTTTTGAGATGGCGTTTCGCTCTTGTCACCCAGGCTAGAGTGCAATGACGTGGTCTCAGCTCACCGCAACCTCCACCTCCCGAGTTAAAGCAATTCTCCTGCCTCAGCCTCCCCAGTAGCTGAGATTACAGATGCCTGCCACCACGCCAGGCTAATTTTTTTTTTTTTTTTCCAGTACATACAAGGTTTCACCATGTTGGCGGGCTGGTCTTGAGGTGATTCACTAGCCTTGGCCTCCCAAAGTGCTGGGATTACAGGCATGAGCTGCTGTGCCTGGCCTCTTTTGAAATTGTGATATTTTCTTCATTTTGGATTTTTTGCATTAATTTTGATTTTTAAAAAGTGATGCCTTCAAATATCATTTATCTTGACTACTGAGTTTTTGGACACTCCCTTAAATTGTGTGCTAAGGCTTCACCCTCATCCCAGCCCTGGAAGTATTCTAATCAGGGTGGAAAATAAAGCTAGTTGTCCTTTCTGAGCAATAAGTAAGGGAAGGAAGGAAGGAAGGAAAGAAGGAAGGAAGGAAGGCAGGGAGGGAGGGAGGGAGGAAGGAAGGAAGGAAAGGGAGGGAGGGAGGGAGGAAAGCGAGGGAGGAAGGGGGGAAGAAAGAAAGAAAAAGAGAAAAAAGGGGAGGGAGGGAAAAAAGAGAAAAAAGGAAGAAAGGAGAGAAAGAAAAAGAGAGAAAGAAGGATCTTTCCGAGAAATAAAAGGTAGAGAAGTGGAGTGGGGTTTGTCACACTGACTTAGCCAGGAACAGCAGATGGTAAGCAGTATTCCTAGCAGAGCAAGCTGGCAGGAGAATCTGTCAGGCCCCCGTCTCATCTAAAGATAGTGACTTGTGTTGGTTCTCACCCCTGGCGGCACAGGAGAACCATCCAGGGAAGTTTTTAAAAAATACTAATGCCCCGGCCCTCCCCACAGACTAAAAAGTCAAAACCTCTGAGCATGTGGCCATCAGGCCACTGTCATTTGCCACCAAGGTCATGAACCCCAGGCTCCTTCCAGCTCCAATATTCTGGACTGTCTCTGTTTGCTCTGCGGCTGCTCTTGCAGGGATCGGTAAGGTCGCTTTTGTAAACTCCTTAAAGAAACCTTTGAGAATCTGAAAACAACAACAACAATACACTCCCCTCTTTGGCAAAATGCTCATTTCGCACACGCACAATTCAGTTTCAGGAATCCCACAGCCCCCTCCTTACTCTCGAGAAGCCACCAATTGGTTCTAAATTATAAATTCCTGATCTATTTTAAATAGCATCCAAAAAATCTTGATTCTTTGTGTGTGACCCCATGCTAAGTGCTGCATGCGGGAGTTTATCTGGACCCGTTTCTCTCCCTGGAAGCTAAGACACAGCTGGCGGGGCGGACTGCAGTTCCTGCTGCCACCTCTTGAACTCCCTTCCGCAGTTTTCAGAGTACACGCCTCAATCTAAGGCTCCCAGCCCTGACTGCCGTCAGACTCACCTGAGAGCTGTTAAAAAACATTCCTGCCTGGGACCCACCCTCAGAGACCCTTATTTACTGAATCTGCAATGGACATGGGCATTTTTTATCATTGATTTATTTATTGAGACAGGATCTTGCTCTGTAACCCAGGCTGGAGTGCAGTGTTGCAATCATAGCTCACTGCAGCCTTGAACTCCAGGACTCAAGCCGTCCTCTCGAGTAGACAGGACTACAGGCATGCCACTGCACCTGGCTAATTTTTTAATTTTTTTTATAGGTATAGGGTCTCACTTTGTTGTCCAGGCTGGTCTTGAACTCCTAGGCTCAAGCGATCCTCCCATCTCAACCTCCCAAAGTGCTGGGATTACAGATATGAGCCACTGCATGTGGCTGACATCAGCATATTTTAAAGCTATACGGTGCCTCTCATGGGCAGGCAGGATGAGAGCCCCTGTCAGTCATGCGGTGGGAGACATGGAGGGCTGCCCCGGGACAAGGGCCTGCTGCACAGGTAAGCTGGCTTGAGGGGGCTTCTGATCTAATCACTCCCAGCTGCAGGCCCAGCTAAATGGGTGGTTTTTTAAGCTACTTAAAGTTTAATAATCCAAAATATAGAGCGCTTTTAGCACAGTGTAACAAGAAGAGAACTGGCCAAGGAATGAGAAACTGAGGGTTCAGGTCCTCGCCGTGCTAACAATTTTGTGACCTTGGCCGAGATTCCACTCCCCAGAGCCTGCCTCTTGCACCAGCAGTTAAGTACACAGCCTACTGGGCTTGGCAGACATCAGGTCAAATCCCATCTCTGCAGCACAGCGACTAACTTACCCTGCCTTTGCCCTTGTTTGATCGTCAAATAGTATTACCTCATGGGATTGTCCTGAATATTGAAGTGCCTAGCATAAAATGGAGAGCAAGTGCTCAATACGTTTTTGTTATTATTATGATTCAGCTCAGCAAACCTCACAGAGCCACTGTGAGGACAAATGGAGTAATATATATGCAGCCCCTAGTTAACTGTGAAGTACTGTACGGTAGTGTCACTGCTGTTGACCTTGTGACTTTCAGTAGACTGAAGCCAGGACGTGAGTTTGTGGATTTCAGAGTTCCTGGAACAGAACTCGTTTCTTACTGCCCCCACCTCAGTGCTTTCAGAAAGCTTGCTTGAGATCAGAATTTGAAGCTGGGCGCAGTGGCTCATGCCTGTAACCCCAGCACTTTGGGAGGCTGAGGCGGGAAGATCGCTTAAGCCTAGGAATTAGAGATCAGCCTGAGCAATATACGGACCCTATCTCTACAAAAAGATAGGTTCTATCTGTAGACCCTATCTCTACAAAAAATCCAAAAAAAATTAGCTAGGCATGGTAGCATGCGTCTGCAGTCCCAGCTACTCGAGAGGCTGAGGTGGGAGGATTGCTTGAGCCTGGGAAGCAGAGGTTGCAGCGAGCCGAGATCATGCCATTGCACTCCAGCCTGGGCATCAGAGTGAGACCTTGTCTCAAAAAGAAAAAAAAAAAAATGTTTTTTGAAAGAATTCTGGAACAGTCCCATCCTAGTCAGATTGGGAACCACAGTCCATTTGGCCAAGCAGCCTTGTAATGGTTGACAGTTGCTTTCTCACACGAGGCTGAGTGAAAACCTAGCTCTCAGGGTCCATGCAAAGCCTAAATACAAGGGCAACAGCAGTGATTGGACTGAATTGGTTAAATTAGAAAAAGAAATCAGGTGAGCACTATCTCATTCTAGATATTTGAAATGCTCCCACAGTGAGGCCTAGCAGAGCTTGTAGGCATCTGAAATACTTAAGAGGTATAGCTCAGAAACTATAGACATTGCCATTTGCTCTTCTGTGTCGTTACAATGAGTGCTGACAAATGCAACCTGAAAAAACTCAACTCCTAAGATTCCTGGCCTTCCAGTGAATATGCAGTGTTGGGGCATGTGGTTCCCTGATCAGTTAAAGAAGAATCTGTCCATTTCAGAAAGCAGATCAGAAACTGCTTTCATCCAATTAATGAAATGTTGTTGCCTTTACCGGCATAGTAGTATGCATTGCACTCACAAGTTCAGGCATCCAAGTAGTAGCTTGCTACCTGCTTGAATAAAGAAAAGGAAAGAGGAAGAGATAAAAAAAAAATCCACTAAATTCTCAAAAGTACCCTGCAATACTGAATATAAAGTGTTGGAGCCATGGTATAATGGTTTGTCAGCTGAAAAATCAAAATGTTTTACACACAGCAGATTCATGGGCATTGCAGAGGGTAACAACTAATGACATAATAATAATAATGCTTAATAAATGTTCTTCTGTGTTGGAAACACAGCTAAGGACTTATCGTTCATTAACTGAATATTCTTAACAATCCTATGAAACTAATCTTATCCTGTTTTACAAATGAGAAAACCAAAGCCCAAAGAGTTTAATGAATTTGCACAAGTTCAGTTGATTAACTTAGTTAATTAATTAATAAGGTTAGTTCATTAATTCAAGTAATTCAAGTCCAGGTCTTTCAGATACTAAATCCCTCCTCTTGACCATTGCACTATACTACCTCAATACATAGCCCAAAACAGAGTTCACCCAGAATTTTAGCTTCCCGTTCCTGAGAAAATATTAACAGCTGGAAAATATGTTGGAAAGAATATGGAGGGATATTTTTCTTTCTCTCCAGGACCCTTCTCTCCTTGTACCAGAGAGTAAGAACAAAAATAACCAAAGGGCAAGCAACAGAAAGAAGGGAGCAAGGAAGAAAACTGAATTGATCAGGAGACAATTGTACAAAGCATCTTCAACCAAATTCGGAAATTTTCCAGAAGGTTTACACACTTAGAGTCTCTACTCAGTTACAAAACATTTGTTAGCAAATGTTCACACTGAATTGAAGGACACACATTTCTCAACAGTATTCCTGACTTTCCTACCTGCTGACTTGGTAATTTCAAAAGACCTACTATAGCTATGGGATATATTTCTCATGATCAAGTAGGTTCCTTAATTTTATCTTAATACATCAACCATGTAATATTTTAAACTACCAGAAAAGTCTAAAATGGGAATGTGAAATGGCAAAAGAGAGGGGAGGAGAGAAGAGACAGCAGTTCTAACTCAGCCTCCCAAAAAGACTTCCAAAAAGAAACATTCTAGATGAGGCCAGGAGAAGCCGCCTAAAGTGGCACAGAAGCTCCAAAAAGTTCCACAAAGAGCGAATCAATTGCATTTATGTGCTTTGGAAAAAACAAAAAGCCCAAACTTGGGATTTCCTGTTAGCAAAGAGCAGCGCGGCTCTATCCCTAGGACTCAGTGACTCCCAGTGCAAAAGCCGGTTCCCAATGTGAGTTACATCCTGCGTTTGACCATCTGATCTGCATTTTCCCATGGGTTAATAATTTGACCCCTCTGGAAGTCTTGCTGTGTGTACTGAAACTGTCTGTTAACTCTCCTGTAGACTGCTGGGTTTGGTATTTAATCTTCAACAGGAATTTCAGAAGGTCAAAGTCCCCATCTGAGAGGAGTGCCATGCAAGTAATGAAACCAGGCAGACAAGTTCACCCTCAAGGAGGTGGAAGTCTTTGAGTGTGGTTGACAAAAGACCTTTAGACTATGGGCATTTGGGGCCTGGGGTGGAGCGAACAGAGAAGAAAATTAGCTTAGGGAGAGATATCCTTAAATCAGTGGGAAAAAGCAAAACATGTGACATGTGGAGTTGCAAGCTTCTGGGACATTTGGTTTCTATTAACTGCACAAACAATAGTTGTGGTCATTGTTGTTCACGTTGTGTGTGTATGCCTTACGTTTAATGGGCACCCAACACAATGGCAGTAATAAAAATGGAACAGAGCAAGTATGTGAAGGAATTAAAGCTAGAACTAACCAGTGTACGTTTATTTCTAGTTGATTTTTGGAAAAAATAAACCCAAATATCTGCAGGTCCCAGGCGCTCCGAAGCCTGTAGTTTCCCACGCTTACAGAGAGCACCCCATGGCGTGTCAGCTTTCTCATTTCAAAGTCCAAATCATCCTAAAGCAAACATGAACCTCACAGTGAAATGGCCTCACTCTGATTTACACATCATTATTTCTCGAACTGTTGATTTAGTTCAGTCATCTAGAACCTTCTAGAGGAAAGCTTCTTCCTATTCTTCCCCAGGAGACAGTCAAGGCCGTCCATGGACAAGCGGGTTGACACAGCACACTCCATGCTAAATCTGAGGGCAGAGGAAATTTCCTTGTGCTTTCTCCTGTTTCAGTTCCGCAACCTCCATTCCAATGCATTCGTGTGAATCGTTTTCTTCGTTGGGTTAGTAATAGATGATGCCGTTTATTGGTCACGTATATACTCAGCCCTCCCCTTATGGAGAGGTAATGGGAGAAATTGAGGTCTTTATCTAGTGACCTGCTCCATGCCAGCATTTCTGTAATTGGGGGTTGGGACATCTGAGCTATGGGAACTTCTGAGAGTGCTAAGGCAGTGAGATATTTCTGTAGTGACCACCAACATCAGTGTTTGAAAAATTTATGAAATAATAATAGTAGCTACCTTTAACTAAGAATTCACTATACCAGGCATCTTTCATACATTATCTTTAATTCTCAAACAACTCACCCTACATAGGAGGAATCTAGGACTGTAGACATTCAGGAGCCTGGAAAGACCTTGCAGGTGGTAAAGGGCAGAACCAGAACTTGCACCCATGTATCCTTTTAACTTTGAAGACTTTTTTCCCCTGGACCTCAGGTTTGGGATAAGATGACCAGCATCTATCCACTTCTTCATACCTCCCCACACTCTTCCTTTTCTTATTATTCAGCTCAAGGATCTAATGTAGTATCAAGTGAGGACCATCCCTGGTGGGAGTTAATGGCTCATAGCTATAATCACAACACTTCGGGAGGCTGAGGCAGGAGGATTGCTTGAGGCCAGGAGTTCAAGACCAGCCTGGATAACATAGCAAGACCTCCTTCTCTATTTAAAAAAAAAATCTATTTTAAAAAAAGGAAGGCCAGGCACAGTGGTTCACGCCTGTAATCTCAGCACTTTGGGAAGCTGAGGTGGGCAGATCACCTGAGGTCACGAGTTCAAGACCAACCTAGCCAACATGGTGAAACCCTGTCTCTACAAAAATACAAAAATTAGCTGGGCATGATGGCAGATGCCTGTAATCCTAGTTACTCAGGAGGCTGAGGCAGGAGAATCGCTTGAACCTAGGAGACGGAGGTTGCAGTGAGCCGAGATTGTGCCATTGCACTCCAGCCTGGGTGACAGAGTGAGATTTCACCTAAAAAAAAAAAAAAAAAAAAGAAGAAGGAACCATTCCTAAAAATCTTCAAAGAGTTGATTAGCAGCTATGAAATTTATGTGACTCCACCTTAAAACGAGGTGGTTTGTTTGATGTCTACCATTCATACTGAAGGATAATTTGGAATAGGGATGATCATAATATTTCTTATGGAAGCAGTCAGGACCTAAAACTTTGGCAACTGCCATTCTCCTGGCGTGCTTTCCAAATGAGAACAGAGAAGATGCCTGGGATAGTGTCCCACGTTCCTGAGTGAGCTGCCATGCCCATGGTCTACTGCTTACCCCAGGTCATCTCTGCAGCAGCTCAGCAGCACCTTCCATCTACTGCCCCAAACATAACCCACATTTTGGTCTCCCCCACCTCCTCCCATTTTTGCAAAGCCAATTGGCTCTCATTATTCTGAACCAATCTTGCCTAGCAGTGTAACCACCACTTAAGAGAAAGTTAATGTTATCTCAGTGCATTTACTTCTATTTGAAGTAGATGTTAAGGGCACTCTGCTTTATAAATTCTCCCCAAGTGAAACAGAGCTCTCTATGAGGCCCCTGAGAACAACAGAGCATTAACATAATTCCTGCCCTAAAGACATTGTGTCTCCTCTTAGGTCAAGAGCCAGTAAGCACATATTTGGCCCTTAATTGTATGAACCGTATTCCTGGTGCTTTTCACAGCACATGGCATTGCGTAAGGGTCAACATGGCTTGCTGTTATGTGTTGATCTCTCTCCCCCCCTCCCCTCTGTGTGTGTGTGTGTGTGTGTGTGTGTGTGTAAAGAGAGAGAAGGGGATTTGGCAATGATGGCAGGCCACAGCAAGGGGGGCACCAAGAATGAGATAACTCCTATAATCAGTGTTGTTTACTATTCATTAGCAAGATAAAATACAATCACAATAAAATCCCTTTATGACTATAGAGGAGAATGGAACTATGCATTCCAGATTGTTTTCCAACAAAACATTCAGACACAACTAACACTCACACTTTTCCCCTAGAAGTAATAATTAGCAAACAGCTGTCAGAAGATTTGTTGACAACCTTTCTAATGTAAATGTCTTTCAAAAGACCCGCTTCTTTGCAATCCCTCCACCCACCAGCTGGCCAAGGTCAAAGGAACATGGAGTGCGCGTGTGTATCTATGCCTCTCTGTATTTTCCATCTTATTCTTCTTTCTCTTTCTCCCTCTTCCTTCCCCTCTTATTATTGTAGCATCCAAGTTTTGTCAATTATCAAACACTACATATGCATATCCTTACTTAAAATAATTCAATGAAGCAAAAAGAAAGTCCCATATTTTCCTCTCTGTTAGTGCCATGGGTTAATGGAATGAACACTGAACTTCAGAATCAGAGACTTGGATTCAACTTCTAGATTCATTCACTTGATAACTGTGTGATGGAAATTTGTTTAATCTCTGCAGTTGACTCCACGGTAAAGTAAGATACTTAATTCATGGCATTATACTTAGGATTAAAGAAACAAATGTACATATGAACAAATGAACGTAGTACCTGATACTCAATAAATACTCAACATACATTTCATTCCTGTCTGGTTTTTCCGGTGACAGAAAAGATAACACACCAAAACCTTAGCCTTTTCATCAGGAAAGCCTAGACTTCAGATGAAGAACAAATGTAAGGCTTGTTTAGAACACTGGTTCCAGCTTTTTTTTTTTTTTCAGTTATAGTTTGTAGCTCTAGCCTAATGGATGATACTAATTTTGGAGAGAGTGAAGATTTTTCTGAGAGAAGAAGACATTCAAAGCTGATCTCTCAACAAGTGACGGCAATATTTCCTCCACCAACATTATTTGTGCCTATTTTCAAATGTTATTTTAAAATAGCAATGGATTTTGCTATCGATAAATGAGTGTCATGGAGAATTGATCTGGTGTTTCTTCTCATTATCAAAGAGAAGAAAAAGGAAACTTCCCTTTCCTTCTCACATCAAGTATGGCTAAGCATTTGGGCTTGGAGTTTTGGGCTCAGTTTCCCACCCCCCCCCAGTCCCTTTGATATGGGACAAGCTGGAAGGCCCCAGAGGAAGAGGGACAAGGCTCTCCAGCCCATTTTGAGGTGGGACAAGCTGAAAGGAGAGGAGGAGGGACAAGGCCTACTCTGGGGTCAGACTGAGAAAACCAAAGAAGTTGGTTTTAACACGTGGTGGAGACACATCATTACTCTGATGGGGACAGTAGACTACAAGGAGGCCTGAAGACCAAGCAGGGGTCTGACATCACCAGCAGAGCTGCTGCCTTGGAAAAAGTGTTGAGTATCCCAGGCACAACTCTACTCACAAACCACAGACTCAATTTGGGTTTCACCAGTTTTTCCACTAATACCCTTTTTCTGTTCCAGGACCACACTGGATACCCCATTGGATTTAGTCATCATGTCTCTTTAGTAGCCTCAAATCTGTGACAGATTCTCAGCGTTTCCTTGTTTTTCAGGACTTTGACACTTTTGAAGAGTACTGGCCAGATATTTTAGGGACTGTCATTCCATCTGGGTTTGCCTGGTGTGTCCTCATGATTAGGCTGTAGGAAAAGCTTCCCCCTTCTGACACATGCAACAACATGGATGAAACTTGAGGCTATTATGTTAAGTGAAATAAGACAGTCACAAAATGATAAATACTGAACGATTTCACTTGTATGAGGTACCTAGAGTATGATTTCAAGCGTCTACTCATACTGTCATCAACGGCTTTTGATTGTCATCTATAAATGGAAATGCTACCTCCTATAACCTACATTCCCACATCATCCAAAATTTTGGTGACTGATTACAGCACACAGATCTATAACAGATGGTCGACTCCAAAAGGCAGGAGCTGGGACTTTTCCCTCTTATATCCCTGGCCCCTACCACAGCGTTTAAAAACAAATCATTAAGTAAGTAGGTGAGGCCACCCTGCCTAAACCTAGCTTGCTGGATATATGGCAGACTGGATGTGGAGGTCTTCAGTGGAAGGGCAACCAGCAGAGGCCCTGAAACCAACACAGATGACTCCCCAACCTGAGCTCAATCCACCCGACCCGACCTCACTTGCCATACGCCACAAGTCAGCGTTTCTCAGCTTTTATTGCACAGGGAAATGCCTGGCCAATGAACTCATGAGTTGCCTCACTGTTGACAGCCCACACATGCCAGGGTAGAGGTGATGTGGTATTCTCATCCTGCTAACCTATAAGTATTCTCTTCTCTACCCTAGGCCTGAAATCACACTGCTGTTTGGAATGAGCGTGGCATTATTTGGAAAAAACATTGAATCCATTGTTTCAGCTGAGTGATTTTTAAGTGTACGGCGCTCTTTTGCCTGCAGGCAAAACTCACCACTGACAGGACTTGCCCAAGAATCTTGACCCTGTGTTTGTAAAGCTGTGATCTGGGCAATGGCTGCTGTGCTCTCAGCTTCTGAGATGAAGGTGTGCAGGCACCTGGTCATTGGAAGGAAAGCGTGTTAGCTGCCAGTTTTGCTCTATGAAGGGTAAGACGCTTGTGTTGAGGAAACTCTGGCTTAATAGTTTTGTGGGACAGACTCCAGGGGAAAAGCCAGGAGAGACAGCTACAGCAGACACAGTACATCCAGGTTAGGAAAACCAACCAGGCTGCACCATTATAGAGGGGCCAAGTAAACACTCAGCTGACTCCAGGCAGGCTTGGATTAACCCAAGTGCTCTGCAGCCATCTCCGGGAGCCAGGGAATTGGGAGGATTGGGCGGTGGAGAGGACAACACTAAAACCTCCAGAACTTGGATTTATATTCTGTTCAAACAAATGGGACATCACCATCATTCTAAACCACAAACGGTGCAGGCCGGAAGTTCACTGTGTCCTGAAAAAGGAGAAAAGACAAATATCTCTGGATCAAACATTTTAGTACATTGTGGAGGCCAAGTGTGGCAGTGAAGGTCTTCGTGTATGTAACGTTCATACCTCATTGCCTAATCTATAGCTTCACAGCATGGTGGGCCCGGCCTGCCCCAGGCAGAAGTGACCGACAGTGACCCCAATACAGAGCCCCAATCAATCAACACACGTCTATTGAAGTCTACAACATGAGAAGAGTTTGAGACAGACTTAAACTCTGGAAGTCTATAATGACAGGCAGTATTGTCTAGGTCATGCCCCTGCCCACCTAGCAAACCCCCTCCTCATCTCCAACTACTGAAATCTGACCCATCCTTCAAGGTCATGTCAAAGACAGTCTTCTTTGTGAAGCCACTTTTGATTCCATCCCCAGCCTCATCGTTATAAATATGATCCTTCCTCTCTTTGAAATTCTCAGAGAATTTAGTTTCTACCTCTATGATGACACTTATCACAATCTGCTTTGGAGGAGCAAAGCAGATTGTGATATTAGCTGATTATTTCCTTCCTTCCTTCCTTCCTTCCTTCCTTCCTTCCTTCCTTCCTTCCTTCCTTCCTTCCTTCCTTCCTTCCTTCTTTCTTTCTTTCTTTCTTTCTTTCTCTTTCTTTCTTTCTTTCTTTCTTTCTTTCTTTCTTTCTTTCTTTCTTTCTTTCTTTCTTTCTTTCTTCTCTTTCTTCTTGTCTTTCTTTCTTCTTTTTTTTTTTTGAGACAGTTT
The DNA here is from genome assembly GCF_049350105.2 of Macaca mulatta. Classification (NCBI taxonomy): domain Eukaryota; kingdom Metazoa; phylum Chordata; class Mammalia; order Primates; family Cercopithecidae; genus Macaca; species Macaca mulatta. The sequence goes on from NC_133414.1 coordinate 30,675,465, forward strand.
CTTGCTCTGTTGCCTAGGCTAGAGTGTAGTGATGTGATCATGGCTCACTGCAACCCCTGCCTCCTAGGCTCAAACCATCCTCCCACCTCAGCCTCCAGAGTAGCTGGGACTACAGGCATGTACCACCACATCTGGCTAATTTTTGTATTTTTTCGTAGAGATGGGGTTTCACCATGTTGCCCAGACTGGTCTTGAACTCCTGGGCTCAAACAATACACCTGCCTCAGCCTCCCAAAGTGCTGGGATTAAAGGCAAGAACCATTGTGCACAGTCTGGAAAAGTTACTTTAAAAAGAGTCAAACTTTCAAACAGGTTATAAACTCCTTGAAAGGAAGATGATGCTTATCAGAGTTGCCCCTGCAATGCTTGGCACAGGGGCCAGCACAGAGCAGATATTTGTTAGTAACTGAACAAGTATTAATAGGTGAAGGTTAAGGATGATGAAGAAAAACATTCAAGTGTAGTTCTTCCTCTCATGTACAGACACCAGAAACACAGTAATATAAGGGCATCCAATGCTGAAATTAAAGTTTTACTGTTGTCAGAACATTTTTCTTATTTATATGGCAGGTTAAAGTTACCAAGGTATCATATTTTCCAAGAATAATAACAAGCACTATACTAACAGTTGAGAGACTCAAGACCTAATCTGGGTTTTGCCACTAACTAGTCACATGGCTTTGGACAAGGCACAATCTCTCAGGACCCAAACCTCTACAATATTAAGAACTCTGACTAACTCATCTCTATGGTTTTACAGCTTTGTAGTTTTGTGAAAATATTTCATGTGTATCACATCTTCTAAATTAAGATGACCCTTGGGTCTATACAGAAATACTAGAAAAGCAAAGCCAGCTCTCTGCTTAGAAAAGTATATATATATACGTATCCATTCCAGAATGGAAGTTGAATGGTGTGTGTGTGTGTGTATATATATATATATATATATATAGTCTGGGCACGGTGGCTCACACCTGTAATCCCAGTACTTTGGGAGGCTGAAGTGGGTGGATTGCTTGAGGGCAGGAGTTTGACACCAACACATCAAAACCCCATCTCGATTAAAAATACAAAAATTAAGATGGCCGAATAGGAACAGCTTCGTTCTGCAGCTCCCAGGGTGACTGATGCAAAAGATGGGTGATTTCTGTATTTCCAACTGAGGTACATGGTTCATCTCACTGGGACTGGTTGGACAGTGGATGCAGCCCACAGAGGGTGAGCCGAAGCAGGGCAGGGCATCACCTCACCTGGGAAGCACAAGGGGTCAGGGGATTTCCCTTTCCTAGTCAAGGGAAGCCATGACAGACTATACCTGGAAAATAGGGACACTCATGCCCAAATACTGTACTTTTCCAATGGTCTTAGCAAACGGCACACCAGGAGATTATATCCCATGCCTGGCTCGACAGGTCCCACGCCCACGGAGCCTTGCTCACTGCTAGCGCAGCAGTCTGAGATTGACCTGAGAGGCAGCAGCCTGGCAGGGGGAGGGGCATCCACCATTGCTGAGGCTTGAGTAGGTAAACAAAGTGGCCAGGGAAGCTCAAACTGGGCAAAGCCTACCACAGCTCAACAAGGCCAGTTGCCTCTGTAGATTCCACCTCTTGGGGCAGGGCATAGCTGAACAAAAGGCAGCAGAAACTTCTGCGGACTTAAAAGTCCCTGTCTGACAACTCTGAAGAGAGCAGTGTTTCTCCCAGCATGGTGTTTAAGCTCTGAGAACAGACAGGCTGCTTCCTCAAGTGGGTCCCTGACCCCTGTGTAGCCTAATTGAGAGACAGTTCCCAGTAGGGACTGACTGACACCTCATACAGACGGGTGCCTCTCTGGGATGAAGCTTCCAGAGCAAGAATCAGGCAGCAATATTTGCTGTTCTGCAGCCTCCGCTGGTGATACCCAGGCAAACAGGGTCTGGAGTGGACCTCCAGCAGACCTGCAGCTGAGGGACCTGACTGTTAGAAGGAAAACTAACAAACAGAAAGGAAGGGCATCAATATCAACAAAAAGGACATCCACACCAAAACCCCCATCTGTAGGTCACAAACGTCGATGCAAAAATCCTCAATAAAATACTGGCAAACTAAATCCAGCAGCACATCAAAAAGCTTATCTACCACAATCAAGTCAGCTTCATCCATGGGATGCAAGACTGGTTCAACATACACAAATCCATAAACGTAATCCATCACATAAACAGAACCATCAACAAAAACCACATGATTATCTCAATAGATGAAGAAAAGGTCTTCAACAAAATTCAACAGCTCTTCATGCTAAAAACTCTCAATAAACTAGGTATTGATGGGACATATCTCAAAATAATAAGAGCTATTTATGACAAACCCACAGCCAATATCATACTGAATGGGCAAAAGCTGGAAGCATTCCCTTTGAAAACTGGCACAAGATAGGGATGCCCCCTCTCACCATTCCTATTCAACATAGTGTTGGAAGTTCTGGCCAGGGCAATCAGGCAAGAGAAAGAAATAAAGGGTATTCAATTAGGAAAAGAGGAAGTCAAATTGTCCCTGTTTGCAGATGACATGATTGTATATTTAGAAAACCCCATTGTCTGAGCCCAAAATCTCCTTAAGCTGATAAGCAACTTCAGCAAAGTCTCAGGATACAAAATCAATGTGCAAAAATCACAAGCATTCCTATACACCAATAACAGACAAACAGAGCCAAATGATGAGTGAACTCCCATTCACAATTGCTACAAAGAGAATAAAATACCTAGGAATCCAACTTACAAGGGATGTGAAGGACCTCTTCAAGGAGAACTACAAACCACTGCTCAACGAAATAAAAGAGGACACAAACAAATGGAAGAATATTCCATGCTCGTGGAGAGGAAGAATCAGTATTGTGAAAATGGTCATACTGGCCAAGGTAATTTATAGATTCAATGCCATCCCCATCAAGCTCCCAATCACTTTCTTCACAGAATTGGAAAAACTACTTTAAAGTTCATTTGGAACCAAAAAAGATCCCGCATTGCCAAGGCAATCCTAAGCAAAAAGAACAAAGCTGGAGGCATCACGCTACCTGACTTCAAACTATACTACAAGGCTACAGTAACCAAAAGAGCATGGTACAGGTACCAAAACAGAGATATAGGCCAATGGAACAGAACAGAGGCCTCAGAAATAACACCACACATCTGCAACCATCTTATCTTTGACAAACCTGACAAAAACAAGAAATGGGAAAAGGATTCCCTCTTTAATAAATGGTGCTGGGAAAACTGGCTAGTCATATGTAGAAGGCTGAAACTGGATCCCTTCCTTACACCTTATACAAAAATTAATTCAAGATGGATTAAAGACTTAAATGTTAGACCTAAAACCATAAAAACCCTGGAAGAAAACCTAGGAAATACCATTCAGGACACAGGCATGGGCAAGGACTTCATGACTAAAACACCAAAAGCAATGGCAACAAAAGCCAAAATTGACAAATGAGATCTAATTAAACTAAAGAGCTTCTGCACAGCAAAAGAAACTACCATCAGAGTGAACAGGCAACCTACAGAATGGGAGAAAATTTTTGCAATCTACCCGTCTCACAGAGGTCTAATATCCAAAATCTACAAAGAACTTACTCGAATTTACAAGACATAAAACAACCCCATCAAAATGTGGGCAAAGGATATGAACAGACATTTCTCAAAAGAAGACATTTATGCAGCCAACAGACACATGAAAAAATGTTCATCATCACTGATCATCAGAGAAATGCAAGTCAAAACCATAATGAGATACCATCTCACACCAGTTAGAATGGCAATCATTAAAAAGTCAGGAAACAACAGATGCTGGAGAGGATGTAGAGAAATAGGAACACTATTACACTGTTGGTGGGAGTGTAAACTAGTTCAGACGTTGTGGAAGACAGTGTGATGATTCCTCAAGGATCTAGAGCTAGAAATACCATTTGATCCAGCCATCCCATTACTGGGTATATACCCAAAGGATTATAAATCATGCTACTCTAAAGACACATGCACACATATGTTTATTGTGGCACTATTCACAATAGCAAAGACTTGGAACCAACCCAAATGTCCATCAATTACAGACTGGAAGAAAATGTGGCACGTATACACCATGGAATACTATGCAGCCATAAAAAAGGATGAGTTCATGTCCTTTGCAGGGACATGGGTGAATCTGGAAACCATCATTCTGAGCAAACTGTCACAAGGACAGAAAACCAAACACTGCATGTTCTCACTCATAGGTGGGAACTGAACAATGAGAACACTCAGACACAAGGTGGGGAATATCACACACCAGGGCCTGTCATGGGGTGAGGGGTGGAGGGAGGGATAGCACTGGGAGAAATACCTAATGTAAATGACAGGTTGGTAGGTGCAGCAGGCCAGCATGGCACATGTACACCTATGTAAAGAGCCTGCACATTGTGCACACGTACCCCAGAACTTGAAGCATAATTTTTAAAAAATACAGAAATTAGCTAGGCACGGTGGTGTGTGCCTGTAGTCCCAGCTATTTGGGAGGCTGAGGCACAAGAATTACTGGAACTCAGGAGGCAGAGGTTGCAGTGAGCCGAGATCATGCCACAGCACTCTAGCCTGGGCAACAGAGCAAGACTCTGTATCAAAAAAAGCAAAAGAAAATTATTGTCCTCTGAGATTTTTCTTATCAATTTTTCTATTTCTAATTAGGTTATCAAATCCTTACTGTGTATATCAAAAAGAAATAACTTCCAGAAAAAAATTAAAACAAATCACATTTCTTTAATAGTTCAATACCTTAACCTTTAGAAGAAAATAAAAATTAATGTCTACCTACATTGGGTCAACATTTTCCCCTGTTCTTACCACTGTAAGAACAAATATAATAATAACATAATAATTAAAATAAGTGGAATATATTCAATAGTACAGTAGTTTTATGTTCATCGCAATTGTTTAGGCCATGAAATCATGCTTTTACTTTATCACCCATAATTTAACTTTCATTCATATTAATTGCTACTTAATCTTTAAGACTAGTGGCATCATTTTCACTTTCAAACAAGTCTATGGAAAGTAATGACTTGAATATCATCTGAGTTTTGAAAATAAACAATTTCTGGCTTTAAAGTTAGTCATCTGTATTTGGTAAGTATTGGAGAGGAGAGAAAGAAAAAAGGCATTACTTCAATTCTAGAAAACTATTAAATATTATCCATACAGTTTTTAAGGAACGGCATGGCCAAAGTACGATGGCTCATGCCTGTAACCCCAGAGTTTTGGGAGGCAGAGGCAGGAGGATCACTGGAGGCCAGGAGTTTGAGACCAGTCTGGGCAACATAGTGAACCCCTGTCTCTAAAAATAAAAATTAAATAAATTAATTAATTAATTAAAATCAAACAAACAATAAAGAAAGGCATGGTTTGAGAGCATCAAATTATGTTCGAGTAGGAAAAACAAGAAAGGAAAGGTTTCATTCAAAACTAGTCTCTCCATACAGAACATTTGGAAAGATGCTTCCTGTTCTTGAAGAAGATTATTCCCTTTGATTTGCCAGTTTTTTGTGTGTTGGTGGTTGGAAGGCAGATTATGAACACAGTACATTGCATTTAAAATATTGTTATTGAAAAACATGATTCAATGTAAATACTGTCATTCAAGATTTATGCTCACGAAAATCTACTCATCAGCCTATGCATCTGTTAGCCCACTATGAAGAAAAGCCTCCTCTTGTAAAGCCCAACCTCATTCACTGAGAACTTCGATGGCAAAGCCTTCAGGGCTCTTTTCTTCTTGAACAGAAACAGTCCTCTAGATCTGGCTCTCAAAATGGAGTCCTGAGATTCCCCCTCTACCCTCAGAGTTCCTCATCCTATACCCTCATCGCCCTCTGGAGTTTCCTTCAAGGCACTTATAGTTGGTAATTATATACTTATTTGTTTGTGAGATTATTTAGTCAATGTGACTCCAGATCCCAGCTCTGGAACCTCATTAGACTGTAAGCTCCTTGAAGGTAGGACCTGTGTTGGTTTCACTCCCCAGGGCCTGGCATAGTGCCCAGCATATGGCAGACACACAATAAAATTTCATGAATAAGTCAAGAGCTGCATATGATAGCACTTTTAGCAGATAACCCTGATAGTTGGCACTCTCAGGATAAAAAATGCTACTCAGATGCTCAACAGTGTTTTTTGCACACCAATATCTAGGTATCCCTGGTTTTGCATCAGTGCTTTGGGACACCAAGGTCCAGGCAGGACAACACTCATTTTGGGGGTCAGGAGAGTTTATCTCATATCATCCTGTATCTTTTCATGACTAATGCCAGACTCCCCAAGTAGCCTGTAAGCTTTGGAGTGTGAGAACTTGAGTGGAATTCAACTACTAGACTTGGTGCTAAGAGGATCTGGGCCCTTTACCCTCAAGTACTTCCAGCCTAGGAGGAACTGATGTGGATACCATTAACTTTAATACCATCCAACTTCCAGTTCCACTATAACACTAAATAAACGTTCCAGGAACACAGAGGAGGGAGCAATCACATCTAAGGGAGAGAGATGCTTCTCAGATGATATACTATTCAATCCATGGTTCTGAAGGCTAAATGATGATATGATAGCAGGCCCAGAAGGGAGCTGATGTACAGACTCCTAGGGAGACACAACAGCAAGAAAAATGTTCCAGGAACCTGGAAAGAGCCATCTGTTTTGGAAGGTAGTAGATCACATGTTATTAGCAAAGAGGAGATGAGTGAAGTTTGGGGGATGAAGAAGTTAGGTTATATTAGAATTAAAATGCGAACGACCAAAATTCAGTGAAAAGTGGTTTAAGCTTCCATTTTTCAAAAAGAGGAAGCCATCTAGGTTTTGTACAAGAATCTTTTTTTTTTGGAAAAATTGCTTGAATCACTTTGGAACTAATTGAATAAGATAAGCGATGGAAAGGAGTCCAATGTAACTAACAGCTAATTAGTTATCAGCTAACTAAGTAGCTAACAGGTGGATGAGGATGCATTAATCAAGATTGGGAAGAGGAGGGAGGTTTGAGAATGGAAGGATGGAAAGGGTAATAATGACTTGGTGATGGTTATATTAAATCATTTTTTTTCTTATATCCTAATACAGAAACCAGTGTAGTGTGCGTATTCCGGAAATGTTCTAATACTGAGACCACTGTAGTGTGTGTATCCTGGACATGTTCTAATACAGAGACCAGTAGAATGTGCTTATCCTGTAAATGTTGATGAAGATGGTGACATATACATTAGTAGTTCCAGGCATTAAGGATCTTCAATGTTGAACTTATGAGTATTGATATCAGCTTACATCTATGCAGCACTTCACAAAGCATTCCATATAAGTGATCTCATTTCAACCTTGGTAAATCCAGTGAGGTATATATTGCCCTGCTACAGATTAGAAAACTGAAACTCAAGAGAGTTTATATATGTCAAATGACTTGCTCCAAGCCATACAACTAGTAAGTATCAAGCGTGGGATCCAAACCTGAGCTTTGTGACTCCAATGCAGTCAATTGCCAGTGTATCTTGCTGCCCACCATAGCGGAGGGTAGCTACAGAGGCAGCAGAAGAATTTATAGTCTTCTCAGTGTACCAGTTTGGCTGTTTTGAGAGATGGGCTCTTTGGTATCATGTTGCTGACGGACCTACACAGCTTTTCTTTGGGTTTACAGTGTCCCAAAGAAAAATAAGAAACAATTGAATAGCTTGCTGCTTTTCTGCTCTGGAAGAGATATATGAGACTATCACTGCAATCTTGGAAGATCACTGAGACTGATGAATTATTGACGAAATATGAGTCATTATGCTTGTGAAAGTGCTAGAACTGTTGACCCTCTGGAAAGAGGGTTAATCTCTGCTATAGTTTGAATGTGTTCCTGAAAGCTTTTGTGTTGAAAACTTAATCCCCAATGCAACAGTGTTGAGAAGTGGGACCTTTAAGAGGTGATTAGGTCCCAAGAGTTCTGTCCTCACCAATGGATTAATACCATTATCACAGGAATGGGTTAGTTATCTCAGAAATGGGCTTTTGATAAAAGGATGAGTTCGGCCCACTTCCTTCCTCTCTCTCTCTCTGTCTCCTGTGCCTTCTTGCCTTCTTGCCTTCTGCCTTACAATAACACAGCAAGAAGGACCTCACCAGATGCAGGCCTCTCATCCTTGGACTTCCCAGTCTCCAGAACTCTAAGAAATACATTTATTTTCTTTATGAATTACTCAGTCTTGTATTCTGTTACAGCAACCCAAAACAGACTAAGACAATCTCCAAGGGAGGTGAGGGAGGAAAAAAACTACAAATTTTTGTTTGATTTGGGGGAATAGGAAAGAGGAGACAGACTGGATCTGATTTCTCTGTAATTTCAGACTCTAAATTTTTATAACCAAAACCTGGAGAAGAAAGGGAGAAGGGAGAACATAATTTGTCCAGGTAAAGGGTATTCCTTCATTAGCTCCCATTTTAGTCCACATGTCCCACAATAGCTAAGTTTTTTATTTGCAAGTAAAATACTTAGCTATTGTGGGACATGTGAGAGTGGCAGCACATTGGTGAGACCTGGAACACCATAGAAGTAGGGGCCATCTTCAGCACCCCTTGACACAGCTCCCCTGTTTCCCAGAGAACACTCATTGAACGATGAAATCACCTTTGCAAAAATGGTAACAATGAGAAAACTATGACAGTGAAAGAGATCTGACCTAACTAATTCCATCTTGCCTTTCACTACCAAACTGCCCCCAGTCATTAGTGGGCATGAGCCAAGCTAACTTTGGGAGATATGTAGTTTATAGTTTAAATGAGAATAGCCCTTTCCGAAACAAAATTTACCTTCGTAAAACTTATAAAAGGCCACCAGATTGGAAGGATGAGAGGGGCCTGAATTCTGCTAAGACTGTAGGTGTAGTTAAATGGTCATCAGCCTTTATGCCAGAGGTTGCAAGATTAGCAACTTCTTCAATTACTCCTACAAATAATACTACTACTGTAGAACCTAAGATTGGCCTTTTGAGATATTTTTTCAGGCTTTTGTGTTCCTGACAACCAGATGGCCCCGCCTGGAAGAGTGACTCCTCTGTGGCCCCCCTCAGAGGCAGACTCAGTGCACAAATACCATTTTCCATGCCCCTATGATTATATCCCTAACCAATCAGCAGCACCCATTCCCTAGCCCCCTGCCCACCAAACTATCCTTGAAAAATCCTAGACTCAGGATTTTCAGGGAGGCTGAACTGAGTAATAATAAAACTCTGCTCTCCTATTTAGCCAGCTCTACATGTATTAAACTCTTTCTCTTTTGCAATTCCTCTGTCTTGATAAATCGACTCTATCTGAGCAGTGGGCGAGATTAACCCATTGGGTGGTTACAAAGATGCTTGGCATCTTTTATGACAACTTCCTATAAAGTTGATATGATAACTTGCATCTTCAGAAACATGGAGCTTGTGTCTAAGAATTATAGCTTGATACAAACTCAGGATAGTGATCTAATTCTTCTGTGCTTATTTATGTAGCTCTGCTTCTAACACCAACTGCAGATGTCACTAAACATTCTCTGGAGTCTCCTTTTAAACCAATTTTAATCCCACTGAGATTAAGAGCAAACATGGGAATAACTGAAATAAGATGACTTTGTGACTATCTTGATAGAGATGTTGTGACTGTAAACCTGTTGATGGTCTTGGGCTACACTACCATCTTTTCATTTCCAAGGCTTTTATTTTCCCCAATTCCATTCTACTTTGTAAATTTTGACTTATTCACCAAGAGTTTTTCTACAGCCTGTGTAGAAAAAGTCAAGGTGTGGTGCCAAGACTAATTTTTTTCTTTTTCCCATATGTTCAATTTCCCACTTAGCAATAACAGACTCTGAGCTGTCTTGCAGAAGTCAACGTCTCTGAGAAATTTGTTCTAAAGCTCAAAGTTAGCTGACTACATTTCCTGGGAAGTCCCCTTCTTACCTTACAGAGCAAGGGATGTTCCCACCTTCCCTGGTCCACACTTACTCATAAAATCTTTCTGATCATTTACTTAAAATTATGCTTAAATTTGACTTGAAAGAGGGATGTGTGTGTGTGTGTGTGTATGTGTGTGTGTGTGTGTCAGTCCCACTTCCTGTGGTTTGAAAAAAACTGACCGTTCCTGACTGTTTGAATTTTATCTTTCCACTTTGGGAGCCACACAGCAGAATTATATTGCTTAGTAAAACAAATGGACTACAGAGGGTCCCTTATGTGGCCGCTTCAAAACAGGAAACTGGGGTGTGATGGGAATGGCTGGTTTTACATAATGAGGCACACTGCGGGCTGCAAACACCGCCCTGTGGGTTAGAGGGAAGTAGAGCCCATCAGGGCCTGATCCATCCAACCCTTTGTTTGGCTTGGACAGCCACACCCTGGGACCCCACTGCCAGGCTCCTTTTGCAGGGTCCAGGCCCCACATCTGACACAGGTCTTAGCAGTAGAATTACTCTCTTCTTCCTGCACCCTAAGAATTGGCAGGACCATGGAGTAGGTTTCCAAGCACATCCCCCACTTGTTCACTGTCCCATTGTATCTCTAGAGCAAGGTTGCCTCCGGGCCCCACGTAGGTGGGCCTGACCGCAAGGAAAGCTAGTGTCCTTTTATGAATACCACTAAAGGAAGAAGAGAGCGTGTCCAAAGGATGCAGATGTGAGTAATCAGATGACGAGAAAAAGCAGAAGGGCACTTGGCATTTCCCCTTCACCTCCACGATCCCTCCCTGTGCTGGATGCGGACACGACTTCCCCTTGTAACTTTGGCTCCGTTGACTGGGAAGAGCCTTCCAAAAGGCCACAGGGAGGTCTACATTTGAAAAACCAATCATTTCCTCTACTGCTGAGAAGTGAGCCAGAGCGACCTAACCTCCACTTCACCCTAGGTAATGAGGACTTGGCTTGCAGTGGTCTGAAAGGGTAATCTCCTGATTGGCCTCCCGAGAGCCCTGTGCCGGCTCATTTATGAAGCTTTAAAACAATTGCAAGTCTTCGGCAAAAGGCCTTCAGGGGCCACCCACGCCGGACATGAATCATTTGCATAAGTATCATTCGCTTCCCACCAACAATGCCACCCACAGACTGCCTGGAGGACCCAGGGGCTTTCAAAGAAGGGAGGAAAACTTCAGCCGTGCAAAGAAGCCCTACCAAAGTTTAAGCTCCTGCCCTCCTGGGGGGGGTGCATTCCTCAGGCCAAGAAGTCGGACTCTGACTTCCTTTGAAATCCCTCCTGGTGACCAACACGGAATTAGTTAAAGTAGTAGGCACTTGGTTGCCTAATCTCCCACGCCAGATTTTCGAACCAAAAAACCAAAAACCCTCGTAAGCAACAGAATTATTACAAAAGTCCAAGAGTCCATGTTTATACACAATTTTCCCATCGAAGGCTATTAAGAGTCCAGCTTGATCATATGGAATATGTGCCCATTTTCATTTTTACTTTTAAAAGGGTTCCCATGTGCCCAAAAATGTTGGAATCTCTGGGCAGAAGTCACCAAGAGAAACCAGAAGGTCATTCTGCCCTAAGCGACTTGGATAGCTTAGCAGTACTGGGGTGTCAACCACTCCACCAAGCCTAGGGTGCCCAAGTAGAAATACATTACTTAATTTGTTCTGTTTTTTTGTTTTGTTTTTTCAGCAGGCAGGAAGACATTTTCAAATTCCAGAAATGCTGACGGACCTCCAGCGTTTCCATGTTCCTCCCCACCTGAAGAATGTTAAGATAAGCTTAATGCGATTATAACGAGACTTATATGCCCGACAAGCACAGTTTGGGAAAGAGATTTGCTTTCAATACTGCAAAATAAGCTTTAATCTGTTAGGTTAAAAAAAAAAAAAGTTCCTGTGAATTAATAATGCAAATAGCACTGTGCTTTCTGAGTGCGACTATAAAAGAATTTAATTACCTCCTATTGTGTCAAGCTGTGGATTCACTTCAATTTTCAGAAGATCCCAGGATGCAGGAGTCAGGGTTTGAACTCCTGAGAAAAGTAAATGCTAAACCCTAAACTGCCGCTGTGTGAAGAATCCTATTGTCCCCGCTGCATAGCAACCAGTCCCCGTAGGAGGATATCCCACTTTGGATAAAATGAAGTGTCCACAAAGTGAAAACAGTCTTGACGCCAGTTTGTGTTAAAACTATATGAATATTTAAAATGCTTAGCATCTGATCAAATAACTGACTCCCGAAGATTAGCTCTAAACCTTAGGCAAGCAGTACAGCGATCATTACACTTCGTAATCACTTTCAGGCAGAACTCATTGGGATGGACATTTCAATTCATAGAATCAACGGCTGGGTCCCCATTTAGGTACTCCATTCCTCCCGGGTGGGCTGACTATGAAGCCCCTGTTACTCCCTGGCGTCACATAGTACCAGCTTATGTCTTAGGAGCAATGCTGGCATGAGGACAAGTGAGTAGAGCCCCACAAATCAGGAATGTGGTGACAAGAACTGCACAGTGGGGCAGGGAGCTAAGAGAAGGGTCTAGTGGGGATTCACAAAGGACAACACAGAAGGTAGCTGTGCAAAGAGGCACCAGAGTCTTCACCCTGGGCCGCTGCAGAGAGCTCCCTAAACCCAGAAAAGAACTTGCTCCCAAAGAAAATCAGATTTACAAGGAAATGGATCTTGGAGAGCATCTCCCCAGGGCCTTTGGCCTCCAACTGGGACAGGCACGTTCCCAGAAGGATGATGGCCACCTCCTCGGTGGGATTTCCCAAGGGCTCCTGCTAGAAGGTGATAGATTTTCCTGGATGACATTTCACAGCAGAAACCACGGGATTGATTTTGAACATAATGGGTCTGTGTGTGCTTCTGAAAGCGTCCCACTACAAATCATCTGCTCCTTATATGGCCCCATGAGGTAGGGAAGCTCTAAAGCCTGCTTTCTCTATTACAGAAGGAAATGAGCACATCATCGCAGCCTCTTGGTAAACTGTACCCCCTCCCTTCCTATGGGTGAAATAAAACAGGAAAAAATGAAACTGGCAGATGTGGGAAGACTGGGAAAGACGCAACAAAGGAAACCAAACGTTGTTTGCAAAATATAAAGGAAGTGAGGGTGAGGACCCCTCCTCCGGGATCTCTGTGTGTCTGCCTCTGTCCTAGCACTGACTGCAGTGACACTGCATGTTTACATGACCATCCCTCCACAGAGCACGTTTCCCAGAGGGCAGGGCCATGTCTTCCTTAACCTGTATTCCCAGTGCCCTACTCATGCCTGGGACACACACACAACATGGGAGGTGCTCCTGAATGTGCAGGTACTAACACGGAGGAGATGCAGTGGATTTGACTTAGAAGATTGTTAAAGGAAGGTGCTGCATGTCCACAGAAAATGATTCAGTTAGGATAAATGCGGAGGCAGCATTTCTGGGGAAAAGGCCTAGCAGACAAAGGAGGTAGGATTCTAGAATGTTCCTTCAGTCTGGTCTACTCAACAGTCTTTTCAAATGCAAACTACCATCTTAGCTTAGGATGGGGAAAGATCCACTTTCTTAGAGATGGGAGCTTGCAGTCACCTGTCACACACTTAAAAAGGAATTTGAGTCCTGGCACTTTGGCTCATGCCTATAATCCAGCACTTTGAGAGGCCAAAGTGGGCAGATCATTTGAGATCAGGCGTTCAAGACCAGCCCTGGGCAACATAGTAAAACCCCGTGTCTACTAAAAATGCAAAACTTAGCCACGTGTGGTGGCACATGCCTTTAATCCCACCTACTCGGGAGGCTGAAGCAGGAGAATCACTTGAACCCCAGAGGTGGAGATTGCAGTGAGCTGAGATGGCACCACTGCATTCTAGCCTAGGCAAAAAAGTGAGACTCTGTCTCAAAAAAAAAAAAAGAAAGAAAAAATTTGATAGGATAGTTGAGGCTACAACAAAGCACCCTCCCTGAAATTGCTACCGTGGGCCAGAAGAATTCTCCCAACACACACACACACATAACAATATTTGTTTATATATGTCCTTACATATATTATAAATATATAGTTTACATATTATATATGCACATATTATATATGTGTGTGTGTGTGTATCTATTTAACTTCAAAATTTGGCCTGAGAAAAGCCATTTTGCTTTCCTTTGAAAAAAAGTTTCCAAATAAATTTAATCTCATAGAGGTTTTGTTTCTAAATGGGAAACTGAACCACAATGCAAAAGAGATTCTTTCTGATAATTAACTTTTGTTCTAGTAGCTAAAATGCTAAGGGGAACTTTTGGTGTATTTTTGTCAGAAGAGCTAAAAATATGAGTCTCTCCTGAATTCCAACAATCTTGTTGATATCAACCTTGGTTCCCAACTTAATGCTCTGGTTCTTAGATTGACCAAATGAGTTCTCTGTGTTCAGTCAGAAATGCTATAAGAGAGTTTTGAGAAGTTTCTGAGACAATTGTCGGGGTAATCATTACAGACAGGCTAAAACAAAGGAAAATATATTATATCCCACTTTTCCAATCACTGTACCCAGATTGAGATCCTACCAGCATCCCCTAAAGTATGTGATGCTATCGCTGTGACAGTTTAAAGAGTAAACTATCTGGGTCCCATTTCTATACAACTTTTGCTGACATTTATCATCTTATCCTAGGCTCTTCTCAGATAAGATGAGCTCCTAGTTCTCTAGTAGAAAATTTTCCACGAAAGCATCAGTATCATCCTTCAATTCCTTCTTTGTTCCAGGGCTCTTCTTCACAGCAATGCTTCTTTCTTATCTACTCATCAAGCTAGCATAGTTTTCATTCATTCATTCATCCACTAGCTGTGATAGTTACTGAGTGACTCTGACAGACAAGGTCTCTGCCCTCATAGAAGTTACATTCTAGCAGAGCAGAGCAATGTAGCAATAAACCAAAGATTAATTATCAGGAAGCTCTTTGGGGTTTACCACAGTGGGAAGAGAAAGTGATTTAATTTACCCCAGAAAAAAATATAACCTCTTAAGCATAAATGGTACAAAATGTAGAGGAACAAGCAGTGCCCTGCTCTTACTAGAAGCTGAATGCTGGTCGTGCAGTGTCCTGCGAGGTTATCCCTGGTCTGTAGAGCAGCTCCGTGCTGATGGGTCTACCTGTGCTCCATTCTCAGGTCCACTAAGTTGACTTCTTTCCAGACAAGGACTTGTTTATGTCTGAGGAATCTACTTGCATAATACGATAGCTGGGGAGCTCACCACAGGAAGTTTCAGGATGGAAACCCAGGAAGAGAAGGGTGGGCGCTCAAACCCCATCTGTTTGCACCAAGGCATCTTTGCCAGCAGCCTTCACTTTCTTCGGCTTGGACCTTGGCTACATTGTTGATTTCACAAGGTCTCAGGCTCCACCAACAGCCATTCGGAAGACGGCCAGAGTGCATGTGGAATCGCGGCTTTGCCATATGATGAACTGCTTTAAGACAAGGTCTACACTGCAGTAGAGCCAGGTAGTACTGCCAGTAGAGTCAGGCGGAGTTTAAGACCAGCTTGGCCAACATGGTAAAACCCCATCTCTACTAAAAATATGAAAATTAATTGTGTGTGGTGGTGGGTGCCTGTAATCCCAGCTATTTAGGAAGCTGAGGCAGGAGAATCGCTTGAGCCCAGGAGGTGGAGCTTGCAGTGAACTGAGATCACGCCACTGCATTCCAGCCTGGGCAAGAGAGTGAGACTTTCAGAAAAAAAATACACAAAATATATGAACAAGTTAATTTTTAATTGCTTTTATAAAAATGGAGTCTCACTATGTTGCCCAGGCTGTTCTCAAACTCCTGGCCTCAAGCAATCCTCCCTGCCCTGGCCTCCCGAAGTGCTGTAATTACAACCATGAGCCACCATGCTTAGCCAAGTCAATTTACTAAAATTCAACTCAGTATATACCTAAAGGAATATAAATCAATCATTCTATTATAAAGATACCTGCACACATATGTTCATTGCAGCACTATTTATAATAGTAAAGTCTTTCAATCGACCTAAATGCCCATCAATGAAAACTGGATAAAGAAAATGTGGTACATATACATCATGGAATACTATGCAGCCATAAAAAGGAATGAGATCATGTTGCAGGGACATGGATGGAGTTGGAAGCCATTATTCTCAGCCAACTAATGCAGGAACAGAAAACCGAACACTGCATGTTCTCACTTATAAGTAGGAGCTGATTGATGAGAACACATGGACCTGTGGTGGGGAACAACACACACTGTGCACCTGTAAGGGTGGGAAGAGAGAGCATCAGGAAGAATAACCAATCGATGCGGGCTTAATACCTGGATGATGAGATGACTGTGCAGTAAACCATCATGGCACACGTTTACCTATGTGACAAAACTGGACATCCTGCACACGTACCCCTGACCTTAAAATAAAAGTTGGAAGACAAAAAAGAGGAACTGATGAATAAGATAAAATAAAATCATTATTTTAAATGATTTTAAAGTTAAATGATTTGAAGTTAAAAAAAAAAAAAAGTCAGCCCAATAGAAAACAGACAAAATGCTTGAAATGCCACTTCATAAATGAGCATAGTATTCAAATGGCTAGTAAACATATAAACAATGCTCATTTGTTTGTCATCAAAGAAATGTACACTGAAATACAGAGATGCAATTACACACTACCAAAATGGCTAAAATTTACACTAAAATTGCCAGATATTGGCAAGAATGTATAACAACTTGAACATGCCCACACTATTCATTAGAGTGCTAATTGGTACAAACCCTTAGGAACATGGTTTGGCATTATTACTAAAGCTAACATATACATGCCCTTTGACTCAGCAATCTCACTCTGGGTTTTCATGCCCAAGAGAAATGTGTTCACCAATAAACACTTACCTGAATTTTTTTAGGAGTGCTGTTCATTGGAGCTAAAAACTGAAAACTACCCAGGTGCACAGCAATGGTAGCATGAATGAATACATTATGTGATATTCACGCAATGGAATACAGGTTGACTATCCCTTATCCAAAATACTTGGGACTAGAAATGTTTCAGATTTTTTATTTTTTCAGGTTTTGGAATAGTTGCATTAAACTCACTGGTGGAACATGCCAAATCCAAAAATCTGAAATCTCAATCTAAATGCTCCAATGAGCATTTCCTTTCAGCATCATGTGGGTGCTCAACAAGTTTCAGATTTTGCAGCATTTTGGACTTCAGATTTTCAGATTTGGGATGTTCAACTTATACTGTACAACAATGAGAAAGAACCACGTACTCACAAAAATATGGATGTATCTGACAGACATACTATGGAGCAAAAGAAACCAGACATAAAAAGTCTTGTATACCTGTAGTCCCAGCTATTCGGGAGGCTGAGGCAGCAGAACGGTGTGAACCCGGGAGGTGGAGCTTGCAGTGAGCTGAGATCCCGCCACTGCACTCCAGCCTGGGCGACAGCGCGAGACTCCGTCTCAAAAAAAAAAAAAAGTATTGTATACACTGCATGATTCCATTTCTATAAAGTATACAAACAAGCAGAATAATGATTACCCACTTAGGATTAGTGCCTGGGAGATAACACAAAAGAGAACTGGAGAACTGGTAACATTGTATTTCTTGCTCTGGGTTCTGCTTGTATGGATGTGTTCAGTTTGTGAAGATTCATTGAGACTGTGATGTGTGCGCATTTCCCTATGTATATTACATTTCAATAAAAAGTAACACACAACCTATATACCACTGTTGCTCCTGCTTCTGTTCTTGTGGACACCCCACACAGTAAAAGCACGTATATCAACTTAGCCAAGTCGACATGTAATTCAAGACATAAACTGCACTTTAAGCCTGCCACGAATACATTTTGTAGAATAATGTAAGAATCGGAGAAATGGGCCACCTGGCAGCTCTACAGAGGTTGGGGGTGTGTGCACGCATAGAAGAGTGGCATGTGGTTTTCACTACTAAAGCACTAGTAAAGTATAATAGGAAAAATATGATGCCCAAAAGAAAGCCAACTGCCGCTGTTGCTCTGGAACTGACCCAGAACAGAGAAAAGCTAAGAAATGGTACCTGGAAACAGAAAGTTAAGTTCATGGAAGAGAACACACGCTAAAGTTTTATTCTTTTTTTTTTTTTTTGAGACAAGATCTCACTCTATCGCTTAGGCTGGAGTGCAGTGGCTCAGTGGCTCCTCTCAGCTCACTGCAACCTCTACCTCGCCGGCTCAAGCAATCTTCCAGTGGCAGCCTCCCATGTAGCTGGGACTACAGGCACACACCACCATGCCTGGCTAGTTTTTGTATTCTTTTTTTTGTAGAGATGGGGTTTCACCGTGTGGCCCAGGCTGGTCTCCAACTCCTAACCTCAATCCATCTGCCTGCCTCAGCCTTCCAAAGTGCTGGGATTACAGACATGAACCACCACACTCGACCTTCTTCTTAAATGAGATAATCTGCTATGGTTTTATGTTAAGGGCCTATTGCCCTGCTTTACATTGTTAATTTTTTTTCTAAACAGGTGAAGCTCTAGTCTGTCCGACTAGATTATAAGCTCATTAAGAACAGGGGCTTGTTTTGTGTCCTCCTTGAGCGCAAGGCACATCAACATCATTTTTTTCATTTCTTTATGGTTAAACATATTTACAGAGACATCCTCAGTTTTAAAATCGGAGACGATGCATTCGAGGCTGAGGCAGAGGCTGCTGGTTGGGTGGTGGTTGGATGGGGAGTGAGCTGAGAAATTGATCCCCTGAGTGTCTTTTGTCCTCTCAGGAGGAATGACTGACTGCAGAAATGGGAAAGGGAGACTATAGCCCCTGACTCCTGTTTGCAGGTATGAATCAAGGGATTATTGAGGGTTGAACGACACGTGCCTGAGCCAACCTTGGAAGCCCATGGCAAAATTGTGCACCAAATTTGGTTCAAAACCTTAAACTTTTATCCTATCTGGAACCTCAGCTTTTCAGAGTTTATTTCATTTCCTAGTGTTACGGGTTGAATTACGTTCCTCCCAAATTTACATGTAAAGTCCTCACCCCTAGTACCTCAGAATGTGACATTTATTTGGAAATAGGTTTGTTGCAGATGTATTAGTTAAAATGAGGTTATACTTGTGTATGATGAGCCCCTAATCTAACATAATTGGTGCTCATATAAAAAGGGGAAATTTGAAAACACACACATACACATACACACACACACACACACACACACACACACAGAGTACCACTGGGACCATGCTTCTTCAAGAAATGAGTCTTGATTCCCTGAAAAACACTAGAAGACAGACAGGAGGTACGGAACAGATCCTCTCTAATAGCCTTCAGAGGGAAATAGCAGTACCAACACTATGGTCTCAGACTTCTAGCCTCCAGAACTGGGAGAAAATAATTATCTGTGGCTTGAGCCACCTAGCTCGCAGTACTTTGTTGCAGCAGTCCCAGCAAAGTAATCAATACCAAGTGTTGAGACTTCGTGATCGATTACAAATCAGATGTAGTCTTCTTATTTTTGGTTTTGATGTTTGTTTGTTTGTTTTGAGACAAAGTCTTGCTCTGTCACCCAGGCTAGAGTGCAATGGCATGATCTCGGCTCACTGCAACCTCCATCTGGAGCAATTCTCTTGCCTCAGCCTCCTCAGTAGTTGGGCTTACAGGTGCGAGCCACCATGCCTGTAAATTTTTGTATTTTTAGTAAAGACAGGGTTTCACCATGTTGGCCAGGCTGGTCTTGAACCCTGACCTCAGCCTGGGATTAAGAGGTCCCAGTGCTGGGACTACAGTGCTGGGATTACAGGCAGAGCCACCGCCCCTGGTCAGACGTACTCTTCTTTAGTGATGTATCCTGGCCTGCTAACAGCATTTAGAATGACATCTAGGGTCTGTGTGTCTGAATGTGGACATTTCAGAAAACATTTTTTCACCTTTGAAAATAAACAAAATATTTTGCCAGGTCTTTCACCAAAAAGTTTTCAAAGTGAATGGGACCTTAGAGATCGAAGGCTCAATCCCCTCATTTTAGAGATGAAGGCATTCAGGTTAAGAGGTGGGAAGTCACCTGTCCTAGGTCAGTAGGTTTGTTGGAGACAGAGTTAAGAGTCCCAGCTTCCAACTTCCAGGTTAGAGATTTTTCCACTAGATTGCAGCCCATCCTGGTGAAAGTGTATGCAGACAAAGGAAATCTACACTCTTCCTTTGAGATATGGCTATACTCGAAATGGCAGGAATCCCACCAAGGCCCTGGAGAAACTATTACATTGTAAAGCTTAAAAGTAGTAAAAAATTTTAATATTCCAAGTCCAATATAGTCCAAAGAAGATCGAAGAGGCCAAAATCTAATTATGTCTCTGAATCTTTGCTTAATCCAACAGGCTATTTGGTATTCCTATTTCAACATTTTGGGGTGTTCCAATAGGAAACTAAACACACTGGGTACATTGACTTTCAGACTTGCAACAAGTAAGTTGTGCCAAACCATACAATTCCACCTCAAGATAATTTTCCCCAGTGGGACAAAATATAAAACAACAGCAGCCAGTGAGTGTACATTAGTTGAAAACACCCACATCGCAATCCAAATCGTGTGCCAGTATTGTTCCTCTCTCTGTCTCTGTCTCTCTCTCCTCTCATCCTTCCTCGCTGTCTCAACCTTCCCAGCTCTTTGATTCCACCAGGAAAATAAAAGAGCCTTTCACGCCAAAACCTAGATGATGGATCAGTTGACCTCGAAACCAAGTTCAGCTGTTTCATGACTGTGTGAGAGTGACCTTGAATAATAGAAATAGCTGCTGGAAAAAAAGTGCTTTTCGTAGTGAAGGGTAGAAAAATAAGAATGACAGCAGGCTCACCTTTCCAGTCTCTATGGTCTGAATGCGTTCCGCCAAATTCATATACTGAAACATAGTCTGCAACGTGGTATTAAGAGATGACGCTTTGGGGAGGTGATTAAGTCCTGAGGGCAGAGACTTCATAAATGAGATTAGCACCCTCATCAAAGAAGCCTGAGGGAGCTTGTTAGCTCCTTTGCCTGTCCTTTGTGTCAGGACACATTGAAGGTGAATCTATGAGGAATGAGGCCTCGCCAGAAGCCAAATCTGCTGACGCTTTGATCTTGAAATCCCAGCCTCCAGAACCGTAAACAATAAATTCTGTTGTTTATAAAACTCAGTGTAAGGTATATTGCTATAACCTCTCAAATGGACTAAGACGCAGTCTATAAAACTTGATGCGACTCTTAGTCTAGAAAATTGCATTTTAGATAATACATTCCACATTTTTAGCACTCTGATAACTAATGTGCATGGCTCATTATTTGGCTGGCAAATAATTAATATAAACCATTCTAGTGGCCAATGAGATGCTCAGAAAAAAAATGCTGTCTTGATACAGAAAGAAGGAATACTAGTTTTGTTTTGTTTTTCAGGTTTTTAAGCAAAGTTTTTAACTGAAGCATAACATGCAAAATGAAAAGTACGCAAATCATAAATGTACAGATTAATGAAATTTTATAAAATATGCATGTTTGTGTAATCACTACCCAGATAATGAAATAGAATATCGCCAGTTCTCCAGAAGCTGCCTATGGGCACCTTCTCCTTCCCTCCACTATTCCTCAGAGCTAACCACTATCCTGATATCTATCACCATTGATTGGTTTTTTTCTTCTTCTGAAGTTTATATATATGCATATACTATATAATCTTTTGTGTCTGCTTTCATTCAACATTATATTGGTAAATTTAATGCACACTTCTTGCATGTAAACAGTAGTCCATTTATTTCATTGCTGCATTGATTCCAATGTATACAGACACCAATATATATCCATTCTACTGTTGAGAGATTTTTGAGTTGTTTCCATTTTCTATTATGAGTAGTGCTGCTATCAACATTCTCGTGCATGTTTATATTGGCTCTATTTCTCTTGGTAGGCCTGGTAATTTCTTTTCTGAAATTTATTTACTTTAAGTTCCAGGCAGGCTTGTTACATAGGTGTGCCATGGTGGCTTGCTGCACCTATCAACCCATCACCTAGGTATTAAGCCCCACATGCATTAGCTATTTGTCCTGATGCTCTTCCTCCCCTTGCCCCCCACCTCCCTATAGGAGCTAATGATAACATCTTAACATATGTCCCTGTGTTGTTTTTCAGAAACTCAGATCCTCCACCAAGGGGTTCTGCTGGTATGCACACCTCAGATGATGGGAAACTGAGAACTGAACTCTGATTGAAGTTCTTTGTTCTAAGTTTCCTCCAGAGGAGCCAGGAGGAAGTCACATCTCCGGGCCAGAGCTAACATTCTTTTCTGCTGACCCCAAGTCTTTAAACAAAGCTCCTCTTTCTAACCAATTGCAAATCAGGAAAATTTAAAGTCTACCTATGATCTGTAAGCTGCTGCTTCAAGATATCCCACCTTTTTACACCCAACCAGTGTGTAACCTCCATGTGTTGATTTATGGTTTTGCCTGTAACTTCTGCTTTCCTAATTGTTTTTTCTTTTCTTTTCTTTTTTTTTTTTTTTTTTGAGACGGAGTTTCACTTTTTCACCTAGGCCGGAGTACAGTGTCATGATCTCGGCTCACTGCAACCTCCGCCCCCCAGGTTCAAGTGATTCTCCTGCCTCAGCCTCCAGAGTAGCTGGGATTACAGGCATGTGCCACCACATCCAGCTAATTCAGTAGAGATGGGGTTTCACCATTTTGGTTGGGCTGGTCTTGAACTCCTGACCTCAGGTGATCCCCCCCCGCCACCTTGGCTTCCCAAAGTGCTAGGGTTCCAGTCATGAGCCACCACACACAGTATAAAATGTATGCTGCCTTTAAAAACCCTTACTTGTAAGGCATCGGGGAGGTCGAGTCTTAAGCACAAGCTGCCCAATTCTCCTTGCTTGGCGCCCTGTACATTAATGCCCTCCTTTCTCCTGCTGCAAGCCGCAGTGTGGATGTTTGACTTTACTGCTCCAGGCCA
Organism: Macaca mulatta; assembly: GCF_049350105.2. Lineage (NCBI taxonomy): Eukaryota > Metazoa > Chordata > Mammalia > Primates > Cercopithecidae > Macaca > Macaca mulatta. Next base: position 30,698,373 of record NC_133414.1, read on the forward strand.
GAGGACCCCAGTTGGATTCTGAATCATTGGGAGTGAAGGAGAAGTGATATTGGTTTTACGTGAAATCAGTGTTGCTTGTTCTTGTGGGGTTCAGTGAATTGTTCCCAGGAGCAAAGGCGCTGATGCAGGCATGGCCTGAAGCTACAAGCATCACCCCCATCCCTTCTCTTGGAAAAATGCCTGTGAAAGTACATTGGTTTGGCTTGCTGATGTCCTCATGTCTCTGTGATTTAAGACTTAGCATCCTAGGATGCAATCAAAGTAGAATTCTATGTTCTTGAGAAATTGCCTTGTGAAGGCCTGAGAAAAGGCAATCCCACCATCGGCCACCCCACAGAGCCACTAATCCTGGCGCAGGAAGTTGTGGTTTGGGAAGTGGGCTTTGAACATTGTTCCTCTCCCTGGGTCTGGCTCCCAAGGGGCCGGTGTGCTGTCAGCTCCCTGCCCCATCCCCAAGCTGACTCTGAAATGAAGATGTATAGACAGGCGTTTTATTGAGATGGACTCTCAGATCAACACCCATGAGTGTGTGCAGGAAGCAGGACCCAGCAGAGGGAGAAGTAGACAGACTTGCAGTTATCACAAGGTAGAGTCTGCGGATCTCATGCCATGCCCTGGAGCTGGAATGCCCTTCAGTGTCGCTCCCAATTGTGGAGCAGGGACCAGGCCTTATGCCGCTGCCTGAAGCAGTCTTTGGATGTGGGCTGTCCCAGGGAAGGGCAGAACCTTGGGAGAGAACTTCTCTTGAGCTGAGGCCAATCTGTGGCCACTGCACTAGTCTGTGTCTCTCGGGCACTTGTTAGAAATGTACATTCTTGTTTACCCCTCCAGACCTTCTGAATCAGGAACTCTGAGGGTGGGTCAAATAGTAACCTGTGATTTAACAAGCCTCCAGGTAATCATGACACCAATGAAGTTTGAGAGCCACTGCCCTAGGGCAAGGCCTGGAGAACTTACAGAGAGGGTTAATAGCCACCCTCCCAGCAGCTGGGGGAATGGACGCTTCAGTCCTAAGGAAAGGGTTCTACAGGCTGGGCGTGGTGGCTCACACCTGTAATCCCAGTACTTTGGGAGACTGAAGTGGGCAGATCACTTGAGGTCAGCAGTTCAAGACCACCCTGGCCAACAAGGTGGAATCCTGTCTCTACTAAAACTACAAAAAATTAGCCGGGCGTGGTGGCAGGTGCCTGTAATCCCTGCAATTTGGGAGGCTGAGGCAGGAGAATTGCTTGAACCCAGGAGGCGGAGGTTGCAGTGAGTCGAGGTTGTGCCATTGCACTTAACTGACGGAGGGAGCTCTTTGTGGCAATAAGATACCAAATTACAAACAGAAGCTAAGGCCAGGGCAGGCGGAGTAAAGTTACCCCCTAATCTTAAAGAAGAAGCTATGTTCTGCCACAAGGGTTTTTCTTTTCCTCTAGCAGATAAACAAGCACTGGCCTGGACATAAGCAATATTGAAATGATTTGCAGCTTGTCCACAGCGAGCTGCTGACTAGCTGACCCCCTGTTCTACCAGGCATAATTACAGCTTTGATTGAACAAGAGACTGATTTCAGTAACTTTCTCCTGATAAGAGCCCACAGACCATGCACTGGTTCTGGCCAGTTTACAGAGGCTGTGTACGGAATGCCTTCACGTCCCTGCTTCCTGTTTTGACGTATAGGGCCTAATTCTAGTGCATTTAAATGTTAAGTCTCCACCCCAAAGTGAACATGGGGCATATGTGACATGCATGTTTGGTACACGTGTGTCAAGACCACCTTCATGAATATTCATAGCTCCTGGTGTAACCTGTTAAAGACGTATACTTGTCCAACCTGTTCAGCTTAAATTCCCGTCTTACCTGTTCCTCCCTCAAAGCCCCTGATAACAGTCTCTGCCTCCACTGGAGACCAGCTGCCCAACCTATCTGGAAGGCCCCCTTGCAGGCTGTAACCCTTTATAAGAAATAGAGTCTCACTTTTAGAAATGGTGTGATTTTTAAGTTAACTGTCACAGCATCAGTGACACAGGCTCGGAGTTCTCTGGGTGGTGGGCATGGGATGGCCACTGCCTTATGGAAGAAGATTGGGAGCCAGGAAGTTTGTGGGGCAGGTGGTGAAGACAAAGGCAGCCTAGATCTTGAGAGCAGAGAATGTAGAAGCAATTCTAACTGTCACTCTCCATTGTATTTCTCTTATGTCATCACCAAATTGTCAATAAAGTGTCAAAAAATGCACAGTCATCTATCAGTTTTACATAGAATTAAAAAATACTGGCCGGGCACGGTGGCTCACGCCTGTAATCCCAGCAGTCTGGGAGGCTGAGGCAGGCGGATCACGAGGTCAGGAGATCAAGACTAGCCTGGCTAACATGGTGAAACCCCATCTCTACTAAAAATACAAAAAATTAGCCGGGCGTGGTGGCGGGCGCCTGTAGTCCCAGCTACTCGGGTGGCTGAGGCAGGAGAATGGCTTGAACCCGGGAAGCAGAGTTTGCAGTGAGCCGAGATTGGGCCACTGTACTCCAGCCTGGGTGACAGAGCAAGACTACATCTCAAAAAAAAAAAAAAAAAGAAAGAAAGAAAGAAAGAAAAGAAAAGAAAATACCTGTCTCTTTTTGCGCAAAGGAAAGATTAACCTCTCTACTATCACCAGGACCAGCATGGGTGGCGGCGTACGACAGGAGCAGGCGTTGGCTGTGTGGGGTGGTCCTCCGATCTCCCGAGGGCCAGCGGCTATAGGGGCAGCATGGTGCCTGCCAGCAGGAGGCCAAAGAAGTGTGATTGACTCATTCCAGAGCACACCCAACACAGAATCCCAAGCCACCTGCAAAAACCAGCCAAGGCTCTTTAAGAAAGCTGCATTCCGGCCGGGCGCGGTGGCTCAAGCCTATAATCCCAGCACTTTGGGAGGCCGAGGCAGGCGGATCACGAGGTCAGGAGATCGAGACCATCTTGGCTAACACGGTGAAACCCCGTCTCTGCTAAAAATACAAAAAAAAAATTAGTGGTGGCGGGCGCCTGTAGTCCCAGCTACTTGGGAGGCTGAGGCGGGAGAATGGCATGAACCCAGGAGGCGGAGCTTGCAGGGAGTGGAGATTGCACCACTGCACTCCAGCCTGGGCAACAGAGCAAGACTCCGTCTCAAAAAAAAAAGAAAGCTGCATTCCAGGGGCTGAAAGTCTATTGTGATTTGGATATTTACAGGGTAGCTATGACATTTTTACAAATTAACAAGCTACTGTGCTATGCCCTAGGCATACCAATTACAACAGCATCTTTGGACTCATTAGTTCCCTTGGGAAACCTCACAAAGACTGTATTGATTGCACTGACAACTCAGTGGCACAATCATAGCTCACTGTAGCCTGCAACTCCTGGGCGTAAGCCATCCTCCTGTGTCAGCCTCCCCAGTAGCCAGGACTACAGGCCTGGGCTACCACAACTGGCTAATTTTTCTTTTTTTTTTAGACAGAGTCTCACCCTGTCACCCAGGCTGGAGTGCGGTGGTACAAAGTTGGCTTACTGCAATCCCTGCCTCCTGGGTTCAAGAGATTCTCCTGCCTCAGCCTCCCCAGTAGCTGGGATTACAGGCGCCTGCTCCCACACCTGGCTAATTTTTGTATTTTCAGTAGAGACAGGGTTTCAATACTAGGTTGGTCTTGAACTCCTAACCTCAGGTGATCTGCCAGCTTTGGCCTCCCAAAGTGCTGGTATTACAGGCATGAGCCACCATACCTGGCCTAATTTTATTTTTATTTTTTATTTTTGTAGAGTCCAGGTCCCACTATGTTGCCTAGGCTAGTCTCAAACTTCTGGCCTCAAGCAATCCTCCTACCTCTTCTTCCCAAAGCTCTGGGATTACAAGCATGAGCCACCATGCCCAGCCATTACTGGCATTTAATTCCATGTCCCAGGTCAAGCAGATGGCAAACATGGAAGATGGGACTTCATGGGAAAGAAATGATCAAGCTGATGTGGTCACCTTAGGATGACGAAAATTCACCATTTTTAGTAAGGCAAATGGTGTATAAAGACTCCGCCACCAGTGAGTCTTGTCAGGTCAATTTCATGACTGTCAATCAATCATTCTATGATTTAATTTCCATTTAAAAGTTTTAGTCTTTTTTCATTGCCCTGCAAATCAACCGAAGTAAATCATTATACTTACAGTCATGCACCACATAAGGATGTTTAAGTCAATGAAGAACCATTTATGTGACCACAGTAGTCCCGTAAGATTATCATGAAGCTGAAAAATCACCTAGCCATTATAATGTCATAGCACAATTACTTTTCTTTTTCTTTTCTTTTCTTTTTTTTTTTTTTAGATAGAGTCTCACTCTGTCGCCATGCTAGAGTGCAGTGGCACGATCTCAGCTCACTGCAACCTCCACCTCCCAGGTTCAAGCGATTCACCAGCCTCAGCCTCCTGAGTAGCTGGAACTACAGGCATGCACCACCACGGCCTGCTAATTTTTGTATTTTTAGTAGAGACAGAGTTTCTCTGTATTGGCCAGGATGGTCTCGATCTCTTGACCTTGTGATCCACCCACGTCAGCCTCCCAAAGTTCTGGGATTACAGGCGTGAGTCACCACACCCAGCCTACTTTATTTTCTAATAAATGTGGTGTAGCCTAAGTGTCCAGTGTTTGAAAAGACTGTAGTCATGTACAGTAATGTCCTAAGACTTCACATGGATTCAACATTCACTCACTGACTCACCCACAGCAACTTCCAGCCCTCCAAGCTCCACGCATGGTGAGTGCCTGTTCACCAAAAATGACAAACTGAGACCAGAGTCTCCATGAGTCGGAGTTTACTGAGCCAGAGCCTGAGGGCACGCCCAGGAAAAACACTGTTACAGAACATTTCTGTGTGGCTGGTGCTCTCTGAAAGAGGTTTTCAGGTGGTTTTGTATTTACACATTTCCGAAAAAGAGGGAATGCCTGTGGGAAAGGGGCAGGTAGGTGGTTAGGTGAATGGTTACATTATTATGAGACTTTAGTTAGTCTCCAGTAAATCCACATTTTACATAAGATAAGGTGAAAGTTTGAATAACAAATGGAGTAAAGGAAGAATGAATTATGCAGACATCTCAGGGTAGATGGAGGAATCATTGAATTTTTTTTTTTTTTTTTTTTTTTTTTTGAGATGGAGTCCCGCTCTTGCCACCCATGCTGGAGTACAATGATGTGATCTTGGCTCACTGCAACCTCCACCTCCGAGGTTCAAGTGATTCTCCTGCCTCAGCCTCCCAGATAGCTGGGATTACAGGCATGTGCCACCATACCTGGCTATTTTTTTTGTATTATTAGTAGAGATGGAGTTTCACCATGTTGGCCAGGCTGGTCTTCAACTCCTGACCTCAGGTGATCCGCCTGCCTCTGCCTTCCAAAGTGGGGATTACAGGCATAAGCCACTGCACCCGGCCTGATCTCATCTTGTCTTTGTTCCACACCTGGGAAGAGAAGCTTATGATCGACATGATTAGCTTGGAAACTAACAGACTTTAGTTTTAGGAGCTAGACTAAGATTGTAGACCTAAAGTCACAATTCACATGCCCTTGTTTATGGGAGGAGATACATCTCAAGAGCTTTTGAGTCCAGCGAAGAATTTACTTATGAATGATTTGTGGGGACAGCCATCCCAGATGCCTAAGGCCTTTTACCTTTCCATGGGGATGTGGCTAATGTTTAAATGCTTTGGCACAAGGTTGAGAGGTAACCTCTATTCATTTGGGAAGAGGATGGCAATGGTGCTGTGTGACTCAGCCTCCAGGCTTAACTTTCTCCCTTTGGCATAAAGAGTCTTGGGGTCTGATATTTTTAATTTCCCTTTATGTTCGCTCTCCACTCACTCAATGACTCGCCGGGAGCAATTCCAGTCCTGCAAGCTCCATGATGGTAAGTGCCCTATATAGGTGGACCATGTTGTATCTTTCATACCTTATTTTTGCTTACCTTTTCTATGTTAGAGATGGTTAGATAGAGAGATACTTACCATTGTGTTCCAGTTGCCCACAGTATTCAGTACAGTCACATGCTGTGCAGGTTTGCAGCCTAAAAGCAATAGGTTACACCATAGAGCCTGAGTGTGTAGGCAGCTGTGCCTCAAGTGTTTTGTTTTGTTTTGCTTTTTTGAAATGGAATCTCGCTCTGTGGCCCAGGCTGGAGTGCAGTGGTGCCATGTTGGCTCACTGCAAGCTCTGCTTCCCAGGTTGACGCCATTCTCCTGCCTCAGCCTCCCGAGTAGCTGGGACTACAGGCGCCCACCACCACCCCCGGCTAAGTTTTTGTATTTTTGGTAAAGACGGGGTTTCACCATGTTAGCCAGGATGGTCTAGATCTTCTGACCTCGTGATCCGCCCGCCTCGGCCTCCCAAAGTGCTGGGATTACAGGCGTGAGCCACCGCGCCCGGCCACCTTTAGGTTTTCGTAAGTACATTGTAGGGTGTTTGCAAATGACAGTGAATTTCTCCCCTTTAAGTGACACATGATCATTTCCTAGAAAAAAAAAAGGCGTCTTTCTTGGGTCTGTCCCTAGAAAGGGTTCTTGGATCTCGTGTAGGAAGGAATTCAAGGAGAGTCACAGAGAGCAGTGAGAAGAGATCGTTTATTGAAAGCTACTGGGATGCAGAGTAGGGCAACCTCAGAAAGCAAGCGGAGGCACACCTCATCTTTGTTTCTCATCGAGGGGTTTTGTCTATGTAGAAGCTAAGCCAAGCTGTATCTATGTGTAGGTAGGCAGACAGCATGATAAAATTTATTATTCTGTTGATTTAAAGAAAACTTTGACATTTTAGTGTGTGTGTACTTGAAAGCATCAAGTAATTAATCTTGAAAACATATTGTCGTTAGTATTGGGACATCTGGACTTTCCACTGTTGCAGGAGTGTGTCCTCGTAGGTATGTTTAAACTGTTTCCTTTCAACTGTAAGCATCTTAAGACTATGGGTCATGAGTAACAATGAATGTGCCCTGTTGGTCTCAAGACAGAGCTGAACTTAAAATGGCATTACCATGGCTCTCCTAGACTTCAGCTTCCCTAAAATGAGTGGAATAGAAATTACGTTCCATGAATAGTTTCACTATGTTCTGCTCCTCTCCTCCAGCTCCTGTTACAATCACTTTGAAATTAGAAATTTGGTGAAATATTCCAAGGATATCATCCCAAAGGGGATTATGAAAATCAATGAAATAATACATTCTTAATTTTAAAAGTTCTTGATAGAGTATAGCCCTGGACTTCAAAAAATTTCACAAAGTCTTAGAGATGTACATATAAGACAAAAAGTAAAGTACAGGAACAAATTGACACATACAATTGAAAATGAGCTTGATTCAGATCCTTCATTGACTGTGGTTGAAAACTGCTTATGAGGGCAGGTTTGCATATACACAGAAAATAAACCCTGCATCTTTTTTTTTATTCCAACAAGTCAAGCATTTATAGACAAGAGTAGAGAAAAGTGGAAACTCATCAAACAAATAATGACATAAGTAGAGAAGTCTGGCACATTGATGTTATCACCAGATATGTCTTCATAGGAAGGAGCAGTGCACATTGAAGTTGACCGCTACTGCAGCCACTGCAGAGCCCAGCCTCACCCTCAGGAAAAGTGCAAATCTCAGAACACCGCATACACCAGGATCCTGTCCCCATGAGCCTCATGGCTTAACTCTCTGTACCTTCTTGATTCAATTTGGTGCCCTTTCATTTAATGTCTCTTTTAAACCTTTCTCCATACACATGTCTCTCTCCCCAAAAGAAAGAAATTTCTAAAAATACATGTAACTGTAAGCAGTAGAACCTTTTCTGTAAATGTCACATCCTTGTTCTTTTCTGTTTGTTTTTTGTTTGTTGGAGGTTTTTGGGGGTTTTTTTGTTTGTTTTTGAGACGGAGTCTGGTTCTGGCGCGATCTCGGCTCACTGCAACCTCCACTTCCTGCATTCAGGCAATTCACCTGTCTCAGCCTCCCAAGTAGCTGGGATTACAGGCATGCATCACCACACCTAGCTAATTTTTGTATTTTTAGTGGAGATAGGGTTTCACCAGGTTGGCCAGGCTGATCTCAAACTCCTGACCTCAGGTAATCCGCCTGCCTCAGCCTCCCAAAGTGCTAGGATTACAGGCATGAACCACCGCGCCCAACCCCTTGTTCTTATTTCATATTCTTTTCCTCTCCCGGTCTATCTTCTTTTGTCATTTCACTTTTTGTGTACATCCTTTCCCCAGATGGCAAGCAAGAAAAAAAAAAAAAAACATAAAACAACAACAAAAAAACCTCAATCCTGTCAATTGTGAATATTTATTAGCAGCTTTCATTAAAAGAAATATTAGAGATAAGCTTAAAACTCTTAGCCATTTTTTCCCTTGATGTTCGTATCCACCTACCACTTTCCATTCTAATTCACAGTTAATATTATCTGCATTCTGCTTCAGATGACGTGCCAGGTTAGTGACACACCCTGGCCTCAGTGTTCTTATAATCATGTGTCCCTGAACATAAACAGTAAGACATATGATCACTTCAAGGAAGTGAAAAAAAAAACAGATTAATATAACAAAGCCAAGGATAACAAGTCAGAATATTCTAGTCAGAGGACATTGTAAGAAATTATCTAGCAAAAGTCTTCTACCGAGAGATGAGCGAAAAGAGGGAGAGGCTGCTGTGTGCTACCCTTGACCTTGGGAAAGCATTTTAACAAATCTACACTTCAGTTTTGTGATCCGTAAAATGAGGCTAGTACTAATACCTACTTCATGGGGCTGCTGTGTAAATGAATATGGTAATCCCTGCAAAGTACTTAATAGCGCCTGGGACATAGTAAGCCCTCAATTACTATTAACTGTAATGAAAAGATCATGATTGTTATGGTGCCCACACCACTGAGTATGTTGGTGGTTAGCAAGTACTAGACACTAAGGGTCTTCGTTCTTAATCATGTGTTTTAGGAACGGGATAGCTTTTCCTCTCATGAGTGGCTGGAGCAATGAGGGGTGCCCTCATCGGATCTGTAGGACGTTTGAGCTCACAGCTGGAGCCAGAATGATGCAGCCTCTTTTCAGCCCTGTGGCTTTGGTATTTTGCTTCTACAAGCCTCAGTTTCTCCACCTTTGATGAAGGAAATGAGGGCATGCCTTACAGATGGTGATGAGGCTTGAGATTGTGCATGGAAGTAGGAATGATCTGGGCGTTGGGGGCATGGTGAGGAGACAGAGAGGGTGGGCATCTCTCTTGTTCACAGCCTGCCAAGTCTGGATTCTCTCACTCTCCCAGGAACCCCTGACATGCATCCATTTATTCTTCGGAAATTGTTTTCAATTGCAGCAAGTAAATATGCAACTACTGTGTATGAAATGCACTGGCTCAGTTACGAAGAGGGAGCTACCAGAAAGAAAACGTATCCAAGAGAACATTTCCCAGTGAAACCAGATCAGACCAAGGATTTACACCTCTTCTGCAGGAGCAAAAACATTTGCTTTCCACGTCATCCAAATGTTTGCAGCTTTGATGCCAAACCTAACGCGCTAAGCCCGGGCAGGCGCGGCAGGCTCCGGAGCGATTCTGTGGGCTGGGCAAGCCAAGGTTTAGGAGCCCCTTGTCCACATAAGTCACAGCAGTTCCTCACTTTGTGGAGGAAATTAGCTCAGAGAAATGCCAAGTGTGATAAAAAATGAAATAGATTGACATTCCAATAAAATAAGCTCGTCTACCCTCTGTACACCCCCTGGGTCCCTGGAGATGTATATATTCCAGAAATAGCATTACATTCACATTACAGCATATTCTTGGTTCAAAACTAACACATCAGGGCTCTGACGCTCCCAAATCTGCCAGGAGACAGCTCTGACTGATGTCCAGCTCACTTCCACACGATGTTACAAGTTACGATTACTGATGATGACAGATCGTTACCAGGGGAGTGTTTTCACGGAATACGCAGATTGGAAACCCAAAGGAAAACCAACATATTAAAGGGACGTGAAAGCCTTAGCTTCATGCAGCGGAATGCGACATTACCCCCTATTCAGCACAGGGGTGGAAGGCAAGGAGGAGGAACAGAAGAGGTTTTCACCCACCATTAGGAGGTCTGGGTTCCATCCCTTTTTCATGCCAACTCACCACCCGGCCCCGGGGTTAACTGCTATGTGGCTTTACCCAGGTCTCCCGTGAGCTTTAAGGGTGAATGAGCTAATGTTGAGATTTGTAGATAAAAGCTAGTAAAGTACACAGGGCACTCTCTGAGTTTCTGAAAGACGACTTGTTAATGTTTGGGAAATTGCAGAAAGTCTCTTGACAGGACCAAGGATGTCATGCTTTCTGTGCCCTGCCTGTGTTGCCCAGGGAAGAAGACACTGTTCTTTCCTTCCTGCCCCTGTGGAAGGAGGGGCCTTCCACATTGGCCAGGGCGAGGAGGTAGAGGAAATACCGGGAACCACATATCCAAACAACTTTGCCCTCTTCTGTTTTGTAGATAAAGTATTTGAGGTGACGCTCACAATTCAAGGAGATACCTCAGGGTGTAAGATTTATACCAATTTAAACTACAAGTCCAGAGAAAAGGAAGTGTGGGAAATTCCCTTTAACTGATTTTGGGAGAGAAAAGACAGGATTGAGAATCAAGGAAACATTTCTGCTTTTATGTGTACTGGGACATTCTTGGTGGTGTAAGATAACAAATTTTGCAGTAGATCTTTAGTTTATGCCTTTCGCTGGAGGCCCCTCTTCATTCCCATGTAGCTGACCCCCACTCCTTCCTCTTTAAGTTGTCTTTTGCATTATTTTACAAAAGTAAGACATGCTTATTTGAAAAGATTTACGCAATATGATATAGGAAATAAAACTGAAGATCTCCTGTCTTAACCTTAATCTCTAATCTTAACCCCTTGCCATTAGCCACAGTTAAATTATCACTGATGGCTTGCCAGTGCAATCAGAAATGTAGGTATGTTTGTGTGCATGCCCATAGTGGTAGGTTTTTAAAAAGCTATTACTGAGATCATACTATGGACATATTATTCTGTGACATCTCTCTAATGTGTATAATGATGTATAATAGACATCTTATCATCTCACTATTTATCTTTATTTCTTTAAAGTCCTGATTAAGCCTACCCCTTTCATGAAAGTTTTTCTGCCAATTTCAGCTCTCCTTCTCTTGAAACAAGAAATGTAATAGTATTGAGGGTATTACGTGCATCTGGGTTCTTATGGCACATTTTATGTCTACTGTCTTGGATCTTCCCAACAACCTTACAATGTTGGCATTATGATCCCCCTTCTGTGGAGGAAATTGAGGCTAAACAAAATTCCTTACATTGCCCAGGGTCAGGTAACTGTAATTCCATGGAAGAGCCAGACTTTGACCCAAATAGTTCTGGCTCCCAAGCCCATGATCTTTCCATCATCTGCACTGGGCTTTCATTCTTTAGTTCTATCCACTCATTCACCAAATAGTTTCTGAGTTTCCACCATGTTACTCTGCTTTTTCTGGGTGCTAGAGATTCAGTGGGGAGCAAAGGCAATTTTTCTCACCTTCTGTTGCTTACTTATTTCCTGTCTTATAACATGCCCGGCCTTATTGATAGACTGCAGTTTGCCATTAGTATGGGTATGATGGAGGTTTCTATCAAATCAAACTAAGACTTAGTAGAAATGCAAGACATTTTGCCTCACCATTAGAAGACAATGGCAGAAAAATCTCATTATTTTTCAAAAAGCCAAAATGTTATTTTTATCTCACTTGTTTAAAATCACAGAGAAAAGTAATTAATAACCCTCTTTTTAATCATATTTAATCTTAATCATATTTGTCTTCATCATTAGTCTGCTCAGGCTGCCATCACAAAACACCATAGACTGAGTGGGTTGAGCAACAGGCATTTATTTCCATAGTTCTGGAGGCTGCAAAGTCCCAGATCACAGTGGTGACCGATTTGGTTCCTGATAAGGGCCCTCTTCCTGGTTCATAGACAGTCGCTTTCCTGGTGTGTGCTTACATGGCGGAAAGAGACGCCGATCTCTCCCTCTTCCTCTTCTTATCAAGCCATTAGCCCATCACGTGGGTACCACCTTCATGACCTCATCCAACCCTAATTATCTCCCAAAGGCCTCATCCCCAAATAGCCACATTGGGGTGGGGCTTCAGCCTATGGATTTTTAAAGGGATACAATTTAGTCCATAACAATGTTCTTCTCTTAACTAATTCTTACTGTAATGAATATTTAGGGACTGGGAGAGATGGCTTACGCCTGTAATCCCAGCACTTTGGGAGGCAAAGGTGGGAGGATACCTTGAGCCCAGGAGTTGAAGACCAGCCTGTGCAATATAACAAGACCCCACTCTATAAAAAAATCAAAAAATCAGCTGGGTGTGGTGGGGTACACCTATAGTCCCGGGTACTAGGGAGGCTGAGGTGGAAGGATGGCTTGAGCCCAGGAGGTCAAGGCTGCAGTGAGCCACGATTAAGTCACTGCACTCCAGGCTGGGTGACAGAGCAAGACCCTGTCTCTAAAATACATATATATACATATGTGTGTGTGTATATATATAATATATGTATAATATCTTTACTATATACAATAAATTATATGTATTTAATATATATGTATTTGCTGTATATAGCGAATATACAGCAAATACATATATAAATTTACTGTATATAATAAATATAATAGTATATTATAGTATAGTATTATAGTACATATAACAAATATATAGTAAGTATATATATTTACTATCAAAAAACAAAATGACATTGAGCTTTAAGCTGCCATCCCTCTAAGTATTTCTGTTTTTATCATTCATACATTTTATGTGTGTGTGACAAAGTCTCACTCTGTCACGCAGGCTGGAGTGCGGTGGCACCATCTTGGCTCACTACAACCTCCGCTTCCTGGGTTCAAGCAATTCTCCTGTCTCAGACTCCCAAGTAGCTGGGACTACAGGTGCACCCCACCATGCCAGGCTAATTTTGGTATTTTTAGTAGAGATGGGGATTTGCCATGTTGGCCAGGCTGGTCTTGAACTCCTGACCTCAAGTGATCTGCCCGCCTTGGCCTCCCAAAGTGCTGGGATTACAGGCATGAGCCACTACGCCCAGCCATTTATACACTTTTTAAAGATAACTACAAGAAAGAGATCTTTACCTGGTCAGGAAAGTAAGAGATAAAAGCATTTGTGGATCTTCCCAGGACCTCTTTCTGATGTAAACGCTATGCAAGGACACACGTTTCAGAGACATGCCCCGTCCATTCAACTGCGCCACTGCCATGGGAGGCCATGGAAGCCGGCAGCTGTAAGCATGGGAGAGTGACAGAAGAAGGTACATGGACTTCATTTAGAATATGTAAATTAATCAAATGAGACACATTTAAATTATGTCTAAATATTGGCTCTAGAAATTGCATGTGTGGTGAGGGAAACTGGGGATAACTCCTAAGGAAAAAAATGCAGAATATATATATATATATATATATATATATATATATGTGTGTGTATATATATATATATATAAAGTATAAACCTCTTTGAGTTGTGGGCAGTAAGGTGGAAGGGAAATTCATAGGTTAGCCAATGTATGAGTGAAAGCATTCAAGTATATGATTTGAAATAATTTTTGAGCCCAAAAATTTAAAATTTGCACCCAAAGTTTTGTTTCACGTGTTGACCAACCACCTATCAGAGCCCCCTTCAAGTAGGTTATTTCACAATTGACCCTGTCATAAAGGAAAACTTTCACTGAAAATATCTTTTTTTCTTTTTGAGGTTTTCCCTCTATATGGAGTTGTGGAAAAGTAGAATTTCTGACGGAAACTGTCTTGCTTTATAGCTAAATATAAGAGCGAATCTAAGCACTGCAGAAAATAATTATCCAGAAGTGGCCAAGGAAGCATTCCTGGCTTGTAGTCATGTGGTCTCAGGAGGCGGGCAAGCTCTTTGCACAAAACCCAAACCTTACAGTATGAATGGGCACGGGTGTCAAATCAGGGTGAATAATTCAACACAAGAACCAAGCCCAAAGGCCACCCAAAACTAAGTTCAGTGACTGAGACAGAAGCCCAATAGGGGTGCGGCACTGTGCCCACATTCAACATAAAAAATAAATGAATGGGCCACTGTGGGCAGATGTGAGGACATCCCAAGTTATCCCCTGGGGACCAACCTCCCCACCCCCAGGTCCATCCCAGGTCTGGAAGAGTGCTTTTCTCTTAACGCATCACCACCTTCGAATGAAGAAATTTTGTTTCCAGAAACTTCTTTTCTTTTTCTTTTTCTTTTTTTTTTTGTGACAAAGTCTCACTTTAACCCAGGCTAAAGTGCAGTGGTGTGATCATGGTTCACTGCAGCCTCAGCCTCCATGGGCTCAGGTGATCCTCCCACCTCAACCCTCCTAGTAGCCGGGTCTATAGGCCACACTCCCACGCCTGGCTAATTTTCGTATTTTTTGTACCGGCAGGGTTTTGCTAGTGTTGAACACCTGAGCTCAAGCAAGCCACTTGCTTTGGTTTTCCAAAGTGCTGGGATTACAGGCATGAGCCACAGTGCCTGGCCTCCAGAAAGTTCTTAATAAAAAGGAAATAAGCTATATGGAGTGATGGACACATTAAGCCATCATCACCCAGTGTTCTCTTTATACAGATCATTCATTCAATAAGTGGCCTCTCAAATTCTGCTTTTGGAAAGCCACCATACCAGGCACTGAAAAGGGTGCACTAGATGTAGACCAAATATTTAAAGCTCTGTTATCACGGAAATCAAATGAGTGAACAAGTGTCAAGGTACATTTGACCCTTCCAGTGTCTTCCCGATGCTGTTAGCTCTGATGGGAGTTAAGATCTTGACTCTGGAGCCAGGCTGCCTGGTTGTATTTAGGATCCACTACTAGCTGGTGTCCTTGGGAAAACAAAATAGGGATAATAAGAATATCTTATTCATGGAGTGGTCGCAGGAATTAAGTGAGATGATATATAGGAAGCAAGGATTAAATGAGATGATACTTAGGGAGCTATAACAATGCCTGGAGAGAGCATGTGCTTTGTTTTTGTTGTTATTGTTAATACTGTTTCTATGTTTATATACTTTTTTCTCTTAGAAAAAGAAAATTTTAGAATTTTCCTTTAGAGAAGAAAATTTTTTTCTAAAACAATATTTTTTTGGCCAGGCGCGGTGGCTCAGGCCTGTAATCCCAGCACTTTGGGACACCGAGGCGGGCAGATCACGAGGTCAGGAGATCGAGACCATCCCATCCTGGCTCACACAGTGAAACCCCGTCTCTACTAAAAATACAAAACACTAGCCAGGTGTGATGGTGGGCGTCTGTAGTCCCAGCTACTCGGGAGGCTGAGGCAGGAGAATGGCGTGAACCCGGGAGGCGGAGCTTGCAGTGAGCCGAGATCACGCCACTGCACTCCAGCCTGGGCGACAGAGCGAGACTCCATCACCAAAAAAAAAAAAAAAAAAAAAATTATAAAATATTATTAGAAAAAATATTTTTTCTAAAAAACATTTTTCATATATAGTATATATAGTATGTATACATTGCCTATATATACACTACATATATATGTAGTGTGTGTATATATATATATGTATAGTAGAGATGGGGTCTCACTGTGTTGCCCAGGCTGGTCTTGAACTCCTGAGCTCAAGCAATCCTCCTTCCTCGGCCTCCCAAAGTGCTGGGATTACAGGCATGAGACACCGCACCTGGCCTAATGCTATTTCTATAATGAATTTTTGCAACTCTAATATCTCATACATAGTCTAGAAGCCCTATAAACTAGCTACTCGTGTTCTTTAAAAGATAAAGTAAAACAGCAACAACGAAATAAAACGGTAGAATAAAAGTGCAAAGTTCTATGGCAGGATGGCGAAGGCTTAGTGTTGGAAACAATTATGAGAAAGAGGCAAGTCCCCAATCTTCTAAAGTTTTGTTTTCTAACCTGTAAAATGGGGAGAATAATGAGTGCCTTGTTTTGGAGATGAGATGAAGTAATGTATGTAAAATTAGTAGGTTTGGTAGGTGCTATTACAGTGCAAATCGTTAACTGAGATGTCATTTTTGATTAAAAGAGGAAGGTGGCCAGGCACAGTGGCTCACACCTGTAATCCCAACATTTTGGGAGACTGAGGCAGGTGGATGGCTTGAGTCCAGGAGTTCAAGACCAGCCTGGGCAACATGGTGAAACCAAGTCTCTATAAAAAATACAAAAAAAAATTAGCCGGGTGTGGTGGCTCGCGACTGTGGTCCCAGTTACTGGGAAGGCTGAGGTGGGACAATCGCTTCAGACCAGGAGACACTGGTTGCGTTGAGCCAAGATGGCACCACTGTACTCCAGTCTGGGCAACACAGGGAGATCATGTCTCAAAAAAATAAAAATAAATAAATAAAACCGGTCTCGGTGGTTCATCTTTGTAATCCCAGCACTTTAGGAGGCCATGGCAGGCAAATCACCTGAGTTCAGGAGTTCGAGACTAGCCTGGTTAACATGGTGAACCCCCGTCTCTACTAAAAATACAAAAATATAGCTGGGCGTGATGGCACCTGCCTGTAGTCTCAGCTACTCAAGAGACTGAAGCAGGAGAATTGCTTGAGCCCAGGAGGCAGAGGTTGCAGTGAGCCAAGATCACACAGCTGCCCTCCAGCCTGAGAAACAGAGTGACAGTCTTTCTCAAAAAATAAAAACATTAAAAAAAAAATACAAAATAAGGCATGCTGGCTCACTCACGATATCCACTAGGTGGTGCTAGAAAACAATGCCCAACCATGAAGCTTTCCTTTTCAAAGACCTGGCATTTTATTCTTTGATTTGAGTGTGTCAGAAAACAGTTTTTTCTTTAAAAATTGTTTTTTATTTCAATAGTTTTGGTGATACAAGTGGTGTTTTTTGTAACATGAATTATATAGTGGTGAACTCTAAGATTCTAGTGCACCCAAATAGTGTACATTGTACCTAATGTGTAATCTTTTATCCCTAGCCTCCTTCTCCCTTCTGCATAAACTCCATGATGTCACACTGTATACTTTGCATACTTGTAGCTTAGCTCCACTTATAAGTGAGAACATGTGGTTTTGGTTTTCCACTCCTGAGTTACTTCACTTAGAATAATGGCCTCCAGCTCCATCCAAGTTGCTGCAAAAGACATTATTTCCTCCCTTTTAATGGCTGAGTAGTATTCCATGGTGTATATGTACCACGTTTTCCTTACCTACTCATTGGTTGACAGGCACTTAGGTTGGTTCCACATCTTTGCAATTGTGAATTGTGCTGCTGTAAATTTACATGTGCTGGTGTCCTTTTCATACAATGACTTCTAGGAAACGCAGTTTTGATGAACGCTCCAACCTACATTCCTTGCATCGCTTTGGGACTCTTACCTACTCCTGTAATTCTTAAACATTTCCGCCACTCTGCCTTCCAAGTAAGATGCTTACTCAGCCAACAATTCCTGAGTGCCTGCTGTCTGCTAGGTGCTGGATACACAAAGATGAAGAAAACGCAGTGCCCGGCCCACTCATGAATTCCACTGTGGATGCGTTGAGTTTGAAGTTCCTGTAGTACTTCTGGGTGGAGACATCCAGCAAGCTGTTGAATATTTAGATTTGAAGCTCAGAAGTGACATTCAGAATCAGGGAGACATCACACCTCGTTTGTAGTTGATCGTGAGCGTGAAAAGCAAGGCCCAGGACAGAGCGTAAAGTGGGAGGGGCTATGAGCAGGTACAGAGTCCTGCAGAACGTGGGCGGGCCAGCCAGGAGACAGGCTTGCAGAGGACAGAAGGACGGTTCTGAGAGCCGTGGGCAGAAGCAGGGCAGGGTGGCGTCAAAGAAATGGGGGCTATGAAGGGACAAAGGAGAAGTGTCCCCTAGAAGACAGAAGAAAGTCCATTGGATTTGGAACAGGAAGAGGTCCACTGAGAGTGGCCTGGGGACAGAGTGCATGTGAAGACAGTCCGACATCGGCTGCTTTTTATAAATAGTGTGAATGAGAAGTGGAGAGTCAGGATAGTTACTAGAGGAGCACTGAAGGTGGGGGGGAGTTGGTTTGGGGGGCTCTGTTGGTGTTTGACTGTTTATTTATTTACTTAGTTGCATTGGGAGAAAGAGATTTGATGGCATTTACAGGCAGAGGGAAGGAGCCGGTAGGGAAGGACAGGTTGATGATTAGAACACATGAGAAGGGCTGACACCCCCATCCCACTGCTTTTCTCCTTGTCCCAAACAAGCTGTGTGCCTTTGGGTGGTTTCCTGCCCCCTCTCATCCTCAGACACCTCACCTGGAAATATGTACAGAGTAAAATGGTGAATCATGTGTAAGATCTCTCCTAGTTCTAAGAAAATTCCATTTCCCAATTTCAGTCTTTCAGTTATCTAAACAACAAAGGGAAGAATTATAAAGGTTAAGTATGTTTAAATAACTGTCTTTGAAATGAAAGCCAGCCTTACAATATCTCACATCACTAAATGCATACGTGTGGTAAAATGCAAAGCAAGCCATTCAAAATATCTGGTGTGTGGTTAACCATGTAAATGGCATGTCTCCCTCTGCTTGTGAATCCAGGGGCTGGCCCTCGAGATCCACCGTCCACATGTCATGCCACAGTTGAGTCTTCTGATCCAGCCTGTCGGTATTTCCATTCTCGAGCACTGGGTAATGTGGTCCTGGCATAGCTCTGTGCCAAACACGTGGTTAACACTTGGACTTATAAATCATTTATAATCAGCCTCCCTGGCCAATTACAATAGAGAATTTGTATGCAAGTGAAGATATTCAGGCATGCAGAAAATTAAATAAACAGTCTATACACATGTTGAAATACATCTTGCAAATTGCAGGAAACATATTCACATTACTTTTTATGAAGGCCCTGGCTGTGTTTAATAGGCCCTTTCTAATAAGGAATGTTTTGACTGTGATCCTCCCAAGACACTATAGCACTCAACACAGAAAGACACAATTTTCTTATTCAGGAATGTCATTAACGGGCTCAAGAAGGCCTTGGCACGCTTGTTCTGTGCCCCAGCAATGGAAGGTGAGTGCTAACCTCATTCATTTCCTTGATGAAAGGATATCTGGATTGCTCTGCATCTAGAAGAATGGCTACTTTAAGTCCCAGGGGCACTTAATAAATGTCTTTGGATTGAGTGACAGGGATGAGCAGAAAGCAAACTCCATTTCTCTTCCATGATCTAACAGGTAGCCAGGGGCGGGTTCTTCCAGGTGCATCCTGGGCTTGATAGCACACAGAGGTCAGTCCATTAGGGCGGCCAGGCCTCCAAAAGAAGAGGGTCACAAAAAGACAAAACTTGGTGACCATGTTCCTCCAACTCAAACATCATTAACACCTTCATTCTTGGGACAACGATAAAGTTTCTTGATGAGTATTGATAATTACCCACTTTAAAGATTATTCAGAACCCCTGTTCCCTTTTCTGTTCTCTCTCCCTCTCACAATCTCTCTTTACCTTTTGGTGCAGAAAGAGAACAAGCAAACATCAAACCAGTCATCTGGGCTCTGCGATGAGCCTTTCAGGTTGAGCGATGTGCTGCCAGGAGAGTCGGGGATGTTTGGCTGGAAGGAAAAGGTGGCTTGTTGCTGTGTTTCCGTCTCTTCTGTTGCCCTTGCCTCTCATTACTGATGAACTAGGGGACTGGCTAAAGAGAGAGGGGCCTCCTGTATCTGTGCTCTCTGGGGGCCAACTTCTGCCTGCCTTTCTGTACCCGCGCTCTGCCAACAACGTGCGGCTTGCATTCAATTTGTTCAAACACTCACCAGCTTTAATTAACTGATTTCTGTTCCAAGAACCAACATCAAATACTCTTGTGATCTTTCATGGTGAAGCAGAAACCACTGGGTGAGGGGACAGGAAATCGCCCCGCCCCCAACTCCTGCTGGTTACACTGAGCTGGGGCCAGAAACACCCCGTAAACCCTCAGGCAGTCATTTATTAGAAATAATGTCATTGAAATGGAAGTTGCCGTGGTACAGTGGCCTCCCGCTGAGAGCCCAGACTCCTGGGGAGGAGGGAGGGAAAAGGCGCTCCAGCTCCCGCTGCTACATGTTACCCTCACTCCCCATATGCAGATAAAGCACCACAAAGGGTTAGCGACTCTTTCATTTAAAAGGTAACTCGGGTGAGGTTTCTCTTTAACTCCATTGAATAAACGTTGCAAAACTTTTGGAGTCAGGAGAGTAAAATGAGAAGCTGAAACAAAATGACTTAATTGCTTTGCCATATACAGGCATATTTAGAAATGAGAGGTGCAACGGGAAAGATTGCATCACTGAGATTTTAAATCCTTGGTTACTGCAAGCAAACACAGCCACAAACCTGGATCCAAACTCTGTCCAAGTTGAAATAAAGGCAAGATTGGCTTTATTACAAATAGGTAGAGGTATGGGCTTATTGGGATGGGCAGCTTTTGAATTCTTTTTGCCAGACGCTGTTTTACAGAGATGGATAGCTGGGCATTCCACACCCAAGGATAGGGATTCGGATTAAACCAAGTGTGTGGTTTGGGTTTTAAGCTGTGCTGGGGGTCCTGTTACCTAATGACCCGGCCTCTGCTCTCTGCAAATAAGCCTCATCTTTCTTATAAAATTAACAAACATAGGCTTTTCCTCTTCTCTCATGGCCTGTCACCGTGGGTGCACATGGAATGTAGAATTGCTGTTCAAGTGGCTTGGGAGACCCAGCATGCTCCGGCCCCTCTGAGGTATCAAACCCTGCCCTGCCTCCTCTTACCTGCGTGACCTCAGGCAGGTTAGTTTCTGTGAACTTCAGATTTGTCATTTCTAAAATTAAATGAATAGTAATAAGAATAATAGTACTAATAATAATGAATGTAATTTCTATGGCTGCCTGACAAATGACCCAAAACTTAGCAGTTTAAAACAAAAAACACGTGCAGCCCCACACAGTTTCCACAGGGCAGGAATCCGGGAGCCGCTTAGCTCCAGCCCCGGACCTCCATGAGGCAGCAGTCAAGGGGCAGGCTGAGTCTGGAGTTATTCGAAGGTATGACTGGGGCCGGAGGACCTGCTTACACAATGGTGCATTCACAGGACTGCAGACAGGGAGCCCCTGATCCTCACCTCCCAGGCTTCTCCACAGCTCACTTGAACGTCCTCATGGTGTGGAAACTGGCTTCCTTTCCCCAGAGTGAGTGATCCCAGACAGAGCAAGAAGTTAAGCCACAATAGCTTTTGCAGCATAGCCTGGGCGGTGACAAACCTTCACTTCTGTGTTCTGAAAGCCACACAGACCAAACCCAAGGACTCTGGGAGAGGCCCACGCAACGCTGCCGACCACGTCTCCCTTGAGGGGTGTTAGTGAGATGAGTGCGTGTCCACGTGAAGTAAGCAAATGACACTCGGTAGAGGCTCGATAAAATAAGCCAAAGTTATCATTATTTATCCCATCAGTACGAAGCATCCCAATTCAAAATGTGAGGCAGAGAAAGAACTGCTAGGTTAACTGCTAGAAGAGCCAAATAAGAACAGCATCCATTCATCCAACAAATATTTACTCATAGAGTGCCTGCTATGCTCCAGACACTGTTCCGGTTACTTGGGCTGTATTAATAAACAAAATCAAGATCTCTGCCTTTATGCAGCTAATGTGCCAGGGGTGAGACACAGGCAATTAAAACAGACATAGTAAATGAGTTGATTGTATAGCACATTAGAAGGTAGGATGTGCTATAAGAAGAAGAAGAAAGGAAGAGCCAGTCAAGGGGCATTAGGAATGCAGGGGCAGGAGGTGCAGACTGAAATATTCAATATGGCGCTAGCACAGGTCTTAGGGGAAAAGTTCAGCAAAGCGCAGAGGGGCCATGAGGCAGGCCCTTTCCCGGGAGACACAGACTGCTTTGCAGAGATTCCGTCTTGAGGTTTCACTGCAGACTGGGACCATCCCACCTGACTCTCCCTCTCTCTCTTGCACTGGAGATCTGACCTGCGTCACAACCTGATGCCTCTCTCAGCCTCCTCCCTCCTTCCTGATATCTTCTCATGGGCAGATCCTCTCGGAAGAGCCTTGCTCATGGAATGCCTCCCCGGGCATCTGTATCTCAGGGGACTGGGTTGGCACACCAGGGAAGGATGCCAGCCTCTGCACTAAAAGAAAAGGGCAGCACTGCAGGGCTCAGAGCAGAGAAGGAGTGCCATGGGAACCACTCTGAAAGGATTGTCCTGATGCAGTTTTGAAGAGAACCCTTAGGAGAAGCAGGAGTCACAGCAGGAGATCAAGTGGAATGTTCTAGGTTCTTCCATGGCAAGGAAATGATGATGCCACTGTGACCAGGGGCAGCAGGGAGGTGGTGAGAAGTGATCTGACTGGGTGTATTTTAAAGATACAGCCAACAGGATTTCCTGGTGGATTAAGTGTACAGTGTGAGAGAAAGAGGAGTCAAGGATGTTCAGCCTAGGAAGCTCGACCAGTGGAGCCACCAACACCTGGAATGGTGGAACCTGTGGGTGGAGTAGATCTGGGAGAAATTTGGACACGTCAGAGTGACGTCTCCTAGACATCCAAGCCACCATCTCAAGGAGGGACTTGGACAAACATGTGCAGTTTGGGAGAAAGTTCAGGGCTGGTGATGGATATGTAGGGGTTATTGTGTGTAGATAAACAGATGTTTAAAGACAGGGACAGGATGAGGCCTCAGGGGAGTGTGGGAGATAAGAAGGGGATGAGGCTGGAAACCAAAAAGTGACTGTTGCAAATCTCAATCCATTTAGAGGTTTATGTTGCACACTTGAGGATGCACCCAGGAAAACACACACACACACGTCACAGGAGGATCTGTGGCCTGTGCTTTTTCCAAACAGGGTATTGACAACTTCAGTTGTAAAGGGGAGAGAGTGGGCAGGAGAGGAAGGAGGAAAGAAAAAAAGGAGAGTGAGCAATGAGGCAGGTGGTTACATTTTTACAAGGTTTTGATTAGCACACACTGAATCCACATTTTACATGTGAAAAGGGGAGGTCAATTATGCATTCATCTGTGCTCAGTAAATCTACATTCTACAGCAGATAAAGGAAGCATGTGAAATTACAGCTGTTTTTTATTTGTTTGCTGTTGTTGTTAAAGGTTGATTTATTTATTTTTTTCATAACTCAGTTCCTCAACTTCACTTTTCCCTTTGGCACAGTGATTTTGGAGTCCCGGGATTTTATTTTCCTTTCACGAGGCCGAAGACATTGTGGCATTACGAGGTTAAGGTGCAGCGGATAACCCAGCAGAGAAGGCAGAGTGACTAGACAGCAGGAGGAAAACCAAGAGAAGGTGGTATCTGGAAGCTGAGGGGAGAAGGAGCATGAAAGAGGAGGAGCCATCAGCGCACCTCAGCTGCTGAAGTCTGGCATGATGAGGATGGAGGAATGGCTATTGGATCTAGCAGTGCAGAGGTCATTAGTGACCGTTAAGGAAAATGCTGAGCCTTGCTTTTCCTCTGAGAGGCCACCCCTTCCATGTGTGGGTGTCCCACCCTCACCCCCAGGGATGCAGACTCTGGACCACCTCATCCCTGATGACCAAGACCCTCGCCTTCTGAAGCAGCTCTGCCCGCTCTACATTCTCCTTCGGGCCTGGTTTCTGCTCCTTGAGGGTGGGGACAGCCTGCCCGAGTGCTGAGCCACGCTCTCTGCTGACCTGAGCGTGGGAGCAAAATGCTGCACTTGCTCATTTTACCAGTCCAGAGACAACGTTCCTCAACCAAAAGAAAGTGTTCTCCCGATTGGATCTGCACCCCAAAGAGCAGATCTTGAGTCTCAGAAGGAGAATTACTGGGCCGAGTGTGATGGGAGCAGGGCCCTGGTCTCCGCTCTTCTAGTGACCAGTGTTGCTGGTGAGCCAGAACTATCTGGGCTGGTGGCATGGGGGTAAAAGAATTTACCAAGACAGCTGTAGATAAAGAAAGGCAGATTTATTTAAAAAAAAAAAAAAGTGTGAAAATACGCTGCAAGAAGGCAACCGGCAGCCAGCAGAAGAGCAGCTGACAGCCAGGAGACAGAGGCTTGCTGGGGATTAGCTAGGAATGGTGGCATGTGCCTGCGGTCCCAGCTACTCGGGAGGCTGATGTGGAAGGACTGCTTGAGCCTGGGAGGTCGAGGCTGCAGTGAGACGTGACAGCACCACTGCACGCCAGCCTGGGTGACACAGCAAGACCTTGTCTCAATAAAATAATATTAAAAGAAAAAGAAAAAGAAAAAAACATGACAGAAAATTCAAAATTGAGAAAATCCTTCCTATTAACTTTTTTCCTGTGATTTGGGGAAGATAGGCCATTCATTGATTGCAATTTTGCAGCCAGAGAAAACCCGTTTTCTAGGCTGAGGATCCCTTGCTAGACAGTCTCCAAAGCCCCTTCCACCTGTTAAGTGTCTAAGATTCCACAAAGTGACACCTACCTCCTCCAGGCTTTAGCCACCTGAAATACTACAGTGTGGGCTCCCAAGGTGAGGCTGCTTCCCTAAAAGCATGAAATGAAATGAATGGATTTATTTTATTTTGTGAATTAAATAAGGTCTTTGGGCAGAGGCTTCAGACAGATGGGATATCGAAAGCGGCAGCTATGCTCTTCTAAAGAAGCCAAAGGAGAGTGTAGAAGGGCCAATTAGACTTTGCAACCTCAGAATGAAAGTATTTGTGAAGAGTGAGGCATGCAAAGCATTTCTTAGGCAGCAGAGAAGGAAAAATGAATTGATGGCTCTGCGGTCTCCACCACCCTTTCCCACCTCCCCGCCTAGGAAGCCTAGTGTCTGTAATTACTCCTGTCGGCCTCTAGATGGCAGTCAGAAAAAAGCAAAGCTAAAACCCAAATTGAACAGAGGAGACTGAGAAACCAATAAAGGTTAGAACAAAAGCACAGAAACAAATATAATTTTTTTTTAAAAAAAAATACAATATCATAAGAGTAAACCAAGAAAACTAACCAAGGACTTCCTGCATATAATACATAACCAATGCTTCAGGAGAAGTCTCATTCAAAGCTACTTAATTTAGAATTCTAAACCAAATTTAGTTTACTTGGGTACGTTTTTGATAGTTCAGTCACAATGCCAATATTTATGCAATAAATGTTATTGTATTAGGTAGTTTTTTAAAGCCCCTCTAAGTTCTAAAGAGTCCCTGAATAAACTCTTTTTCAAAATTTGTATTTATTTATTTATTTTTGAGAGGGAGTCTCACTATGTTGCCCAGACTGGAGTGCAATAGCATGATCTTGGCTCACTGCAACCTCTGCCTACCAGGTTCAAGTGATTCTCCTGCCTCAGCCTCCGGAGTTGCTGGAATTACAAGCACCTGCCACCGCACCCGGCTAATTTTTATAATTTAGTAGAGACAGGGTTTCACCATGTTGGCCAGGCTTGTCTCGAACTCCTGACCTCAGGCGATCCACCCGCCTCAGCCTCCCAAAGTGCTGGGATTATAGACATGAGCCACCATTCTCAGCCTTGAATATACTCTTGAAAAGTGACATATGCAAATTCAGGTTTTGCATATTGAATCATATTTTCCAGTAGATTTTAACACAATCTTTATTTTGATTGTTCTCTGCTCTGCGGTTCTAGCCCTTTGGAACTAATATTTGAAATGAGATCAGGGATATTCTCTGGATCCGTGCTTTCATAGGAGAACCTGTTGGTGGTTCCATCTTCTCCCCTGGGCGGCTCCTCTGCGCGGTGTTGGTGCTGCAGGAGTGACAGGTGTGCAGCAGGTGTGGGTGAGCTGTGCTGACTGCAGTGGAGGAACCTGTGTGTCCTGAGTCCTTAAATGGGGCAGCAAATCTGCCAAATGCATCCCGGGATGCTGAACTGCAGAGGACTTCTTCTCGAGTACTGGCCCACAGCCCAGTAACACAGAGCTTAGGCCGCCCGAGGCTACTGTCCCAGAGAGAGAGACCTCAAGTGCAGAACTTGGTGACAGAGCGCTGAGGCCAAATGGCTCTTGGGACTGAGACCCAAACAAAAAATAAGGCAAACCTCACATCTCAGGTCAGTCACCACTGACGCAGCCCAGCACCCGACGGCATCGGAGGCATCTGACAAACGCAGAAGTCAAAACCCAAATGACAGATGTTCAGAGGGATGAATTTCCTGCTGGCAATTTGTGCACCAAAAACATCAGAAATCTGCAGCTCGGGAAAAAAAAAAAAAAAAAAAAAGGTGATTGACAGTCCAAAGTGTGTACTTTTGAAAATTATTTTTTTAAGTTAGCATCTTTTGTAAAAACATAAACTGATTGGGTTGAAATGGACCCCAAGAAATCACCTCATCTAATTCTTACCTCCAGAAGGAGCAGCTATTAAGCCATGCCAAGCAAAACAAAACAAGACAAACAAAACCACCTGCCCCTTCCTTTTCATCGAGTTTCTAGAGGAGATTTTACCAGGAACCACTGCTTTTCTCCCTTCGCCATTAGGACATTTTTGTTGACATCTGACTGTAGACTAAAACAGACCTGGATTAGAATTCAGACTTCTCCATATACAGGCTGTGCACACTTAAGCACTACCTAACTCTCAGAGCCGCACCTTCTCCATTTGTAAAATGAATATCAGAATATGCACCAATTAGAGGTGCTGCAAGGCTTGAATAAAGAATGTGTAAACAGGCTGGGCACAGTGGCTCAGGCCTGTGATCCCAGCACTTTGGGAGGCCGAGGTGGACAGATCACTTGAGCTCAGGAGTTCAAGACCAGCCTGGTCAACATGATGAAACTTCTGTCTACTAAAAATACAAAAATTAGGCAGGGCGCAGTGGTTCATGCCTGTAATCCCAGTACTTTGGGAGGCCAAGGCAGGTGGATCACCTGAGGTTAGGAATTCGAGACCAGCCTGGCCAACATGGGTGAAACCCTGTCTCTATTAAAAATACAAAAGTTAGCTGGGCATGGTGGTGAGCAACTGTAATGCCAGCTACTTGGGAGGCTGAAGAAGAATTGCTTGAACCCAGGAGGCGGAGGTTGCAGTGAGCTGAGATCGTGCCACTGCACTCCAGCCTGGGCGACAGTGCAAGACTTCATCTCAAAAATAAAGAAATAAATGAATAAATAAAAATACAAAAATTTGCCAAGTGTGGTGGCATGTGCTTATAATTCCAGCTTCTCAGGAGGCTGAAGCATGAGAATCACTTGAACCCAGGAAGCTGAGGTTGCAGGGGGCCAAGATTGCACCACTGCACTCCAGCCTGGGTGACAGAGTCAGACTCTGTCTCGAAAAAGAAAAAAAATGTGTGTGTGTGTGTGTGTGTGTGTGTGTGTGTGTGTGTGTGTTTAAACAGCTATGTGTGATGGTTGGCCACCACCAATAGCCATATTAGTGAGATGTTTTGAAGACATTTTTGAATGTCACTGAGTGGGGATGCTACCAGCATCTAATGGGCAGAGGTCAGGGATGTTGCTAGACATTCTACAAGACACAGACTTACCAGCGCCCTGTGAGAAAGAACTATCCAGCACGAGGTTGAGACACCTGCCTACAAATGCAATGTCCTAAGTTAGCCAGCAGGAGGGTGCTAAACCCCTCTAGGGTCTAGTACAAGGTTGAAGGAACTCTAAATGTTGAAAGCAGAGGGCATGTACTCCATGTCACACATTTTGTGCAAACTTAACAAAGTTTTTGGCTTCAAGAAAGTCTGAAATTAAAAGATTCTTATTTATTCCCACAGCCCCTGGGTTTCACCTTCAAGGCATCAAGCTATACTGATAGCTGATGATTGCTCTACCGAGTTTTCTTTGTGATGCATCTACCTATAACTTCCTTGGGAGACTTAAGAGTTGCATAGGAATTTTAGAGACTGACTGCCTCGTCCACTGTGACTGCAATCTAGAACCACCAGTCTTGTTTATGTGACAGCCTAGAAAGAATGCTGCTCTGGGACTCAAGAAAAGTCACCTGGTGTTTCTGGCCTTGTTTTGCTCGCCTGAAAGATGGGCTGGTACAGTGGATGATCCCTAAGCTCCCGCCGTCGTACCCTGATTCTGAGACAGCATTATCAGGGAATCTGTATGGACTCATGCAACTGTTCTCCTGGGATCACAAGGGTTGTGTGTCTCCCCTTTTCACCTTAAAATGAAATCCTGGAAATCTTCAGTATGAAATTCATATTGGTGTTTCCCAAATACAATGCTCCTTACTCAGGAGAAGGGAGGACTGGGGAAAACTTGAGGACACCATTTGGTTCTGGGAATGAAGAGAGCAACCAGCCCCATAAGGCAGCTCTTGCCTCCTTTAGCTGAAGTTTGAGGCAGGTGACTTGAATGCTTGTATTGTTTTGTGTTTCACAGAGACCCGTCAGGGTGAGCAGTAACCCATGCTAACAGGGCTTAGTCAAGCAACCAGCACCGGCCAACGGACAGTGAAACTGAAAGGAAAACTTGTGGACAGCCCGTCGGTGAGAACAGCCTGGATGAATACGGTATAAACTGTCTCCCAGGCCCTGTTTCATTTTTCCTTAGGTGTCGGTGGGAAACCACACATTTGTCAAATCGTCTCTGCTACTCAGAGGAAAGCATCCTTTGAGATTAGCAGAATAATAAGAAATACATAATTAAATAAATAAATAAGGAGAAACAATGCACACATTTCAAAGATTAGAAGGACAAAAATTAACCAGAAAAATAAATTTAAAAAAATAAAAGAAAGAGATTAGCCGCATGGAAGCAGACAGCACAGAGAGGAGGGGGCAGCAGCCCCCAGATAGGCTGTGGGAGCAGTGCCAAGGTTGGAGGTGGTGGGAGAAAGGTGGAATCTCTATAGCCCGATAGAGGTTGAAGATGTCTTTACAAAACTAGTGTACTTAATTAATTGTGGGGAACAAAAGGTCTTTCTGATCCATACAAATTATACTCTCGTTTTAACAATCACGGTAACCTAAGACAGATGATGAGGACCTTCCAAAAGTCGGTCACTCGCCAGAAGTCCAAAGTGCCAGGTTGCCTGAGGAGACTACACACTGTCTTGCCCAAGTGACATGAAATGCCATGAGGCCCTGGAACAAGGGCTACAATCATTTTCTTCTTTAAAAATGTTTTATTTGTATAAACGTATGGAGTACAAGTGTAACTTACTACAGGGATGTATTGCATAGTAGTAAAATCAGGGCTTTTAGTGTATCCATCACACGAATAATGTACACTGTACCTATTAAGTAATTTCTCATCACCCACCCCCTCCCCACCCTTCTGAGTCTCCAATGTCTATTATTTCACTCTCTATGTCCGTGTGTATACATTTTTTTTGAGACGGGGTCTTGCTCTGTTGTCCAGGCTGGAGCACAGTGGTGCGATCACAGTTCACTGAAATCTCGACCTCCCAGGCTCATTCAATCCTCCCACCTCAGCCTCCTAAATAGCTGGGACCACAGGTGCGCACCACCATGCCTGGCTACTTTTTTGTGGAGACAGAGTTTTGCCATGTTGCCCAGGCTGGTCTTGAACTCCTGGGCTCAAGTGATCCACCTGCCTTGTCCTCCCAAAATGCTAGGATTACAGGCATGAGCCACCGTGCCCAGCCTTGTGCACATTACTTAGCTCCCACTTGTAAGTGAGAACATGTGGTATTCATTTCTCTGTTTCTGAGTTCTTTTTATTAAAATAGTGGCCTCCAGTCCCATCCACGTTGCTGCAAAAGACGTGATTTCATTTTCCTGTATGGCTGAGTAGTATTCCATGGTGTATATATACCACATTTACTTTATCCAATCATCCATTGGTGGACATTGAGGTTGGTTCTATGTCTTTGCTATTATGGACAGTGAAAAGCCACAATTACTCGATTTCACAGATACCCTCCTTTCTTTACATGGGTTGACCACAGGAAGAAACTGTCTACTTCAGTTGCTACCACCATTGACTTTCCAAATGTGGTTGTGTTTTGCCTGGGGTAGGCAATCCCACCTTTATGTCTGCACACGCTTTGGAATTGGAATTGGTCCTACTTGGGTTATATCTGGATACAAAGAAAAGTCAGTTAAATGTGGTGTGGCCACTACACACATCCTGAAGGCCCAAGTGCTACTTGAATCTCACACCTTAATTGCAATATGGATTGTAAGTGGCAGGCTGCCCTTCTTTCTGACTCCATGGATCCAACATGTTCACCCCGGTCATCCCTCTGTCTTCACCCTCTAATACGTTTGCCCTCTGCTCTGACCACATGGGATGCCTGCTCCTTGCTCCTGCTGGAACACTCATCCCCAGGCAGCTCCAGGCTCTCCCTCAACTCCTCCTGGTTCAATGAGGACTATGCTGGACACCCTTTCACTTGTCTGTCTTTCCTACAAGAATGCAAGTTCTATAGGGAATAGATGTGTGCTCTTTCCTTCACTATACAGGACTTGCCTAACACATAGTAAGCGCTCAAGGAATATTTGTCAAATGAATAAACGTCCTGCTTGAATCTCAGCCCCTGTTCCTGCAGGTTAAAGAGTTCTAATAAAATTTCTTACGCCTACCTCCCAAGGACACGTTGTTTCTTGAGAAGGGAAATTGAATTTCTGATATGCAGGGGGAGCTCTTCCTTAATTTTCTGCACTGTTATGGAGTCTTTTCTGTTTTTCATATTTCTTCATCAATTCATCGGAGGTCTAGAAAGGAGATGACTTGGGCTATCATTTTACTCAGAAACTGTGTCTTTTTTTTTTTTAATCTTTGAGCAAAATTTCTCTCCTGTCTGTTGACTTCTATGTAGAATTCCAAGTTCATAGGACAGACGACATGGATCATTAGATTAAGCCCAGAACGGCAAAAGACTTGTGCTGGAAAGTCAGAAAAACAGAGTGAAGGGCTATGGCAGGAGGATGTAGAAGCTAGCTGGGGCCCCCTACTGGCCAACGTGGGGATAATGTAGCAATCAGAAAGAGAGTGATGGATTGTAACCCACTGAATAGAACAAGAATCCATGAGTTCATATTGATATCAACGAATAAATGATAAACAAATCATTTTTTTAGATTGAGATTAGAGAGAGGGAAACTCTTCCTTATAGCAGAGTTCTGGCCAGCAAATATGGAAAGAATGAAGGAATTAGAAACGTGTTGAGGTTAAATGCTGAACCTAGTGGGTGAAGGTTTGATAGGAACAGGATATTTACATAGTCTCAAAGTAGCTCTCCAGAAGTTACTTTCTAATTTTTTTTTTTTTCCACATGGGTCTCTCTCTGTCACCCAGGCTGAAATACAGTGGCGAACATAGCTCACTACAGCCTTGATTTCCTGGTCTCAAGCAAATCCCAAAGTAATGGGATTACAGGCATGAGCCACCGCATCCATCCTACTTTTAATTATAAAGAAAAAATAGTAACTTTATTCATAAAAAACGTAACAGACACCATCTTTACACAAAAGAAAAATTATTCAGCATGGTACAGTGATAAGCTGTGCAAAAGGCCAGGTGGAGCTTAGAAAAATGTATAAGGGTTGCATCAGTAAGGGCTTTTAATTAAACCAGTGAAAACAGCAGAATAACAAATTAAACAGGGACCTCTTCCCCCTGGCACTCCGGGTGATTGAATCTTGCTGCCTGAGCAAGTTGAAACAGGGCAGCATGGAATAAAACCACTCGGCGTGTGGTACCTCTGTTGTTTCCAAAGTACTTTCCCAAATATCATCTTGCTTTGTGCTATTTCTCGCAACAATTTTGTAATGCAAAGCAGCTGTCTCCCGTGTATGACATCTCCCGATTTACATATGAGCACACTCAACCCAGAGGGTACGTGACTTGTCCAAGATCACACAACACAGCCAGGACGTGACCCCACGCTGCTGGCACCATGGCCAGTGTCCCGCCGCACTGACCCGTCACTTGAGCTCATTTGCACCATCCCTGTAAAATGCTGGGGAACTCCTACATCACAAAGAAAAATATTCCCAAGGAGGTAGGAAATTTTTTGTTTTGTTTTGGTGTGGGTTTTTTTGAGACAAGGTCTGGCCCTATCACCCAGGCTCGGGTGCAGTGGCATGATCTCAGCTCCCTACAACCTCTGCCTCCGAGGCTCAAGCCATCCTCCCACCTCAGCCTCCTGAGTAGCTGGGACTTCAGGCATGCTCCACCACACCCAGCTAATTTTTGTATTTTTTGTAGAGGTGGGATTTCACCATGGTTGCCCAGGCTGGTCTGGAACTCATGAGCACAAGTGATCTGCCCACCTCGACCTCCCAAAGTGCTGAGATTACAGGCATGAGCCACCATACCAAGCCTGAAAAACATGTTAATATCGCTTTTTAATCCCATTTCATTGGTACACTTAATCTGAAGCACTCTCCTCCTTTTGATAAATTTCCTGAAAATAAAGAACAAATATCAGAAAGGTAAAACTCATGAACAGAAGGAGTCTTTTCTGAAATGCTAATGAAGCCAGTTGTGAAGGAGTAAAAAGCTTCGGAGATGAATTTCTCTCTGGAAAAGCCGGGGAGACAAACACGATCTGTAGTAGAGAAACGCCTCCATCTCTCCTCTCAGGAGCCCTGGAATGTCCGTCTCTGCTGTTTCTTTGTTTTGGGTGCAATGTACATGAAGGAGTTGGTAGAAAAATCATCCTCATAGGATACTGACGGCAGTGGTGGCCCATCTGGAGCAGCTGCTGCAAAGATGCCTGCTGCAGTGGGGAGGCCCAGCTGGGGCTGCAGCTCTGCAGAGCCGGCAGGGGCTGGGAACAAGCAAGAGCCCCACCCGCTACCAAGTCAGTGTGGCAGGAGCCCCATGCTCCCAGGCACAGCTGCAACTGCCCAGCCGCAGCTCCAAACCAGGACATCCCTGCGTTCTCAGGAGCCTGGGAAGTCCCTGCTCCCCCCACAGGCTCTGAAGTGCCTGCTCACTCCCTAGCCTTTCCCTGCTCCCAGAGGAGCAAGTTTGTAGTGTGGAGAAAATTTACAGTCAAGCCTGGACACTGTTGCCACCCAACCAGGGGTGCAAGCACTCAGGGTGGTGCTGACATGCCAGCCCCCTGATGCCTCGGCCCCCTCCAGACTTTGGGCAGGGGAGGGACTGAGGGTATCTCTGCACAGGCCTGCAGGTGCCTCTCTGCACAAACAGCCTGGGCGCCCTAGATGGTATGTTGATGATGGCAGGAGGCAAACAGGTTCCTAAGTGGAAAGGGTCAGGTCCCTGGTGAAGCCCCACCTTTAAGTCAGGGACGGCCTGAAGCCTGGGGGCTAGGCTGCCAGTTCTAGGTGGAGTCCATGCTCCGGAGTGAGAATTTATGGGCCTACCCATGGCCACCCATGGACCAACCCCTTTCTCCCTTCTGAGCCCATATAACCCCAGACTCAGCCAGACTCAGCCAGGCTCACACAGATGTCAGGATTACCAGCTGCGGGAAGGAGCTACCTACTTCGGATCTCCTCAACTTGCCAGGATGACCTGTCTGAGGAAAGGAGCTACACTTTCTGGGTCTCCTCTCCACTGAGAGCTGGACACTCATCGGGGCAACCTGCCTGAGGAAAGGAGCTATCAACTTCGGATCATTGGAAAACTGTTCTGTCACTCAGTGAAGCTCCTCTCTGCCTTGCTCACCCTCCAGTTGTCCACGTATCTCATTCTTTCTGGATGCAGGATAAGAAGTCAAGACCTGCTGAATGGCAAGACTGAAAGAGCTGTAACACAAACAGGGCTGAAACACACACCCCTGCTCCCCATGTTGTGGGCGACAAGAAAGAGAGAAGAGCTGTGGCCCTTTAGGGAGCCCAGACCTAGAGGCTTCCTGAGCCAGGGCTGTGACACCCTCTTTGGTGCTCTGTGGTTTCTGGCATCTCCAAGCTTCCAGGTGCCACCACATGCTCCTCGTCCAGACACAGATGCCCACAATGGAAGCTGTTTGCAGTGCATCTGATCCAGCTGCAGGCTCTTACATGGAGCTGGCACATGTGCTGGCACCAGGAGCTGTCCACACTACAGCAGCAGCCGGCATGTCTGGATGTGTGCAGTCGCCAGACCCCATACTTGCTCACTTACATGCTCCTAGCCAGTCTGCACCCGGCTCAACCTTGGCAGGCATGGGATCGAGGCCAATAGCATGAGCTGAGTGTGGCCTGCCAGGCCCAGTGGACAGAACAAGCCCAGTGTCCAGACCCCAGCAAAACTGAGGCAAAGGTGCCACCACCCACAGAGGTTTCCGGCTCGACACCCGAAGGACCCCACGACAGTACTTTTCCTGCTTGTCTTCAGTGTTATCTTTCTCACAGATCAGTCCCTTGCTTTCTGGAATTAATATCATGGTTGATTTTGTTTCTTTTAAACACTTTACATTTGTAACTTTGAGAAATTTAGAAAATGCCAGAAAAGTGGAAAGAATCTTATAACAAACACCTCTATGATTACGACCCATAACTGACTACTCTTAAATTACTCTGATAGTTCTTTTCAATCTTTCTTTTTCATTTAAAAACAAATTAAAGTAAAATAACACTGCAGATTAAACTGAAGTTCCATTTATTGTTCTCCATCCAAGTTCATTCCCTTTCTCCTACAAAAGGCAACTCTCACGTGGATTTATTTATAAAATATTGTGTATAGGTATCTATGTGCTCACATAACATATATTATTGTTTATTATCCACTCTTTTCAAATTTTTCTTTGCAGGAAAATATGCCAAACAAATCCTTGCAATTCTGAAATCGTTCTGGTTAGGATTTGACTATCTCATCTCTTTCCAACATAAAGTCTCATGAGGCAAGTTATGATAATAGTTAATACCATGGGCAAGGCACTGTTCTAGGTGCATATACTTGTTACCTCATCTATTTTCTTCTTTTCTTTTGGAGACAGGGTCTCACTCTGTCACCCAGGCTGCAGTGCAGTGGCAGGACCATAGCTCTCTGTAACCTCAAACTCACAGGCTCATACAATCTTACCCTCTCAGCCTCCCCAGTAGCTGGGACTACAGATGCATGCCACCATGCCCTGCTAATTTTTTTTTTCTTTTTTTAGATCTGGGGTCTTGCTATGTTGCCCAGGCTGATCTCAAACTCCTGACCTCAAGTGATCCTTCCATCTCAATCTCCCAAAGAACTGGGATTATGGGCATGAGCCACCACACATTGCCTTGTTACCTCATCTTATCCTCACAATAACCATAGGGGAATATATTATTATGATCCTCATTTTAGAGATTGCGACTTAGGCACTGAGGCACTAGGTCACTTCTGGAGGCTGCAGAGGTATGAGCTGCCGGGCAGCCTGGCCCCGGCGCCCAGGACCCGCACTCCCGCCCTTGCTTATCATCGCTCACAGAGGTCTTTGCTTTTGCTAATAAGACCATTGTCTACATGATCAGTTGACACCTTGAAAGCAGACTGGTCTTGGAAGTTTCACATGCTCCCTTTCTAATTGATGGCCCTTTCCTGGGATGATGAATGAACTCTACTTCGGGTTCAAGTTGCTCTAACAACCCACTTCCAGCCCCAGAACTCCCATGAGAGCCTCTGCAGCCTGGGCCCCTCCAGCTCTTAGGGATGCCTATCCAGGCCAAGCCCTTCTAAACAAGTGACATCTTCAAAAGAAAGCACAGGAGGCCGGGCGCGGTGGCTCAAGCCTGTAATCCCAGCACTTTGGGAGGCCAAGGCGGGTGCATCATGAGGTCAGGAGATTGAGACCATCCTGGCTAACACAGTGAAACCCCGTCTCCACTAAAAATACAAAAAATCAGCCAGGCGTGGTGGCAGGCGCCTGCAGTCCCAGCTACTCGGGAGGCTGAGGCAGGAGAATGGCGTGAACCCGGGAGGCGGAGCTTGCAGTGAGCGGAGATGGCGCCCCTGCACTCCAGCCTGGGCGACAGAGCCATACTCCGTCTCAAAAAAAATAAATAAATAAATAAGAAAGCACAGGAGAAACCAGGAATCAGTAAAACTTTTCTGGTTTTCTCTTCAAATATTAACAAGTTGACACTTAAGAAGATAAAGCAACCTCTTAGATCCAGAGGATAAAAAAGGCTCCTTCATGGTGCTTTCAACTCATTAGGACACTTGACACTTACCATGCAGCCTCCTTCTGTCTGTCGTCAGCAGTGCGAGCCTCAGCCCCTAATCCTGCCTGGCTGCTGAAGGATTAGACCCAGTACTTAGTATTTAACCTGTTCCTCCCCTGTAGATCTTGTGGATTTGGTTTTTCTTTTATGGGTTGCCAAAAGCAAAATAATAATCCCAGATACCTGTCACTTCAGCCAAGGGAGATTTATTACTTTTAATCAAAGGATACTTGTTATAAAAGGAGTTACGTATATATGAATACATACACAGATACACACATATTTACACATGTATGCAGACAGACACATCAGCAAACCTAAGGCCCCATTTGGGGGACTCAGGGCACTGTCTGTTCCCCTCCTCCACTGATGTATTTTTGTTCAGTTTGTCATCTGTGTCCTGGAGACCAGCCAAAGGCTCATGTGCCCTCATAGTGTGGTGACATCTTAACCTCTATCTAACACTTTTGTGTGATCATTTTAATAGATGCTGAAAAATTGGGAAATGGACATTGAAAAAAATGACAGGCCTGGCACAGTGGCTCACTTCTGCAATCCCAGCTACTCAGGAGGCTGAGGCAAGAGAATGCCTTGAGCCCAGGAGTTCAAAGCTTCAGTGAGCTATGATCGTGCCGCTGCACTCCAGCCTGGGTGACAGAGCAAGACCCTGTCTTTATTTAAAAGAAAAATCATCCCTAATCACTTATTCCTGAGTCTGCCCAAGCCAACAAGGTCATCGAACCTAAAATTGCAACAAGACGGGTGAGGGGAGGACAAGGGAGGGACGAAGGCAATAAAGTCAGTGATTAGGTGGACACTAGGTGGGTGTCCAAGTCAATATGGAAGGTGAAGGTATTAAGAAACAAGGAATCAAAAATCTAAAAAGAAAAATAAATTAAAGCACAGCCATATTCTTTTGCTGTCATATTTATTTCTCCACTGCCCAAGCCCCTCTTATTGAGAAAAGAAGCTGCATCCCAGTGCTCGGAAGCGCAGACACCCGTCCTTCTGATCTCTGAGTGTTTCAGACAGCCTCGCAGACAGCCATGGCGCCTAGCACTGTGCTGAGCAGACAGTAGCCTCTCAGTAACTGTCTGCAGAATTTAATTCAACAACTAAGTGCTAGAATTATGTCCAGGTTAAAAGGGGTTACCAACATAAGTCAGACTGATGCGGTGCAGCGATGATTGCTGGCCAACTCCTAATCCCAGCTTCCCTTCCTCTTTGGTAACAGACTACCCAAGGACAGCTGGGGAATAGTACATCAGAGTACCTAATTCTTTTTTTTTTTTTTGAGACGGAATCTTGCTCTGTCCTCCAGGCTGGAGTGCAGTGGTATGATCTTGGCTCACTGCAAGCTCCACCTCCCGGGTTCACACCATTCTCCTACCTCAGTCTCCTGAGTAGCTGGGACTACAGGTGCCCGCCACCATGCCCGGCTAATTTTTTGTATTTTTAGTAGAGATGGGGTTTCACCGTGTTAACCAGGATGGTCTCGATCTCCTGACCTCATGATCCGCCCTCCTTGGCCTCCCAAAGTGCTGGGATTACAGGTGTGCTTTTAAAATTTTTTATTGTATTTTTTGGAGACAAGGTCTTGCTCTGTCACCCAGGCTGTAGTGTAGTGGCGCAATCATAGCTCACTGCAGCCTTGAACTCCTGGGCTCAAGCGATTCTCCCACCTCAGCCTCCCAAGTAGCTGGGACTACAGGGGTGAACCATTTCGCCTCACCAGAATGCCTTATTCTTGCTACTTCTTTCTCATCAGTCTGATTAATGTGATGTCATCAACATAGTGTGATATTGGTTTTGATTTAATGTCTTGGCCTGGGTGAGAGGGTGGTTTCAGTGCTATCCACTGGACCGTTCCTACTATAACCTTACGTTCTTACTTTACAGATCAAGAACCACATGACAGTTCCACTGAATGGTAAGTATGTCCATTCCAATTATACATTCAGGAAATGGCAAAGTGACCCACAGGTAGGTCTGTGGACCTGAGCCAGAACTTTATTGATCACATAGTTTCCACCTATTCCTAATCGAACAGGAAAACCTTTATCACTTTGAGGGTCAATCTTGATATTCTAATAGCATTAGAGAAATCTGGGCATTCCTCTTTCCCCACTGCATGGTGATCTGAGTACGTGGCTATAGACATCTTTGGGGAAGGTCTGGGGAAATTACCTCTTTATACATCTGCCATGGGATGGCAGGTGTTTCCCCACAGGGACCCAGCCTTTCCTTCAATTGATGCGTTCCGGGTGTAAGAACTGGCTTAGGTCTGGAAAGAAAGCAAGGGATCATGACTTTCCATTTGGGGTAACTGACCTCATCCTTCTGCTCATCCATGCTTGACCTTCTTTAAGATCAATATAACACACATTATAATAAATTTATTCCATACTCTCATTGGCTACCCATCTCTCTTGCTCCTAGGAATATCATTTTCTTCTGCTGTCTCCATAGATCTTTGCTGTTCAAGACTCCCTGGATACCTTTTCAACATTTCTGCCCATTAAGGTCACTTGCTTCTGATGGTTCAGCACTGAGGTGACCTCTCCTCTTCAAGGATCCTTTCACTCATCTTGCTGCTAGAGGCCCCAGTTCTATAACACCATCTCCTCCCATCAGCTCTGGCATCCAGGGAACAGTCCCCCACTCTGAGCTTCTCAACAGTGCTGGAGCTCCCAGAAACTCACTCTTCAGTATCTTGCTATACAAGTCTCCTTCAGATCCTGCCAAGAATCAGGCTGGGTAGAGCAGATCCAACCAGCAGGTTCAGTTCTCTGGGCCTTCCTCACAGTCTGCCTGGGAACTTTTTCCAGGCTTCTAACTGTCACATTAGAACTGGCCCCCAGGAACTTAGAAAAGGTCTTTAAAAGGTTAAAAAAGTTTCAGCATCAAAGAAACACATGCCAAAAAAAAAA
This sequence comes from Macaca mulatta, assembly GCF_049350105.2. NCBI lineage: Eukaryota > Metazoa > Chordata > Mammalia > Primates > Cercopithecidae > Macaca > Macaca mulatta. The sequence goes on from NC_133414.1 coordinate 30,737,266, forward strand.
AAAAAAAAAAAAAAGAATAAAAGAATCAGTTATTAACGTTAAGAAAAACAAAACTTATACCAAAGGTTAGGCTGAACTATATGAAATTGCCATCTTCCTAAGACAAAATAGATGGATACTGACCATGTCAAGTAGTTTAACCAGATATCATCAGAGGACATTACTACTTGGCTTACCAGTGAGCAGCATTTATTTATTAAGTTTTAGAAGACTTTAAGAAGACATTAGTACATTAATATGAAACAGAAATTATGCTATAACAATACAGGGGGAGCTGGGCATAGTGGTTCATGCCTGTAATCATAACACTTTGGGAGGCTGAGGTGGACAGATCACTTGAGTCCAGGGGTTTGAGACTAGCCTCAGCAACGTGGCAAAACCCTGTCTCTACAAAACAATTTTAAAAACTAGTTGGGCATAGCAGTGCATGTCTGGAGTCCCAGCTACTTGGGAAGCTGAAGAGGGATAATCACTTGAGCCCAGGATGTCAAGGTTGCAGTGAGCCGAGATTGAACCACTGCACTCCAGCCTGGGTGACAGACTGACGCTCTGTCTCAAAAAAAAAAAAAAAAAAAAAAAAAAAAAAAAAGAAAAGAAAAGAAAAGAAAAAAAGAAAAGAAAAAAGAAAAAAAAAGAAGAAGAAATATGAAGAGTACATGTAAAAAATGGAATGGTCAGGATATCAGATCAATATACAAAAATCAATTGTGTTTCCTTACATTTGCAGTGAATAATTCAAAAATTAAATTTAAAAGACAACTCCATCAGGAAAAAGGTAAGGATGTCCCCCCTCATCACTCCTTTTCAGCATCTTATTCGAAGTCCTAGCTAATGCAATAAGACAAGAAAATGAAACAAAATATATACGGATTGGGCAGAAAGAAACAAGACTATCTTTATTTGCAAATAACATGATTATCTATGAAGAAAATCTAAAATAAAAATAATTTTTTAAAACCTCCTGGAGTTAACAAGGAACTACAGTAAGGGTGCAGGCTACAAGGTTAATACACAAAAGTCAACTGCTTTTCTATACAATAGCAATAAACAAGTTAAAAACACATTACCATTCAGCATACAAAAAATGAGATACTTAGGTATAAATCTAACAAAAAATATGTATCAGACCTATATGAGGGAAACTACAGAACTCTGATGAAAGATGTCAGAGAAGAACTAAATAAAGAGATAACCCATGTTCATGGATAAGAAGACTCAATATTGTGAAGATGTCATTTCTTCCCAAATTGATCTATAGACTCAATGGAATCCCAATCAGAATCTCAGTGAGTTATATTGTGGTTATAGACAAACTTATTCTAAACTTTATATGGAGAGGCAAAAGACCCAGAAGAGCCAACACAATATTAAAGGAAAAAAAACAAAGTTAGAGGACTGTCATTACAACACAATATTAAAGGAAAAAAACAAAGTTAGAGGACTGTCATTACCTAACTTCGAGATTTACTGTAAAGCTACAGCAATCAAAATTGCATCACATTGGTGAAAGAATGGACAAGTAGACCAATCAAAACAAAACAAAGAGCCCCAAAACAGACCCACATAAATATAGTCAACTCATCTTTGGCAACAGAGTAAAGGCAATATAATGAAGAAAAGATAGTATTTTCAACAAATGGTGCTGGAAGAATTGGATATCCACATGCAAAAAGATAGATCCAGACACAGATCTCATGCCCTTTATACAAATTAACTACAAATGAATCATAGACCTAAGTATACAATGCAAAACTATAAAACTCCAAGAAATTAACATAAGAGAAAGCCTAGTTGATCTTGGACAGGTGGTGACTTTTTGGATACTACATCAAGGCATAATTCATGAAGAAAATAGTTTATAAGCTGGACTTCTTTAAAATTAAAAATGTCTGTTCTGTTAAAGACAATGTCAAGAGAATAAAAATACAAGTCACAAACTGGGAGAATATATTTGCAAAACACACATCTGGTAAAGAACTGTTATCCAAAGTATACATGCTGGTTGAAGTGGCTCACCTCTGTCATCCCAACACTTTGGGATGCCAGGGAGGGTGGATTGCTTCAGTTCAGAAGTTCAAAACCATCCTGTGCAATATGGTGAAACCCTGTTGCTACAAAAAATACAAAAAATTAGCCCAGCACAGTGGTGTATACCTGTGGTCCCAGCTACTTGGGAGGTTGAGTTGGGAGGATCACTTGAGCCTGGGAGGTTGAGGCTGCCGTGAGCTATGTTCATGTCACTGCACCCAAGCCTGGGTGACAAAGCAAGACCTTGTCTCAAAATATATATATATGTATGTATCTATATATATACACACACATATATATGTGTGTGTATAAAACATGTGTATATAAAAACACACATATATATGTATGTGTATATATATAGATATATATACACACACACACACATACATACACCCAAAGAGTTCTTAACACAAATAACTCTTGACTTGATTTTAAAGTGGGTGAAAATATCTGAACAGACATCTTACTGGAGATGTACAGATGGCAAGTAAGCATATGAAAAAATGCTCTATATATGTCATTAGAGGATTAAAAAATAAAAAGACAATGAGATACCACTACACACCTATTAGAATTATGAAAATCCAAAACACTGACAGCATCAAATGCTGAAGAGGCTGTAGAGCAACAGGAACTCTCATTCATTGCTGGAGGGAATGCAAAATGGCACAGCCATTTCAGAAGACAGCTTAGCAACTTCTTACAAAACTAAACACACTATTATCATACAAACCAAAATCACACTCTTGCCATTTACTCAAATATATGGAAAACTTATGTCCACAAAAATACCTGTACACAGATGTTTGTGGTGGTTTTATTTATAATTGCCAAAACTTGGAAGAAACCAAGATGCTGTCAGTAGGTGAGCAGATAAGCTGTGGTATATCCACACAATGTAATATTACTCAGCACTAAAAATAGAGCTATGAAAAAATACAAAGGAACTTGAAATGCATATTACTAAGTCAAAGACACCAATATGAAAAGCCTCCATGCTGTATGATTTCAAATATATGACACTGTGGAAAAGGCAAAACTATGGAGATAGTAAAAAAATCCATGGTTGCCAAGGGTTGAGGGTGGGAGGAGGCAAGAATCAGTGGAGCACAGAAGATTTTTTAGGTAAATGAAAATATTCTGTGTGAAATTATAATGATGGAAACATATCATTATATATTTGTCAAACAATAAAATATACAGCACCAACAATAAACCCTAATGTATGCTGTGGGCTTTGGGTGAAAATGCTGTGTCAACATGGATTCATCAGTTGTAACAAATGTGCCACTCTGGTCCAGGATGTTGACAACGGAGGAAGCTGGGCATGAATGGGATAAGGGCATTTGGAAAATCTGTGTACCTTCTGCTCAATTTTGCTGCAAATCTAACACTGTTCTAAAAACAAAAGTCTCTTAAACAGCAACTCCCATTTACAGTAGCATCACAAAGAATAAACTATTTAAGAGTATTTTATTATATAAAATTAAATATTGTCCTTTTTTGAGACACGGTCTCCTTTTTTGCACAGGCTGGAATGTTGTGATGCAATCATGGCTCACTGCAGCCTTGATCTCCTGGGCTCAAGCCATCCTCCCACCTCAGTCTCCTGAATAGCTGGGATGATAGGCACGCACCACCACGCCTGGCTAATTTTTGTAGTTTTTGGTAGAGACAGGGTTTTGCTATGTTGCCCAGGCCGGTCTCAAATTCCTAAGTTCAAGAGATCTTCCCACCTGGTAAAATAAAAACTTCAGCCAAATTAAATTTAAAGGAGTTTAATTGAGCAGTGAATGATTCGTAAAATGGGCAGCCACCAGAATCACAGCAGATTCACAGAGACATCAGCATAGCCACGTGGTGGAAGAAGATTTATAGACAAAAAAAAGGGAAACGACGTACAGAAATCGGAAGTGAGGTACGGAACAGCTGGATTGGTTACAGCTTGGCATTTGCCTTATTTGAACATAGTTTGAACATTCAGCAGTGTATGAATTGTTGAAGTATGGCCAATGGGATTGGCCAAGGCTCAGCTATTGTTACAGGCACATATTCCTAAGTTAGGTTTTCAATCCTGTCTACCTATTAAGGTAGGTTGCAGTTTGTTCACAAGGACTCAAATATAGAAGTATGGAGTCCTTCTAAGGCTGTATTTAGTTCACTTTAACAATTTCCCCCCTTTTGGCCATTTTCTCAATTTTGAGAGATTGACCAAAACTATAGTTACTGATGTCACCATCACCATTGTAAATGTACTTATTTGGTGTTGAAACCCACTGGGAAACAGCAGAACAGTGGGTTTTGCAAGGCGGGAATGAGGACTGAGTAGAGGGTACCTCTTTATGCTGGAACTTCCTGTTTACAGGAGAAAAACAAAACCTGGTCTGTTCTAGGATCTATATATGTCTCCTTAAAGTCTTAGTTTCATTATGTCACATTTAGAATAAGTTACTCCTTTTTAGTTTGGTTTGGCCTGTTGGGGCCTAGTGCATGAGCTTAGACCAAAACAATGGCCTCTCATAATTTTGTTTTAAAAATTCCCCCTTTTTGTTCAGGTTCTCACTTAGGTGAGAGTATGACCAAAACTTAGGGCCTCAGCACCACTCTCTGTAACCATCATTTTGGATTTCCAGTCTCAGCATGTCATTCGTAGGTTACAATGTCCTCATGGTTGCATATTTCTTTCATCTCTGGTCATTCCAGTTGAAGAGGGTATACTGTTTGACTTTCTAGAGATGGCTGCATGCAAATATTTAAAACCTTTGAGAGAACATAGCACACTAGGGACACTATTATTATGACTACTGGGAGGATAATACCAAGAGTTTGGAGTATGCTCCTTACCCAGGGTCCAAATAAACCTAACCACATAAAATTAAATAGATTAAAGAATGAGCTAGATGAAGAGTCTACTTGCTTGACTAAGTGGTCTTCTTATATTAATCCTCTACAACTGAATTTTTATAATCTATATTTGATGTATTTCTCCATAGGCCAAAAGTGCCAGCAGCTGCACAGGTACCTTTCTGTTTAGCCAATTCTATTATTTAGCATAACTTTCACAAGAGAATTTAAAGTCTGTGGTGTAAACATAGCCTTTACATAGAATCTACGATACAGCCTATCACAAGGGATACATTTCTAATTATTGCCTCTTTTTTTCTAAACCATGGAAAAAGGACCTAACAAATGACGTCCTTCTGTAAGAGTGAAGGTCTTCTGGCAATGTTCTCTTTAACCTGTGATGTGAGTTGAGAGGAGTTCTGACTGATTATGATGCAATGAATGTACCATTAAAATTTCTCACCTACATTGGGCCTTTATCTTTTATCTATCACCATATAAGGTTATTTATGTAGAAAGCTGGCTAAAAATATCCTTCACAAATAAAAGTATAAGTATACCCTATAAGGGCACATAATAGACCCCCTTTTTTATTCCTATTGTTCATAAAGGCATAAACAAGGGAAAAATATTCAAAAATATAAGAGTCTCATGATAGGCCAGGAGTGGTGGCTGATGCCTGTAATCCCAGCACTTTGGGAGGTTGAGGTGGGCGGATCACCTGAGGTCAGGAGTTTGAGACCAGCTTGACCAACATGGCAAAACCCTGTCTCTACTGAAAATACAAAATTAGCTGGGCATGGTGGTACATGCCTGTAATCCCAGCTACTTGGGAGACTGAGGCAGAAGAATTGCTTGAACCCAGGAGGTGGAGGTTGCAATGAGCCCAGATGGCACTATTGCACTCCAGCCTGGGCAACAAGAGTGAAACTCTGTCTCGAAAAATAAAAAGAAAAAAAGAATCTCATGATAGTAGAAGTCTTGATCTGTGATCTTGGGGAAAGCTGTTTACATCAAGGATATCATCTCCTTTTATGGAGAAACTTTCCTGGTTAGTTTTACCTTGAGGGTTCCAATGGGTGTACAGTTCCAAGGGTGTGGAGGGATCTTGTGAGTTTATGAACCCAAGGTTCAAGGTTCCAAAGTTTCGTTGCAGTGTGAATGGCAAGGCCACTCTTTCTCTGATGTTCTCAGAAGATCTGATCTTCAGGCTCTAGATTGTGAAGGGGTTGGTCGTCCCCAGTGAACCATTAAAAGCTTTCTTTACCTGGTGAAAATATACTGTGGGATGATAATTAACTGTGATAACATAAGACATGCATTGAAACTAACAATCAAATGAAATCTCTTTATAAATGTTTAAATGGGCCGGGCGCGGTGGCTCAAGCCTGTAATCCCAGCACTTTGGGAGGCCGAGACGGGCAGATCACGAGGTCAGGAGATCGAGACCATCCTGGCTAACACGGTGAAACCCCATCTCTACTAAAAAATACAAAAAACTAGCCGGGCGAAGTGGCGGGCACCTGTGGTCCCAGCTACTCGGGAGGCTGAGGCAGGAGATGGCATAAACCCGGGAGGCGGAGCTTGCAGTGAGCTGAGATCCGGCCACTGCACTCCAGCCTGGGCGACAGAGCCAGACTCAGTCTCAAAAAAATAAATAAATAAATAAATAAATGTTTAAATGAACCATCAGGTAGCCAAATGTACATGAAGGTTTGATTGTCTTCCCAGGAATATGGAACCAAACACTGGTTTTATAGCATTTTCACAATTTATAAGTCACCACATCAATATATTCAATTTGGATCACTTTTTCTTTTCCTTAATGAGTCATGGAATGTAGAATCTTTAATAACAAAACCTCTAAGCACTCAGGAAGGGCAAGGTTGCTGTCCTGGTTCTCCATGAGTCTATGCTTGACACTGGACTTTATGGCCTCTTGAATACCAGTTGTTTCTCCAATTTAGGTGCATAGCACTGACAACTAATGGGTTACTATAGATAATTTGACTTGGACCATGGAGTTCAAATTGTATGTGTAAACAATTTCAGTATCACCTGGTTTAACATGAAAATTTGGCAAAGCATTTTCTTGGTATTTAATTAATTTTTTTGTTCTGCTTATGTTAGCAGTTTTATACAAGAAAATTTGGTTATTTCTGTGGTGTACAATAACTTAATAACCATAATTATGATTGACAACATATACTTAGACATATTATAATTGGTTTAAAAATAATAAGTGCTGAAATCAAATATTTTATTAGAAAGTAAAAAGTGATATGCCTTTTAGTTCATGTGACTTAAGTAATCTCTTGGAAATAAAGACAGTTTTTAAAGATTATTGGTATAAAAATATCTTTAAAAGTACAAACACTTGGCCTAAACTATGCAGGTCAGATATTAAGTTTGCTAAATGCTTTAAGGTCATAAACTGCGTCTTTGAGTTTTGAAAATTGTTCAATTTATTTTAGAGACATTAAATTCTAAATAAGGCCTGAGGATATATGGAATTAGCCATGCCCGCTAGCTATTCAAAGGAGGTTATAAAGAAAAGAGATTTTATATAAGAAAGGACCTTATATGGTAAACTCTTGTCCTAAAGTAAAATGGCTGTTTGTTTAAAAAGAGGGATGCTTAGGACAAGTCAGAAAGTTCAAACATGTTGTAGATGGTCTGTGTAAGCCGTGAAAAGATTTGTAAAAGAAAATTTATACATCAAAAGGGAAAGTTGCTAAGAATTACCATTACAACATGTAATTGAGACTACTTAAAAAATAGGCTTACATGCAAGGTGTGTGAGGAGAATGAAATGTGTTTTTGGAAAGAGATTATAAGAAGGCATGGGAATATAAATTTTTGCCTAGTTTAGAGGGTTAAAGGATTGTTTAAAATTAAATAAAATAAAGCTAAATGTTTAAACAAGTTGTGGAAGATCTGTAAAAATTAACCTTGTAAACATAATTCTATGTGTGAAGATATTGACTAATTAAAGCTCTTTCATATGTAAATATAACATACATGATACATTTAAATACATAGACAGAAGATAAAAGGACTCATTTTCCAAGCCAGGAATTGAACCCTGAACCTAAGCTGCCATTGTGAAAAGAAAAAGCATGGCAGCATGGTTACAAGATCAAGTTCCCAAGTGTGTCCGGAATTGGTTCCTTCCAATGGGTTCTTGGTCTTGCTGACTTCAAGAATGAAGTCAGGGACCCTCGCGGTGAGTGTTACAGTTCTTAAAGATGGCGTGTCCAGCGTTTGTTCCTTCCAGTGGGTTCACAGTTTCACTGACTTCAGGAGCGAAGCCGCAGACCTTTGCAGTGAGTGTTACAGCTCTTAAAGGTGGCATGCCAGAGTTGTTTGTTCCTCCTGGTGGGTTCATGGTCTTGCTGACTTCAGGAGTGAAGCCGCAGACCTTCCCAGTGAGTGATTCAGCTCTTAAAGGTGGCGCGTCCGGAGTTGTTTGTTCTCTCCCAGTGGGTTCGCAGTCTTGCTGACTTCAGGAGTGAAGCTGCAAACCTTCACAGTGAGTGTTACAGCTCATAAAGGTAGTGCGGACCCAAAGAGTGAGGAGCAGCGAGATTTATTGTGAAGAGGGAAAGAACAAAGCTTCCACAGCATGGAAAAGGACCCAAGAGGATTGCCGCTGCTGGCTCAGGTGGCCAGCTTTTACTCTCTTATTTGGCCCCACCCATGTCCTGCTGTTTGGTCCATTTTACAGAGCATTGATTGGTCCATTTTACAGAGTGCTGATTGGTGCGTTTTTACAGAGAGCTGATTGGTGCGTTTACAAAACTTTAGCTAGACAAAGAGTGCTGATTGGTGTGTTTACAATCCTTTAGCTAGACAGAAAAGTTCTCCAATCCCCACCCAACCCAGAAACCCAGCTGGCTTCACCTCTCAATCCTCCCTCTAAACAGGACACCCCAACTGCTGTTGGGAATTGGGCAATGACCACTCTAGCTACTTCCTGCTGGATAGAGGCAAAGAAGGGGCCCTGCAGTTGTAGTGTCCTCCAGAGGGGAACTCTTTAGGCCAGTGAAAGGGTCAGCAGGTCAGTCCAGGGGTCCTTGGTAGAAGTTGTTAGTTGAGCTCATTTAGGGTTCCATTTGTAAGACCGTCTGTGGCTTGATGGCCTCAATTCTAGAGGAAACAAATTTGACAAGGAGGTTTAAAAATACAGGGCCTGAAGGTGAGTAATAGCAAGATGGCTGCCACAGGACCTAGAAAGGGGAGAAGCCATGTTGCCCAACTCCAGAGGTTGGTATAAGAGTTTGAAAGGCGTTGTCTGATTTCAGAAGCCTTTTCCTGTAAATGCTGGGCGCATCTTGTACTATCCTTGACTGGTTAGTGTAAAAGCAGTGCTCTTCCCCTAAGAAGGTGCAGAGTCCTCCTTTCTCAGCAGTGAGGAGGTCTAGGCCTCGGCGGTTTTGGAGAGTCACTGCTGCCAAGGAGTCTATTTGGGATTTAGAGTAAGGATAGATTTCGTTACTTCTTGCAAACTGTCTGAGAAACTCTTTGAGAGTGTGTGATAGTAGGATAATGAAGTAGATAAACTGGTTATTCCAGTTCCTGTAGCAGTAGCCATTCCTAACCATATAAGTAGGGATATTAGCTGTACGGCTCTGCGTGCTGATGCTGACGGACTTGAGCTTTGAGGGGTACTGATAGGGTCTGATTTCCACAAGATTAGAAGTTAGGATAATATGTGTTTACACTGTTAACTTCTAGCAAACTTTACTTTTGTTGAAAACCTTTGCTATTAATAAGACCTCGTTCAGTCCATATTAACTTAGAATTGGTATAGATGGCTCCTTCCTGATTCTGTAAGTACTTTTAAGGTTTGGCTGAGTGCAAACAGCTTGAAAGTTTGAGCAGAGCAATTATAAGGCAATTTTCCTAACTCTGCTTCTACAAGAGTTTCCTTATGATTTACTGAATACCTATTGTGTCTTTTTTCCTTAATCGCCTGGGAGGAACCATCTATAGGCCTGTCCTGAAGGGAGCTCCTCCTAGATCTGGTCAGACCTTTGTATGGTAAATAATTAAGATTTAGATCCCCTGTTAGGAAACCTGCTGGGTTAAGGATTTTTGATAGGAAGGCTATGGGTTTTCAGTGGCCTCAGTACTTTCGGGCTACGACCTTGTTTACACTGACAAGGTGGTATTGGAGTATTATAGGGTTACAGAAAAGACCTTCAATTATCAATTATACGTTTTAAATTTACCCTGGCTTTTAAAGAAATAGGGTACACTGTTTTTTCTTTACTACTTCTATCTCTTTCTCTTTGATTTCTTCTTTGTCTCTCTCTTTCTGACTCCTTCTTTGTCTGTCTCTTCCACTCTCTATTTGACTTTATGTGTCTCTCTTTCTCTGACTCCCTCTTTGTCTCCATCTCTTCCTCTCTCTGTCTCTTTGGCTTTCTATCTCTTTCTCTCTTTCCTTTTTGCTGGTCTTTCCCTGCCTCTGCCAGCTGTTTATGCTGCTGTTCTCCCCTCTTTCCCCTTTTGATGGCTTTGGCAGTGTAACAGTGCCATCTCCTTGGGTTTTTGCACTGCGTGCAATAACTCCATGGTTTCCTTGTGGTATTTAACAGGGTTTCCCCTGGAGGTTAGGAACTCCCTTTCTTTCCATATTGCAGCATGGGCATGTAGGATTAGATAAGCATACTTGCTATTTGTATGCACATTTATTCCTTTTCCCTTTCCCAGTTCTAAGGCTCAGGTAAGTGCCACTAGTTCTCCTAACTGGGTGCTGGTCCCTGGAGGAAGAGGCTTACTTTCAAGTACGGTTACATCACTAACTATGGCATAACCACCCTTCGTATCCCATTCTTCACATTCTTCCATCGGTATATAGGTGAAGGTCACTATTAGCTAAGGGGACTTCTAAGAGATTCTCTCGGGTGGCATAAGTCTGGACTATAATTTGTTGGCAGTCATGCTCAATTGGTTCCCCATCCTCTGGGAGAAAGTGGTAGGGTTAAGGGACATGCACATATGTATTTGAAGCACTGATCCCTCAAGGAGTAGCACCTGGAATCTAAGTAGGCTGTTGTCCAATAGCCATAAACTTCCTTTGGCACCTAGTATGCCATTTACATCATGAGTAGTCCAGACAGTGAGATCCTTTCCTTGTATTATTTAGATATTCTCTGACACTAAGACAGCCACCATCGCAACTACCTGTAAACAGTGAGGCCAGGCTTCTGCTACTACATCAATTTCCTTACTTCGTTATGCCACTGATTGTGGGTTATCCCACAAGTCTGGGTAAGGACTCCAAGAGCCATCCCGGCTCTCTCTGTGACATATAGAGAGAAGTTTTGTCCTGTGGGAAGGCTTAAAGCTGGAGCTTGTATTAGGGCCTGCTTTAAGGTTTTGAAGGCTGTTTCTGTCCCTGGTTCCCATTCTACTAGATGAGTATTTGCCCTCTGGGTCTTCTTGATTAGAGAGGGTCCTGGCTATCTCACTGTATCCAGGGATACGTAGTCAGCAAAAGCCAGTGATTCCAAGGAACCCCCGCAACTGTTTTAATGTCTTAGGGCGAGGATAAGCCAGTATAGGCTGTATTCGTTCCTTGCTGAGGGCCCTGGTTCCTCTGGCTAAGATTAGGCTTAGATATTTGACCTGCTGTAGGCAAAGCTGGGCCTTCGACCTAGATGCCTTGTACCCTTGATTAGCTAGAAATTTCAAGAGATCTAGAGTAGCCTGCTGGCAAGAGACTTCCAAACTGGTAGGCAAATAAATCGTCCACATACTGAAGGACCAGAGTGCCTGGACTTGAGAAGTAGCCTAGATCTTGGGCCAGTGCCTGACCAAACAGGTGATGGTTATCCCTAAACCCCTGGGGCAAGACCGTCCACATAAGTTGGGACATGTGGTCTGTGGGATCCTCAAAGGCAAAGAGAAACTGGGAGTCAGAGTGCAGGGGAATACAGAAGAAGGCATCCTTGAGGCCCAGAACAGTGAATCATTCTGCTTCCTCTGGTATTTGAGAGAGTGGGGTATAGGGGTTGGGTACAACTGGATATAGAGGAATTACTCCCTCATTGATGAGTCTAAGATCTTGCTCTAGTCTCCACTGACTGTTGGTTTTTGTGCTTCTAGAATTGCGGTGTTGCAGGGACTGCCACATTTCCTTACTAAGCCTTGAGCTTTTAAATGTTCAACAATATCCTGTAATCCTTTATGAGCTTCAGGCCTTAAGGAATATTGCCTTTGATAAGGAAAAGTAGTGGGATCTTTTAGCCTTATTTGGACTGGGGTTGGGGGGGCATTTTTTGCTTTCCAAATTGTCCTTCCAATACCCAGACTTCAGGGTTGATTCCCTCTTTGAGTAGGGGACAACAAATGGGTAACTTCTTTGCCATATTCATGTAGATAGTAGCTCCAGCTTTGGCTAATGTGTCCCTCCCTAATAAGGGTGTGGGACTTTCAGGCATGACAAGAAAGGCATGTGAAAAGAGCAAAGTCTCCCAGTTACAACTGAGGAGGTGGGAGAAATACCTGGTTACAGGCTGTCCCAGGATTCCTCGGATGGTAGCAGACCTTGAGGACAGTCGTCCAGGACAGGAGATTAACACTGAGAAGGCTGCGCCAGTGTTCAGGAGGAAGTCAATTTCCTGGTCCTCAATGGTTAAACGTACCCGGGGCTCAGTGAGGGTGATGACATGAGCTGGCGGTTGTCCCAGGCACCCTCAGTCCTGTTGTTGGACCACCTGGTTGGGGGCTTCTGGCCCAGAGAAACTTTGTCCTCTGGGGCAGTGCACCTTCCAGTGATTGCCTCAGCATGGCGGACATGGGCGAAGGGGCAGATTGTTTCTTGTTGGACAATCTTTTTTAAGGTGTCCTTGCAAACCACACTGGTAACAAGCCCTACCAGGTGATTGGCCTGCTCCATTTTCTGTCCTCTCTGAGCCACCAAGGTTTGTCTGTCTGAGGGCCATGACTAAGGCCACGGCCTTTCTCTGATCTCGCTTTTCCTTTCGGCCTGTTCCTCTTGGTCCCTATTATAGAACACCAAGGTTGCCCAGTTTAATAATGCCTCCAGACTTTGTTCAGGGCCCAGGGCTCGCTGTTGGAGCTTTCTCTTGATATCTGTGGCTGATTGGATAATAAACGTATCTTTTAGGATCAATTGACCCTCAAGGGAGTCGAGTGACAGGGGAGTATATTTTCTTTTTTTGAGACAGAGTCTCGCTCTGTCCCCCAGGCTGGAGTGCAGTGGCATGATCTCGGCTCACTGCAAGCTCTGCCTCCCAGGTTCACGCCATTCTCCTGCCTCAGCCTCCTGAGTAGCTGGGACCACAGGCGCCCACCACCGCGCCCGGCTAATTTTTTGTATTTTTAGTAGAGATGGGGTTTCACCATGGTCTTGATCTCCTGACCTTGTGATCTGCCTGCCTCGGCCTCCCAAAGTGCTGGGATTACAGGTGTGAGCCACCGTGCCAGCCGGGAGTATATTTTCTTAAGGCCTCCCATAGCCGCTTGAGGAAGGCAGAAGGATTTTCTTCCTTTCCCTGAGTTATGGTGGACATCATTGAATAATTCATGGGCTTTTTCCTAATTCTCCTTAGTCCTTCCAGAACACAGGTCAACAGATGTTTGAGACTCCAGTCCCCATGATCTGAGTCAAGGTCCCAGTGGGGATCCATACTGGGGACGACTTGCTGACTGGTAGGGAATTTGTCCCTTTCTTCAGCTGTCATTCTATCATTTACTTGACTAAGACACCAGGTATCTCCAAATTCTCAGGCTGCAGCTAAAGCCGCATTCTTTTCATTAAAGGCCAGGGTTTGATCTAACAACAGCATGACATCTCTCCAAGTGAGATCGAAAGTTTGCCCTAGACCCTATAGGACATCTATGTACCTATCAGGATAATCTGAAAACTTCCCCAGGTCTGCCTTGATCTGCTTTAAATCAGAGAAGGAGAAAGGGACATGTACCCAGGTTGGGCCAAATTCCCCTCCCCCTACAGTTTGAAGGGGACATAACTGATAGCATGGGGGTTTTTGTGGTCCCTTGGAGATTTTTTGCTTATTTCCTTCTGGGTGTGGGAGATTAGAGGAGGCTTATCATTAATAGGAAGGGGAGCTATAGGGAGGCTAGGATATGGGGGTAAGCTGGGAAGTCCTCCTGTGGGATGTAAATTGCAAGCTTTGCATAGCTGTGAATTCTCCTTCAATGAAAAGAAAACCTGGACATGAGGTATTTCACTCCATTTGCCTTCCCTCTTACAGAAAAGGTCAAGCTGCAGGATAGTATTGTAATTTACACTTCCCTCAGGTGGCCATTTTTCCTCATCAGAGAGAGAATATTGGGGCCAAGCTGTAGTGCAGAAAAAAACGAGCCACCTCTTTTTCAGGGTTTGCGGGTCAAATTGGTCCCAATGGCTTAGGATGCATTTCAAGGGTGAGCCTGTTGATGTCCGAGTGTTTCCCGTCTGAAAGACAAACTGCCCATGGTTTTGGTTTGTTTCTTTCTCCCCCTGCCCAAGAACCCACAATGGTCCCTGGACCCTGCTGATTGGAATAGTTGCGCTCGACAACACAGCAGCAGAAACACCACTTGCCCAAGAACCCACAACGGTCCCTGGATCCTGCTGATTGGAATAGTTGTGCTCAGCGACGCAGCAGAAGAAACACTAGTTTTCCTCCTAGACCACATGGAGGACCAAGGAATGTCAGATTTAGTGGCCCTTACCAATGCTTTCTTGAAAACCTGCACCCTTGCCTGTCCTAGTCCACAAAGAGGACAGAGAAAAATCGGATTTAGTGGCCCTTACTGATGCATTCTCGAAAACCTGTTAGAGTCCTAAGCATTCTCCTGTTAGTATTGGGACTTTACCTGTGTCCTATAAAGATGTTATGCCCCAAAAATGAAGTGGAGGGCCCCATACCCTGAGGGAGGGAAGGGATCTCCAGGGTTCCAACTTTGGAGTGACGCCTTTTGTCCTCGCTTATATGAATAGGAAGGATATCATTTCTGAAGCTCCCCATATCCTAGCTTCCGGAATAGCTTTTGTTAGGCCTGCTAGGCTGAGGAAGGATCCTAAAATTCCAGATAAGGTAGTCCCCAGCCCCGACAGGGCTTTGGGCAAAAATTATGTCTTTCTGATTAGTGGGCCCATGTGCCTAAAGAAGGTAACAGAGTCCTGAAGTTTATACTAGAAATCATTCTTATAGGAGAAACTAGAAAAGCACCAGAGACAGGGAGTGGTTTGTAGAAGCAGGACTAGCCTCAGAGAAGAGAGGCAAGAGGAAGTTTGTCAGACAGAGGTTAGGACCCGGAGACAAGGGTCAGGATAGATAGGATAGATGGGCAAGTCTCGCTTGGGCGCCATGACTTTGAGAGTTTGCTCATGGCTGCAGGGTCAACCAACTTGTTGTCAGGACCCTGGAGCTGAATGGCTTTCCTCTCTGTCGACCCTCGGCTCAGCCCAGAAGTACAGGAAAAGTGGAAGCAGGCAAACCAACACTCCCAATTCTGAAGAGTCGGGCGTTGTTAGAGAGCCCTTTCCCAGAAAGCCTGACACCTGTGTCTTTAATCTGGCGGCCACGCTAGTCACTTGCAACTAACTGGCCAATAAGTGCCCGGTATTTCCCTTCCAAATTCTAAGGAAAAATAGGACAGAATAGCAAGCCAAAGGGGTCTGATGGTACTCACTATTTGGCAATAGGCGGTAGTCCCTGGGTCGCCAAAATGTGTCCAGAATTGGTTCCTTCCAGTGGGTTCTTGGTCTCGCCAACTTCAAGAATGAAGCTGCGGACCCTCACAGTGAGTGTTACAGTTCTTAAAGATGGTGTGTCCGGAGTTTTTTCCTTCAGATGTTCAGATCTGTCCGGAGTTTCTTCCTTCCAGTGGGTTCGTGGTCTCGCTGACTTCAGGAGTGAAGCTGCAGACCTTTACAATGAGTGCTACAGCTCTTAAAGGTGGCATGATCCGAGTTGTTTGTTCCTCCTGGTGGGTTCGTGGTCTCACTGACTTCAGGAGTGAAGCCACAGACATTCACAGTGAGTGTTACAGTTCATAAAGGTAGTGCAAACCCAGAGAGTGAGCAGCAGTAACCTATAGTGTGAAGAGGGAAAGAACAAAGCTTCCAGAGTAGCCAAGGGGATCCAAGTGGGTTGCCCTTGCTGGCTCCCTGGCCGGTTTTTATTCCCTTATTTGGCCCCACCCATGTACGCTGATTGGTCCATTTTACAGAGCACTGATTGGTCCATTTTACAGAGTACTGATTGGTCCATTTTTATAGAGTGCTGATTGGTGTGTTTACAAACCTTTAGCTAGACACAGAGCGCTGATTGCTGTGTTTACAATCCTTTAGCCAGAGAGAAAAGTTCTCCAAGTCCCCCCCAGACCCAGAAGCCCAGCGGGCTTCACCTCTCACGAGGAGATACAAGACAAGAGGGAAACCTCATCCAGTTTTTTTTTTCAGAGACCTGCAGCAAAGTTTGTAACTGACCAGTTTGCTGGGCCATCTTGAAAAGCAGGCTTACAGGTTTCCTAAGCCTGTGTTCTGTCCTAAGTTACCCCCTCCATTGTAGAACACAGAAAGACATACAAAGCACACTAGATTCACTACAGCTTAAGATTAGCCTCACGAATCCTTCATTCTACTAATCAAAACTTTACGGAGGAGATAAACAGTGATTTTTACTATTCATTCAACTGATTTGCACAGAGAAAGAGGACAGAAGTCTGACTGGTAAGAAATTCTTACCCTTTTGCCAGCATGCCAGGCTTCTGGATTCCTCAGAGATGCTGGAGGAATCTGTATATTTCAGTAGGAGGGGCAGGGAAGGCCTCCTTAAGAAGTCAATATTTGAGCAAAGATCTGAAGTAGACGAAGAAGCCATTTGGATATCTGGTGAAAGAGCTTTTCCAGGTATTTAACAAGTAATTTCTTAACTTATTCTACGTTTTATTTTTTGTTTTTGAGACACGGTATCTCTCACTCTGTCGCCCAAGCTGGAGTGCAGTGGCATGATCTCTGCTCACTGCAACTTCCACCTCTTAAGATTCCAGCGATTCTCCTGCCTCCACCTCCTGAGGAGCTGGGATTACAGGTGTGCACCACCACACCCAGCTAAGTTTTGTATTTTTAATAGAGACGGGGTTTCACATGTTAGCCCGGCTGGTCTCGAACACATGAGCTCAAGTGATCCACCTGCTTAGGCCTCCAAAAGTCCTGGGATTACAGGCATGAGCCACAGCACCCGGATAAGCTTTACGTGTATGTATTCTTTAATCAAATATCTATTGTTTATGACATTAACTGCAGGTATAAGGAGATAAGACAAAATTACGGATGTTTATTGAGTGTCTGCCATGTACCAGGCACTGTGCTAAGTTTATGAATGAGGTTTGGTATCTTGACTAAGATTTACAACTTAGTGCAAGAGGCAAGGTGTAGACATACACTTCCTGCAGTTGGAACGCAGCAGTTCTTATGAGGAGGAAGAGTTGGTTTGAAGTTTCACCACCAGAAGTTTATATGCACCTGACCTACCTGAAGTCTACACCTCACTTTCTAGATGAATTAACGTATAAAGGGTGCTCCCCACTCTAACAGAGGGGAAGCCAGCAAGTTAATGCCTGATCACACCGTTTATACAGCACTGTGGTTAACAATCTGTCTTCCCTAAGTAACTCATTTAACCTTCGTAACAATAAGAAGCAGTTGTTCTAAGAAGCCTTTGTGTCTTTCTCTGAGATGGAGAAAGGCGCAGAAGGCTGAGTAGAATGACAAGGCAGTCATTATGGTAGAGTTGGACCTAAATTTAAGGTAACAGTCTTCAAGCACAGTGCATTTCACACCGCAATACAGCTGTTATGAACATTTGCTGAAATAAAACAGCTTGATATTCTCCTGACTCAGTCCTCTCTCACTGACACGACAGAGAGTTGGGTTGAGGTCCGGGCGGATTTAGACCCCCCCGCCCCCCGCACCCCGCACCAGTAAAGACACATAAGGAATCCGCCTTCCCGAAGGACAGGGGAGAATTCTGGGTGTGCGCGGCCATGGAGCGCGCGCGTGCGCGGCAGCTGCCGCTGCTGAATAGCTGAGAGGTGCACTGGGGCGGCAAGCTGGGCTCGGAGTGCAGCGGGGTCAGGATGGACGAGGACGTGTTGCACCCTGAAGAGCCTCATCATCCGCGAGAGTGGGGTGGGCAAGTACAGGTGAGGCGGGCGTACGGGCCGTGATGAGGGTGGCTGGGCTCTTTCTGCCTACGTGGCCGCTGTCTCTTGGGCCGCGATGGGAAAACCTTTAACCGCTGCAAGCGTCCACGATGGCGGCCGGGCTGGGGTCGGCCCAGCTCGCGCCCTCCTCGGCCTCTGGGCCGCGCTTTCCCGCGGCTTCTCCTCCCCTCGCCCCACCCGCGCCTGCCTGGTTCCCGGCCTCTGCCAGGCCCAAGTTCTCTGGGTCGCTCTCCCTCCTGTGGCGCCGAGAAAACACCATTCCAAGGGCCGCCGCTCCGCCGGCCGGTTTGCTGCGCGGAGCTCAGGGCGTGGCGGGCTGGTTTGGGCCCGAATCTGGCCGGGGGGCGCCTCGCCTCGAGCTCTTCGGGGTTCAGGCTGCCTGTCACCCCGAGACCCGGGAGACATAACTTTCCCACTTGAGGGTTTCTGTGGGGCCTTCTCTAAATACATAATGTCCTCGGGAAGTTTCGTGACGCCTTAGGTCCCATTCCTGGCCTGTTTGGGCGCAGCCTAATGTCGCTTCTTTTACTTTTTTATTAGTTGGCTGTGGAAGAACTCCTGGATCTTGTGACTGCTGGAAAATTTCGCTTTAGTGTAAGTGGTCCACAGCTGAAGCAGTTGGACCACCTTTGAAAATAAAATGTAATTGTTATTTCTCATTTTGCCACATCCTGTGGAGACAAAAGATTAGTGTTGTCTTTTCATTTTTGACTTTTTTCCTTGGGGAAAATAATATTGACAGTGGAGTTGAGTATAAGGTAAGACATGGATCTAGGTGGATGTTGCTAGAGGGTTGTGATTTCATCCAGGTCTTGGAACAGAGTTCTCCAGGTGAAGTCATTCTTGCCGTCTGATTATGAGTAGGTTATGTTCAAGGCCGTCCTGATCCTTAAACCACATTTAGACTCCAGGAGCTGTAATCAGTTTCATATTTTAACTATAGCTTCTGATACACATATCTTTTTTTTTTTTTTTTTTTTTTTTTTGAGACTGAGTCTTGCTCTGTTGCCCAGGCTGGAGTGCTGTAGCGAGATCTCACCTCACCGCAACCTCTGGCTCCTGGGGTCAAGCGATTCTCCTTCCTCAGCCTCCTGAGTAGCTGGGATTACAAGTGTGTGTCACCACGCCCAGTTAATTTTTGTGTTTTTAGTAGAGACAGGGTTTCACCATGTTGGCCAGGCTGGTCTCGAACTCCTGACCTCTAGTAATCCACCCGCCTCAGCCTCCCAAAGTGCTGGGACTACAGGCATGAGCCACCGCCCCTGGCTGATACATATCTTTCAAATAACTTGTTATTCATGTAAGATTTTACAAATTGAGGTATCCTTATACAAAATAGAATGAAAGCTTTCCTCATATACCATAAAATTACAAAGGTTTATACCTATGTAACCAGCACGTTCTGCACATGTATCCCAGAACTTAAAGTATAAATAAATAAATAAGATTACAAAGTTTTACTTTTTTAGCTACTTCAGGATTTTAAAGCTTGCTATGTAATAGATTCTGAAATTTTTTGTATTTTTAAAGTTTGACAATACATTTTTCCAGTACTCCTCACTTAATGTACTCTATGTCTACTATAGTCAGAGGGATTTGCACATACTAAGGAATAGAATAATGAAACACTATGGGTAAGCAAACCAGTATGATTTGTGTGTATGTGTGTAAAACGGATGAATAAAATTATTTACATGATCATCTGTTATTGCACGTACATATTTGAGGGTTAAAAAGTTAATGTAATAAAAATTGCCTTAATAGGAATTTCATAACCTTGTGATCCTTCTTTTTCATTTCTCTCTTTTTTCCTTGACATATGGTTCTCATTTAAGTTCAGACGTATGAAATTGGCATTTTTGAAGTCACGAATGGTTGGTTGTCATTTCATGTAGTTCAACCCAATACATGAAATTGGGTTGAAATTGGTTAGCACTTTGTGTAAATGTATTGCATGGGTGACAAGTTAGGGTGGTTAAAATTTTCTGGAAAGTTAACTAGAGTATATAAATGAGTTTGGTTCCCCGTCCCCCCTGTGCCGCCGCTTTTTTTTTTTTTTTTTTTTGAGATAGGGTCTTGTTCTGTCACCTGCTGGAGTGCAGTGGTGTGATCACAGCTCACTGTAGCCTTGACTTCCCGGGCTCAATCAATCCTGCCACCTCAGCCTCCTGAGTAGCTGGGACTATAGGGACGAATCACCATTCCTGGCTAGGGTTTTTTATAGAGACACGTTCTTGCTGTGTTGCCTAGGGTGATCTTGAACTCCTGAGCTCAACGGATCTTCCTGCCCTCAATGGATCCTTGCAAAATGCTGGGATCATAGGCATAAGCCACCATACCCGGCTCTACTTTAAAAAATTTTTTTTGTAGATGGGATTTCCCTATGTTGCCCAAGCTATTCTGAAACTCATGGGCTCATGCCATCCTCCAGCCTTGGCCTCTCAAGAGTGCTGGGATTACAGGCATGAGCCATGGCACTCAGCTGAGAGTCCCTTTTTAGAATAAGTTCTGTTAAATGGGTTTATCAGTCTCTCTAGTTCACTCCCCAGAAACAAATTGTATTTAGGCCTGATCTTTTTTAAACTTTTCCCTTATTGCATAGTGGTGGATTATCAATTGCTCACTGCAAAATTTTGACACTTTACCTCTTTTGTGAAAGGATTGCATTTAGTGAGAAAGTTGTCTTATTTGGCTAGATATACATTATTGTCCTATGTGATATGCTATGGAAAAGAACCTTAAACACGTAATCACCTTTCTGGATAAGAATAACTCCACTAAAATAGAAGTCTATATTTAAAGTGAGTGAGTACAGAAACGTTTGTCATGGATGTGATCTTAAAGGGTTGTTTTTACCAAGTTTGTTCTGTTTCTTTACAGAGCTGGAACTAGTGGAAGTGAAATAGCACTCATGTTGTTGGGGAATTATTGTACGATGAAGGATGTCTTTAAGCCAAAGTAGTGGATTACTTTCTAGTTTATTTCTTGGTGTTGGAGTCCAAAGGGTATATGGTAGTAATCAGGAGATCAGGATTATGAAACTGGGGCTGCCACTTGTGTGGCCTTATGTGTGATACTGGAATGCTCTAGGCCCTCATTTCAAAAGTGAGGGGGTTGGAATAGATACCTCTCAAACCCTATCTAGTGTTGACTGTGTAAGACTCCAATTCTGTGGCTAGACCCGGTGAGGTAGAGGTAGCAGAGTGTATCAAGAACTGGAAGGGATTAAAGAGGCCTGTTACGTAAATTGCTGTCCCTCCTATGCTCCTACCCTTGCCATTCATTTTGGTGAATTTCATTTGTAGATAAAGAAATGCAGACTAGTTATAATCACATTGTTTGTTTTAAATTTGGTCTTACCTAAGTGCCATGGTGGTAGTTACTCCTTCCATCTCTACCTCTGCATGGAAAGCATTTTGCTCCTTTAACTTTGAAATATGAAGGTGTAAATATACAATACTGTAAGAATGGTGCTTCTGCCAAGTGCAGTGGCTCATTCTGTAATCCTAGCTACTCAGGAGGCTGAGGAAGGAGGATCACTTGAGTCCAGGAGTTCGAGACCAGCTTGGGCAACATAGCAAGGCCATGCCTCTAAAAAACTGAAAAATAAAAAAAATTAGTCAGCCATGGTGATGCTAACCTGTCATGCCAGTTACTTGGGGGGCTAAGGTGGGAGGATTAGTGAGCTAAGATTGTACCACCACATTCCAGCCTGGGTGACAGAGTGAGACCCTGTCTCTTAAAAAAAAAGGGTGCTTCTTAATCATTTTGAGATTGCCAGTTCCTTTCAAAATCTAATACAGAAATGGACTCTCTGCCCCTTTCAAAGTCTAATAAATAGAGAAATGGACTCTGCCTAGAAAAATGCACACATAGAATTTAGAATACATTTTGGGCTACCAGGGTACCCCTTGCTAAGATCTGATGTATACCCAGAGCCTGTATTAAAATTTGTTACTTCACACCATACCACCAATTTCCTGCCTCTCCTGACAAAGTACCGTTAATGACAATGGCGGTTGTTAAGGATTAGCAACCATGAGAGAAAAACCTCTGGCTTTTTGTCTGTACATTGCCATATGTTCAATAAGTAATACCCAATATCATTATTACTTGTATTATTATTATTATATTATTATTACAACTATTTTACAACGTTATATTAACTTAGGTTTTTGTAGTAATCTTTTCTGTGGTGACCGCATATCTTTTCTATTTTTAAATTATGGGTAACTGAGTATTGGGAGAAAAGAAATTTTTTATAGGTTTCATTTTAGAGTCTTATTAGTGCTGTCACCTAACTTATGTTCGAAGTAAGTAAATATAGTTAAGATGTTAAATAGAGAATTATAGAATTTGACTCTCCTGTTGTACTTTGATTCTGTGGTGCTCGTTTTATGGTAAACACAGGAAAACCAAGTAAGGTAGAGTTAATCCTTCAAATATAATTAATGACACTGGGTTTGGAAACTACCAGGAAGCCATTATGTTTTGCGAAATACTCTGTGGACAAAACATATTGCTAGCAGCAGTAATCACAACCTTATGAATATTACAGTCTAATTAGAAATTAGAATATTAGAAATATAAGATTTTTCTATAATTTTAGATATCTGATGACTGTTTCTTTGATATTATTAATAAAAACAGATCAACAGAACAGACTGTAGAAGTTAACGAGGCAAGATTGAATGATTTTAAAATTTAGGGCTTTAACATTAGGTTTTATTTTTGAGGAGCTTCTGATTGACACTTCTGCTTCATAGTAAGTAAAATAATTCTGGAAGATGGAAAATCTTAGAGTACCCTTCTAATCTGGTGTCTTTTGGTTTTATCCTTCCTTTCTAGTTTCTTACCATTTCCTAGGTTTAGTCCTTTGTTCTCTCCTGCCATAACCATGGCAGTTGACTTCTGTTGATTGTTCTTCCATTTTTTGTTGGCATTAACTTTTCAAAACAAAGAGTACTTCTTGTCATAACTTTCTTTAAAAGCCTTCAGTAGCTTCCAGTTGCCTACTTGTTTTTATAAACCCTACCTGGTGTTTGCCTGAGTATACCTACTCTGTCCTGTGATCTTTTTTTTTACCTTTTTACTGTATCTTTTCTTCCCACTTAGGCAGTAGCCATACTGCATGTTACAGAATGCTAGGCTTTGATATCTTTCTGTTTGTGCTTGAATTTAAAGTGGATTACAGGTCAGATTTTTTAAGTTACCTTGTTTCATTCCAAGAAACTTTATTTTTTCCCTTTTCATCCATGTCAATTAAAGTGTGACATGTTGCTAGTATCATTTTCTCAGGACATCAGAACAGTTAAAAAGAACAACAAAAAATCCTCACCTTTTGAACTTGGGGGATTGTGTAGGAGAGTATGGGGAATATATTTAATAGTAAACTACTTTGCTTTTGGCAGTTTTTTTTTGTTTTGTTTTGTTTTTTTTGAGACAGAGTCTCGCTCTGTTGTCCAGGCTGGAGAGCAATGGCGCGATCTCGGCTCACTGCAGCCTCCGCCTCCCGGGTCCACGCCATTCTCCTGCCTCAGCCTCCCGAGTAGCTGGGACTACAGGTGCCCGCCACCATGCCTGGCTAATTTTTTTGTATATTTAGTAGAGACGGGGTTTCACCATGTTCGCCAGGATGGTCTCGATCTCCTGACCTTGTGGTCTGCCCGCCTCGGCCTCCCAAAGTGCTGGGATTACTGGTGTGAGCCACCGTGCCTGGCCGCTCTTGGCAGTTTTTAAATTGCCTTTCTAGTAATTTAATTCTTCTCTGTATGCTTGCTCTGAGGCAGTATTCCTAGGAGCAGGCCTCCATCAGTTATTTTTATTTGCATTTAATAAATTATGATGAGATATAATAATCATGAACACACTTATCATATGATTAGAAAGAAAAATTCTAATTCCTAACCTGTCTTTTTAATATCTCTTTCAGCCTGCTCTTGAGGTTCACAGATGACACCTTTGATCCAGAACTTGCAGCAACAATAGGTAAGCCTGTGTTTAAAAATTCTATAGAAATGTCTAATATTTTGTTGCTTTTGGGCTTTTTTATCTAAATTCTTCTACCTTCCTCTTACCACCCCACCACCTCCATGTCTGTTGACATTTTATTTGTCCTTCAAGATTTAACTTTGGTATCATTAAATCTCTGAGGCCTTTCTAGATCTTACCAAGAGAAAATAATTTCCTTATCTGTTGTCTCATGAGACTTTAT
The DNA here is from genome assembly GCF_049350105.2 of Macaca mulatta. Lineage (NCBI taxonomy): Eukaryota > Metazoa > Chordata > Mammalia > Primates > Cercopithecidae > Macaca > Macaca mulatta. The sequence continues at coordinate 30,761,567 of NC_133414.1, forward strand.
TAAAACTACTGATATTATGGTTATCCGTACACACATTTCTTTCCTGTATTATGGATTGTCTTTTATTTTGCAATATACAACAGTTATTTGAGTACTTACTGTATGCCATGCACTGTTACTAAGAGGTGGGGTTATAATATTGAATAACATAAAATTGGTGTCTGTCTTCATGTACCTAACAGTAGAGTACATTAATTTTGTATGTTCAGCATTTGCTACAGTGTTTGACATGTATTCTGATCTTTGCATATGTATTGATATTAGTTATTAAGGACTGTTAGGAGCAGTGATACTTAAATGCCTTTTAGACATAAAATTTAGATCGCCTGAAAGTGGTTAGTAACACTAACTTATAAGAGTATATGAGAAGATAGAGGTAAGTATTTTGGTATCATGTGTTTAGACCGCAGACAAGAATGTAAAGGAGTGAAAAGACCACTTGGAATAGTTGAAAGGTAGCTGAGCTGAGTCAGAGCTAGGTAATAGTCTTGGCTTTGCCTTGAATTAGGTGTAATCTCGACTTACTAACGTCATCTGTAAATTGGGAGGTTTTGGGGAGACAATACTTTTTTTCCCTGAGCTTTGAAATTTGATGATCTGATGAGATTATGGTAAAGATGATCCTGGCAGTATTATTAGGGAAAACAAATAGTTTATCTTAACTGCCTTTATTTGTTTACATTTATTGTATGTCTATTTTTTTCAGACTCATATATTTCTAAAAATAGGAGAAATAATTCTTGTGTATCCTACTAAATTACTCCATCCAAATGTTAATATTTGTCACATATGCTTTATCATTCTCTACATACACACACAGTATTCTTTTAAAAAACTGCATTGGCTGTTTTTCTGATTTCTTTTTTAAAATGAATTATTTTGAGAGTAGGCTTGCAGACATGATGTCTTTAATGTCCACATCATATATTTCTTAAATCAACATGGATACAACTCTATTGTCTATGCACAGATTTTGTCAGTTGTCCCATTAATGTCCTATATAGCAAAAGAAAAATAATTTATTTGGGGTTTGGGATCATACATTGAATTTAGTTATTTCTCTTCAGTCTCTCTCTTTTTTTTTTTTTTTGTTTGAGTTGGAGTCTTGCCCTGTCGCTCAGGCTGGAGTACAATGGTGCGATCTCAGCTCACTGTGACCTCTGCCTCCCAGGTTCAAGTGATTCTCCTGCCTCAGCCTCCCAAGTAGCTGAGATTACAGGCATGTGCCACTGCGCCCAGCTAATTTTTGTATTTTTAGTAGAGACTGGGTATCACCATGTTGGCCAGGCTGGTCTTGAACTCCTGACCTCAGGTGATTCGCCTGCCTCGGCCTCCCAAAGTGCTGGGATTATAGGCATGAGGCACTGCGCCTGGCCACTCTTCAGTTTCTTTTAATCTGAACGGTTCTTCAGTCTTTGTCTTTCCAGGGCCTTGATATTTTTGAAGAGTAAATAATTATTTTGTAGAATGCCCTTTAATTTACATATATCCAGAGTGTCCTTATGGTTGGATTCAGGTTATGCACTTTTGGCAGGAATTCCACAGAAGTGTTTCTCAAGCACAGTGTCGGGAGGCACATGGTGTCTGTTAGTCCCATTTACTGGTGGTGGGACTTTGGTTACTATTGGGTGATATATGCCAACTTTTTCCTCTGAAGTTATTATTTTTCCCCTTGTAATGAATACATTTCTTTTGGAGAGATACATTGAAACTATATTAGATGTACTCCTTTTCATCATATTTTTTGTCCTCTTATTTTAGCATACATTGATACTTCTTGCCTGTGACAAGCAAAAAGGACAATGTATGATCCTGCCATTCTAACTGTGGTGGTTATCAAATGATGATATTTTCAAATGCGATCACTCTGTCTACTTACCTTATTTGAAATTATGTTAGGAAGAGCTCTTTTGTTTTATTTTTAAATTTGAGACAGTCTCACCCTGTCACTCAGGTTGAAGTGCAGTGGCATCATCTAAGCTCACTGCAGCCTCCACCTCCCCGGTTCAAACAGTTCTCCCACCTCAGCCTCCAGGGTAGCTGGGACTACAGACATGTGCTACCACTAGTTTTTGTATTTTCAGTAGAGGTGGGGTTTCACCATGCTGGCCAGGCTGGTCTCGAACTCCTGGCTTCAAGTCATCTGCGCACCCCGACATCCCAGAGTGCTGGGATTACAGGCGTGAGTCACTGCGCCCAGCCAAGAGCTCCTTTTTGTTTTTTCTTTTTTTGCGAATTCAGATTTTGTATATTCAGGAGTTTTATTTAAACTTTGAATCTGAAAGAAACTTTAGGAGGAACTCATAGATTTGTGGGAAGAAGCAAATCTACATTATTTTCTCTCTTCTAAAATCACAATCCATGTATTTTGATCTTTTACTGAATTTTAACATATCGTTTTGTCACTAACATAAAGTGTTTCAATAGTGTTTGTAACTCACACACAAATACTGGAAATAAAAGTTATTTACCTGAGTCCATTTTTGTGGCAGGCAGTTCACTTTACATCGCTTTCCAGACAACTGGAATTTGAGGCAACGTCTATGACAGCGATCCCTTTGTTTTCACCTGGCGTGTGTTCTCATCAGACTGCTTGTTGTCACATCGTGCTTCAGGTAAAAAGCTTTTATGAGTTTTTAAATCTCTTTGTGAAAAATATTTTATTGTGGTAAAATATGTATGACATAAAATATGCTATTATAACAACCCTTAAATGTATAATTTGGTGGCATTAATTACATCCATACTGTCATGCAGCCATCACAACTGTCTGTTCCCAAGTATTTTTCATCACCCCAAATAGGAACCCTGTTATCATTCTGCAGTAACTCCCCATCACCACCAGCCCCACATTGCCAGTTGACGTTTAATCGACTTTGTCTCTGTGAACTTTCCTATTCTAAAGATTTCATATAAGTGGAACTATATGTTTGTCTTTTTGTGACTGGCTCATTTCACTAGGCATAATGTTTTCAAGGTTCATCCTGGTAGCATGTATCAGAACTTCATTCCTTTTTATGGCTGAATAATACTGAGTCCTCCAACTCTGTTCTTCTTTTTCAAGATTATTTTGGTCATCTGAGACTCCTTGCAATTCCATTTGAATTTAGGGATTGGCTTCTCTATTTCTGGGGGGAGAAATGATTCTCAGAATTTTGATGGGATTGTGTTGAATCTGTAGATTGTTTTGAATAGGACTGGTATTTTAGCAATATTGAGTCTGCTAACCCAGGAACTAAGGATCTTTCCATTTACCTACGTCTTTTTATGTTTCTTTTACCAGTGTTTGGTAGTATTCAGCATGTAGGTCTTTCACTTCCTTAGTTAAATTTATTCCTAAGCATTTTATTTGTTTAGCACTATTTAAATGGAATTGCCTTCTTCATTTCCTTTTTAGATTGTTCATCGCACATGTACAGAAAAGCAACTAATTTTTGTGTGTTGATCTTGTATCCTGAAGCTGTGCTGAATTTATTAACTCTAGTAGTTTCCTTCTGGATTCACATGGATGTACTTCCAGCTACTCGGGAGACTGGGGCAGAAGGATCAGTTGATCCAAGGAGTTTGAGGCCAGCCTGGAAAACACAGCAAGACACCTACAGGTATGTGCCACCACATCTAGCTAGTTTTTGTATTTTTAGTAGAGATGGGATTTCACCAGTTTGCCCAAGCTGGTCTCGAACTCCTGGGCTCAGGCACTCACTCTACCTGCCTGAGCCTGCCAGAGTGCTGGAATTACAGGCATGAGCCACTGTGCCCAGCCTAAAACTGTGATATCTTGTTCTCATTAATAGCTGTAGAAATTATAACTTTTGGCTGGGTGTGGTGGCTCACTCCTATAATCCTAGCACTTTGGGAGGTCGAGGCGGGCAGATCACCTGAGGTCAGGAGTTTGAAACCAGCCTGGCCAACATGGTGAAACCTGTCTCTGCTAAAAATACAGAAAACCAGGTGTGGTGGTACACATCTGTATTCCCAGCTACTCAGGAGGCTGAGGTGTGAGAATCACTTGAACCTGGAAGGTGGAGGTTGCAGTGAGCTGAGATTGCACCACTGCACTCCATCCTGGGCAACAGAGCAAGACTCTGTCTCAAAAAAAAAAAAAAAAAGAAAAGAAAAGAAAAGAAAAAAAATTATAAAAATTATAACTTTTTGTAAATTTTTATTAGGCTGGTGTCTTTTACTATTTCAGTTGCATAAATATCATTTGAGGTGGGCCTGGTCTTTGAAGGCTCTTTCCAGCAGGTGTCTCTTTCACCAGGCTTATTTATAAGTCTTTATTTTTTTTTTACGGTAAAAGAAAGTCTATAATATATCAACTGTGCAAGGGAAGACAACAGTAAACTTACAAGTCTCTTTCCAGCTATCTAAATTAGTAATTCAACAGGACAAAATAAAGACATGTTTAGACAAGAGCTTTATCTCTGTGCTGCCTCCTGGTTAATTTCCTTGGTTTTGTCTTTCAGTGTATTAATTCTTTCCAGCTGTATTCAGTCTGCTGCTCAGTATGACCAACAAGCCTTAGATTCTCTGTGTGTGTAATTTTACTTCTAGAAGTTCTATTTGGTTCTATTGCAAATCTATTCCTTGATTTCTACTTTATACTTTTATGTCCTTAATTTGTTTAATTACACTTATTATATTCTTGTTCAGATAGATCAAATCTGCTTGCTCACATTTTCTCTTCTCTCTCATTGATCATATGTTTTATTATTTGGGATTATGAGCTCATCTTGAGTGAGAATCTGCAATGATTTGATTTAGGCATTTATCTTCCAGCTCTGTTCTGTATTTTCTTCTTCCAGAAATGCAGGAATCACATGAACCTGTCCATCCACAGATGAAGTGGTAAATAAACTGCCATATTAGATACATGACGGTGTACTCTTCAGCCATAAAGCTTCGGGAAACCCTGTCATCAGCAACCACGTGGAGGAACCTCTCCATCCACAGATGAAGGGATCAGGAAACTCTGGTATATATACTGAAGGGAAATGCTTTTTGGCTACCAAAATAATGAAATTATGTCGTTTGGAGCAACACAGAAGAACCTGTCCATCCACAAATGAAGACATCAAGAAACTCTAGGATGTACACAAGGCAAAACACTTCAGCCATCAGAATCATGACATATGTCACGTGGAGCAACCCAGTTGACCCGCCAAGGCTGCCTCTTCCTCCACAGGCGGATGAACGCTGTGGCTGCTGCTCCTGCCTGGGCCGTGCCCTGACGCTGCCAACACCACTGCTCCTCTATTTATAAGTCTTAATAGGGTTGCTGACCCAGCTATAGCTGAACAGCTGACATGTACCTCATGCTAAGCCGGGTGCTTCATATGTATCTAACTTGAAAAATGCTGAGCTACTTACCTTAACACCATTAACTTTTACTTAAAAGTTTGTTTTTCTTTTTTAATCCAAGCGAGCTCCAAACAAGTTTTAGGAGGCTCCTCAAAGCCAGCAAAGACTTTAACTGAAAGTAGAATTTCAAAGTACTGTAATTGGATTAGAAACCAAACCCCAAAATTAAATGTGAAGATTAGTGTCCGTACTGAACCGGCCCATCTGGTGGACACAGGATTTGTGTTATCGACCACAGTGTTACCCAGGATTCATGATTTCTGGAGTTTGTCAGTGTTAAGAAAATTGGATTGAGTACCAAATACAGCAGAGCAAACCCAGATTTGAGGCAAGGACCCTATAAAATAGTCATGCAGTACTTTTGTTAGGGTTCTGGGCACAAATCTTCCTCATCCCTCCCACCTTCTCCTGGCCTGCCTGTAAACCCGAACCACCAGGTACCTCAATTTTCTTCAAGGTCAGGCTGTTCTTAATGTTGCTAAATTGATCAAGGAAATGGGTGAGCCACTGCTTGCTCTGCACATAGTCCTCAGGGTGCTCAGGGTTCAGGCAGTACAGCAGCTGCATGGTTTTGGCCTGAAGGAGTAACTGGTCCATTCCTAGGCTCTCCCCAAAGATGTGTCCTCTGAAGAAGCTGGTCAGGTAGAGGGGGTGTCCACCATGGTTGTAGATGGGGAAGGAGATGCTGCTCAGGTCGAGCATTTTGTTCACCTGCCAGGCGTATAGGAGCGGGTTGGGGGCACCACGCAGAGCATCTTGTACCTGGCCCACACCTGCCGGTACTGGATCTGGCTTACGTTTCCCTGCGCCACACACAGATCCTGCACTGTACTGTCCAGTCAACTGACTTCAGCAAAGATGTCTGGGTCCAGCAGTGAGTTACTGTGGAAGGCCACCAGAATGGAGGTGATATCAGCCTCAGTGCTCTTCCTGGAGGCGGAGAAGTGGTTGGAGTCCTCTGTGGTGAAATGGCCCTGCATCAAAGTGGGAGACATTCAGAATCAAGGTGAAATTGGCCTCAGTGCTGGTCCTGGAGGCGGAGAAGCGGTCAGTGTCCTTGGTGGTGAAGTGGCCCTGCATGAAACATCACTCCCCCTTGGCCGGTGAAAGAATAAAATAAAGCTGGCCACTTGCATTTCCCTTTCAGTTTATAGAATACATGTTTTGGAAATAGTGTCTTCTAGATCTGTCTTTTTCTTTTCTGATTTAACTTATTAGCAAAGCTAAGTTTTGTCTCTTCATAGTGTTGCTTTTGTTTCAAAAGCTTCTATGAGATTTGTTTACTGTGTGTGGCTATATGGCAGACAATTTGTTCAAGTGGCCTGCCTCCTCTTTCTCACATTGACCCCTTCAGGAGGAGTTTTTCAAGGGTAATGAGTCTTCTCTCTGAGATAAGAATAGTAGCCAGAATTAAGAAGGTAAAGTGCATTGTGGAATTAAATCCTGATTCCAGTGGAAACTTAGTTTATGGCCTTAGACAAATGTTTACACTTCTGATCCTCAGTTTTCTCTCAAAGAACTTCTGCTCATATCCAATTCCTATTAAGTGGAAGTACTCTAACCTGGTATTACTAATATTCGGTTAGATTTTTTCCTAATTTTAGGTGTTAGAATATATCCTAATGTTACCAGTTCTTCACTGTTACTAAAGTGCACGTTAGATTTCTTCAATGATTTTTTTTAATTGGCATGGTTGATACAAAGCATCCTTCTATCCAAATACTGTGCTCAGTCGCCTAAGTGATAGTTTAGAACCATACTATCTCTCTCTGGAAAGAATGCTGGGGCTCCTGACTACACACTTTGACTAGAGGGGAAAATACTCCTCTTGTATTTATGATGGTTTTTCTTTCTACTTGATTAAGAAGAGAGTACAAAAAGGTGCTTATTGAAGCATTGTCAATTTGGGAACAAGATTCTCAGGAATGAAAAATTTGTGACTGTTCTCAGCATGAAAGGGAGAGAGATGATTACCTGATCATTACGTGCTTATTTGAAAGTCACTTTCCTCCCATGTCTCAGCATCTCACTTTTTAGAATGCACACTGAATGCCTGGGATCTCTTTGTTTTAGAACAGACAAAGTTGCATTGTTAAAGGAATAATATTTCCAGGGAAAAGGCTCAGTGCTCAACGGTTACTCTATAAAGAGATTTGAAAAGAAAGTCAAGGGAAGGTAAGGAAGGCAACATGGCTACCAATCTCGTGGGTTCTACTAGCGTTATTTCATGAAAAATGTCACCTTTTTATAGGAGAGAATAAATCTGAGAATCAACTGGCATCTAAACTCCATTTCTTGTTTTGTCACTGCTTCCCTGATTGACTATGGAAAATACATTTAGTCTTTTGATACCTTAGTTTCAACAACTATAACTTGACTTAAGAACTTTTGTGCATGGACTTTGTAATAGTTATCTATTTCTGCCTACAAATTACTTCAAAACTTAAATTGTTGTTTGAAACAACAAACACTATCTCACAGTTTCTGTGGGTCAGGAATCCAGACATGGCTTATTGGGTAACCGCCTCAAAGTCTTACTAGGCTGTAGTACAGTTATTGGCTGGAGCTGCTGTTTCATCTGAAGGTTCAATTGAGAGAGGATCCACTTCTGAGCTCACTCACATGGTTGCTGGCGCAATTCAGTTCCTCCCAGCTATTGGATTAAGGGTCTCAGTTCACTACTGAGTGTTGGTCAGTGAATTTCCCTCAGTTCTTTGCCATATGGGGGTCCATAGAACAGCTCACTACATGGCAACTGGCTTCTATCAAAGTGAGCAATAAAGAAGTAAGCAAGAGAGGTTTGCAAGACAGAAGCTACTACGTCTTTATAATCTAATCTTAGAAATAGCGTCACATCCCTTCTGCCATATTCTGTTCATTAGAAGCAAATCTGTGGGTCTAGCCATACTCCATTGCAGGGATCACACAAGGGTGTGAATGCAGGCATGGATTGTTGGGGCTCATCTTAGAGGTTGTCTCCCGTAGAGTTAGCTACCAATCTGAGGGGCCACAGGGAACCATGCATCTGGGCCAGAACACAGGGATTTCATACCTTAAGCAGGACAACATTCATTCAAACACACACACACACACACACATATATATGTATATGTTTAGATGTTTCTCTCTAATCAAAGAAGCAAGGCCTGTCCCTGACGAGCTCCCTTTTTCAGATCCACCCTGAACTGCCTAAGTTAACTCCATGGACCTTGACTAGGTGAACTGCAGAGTCCAAGCCTAGAGTTGGGTCCTGGGTTTAATCCTGGTTCTGTCTTAGCCCTATGACCTTAGGCCACTTCTCTTCGGCTTGGTTTTCTTTGCAGCAGAAAGTGTCAGGTTAGATCCCAACAGTGGTTGTCAAATTGGAGTGCCTGTGAAAACCACCTGGGGTCATTAAAAAAATTCCTCATGCCTGGCACACTCCTGACAAATCCGAAGATCTGAGGGTGAGATTGAGGCAACAGGACTTCTTACAGCTCCCCAAGTGATTTCATTGTTCAGCCAAGGTTGATAACTACTCATTTAGAAGATCGGTAATCCTAACTCTGGTACATGAGAATCATCTGAGGAGCTTTAAAAACAAATACAGAAGCCAGAGTCTTAGGACCATTAAAATAGAAATCCTTGGGGACTGGTCGCAGACATGGTGTCTTTCAAAGCTCCCCATATGATTCTAATGTGTAGCCAGATTTGTGGACCCTCAGGTTTAAAAATCAAGAATCCTCCTTGATCTAAGGTTCTAAGCTTGTATGAATGCACTTGTAGAGCTGTAAGCACGTGTACCACCTTCCAGTGCTCTCTGACTCTGAAGAAGGAGATGATTATTCCCACCCCCAACATCCATCTTCTCTGGGTTTACAATCCCCTATTTACAATCCGTAAAAAGGGCACCCTAGACTTGACCTCAGTCTCATCGTGACACAGCACGCCAGCGTTCTTAATCTTTTTGGTTACAGAGACCCTTTTAGAAACTTCATGAAAACTGTAAGTCATAAGGAAGATCTTACATGCACATCAGATTGATCATGCAATTTTCATGGACCCCTAAACTCCTGATACAAAGTTAATTCTATTTCACTATAATATATATATATAAAAAAAACTTATATAACCCAGAAAAGCAGAATTTGCAACATAGTAGAAATAGACCAGAGCGAGAGTTCTAATCCTGGTTCCACAACTCACCAGTCAACATTTAGGAGTCACTGAATCACTTGATGCCTCAGTTTACTCATATGCCCAATTAAGAATTATACAGTCATGCACCACATAATGTTTTGGTCAACTACAGATCACATATGATGATGATGGTTTCATATACAAATACATTGTGTTACTATTGCCTGTGGTATTCTGTATAATAACCTGCTGTACGGATCTATAGCCTAAGAGCAATAGGCTATACCATACAGCCAGGCGTGTCGCAGGCTCTACCACCTTGGTTTGTGTAAGTACACTCTGTGATGTTTGCACACGATGAAATCGCCTATGACACACTGCTCAGAATGTGTCTCCATCATTAAGTGATACATGACTATCTACTCTATCTTGCCTGTTCCAGAAACAAAGTGAAATTAATAATATAAAATTGGTTTGATCAATTTATAAGCATTACATTGTCGTTGAAAATAGGAGAATTAGACCAGGAGGTCCTGGTGTGGCCCTGGAGTAGGTGAAACTGTGCATGTATCTTCCTTACCTTCCATTCTCATAAAGAATCGCCACCTTCCCCACATACACCCTGACCAAACTGTCTTTGGGACTGCAGCACCAAGGTGTGTTTTTGTTTGTTAACTTAGTCTGAGTGCCTGTGCTGACCAGGAGGCTTTGAGAATAAAGGTACATAAAAGTCTTAGCGCCTGGATGAGCCTGGGGAGAAGAGATGGCATGCTGTGTCCTTGAATTTGGAGTGTGATTTGCACTCTGCCCTTGCTCCCATGAACTCACCATGCACCAGTTCTGGTCCTTGGTGGGGAAAGGCTGAAACTGGAACCAGGGGTCTGAAAAACAATCTCCCAGACTTCACAGTAGCTGCCAGATTGGCCACACGGTTGGCAGAAACCATCCTACTGGTTAGTGCCAGGTGGTTTGGAGCAAGAGGGAGCACAGCCTGGATTGCTTTAGGCCAGGAGTTCGAGACCAGCCTGGGCAATACACAAGACCCTGTCTCTACTTTTTTAAAAAATAAAAAGTATTAAGAAATATGAGGAGAAAGGACTCCTATTTCATAGTTAACCAACTGACTGGAGTTGCAGTGCTTTTAGTTATCAATGGAGATTGTACTGCATGTGCTATCTTCAGATTTGACGGTCATCCCAGTACAAGAACTGAAGCTGTTCAACTAATTTAGCTGAAGTGGTAACAGCTCTGAGGCAAGAAGAGTGTAATCTAGGTTACTGGATCAAGGGATAGGTTATTATATTAGGGCTGTCCAGAGGGAAAGAACCAACAGGATATGTGTATATATAAAACGGGGTTTATTAGAGAGAATTGGCTCACGTGATTACAAGGTGAAGTCCCACAATAGGCCATCTGCAGGCTGGGTAGAGAGAAAAGCTGGTAGTGGCTCAATCCAAGTCTGAAAGCCTCAAAACCAGGGAAGCTGACCGTGTAGCCCAAGAGCCCCCTGTAAGCCACTGGGGCAAGTCCCAGAGTACAAAGGCCAAAGAACCTGGAGTCTGATGTACAAGGGCAGGAGGAGCGGCAGCAAGCAGCCAGCCTGGGAAGAAGAAAGAGAGCCAGAAGACTCAGCAGGCTGCTTACCCCACCTTCTTCCACCTGCTTTGTTCTAGCCTCGCTGGCAGCCGATTGGATGGTGCCCACCCATATTGATGGTGGGTTTTCCTTTCCCAGTCCACCCACTCAAACGTCAGTCTCCTCTGGCAACTCCCTCACACACACACCCAGAAACAATACCAGCTATTTAGGCATTGCTCAATGTCATGAACATACAAAAAGGAAAGTTTTTGTGATACTCTGGGAGACTCAGGGTAGGGAGCGGTTCAGTGATATTTTGGGATAGTGAAAGGTCTGTTCAGTTTCTGTGTTCCATGGGAGTGGTTCTGAGCTGTTTGATTTAGTCAAACTGTATTTTAAAAGTCTCATACCCAAGTTATTCTCTCCTCTATCTCTCTATCCTATCCTCATCCACACCTCCCACATACAAGCCATGTATGTCTATAGATGTCATATAGATATATTTTGTTATTTTATTTATCATTTCGGAAGAATATATTAACAGTATCTCTTTTCATCTTAATGTATTTTGTATTTATATATGCAAATTGCCTTTGGTAATTTTGGCTAAGAAAGCATACTTTTGAGGACTGATATATACATTCTTTTTTTTTTTTTTTTTTTTTTGAGACGGAGTCTCGCTCTGTCGCCCAGGCTGGAGTGCAGTGGCGCGATCTCGGCTCACTGCAAGCTCCGCCTCCCGGGTTCACGCCATTCTCCTGCCTCAGCCTCCCGAGTAGCTGGGACTACAGGCGCCCACAACCGCGCCCGGCTAATTTTTTGTATTTTTAGTAGAGACGGGGTTTCACCGTGGTCTCGATCTCCTGACCTTGTGATCCGCCCACCTCGGCCTCCCAAAGTGCTGGGATTACAGGCGTGAGCCACCGCGCCCGGCCCATTCTTTTAATGATAATGGGAATCTATGAATAAAACAAAGGCATCTATCTAGTCATATCTAGTCATGTTTAGGGGACTTGCCTGCACCATTTATCCCAGCAATTATGAGTAGTCCATGGGATCATTTAAAAAATCTGATTTCCTCTTAATTCTATCTGGAAGAAACTCTCCAAAATTTGTGAGATATGAATGGTAGGTACCGCCTCCAGTCTCCAGCATTTTTGTAAGCTTGTCTTCTTTTTGCTCAATTTCTTTGGTCTATTCTGCAGTTCCCAGGAAGTGGGAACCCATGTGTCCATGTCACCATTTTAATGAAAATCCTCCCTTTTAACATGCACTGAACTCAGTTCTTGAAAGCCAGGTCATGCATTTTCTAGAACTATGAAAATTGCTTGGTGCTTTTCCATGGTTAGCAATCACTTAGCATTAATACTTTAATAGTAATTGTGTTTCCATGTGGGTAGGTGCAGCATTTTAACGAAATCTCCAGATTGTAAGGAAAGTGCATCTAAAGTCCAGGGAAATATATTTAACAATATTTTAAAGGAGAAAGGAAGAAGAGATTTTGTTAGCCTTGCAAAATTTTAGTCGTTTAAGAGTGACCTTATTAAAATAACCACAAGATGGCATCAGTTTTCTATTTTTAAAGAAATATGGTAAATTGGACTGAGAATTTCTTGTGTCTTTCATCTTTGCATGTTCCAAGTCCTAGTTATAGCTGCCTCTTGAGGTTATCATTCATGAGCCATAAACTTAGTAGCAGCTGGATCACATTTAAAGTCAATAGATGGAGTAACCAATTTTGGAATTCCATTCTTTGGACCACATCTACGTTAAGGAGAGAATAGCTCAGCTGCTCTCCTAAGCATTTTAGATGAAAAGTCAGAGTTAGGGGGTTATACAACGGAGCAAGTCTAAATCCAGGCCCTCTCGCTGCCCTTCCTATATTTCTCTCTCTCCCTCCCTTCGTTCATTCCTTCCTTCCTTCCCTCCCTCCCTCCCTCCCTGCTTCTCTCCCTCTCTCCGTCTTTCTCTTTCTCTCTTTCTCTCTCTCTTTCTCTTTCTTATCTTTCTCTCTTTCCCTCTCTCTCCTTCCTTCCTTCCTTCTTTCACAGGGTTGTACTCTGTCACGCAAGCTGGAGTGCAGTGGCATGATCATGGCTCATTGTAGCCTCCAACTCCTGAGCTGAGCTCAAGTGATCCTCCTGCCTCAGCCTTCCAAGTAGCTGGGACTAAAGGTGCATTCCACTGCGCCTGGCTATCTTTTTTTTTTTTTTTTTTTTAAAGTTTTTTAGAGATGTGGTCATGCCATGTGGTTCAGGCAGGTCTCAAACTCCTGGACTCAAGCGATCCTGCCACCCTGACCTCCCAAAATGCTGTTATTACAGACCCCAGCCACTGTGCCCAGCCTGAGGGTGTTTCTTTATTACACATCAGCAGAATTTTTTTTTTTTTTTACCTCCTTAAAGCACAGCAACTAAATGTCTACAATTACTCAACAAATCAGTCACTACAAAGTACTAAGTTCTATAGTAAAACATGTATGTGTTTCAGGATCTGGTTTAATCTACTCTCCTCATTCTAGATGAACTATTCTGATTATTTTATTTCAGTAATTCAGATATCCAGATTACTAATACTTGTGTGGGTTTAGTAGGTCAATTGAAAAAGACTACCATTCATTACTCTTTTTTCAGTTTTTCTGTATCATTCTATAGAAGGAATTCAGCTTTTAGGAAATTAAATCAGGCCAAATGTTCTATGAGCTCCTCTGCTATCTTTGAGTTACTGTGCAGGGCTTTCCTGTTTGTTTCAGAGCTCTAGACTCTGCTGTGGGTATAGCTGTAACATGGCCTAGAAGTGACAGATTATTTTAAAGTAGGATGATTTCTAAAACTACTGAATTTTCTTGGTTATATTTTTTTTTATGATTTTATTATATTATTGTCAGAAATGATTTATTTAATGTCAGTTCTTTGGAATTTGTTGAGATATCTTTTCTGGTCTAATATATGTAAATCTCTATATGTACTTGAAAATATTTATTCTTTTGTGTACAAGATCCTTTCTCCATAAATGTGCTACACATTTCTATATCTTTTATCTGCTTTCCTATCAATTTCTGAGTGAGAGAGATGTAAAATCTTTTACCATAATTGTGAATTTTGTTAATTTATCCTTGTAATTCTGTTTGTTTCCATTATATTCTAGGATATTTTGCTTATGATCTTCTTGGAAATTTCTCCTTTTCTCAGTATCAAATGTCTCTATTTACCTCATTAAATATTTGGTGCTTAAAAATATCACTAAATCAGCACAATTTATTACTTTTGGTGTCTTTTTCTATGTCTTTATTTGTAAGCATTTAGTATTGGTTGGTTTTACGTATGTATCTTATTTTTAAAAAATTTTAAAAACACCTAATTTTAAAGTTTGTCTCCTAATTGGTGTTTTACACCCATTTGAACTTTTTGAGACAGGGTTTTGCTGTTGTTCAGGCTGGAGTGCAGTGGTACTATCATAGCTTACTGCAACCTTGACCTCTCAGGCTCAAACAATCTTCTCACGTCAGCTTCGCCTGTAGCAGAACTACAGATGTAAAATTTATTTTTATTTATTTTTTGTTCTGGTAGAGACAGGATCTCACTATCTTGCCCAGGCTGGTCTTGAACTCTGGCTCAAGTGATCCCCCTGCCTCGGCCTCCCAAAGTGCTGGGATTATAGGCCTGGGCCACTGCGCCCAGCCTATGATTTATTTTTGGAATTATTTCTATTATCCTGTTTTGTGTTGTCTACCATGACTTTATCCCTACCTGCTTTTTCTGTTGTTATTCTTTGCCCCTTTTGCTGGATTAGGGTGGTTTTCTTTATTTCTGTGATTTGCTTTAAAAGTTACTCTTGAATTTTTAACATATATGTCAGCTTCATATTTCTCTAACAAATTCTAAAGTTACTTACTAAATTCTATTCTAAAATGAACAAAAATATTTATATTTTAAATTTTTTGCTGAAACACCCAACTTCCATGTTACTGTTATATAGAATTTTAATTCCACTTTGATTTTGAAACACTAGATGAAAGTTAGTGTGTTTATTATTTTCAGTGTTGATATTTAATTTAGTTCAGCAATATGTTTTTGAATTGATTTGCTCACCATTGCATTTCTCCCCCTCCTTGAATCAGTTTTGTTCCTGATGCCCATTCTTCAGTAGTTTCTTTGCAAATGTCAGTGAGGTATAAACTCTTGTTTTTTTTTTTTAAATGTCTGGATATGTGTTTAATTATCTTTTCTTTCTTCAATGGTAGTTTATTATGTGTACAAGTTTAGGTTTAGAGTTCTTTACTTTGGGTACATTGAAGATATTTGCCCATGATCTTTTAGCATTCATTTTTGCTTATTTTTGTGAGTGCTCTGCTACCCACATGAGAGCCATTTCTTTACAGTTAATCTGTCATTTAAATTTTTAAATTTTGAACTTTTGTGGATACATAGTAGGTGTACATATTTATGGAGTACATGAGATATTTTCATACAGGCATATAATGTATAATAACTGTATTAGGGTAAATGGGTTATCTATCACCTCAAGCATTTATCCTTTGTGTTACAAACAATCCAATTATGCTCTTTTATTTTAAAATGTATAATAAATTCTAGGCACCCTGTTTTGCTGTCAAATACTAGATCTTATTTATTCTACATAATTATATTTTTGTACCCATTAACCATCTCCATTCCCACCCCCCACCCCTACTACCCTTTCTAGCCTCTGGTAATCATAATTCTACCCTTTATCTCTATGAATTCAATTGTTTTAACTTTTAGCTCTCACAAATATGTGAGAACATGTGAAGTTTGTCTTTCTGTGCCTGGCTTATTTCACTTAACATAATGTCCTCCAGTTCCATCCATGTTGTTGCAAATGACAGGATCTCATTCTTTTTTATGACCGAATGGTACTCCGTTTTATATATGCACTGCATTTTCTTTATCCATTCATCTGTTGATGGAGTCTTAGGTTAATTCCAAATCTTGGCTATTGTGAGTAGTGCTTCAGTAAACATACAAGTGCATATATCTCTTCAATATATCAATTTCCTTTCTTTTGTGTATATGCCCAGCAGTGGGATTTCTGAATCATTTGGTAGCTCTATTTTTAGTTTTTTGAGGAACTTCCAACTGTTCTGCATAGTACTAATTTACATTCCCACCAACAGTGTACAAGGTTTCCCTTTTCTCCACAGCCTTGCCAGCATTTGTTATTACCTGTCTTTTGGATGTATGCCATTTTAACTAAGGTGAGATGATATATCAGTGTAGTTTTGATTTACATTTCTCTGATGATTGATGATATTGAGAACCTTTTCATAAATCTGTTTGCCATTTGTATGTCTTCTTTTGAGGAATGTCTCTTGAGATCTTTTGCCAATTTTCTAATCAGATTATTAGATTTTTCTGATTAAGTTGATTGAGCTCCTTATATATTCTTGTTATTAGTCCCTTGTAAGATGGATAGTTTGCAAATATTTGCTCCCATTTTTTGGGTTGCCTCTTCTCTTTGTTTCCATTGCCATGTGGAAGTTTTTAACTTGATGTGATCCCATCTGTCCATTTTTGCTTTGGTTGCTTGTGATGAGGGGATATTACTCAAGAAATCTTTGCTCAGTCCAATGTCCTGAAGAGTTTCTGCAAAGTTTTCTTTTAGTGGTTTCATAGTTTGAGGTCTTAGGTTTATATCTTTAATCCATTTTGATTTGATTTTTGTATCTGGCAAGAGATGAGGATGTAGTTTCATTTTTCTAAATATGGATATCCAGTTTTACAAGCACTATTTATTGAAGAAACTGTCCTTTCCCCAGTGTATGTTCTTGGCATCTTTGTCAGAAATGAGTTTACTATAGATGTATGGATTTGTTTTCTGGGTTCTTTATTCTGTTCTATTCGTCTATGTGTCTGCTTTTATACCAGTACTCTGCTGTTTTGGCTACGATAGCTCTCTGTAATTGAATTTGAAGTCAGGGAATGTGATTCCTCCAGTTTTTGTTGTTGTTGTTGTTTATATTTGTCTCCCCACCCCCTCCAGGAAAACTTTGGCTATTCAGGGTCTTCTGTGGTTCCATATACGTTTTAGGATGGTTTTCTCCATTTCTGTGAAGAATGTAATTAGTTATTTTGATATGGATTGCATTGACTCTGTAGATTGCTTTGGGTAGTATGGACAGTTTAACAATATTGTTTCTTCCAATCCATGAACCTGGACTGTCTTTCCATTTTTTTGTGTCCTCTTCAATTTTTTTCATTAATGTTTTATAGTTTTCATTGTAGAGATCTTTCACTTTCTTGGTTAATTCCTAGGCATTTTATTCATAGCTATTATAAATGGGATTACTTTTTATTTTATTTCTTTTTCAGATTGTTTGTTGTTGGCATATAGAAATGCTACTGCTTTTTGCATGTTGATGTTGTATCCTGCAACTTTACTGAATTTGTTTGTCAGTTCTAATAACTTTTTGGTGGAGTTTTTAGGTTTTTCCAAGTGTAAGATAATATCATCTACAAAGATAATTTGACGTCCTCCTTTCCAATTTGGATGCCCTTTATTTATTTCTCTTGTCTGATTGCTCTACCTAGGACTTCCAGTAATCTGTCCTTTTTTAAATGAAGGTTTTTACGATTTTTCTTGTGTTCCAGTTGCTCTGATGTTTCACTGTGACCTTTCCATTTTTAATTTTTAACTAATGTATTAAGTTGAGCCTACAAGTTCAAGGCTGCAGTGAGCTATGACTGCACTACTGCATTCCAGCCTGGGAAACACAGCAAGATCCTGTCTCTTAAAAAAAAGAAAAAAAGAAAAGTATTTGTTTATGCTTCCCTAAAAATTGCTTCAAAACACTTGGAATTTTCTGTGTGATGGGAATGGTTTTGTTATACTAATTAGATGACTCACTGTGGGCCCTTAGATAGCTTCAGGATGGGAATTGCCCTCCAAAAAGACCAATAATAGGATTAGAGGGTTAGAACTTTTAGCCACTTGACCTCTAGGGAGGGGAAGTTTGGAGACTCAGTTCAGTTATGTGACCAATGATTTAATCAATCATGCCTAAGTTATAAAACTCCAATAAAAACTCTGCTCATGGAGACTTGAGGGAGCTTTCTGGCTGAAGGATACATCAATGTGCTAAGAGGCTGTCATAGCCTGACTCTATGGGGAGAGGGCATGGAAGCTCTTGTCCTGGACTCTCCCAGACTTTGCCCTATGTGTATCCTTTAAAATAAAACTGTAATAATACGTATAGTATTTTCTTGAGTTATTTGAGTCATTCTAGTAAGTTGTCAAACCTGAAGAGATAGTGAGAACTCTGAATTTGTAACCAGTTTGTCAGAAATGTGAGGGGCTGGGGACCCTACTTGTAACTGAATTTTAAAACCTGCAGAGTTTGATGCTAACTCTGCATGGTTTGTGTCAGAATTGAATTGTAGTTCACTCCTATCTTAGTCCATTTTGTGCCATTATAACAATACCACAGACCAAGCAATTTATAGTGAACACAAATTTATTGGTTCATGGGTCTGGTGGCTGGGAAGTCCAAGATATATACCTTGCACATAAACTGTTTTTTCAATAGTTTTACATTCAGGAGGCCTAATTACTTTTAAATTACACAACATTTCTTACATAAATTCCCTATTATAACTTTTTTTCACGACTTTTACAGACAATTCTTTGACGTGCCTCAACTTTCTGACTTGTTGCAACCATCCTTTTCTTTAAACAATCAGTTAATTTATTTTAGGATAAGAATTTACCATATAACATTCCTTTTAACATAAATTCCCCACCCCCTCCCCCGCTTTTTTTTTCTCAAAGATGATAACCATTCTTTTCCAAAGTGAACTTCCTTCATGTCTGTGGACTAGACTGTCTAAGGCCGCAAGATTAGAAGTTAGGATAATACATGTTACACTGTTGACTTTTAGCGAACTTTACTTTTTTTGAAAACCTTGTAAGTTTGGGATTTCAATTATTCTTTGCTGTTAATAAGACCTTGTTCATATTAACTTAGAATTGGTATAGATGGCTCTTTCCTGATTCTGTAAGTACTTTAAGGCTTGGCTGAGTGCAAACAGCTCGCAAATTTGAGCAGAGCAATTATTAGACAATTTTCCTGACTCTGCTTCTACAAGAGTTTCCTTATCACTTACTGAATACCCATTGTGTCTTTTTCTCTCAATCACCCAGGAGGAACCATCTATAGTCCTGTCCTGAAGGGAGTTCCTCCTAGGTCTGGTCGGACCTTGGTATGGTAATTAAGATTTAGATACCCTGTTAGGAAACCTGCTGGGTTAAGGGAATTTTCAGTAGTTAATGTTAAATCATCTTTTTCTAACAGAATAGCCTTATACTTTAAAGTTCTTGAGTCAGTAAGCTACCTTTTTGCTTTTTTTTTTTTTCCCCCTCCACTTAGGATAGTTCTGACCTGATGAGGTATGCTCACAATGAAGTTTCCTCTGAAAGTTATTTTTCTACTTTCTTCTGTTAGCAAAGCAGTTGCCGCTACAGATTGAATGCATTTGGGCCATTCATGGGTCACTGGGTTAAGGATTTTTGATTAGGAGGGCTATGGGTTGTCAGTGGCCTCAGTGCTTTCAGGCTACTCCCTTGTTCACGCTGACAACAAGGTGGCATTGGAGTGTTATAGGGTCATGGAGAAGACCTTCAATTATCAATTATAGGTTTTAAATTTACCCTGACTTTTAAAGGAATAGGGTACACTGTTTTCTCTTTACTACTTCTATCTCTCTCTTTCTCTCTTTCTTTCTCTCTTTGACTTTCTGTCTCTCTCTCTCGGACTTCCTCTTTGTCTCTTTGTCTCTTCCTCTCTCTCTGCCTCTCTCTGTCTCTCTCTCTCTTTTTGACTCCTCTTTGTCTCTCTGTCTCTTTTCTCCCTCTCTCTCTGCCTCTCTTTCTCTCTCTCTCTTTCCTCTCTCTCCCCTCTCTCTTCTCTCTCTCTGTCTCCTCTCTCTCACTCTCTCTTTCTCTTTCCTCTTTGCTGATCTTTCCCTGCCTCTGCCAGCTGCTTATGCTGCTGTTCTCCCCTCTCCTTCCCCTTCCCCTAGGGGAGGGACTGGCAGGAAAGGAGCTACTGTTTCTTACCCCGAGAAGAAAAGAAAGGGAGATTCTGAATATTTTTCCTGCTACCAGAGGTCTGTGTGAGGTTCAACCCACTCCATGGGGATTTCTCACCTCTTTTTGAGGTTCAACCCCTGCCATGGGAATTTCTCACCTTTTTCTGAGGTTCAACCCCCTAGACCCCACCATGGGGATTTCTCACTTCTTTTTAACCTCCAAGACATCCCAACTAAGGAACACTTCACCGCCCCCCATGGCTTTCTTTCCCTAGTCCAGACTAAGGAATGCTTTATCACCCCTGTGGTTTCTCTCTCCTTGGTATATCGTAATCAAGGAATGCTTTACCAATCCATGGCTTTTTCCTTAGTTCCGACCACCAAGGAAATACTTTACCGGCTCCTGCGGTTTCTCCTTCCTTGGTCTGTACACAGAGTCCTTGCTGCAGCATGTGAGGATCCTTTAAGCTAGGTTGCTGGCCAGTTTCTTTCCACGTTGCTGAGAGCTCGGGTTATTCTTAGCACTGAGTGGGTCCTGATTTCTCACCCCTGACGCCATCACAAGGGGGCAGGGCGGCCTCCTCAGGAGAGAGAACCAGAGATCGCCCTGGAGGAGAACATAATCATGGGTGAGCCCCCAAATTGTTTAATAAAGTTTTGGTGCAGCAAAAGAAATAGCACTCGAATATAAAATTTTCTTTTTAATTCTCAGCAAGGCAAGTTACTTCTGTAGAAGGGTGTGCCCTTACAGATGGAGCAATGGTGAGCACACACTTGGACAAGGGAGGGGAAGGGGTTCTTATCCCTGACCCGTGTGGCCCCTGCTGCTGCATTGTTCCTCTATTGGCTAGGGTTAGACTGTGCATGCTAAACTAATTCTGATTGGCTAATTTAAAGAGAGTGACAGGGTGGTGAGTGGTTTGGCAGGAAAAGTGGTTATGACAGAGCAGGTAATTGGAATGAAGGGTGGAGTAGGTAATCGGAATGAGTCAGGGTGGAGCAAGTAATCAAAAAAGGTTGCTTTACAAGTAAGTTAAGTTTAAAAGTAAAAGGCAAAGAATTGAACATACTGACATTGATTCTTTGAAAAGAAATTTAGAACTCATATCCAACAAGTCCTTTAGATTGGAGTGCTATAAAAATGGGTCCCATGTGACCTGCATGGTGGTGTGGATTTGTAGTCCTAGCTACTCAGGAGGCTGAGGCCAGAGGATTGCCTGAGCCTGGGAGTTTGGGGCTGTGGTGAACTATTATTATGCCACTGCACTCCAGCCTGGGTGAGACCCTGTCTCTTAAAAAAAAAAATACACACACAGACATGTGATTTATTATATGATCTGGTGGATAAAAGGCTTAAAAATTGGAACTATAAAGAGCAAAACATGAATTTTCTCTTTGCCCTAGACCACTCCTTCTTTCAATTTTCTCTCTGTTCCTGAACTTTCCTATTTTCACACTGTTCCTCAATAGTAACCATTGTTAACTATGTAGTGTGAATCCTTCCCAAACTCTGTTTGTCAGTATAGCCACACACACACACACACACACACACACACACAAACACTCGCACACGTGCACCCACAGTGCATCTAGATCACTATATATATATATATATATATATATATATAAACATATATGATTGTGATCGTCAGTTTTATACATCAACTTGGCTAGGGTACAGTTTCCATCATTCAATCAATAGGCATTTTTGTAGATGTGACTAAAATCTATATTCTGTTGACTTTGAGTAAGGGAGATTATCCTAGATAATCTGGATGGGCCTGAATCAATCATTTGAAAGTTCTTAAGAGCAGAGCTGAGTCTTCCCCGAAGAAAAAGGAATTCTGCCTGTGGATAGCAGCATCAGTTTGTGCCTGGCAGTTCCAGACTTCTCTCCCTGATGGCCTGCTTTGTGGTTCTCAGACTACCTAGCCAGCCTGACAACCGCATACACATATTCCTTGCAATAAATCTCTTAATATGTATTTCCTACTGGTTTTGTTTCTTTAGTTGAACCGTGACTGATTATATATATATATATTTCTATAGCTTCCTTTTTCACTAACAATGCGTCTTAGAGATGGCATATTTAACTGCTGCATAATGTCACAAAATGTTACACAAAAAAGGATATAGCATAGCTCCTCTAATCATTCTGTTATTGGTGGATATTTGTTTTTCCCAATTTAAAAAATGGTGGTAAATACACATAACATAAAATTTACAGTCTCAACCATTTCTAAGTGTACTGTCCAGTGGCATAATGTTGTACAACCATCACAACCATCCATCTCCAGACCACTCATCTTGCAAAACAGAAACCTTGTATCTCTTAAACCACTCCCCATTCCTCCCTGCCCCCAGCCCCCATCTAACTATCATTCTCCTGTCTATCTCTATGATTTTGACTACTCCAAATAAATATCTCAGATAAGTGGAATCATACAGTATTTGTCTTTTTGTGATTGGCTTATTTCATCTAGCATGATATCCTCAAGGTTCATCTGTGTTTTAGCCTGTGTCAGAATTTCCTTCCTTTATAAGGCTGAATGACATTCTATTGTGCCACATTTTGCATATCCCTCAAACATTGACGGACACTTGGGTTGCCTCCATGTTTTAGCTGTTGTGAGTAATGCTGCTATAAACATGGGTGTATAAAGCTCACGGCTTTCATGACACCCCACTGCCCATCCTTGACCTAAGGGTTTGGTCAGGGGAGAGCAGAGCAGATTCTTTGGTGCCTATTCTGCTGGTACTGTTAAAGGGAGAGCTGCATGATGTAAGCCCTATTTTTTCTTAACATTTTCATTGTATGGAATTTGTATGTACAGTAAGAGTTGGAATAAGCCAGGGCTTATACGCTTTAATGGAACTGAAAGAATCTCAGTCCAGAAAGGCTGTTGGCTTACTTGCATAGGTGTTGCTTTATTCTGTGGGGCCAGTGGCTCTTTTGGTGATATACCATGTGGCAGCTGGAAAACATTAATGACCATTTTCTGTACCTGTCAAAAATGTTTTGTATTTATTACTTGAATTATATATATGTACATATATGATTTTATATATGTATGTGTGTATACACACACACACACACACACACGTATTATAGTAAATCACAGTTGTGAACCCCAAAAATCTGAGATAGTTCTCAGTTAAATTGGAAAGTTTATTTTGCCAGGGTTGAGAATGCACACCTGTGACACAGTCTCACGAGGTCCTAATGACATGTGCCCAAGGTGGTCAGACCACAGTTTGATTTTACACATTTTAGGGAGACATGAGGCATCAATCAACATAGGTAAGATGAACATTGGTTTGGTCTGCAATGGTGGGACAACTCGAAGTGGGGAGTGGGCTTCCAGGTCATAGGTAGATAAGAGACAAACGGTTGCATTCTTTTGAGTTTCTGGTGAGCCTCTCCAAGGCAGGCAATCAGATATGCGTTTATCTCAGTAATCAGAGGGGTGACTTTGAATAGAATGGGAGGCAGGTTTGCCTTAAGCAGTTCCCAGCTTGACTTTTCCCTTTAGCTTAGTGATTTGGGGGCCAAGAGATTTTCCTTTCACATAGTAAAGAAAATATTCATAGTAAAGTGAACTATTAGTGTGAAATGAAGTAGACTTTAAAACTAAAATAAATATGAGTTGGATCTTGAGCTGAATAGCAAATTTAAATTAAAAGCCATACAGAAATAAATAACAGCAATTTGATTTTGCTTTCTTTAATTGTGACACAACAGTTTTATATATTTTAGTATCTAAAAAGCACAGGCTATGTCTTAGACTTCACAGGTCACTTCTGAGAGCTGGTGACAATTTATCATAAACACAAATGATTAACCAATAAGAATATTCTGAAATATTCAGTATGGTTCTATTGTTGCAGCTAAGCTGTAAGATCTCCATTTTTGACAGTTGTGTTTAGTATGAAAATAGTCTTTGTCATATTTTCAGGACTTTAAAAAATTTGTGAATTACTGTTGACATTTTTTAACATCAGAACTAAATAGATTTTTCTTTTTTACATAAAACTCAGGAGGTTACAGAATAGAGTTTAAATGGTTTATTCCTGTTGATTGGGATCTATTATTCCTTCTTTACTTCTCTACTTTTTCCCCCTCTTTATTTTTAACAAAGAAAGTTCTGCACCACTGGTGGCTTTATTTTTGTCTATTTTTATGCCATGGCTAATAGAGTATGCTTCTTGGTTTGCTAAATGTACTTTCTTTTGACTCTTCAGTAGAAATACCTGTCTTGAGTCTATAACCTGTTGATGTAAAAAACAAACAAACAAACCCCAAACTCTGTAAAATATTTTGAAGAGGTTTATTCTAAGCCAATATGAGTGACCATGGACCAGGGAACAATCTTGAGAGCTTCTGAGAAAGAGTGCCCCAAGCAGTTGGGTTACAGTTTGGTTTTATACATTTTAGGGAGATGGGAATTGCAGGTAAAATACTAAATTAAGACATGGAAAGTGTATATTTGTTCAGCCTAAAGAGGTGGGATATCTTGAAGTGGGCAGTGAGATGGGGGTGAGGTGGGGTGGGATTACAGGTCCTAGGTAGATTCAAAGATTTTCTGGTTGGCAATTGGTTGAAAAAGTTAAGCTTTGTCTAAAGATTTGAAGTCAGTAGAAAAAAATGCTTGAGTTAAAATAAGGTAGCTTATGGAGACCAAAGATCTTGTTTTGAAGATGAAGTCTCATAGGTAGCAACCTTCAGAGAGACTAGATGGTAAATGTCTTTTTTTCAGATCTTAAAATATATCAGACTCTTAGTTAATCTCTCCTAGATCCAGGAAAGTCTTGGAAAGGGAAGGCCTGGCTGCATTCATGGAGATTCAATACAGATGCAAATTTCCCCCACAAAAGACGGCTTTGCAGAGCAATTTCAAAATATGTCAAATAAATATATTTTGGAGTAAAATACTTTGATTTCTCTCAGGGTCTGCCATTTATCATGCAGTGCTATACCAGAGTCAGGTTGGAATTTGATATCTTACTGCCACAAATAGTCTGTTTTTTCAGTCTTGAGATCTCTATTTTAATGTTGATGATGGTCAGTTCTGCCTAAACTCCAAAAGGGAGGGGACATAATCAGGTATGTCCAAACTCTCTTCCTGTTATGGCAAGAATGCAATCTTTCAGATTTCTCTGGGGTCTTCTTGGCCAGTAAGGGATCTATTTTGTCAGTTGGGGGGAGCTTAGGAATTTATTTTTGGTTTACAAACCTATTAAACTTTCAGTGGCCATCAGAGAAATGTCCTCATCCTCATGGCTATCTTCTTATAATGTTTACAGTACCACCAGATGATTAATTTACTTAAAGTACTTAGAACTCTCTCAGATAAAAGTGAAAGGAAATCTTTTTTAAATAAAAGCACTTAGAAAGGAATCGATTAAATATATACTGTGGACTCTTACAAAACAACTTAGCTTCTGGAAGGTCTGGGGTATAGCTGGGCCTCCGGAACGCTTGGAACCAAGCCTTAAGTTCCCTCAAGATTCTCATGGTTTATCCATTTTTCTGCCTGCCCTGGCTTCCTTCTTTTTGAAAACAGAGGAATTTTTCTCCAAAAGTCTGCCAGTAGACCTGAGTTTGAATTATAGCAGTCTCTTGATTCCAGGTCAAAATTCTAGGAAAAGGACACTGATTGGCTTAGCATGGGCCATGTGCTTACTTATAGGCCAATTAAGTAACAAAAGGAAATGAATACAACAGTAACAATATCTTGGCTCCAGTGACCACCCTTGGAGGTCAATCAGTTGTATCCTGGAAGTAGGTCATAGTGTTGCAGAATATTGCTCCTTAGTTCAGCTAAAACCGGGTTCTAGTCACACAACCAGGAAAATTTAGGCATGCACACACATTGAAGGGTGAGTAGAATAGGATTTTATTGGGTGAAAAGAGAAAAAAAAAAAAATCAGCAAAGTGAAATGGAGTCCTGCTAACGGGCCCCCCACCTCACAGATTGAATCCCAGGCCACCACACAGGAACCGAAGAGGCCAGGTTCCTCCCACTGCCTGTGGCAACCCCCACTTCCCCCAGTGCACATGTGGGCTGGCTCAGACAAGGTCCTGGGCAGATTCCCTCATCTGCATAAAAGTGTCTAATGTAGAAACACTTGTGGGGCAGGTCAGAGATTCTCCAGGGACCCTGTATTAGTCAGAGTTCTCTAGAGAGACAGAACTAATGGAATATATATGTATAGTTTACTAAGTATTAACTCACATGATCACAAGATCCCGCAATAGGCCATCTGCAGGCTGAAGAGCAAGGAGAGCCAGTCCAAGTTCCAAAACTGAAGAATTCGGAGTCCTGTGTTTGAAGGCAGGAAGCATCTCGCGTGGGAGGAAGATGTAGGCTGAGAGGCTAGGCTAGTCTCTGTTTTTACGATTTTCTGCCTGCTTATATTCTGGCCACACTGGCAGCTGATTAGATGGTACCCACCCAGATTAAGGATAGGTCTGCCTTTCCCAGCCCACTGACTCAAATGTTAATCTCCTTTGGGAGCACCCTCACAGACACACCCAGGATCAATACTTTATGTCCAGTCAAGTTGACACTCAGTATTAACCATCACAGACCCCTTAACCATTATAACCATGTGTGAGATTAGCCAAATTACTTCATTTTTCTGTGCCTCCATTCCTTCATCTGTAAAATGGGATTAAATTGTTCCCCTTTCATAGAGTTGAGGATTTTATGAGAAAATGCAGCATTCTTTGTAACAGTGCAAACCTGGAACCTGGAAACAACATAATAGAAACACTCATTACTGTATTAGGCTGTTTATGCATTGCTATAAAGAAATATCTGAGACTGGATAATTTATTAAGAAAAAAAGTATAATTGGTTTATAGTTCTACAGGCTATACAGGAAGCATAACACAGGCATCTGCTTCTGGGGCGGCCTCATGAAGCTTACAATTGTGGTAGAAGGTGAAGGGGAGCAGGTATCTCACATGGTGGGAACAGGAGAGAGAGAGAGAAAGAGGTGCCATGATTTCAAATAGCCAGATCTTGCAAGAAGTCACTCACTATTGCAAGGATAGCACCAAGAGGACGATGCTAAACCACTCATGAGAAATCCACCCCTACAATCCAGTCATCTCCCACCAGGCCCCACCTCCAATACGGGGGATTACAATTCAACATGAGATTTGGGCAGAGACACACATCCAAACCATGTCAATTACCAAAGGACAAGTTAAAGAAGTTGGTGGACTCAAGCAGTTGACTGCTATGCATACAAAATATATGTCCCCAGCAGAGGGCAGGCTTCCACCTACAACACATGTGATCATTTCCCCCGGTCCCTCTAGTTTGCAAAGGTGAGGGCAGAGCTCAACCTGGAGTGTAGATGCTGAGACAGAGGGACCATGCTCCCTATGTCCTAATGGAAAAGGGCTCTTCTTGAGTAGAAAGGTGGTTACTGAGTTTTGCTTTCTCCTATAGAGGAAAGATGAGCAAAAATAGGGAGATGGGGACCTGGAGAAGAGAGGTGCAGAAGTGGCCAGGTGGGGACACCTGTGATGGTGGGGACACCTGTGATGGTGAGGAGAGGGGATTTGTTGGTGAACTATAGCGTGTAGGCTAAATCCAGCCCACTGCCTGATTTTGCATGGCCTAGGAGTAAAGAATGGTTTTTACATAAAATGGTTGAGAAATTTTTGAGAAAGAATATTTCATGACTTGTGAACATTATATGAAATTCAAATGTCAGTGTCCATAAATAAAGCTTTATTAGAACATGCCAGACGCATGCACTTATGTATTGTCTGCAGCTGTTTTCCCTGTGCAGAGTTGAAGAGTTTGACAGAGACTATATGGCTCCCAAAGCCTAAAATATTTACTATGTGATCCTTTACCAAAAAAGCTTGCCAACCCCTGCCTTATAGTTTAATATATGACTTTTTTGAAGAGTTTAACAAATCTAACATTTGCTGAGCTCTCATTCTTGCCCAGGATGGCTATAAGCTCTTCTCATGTATGTAATAGAATTCTGTGAACAATCCTATAAGGCAGGTACCATTATTATCTTCATTTCACAAATGAGAAAATTGAGACACCTTGGTAATTTTCTCAAAGTCGGACCATTAGTAAGTAGAAAAGCTGGGATATGAACCTAGGCTGTCCAATTCAGAGCAATAATGTGTAATATCTAGTTTCATTTTCTGGCTTGTTATGTCATGTAATTCCTGCCAGTATTTCTCAAAATGTCGCTATGCAAACCATCACTTAACTGATCAGTCTTGCTGTGGAGAAAGGGATTGGGCTGTGCCTACACTCGGGGCACAATGGGAGAGGATGCAATGGGAGGGGATAGTAGCCTTGAGGAGTGGCACCAGTTCACTCCTGGCTTTACATTTGATGGCATCACAGAATGGAGGAAATCATTGCACCCACGTGTGTGTGGTGCATACACAGCAAATGTCTAGAAGGTTTCACCCCAAACTGCAAATAGTATTCGCCCTTGAGGAATGAAATGGACAATGTAGAACTGGGAGATGTCTATGTTTTAATCCTACGTTGTTTGAAATTTTAAGTGAGGTAGTAGTCTTTGCAATGCTATTTTTAGAACCTGCATAATATGGTGAAAAGAACTCTCTGGCCTTTCCCTTTTGTGAGGCAAATCGGCTTAACTCTCCTTTAAGTGTCTTAGATATTGAGAAGATATAGATGATTTCATAATCCATTTCCCCAGGATGGTGCCCAGAGGGAAAGAAGATTATCCAGCCACCAAGAAATGCCGAGCTCCTCTATTTCAGATGAACCTGACTTAATCAGGAGTACAAGGCACCCTTTCATCTTTTCAGAGTTATACAGGGGCCCTGGGTTTCCTGTTGATATGAAGATATTCACATGCCCCAGTCCCAACTGGTGCCAGGGGACTGTCCTGTGGCCTGTTAGGAACTGGGCCATACAGCAGGAGGTGAGCAGCGGGCAAACCAGGATTACCACCTGAGCTCCACCTCCTGTCAGATCAGTCATGGCATTAGATTCTCATAGGAGTACAAACCCTCTTGTGAACTGCACATTTCAGGGATCTAGATTGCACACTCCTTATGATAATCTAATGCCTGATGATCTGAGGTGGAAAATTTCATCCCCAAACCATCCCCCTAACTCGTCCCTGTTTGTGGAAAAATTGTGTTCCACCAAACCAGTCCCTGGTGCCAAAAAAGATGGGGACCACTGCACTATACCTTTTATGCCAAGGTCAGGCCCAGCCAGTGACAGAGCCCACCAGGGGATCCTAGAACGTGGCTATTCCTGCCTATTTCCTCGAAGGGTCAGGTTCTGCCCTGGGGCTCTCTGGGGGCTGGTCAGACCTTCTCAGAGCTGCCCCTCACTCAGAGGCTCTTTCCTCCCCATTCTCTCTCCTTCCCCTCTCCTTTCCTAGGGGTCAGCCCTGCAGCACCCTCCCAAAACCCTCCCTGCCTCCTCTTCCTCCCACTGTTCTTATCCCCAACAAATGTTCCTCCCAATAAATGTCTTGCACGTCCAGCTCTGTCTTGGTGCCTGCTTCCCAAGGACCGTAAATGACACGTGCTTCCCATCTATCTGTATGATGGTTTTTTTTCACTTTTTGAAAATTATGTTTTGCCGGAAAGTCAAAGATAATCGTCTGTACCAGTTTAGTCTGCATATCTAGCATAGCATTTACACTAATATTTGCAGAATGAAGGAATAAGAAAAAGCCTATTTTGCTTTCAGAGGCCACATGCACAACCCGAATCTACAGTCTCGGTTGGGTTGGAACCCGGAGCTGAAGACAAACCAGGCCATGTTGCTGACTGTGCTTCGAAGCAACTGGAAATGCCTGGAAATGTCCTTACACTCTGAGCTGCTCGGGTGTCTTGCTTTTGAAAGTGTCTGTGTCTCCTACATGACCTAGTTTCTCCTCACTGAGTCCCTACCAGGGCAGAAAAGGGGCAGGCACGTGACAGAACATGAAGGAACTGCCCTAGGCAGAAGAGGTGCTGTGGCCTGACAGGGCTGACAGGCAGCCCCGGGCCGGGGGGCGAGGTCCTGGCACTGTGGTCCGACCCTCTGGACACTGCCACTGAGGCCCTGCGGCTGAGTTACTCCCCAGGCCAGGTGTGGATGGAGGAGGGCAGTTGTGGTCACAGCCACAGGCTGAGTGGGAACACAGCTCGTTTCTTTAGGCCCTTGGAAAATCGAGGAGGAACTGGTATGCTAATTCAGAAATTCTCCCATAGCCTTGACAGGTACAAAATCTATGAAAACCACTATTTAAAATTATATTTCTAATCATGCCATTTTCTCTGCTGGGTAATTCAGGAAGTTGAATAGATGATTATGAATCATCCCCAAGTGTGGCTAATTGAATATTTGATCAATAGAATTTAGTGCCTTTCATCTGCAGAGAGCTTTCCTGACATTAACTAATTGAGGCAAAGAAAGGTATCACCTTCATTCTATAGATGGCAAAACTGGCAAAGGGAAGAGCTTTAAAGAAGCCAAAACAAATAAATAAATAAATAAAATTTAAAAGCGTGTGCATGCAGGCAGAGGGAAGCCTGGCTAAGAGGAACTGTGGTCTGCAGAATCCCCCCTTGGGCACGTTCATGTCACTGCACAATGTATCACTGCTTGCATCAGGGCAAAGGGAACGTTCCCAGGTCAGCCCATCCTAGAGTTCAGGTTCGTTGAGCTGGAAACAAATGAGCCCGATGGAGCTGGAGTTGGCGCCTGGAGTCTTTAGGGGAAGGTCTTGGCCCAGTCCCGTGCCTAAGAGCAGAGGCTTCCTCTGCAGATCCTGACTGCGAGCTGGAGGCGGCGCTGGAGTTGGAGCCTTGGCTTCTGCGGTGAGCAACAGCGCCACCTGCTGACCACAGCCTTCCCTCAGCGCGGCTGCCCCGCGCCAGATGCAAAGGTTTCTCCGTTGTCGCTTCCGTTTCCTTCCCTGGCCAGTCCCTGCATTTCCTTTCGTGGCTTCTCCAGCTGGAGGGTGGCAGCTGACAGGTTATACCAAACGTGATAGAAATCCGTTAGAGAGACATTGGATATTCACAGCAAACATCTCCCCCTAACCCTCTCACCCCTGGATAAAATCAGTGTTCATGAGGAAAGGTCTCATTCTCAGGCAGGTCTCCTTCCTCAGCTCCCACTGGAATGCGTCTCTTACCAGCGACGGGAGGATGAGGAAGAACCGAATGTCGGAGACCGTCCTCGGTAAGGGGCACAGCAGGTGCCTCTCGGGGCTGCCTTCGAGAATGTGATGAAATCATGCAGCGAAAGCAGCCGGTTTGGGCGGGGACTGCGATTCCTCTCCCACCCTTCCCTAAGGCCCTCCCTAAAGCAGGAGGTGACCTCGGGCCTCAGTTTACCTCCATTATTCAACAATAATCAGGTACAGGGGAATGCGGACAGCCACATCTGGGTGCTGTCCTTAAAGGGCCTCGCCATGCCCAGTTCTGTTGTCTTAGCCGAGTCCTGTGACTTTCGTGTGCCTTGGTCTTTTGTTTATGACGTGCCCAATCTGTCTCCCAGGGCCGTTCAAAGATTTTTTTAAGAGTCAAAATCTAAAAATATTAATACTTTAAAACAGCGAGGTAAGATTCCAAACCTTTCCATATTTTCAGTGCAACAGAACAATTTCGTTTCCCTGAGCAGCTTATAAGATCACAGCAGCATTTGGTAGAGCTGCCACATGGTCACTGATGTCTACTAAAAACGGCATTGCTGTGTAGGAAACCCAAGTCCGCCATTTTCCAAGTACCATGTCGTTTGCTGGAGATTTCAGAAATATCTTTAGGGAGAGGAGGATGTAACAGAGTCAGCACCTCTAATGGTTTCAACACCACGGTCCGAGGTAGAAGTGCTAGCACAGGGCACAGGATGCTGTGAAACCAGCCCCAGCCCTGGAAACACCCCGGGCCCCATGAGAAAGGGAGGCACTAGGCCTGGGGATCCTGCGGACCAGAGGAGTCAGTCGCAGGTGCTGTTACTGGGTCATCCCCATATCTGAAGAGCCCCTTTGTCGGGGTCCTCTGGCCTGTCCACATTCAAGTCCACTTTCCTTCTGTGCACCCTCACCTCAGCCTTGAGGCCCTACTTGCTATGCCCTTATTCTGCCAGTGCCACACGTGGGAGACTGGGCGTGCCTCTCCTCTCTCTCTCCCACTTCCAGATCTTCTCTTCGGAGCTGATGGCTGAAGGACTGATGTCCAGTTGCAGTGAGAAATCCTGCCAGTCCTTCAAGGCCAACTCAGAGGACACCTCCTCCCGGAAGCCACCCTGATTCCTTCCCCTCCCTCCCACCTCCAGCCAGAAGTCCCTCCTTTGGACATGATTAGTTTCCTTGGGCTGTTGTGACAAAGTACCACAAACTGGGGTGCTTAAACAGCAGAACCTTTATCATCTCGCAGCTCTGGAGGGCGGAAGTCTGAGATCAAGGTGTGGGCAGGGTTGGTTTCTTCTGAGGCCTCTCTTCTGGGCTTGCAGAGGGCCGTCTTCTCCCCGTGCATCTGCACACGGGCTTCCCTCTGTGCACGCCTGCTGCCACTTCCACATTTCCCCTTCATAAAAAGACTAGTCAGATCCGATTAGGCCTACCCTAATTTTTTTTTTTTTTTTTAAATTAATTACCTGAGGATCTTCATATAAGGTCACATTCTGCAGTACTAGGGGTTAGAACTCCAATCTTTTTGGGGGGAGTGGGTGAGGGGGGAAAAGCGGGGTACAATTCTACCCAGAACAGGTTCTTGTTGCATTGCTGTTATTATTATTATTTTTAGAGACAAAGTCTCACTGTGTCGCCCAGGCTGGAGTGCAGTGGTGCAATCATAGCTCACTGCAGTATTGAACTCCTGGGCTCAAGTGATCCTCCCACCACCTCAGTCTCCCAAGTAGCTGGGACTACAGGTGCACCCACCATGATTGACTAATTTTTAAATATTTGTATAGAGATGGGGTCTCACTGTGTTTCCCAGGTTGGTCTCAAACTCCTGAGCTCAAGCCATCCTCTTGCGTCGGCCTCCCAAAGTGCTGGGATTACAGTGTGAGCCACCACGTCTGACCCTGCATCATTATTTATACTTCTTGGTGTATTATCATTATTTTCACCTCTCCTGGAATGCAGGCCCCTTGGGACATCAGAGCCTTGATATAAGGCGTATTTGTGTTCTATTGACCCTTAAGCTAAGCACACACTCAATAAGTATTTGAACGAACAAGTAGTAAATACAAGTATTCATGAATGAATGTGGACCACTGCAAATAATGAGGGGTCTGGAATGTGCAACATGATGCTAGAAATAGACTTCAGCAGATGCTGTGGCTGTTGTGATGACCGTATGTGAATCTGTGGAAAGACCCCATCCAACCAAAAAAAAAATCTTCCCCATTGGGACCTTAGATGTCCTCACTGGCCAACGATGCTCCCTGCTAGCTCTTTGCAGTTCCTGATTTTAATAATGGAATGGCCTCCTTCAGGAAGGAAGCACGGAGGGTGAGCGTGGAGGAAGAAAGGAAGTCATAAGGAGAAGTAGGGTCCTGCTGCATCATCGTCTTTTAGGACGGGCTCTGACACTAACCAAGTCCTGCAATCCCAAATGCACTCTTCAACCATTTGCTGTCTTCCATATGCAGAAACCACTACTAAAAATTAGGCTTGTTTTATTTTTCTTTGCTTCCATATGGGCTCTTGGTCAGTCGTTGCTCAATATTTCTTTTTTCTTTTCTTTTTGGAGACACCATCCAGGCTGGAGTGCAGTGGTGCAGTCACAGCTCACTGCAGCCTCAACCTCCTGGGCTGCAGCAGTCCTCCCAGCTCAGCCTCCTGAGCACCTGGGACTACAGGGACATGCCACCACACCTGGCTAATGGTTTAATTTTTTGTAGAAACAGGGTCTTACTATGTTGCCCAGGCTGGTCTCAAACTCCTGGCCTCACTCTGTCCTCCCACTTTGACCTCCCAGAGCGCTGGAATTACAGGCATCAGCCACTGCGCCCAGCTAATATTTCTTTACCCTTATGGAGCTAACAAATCATGTTCCAGCCATTTCAGGATGAATGCTAAAACGGTGTTCAGATGGTACAGTTGGGCTTAACTCAGTGAGATTTAACAACAGACAATTTATGTCAATTTCCAAATAATACAAGTCAGTTCCAATATATCCCTTAAGAGACTTCCAGAACCCCATGGCGTCAGATGTGAAGAACAATCCCCACAGCTCTGCTGAGACTGTGAGGGCGCTGGGGCTGCGGCGTCCTCCGCGCTGCCTTCCTTTCTGTTATCTTGCGTTCACTTCTGCTCCTGCGGCTTCCTTTCCAATCCCAGCTGTGCAACAGAAGAGCTCAGTAAAGGCCAGTTCAGTATTAGAAACGAGGGATGCTGGTCTGTTAATCTTTCTTCTCTATTAGTCCCCAAGGATCAGCTTTAGACACTGTGAAACTCGTGGGGCATTTCCATGCAGGCTCCACACTCTCATCGCATCCGTGGTACTGATGGTAGGAACAGAAGCCTCTGACGCTTTCCCCTGGCAGGTCCATCTTTCTGATCTAATCCTCGGGGTGCATCCATTGTCAGAGGTCTGAAGCAGCCCAGCATCCTTTCTCTGGGTAGAAGAGCAAATGCATGCCATGCAACGTATTTACTTTTCAAAAGGAGGAAGGCTTCTTTGGGCCAAATGCCGTACCAATATAGTTAATTCTCAGTTATTTGCACTTTAATTACCTTGACGTTTTTGCATTTGAATTACCTTGATATTTCTGAAAATAGAGCACTATACTTTTTTTTTTTTCTTTTTTTTTAGAGACAGGGTATTGCTCTGTTGCTGGTGCATTGACAGGATAATAGCTCACTGCAACCTCTGCTTCCTGGGTCCAAGTGATCCTCCCATCTCACCTTTCAGAGCAGCTGAAACTAAAGCCATGTCCTCACATTACCAGCTGATTTTTAAATTTTTTGGTAGAGGCAGGATGTCACTATGTTGCCTAAGCTGATCTTGACCTCTTGGCCCCAAGGGATCCTCCTTCCTTGGCCTCTCAAAGCACTGGAATTACAGGCGTGAGCCACCCCACCTGGCCTCACACCATTCTCTTTATTGACTTCTTGGTTATTGTCCCGTTACTAGTCGCTAATGCTACTTCAGAAATGCTTTGCACAGAGGTCCGCTTTGAGATTTCTGTGCCTTACCTAGATCTCAGATCAAGAAAGTCCTGTGAAAATGAGCCCCAAATTCTCTGTCTGGACTGTGGCTAGATGCTACCCACCCTCAGGGAGGAAGAAGGAATGGCTGAGGACGGAGGTGGGAGGTCAGTGGGGTTGGGGCTGAGGACCATCGCTGATCTAGGTCTTCACACTGGGCCTTCCGTGATCTCAGAACATCAACACCCATAAATAAACCTCCAAGGAGCAGTGTCTGCAACTTATTGCTAACAAAAAAATTAAGATGCAGAACAAAAACAGTTTTCATTTATATATTTTTAATATAGGGTCTTGCTCTATCACCCAGGCTGGAGTGTAGTAGCGCAATCATAGCTCACTGCAGTCTCTACCTGCTGGGCTCAAGTAATCCTCCTGCCTCAGCCTCCCAAGTAGCTGAAGCTACAGGGACGTGCCAGTTTTTTTTGTTTGTTTGTTTTTAATGTGAGCATATACATCTATGCTAGTAGATGTAAAGAAAAATCCAGAAGAATATAAATCAGATTATTAAGGTACTTGTATTTGTTTAGTGGTATTATTTATGATTTTTGATTCCTAGATTATATATCCTTGTAGTGATTGCATTTTTTACGTAGATCAGGTGTTACTATTTTTTAAACTGCTTTTTTGTGGTATTTTATATATATATATGTGTGTGTGTTTGTGTGTGTGTGTGTATATATATAATATATATGCCATAAAATACACTCATATAAGTGAACAATAATTTCTTTTAATTATTATTTTTTCTTTTTAGAGACAAGGTCTCGCTCTGTCACCAGGTTGGAGTGCAGTAGTATGATCACAGCTCACTGCACACTCAAACTCCTGGGCTCAAGGGAGGCTCCCTCCTCAGCCTCACAAGTGGCTGGGATTACAAGCACACACCAACACACCTGGCTGATTTAAAAATTTTGGTACAGATGGGGTATCACTATGTTGCCTATGCTGGTCTTGAACTCCCAGGCCCAAGCAATCCTCCAGCCTCGCCTCCTAAAGTGTTGGGATTGCAAGAGTGAGCCATGGCATCCGGCCTCAAAAATCTTTAATACCTTCATAGAGTTGTGCAGTCATCACCACAATCCAGTTTTGAGACATTTCCATTACTCCAAAATGATCGTTCATGCCATTTGCAGTAAACTGCCACTCCCATCTCCAACCTCAGCCACGTTGATCTTGCTGTGTGCACAGATTTGCCTTTTTGGGAAGTTTCATATAGAAAGAATCAAACAATATGTGGCCTTTTGCATCTGGCTTCTTTCACTTAATGCTTTTGAGGCATATCCATGTTGTAGTGAGTATCACATGTATATCATGTATACGCAGGAATATGTGTCTCTTTGCCATCGGGGAGGACGCCATCGCATGGAAGTCCTGCATTTTGTTTTTCTGTTTCTCAGTTGACGGTCATGTGGGTTGTTTACAGGTCTGGGCTATTATGAATAATGCCACTATGAACATCTGTGTCCAGGTCTCTGTGTGGACACACACGGCTAATTTTATAATCAAAAAAACAAAACCAAAGGATGAAAATGAATTCTGGAACTGTTTCTGGAATACATTTCCTTTTACCAAAATGGGAATTCTAAGAGTGGGGCAGGAAACGTAAAGTAGGAGAGAAAGAAGCGGGCTCGCAGCAGCCTTTCCCCTCCTCGGATTCGGGAACGAAGGGGCACGATTGTCCCACTCTGGAAGTGGCTCATATCGCACAGTTCATCCAAAGCTCCGGAACACGTTCAACATCCCGTCTGCCCCGCGGCACCTCTGACATCGATCTCAACCCAAACACCCACCCCTCTCATGAGTCCCTTCGTTCACGGGCAGCAAATGAAGGACATCCCACTTCCCTGCCCCTGCTGCATGTAGTGAGAGCAGGGGTTTGAGTTTGGAGGACTGTGGAGAAAAGCCCCAGGCACCAGTGTCAATTCAAGGGCTGAGACTTTGAGGTTTAGCAATTCGCATGTTTCAGCTTCCCAGTGCACAAAGGTCAAAGATTGCAGTTATAGAAGGAAAAGGATCAGAAAAAAAACATAGAAAATAGGATCTGGTTCTGTAAGCAGGAAAGAGTTGCAGGAAACAATTCAGAGGAAAAGAGGCAAAAAGTAAACTGGCACTACAAGCTGGGGTGTCTTATTCACCAAGAAGAGGCAAGAAGCAGACGGACAGCACATTTTGTGGGGGACAATAATTTTTATTTTTTTTGAGACAGTCTCACTGTATCGCCCAGGCTGGAGTGCAGTGGTGTGATCTCAGCTCATTGCAACATCCGCCTCCCTGGCTCAAGTGATTCTCGTGCCTCAGCCTCCCAAGTAGCTTGGACTACAGGCGTGCACCACCACATCCAGCTAATTTTTGTATTTTTAATAGAGACAGGGTTTTTGCCATGTTGGTCAGGCTGGTCTCAAACTCCTGACCTCAAGTGATCCACCTGCCTTGGCCTCCCAAAGTGCTGGGATTACAGACATGAGCCACCACACCTGGCTGCCAATGTTTAATACAAGTAGATAGACAATTTTAAAGGACTTTGGAAAAATCTGATGTTAATGAATATTAATGAGGACGCCTATCTTATTTATTCATTACAGCAGCTCTCCACTAGAAGTTCCTGTAGCAACTCAACCTCCTTCCTGGGTATCTAAGGATCCAGGTGATTTCTGGAACCTACTGCAGAGGTTGTAATCCTGCCTCTTTCTGACCCTCAGGTTGCCCTAGTGACTCTAGGAACCTTTCTCCACACCTCTTTGTGTGCTATCTATGGGACATAGACTTTGAACCTCTCTCTCTTCTTTTTCCTCTCCTTGCTTTGGTTTAATCCATCATTTCCAGGTGTGTGACAACACTCCCTAACTTAACCCCCTTGCTTTCCCATTTTAACTACCATCACAATAATCTTAATACTGGCAGGTATCTAGCACTTGGCAATTTTCAAACAGCTTCTACCAGTTCCTTGCTCAGAATCTTGTGATGCAGGCAGGATAGCTAGGAGTGTCTCCTTTTAAAGGAAATCGAGGTAGAAAAGTTCAGTGATGACCCAGTATCATAAAAATCATAAAATGGTGAGACCAGGAGCAGGTTATAGGTTTCCACCCTGGTGCAGTCCCAGGATGGCGCCCTTAAGTCCTGAACTTTCAGGCAAATATGCTGTGACTGGATGTGTTAAATTAGACTAACGGAGTGGGGAAGGGCTATGAAAATTCAGAGTAGATCTGAATATGTTCACAAAACCATGGATTTAAGAACATAGGAGCTTGTGAGGAGTTTTCTAATTGATTTTTAAGTTTTCTAGATGTCTTATCCATACAATTTTTTTTTTTTTTGAGACGAAGTCCCTCTCTTGTCACCCAAGCTGTAGTGCAATGACGTGATCTTGGTTTACTGCAACCTCTGCCTCCTGGTTTCAAACGATTCTCCTGCTTCAGCCTGTTGAGTAGCTGGGATTACAGGCACGTGCCACCATGCCCGACTAAGTTTTGTATTTTTAGTAGAGACTGAGTTTCAACATGTTGGCCAGGCTGCTCTTGAACTCCTGGTCTCAGGTGATCCGCCCGCCTCAGCCTCCCAAAGTGCCGGGATTACAGGTGTGGGCCACTTCGCCTGGCTAATAAAATTTTTTTTAAAGGCATTGAGATCCTAAAATTGAAATTGTAGATAGAGTTGTGGGATAAAGAACTTCTGCTGAATGATGATTTGCTGAAGTATGTCTTCAATATAGTACTGAGTACTAATTTTATGAGGCAAATAACTCTGTATTTAATCTTATGACTTTGTATAAAATCTTGCCCTAAACTAAATTCAAATGTATAGTCATTTATACTTAATGACAAAATGCTGGTGCTATGTTAATATTTAAAAAAAAAAATTCCAAAAAGGAACATGCTTGGAATTCAATGTGAACCAATCAGTTCATTGTTGTGTTTATTCTGATGCTTTTATTTGGGAGTCCTGTATCACAAAATGACATGTGTACTGTTTACAAGAGGTATTAGAAATTGAGATGTTTTTATTTTGACTATTTGAGAGTAAAATCGTAGGTAATGTTCCAAACCATCATCAAAGACGCAGAGCAAACTGTTCTGTATAGAAACTGTACATAAAAACAAGGCACTATACATTTTGGGGGAGATATTAAGGTAGAAAGGCTGATTCGCATAGATTCTCCAGAGTCCATGCCATTAAGTACAAATTCTTTGTTCATTTTAGCACCGGAAGCAGTACTCAGAACAAGTCATACCTAATGCTGCAGGAAACGTTTCCAAACGTGTATGAAGATACGTATTGGTGGCAGAGCTAATTCAACAGAAGCAACTCCATCTACCTTTTCATATTATTTTGACACCAAAACAAATCTTGAAAGTGAATGAATACATATTGCTTTGTTAAATACATATTTGACTTATATGGTGTTTATATAAATATATATATATATTTTAGAATCCACAAACTATCAAAATAACACTTTATAAAGAGAACTGCTTCAAAAAAAAAAAAAGAGGCATTGCCTAGCTGGAACAAGAAGGCAGTGCTATCTATAGCAGCTGCGGCTTAAGTGCACATAATAGATACTTTTATTAATTCTGATAACCCGCTGAATGGTGGAAAGAAGTTTCCAAACAGTTCTCTTGAGCATTTACAAAATACACAACTCCCGGACAAGTAGTATCTTTAACAATGTTGGGTTCTGAAAACTCTAATTGAAAAATACTTTGTGGAAAACACCAGTCCAAAAATATATATCCATTTCCCTGGTGCGATGGTACTGGACGTGACTCCGAGGTTCCTCTGGCATCTCCCCACTCAGAACAGGCCTTTTGCTTTC
Source organism: Macaca mulatta (assembly GCF_049350105.2). Taxonomy (NCBI): domain Eukaryota; kingdom Metazoa; phylum Chordata; class Mammalia; order Primates; family Cercopithecidae; genus Macaca; species Macaca mulatta. The sequence goes on from NC_133414.1 coordinate 30,801,689, forward strand.
TTCAGGTTCACCTGCTTCCAGGCGGGTAGGGTGTTGTATTCGTCCCGTGTCATGTCTAGTGCAAACTGGAAACATTGGGAGAAGCGCCCCGCGGCTCAGTGAAATGAGCTGGGCGTGCGTGTGTTGTTTTACTCCCATCCCCACCCCACCGGAAGAACCGCTTACCTCGAAGTCTTCATCGGTGAGATAGATCTCAAGCTTCAGAGGATCAACCCCCTCCGGGAGTGGCCTGGCCAGGAGGTCGGCCAGCGGGTAAATGGTTTTACAGAGCTTGGCTAAGACGTCTTCCACGAGGGTGATCTGATTGGAAACTTCTGTGTCCTAGAGAAGAGAAGGGGGCAGAGAGGAGAGCTTGTGTCCTACATTTGAACTTGTTTCATTAAGTGCTTGCAAACACAGCCCTGTGCCATCTGCACACAGCCTGAGGACGCATGGCTCCATATCACTGAGGAGGAAGCGTCTCTGAAAGATAAGGGATTGCCCAAAGCCCTGCAGTTGTCCAGACTCTTAGTTTTTTAAATTTTTAAATTTTAAATTAAAAAATGATATTTTTTGAGACAAGGTCTCACTCTGCTACTCAGGCTGGAGTGCAGTGGTGCAATCATTGCTCACTGCAGCCTCCAGTTTCTGGGCTCAAGTGATCCTCCTGCCTCAGCCTCCTGAGTAGCTGGGACTATGGGTATGGTGCATCACCACGTCTGGCTAATTTATTTTTCCTTTTTCTTTTGTTTTCTTTCTTTTTTTTTTTTTGGTAGAGAACTGGGTCTTGCTATATTGCTTAGGCTGGTCTCAAACTTCTGGCCTCAAGCGATCCTCCTGCTGGGATTACAAGTGTGAACCACCACACTTGACCTCAAATTTTGTTATTTTTTAGAGAGAGTGTCTCACTGTCACCCAGGCTGGAGGGCAGTGGCTCGATCATAGCTCACTGCAGCCTTAACCTCCTGGACTCAAACAGTCTTCCCACCTCAAGCCTCTGGAGTAGCTGGGACTATTGGCATGTGCCACCACGCCCACCTAATATATTTTAAAAACTTTTTTGGAGAGACGGAGTCTTTCTCTGACTTCTAGATGTTTTCTCACCTTGTCACAGAGTTTCAAACAAACCCTGTTTCAGAACTGTCTCCGGAAAAATGTTTAGGGACTTTCCCATGAGTGAATTACAGACGAAGACTAGTAGATTTGAAGTCTAAACACCAGAAGCCTCCAAATAATGGAATTTGTTTAAAAATGTTAAAAAATAACCTGAAAAGAAATCACATCCCTCTTCCCTCCCCCAGCTCCATTTCTTAATCTGAAATAGAAAAAGGTCAGAAAATGCATCTAGAATATTCTGGAGCAGAACCTTTTTTTTTTTTTTTTTTTTTTAACCACTGTGTGAATTTAATATGAACAAACTATTCTGGGTAAATTCTCATCCTCCATTAAACTTGGGACCCCAGATTGGCTGCTCTCCTTTTGGGTGGGTGGATGATGGGAATGCATGACTAAGAACTGCTGCTTATATTAGAAATACATGGGGCAGACTGGTGGTCAAGAGGTGGATTTTGGGCTGGGTGCGGTGGCTTGTGCCTGTAATGTCAACACTTTAGGAGGCTGAGGTGGGAAGATTCCTTGAACCCAGGAGTTGGAGACCAGCTTGGGCAATATGATGAGACGCTGTCTCTATAAATAATATAAAAATAGGCTAGGCATGGAGGTGTGCACCTGTAGTTCTACCTACTTGGGGGGGCTGAAGTGGAAGGGTCGTTTGAACTCAAGCATTCAAGGTTTGTGTGAGCCATGATTGAGTCACCACACTGCAGCCTGGGTGACAAAGCAAGATCCTTTCTCTAAAAAAAGAAGAGGTGGGTTTTGGATGATTTTGCCTGCATCTGAGTACTGACTCCTCCACTCACTGAAGTCACTTTGGCCAAGTGACTTCGTGTTTTTGTGGCCTCTGCTCCCACACCAGTAAAATGGGGATAACAATAAGATAGATCTTGATGGACTGTTCTGATAAATGAGAAAATCAGTGTAAAGTGCTTGGAGATGTGCCTAGTGCAGAGTGAGCACTTGGGGAATGTTAATTATTTGTATAACTTGCTGGTTTATTTGGAATAAACCTCAAAATTAACTCTCCTAGTCTTGAAATTTGAGAAAGTTATGTTTGTCTTATCTGAGTTCCTTTCTCAGGAAACCAACCATCAGGCCTCTCCGACAGTATCAAAAAGCCAGCAGTGGCTGAGACCAGGCCGTAGTCAGCCCCTTCCCTGTGTACATCAAGTCCATTTGGCTCCAGGGAGACAGGTTAGGGTGAGCAGTGACGTCTGTACTACCCAACAGGCCCTCTCCATTGCTACGCAGAAGTAGACTCTGTTTGAAATTACTCGAATTTCCTATAAAATACACTTGGGTCATTTCCCCAAGCAAAGCAGCTCTCCACATGGTAAAAAAAAATTAAAATGGTTAAAAAAAACCTATCTCTCACCAAATTAAAACAAATCCTTGGATTTGCTATTGCTAGCAATGTTAATAGCTCATAAATAAGAAATTCAACATAGCTATAGTAAAATTCTTTCCTGTGTGGTTGGAAAAGAAAACATTCTAGATAATAATATATTTTGGTAGACAGAAGTTATGATAAATGGCTCATGTGGAAATACCAGGTGGTCTCATAAAAGACAATATTAATGAGATGTTGAGCGATACCTTATCATAAGTGAGTCACAGTACATCCATTCATTCAGTTATCTGAACACATTAATTCATCAGATTTCGTTTGTGTCTCCTCTACACAAGGTTAATGTCTGGAACATGAGGGTTTGATTGTGTGTCACATGGACACTGAGAGACAAGCGATGCCAAGCAACAGATTCTTGGCAAACAGAATGAAAAGTTCACGGCTTTTATGTACATATATAGTCCTCAGCATGATTAAACTCACCTTTGCTTTTAAGTTTTTAAAATTTAGGTATCATGTGTAAAAAATTACTACAATGGTTAACTGATTTTCCATTAGACTTCTCTTCTTCCTAAGCAAATTCTATGTCGACTTGTTAAGATGTTACAAAAGGAAAAATATTTTCCCACTTTGACAGTGCAACTGGATGTTCTCCCCAAAGTAAAGTCAACCCACAATCCAAAAGGCGCAGGAGCCACCTTCACAGGGCAGGAAAGCGTGCTCACCATCTCTGTGATCTCAGCAATGTCCTCTCTGTGCTCCCAGCTGGGAAACATATTCGTGAATGTCAGGGGCTCCAGGCCAGCATGGATAAGGTAAGACTTGGGGGGTGGTTTCTTGAGATTTTTCCCTGTAATTACACAGAACAAAATGTCAGTAGACCCAAGGGAGAGGGAGACCCTGTCTTTCACTGATTTCCCTTGAAATCTTTTCTTCGTCAGAACTCATGACTTCATGCTTAAAATGCAAGTTACGAGTAGTTCATAACAACACATGGATAATGTTTATGTAAGATGTTAGTTTCATGCCTGTGACTACAATTGTGACCTATAATCAACCTGAGTCTATACTTCTTGAACCTAACAAAACGCTCTGTATTCCTGGAAGGGAGAGCTCCTCTGTCTGCAGCTTCTGGCTGGAGCATTTTCTTCCTCCTGAATTCACTGTAGCGGCTTCCCTCTGCCTTCCTACCACGGGATTAACTCCAATATGGCTGACAGCGAACGACAGCATCTTATACATCCACATTCACTATAACATTGGGTGGAAGGTTTCATATGTTACTTATTGCTAAAGAGTTTTTCAGGAAGAGAATCAATTGCACATACTCAGTGACATTAAACTAGTTTTATCAATGAAACTGTAAAAATTAAATAAGATATTAATCACTGGCATTTTCATTTTATATAAAAGACTAGAAATTTCATGTGTATAGTGAAGAACCACAAACTTACTATGGGTATTTCTCTTTGGATATAATACTAAAAATAATAATGAATAATAAAAAAGTTGGCAATGGCCATTCACTGCTTGGGGGAGACCTCCATTCTCCAACAGCATGGTAGTGCCTGCAGATAATGTACATGGCAGAGGCCAACTTGTCTCTCAGCATGATCAACCCTGAGTACAGTGGGGTTTTAATCTGCCTGGGGTGTTCCACAATACAGCCTTTATCCTTGAGGGTAACAAGTTAGCCTCATAATATCAGACAGAAAAACTAGTTATTCTTCAAGCTGGCAGCTGAGAATGCGCTAATCTAAAAATTAATACATCTCAGAAGGTTAAAGTGGAAAAAATTGGTTTCATCACCACCGGCCAGGCTTTATGGATGCCGGCTTTCACACGCAGAAAGGGAAGGGGGTCTCCTGGCTGGGCGTGCCTGAGGGGCTTCCCCATCTGTTCCGTGCTGCAGGCGCGTTAGAGGGAGCCTCACCTTTGCAGTACTGGAGCACGGTCTCCATCGCGCTCTTCCGGTCGGAGGCCCAGCGGATGCGGGCAGAACCAGTGATCTTGTTCTCAATGGGCCACCAGCCTTGCCAGAGGTACACCTCGTGGTGATTGTCAACAAGGAAAAGCGCTGTGAGGGCAGGGACACAGCTCGACCATCAGAAGCTCTTTCACGTACACTTCCAGCTCACTCCTCCCCAAACCTAGTGGATGCTGTTCCTCCCCGCTGCTGTGTCATGGGGGAAACCCCCTTGGCCGTCAAACCAGGGGCAAAGAGGCAAACAGAAACCCAGGACACCCCAGCCCTTTGAAAGGTCAACTGGGAGAAGCCTCTAGGCAGAGAGAGGTGGCGTCAAGGAGTTAGTCTCTTTCATTCCTCGTCCTCCAGGTCCTCCTCCTTTTGCCCAAGCTGAAGCCGCTGGCCCTTCTGGATACTGGCAGGACTGTGCTAAGAGTGGAAGGGATAATGCATGTGCCACTCAAGGGGCTGTTAGCACCACGTATCTCCAAAGAGCACAATCAACACTGGAGCACACATCTCACGGCAGACAGGTCAGAGGCGTTCCTGCCCTGCGCGCGACTGCTTAGCAGTGAGGTGAGCTCATGGTTCTCTTACAGAGAAATGGGCTTTAAACATCAAAACTGTGAGTGGTGGCTCATGCTGGTAATCCCAGTGCTTTGGGAGGCTGAGGAGGAAGGACTGCTTGAGCCCAGAGGTTGAAGACCAGCCTGGGCAACATGATGAGACCCTATCTCTACAAAAAGAAAAAAAAAAAAATTAGCCCGGTATGGTGGTGCATGCATGTAGTCTCAGCTACTCAGGAAGCTAAGGAGGGAGGATCGCTTGAGCCCAGGAGTTCGAGGCTGCAGTGAGCCATGACTGCACCACTGCACTCCAGCCTGGATGACAGAGTGAGACCTTGCCTCTAAAAAATATAAAATGAAATAAAAATCAAAATTGTTCTACTGCCTTTTCCTCCTCACTTTTTCTCCTCCTCAAATTGTCAGCCTGACTCTTACTCCACGGGGCAAAACGCCTCTCACTGTTGCTGGTCAGCTCACCGTGTGTCCTTTCCCAGCATGCGTTTCAGGATTCTGTGAAAGCCACACTTTGAAAGCCCAGTGGAGGTTGATAACCCGCCCTGAGCCCCAGGATGAAGGGCGTGGGCACAGCCTCTCTTTCTGATGGCTAAGATTTTCCAAGCATGACATGTGCACTGGTCAAACTTTCAGTGGTGCCCTGGGCTCTCAGTGCAAGGTGAGGTCCCTGGCTGCAGCTCCAGGCTCTTGTAATGTGAGAAGCAACAAACACAAACTGAGAGGCAGCTGACCTTGGCTTCGTTGGAGGGCAGGCGGGAGGGGCTGTCAAGCCCAGTCTCTTGTGACTTTCCCAACCAGAATGAGGGCACAGAGCCCTCACCTTGGGATCAGAAGACCTGGGCTGGAGTCTTGGCTCTGCTGTGGAGCCTTGGTATGGCAGACCCTGTTCCCTGGCTAACTTAGCCAATACCCCAACACCCTTCTCCTCTGCCATTTGCCTCCCCACGCTCCCTTGCAGCTGGGGCTGGCCATGTGACAGGCTCTGGCCAATGGGATGTAAGCAGAAGTCTGCTCGGGGCTTCTGGGAAAACATGTGCTTTATCTGATGTGGCTATTAAGTGGCCTTTTTCCCTCCCCACTTCTTTCTCTTTCTATCTTGAATGCAAACATGATGGCTGGAGCAATGGTAGTTGACTGGTGACCATGCAGCACCAAGACTGAGAGGAAGGCTGGGAGAAAAGCAGAGACGCCAGGCTCTGCTTGAGTCTCGTTCCTTATGCTATAAAGTGTGGCTGATTTCACCCTCCTTCCTTTTGGTGTAGGGGTGAGGATGGAATGAGTGTAAGCACATGTTCTGGGTGTTCTGGGAGTGTGCTTGGCAAACAGAAGCTGCTTAATAAATACCAGCATAAAATCAAAAGGCTTTCTGGAAGATGTGCCTTCTAATGCTCAGCATAGCTGCCCCCTGCAGGCCTTACCTGGCTGGGGCGCACTGTACAGATCTTCCTGCAGGAAGGGCATGGAACTGATCACAGACGGGGCTCGGGCAGGGTACACAAACTCCGTGGCCGCGAAATCCCCAGAGGAGCTGCTGAGGATGAACAGGCGGGGTGCGAAGTTAAAACTTCCAGGATCTTTGAAAGAAAAGAGAACAAAGCTGAAGATATCATGTGCATCCAAGTAAATTCCAGATGAAGAATGAATGTAAAATACGAAATAATTCAAAGCACTATGGAAACACAGGTAGGATTTATCTGAGCTTCAAGGTGGAGAAGGCCTTTTAGCAATTGCAATAGTAAAAGAATGAATCAAAAGGAAAAATAATGCATTGATTATAGAAAAATGAAAAACAACAATGCAAAATTAAAAAGAAAAGAAAAGCCAAGTAACAAATGGGAAATATTTGTAATACAGCAACTAGTTAATATCCTTAATACATGAAGGGACATACATAAGGAAAAAATAATAAAATGTACAAAAGACACAAATAGAACACTCACCAAAGTAGAAACTAAAATGGCTAAAAAATATAGATACATATGCATATATATACACAGATATATGTATGTGTATATCACACATTATGTATATAAGTATACATATATATGTACTTCCAAGTAAAACAAAACAATGCTTAGCTATCTGTCTCCTTTCATCAATTTGGCAAAGAGGAAAAAGATAATATGTTGAATTTATGATTGTGTTGAGAAATGAACGCTTTTGTATATTGCGAGTGAGAATAAAACTTGGCCCGAGCTGATACATGCTATCAGACTTTCATGATGAGCACGGCAGTTCCACATCTAGGAATTCCTCTCAATTAGGAATGAATGTATAGGATTATTTTAAAAAGTATTCAAACTGCATTATTATATAAGGGAGAAAAATCAGAAACAAGAAACAACTCAACTTCCCAGCTGCCAGAGACTGTCAGGTAGAGAGTGGCATATATTCACAGAATAATAGAATATCTCACAGCCATTAGATATCTAAATTTTAATAACTTGGGAAATTATTCATAATAAAGGAAAAAAGCAGGTTACAAAACAGTAGATCCACATATTATTTTTTAAAATAGATATTATATTATAGCATAGAGAAATATGAATTCTGTTACATCTAAGAAATGTGGTTATAAGTGACTTCATTTCTTTTTTTAACTTCTCCATAATTTCAAACGTCTTCTAGGCATTATGTTTAAAAAGCTATATAAAAGTTTATAAACATTGAGGGGCAGAGTATTATGAAGCAGTTATGAGGATACTCCATTGCTGCCCAGCCTTGGGCAACTTGATTAACTTCTGTATGCCTCAGTTTCCTCATCTGTAAAAATGGCACAGTGTTGGGTTGTACTAACGGAGTTACTATATGTAAGGTGTTGGCTGGTGTCTGGTTTGTTGGAACTGCTTCACACAAGTTCGCTTTCCTTCTTATGTTCATCTGTATTTTGAGAACAGCTGGGAAAGCACCCATATACACACCTAACCTCACCCCGGTGAACGGGAGTGCCTATTCTATACAGACACGGCCTTTGTATTTCCAAGCAGGTTAATGACTGAAGGGCTCTGGAAAGGGGATAAGAGGTTGGCTTCCTTCCCCAGGTCCCACTCCAACACCCAGAGGACTGCTGTTTCTCAGGTGGCAGCTGAGGAAAGAAAGAAAATGGTGCCCTGAGTCCCTAAGACCCTGGAAGATGGCTTGGTCCCCAGGAAGCCTTGGGAGCTGATTCGCCAGTGGGAATTTGAAGTCTTGGTGTCCAAGTTAAACTCACCCCCGGAAAGAAAAATACTGTTCAATCAGCTGGACATAATACTCATCACACTAGATTTCAGACAGACTGAAGAATTAAGATAAAACATGAATGGGGCACAGTGGCTCAAGCCTGCAATCCCAGCATTTTGGGAGGCTGAGGCAGGCTGATCACTTGAGCCCCGGAAGTTGAAGCTGCAGTGAGCTGTGATCGCACCACTATACTCCAGTCTGGGTAACAGAGCAAGACTCTCGTTTCCAAAAATAAACAAACAAAAAAGCCAGATTGCAGGCTGTGGATGCCACATTACCTTGAAGCATGCAATCATAGGCTTTCCTGTCTCTCCTTCCCAAGGCGTCCCAGAATCCGAGTGGCTCGGAGCCTTCATCACACTCGTGTATTGTGACTTTGCTGCTACTATGCAGTCCTGCTTCCAGAGGGCATCTGCAAGGGAGAAACGTCAAGAGTTCTTTATAAGTCTGGAGAGTGCTGGCGACCCAAAATTATTATTACTATTATAACAGCTTTATAATAGCTTTATTGAGATATAATTCACATGTCATAAAATTCACTCTTTTTATGTGTACAGATTTTAGTGTATTCACAGAGTTGTGCAACTGTCATACTAATTTCAGAACGTTTTCATCTCCTGGAAAAGGAAGCCCTGTACCCATTAGCAGTCACTCTGCATTTCCCCCATCCTTAGTCCTCAGAACCCACTAATCTACTTCTGTATTTATGGACTTGCCTATTCTGGACATTTCATACAGATGGAATTATATATGTTCTTTTGTGACTGAGTTTTTTAACTCAATGTGATGTTTTTAAGGTTCATCCATGTTGTAGTATGTATCAGTACTGAATTCTTTTTTATGGCAGAATAATATTCCAGTGTATGGCTTTGCCACATTTTTTTTAATCCATTAATGTGTTGGTAGATATTTGGGTTATTTCCACTTTTTGACCACTATGACTAACATTGCTATAAACCTTCACATACAAGTGTTTTCATTTCTCTTGGGTAGATATCTAGTAGAGTTGCTATTCATATGGTAACTGTATGGTTACATCTTTTGAGAAATTGCTAGCCTGTTTTCCAAAGTGGCTGTACTGTTTTACAACCTCCCCAGTAATGTGTAAGGGTTCCAATTTTCACATCCTTGCCAATACTTGTTATCGTCTGCTTTTTTAAAATTTAAAATTTTAATATTTGTGGGTATATACTAATAGTAGGTACATATATATATGGGGTACAGACATAAAATTATTCAAAACTAAACCTGGAGATCAGTTCACCGTCTTTTCTACTTTCTAAGGAAAAGCAATTCTTCCTCATGAATGGAAAAGTGCTCTGCGGTTTATGAGTGTGCGTGGTGCAGGAGGGGAAGTTGACTTGCCCCTAGGGAGGGATGTTTAATGACATCTAATGTGTCACGAACATTACACACATTTTTATATAGAACAATACATATTGACCATTTCTTGTCTTTCTCTCCTGCTAGAGCATGAACTTCATGAGGACAGAGACTCGGGCTTATTCACCACCAAGTCCCCAGTTCCTGACTCCAGTCCTTCGGGAGTTAGAAGCAGGTTGCCCAAAGTTTGTGTTGTAGAAAAACCATTTTTCCAAGATTTATAGGATAAGTCCTGTACGTCCAGATTGCTTGGCGCCATGGGGTACTCAGTAAATGTTTACTGAGTGAATATGTGAATGAGCTCTTCGTTGTTTTTCTTTTCCTCAGTGGTCCAAGTAAACCCTCTGATGGGCCCCAAATGCCTTGGGCCACCTCAGGGCACGTGATTTCTCACCCCTCCCCGTGCCCTAGCCCACGGGTGGTGTTTTCAGATGAAACATCTTGTTTCACATCTGCCTGCCTGTGGAGAGGTGACCTGCTCTGTTCTCTTCTCTGCCCACTCTGTGTAGTGTGTTTTCAGAGCGGACACAGGGGCCCTGGCCACTGCCCTGTTCCAGAACCCAGAGAATGGGGCTCACCAAATCAAACTGGTGGCATGTTGTACCCCTAGGAAGCTCTTCACTTTTACTCACTGAGGTCCTCACGGGTCTCAGTTACCTCCTGAATGCCTGAGTGACACTGGGCTTCTTTGGCAGCTTGCAACGTTTATTTTGCCTGTGTGGCTTGAAAGCACAGAGCCACAGGGGCAGACCACCCTAGCGAGGGGCCGGCCACCACAGCGTCCTCCCTGGGCTGTGGCCTTCACTGCCCTTCCGGTTCCCCTCTTCCCCAAGGTCCCCACTCAGTGCTGTCTCACAGTGTGCTGAGCCTTTGCAAGTGGCCAAGGGCAGGTGCCTGCCTGGGAGGGGAAGAAAACCCAACCCGGAAGTACTGTACCCGGGAAGTGCCCGGAGAGTCCGATCCCTCCCCATTAGGGGCTGCTCTCCAGAATGGGGGACATCTTACCGTCTGAACAGGTGGCAGTTTCCCACCCTCGTCTTTAGCTTTTTAACACTCCGCTGTTCTGGCAAAAGAAAACTCAAAATCCCTAACAGGTATTTGAAATGTGCTCCCTTTAAATATCAAAGGCCCCCAGGCTTCCGATCCAAAAGCAGAACGGCAACTATGAAGAAAGAACCCAGAGTGCTCGCGAGAGTCACTCCCTGGCTCCTCGCCTGCATTAGCTCACCCAGCCAGGTAAATCCTCAGACCGCGAGAGCGGCCCCCAAGTCGGAGGTCTGGACTGGGATATGTGTCCTCTCTGCTTGGCATGTCAGAGGCCCCCGACCACGTTCCCAGCCATCCCTTGCTGCAGTCACTTTCAGCAGCCTGGGATCTGCTGGGAGTCTTGGTAGCTCTGAGCCTGCCCCGTCCCTCTGGGAAGCCCGGTGTGTGGGGGCCTCGTCGCAGACACAACACTCACTGTTCCTTGATCTTGTTCGCGGCGGTCCTTCCGACCTCCTTCGTGTGAGCCTGGGCTTTGCATCCGTGCCACAGGTAGATGAGGGCCTTGTTGACGTTGAGCACCACCATGGAAGTCCTGGACCTCAGGCTGCTACAGTGACAGGCCACTTCCAGCAAATTCCCTTCCACGGGCACCTCTCCGCGCACGCAGTACAGCCGCCACTCACCTGCAGGGGGCACCAGCGGCGCGGAGGAGTCAGGACGTGAGCAAGTGGCAGCGAACGCTGCCCTTCATGGTGCCCGCTGTGCCGCCCACGGCAGCCACTTCCATCCAGGGCCAGGGACTTAGGGGACTAGAGGGGCTGAGGCACTGCGCAGGGAGCCCTGCCAAGCACTGAGGCATCAGGCCTTCCTGCCACCCCCAAAAGTGGGTTCTTAGGTAGGTAGAAGCAGGTGATCTGAAGTTCACAATGTAGAAAAATCATGTTTCCAAGATTTATACAACAAGTTCTATAACAGGCACACTTTAAAAGGCTCTAGAGCTAAGATTTTTTTTTTGTGGGGGGTGCTGGTCAACAAAATTTTCATAATTTATAATAGAAGAACCACTGATTTTTCTTTCCTCCTAAAAAGAGCAGACAGAGGAGGGGAGACCACCTTCCAGCCTCCTGCGTGCAAAGGTGAATCCTCGAGTAAATCCTCCAGAGAGAGGCAGGTCACAAACACCCATAGAGCTGAGTTATCAGGCAAACCTCAGGAGGCTTTCAGAGGTAGAGCCACAACTAGATGAAGACAGACTCACTTTCAGCCCCCAGCTTATAAAAATTCCTTCCAAGAGAGGGAAAGGCAAAGTCGAATTCCAGCAGTAAAAGTGACTTACTTTGCACATTTTCTTCTTCCTCTTCCCGCCTCCCGGAGTGCACCACCATCCCCCCCTGGAAACACTGCAGGAAACAGGGGGGCTCCTTTCCCTGGAGAACTTGGACCTTCCAATGTAAACAGAGGTAAATAGGTAACGGGCGTGGGGTTTTCGAAGTCCTAAAAACAATACATGCCTCTCGTGGAGAATCTGAAACATATCAAGATGTGCAAACAAAAGCAGTGCTAACACTACGGCCTAAAGAGAAGCTCTGCGAACGCTGCCGTGTGCGGCCTCCTCTCAGGGTGTTACGCAGGGAGGGTCTTCTTTTCCTAAACAAAATCGGAGCCTTGCTTTATAGTGATGTACAGCCTCATTTTCTTTACATAATGTTGTTCTGTCAAGCAACATTCTTTTAAAACATGACTCCTGATATTTTAATGGTATTCTGTGGTTACTGATGTCACAAGACTGATATAAACACATTGTTAACAAGATAGCTCTCAGCAATGAGAATGACTCATCGCTGACTTGGTAATCATTCTAGGGAAAATATATGGTTTGCGGCCACCCCAGCAGTCCACTCAGCCTCTCCCTTGCTGTTAGAGAAGGCTTTTCCTTCGGGTGTTATCTGCACCATGAATAATGTTAGGGTTGAGTCACCTCCCTCTAGGACACCGTTACTTAAAGAAATGTTTCCTGGAGCTGGTAGTCAGGGGGCACTGAGGGGAAGCATTTCTCACTGTGAGTTAATTTATCAATCTCAGTGCCCATTTTGCATAACCAATTGCCATTTCTTGGCAGTATTTCATATCTAAAATGATTTTCCAGGGTTGGATCATGGCTCACACCTGTAGTGGTGCACGCCTGAAGTCCCAGCTACCCAGGAGGCTGAGGAAGGAGGACTGATGGAGCCTGGGAGGTCAAGGCTGCAGTGAGCGGTGATGGTGCCACTGCACTCCAGCCTGGGTGACAGAGTGAGGCCCTGTCTCAAAAAAATAATACAAATACAAATAAAATGATTCTCCATCCACTGGATTGGTAACAGGTAAAATGCTCACATGAGAGAGATTAAGACTCACACTCTGAGGCTGATTTTGAAGGCATGATAAAAGCATTTTCACTCATGGTCTTTACAAAAAAAAATAAAGGGGGCCTGGTGCGGTGGCTCACGCCTGTAATCCTAGCACTTTGGGAGGCTGAAGCGGGCAGATCATGAGGTCAGGAGATAGAGACCTTCCTGGCTAACACGGTGAAACCCTGTCTCTACTAAAAAAAAAAAAAAATTAGCCGGGCGTGGTGGTGGGTGCCTGTAGTCCCAGCTACTCCAGAGGCTGAGGCAGGAGAATGGTGTGAACCCGGGAGGGGGAGTTTGCAGTGAGACGATATCGCACCATTGCACTCCAGCCTGGGCGACAGAGCGAGACTCCGTCTCAAAAAAAAAAAAAAAAAAAAAATCTATTAAGTAATTAAAAAAAAAATAAAGGGGTAGTTGAAATGATTATTAGGAATAAATTAAAATGCAACTGTTACCAATACCATTTCTAAAACATAGTCCATAGTAGAAAATATTTTTTAGGGAACATGATTGGTTCTTGGGACAGTGGAAGGCCGGGTGAGTGTGGATCTATTTCTGGCAAGAATGTCTCTGCAGCCTTCCCCCCTGCTATTGTTACTCATTCATCCAGGAGAATAAAGAGGTTTGCACATGGCATTGTCCTGTTGTCGAAGAATCCCAGAGTTAAATCTTAATGGCTGGTACTCTGTACTGAGCGGACGAGACCCAGGCAGAGATCATCTGAATGTTAGAGACATGTCTGCAGGCCTCGGATCTGGGCAGCAGTCCCTGCCAGGCACGATGCAGGCCCTGGGGTTAGAAGGCCGTGGGGTTGTAAGGCCAGGGCTGCACGGTCTGTCATGCTCCTGGGAGATCATGTAGCTTTAGGTGGTGAGAAGTGCTGTGAAAATAAAGGGATCAAGTGCAGGGACTGAGAATGATGGGAGAATGAGAAGGCTCTGGATAGAGCGGGGGTTGGGGGCAGGGTTCAGGTGACATTTGAACAGAAACCTGCCTCATAAGAGGCAGTACACAGGGGTACGTATGTAGAGGCAGTATGGAGTAGGCAGGGGAAGTTTCCAGATAGTGGAATGAGGCATAGGGCAGGAGGTGAGTGGACGGCGGTGGTCTGTGGAACAGGAAGAGGCTGGAGTGGCCTGGGTGGAGGAGACGAGCAGGAGGAGCTTGGAGAGGTGCCCGGGGCCCACCACGAAGGTGCTGGAGCCCCGGGAAGCCACTTAGACTGCAGTGTGTGTGGCAGACAGCAAGGGAGTGACCCAGTCTGACCTGTTCCAGAAAACCCACTCAGGCTGCCGTGAATACAGGTGATGGTCGTTCCCAGTCCTTACATTCACCTGATACTTCCTTCAGGTAGATTCGTGTACATGGAACAACTGATCAAAGTTTTAAGGTTCTCGTGACGAAATTTCAGGATGGCTGCTCAAGTTACACTTCTCACCCAAAACACAGCATCCTCATCCTACTGAGGCCTTGCCAGCTGGCCCTGGATCTGTTCTTTAAAAAATCACCACCATTGTGAGAAGTGGATGATGGCATCTCTTTGTTTCACACACAGTGCCTTGATTGGTTAGGTGGAAACCTTTCAAAGTCACCCATCGGCCATCTGCACTTGTCATGTGGATTTCCTATTTGCAGATACAACATTTTCTCTGGGATCATCTTACAAAAAGTGGGAGGAAGAAAGAAATGGGAGGCACAGCCTGAAATCTGCAGAAGCCAGACCAGGACTGAAGTGCTTTGGGTGACATGGTCTTCCATTATCAGAATCATGTTGGGAGGGACCAGGCCGAGCGCCATCGGCTTCCAGGAGAGGACGCTCCTCTCAGTCCCTGGGGTGTAGAGCTCCCCAGGACTCACCTGGGCCCCCCTTTCCTCGTCCAGCTCCACCGTCATCAGCGCCGACGTGCCCTTCTCACTCACTGTGGAGTGCCGGCCTTGCCAGAAGAAGTAGACGCACTTCTCTTTGCCAGCCGCCCTCACCGAGTGCTCTCCCTTCTGGCGACTTCCCACTGCAAACACAGAACGGCAGACGGACAGGTCAGCAGCTGACACACCTGAGGAGAAGCAAATGTCCGGCTCACTTCCCCAGGGCCTGCGAGGACCAGTGGCAGAGACAGCCTCAGGCCTGGGGCTGGGGAGAAACCATTGGCACCTGGAGGGAAGGTTGGTCACGCCCAGGAGAAGAGAGAAATCACCTTCCTTCCAGCTCCTGACTCAGAGCTCCAACGAGGGGGAAAAGGATCTGAGGGGCCCTCTTGGTGCCCTGAGAAAAAGACCTGTCATCCGGAGGGGGCGGCAGATCACTCCAAGTGTGCGACAGAGTAATTTCTTCAAACTATTTGGTGAGGCCAGGTGAGTGGCTCATGCCTGTAATCCCAACACTCTGGGAGGACTGCTTGAGGTCAGGAGTTCAAGACCAGCCCAGGCAACATAGCAAGAACCCACCTCTAAAATAATTTAAAGAAATTAGCTTGGTGTGGCGTTGCACACCTGTAGTCTTAGCTACTTGGGAGACTGAGGCAGGAGGATCACTTGAGCCTAGAAGTTTGAGACCGCAGTTAGCCATGATTGTGTCATGGCACTCCAGCCTGGGTGACAGGGTGAGACTCTCTTACACACACAAAAAAAGTATTTGGTGACTGCTAGAGCAGGACCCAGGGCTCACACAGACACAAACGCATTTTCCATATTACGCCACTCTTCGGCAAGAGATTAGCTGGTAGGGAAAAGATATTAAAAACACTAGCAGGGCCAGCTTTCAGTACAAAGGAAAAACTGCAGGCTGTTAAAACTATTCTAGTAAAAAATACAACTTTGAAGTTTTCAAGTTCTGTCAGAAATGAGGAGATAAGTTGCTGACATATCACTTGAGCATAAACTAATCTGGGATTTCATGTCTGTCACCAGGGCTGCTGCCGGGATTAAATAAAAATTAGCCAGGCATGGTGATGTAGTTCGAGACCATCTGGCCAACATGGTGAAACCCCCATCTCTACTAAAAGTACAAAACAATAGCTGGGCATAGTGGTGGGCACCTATAATCCCAGCTACTCAGGAGGCTGAGGCGGGAGAATTGCTTGAACCCAGCAGGCAGAGTTGGAGTGAGCCGAGATCATGCCACACAGCACTCCTGGGACTACAGCTGATGGTCCCCATTGCTGGCACCACACAGGCACTCAGTAAACATGAGCAGCACAGGAGGCAGATGAGACTGCTTGGTGTGGAGAGCAGTCATGGGGAGGTTACAGGGTCTCCCTCTGTCACCCAGGCTGGAGTTCAATGGCACAATCATGGCTCACTGCAGCCTCAGCCTCCTGGGCTCAAATGATCCTCCCGCCTCAGCCTCCCAAATAGTTGGGAATACAGGCATGCTGTAGTCCCAGGAGTGCTGTGTGGCATGATCTCGGCTCACTGCAACTCTGCCTCCTGGGTTCGAGCAATTCTCCCGCCTCAGCCTCTTGAGTAGCTGGGATTATAGGTGCCCACCACTATGCCCAGCTATTGTTTTGTACTTTTAGTAGAGATGGGGGTTTCACCATGTTGGCCAGGATGGTCTCGAACTACATCACCATGCCTGGCTAATTTTTATTTTTAACATTTTGTAGAGATAGGGTCTCACTATGTTACCCAGGCTGGTCTCTAACTCCTGGCCTCAAGTGATCCTCCAAAAGTGCTGGAATTATAGGCCAAATGGGCATTTTAGACGTCGTTACAGACATCCAAATCTCTACCTGTAAGAATATGTCTCACTCTAGATTCCCTTCACTCATTCACGCATTCAACAAATATTCACTGAGCGGGGACTTCAGGATTCGGGGCTACAATGACGAACAAGATAATGATGAACAAGACAATGATGAAATTTCTGCTAACTTAGCAACAACACTTTGCCTTTGAATAGCAATCTCACTCTTCAAATAGTGAACATTTGTTGCACTAAATAGATTACTGAGGAAAGATATGTTTCAAATAGATCATAACCGTTTATAAAGACCTTGAAATCTGTTAGCACTCAAATACATTGTGTAAATACATATTCACACTTAAATAATCAACATCACGTCCTAGCATTGCAAAGAGACCTGAGTGTATATACCCAAAACAGAATTGTATCTCTTTTTAAAATTACTTTTATTTTAGAGACAAGGTCTTGCTCTGTTGCCCAGGTTGGAGTGCAGTGGTATGACCACAGCTCACTGCACCCCTGAACTCCTGGGCTCAAGTGATCCTCCTGCCTCAGCCTCCCAAAGTGCTGGGATTACAGCTGCATGCCATCATGCTGGGCTCATTTTTTATTTTTTTGTATAGACAGGGTCTCTCACTATGTAGCCCCGGTTAATCTCAAACAATGTGAAGTGATTTTCTCACTTCAGCTTTCCAAAACTCTGGGGTTACAAGTGTGAGTCTAGAATTTTCTTTCCTTAAAGATATTTTATGAAGCAAACATTTCACTAGTTTTCATTACAATTTTCCTGCACATACCCAAATTTAGTCCTATATGCAACTTAATTTTTCATATGTGTATTCATTTTTAATTCTGGTAATGTAAAGATTAAATTTTTAGTGGTAAGAACTTCTGGGCTATTCTCTTTTTTTTTTTTTGAGACAGGGTCTCACCCTGTTGCCTGGGCTGGAGTGCCGTGTGGCATGATCTTGGCTCACTGCAACCTCTGCCTCCTGCGTTCAAGCAATTCTCCCACCTCAGCCTCCTGAGTAGCTGGGATTATAGGTGCCTGCCACTATGCCCAGCTATTGTTTTGTATTTTTAGTAGAGATGGGGGTTTCACCATGTTGGCCAGGATGGTCTTGAACTCCTGACCTCGTGATTTGCCCGCCTCAGCCTCCCAAAGTGCTGGGATTACAGATGTGAGCCACCATGCCCTGCCAGCTATTCTCTTTACAGCCGTGATTAGTTACCTAATTTAAAGTGTGGACATGTTATGCCATCAAGGCACTTTCAAGAATAAGTTTGGTACTAGTAGTTCTATTGAGGAATAACAGAAAACACAAATATGAAGACTGTTCATGGTTAGGTATTCTTGCACCAGAGCCACCTATTTATAGGAACTAGACATCTATCAGGCCCTTGATGTCTATCAGCCTGGCTCAGCATCCCTGGGCCCCTCGAGCAGCTGTCCCCTGACCCTGCTGGAGTGCGAGCAACCCTACCCTGCAGGCGCTGGGCCAGGACACTGACCCCAGCAGGCCGGCCAGCCTCGGCCAAGCGGAGCCTCTACCACCTGTGCAGCTGCTGCTTTTTGCTGACCCTCTCCCAGCAGTGCTGCCTCAGCTCTGACTCGGTCCTGATTGCAGGTGTGCTGACCCTCTCCCAGCAGTGCTCCCTGAGCTCTGACTCAGTCCTGTTTGCAGGTGTGCTGACCCTCTCCCAGCAGTGCTGCCTGAGCTCTGACTCGGTCCTGATTGCAGGTGTGCTGACCCTCTCCCAGCAGTGCTGCCTGAGCTCTGACTCGGTCCTGTTTGCAGGTGTGCTGACCCTCTCCCAGCAGTGCTGCCTGAGCTCTGACTCGGTCCTGTTTGCAGGTGTGGCTCTTGTGGGCACCAGTGATAGAGGAGCCGGACGAGTGTCACCAAGGCGCCAGAGCTTCTGCGTTGGCTACAGAGTGACTGCAAGTGCCATTGGGCTGTGCTTCTGCTGCTGGAGGGATGGTCTGGAATCTGAATGCTCCCTGCTTTAACATAATTCTCTAAAGCTGGACTTTTTCTAAGTTGTAAGTCAGCTGGAAAAGATGTTGGAGCTGGCTGGGAGATGTCCGTTGTGTTTATTGGGAAGAAATGTAGAAAGGAATCACCTGGGTCAAATCATATTTCCTAGGGGCCTCCAAGTCAATAGTCCATGAAAGTCTTTGAACTCTTCGCTTTATTTTTAATTAATTGACTTTAACAGGTTTACTCATTCATTCACTCACTATTACCTTTTTTTCCCCTCATAACTAGCAGCTAAAGAAAGAAAATGGTTAAATTAAACTATGTCTGGTTTTATACAACACGATTTCCCTTTTTGCATTTTAGGAACGGGAACTCCAAGTGCCTTAATTTGTTCTTTAAAGCTCCCAGTTCCATTACTCCAAAGGTGAAGAGATCTGCCTGCCCCAAAACACACTCAATTCCCTATTATTGTCGTCTTTGGTAACCAGCATCAGAGATGATCACTGTACATGCCACCTCTGCACGAGAGCAAGAGCGGAAATCCATGACAGTGACTCTTCGGAAATTATTATTTTGGGGAGATCCGTGTTATCTCATCCTCAAGTTAAAAACAGTAATTATGCTGTTCCTGCTGACACGTCAGTGATGAGTATTTCCTGCACCTACAATGTGAACACAGGCCAGGCACCTGCTAAACGTCATATATACCTGATTATAAAGTCCTGTGAGCTGAGTACTATAATCCCTGTTTTCCAGCTGAGAAAACCAAGGCTCAGACAGGGTAACTTTACCCAGCCCACACAGCTGGTAAGTGAGGGCCTGAGATTCTGAATCCCAGGCTGTAGGGCCGCAGTGCCTGTGGCTTTCCCTCAAGGGACATGGCTCCTTACGAAAAAGGAAAGGAGCAGTTCCAATTGCTTGCTCATAAGAAATTAAGCAGATGAGAAATGCCACTCCCTTTGGGAGGCTGAAGTGGGGGATGGTTTGAGCCCAGGAGTTTGAGACCAGCCTGGGCAACATAATGAGACCGCATCTCTACAAAAAATAAAAAATTAGCCTGATATGGTGGCACGTGCCTATAGTCCCAGCTACTTGGGAGGCTGAGGCATGAGGATGGCTTGAGCCTGGGAGGTTGAGGCTGCAGTGCGCCGAGATTCTGCCACTGCACTCCAGCTTGGAAGACAGAGTGAAACCCTGTCTCAAAAAAAAAAAAAAAAAAAAAAGAATGAAAAGAGAGAAAGAAATGTCCCTCCCATTGGGGTTCCTTGTCTGACACCCCACTACTCCCTGGAAGGAGAGGCTGGAGCTGCCTGGGCCCTGGAAGAGCCCATTCCTGCTGTTTAAGAAGCTCCTGAAGTTTGATGCATTCAGCGGCTCAACGTCAAGTCGCCTTGCCGCTGGTTCAACCCTGACCTGCTCCACGGTCTGGTGACTGGGATCTTTGGCCCATCCTTGTAACCAAACTCATGGCTCCCCACATCCTGTGCTGGAGCCCCACTCTGACTCCCTGCCCGCAGAGTGGGTTAACAGCACAGTTGGGTTTGAAAAGAGGCAGGCCTGGGTGTGAGTGTCCAGCTCTGCTGCCTGCTAGCTGTGTGGCTTCAGGCAGGTTCCTTGATCTTACTGTCCTGGTCCTCATCTGAGAAATTAGCACCACAACAGAACAAGTCTCACGGAGCCCGGTAGGCACTCAGTTAGAGACAGGGTAAAGCCCCCAGCATCATGCCCCAGGGGGCGAGGGGACCTCTGGGCCACAGCCTGGCTCTGCACAGCACGCAACCCCATCGGCCATGTACTCAGCAAGGCCCGCCTGCTGGCTGTTCCTGCACTTGCTTTATGTCATTGATACCACATGCGTCTTGGAGACAGGGTCCGAAATATCTACTTGGTCCCTACAAAGTGTCTTCCATAGAGTAGGTGCTCAGGAAATGTCAGCTGATGAATAGATACATCTTGTATAAATCAGGAAAGAAATCACGTGGTTCTGAGCCTGCAGTTTTCTGATCAGCAAACAGCTGCCTGTGCTTCCTGTGGCCCCGGGGGCAGGTGCACCTGCACAGCAAGGGGGCTGTAAAGAGGCGAAAAAACTCTCTTCTGAGTTGAAATCACAGACCTGTGACCTGCATGCTCTCCTAAATGGGAAGGGGTGAGGAGCGCTGTGGGAAAGGCTCCTCCTTGGCAAGGAAAGGGGTGATTTCTCTAGAGTTCACCGGGCTCCCCCTTTCCCCAGCGCCGAGCATCCAGGCGAGTGTTTTGCAATAGGGTCTGTCACCAACAGGAACCGAGGAGAGTTTAGACTCTGCATTTACTACACCAGACCCACAAAGCACCATCCGTGCTCTCAGTCTCGGGAGAAACAGCCTCTTTCACTTTTCAAATCAATCTTCCGTGCGTGTATTGACTATAATGTTACAGCCCATTTGGTTCCAGCTTTAAATCACGAAGATATGCTGTACTTGACCACTTTAACTGAAGCAGCACACAGCCACATGGAAAATATCATTGAGAGGCCAATCATCTCTTTCCCAGAAAAGCTCTGGGGACAGGGGCAGGGGAGAGAGAGAGGGAGCCGAGAAGACTTGATGTGCAAGTTCAATTTCTACAGGTGAACACCAGCGGCCTTGGCAATGCTAGGTTGTTAGGAATTCGGCCTTACTTCTTTTCATCTCTGTGGTTTACTAGGTGGCTCTCAAAGGCACGTGACTGCAGTGCCCCACTGCACACAGCCAGCAGAGAGCACAACAGGGCTCATCGGGGAAGCTGGCTCCTGCAGGGCTGCTGGGCCGACCTCTTTCAGCTGGAAAAAACCATGAGCGTTCACTAACCTGCCGTGCTCACCATGAACTTCCACTTGACCACATAGGCATCCCCCTCGTGGAACTGCCCGATGCTCTGTTTGGGGAGCCTGCTATAGTCGAATTCTAGGATGTGCCAGACATCCACGGAGACACTGGTGATCTCAAACTGCCTCCTGTCATGTCCTTCCACCAGGCCATAGCCACGGCCGACGTTCACCCCGTCCAGGATGGTGCCTGCTGTCGTCTGGGGCATGGACACCATCCGTGTCACATCGTACGGCTTGACATCAGCCCTGGGGTCTTCCTATAGGGGAACATGAAGACATCGGTTCAGTTGTCTGTTTCCACAGCCATTCCTTGTCACACTCAACGGTGCTTCAGCTGTTCCTGGGACAGCATAAAAATACAGCTTCCATCCTCTATCTCATCCTCGGATGTTTAACTGCAGTCAGGGAAAGGCTGCATTTCCAGAAAGACTCTGGGAGGTCTGAACACCCATTGCCACAACAGCGCATGGATGCCCGAGAACGGGTGCAAACCAGACTCTTCACCTCCCGGAGTCAGATTAGAATTGGAGGCCTGTCTGCTGTTCTACCAGTGATTCCTGGGAAGGCTTCCTAGCTTTAAGAGTGTGTGTGTGTGTGTGTGTGTGTGTGTGTGTGTGTCCATGGCTTTTTTTTTTAATTAAAAAAGTATTTTAGTTGACACATTATTATGAGTATGATTTGATGTGTTGATACACGCATCTGTTTTATGGGGAAGGGCATGTGGGAAGGAGATGGGAGAGGGAGGATAGGGAGATGTTGGCCAATGGGTATAAAATGACAACGAGAGAGGAGGAATGAGCTCTGGTTTTCTCCTGCACAGTGGGGTGACTGTTTTCCAATACTGTATTGCATATTTCAAAAGAGCTAGAAGAGAAGATCTGAATGTTCTCACCACAAAGAAATGATACATCTGAGGTGATGACCATGCAAACTATCCTGATTTGATCATATTACATCAAGGCCACGTTTGTTGGGACCCGAACCAAGCCCTGAGGTTTGAGACTTGGTCGCCGGAATACCTTGTGCTGGGCAAGTTCCCCGGGGTTCTTCTCATTCGGTCTCTTCAGTTCCGTCCAATCCAGAAACTTCTCTTTGAACAAAATCGTCTCATTGTGTTCAGTAAGTCTCCCAAATATCGCCCAGTCGGGCCGCCCCTGTCCTTTTCTGCAGGGTGGGGGTGGGGGTTGGGAGAACAGACAGGAAAGGAACCAAGATTAAGCCAAGCTTAAACAAAGGAATCTAAAACACATGCAGCTACTGGAAAAACCCTCAAAGTACTTAAGTACATATAAAACAAATGGTTTATTTTCCTGCGTTTTACCAAACAATGACATTTTGTTATTTTAGTCTGAAGTCTTGCAAAGCTTTGTGTCCATAGAGTCTTAAATATGCTTGAATGTGACATGAACCATGTCAGGACTAGACTTCTCTTACATTCCGGCAAATTCTTTTTTTTTTTTTTTTTTCAGAGATAAGGTCTTGCTCTATTGCCCAGGCTGAAGTGCAATTGCACAATCATAGCTCCCTGCAGCCTCGAACTCCTGGGCTGCAGTGATCCTCCTGCTTCAGACTTGCAAACAGCTGGAACTGCAGGTGTGTGCCACCATGCTTGGCTGATTTTTTTTTTTTTATGTGAGACAGGAGTCTTGGTATGTTGCCCAGGCTGGTCTTGAACTCCTGGCCTTAAGTGATCCTTCCTTCTCAGTCTTCCAAAGTGCTGGGACTACAGGCGTGGGCCACATTCTAGCAAATTCTTGTCTTTGGGATGCCCTGGGGTGGCACGCTGGGTGGGGATTTTGGCAAAGGCAGGAGCCACAGGGAAACCTCACTTGTCTACTTTAACCGCCCAGTCACCTGCAGACACTCACCAAGTTTCCCTTCCAATTAATTAATAGACATAGGGAAGCTACCTAGCTCCTCCCTCAATTCTCTACTATTTTATGTCGTGTTACAGCAAAGCTCTCCAGAGTACGGAGATTCTCCCGTCACTAAAATGAACACACTTTCATAGATCATGAAGTGCCTTTTTGTGCACTTATTTCTAAGCCACTGGCCAGGGCAGCAGACATGGAGAGCACAGAGAGATAGGAAAGAAAACGGCACAGCGCCACCTGGAGGTCTTGTGTGGCCGTAAGATTTCAGAATTTACACTGTCCCCAAGAACACAGGTATTTTAGATAAAGGTAGAGCTGAGAAAATATGCTGTGGAGGGCATAGCCCTGGAATAATATGCACGATCTCTTATCCCTCCACATCCATCTTCGGTTGTGAATCCGGCCCGAGATGCAGCCACCCCTTAGAGCAACCCGTCCTGCTGCTCCTGCCCTGCTGTGCTACTGCCTCAGTGGCTTCCTGCTTGGTCAAGACCACAGCTGCTGATGTCACAGCTGAGGCACATCAAAAAGGCTGCCTGATTCAAAGAAAGCTGCCAGATAAATCGTAGAACACAGACACTTCCACCTCGTGCTCTTGTGGGACTTCGCGAACCAAACATAAGCACCTATGGAAAATGCACGCGGTCTTGAAAGGCTGTGGTCTTTATCAGAAAATATCTGAATGCCTGTCTCTTATGTCAGTCCTACTCTGCAGGCTTGCCAAGATGATGATTGAAAGGGCTCTTGGTTTCTGCTTTAGAATCTGTCGTTTACGTTTTGAAGCGTCGTGAGCAAGCCACGTGGCAGATTGCAGGGTGAGGGGGACGAACCTGGGCCAGGAGCCAGGTGTGTCTCTCCCCTCTTCCCTGACTTACAGCTGGAACTGGGCTCAGTGGTTTCAGCCTCGTTTGCTATGAAGGGCTGGGTGTGTAATCCTGGCTGCATCTTAAAATCCCCAGGAGCTTTTAAGACATATTGACACGTAAGCTCTAACTCACATGAATCCAAAACACATCTCTGGGGCTGGGCTGAGCAAACGCATCTTTTTAAAGGCCCCTCAGGTGATTCTGTCTCAGAGATGTTGAAAACCAGTGGGTTAGGAGCTCCGTCATCTACTTCCAGATCTGTGATTATGCAATTATTAAATACAGTTGGCCATCACATAGATTTTATGCTTTAGCCTGGTTTTTTTTCCTTTGCTATACCAAATAAAATCTTTTGAGCTGTAGTTCCAGTCCTTAAAACAATGGTTGTTACCATACTGATGTTAAACATTAGTGCATTTGCTTAAAAGGGACTTGAAAACTTCTTATCGCACTGCCATACCTTTTAATGGTTTCTACAATCATTAATTAATAAGAAAATCAATAATTGGATTTTACAGCAGGAAACTAGGCAGGAAAGTTGAAATTCATAGACCAGTTCAATGGAAAACATTAAAATGTACTGTGTGATGCCCAATATTCTATGCTGTTTCATGGTTCATTGGTTTCTAATCTATTGTAATGGCACACATAGTTAAAAAGCCTATTTTTTTTGGTCTGATAGTTGAAAAAACAACAATCTTCTGCATGTAAGAATTCTTTTTTTCATAGAGTTTGCACATACTCTATTGAATTGCCAAAATGACTTTAGAGTCCAGTACATGCAGGGAATATTAAAATTGCAATCATAATTTTAATACCATCTTCTCCCCCTCTTCCCTTCCCAAAGGTATAAAGACATAAACATCATCTGCTGCCAAATAAATCCTGGAATTTGAGGGTGATGCTGGGAAGGTATGAAATTAGAAGGAGGCATGTTGCTTTTGCACTTTCAGATCAATGGCTGAATTCCAGACCCGGGAAGCCTTTCAGATCTGCATGCATTTGTTTCAACAATTGCTGTTCGTCTGCCACAGCAGCACCTGGGACGCCGCAGGGGAACTGGCAGCTTTTCTTGCTTATTTCATTAAATCAACTGTAACAAACCTCTTCCAGAAGACTACAGCATCCATATTTCCACAATAGTTAGATAAAAGTTAAAGAACGTTCCTTTTGTGACTATTCAGAGTCCGCTGCATATAACCGTTTATGAAAACTGAACCCTATAAAGAGCGAGAGTAGAGGACTGTGGTGAGAACGGAGGGATCGAAGGGAATCAGCTCGCTCGGGGAGCCGTCCCCAGGTGGCGGCAGGAGTACCTGGGGATAAGCGGATTGCATTCTCCAGGATCCAGGGGATTGATGTCACAGTTCTCATAGTCAAAGGTTCCATTCCATAAGTGCTTTGCCAGCTGAAATGCTATTTTTCGTTGTGCTAATGTGACTTCTTTCCCATGCCATACGTAAACTTCACTACCAAAATCGAACACCAGTACCTGGGAGAAATGGCACAAAAGAATTTGTTAACTTCAAGAACGTGCAACAGTTGAATCAGGTGCAACAGGGTCTCTGCTGACAGCGACTCAAACGGGAGGAAGACAGAAATCCCAATGGGGCAACCAACGCAGACACAAAAACGCCAGGAGATCTCAGCTGGCACTGCCCCGCCAAGCCAGCCTCCACCCTGGGGGCATGATTCCTCCTCCCAGTGTCCTAAGTGGCCAAGATAATGTTCTCTCCTCTGAACTCTCAAACTGCTTACAACTTGCAATTCACAAGAGTTCTTTAGGTACATCGTCCTGTCGACGTCCTCCCTCTCTCCCCGATTCCTCCCCCATCATGTGCTCATTCACTAATATATACATAGAGGCCACTTCATATATGCCAGGCACTCGTGGTCCAGTGGTGTCTTCCCTCCTGTACACAATTCCAAGATCCTTACGGGCAGGGATTAGATCATAGTAATACATACAGGAGGGGTTGATTACTAAGTGTTTGCTGAATGAATACATGAATGTAATGCTATTTCTTATTTTCATGATTCATTTTATTCTTTCTCCTAGAATGATTTCTCCCTTCACTTCCAGCAATTCAAATTTTGCTTAACTCTAAACTCGGCTCAATTTCACTTTCTATGTAAAATTATTCCTGAAAATTTCTTTTTCTGTGACTTTTCCCTCATGTAAATGCCCATACATATCACACAGTCAACCTTGCTCCAGATTACATTCATTCTAATACTCTTCCACCCAATAAAACTTAAAGGCCTGTGTGTCTTCCACTTTCTCAACACTTAGCATGCTTAATGGTACTGGAAATGTATGTAATTAATAAATATTTACTACTGTGACAGGACAAAAACAGCACATTAATTGGGAAATCCATAAATTATATATACGTGCATCTAGTGTTCCTCAAACTTAAGGACTTAAAAATGTTTTATTATAATGTTTATGCAAAATGCAAAAGATAGGGCTAAGTAATATTTGTATTTTGCCTAAGACATAAAAGCCTTCAATGATCCATGCCACCTCTAAATGATATTCTGGATTCCATATTAGCATTTAAGATATCAGTAATGGTTTGAAATCACAAATTTTCTTTAAAAAACTGTAAATGTTCTACAATGGGTACTGACACTGGCTAATCTTTATTGGGCACTTACTCTTTAATTTATTGGGCAGCCTGTGCTGAGTGCTTTCAATGTGCTTTCTCATTGAAGGGCAGAGCCCACGGACTGTACCTCTTTGGGTTGCAGAAGGGAGCACTTTGGAATTTTCCCCCAGTAGTCATCATCAGGAATAAGTTTGTCATCCATGAGACGGTAAATGCAGTTAGTTTCTATTATGGCTGCTTCATAGAGTTCATCTTCTTTTGGGTCTCCAGCAGCTTGGGGATAAGAACAACAGGAGGGCATCACATTTTACGTTGCAAAGTAGCTGGTTTAGAAGAATGAGCTAAGGGAGATGAAAGGAGATTCAAGTCTTGTCAATCTCTGAAGTACAATGAAGTCTTACATTGGTAACTGGTTTGGCCACCCAGAAGCTTCCAGAAGTCTTTGGCTGCATGAGTGTGTGTATTAATTCCTTCTTCGATGGTTTGAATATAAGTAGCTCTACAACCAAGTTCCCTCTTTGTCTGAATTAAAGTTGCAAGTTCTGAGGCCTAAGAAAAGAAAGGAATACAATTACCTGGGTAGAAAAGCCCTTGGCTAGACAGAGTGGCACGTGTCAAAACCAGAGGGAGAAACAGTGTGTGCCTGCAAGGAAAGCCTTGTGATCATGGGTGTGGATGGATGCTGGTTACTGAGTATTTTCAATGACCTCAAGAAAATGTAACCGAAAGACCAGGGAGTATCAATTCTTTAGAGCAACAGTTCTCCATCTTCAATAGGTCACATGTGATGCTTTTAAAAAACACCATTCTTTGGGCTTTACCCCATGACAGTCTCATTCACTAGGTCTATGGCAGAACTTCACAGCTACCTGGGATAAAGGACTTTAAAGGGGGCCACTTCCTTTTTTACACAGGAGTAAGAAGGAACCCAGGATCTAAACACTTGGGTGTAGGTCATAGTCCTAAAACATCCCATTTAAACACGTAATGAAGGCTTGTTAGAGAGACATTCAGGACAAGAAATCCTACCTATCCCTTCTCATTTGAATGCAACACCTGGTGTTTGAGAAGCTTTGTGACTGACGCCAGGAAGAACACTCCACTGGTGTGTAAAGGAGAGGTTAGCTAAAGCATTTTTATTTTTCAGGTACCAACCTTTGCCTTTTCTATGACGTTTGCAAACTCTCCTACCCACAGGAAGCAGCAGTGGGGAGAGAGCAGGAGGAAGCAGTCCCCACTGTTGAGCGCCGAAGCTCGAGGTTCCACCAGCCTGGTCTGCACGTGTCTTCTTCCTGAACACAAGGCAGACAATCACCGTCTTTCCAGACAGAACGGGGATAGGACGCACCCACATTGGAAGCATCTCTGCTGCAGACACTTTCACTTCTAAAGAGTCTTGTCTGCTGATAAGAGTGCCCATGCCCAGGGTGGCAGCAGGGGGATTTAGAAAGGGCATCATGATGGCACTAGTGGCTGCTTGTGTGGTTCGTGCTTTCCCAAATGTCACCCGCTTCTCAGGACCATTATCAGTGTCACGTGTGTGGGTTAATGAGGGCTCCCCCTTCCAGGGAGATGAGCGCACAGGCTCCTTTTCCCTTCTTCACTCTTCTCCGGGGGCCTTTCTCTCCCCTGGCCACCTGCTGCACCCAATTACATCTGTGGCCCAGGCAAGGGAAGCCACGCCTTCAGGAAGGGTCAGATCTTCCCCTGGGGAGTTTCCACTATGAACCCTAGGGGCCTCTCAACAGGAAGGATGGAGCCACCACCTTCTGTGGCTTTCAACACCTTCTCCTAAATATTTGTTGATTTTGAGCTTTCCACAATTACACTGATCGTGTAGTCTCTGGGTTAGGACTCAGGACAGAGATCGGTTATTTGAGCTTGTCACTGGTCTTTTTAAACACACACAATAGGACAGCGGTCATGCAGAAAGACTTGGGAAACCCTCCCGGAGGGAGAGGTTATTTCCTCCATTCACATCTGGAACATTCATCTATACAGTGGCCGCCAGGAGGCAGCCGAGTCTCCCTCCTCATGGCCCAGAGCCCCCCTGGTTCGTCTTTGGAGTCTCCCTGGCTACGGACAGGAAGGGCACTGGAGTGCAAGGCAGGTGGGCTTCATCTGCATCCACCTTTCCTTGATTCCTTCCCCAAGCTGTGTCTTCCTCCCCGGTTCTGTACTGACTCGGGGAGGACTGGGCAGGGAGCAGAGAGCCCCTCTGATGACGTAGGGCACCTCTGGTAACTGCATGGATGTTTGGCCACCACGTGGAGCACGGGGCACCAGGAGCAAAAGCTGGGATTCCGGAGTGGGGGGACCTGGGTTCGAATCCAGCTCTGCCACCCAGTAGCTGCTGGGACCCCAGACACATTCCTGCCTCTGGAAGCCATGATGGGCAGAATACTTCCTATGTCATGGGATTGGGGGAAGCTTAGAGACAGGAGGTTGCATAGCAAGGAACACACAGTAGGTTCTCAAAAAGCGTGCGTTCCCTTCCCGGCACAGGCGATGAATTACACAGTCAGGAAGCTTTATGTGACC
Organism: Macaca mulatta; assembly: GCF_049350105.2. NCBI lineage: Eukaryota > Metazoa > Chordata > Mammalia > Primates > Cercopithecidae > Macaca > Macaca mulatta. The sequence goes on from NC_133414.1 coordinate 30,831,069, forward strand.
AGACAGAAACCACGGGCCCTGAGTCACCGTGCCAGACTGCTCTGAAATACCTTTAATCTGCAACAGCATCAGCCTCTTGTAGGGCACAGCGCTGTTGTTGGAGTTCTGTTCCGTCAGGTTGACGCTCCGCAGGCTGACGTTGCTGAAGTTTTCTTTACTGGCTAAACCCGCCAGGGTGACTTCCGAGAAGTTGGAGTTGGAAGACACTGGGCGGGTTGAATAAGGAAAGACAACTCAGGAGGTTCAGTTACAGTGACAATATTTACAGTCAGAAATTATTCACAACTGACTCAACATCTTTGTCTTTTCAAGTTAATCCTGAAAGGGAAAACATAATCAAGTTTGATTAAATGTGTAATTCGGTGCTTAACCACTTTGTTAAGAATTAAATACAGCATTGAAAATATAAACCGCTTGTTGACAAGTGTCACACTGTCCTGTGCAGAGGGACAAGAACTGAGTGATGATGTGGACCAGCCACTTTAGTACAAAACCAGGAGCCGGATTCACTTGTTGCAATTCCACTGGAAGCTGTTATAAATCCTAACAACTTTTAGATGCCCGAATGTACAGATGCCAGATGACTATTAGACAGTTTTCACCAAAAGCCTTTATATGTAAAGAAAACAAAAAAATAGACACTCTGTAAGGGATCATTCGATTCTAATCTTTATCTGAATACAAAGTGATCAGCCAGATGGTATCTTGAGGTCTTCGGCTCTTAGAGTTAAGACTGTAATTATAAGACGGGTTTTCAGTGCAAAACAGCAAACATCTACAGATCGCTCAGTCATCACTAATCCAACCCCTGGGCCCCCAAAAGTGGAGGCAGAGGAAACATATGTAAAATCTGTGCCAACAAACATTTATTTCTCCAACTTATTGTTTTTAAAAATGTATATGCTGGAGAGAAATTCAGAAATTTATTTCACTGGGATTAGATTTGAAGACATATAACACCACTTGTCAATTCATTATGGTGTTGTGGTTTTGAAATGCACTTTTTTTTTTTGAGAAAGGATGTGGCTCTGTCACCCAGCCTGGAGTGCAGTGTGCAATCATGGCTCACTGCAGTCTTGACCTCCTGGGGTTAAGTGATCCTCCCACCTCAGCCTCCTGAGTAGCTGGGACCCCAGGTGAGTGCCACCACACCTGGCTAATTTTTTTTTATTTGTTGTAGAGATGAACTCTTGCTATGTTTCTCAGGCTGCTCTCAGACTCCTGGGCTCAAGTGATCCTCCTGCCTCCGCCTTCTGAAGTGCTAGGATTACAGGCATGAGCCACCATGCGTGGTCTAAAATATACTTTCTTAGTGAACCAGTTATAACGAAAAGACTCAACCACTTCATCTAAATACTATATTTCTAAGAAAAACATGAGGAAATAGGTTTATGAGTGTTATGGGAAAATGAAAATTATAGCAAAATTATTCCAAAAATCAAGATTATGCATGCTATCACCTCAAACCAAGAAAATCACTGTTTCAGAATGATGGAACCCCACATTATTGGGGATGAGAGCAGTGTGGCTCAGCCCACAGTGGGAGTGAGAGTCTGGAGCCCATCTCCTCGCCTGCATTCATTGCCCCTAGCCGGCTCCCTCCAGCCCACATCCCAACTCCGAGAAGCTCAGGGTCCTACCAAGAACAATTTGAAAAGCACTGGCGTATGTGTTAGTTAATAATATAAAAATCTAGGATTAGAAACCCCAGCGATTTGAGGTGTTTTACTGTAAGAGATCAAATGACTTGCTCTTGAATAAGATTAAATGGAGAATGATTGTGTTCAGGATCTACAGAGCTGAAAATGGCTGAATTACCATACCCAGAAATATCCATCTCTTCTAACTTCCGGAAAAAAAAACTCAACAAAACAGGGTAATTTGTAACCAGGCACGGTGGCTCGTGCCGGTAATCCCAGCACTTTGGGAGATCAAGGTGGGAGGACTGTTTGAGGCCAGCAAGTTTGAGATGACCCTGGGAAACATGATGAGACCCCAGTCTCTTAAAAACAAAAACCAAACCCCAGGATAATCTGAATTAACCAGTTGAACAGGTGATACACACTGTGAGAATTTCCATGAAAAATCTTGAAAGTCTAGGTAAGTGTGCACATGTACGTGCAAACTTACTCCTTTTTACTTCATGAGGGTCTTCTGAGCACCATTATTGGCCTTCACAAGGCAGAAAACCAAGCAATGAGTAAATCTTCGGAAAAAACCATTCCCCAGCACAGAAGCAGGGTGGGGGTTCAAATACTCACTCTTTTCTACTTTCATCCGCTTTGACTCCATGAAGGCGACGTTTAATCTCTGCTCGGTGTATTCCTGAAGGAGATCTTCTCTTGCCGCCAGCATTTTCAGGGGATTTTTGGAGGCCTGAACCCGGCGCTTTGGCCTAACTGCGCGCTTGTGCTCGGCCACGGAAGACGTCAATCTGCGGATGGAAGCAGAGCCGCGGTCCCAGTCTGCGACACCACACCTGGATGACCTGTGGGTCTTGGACTCCACAGGTATTTCCTGATTTTGTTACAAATCTTGCAACTCCTCCTCCCACCGCCACTCCCCTAATATGGAGTTGTAGAATCTTGGAGATGGAAGAGGGATGCAAGCCCACTGAGTTCAAATCTCAGCCACGCCCGGACGCTCCCACTCACTCATGCCCCTTGGTCTCTGCCTGGAAGGGTGTGGAGTACTTCCGGGCAGCTCATGGCTCTGCTAGACAGCTCTGGGAGTTAGGAAGCTCTTCCCTCTCCTTACGGCGCCCATGCACGTGTCCTAATTCTCTCTTTGGAATCATACACCCATGTCTACTTGTCTGTCTCCCGCAAGCCCTTCGGGAATTTGCAGACCACGGCTCCTTGATATAATCCTCTTCGCTCCGACTAAACTTTCTCCCTGTGCAATAGCTTTCCGTCCCCTTACTGTCTCTCCACGACTAACTTCCACTCAACTCACTGCCTCCCTCTGAAAAAAACCACTTTTTGGAAGAATATCTGAAATAAAATAGGCCCGCAACCATCTGTGACCACCCCACATTCTCACAACTCTGGGGTGGAAAACCAGACTTGGGGAGGTGAGCAGACCGAGCGAAGCATCTCCCAACAGACTCCCGCTGCCGCTCTCCACCTCCAGCTGCGCCGGCCTCTGTGCCCGAAAGGCCTCTTTACATACCATGGTGTCAAGTGTGTAATATACATATATGTTTACATTATGATATACAACTATTTAAACAGTGACATTGAATGGGCGGAAGATTGAGAAATGGTAAAACAGCTATGTATGCAAATACCCAAAATACTATTTTGAAGTAGAAAATAGCAAAGGGCTCATTTTTTAAGGTAGGAAATTAAAACATGCAAACTGAAACAAATTGAGCAAACCGGAATATGCAATGAATTTATCAAGAGCAGCTTGTAGAAAATGGTATATGTCACTCTGACAATTTCGCAGGAAAGACCCGATGGGCGTGGTGGACTGCCGTGGGTGGAGCTTGTCCAGCGTGTCCTCCTCTGCTTCTGTAATAGCATCTGGATTTTCCTTTGGGGAAACCACCTCCCTGCGCCCCCACCGTGGCTCTAGAGGAGACCCAGGGACCCGCCTTTAGCCAGTCGGCATCTTCCATCCCATTGGCCACAGTGACTGGTTTAGGGATGGACACGGGACTCAAGTTGAAGCCAAGAAAATCAAACCTGGAAATTCTGCTGGAACTACTGGGAAGAGAAGCTACCTGTGCTGGGCTGGCCAGGGAGGCAGCCTTGTGACTCCAGAGCTGGGGTGTCCATCTGCCGCCAGGCCACTGCCTGACGGAGAGTGCGGCCAGCCCAAAGCCAAGACAGACTGTGTTCTGAGGGGCCGCTAGAACCCGAGGCCACACCCGCACTTTTCAGCGAGTGAGCCAGTCAACCCCTCGGCACTGTTCAGCGAGTGAGCCGGTCAACCCATCCGCACTGTTCAGCGAGTGCCTAAACCCCTCCGCACTGTTCAGCGAATGAGCTGGTAAACCCCTCCGAACTGTTCAGCCAGTGAGCCGGTCAACGCCTCCGCACTGTTCAGCCAGTGAGCGGGTAAACCTCTCGGCACTTTTCTTTTTGCTGAAATCAGCTTGAATTGGGATCTTCTTCTTGGCACTTGAAATTGACGGACTCCTAATACCATAATCACTTTTCCTAGTTGGGTTCGTCATGTTCCCGTGGGAAGAGAAACCCTTAGTCATCACTGAGAAAACCCGCAGATCTATTGATTTTGTAAATGATTGGAGGCTAAGTAACATGCCTTACTGATTTTCTAGTGAGCTGTACTAATTTGAGCCCATCTCATCCAAATATTTTGCAAAGTTATGAGTAAGAATTAAATATGTCAAATGAAAGACAGGCGTTGAACTCTGCTAAGTGATGTAACCCTAAAAACTGCAAAACAATATTCAAGTTACGTGAAAAATCCAGTGACGCCCTCTTTATGGCACAGGACAAGCAACTGTGGCCCACGGGGTCTGCCTGCCTGCACATCTGGTCTGCATGTTCTATCTGCTGCGAGGCTCCGTGCCCCTGGCTCCTGCAACAGCGTGCCCTGGTTCTAGAATACTAACGCCCCTGTGATGGAGTTAGAAGAAGGAGGTCACATGGGGAAAGAGCCTGGTGGATATGCTGTGTGTAGGCGAAGGAAGCCCTTCTCAGTGGAGGAAAGACGCAGACCCAAATAACTCACTTGGGTGCATAAGGATCGAAAATGACATCGAAGTCCTCGTCCAGCTCCACAGGACTTCTGGGCATATTATAATCCACGCTGTGGTAAAATTTGGCAAAGGTTTCATCATCATCTGGCTTCATCACCTCCTTCACAGATTTGCCGGTGACAGTGAGCACCGTTTCCTGCATCCCGCCAACTATCAACAAAGAAGAAAATGACATAAGAGTTTTATAAAAACAAGACTGCAATTATGCTTCACAATAGTTTAAAAATTCTATTTCCTCTTAAGTTCCAGGAGTGGAAGAAACACGGTTGTGATATACAGGGTCCTGCGGTTGCTTCCCAGGCCCTTACTTAATCTCTGACGTAAGGACTTCCCACCTGAACAAATCTTCTGCAGTAACATGGTGGGAGAGAGGGAGGCTGACCTTACTGCACACATGAGCCCACTGAACGCTTCTGAACCTGCACTTGCTTCTGCTGAGGGTGGATGAACCAGCCTCGGCCTCATTCTACATCAAGGGTCAGCAAACTTCTTCCGAAAAGGGCCAGCCAGTAAACATTTTAGGCTTTGCATGGGGAGGGGCGACATGGGGCCTGTGTTGCAACTACTCAGTTCTGCTGTTATAATGCAAAAGCTACCGACAATAGTTCATGAATGGGCATGGATGTGTTTCAGTAAAACTTTATTTACAAAAACAAGGCTGGGCATGGTGGCTTACGCTTACAATCTCAGCACTTTGGGAGGCTGAGGCTGGGGGATCGCTGGAGCCCAGGAGTTTAGCCTGAGCAACATAGTGGGATTCCATCTCTACAAAAACAGAAACAAAAATTAGCCAGGCTTGGTGGTGCACGCCCATAGTCCCACCTACTTGGGAGGCTGAGGTGGGAGGATTGCTTGAATCCAGGAGTTCAAGGCTACAGTGAACTATGATGGCACCACTGCACTCCAGCCTGGGTGACAGAGCAAGACCCTGTCTCTTAAAAACAAACAAACAAGAAAAAACAAAAGCAGGTGGGCAGCTGGATTTGGCAGTGGCCATCGCTTGCTGACCCCCGGGCTAGATCGCTGCTCCATGTATGTAATAAATGCTTTGCTGATTGGCATTCCTTGCCTAGCCAGATCAGTGATTAAATTACACTTTTATATTTCTGTTCAGTGGTGACTGTATTATTTTCAACCTTTTAGTGGTCACTGTCAATAGTAGGGACTCCCAGCGCCTAGTATTTGGTAAGTTTCCAGGAATGGACATTTTAATCAAGAGATGAAAGGCTGTTTTTGCATATTGCTCTTTTATTTTGTATACCTCATTGACTTTTATATTGAAACATTTATTTCAATATTCATTTGCCATAATTTTCTTTTTGAAATCATTTGTGATTATATGAAATAATATTAGCTTTTACCTTATTGGAAGTTGGTAACATAACAATTTAAAGTTCACCAGGCCCAAGATCACGTTGATTTTGCCGACATATAATAATCTGCTTTCAGAGTTATAAGCAAAATCACTCAGTTCACAATTCCGATTGGATTACACCCCAAGGGTTTAGATTCAAGAAAAAAATGTATTATTGGAAGTCCCCAATTTAGTACGTTATCAAGTGAATCAGGGCTTGTTAATCTAATCAGTCTTGACCAAAACTTCATTTTTTGAAGATAACAACAAAGATAATGATTACAGTATGACTTAGTAAAGCCATAATGGAAAGAAAACAATTTAGCTGAGGAAGAAAAGCAATCAGAATTAGGATTTAAAGATTCTGAGAGCAAAGCCTTCTGGCTTCTAGTAGGTACCTTTGTTATTCAGCCTTCTCAGAAAGGTTTCCAGCCTGTCCAACTTCAGGTCCGATTCCAACTGCATATCTGGTCTGGCTTCGATATCTAGGCGAGCAGAAACTGTCAGTGAGACCGCATCACTGAGGCCTCTTCTGATCAGGCTTGGCGTGGCCGGGGCCTTGGCGACTTACCTTCCAGGGGTTTGGAAACGGGTGTGGTGCCTCTTGTTTTACTGCAAATGGGTGAGGCTACTGGGGTTATGGCAGTGGGTGACGCCAAACCTGCGGAACACACAGACGAGCTACTGAGCATCTCAAGGTCACTTCTGGAAATCTCTGGGACCCTGATGAATCTCCAGGAGTCCCAGGGTAGATGGCACAACATATAAGAATGTACACACATGCAGGCGCACACACACACACTTCACAGGTACGGCAACTGTGGGACAACCAACTGCAAATGTAGACAAGATTTTATTATTTCCAAGGACTGTAGTGGCTGACAAGCTGATATTCCAAAATGAATGCTGAAGACGTGGGAAAACATGTCCATGACACGTTAACTTGGGCAAACGCAGCTGTGAGTTCTGAGGCCCTCTGGGGATGGCGGGGGCAGCTGAGAGTGCACTGGTGCCATCTGCAGAATGAGCTGTGTCACACTCGCCAGCAAGTGACCCTCAGCACTGAAGCTCTCCTTCAGGCTGAGGGGAGGGAGGGACAGTGGCCTTGGGGACATTATACAGACAGTAATCCAAGGAAGGCCAACCTTTCAGAAGAAACCACAGACCAGGGCAGGTCTGGACTGACTGTGCGTGTTGGAAGGTCCTGTCCATCTCCCATGTGGGTGGAAACAGGAAATGCTTTTCCTCGTATATTTACTGAGAAGCAGGGTGAGGAATCTTTAAAAGGGCAAATGGTCAGAGACATACGAAAGGGAAAGGGAGGAATTCCGGTATGGAGAAAGTATCCAGCTGGAAGAAGAAAACTTAGTAAAGAGAAGGATGAGTATCGCTTCCCTAACCTAAGTGGAAGGCATTGGAAAGAAAACTAGTGCATTTACAAAAACCAAAATGAGATGTGAATGTTCTCTGTACTCATTTGTAATAAATGTGAAATCCTTAGATGACATTGCCACTTAGATGACAATGCATCCCTGGACGAACAACATCCAGAGAATATGCCAATCACTATCGCAAGGAAAACCAAATGAATGAATGATTCTGCTCCTTCCTCCTGTGAATGGGAGAAGTATAACAGCATAAAAATTTAATAAAAAATACCATTAAATGGTTTAAAACTCAAGTGTTAGTAATATTCTACAAGAACTTCTCATTATGTATATATATTTGATTGATGATGTCAATAAAAGTTTTAAAATTTGTTTCAATTACCAGACCTGCAAAGGGTTTATATCCATGAGAAAGTAAACTTTATTGAAAGATGATAAAGATAAATAAAATCTGGTATCACAGGGTGGGGAGGGAAACCATCACTCACTAGAAGGATGCTTAAGAGACATCAGAGGAGTTTATTAGCAGAGGCCGTTGGCTTCGCAGCTAATAAGCAGGACTGACTCTGAAGGCTGGTTTCCAAAGCAACCGGAGAAATCCGTCCCTGTCCTGGCCGGTGCCGGGCAAACCCCGCTGCCATGGCTCCCCCTGCTGGTGGTTCAGGCAGTGGCACTATGTGAAAGTGCTCCCCACCCTGCTAAGGATCCTTAGGGAGTGAATGGCTCATGGCGGGGAGATGCAAATTACAAAACATTAAAACAAAACAAAAATCTCCCCGATAGCTATTTTCAATGAATTCTAGGTACAACAACCAGTCACGTACTCTCTTAGGGAACATTTTCACAGATGTCAGTGTGGACAAGGGCAGTGGCATTTGGTAGTTAAGAACCCACTTGCAAATATATTAGGGTTTTTAAGATGGAAGAAAGAAAAGAAACCAAAGCAGGAAATCATCAAGATAAAAGTCCGGGCTAGAAGTTGGAAAACCTGAGTTCAGGTTCAAGTTCTCAGCTCCAGTTCTACTTAGCCACTCTGCGCCTAAGGAGGTGCTTCTGTTAAAGAAGGGTTGGGACTCATGTTAAAGGAGTTTAAACACGATTATCCAGTTCTGTGATCTGATGCAGAAAATTGGCAAATAATTTAATGTGAGAGTAAACTATCTTCTCTTATCTTTTCACAATTCCAAGATGAGGTAAGAATAGATGTGTTAGAAAGGATTCCCCACTAAGATTTGAGTTAATCACAATTCAGGGATTTCCATGCCTCGCTCCTTCCCTTCCTTCCACAAACATTCATTATGTACCTATAATGAGTTAGGTACTCATCATAAAAGTGTGGATCCCTAAAGGTTCTGAGAAAAAGAAAAGCTAAATCCATAAGTTTGATGACAAGAGGTTAAGATGAAGTGAATGTGAAAATGAATACCACTAAGTTGGGAAATTTGCTTTGAAATAATAGCTTAGAAAATGATGGTATGTACATATAGGTGACAAAGGGAGCCCAAATTTTAACGATTTCCTGCAGGATAGGAAATAAAGCCCCAAACACTCTTATGAAGCCTCAAAGCTCTCCAATAACTTTACTAACCGTGTGATATGTAAGTCAGTTTCATACATGTTTGAATACAGGCATCAAATCAGTTCCAAGAGTTCAGCAGCAGAGGACTGCGGCAAGGACATCCCACTGCGTTGGAACTAAGGAGACCTTTTAGACACTTATTAAACCATATACGGAATTGGCTTTGCTCGGTCAGAGAAATCAGGTTTCATGGAGAAGGACCTAGGAATTAACCTAAAAGGAAGAGGGGATAAACTTCTTTACTGTGAAAGGCTGACTTAGGGTAGGTATGTAGTTGGCGGGTCACAAGGAAATGGAAACTATTTAAAAGTAATTATGGGCCGGGCGAGGTGTCTCATGCCTGTAATCCCAGCACTTTGGGAGGCCGAGGCGGGTGGATCACCTGAGGTAAGGAGTTTGAGACCAGCCTGACAAACATGGCGAAACCCCATCTCCATTAAAAATACAGAAATTAGCCAGGTGTGGTGGCGCGTGCCTGTAATCCCAGCTACTCAGGAGTCTGAGGCAAGAGAATCGCTTGAACTCGGGAGGCAGAGTTTGCAGTGACCTGAGATCACGCCACTGCACTCCAGTCTGGGAGACAGAGCGAGCCTCTGTTCCCCCACAAACCAAAATAATAATAATAATAATAATTATGGGGGCTGGGCACGGTGGCTTACGCCTGTAATCCCAGCACTTTGGAAGGTCGAAGCAGGTAGATCACCTGAGGTCAGAAGTTTGAGACCAGCCTGGCCCACATGGTGAAACTCCATCTCTACTAAAAATATTAAAAACGAGCTAGGTGTGGTTGTGGCCGCCTGTAATCCCAGCTACTCAGGAGGCTGAGGCAGGAGAATTGCTTGAACCCGTGAGGCGGAGGCTGCAGTGAGCCGAGATCATACCATTGCACTCCAGCCTGGGCAACAAGAGTGAAAGTCCGTCTAAATAAAGAAATAGATGTAATTATGGGAAAGGACCAAAATTTGTTAGCAGATTTGAATTGCTTTTGAAACCTACACTTGCACCAATTCCAAATGGGTAAGTTTTGAAAACAGTGACAAAATGAATTATGTGTCACTGTTTTATGACCTTCAATTATTTCCAAGAATCATATAAAGTTTAAAGAATGTATTATTTATGAAGAAAAGATATTCAGTAGGAATATCTCACAGAACCTACACAAAAAACATTTATAGAATGTTAGTAAGTTTAAAAAAATTTAAAAGAAGGCTGGGCATGGTGTCTCACGCCTGTAGTCCCAGCTACTTAGGAGGCTGAGGTGGGAGGATCACTTAAACCCAAGAGCTCGAGACCAGCCTGGGCAACACAGTGACACCCCGTTTCTACATAAAGCAAATTTAAAAAGCCAGGCATAGTGTTGCACACCTATAGTCCCAGCTACTAGAGGGGTTGTGGTGGGAAGATTGCCCCAGCCCATGAGTTTGAGGCTGCAGTGAGCCATGATTGAGCCACTGCACTCCAGCCTAGGCAAAAGAGCAAGACCTTGTCTCTTAGAAAACACTTAAAGAGACCATGGTTTCTTCTTTTAAATTGAGTTATCATGTACCACCATGCCCTCCATGGGTGAGTGTGCTCACAGGTGTGCATTGTGCGCGCACACACACGCGCACACACACACACACACACACTGACCTTTCTTCAGCATCCTGCCAGCCACAGTGAACTGGGTGGAGTCGTTGGCCGCTCCTCTGCCTCTCGTCTTCCAGGCCTCCTCTCTCACAGTGATGAGCTGCTTCCTTTCCTCAATCGTCATCTGGCTCTCTCGACTTTCTGTGACCCGCTGTTCATAAATGTACAGAACAGAAAACAGGAGAGAGAAATGACAGCGGTGTGGATCTCAGCCTGCAGCATTTCATGAGTGAAAAAAGCAGGTAGACAAAGAGGAGTAAGTATATTGTCCAAAGATGTTCAAAAATGTTCTATCTGAAATGGGCTCGGCTTCCTTACATCCAGGTTGGGTCGGAGATCACCACTGGCGATACTGAAACTTTAGATGAACACCTTTGTCCTGTGACTTACCGGTTTGGGGCACTGGAGCACCAAAAAAATCCTTTGCAAACACAAAGAGTTCAAAATAGATTGTTTTCATGCCCTGGACTCTACAGGGTTTTAAAGTTTCTCTGTCTTATCCCATCTAGTTAAACTCTGTTAACTGGGAGATTTTTATCCCTATATACTCACAAAGAACATGATTGATCTAGAAAACTTTATCCATGTGAGCACGAAAGGAACTTGCCCAGTTAGAACGAGGGAGGCTGGTTAGGAATAAGGGGCAGGAGAAGGTTTGCTGGGGCTCTGTTTGCTTTTTTCCTGCAGCCATGATGTTCTGTGGGCAGGTAGGCAACCAGGAGAGCCCACGGAAGTGGCTTTAAGCTGTGAGAGATCTGACGCTGAAGATGAACTATGCTGTAGACGTAACCTACATGCATGATAACATTCTACTGAAAATGCTTTCAACAGTTTCTAATTGGAAAGTTTCTGGAGATATCTGCTTCTTCCATTTCCAAGCCTTTGGTGATGCTCATTAGACTTGAGGTTGAGGAAGTGGCAGGAGGGGAAGGGGAAGAAGCTACAGAGGACTCAGAGGGCATCAGGAAAGGAGAAGGGGCTCAGGACAGGCCTGGGATGGGGAGATGGGGCTGAGGAGGGAGGGAGAGGAGCAGGGATGGAGGCAGAGGACAGGGCTCATGCCACTGAGTGATGTGTATTGGGGAGAAGAGTGTAGGTGGCGGTCGCGGGTGATAACCAGGGCAGGAGGTCCTCAAACGCTGGCCTGCAGAGTTTGCTTTCCCTCCTCCTTCAAGCCATCCCTCCCTGCACTACAAGACCCCTGTCTATGGTGAGGCACAGGGCTGGGTGGGGAGCCGGGGAACTGTGGAGCTAATGCCAAGGAAGGAAGAGCGGAAAGGCGCCCCCTCCAGAGCAGGAGGCGCATCCCTGGCTGTCACCTGCAGGTCTCTGGAAGGGGCTCTGGAGGCTGGCGATGGCCTCCCAGCTTTGCCCTCTTGCTTTCCCCTGTCTCTTGGACCCAAGGAAAGCCACTGCTGCTAGGGCACCTGCTTTCAAACTACTTCTGAGCACTACTCAACTTCTAGCAGGTCCCCCAGCTTTTCTGCCTTCCTAACGCGTTTTCCTGGGCTAAGAAGTCACCGTGGATCGGTGTGATCCTAAGGCCTCGTGCTGACACAGGGGAGGACTTGGAGAGCCCGGAGTGAAGCCCACCCTAGAGATTCTCTTCCCCGAGGCCTTTCCACATCACTATGGCAAACCACTTCCCTTAACTGACCCAAGAGAGAGAACTTCCTGATTCAGGAGAGACAGGAAGAGAGCGGAGATGGGGACAGTTCATTTTTTTAACGCCCTGGAATGATGGGGGTTGACAGAGGAAAGGCACCTTCCCTTCATTTCCAGCAGCACAAAACCAGGTCTGCATTGGGAAGATTTAGTTTAAGCTATGAACGTGGACTTCTCCATCATTTAAGTAATGAATCTTTCTTTCACAGGATTCTTTTATAAAACCCTCATAGCCAGAAGGGATTTTGGGGTCTCTGCCAATTTAAATTAGGTTAAAAACCTTTTCCTAAAGAGATATGACAACCAAACGCGATGCATGATCCTGGATTGAATCCCAGATGGGGTGGGGGCTACAAAGGGCATTACTGGAGGAAATCGACATAATTTTAAGATGGATGTGGATCAGATAAATATTGTATCAACATTAACTTCCTCATGTTGATCACTGTACCATGATTATGGGAGGAAATATCTTTGGCTTTAGGAAATAAAGTCAAATCTTGAAAGGTAGAGGAGCACAACGTTTCCAAACTACTGGCATATGGTTGGGGTGGGGAAAACGAGATGGGGGAAGAGAAGCAAGAAAGTGGGGTGAGGGGTCGAGGGGAGAAGGGCAGGAGAGTGAAGGAAGGGGCCAATGTCAACAATGAGTGGTTCTGGTAAAGGGTATGAAAGTGTTCTGTCTATGATGGAAATTTTTCTTAAGTTTAACATTTTATCAAAATTAAAAGTTACTAAAAATTTTTCCTAAAAACCTTAACATTTCCCCTCATGATCGGTGAGAAGTCCCTAATTCCAAATAACTCTCTGAATCATGTATCCTTTTTAAATAAACGATGAGGTTCACTTGCCCAGAAGACTTCATCAAAATTCAACAAAGAGAATACGTTTTCTTTGAAAATGAAGTTTCAGGAGTGATCAAACCAAGATGGCACTTGGCTTCAAATATTTCCAACAAACATACCAAGTGCCAAGAAAGTTGGCGTTGCCGGGCGCGGTGGCTCACGCCTGTAATCCCAGCACTTTGGGAGGCCGAGGCGGGCGGATCACAAGGTCAGGAGATCGAGACCACGGTGAAACCCCGTCTCTACTAAAAATACAAAAAAAATTAGCCGGGCGCGGTTGTGGGCGCCTGTAGTCCCAGCTACTCGGGAGGCTGAGGCAGGAGAATGGCGTGAACCCGGGAGGCGGAGCTTGCAGTGAGCCGAGATCGCGCCACTGCACTCCAGCCTGGGCGACAGAGCGAGACTCCGTCTCAAAAAAAAAAAAAAAAAGAAAGTTGGCGTCTCCAAAGGTCCAGCCATCACGATGGTGATTCACTATTCACTTAGCCAACTCTGTGGTGAATTCTCTCAGGCATCTCGACAGTTTAGGGTGGGGTAGTGGGTGTGGATAATGACTCAGAAAATGGTATCTTCAAGTCCAAAATTTCATTTTTCAAAGTACTGGGATTCCCCCAGAGCCCTTTACGCACATGATGGATACAAACTTTGGGATGATACAACCATTTTAGAATTTAAAGCTCCCATTTGTTTGTCAGATCTAGGGCAAGAAGAAATAATTTTTACTCCCTTCTAAATAATAATATTAAACATAAATGTTTTTGTTTTTCTAGAAATTCTGACTTAAGTTTGCTACTTAGTTGGGTTGGTTTATGATCCCCTAATTGCTGCAATTTGACTTTATGTGGCTCTATAAGGGTGTAAAGCATATGCAGTTTGTTTATTCTCTAAATAATCTAATAAACATTTATCACAATTTAGAACTCAAAATGTGAGAACAAAGAAGATATACATATATATACACACACATATTTGTTTATTTGGTTGTTTTTAAGCTTAAAACTTCATTACTGTCTTTTTTTTTCCTTCTAAATTTTTCTTTATTTAGAGAAGGATGTAATATATACAGTAATAAGTATTGTGTCATTTTTTCCAGGTTTAGCTGACACATGTTTGGGACTGGCTGGAATAGGAACAGAGAGTTGAGGAAGAATCTAAACAGAAACCGACCCCATCTGTCCTTCATTCTTTCAAAGAGAGATCCCATGAACGTGGTGGGGGAAAGGCAGAGAGAGAGGGTGGAGGAGAAAATGAGTATTTGTGTATGTGTATGCGTGTGTGTGTGTGTGTGTGTGTGTGTGTGTGTGTGTAGAAGGTGGTGAAATAGGTAGGAAGGAGGTTCTTGTCTTAGGGATGGTCAGATACTGGCTAAGTCACAGCTTGAAACCGTGCAAAGGACGAATCAGCACGAATGCTTTTAGGTTGCCTGATGTTGCTGATGGGTTTCTTTCTCTCTGTATACACTAACTGAAAAATCACAGCAAATCTCACTGAATGTTTCTCAGACAGGGATGTGATCCAACAACAGAGCATAGAACTAAGAGGTATTATAAGGATTAGGGCAGATTTAAGGGTCAAACTCTTCCACAACCAGAGAGATTTATGGAAAGAAAATATTGTGATCTGACTTAAATTTTTTTTTTATCTTATTCACATGTAGTTAAACTCTAAAGGAAGAAATTATAAAGCACATATTAAGTAATAGAAATAAGGTGAAAGTAACAAAGTTGTACTTTTCAGTTTTCAAAAATGCTAAGATCATTTCGAATTCTACACACTATGAAAGAAATTTAGCTTTGCCCCTTCCTTAAGAGAAATTTCAGTCCCTCATCACTGCATACAGCCTCAAGTAGCCAGAACAAAAGATGAAGAAAAGATCACAGGTCAAGGCTCAGACCTCAAAGCAACTGTTTTCCAATCCTGTCACCATCTACCAGCTCCTAAGATGAAAGGAAGGGAAAAAAGTGAAATCTTATTCTGGTACAGCCCTGAGGCATGTGAGAAAGAAGAGAATTCAGGTTGAAGCCTGACACAGAGACAAATAGTCCATTTAGACAGAGCCTGTGTGCTGTTTAAATGCTCTGTTTTCTTCTCTGAACCTTTGGATTATTAAATATTAAGACACCAGTATTGCTGGAGTAAAGAAAAAGGAGTGACTTGACCTCTGAGAACGCAGATGAACTAGTGCTACATACCTGGTACGTAAACTATTTATATTTAGCTGGGAAAAACTGTTCAGAAGTAAAAGCATATAATTTTTTGAAATTTTAATTTTGAAGCGATGAAACAGAAATGCCTTTAGCAAATGTTAATTTCTTTTAAACTTAACAATATGTGGAGAGATATTCCATGTTCATGGATAAGAAGACTCAATTTTGTCAAGATGGCAGGTTTTACCAACTTGATCTGTAAATTCAATGCAGTTCCAAAGTCCCAGCAAGATATTCTGTAGATTGACCAACTGATCTTAGTTTACACGGAGAGGCAAAAGACCCAAAATAGCCAACACAACACTGAAGGGGAAGAAAAAAGTTGGAGGACCAACACCAGTCAACTTCAAGACTCACTATAAAGCCTCGGTGATCAAGATTGTGTGGTACTGATGAAAGAACCGTTAAATAGATCAATGATAGGTTCATATAAATTTAGTCAACGGATCTTTGAGAAAGGAACAAAAACATTAGCATGAAGAAAAGATAGTATTTTCAACAAATGATGCTGGAATAACTGGACACTCGCATGTAAAAAAAAAAATCTAGATACATTCCCAAAAATTAACTCAAAATGAATCATAAAGGCCTAAATGTAAAAATCAAAACTATAAAACTCCTAGAAGATAACATAGGATAAAATTTAGATTATCTTGGCTTTGGTAATTAGTTTTTAGATATAACACCAAAGGCAATATCCACAGAAGAAATAACTGATAAGCTGAACTTTGCTGAAATTAAAAACTTCTGTAAAAGACACTGTTAAAAGAATGAGAAGACAAACTATAGAATGAAGGAATGGGAGAAAATATTTGCAAAAGACGTATCTGATAAAGGACTACTACCCTAAATATACAAAGAACTGTTAAAACTCAACAATATGAAAATGAACAACCAGATTAACAAATGGGAAAAGTATCTGAATAGATACCTCACCAAAGAAGATCTAAGATGGAAAATAAGCACATGGAAATATGATCAACATCATATCTGCAAATCTCATCATTCGAGATTTGTGAATTAAAACAAGGTGACATTATTACACATCAATTAGGATGGCAAAAATGCAAACACTGACAACACCAAATGCTGGCAAGGATATGGAGCAACAGGAACTCTCATTCATTGCTGATGGAGATGCAAAGTGGTGCAGCCACTTTGGAAGACAGTTTGGAGGTTTCTCACAGAACTCAACATACTCTTACCGTGTGATACAGCAATCATGCTCCTTGATTGACTTGAAAACTTACATACAAATAAAAGCCTGCACATGGATGCTTCTAGCACTTTATTCATAATTGCCAAGACTTGGAAGCAACCAAGCTGTCCTCCAGTAGATGAATAGATAAATAAACTGTGGCATGTACAGATAATGATATATTATTTGGCAATACAAAGAAAAAAGCTTTAAAGCCGTAAAAAGACACAGTGGAGGCTCACGCCTGTAATCACAACACTCTGAGAGGCCGAGGTGGGTAGATCACCTGAGGTTAGGAGTTTGAGACCAGCCTGGCCAACATGGCGAAACCCCATCTCTACTAAAAACACAAAAAAATTACCTGGGTGTGGTGGCGGGCGCCTGTAATCTCAGCTACTCATGAGGCTGAGGCAGGAGAATTGCTTGAACCTGGGAGGTGGAGGTTGCAGTGAGCCAAGATTGCACCACTGCACTTCAGCCTCGGTGACAGAGTGAAACTCCATCCCAATAATAATAATAATAATAATTTAAAAATAAATAAAATTTTAAAAAGACACAGAGGAATCTTAAATGCATATTACTAAATGGAAGAAGCCAATCTGAAAAGGCTACATACTGTGTGATTCCAATTCAATGACATTCTGGAAAAGGCAAAACTATGAGACAGTAAAAAATTACAGGTTGCCAAGGACTGGGAAGTGAGAGTGTTGAACAGGCGGAGCACAGAGGCCCTTCAGGGCAGGGAAATGATTTCGTATGATAGTGTAATGGTGGACATATGTCATTATGTATTTGTCAAAACAATGTTTTTTAATTTTTTAATTGTTGTATTGTTCTTTGTATTGGCTTTATTCCCAAGTATCCCTAGTTGGTTGAATCCTTGGATGCGGAACCGGAAGAGATGAAGGGCTGACTGTAAACACTTAAAGACTTCAATAATATATCTTTTCCTTTAAAGTTTAATATTGGCTTATTTCAAAGAAACACAAGCTCATTTCCCCTCGTTCGTGATGGGATAGGAAGTTTGCTCCAGATTTCAGCCTCTTTCTTGGGGTAGACACTGGCTGGGTATGTGGGACCTGGGCTCTTACAACCAGCATTTCCAGCTTCAGGGAAAGGAACCAGCAGAGTGAGGGAAAGGCCGCCCCAGGGAGAAGACGTGGGCAGCTTCTATTTCTGAAGAGGCGAGATGACGACGGGAGGACCCCAGACACCTTCTGTGTCAGCTTCGCACGTGAAACCCTGAGCCACTCATTCAGCAACTGCTGGTGCTGCCGGAGCAGGCCCATCACGGCACTGTCAGAGGCCACCTGAGAGCTAAGAAAGCCCCAGTCTTGCTGGGGAGATGAGGCCCTAGAGGGAGGGGACAGAGGCCCTACGAGGGAAGGGACAGAGGGCCTACGAGGAAGGGGATAGAGACCCTATGAGGGAGGGGACAGAGGGCCTACAAGGGAGGGGACACAGACCCTATGAGGAAGGGGACAGAGGGCCTATGAGGAAGGGGACAGAGACCCTATGAGGGAGGGGACAGTGGGCCTATGAGGGAAGGGACAGAGGCCCTACGAGAAAGGGGACAAAGGGCCTATGAGGAAGGGGACAGAGACCCTACAAGGAAGGGGACAGAGGGCCTATGAGGGAAGGGACAGAGGCCCTACGAGGAAGGGGACAAAGGGCCTACAAGGAAGGGGACAGAGGCCCTACAAGGAAGGGGACAGAGGGTCTACGAGGAAGGGGATAGAGACCCTATGAGGATGGGGACAGAGGGCCTAAAAGGGAGGGGACACAGACCCTATGAGGGAGGGGACAGAGGGCCTAGAGGGAGGGACAGAGGCCCTAGGAGGGAAGTGATGGGGCAAAGCCCGGCAGGGAGGAGTCGGGAGCCTGGTGTTCATGGAAAAGTGGATGTTGCCACTTTGCAGAGCTGTTTTGACACCAAGGACATTCCACGGGAATTAAAAAAACAGCCATTCCTATTTTTCATGTTATTCACCCACAGAGTGGCTCAGCCCAGGCCGGGTCTGTCCTCTGGGGTGGGGTTCAGAGGGGCTACAGCGAGGATGGAGGGAAGGGACAGGGGGTCCGTGTTCTCTAGTTTTAATAGGGCCATTGGAACCTGCTCCTCCTGGTTCTTTAATAGGGTCACTGGAGGGGCCTCCCCTCACTGAGTCTTCCTCCCTGTCCCTCCACACCCCAAACCACCTCCACCATATCCTCCTCCTCTAGGAACTGAGCAGGACAACATCCTCACTGGGCTGGAGCGAAGAACACGGCCACCTCTCCTGGGCTCCTGACTCAGGATCCAAGCGTGGAGGCTGAAAGGGGTCACTCTCCCCTTAAACCAGCTTCATGACTATGAGGGGAATTAATGCCATCAAGTCCACCTGAAAATCTGAGCCAAGGATCAGTGTGTGTGTGACTGACCCTAAATACATGAAGAACCAATTAAACACACACCTGTGCACACACTTACAGACACAGACACACACACTCTCATAGACACACACACACTCATACACACACTCTCATAGATACACACTCAGAAACACACTCATAGATACACACACTCTCATGGACACACACACAATTGTACTGCAACACACACACACACACACTCCTCTCTTTCACAGTGAAATGCAGCAAATAAGTTATTTCCCAAAATTAAAACAGAAGTTCTTTTCCTATTGCTTAGAACTTGCAGTGAGGCTTAAGATGAGTGGCTTTTCCTCACCTGATTAATCGACACAAAAGACAGGTATTTATGGGCAGCAGGAATAGCAGGAGAATAAGTAGAAGCATATACAGGTTCCTACAGAGCAAAGCAAGAGGATTTAAGGTGAAAAGAGAAGATTTATCAGAGCGGGGCCGGGCAGGGACATGGGGGAGGGAGAAACAAAACAATGATTTTTCTAACAGAATGTTAATTTACTCATTGCAACTTCAGTTCTCTTTTCAAGAGAGTCCTCCCTTGAATGCTAATGCTAAAATAAATCCACACAAGCGCGGTAAATATACCTGAGTAAGCTTTGTGCAGTAATTAAATGAGTTAATTTATAGAAGATTGTCAGTTACAGAGAGGGAAACCATTAATGTCATTGACAGTTTTAACATTTAACAGAAAATATTATCTTCTTTAAAGTATTTTCATTACATGATTTAAAAAATAGTTGAAGGGCACAGGCTCAGCTCTCCACTCTGGACAAAGGCTGTGTCTGGTCTGGAGATAAAAAAAGCACCAGGGAGGGCACACGAAGGAACCACCCAGGATCAGAATTACCCACGCGAGGTGTAATACTGGCCACCATCTAGAGGACACCTGTGTTAGAGTCAGGCTTACCCAAAGCAGATTAGAAATGGCAATATCATCCGCAACTCCTCCTTCTTCCTACAGGTTAAAACAAACAGGGAACATTGCAGAGTATTGGAAGAGAAGAGCCTCATCAGGGCATCGCAATCGCCTTCGAGTATTTCGTGCCTGGGTTCAAACAGCAGCATGCACGTGCTCACACAATGCGGTGATGTGAACCTCAGGCCAACTCATTCCCTGACCGCAGAATGAGCATCTGGAGTTTAGAGGGCGTCCCACCAGCCTTTCTCTGCCTGTCATCCTCGCACTTTAAAGTGACTTTTAAATTCTCCTGAATTGTGATCTGGAATTTCAATGGCAGCAGACACGGAGAATATAAATGTGCCAGATTCACCTTTCTTGAAATTTCAGGGACTGTCATAGATCTGAGCTGGGTGTACTGACCTCAAAGCTACTGAAGCACAGTAGGATATCCAGTTCCCATCTGGAACTCAGAAATAGACACAGGGTTTTAATGGCCAAGTCTATAAATGGTTTTCACTTCTTGGAAAAGGTCTGATTCGCTGGATGACTATCTTCACAAAAGACGCGGGAGCCACCGTGTGTGCCTTAACGTCGCATAAACCGAAATAGGGTTGGAATTGAAAATAACTATTTGGTGAATATAAATACATAACTGAAAGCTAGTTGTAACAGAGACTCCTGCCAAACCACTTCTGAGAGACTTTGCTTCATTTGGTTTCTCTCTCTCTGGTGGAATGAGTTACTCTGTAGGGAAGTGTACACAAGTCACGCTCAAGTGCACATAAACCACAGCGTGCAGACCAGACCAAATCCACAAAACAGACAGCTTTACCAGCTTTACACCAAGTATATATGCTACGAGACTCACACATGTTTAAGTCAGGTTAGCATGGCCTAGACTAAACCAAGAACAGGAGAAAGATAAGAAGGGCTGCAAGGAAGAGAAAGAAAGAGAAAGCTGGGGGGGCGGGGGGGAGGGGGAGGGGGAGAGGGGGAGAGAGAGAGAGAGAGAGAGAGAGAGAGAGAGAATACCAAAACAGTTTTTCACAGGAAATGACAGAGCTGGCTAGGTAAACAACTAGTGCTCTTAAGCTCTAGATCATCAATCCTCATTTTGGGGGGTGGGGGGTAAAATGGGGAAAGAAGGAACTGCTGGTAAGTTTTCCATTCCCTGAGATGTGCCTGATCTTTTAGTACAGAAATGAAAACTCCAGCTTAGTATCTTTTCATGGGTCGAAAACATTTTTTTGTTTTTGTTTGAGACAGGGTCTTGCTTTGTCACCTGGGCTGGAGTGCAGTGGCACAAATACTGTTCATTGCAGCCTCAACTTCCCGGGCTCAAGTGATCCTCCTGCATCAGCCTCCCAAGTAGCTGGGACCACAGGTGCGTACTACCACACCCAGCTAATTTTTGTAAACGTGGGGTTTTACCACGTTGCCCAGGCTGGTCTCAAACTCCTGGGCTCAAGTGATCCTCTTGCCTTGGCCTCCCAGTGTTGGGATTACAGGCACGGCCATTGTGCTTGGCCCCAAAGTAAATCTTAACATAACAAAAGACCCAAAATGAGATGCTGGCTGGGGCACCTCAAAGATATTTTCTTTTGAGACCAATCCATTGACAGAAACAAAACAGTTATAGACTTTTCAAGACATCCTTTAATGTATTTTTTAACGTGACTCCAAGAAAATTTCAAAATGACCTATGTGGCACACATTCCATTTTTATTGGATGGTGCTGACTTCCATGCTGCGTGTATTTTCATAGGAACAATGGAAGGAACTTCTAGAGTTCCCTCTGTTTCCTGCCTCTTCTACATTTCCACAGACTGCACACTCAAAAGGAACGCAGGAACCGTGAAGGGCGTGATGAGCTGACTGTAACACCAGCTCCTTTCTGCCCTTGGTGCTAAAGATGGAAGGTTCCAGCACCTGCTCTCCTGGGTACCTCTCCATCAGCAGGGCTAGAGCTACTCCGTGCAGCAAGCGCCCCTGTTCAGGCCCCACGTGTCATGACTGTCTGTCCTTCTCCAAGGCAGCATTCAGACACCCCACAAGCAGTGGGCGTGTCAAGCCTCCTCAGCTATTGGGGGACTCCCTTAAGACAGACCAGGTTTAAGGCACCTCACCCACCGCATTTGAGCACAGCCGGGGGTGACTGAAAACAGTGCCAGCCCTCAGGAAGGAATGAGAAACACCTGACCTCAACAGAACCTGAGATTGCCCAATGTGGGCTACAAGGGCCTAAGACAGATCGGCTTATTTTAACTTCAAAGAGCTTATTGCCTCCAGCCAAAGGGAAGCAGGCCACTGAGGAAGAGTGGGAAAGTTCACCGCTGCTGCAGGAACAGCAGCCTCCACGCGCCCAGAGGCAGCATTTCCCATTCCAGCCCCATCCTTCTTGGAAGCCCTGGGGCTTCAGGTCACTGGGTTTTCAACCCCAAGGGCAACTGCAGCCAACTGGCCTCTCTTGCCTTCTAAAAACCTTAGCCAGCCTCAGGCGGTTCGGATCTCATCCTCCACTCAAAGCCTTCTGGCTTCCACACCTAAGGTGATCCTCCGTTCTTCTAAGGGGTAACGCACCTATTTCACTATTCACCGGGAACCTCTCCTGCTTTGTGCTTTTTGGCTTCATTTAAATTTCCACCGGCTCTCTGGGACTCCCAGTTCCTGATGGGCCGGGAAGTCTCTGCACCTTCCAAAATGATGGACAAGGGGCCAGGCGCTGCTTGGTGCCAGGACATAGTAGTTGGCAGGTTTGCTAATGAGGAATGTGTTAAAGTTGTTTTTGGAGCAATGATTTCAAGATTCTTTTAAATAAAGTTTGTGGGTAGTGGGGATACACTATTTGACAGATGGATTTTCTTTCACTTCAGGATCTCATTTTTGAAACCTGGATTTGACATGGTGTGTGAAAAATATGTGCATGTTGGTATACTTTCTAAACATCTAGTTATATCTGAGAACTTTACAAATGGCTGAGGGTTAAATGCCTTTAGTTATATTATCTTTAACACCATGTGTATCTCAAAGAAGAGAATTCAAATTGCCATTCCAGTGTAACCTAAGAAGACACAGAAGTATCGGATGAAATAGTGTCAGAGCTCCTGACTCACCCTTCCATGGGCACATCTCTCTCTTTTTTTTTTTTTTTTGAGATGGAGTCTCGCTCTGTAGCCCAGGCTGGAGTGCAGTGGCCGGATCTCAGCTCACTGCAAGCTCCGCCTCCCGGGTTCACGCCATTCTCCGGCCTCAGCCTCCCGAGTAGCTGGGACTACAGGCGCCCGCCACCTCGCCCGGCTAGTTTTTTGTATTTCTTAGTAGAGACGGGGTTTCACCGTGTTAGCCAGGATGGTCTCGATCTCCTGACCTCGTGATCCACCCGTCTCGGCCTCCCAAAGTGCTGGGATTACAGGCTTGAGCCACCACGCCCGGCCTGGGCACATCTCATTTTTATGTAAGTTTCTTAATGCATGAAAGTCACACTCATCATCTCTCCCTTCCACAGATGCTTAACTCATTTTAGAGCTAGAAGGGGCCTGGGGATCATCTGGTTGAAAGCATTCTTTTTCTTTTCTACTTGAAGACTTCTGATCCTAGAAAGTGAGCAGCGAGTGCGCCACCGGTGCATCATTTCGCCTCCAGCCAGAAGGTGCATTTGCAATTGCAGGGCCAGCCAGCAAGTCAGTCACCATCAGGTTTGAAAGTGTGCACAACCTGGTCAAAAGTTGGTCATCATCACATCTGTAATTTAACAATTCATCAATACTTTCGCATATGAAATGCTTGCTGGTATTGATCACCATGCATTACCTAATTTTGTTTCAACTTGTAACATACATTACTGTATATTCTCAATAAAAGGCATAGCTACTCATGAAACACGCTTAAATGATGAATTAAAGACTCATGAACCACAATTATGTCCTTATTTTTTATACTTAGGTTTAAAATCTCTGCATAGGAAACGCAAGTCCATATTTTATATGCAACTTAAAGATGTTCAATTTTTTTCATTATAAAGGCTTTAATAACACTCTAAAGCCAGACATCATTTAAGAAGGTTTTTAAACTAAAGAAAAAGTACACACTTTAAAATTCAGGCACTTGCTTGCTGACACAGTGTGTGTGTGTGTGTTGCTGATCCCAGTTCTAAAACATCTCCAGGCACAGCCTTT
This sequence comes from Macaca mulatta, assembly GCF_049350105.2. Classification (NCBI taxonomy): domain Eukaryota; kingdom Metazoa; phylum Chordata; class Mammalia; order Primates; family Cercopithecidae; genus Macaca; species Macaca mulatta. Next base: position 30,855,169 of record NC_133414.1, read on the forward strand.
CACCCAATTTTAGCTGCTCTGTGACAGGCTCTCAACGTGTACCCTAAGGGCAAAAAGGCACAAATGCTTCACAGAGAAGGAATTAGGTGGCACATGCTTGTCTCTTTGATGCACTTCCAAGAGTGGTGTTAGTCTGAAGGCTTTTCCTAACACAAAGAACATTACCTTCTTGATGAGGGACCGCCCTGCTTCCTGGGTGTGCAGGCTGCTGGCCGGAGCCTTGCCGCCCTCCTGCCTCCTGCTGAGTCTGTTTCTCCAATCTTCCTCTCCACTTTTCTTCAACAGTGCCAATCTAGGAGGAGAACATGCCAGCCACAAAGAGTTCAGCACCAAACTCTTCCTTGTGATAGAACCATAATCTAGGTAAGTGAGAATGCTTTGGCCAAGACATGACCACAGCCACCTCGTTTTAACATTTTGAATTTCACTTATTCTGAAGACAGCATATCTGGAAAATTGAATTTCACTTATTCTGAAGACAGCATATCTGGAAAAACAATAAAATCCCTTTTCTAAGATGGCCCCGAAGACTTTACAGTTGATTGAAACACAGAGCCAAAATGTGACTTGCTAGATAAAAGATGCACCGTCATCCCAGCCAAGGAATGTCTGTTCCTTGGCCTTGGGCTGAAAGCAAGAGAACTGTCCCCAGAGAAAAATGTCTTCTAGCGAGGCCTTCTGGTCACTTGGTGAAATAACATTAAAGGAATAAAGCTGTGTTACAGAAAATGATGCAGACATGGGCTTAAAAATTTGTCTTTTAAACGAAACATTATATAAAAGATATTCTATCACTAGTTTATTTTTCTGGTGTTGTTTAAAGGACATGGCTACATATAGCTTTCTTATTCTCAGGTGTGACAAAAGAGTTGCAACAACTGAAACAAATAATGATTGTGGGTGAGAGACAGTCATCAATGATAAGCCAAAAGTAAAATTAGAAGAGAGGGTTTATTGGAAGATAATACTTTGATTATTCTTTTTTAAATTGTCATGTATTATACTATAGAATTTAGGATCAGCAAATCTATATTTAAAGGTAAATGTTATTTTATCAAAATACTTAAAATGCTTTATTACATAAGAAAACTATGTGGTAGACTCTGTCAAGGACACCTTTAATTGTTTGCTTTTATTTCCACCTGGGTTTTAATAAAATAATGTTTCTGAGGCTATCCAAAAAAAGAAAAAACCAACCAAAAAAACCATAAAGTTGGCCAGGCCTGGTGGCTTCCGCCTGTAATCCTAGCACTTTGGGAGGTCAAGATGGGTGGATCACGAGGTCAGGAGTTCGAGACCAGCCTGGCCAATATGGTGAAACCCTGTCTCTACTAAAAATACAAAAATTAACCGGGCGGGAGGCTGAGGCAGAGAAATCACTTGAACCCGGGAGGTGGAGGTTGCAGTAAGCTGAAATCGCGCCACTGCACTCCAGCCTGGGTGACACAGCGAGACTCTGTCTCAAAAAACAAACAAACAAAAAATAAAGCCACGAAGCACTTACAGTCTCTTAATAGCATCCCTTTCAATTAGAGGTAAAATTTGATGTTTATGACTACTTCTCCTCAGGTGTTCTAAGCCCTGTTCTTTTCCTACAAATGAATTTGATCTTTCTTATCCATCTTCTTTAGACAGAAACTATTTTCCACAAACCCATTTTTTAAAATTATCACTTCAACTTTCCTCAGGGAAAGGATACATACAAAAAAAGAATCTAATTAACTGTTATTGTTACCTAACCTACTTTAGCTCAATGATGATGTGACTTGACAGGAAGCTGCTTGAATACTGGAATCCTGAAAGGTTATTTTTCACAAACATGAGGCTGTTTCAGCTAACTGCATTGCCATGAATGAAAAAATCTTTTTACGTTGGACAAAAAAACATGGGAAAGATAAAATGTAAAAAAAAAAAAAAAAAAAAGGTGATGATCATTAAACTCATTAGAGCTTATGTTCAAATAATTTAAAGAGCAGGGAAAAACCAAATAACTAGATCCCTTTCCCTCTGTGCCACACCTGATGGGCTAGGTCTCATTGATATCACTAATGCATAATCCATAAATGGTATACATATTTTTATCCATAAATATTAAATCCATAAATATTTTTTATCCATAAATATTTTTTATTTTTATAAATTTGTTTTAGAGACAGGGTCTTCCTTTGTCACCAGGGCTGGAGTACAGCGGCACAGTCATGGCTCACTGCAGCCTCGAATTCCTGGGCTCAAGCGATAGTCCTGTCTTGGCGTCCAGAGTAGCTAGGACGACAGGTGTGCATCACTGTGCCTGGTTACTTTTTAAAATTTTTATTTTGTAGAGACAAGGTCTTGCTATGTTGCCCAGGCTGGTTTTGAACTCCTGGGCTCAAGCAATTCTTCCATGTCAGCCTCCAGAGTAGCTAGGACGACAGGTGTGGACCACTACACTCGGCTAATTTTTAAATTTTTTATTTGGTAGAGACAGACTCTTACTATGTTGCCCAGGCCAGTTTTGAACTCCTGGCCTCAAGCGATCCCCCTGCCTCAGCCTCCGGATGTGCTGGGATTACAGGCGCGAGCCACCGCCCCTAGACAACAGTGTATTTTTAAGCAGCACATCAGCTCTGATCCCAATTTGGCCACTAACTCCCTTTGAGTACCTCAGTTCTCCCTCCTGTATCTGCCACATCAGGAACTGGACCAGATGATCTCTAAGGGTCTTTCTTCCAAGCTTCCCGATTCCCATTAAATATATGTTTTGGAGATGGGATGAGATATGTCCTATGATAAAAGTTTTGTTACGCTAATAAGAAAACAAATTTTGTACTTAAGAATTCGGCGACATCTATGTATGTGTACATAATCACACCTTGTACTTGTCTATTTACTCAGTCAAATAATGGGAAGTAAACTGTGAAGAAAGGAATCCCCCAAAGGAGGCGGGAGCTTCGAACTCTGGGCCTGCCCCCTTTCTCAATCTCTTCCTTCTCCTCCCTTCCTTTCTGTTTTCCTCTTTCTCCTAAGTGGCAGCAGATACGATCTCACATGCCCGTTCTCTAGAACTGTGGTAAGGCTGCCTTGTCAATCTCATGCAGATCCCTTTGGTCAAGGTCTCATTTAGTCCTAACTCCTGTAATTCTCAAATGTTGAACAACACCCTGCACGCTACAAGAGCTAGTTCGTGGGCTTGGACACAAAGTCCAAATTCCTTCAAGAGTTTTAATCCACATCATTTCATACTATATAATAACTATGATTCATCTTTTCTCCAATTATTTTGAATGAGTCAGTTTTATTCTAATAAAATAATCTCACAAAATGAAATCATTAAAGGAAATTGGTATTCGCATGCTGTACTTGAGCTTTCAAAGCATCAATAAATGAGACTTTCAAAAAGTAAGCATGCCAGCACTTTAATACCCAAATGAGAAGGAAGAAGTCCTTCCAGTTCATCATCTCGTGGAGCCAGGCACTCATCTCACTGATATTCTCCTTGCAAACTGGCCCCAGAACCAGCTTCCCTCACTTCACCTTCAACTCAGGCCAGCAGCTACTCCTCTTGACCATCCACCTTGTTAATCAGGTTGGATCCAAATGATGAATTTAAAAACAATCAAATTCATCTTCCTGAGTTTATTAGAAGTCATGAGCTCCGGTCTTTGAAGACCTTCTGAAAAAGAAGCTCTCAAAAGTCTAGGGCAAGGACACCAGCACCTATGTCATCAGACGGTTTCCCTGGTGGTTGCTTTGTGGCATCTAAAACTGACTTGGAAAAACCCAAGCTGTGGCATCTGAGATCACCGCCTCATCCACCTTATACTCTGCTGATCTGCTCGGCGACCCGAGACACTGGGAATTGTTATCTCCATTCCGACGGACAAGGAATGTGGGAACATCTGGGTCAAGAATTCCATTGACTGAGGTCACCCTGGATGTTAGTGGGCAGAGAGACGTGACTGCAACCCTTGCCTGCCTGTGCTTGTTTCACTGCGGTAGAACATTAGCTGACCAGACACATTTTTGTCACACCGTTTTAGGAATGGCATAGGATTCTGGCTTTCTTATAAGGTTTTTCCCACCATGGGAAGGCCTCCAAAGAATTTCTCCATTACAAAACCCTGAAATTTTGCTTCTACATGTGCTGGCAGAGTTACCATTAGGGACTCCGAAGACTACAGAGTAACCAGAAGAACCTGGAAGAAACTGTGCTTCCATGGAGCCCACATGGCACCTGGAGCCAGCCCTCGCCTCCAGCCTACGGAGCACAGGATGAATAACTCGTAAATAACACGCACTAAAACTTGAGTGGGTTCTTCCTGTCCCTTTAGATTTCCTCACTGGTGTCCACCACGCTGAGGAGGGAGGGAGATCTTCCCAAATGTGTTCCTTCCTCCTGTGAGCTCACAGCCCTCCGGCTCACCGCAGACCGCCAGGCTCTGAGAGGGTCGAGGAGCCGACATCTGGGTCTACACAGGACATAAATTCCTGCTGGTGCAATTCAAACAACTGTCAGCGCTTCTGACAACTGCCAAGCCGAAGTGCTGTTTGCAGGACTGTGATGCTGGGAGCCTGGGCAGCGGCTTGGCCTGGGGCTGTGTAAATCCAGGGAGAGGCACGACACTGGCCCGCGTACCCGACGCCTGGTCCAGGGCCACCATGACAGGTGCCTGCCAGGCCACCCGGGGAAACGGTGCCTCTTCTTCCATACCTTACACTATTCCAGCAGGGAATGCTGGCCTGAGAGCCCTGCTTGGTGAGAACAAGGACTTCAGACTCAGAGCAGTCAGGGCTGGGTCAAACAGGAGACACGACAACCACGTGCCCCTAATATTAAATAAGGTGTGTTTTCTCTCTCTCTTTTTTAGAATTTTCCCTTCATTTTAGAGAATTATACGCACCCCATAGATCTCAGACAGGGCTAACCAACACACATAAGTACTTATATTAGATCTTGGTCTTTGCTGGTTCACAAGTTGGATAAGTGAACGAACTAAAGTGTTTTTTAAATGAGAGACAAATCAAACATTGAAAAAGGAGGGCCGGGTGTGGTGGCTCACACCTGTAATCCCAGCACTCTGGAAGGCTGAGGTGGGAGGATCACTTGAGGCCAGGAGGTGGGAGAGCAGCCTGGGCCACAGAGCAAGACCCTGTCTCTACAAAAAAATAAAAATAAAAAATAAAAAATCAGCTGAGCATGGTGGTGTGTGCCTGTAGTCCCAGCTACTTGGGAGGCTGAAGTGGGAGGATCGTTTGAGTCCCAGGAGACTGAGGCTGCAGTGAGCTATGATCGCGCCACTGCACTCCAGCCTGGACAATAGAGCAAGATCCTGTCTAGAAAAAGAAAAGAAAAGAAGAAAAAGAAAAGGAGGGAGCAAAAGGGAACTGCTGCTCTATTCTTATTCCTACATAAATCTGGGGCCCTCTGGTGGCTGAAATTTCCCAGCTACAGAGTAAGAACCTGGAGTTTGTGGCCAGCAGGTGTGCGTGCTCACACATTCAATTCTGAATACATTCAATTCTGAATGCACTTCCGGGCCATTCACAGAAACTTTACAGCCACCCTTGAAAGCCTCAGATGTCCACAAAGCCCAAGCTAAGAAGCTTCATCTTTCCAGTGTCTCAGTTTTAAAAATGAGAATTTTACAGTAGGATTAAAGCTTTCAGAAAAACACGGATCAACTAAAATTTACCAAAAAACAGGCAAGTAAATCAGGAATTATTGCTTAGTGGGTAGACACAGGACTTCTTCATCAAAAGTCCTAAGTCCTGATGGACAGAATATTCCCAAAGATGGGAAGGCTCCTTTAAAAGCCTTTGAAAGAAGGGGGCATAATATTAGTATTTTCCACTGGGGAATACCCCAGGGATATTTTCTCATGTGTAAAGCATCAGAACTTGTGTATGAGTGACATTTATTGTTAATTTCCTTAAATGATTTCCCTTCTTCCTCACCAAACCAGTTATCAACACTTGGGTTTCTGGGATGAAACTCTCTTCGAGCCCCGTTTCCCTGGAAGAGAACTTCAAGCCTCAATAGGCCCAACTGCTTCCCCGATTGAAGACATCCTTTGCCTCACTGCACTGACCCCTCTACCCCTTCCTTAGGCCCCTCAGCCTGCCAGGTCTAACTTTTCATGAATCTTTAAGTAAAGGAGAAAGTCAATCAGATTTAATAATCTTATTAATTTGTCAGTTGAAAAAGATGGCATCTATTATTTTATAAATAATGTTCAAGAAGCTTGGCTTAAAACTAGAAAGAAGGGCCAGGCATGGTGGTGCATGTCTGTAATCCCCACACTTTGGAAGGCTGAGGTGGGATGACTGTTTGAAGCCAGGAGTTCAAGACAAGCCTGGGCAACATGGTGAGACCTCCCAACTGTACAAAAAATCTTTTTGAAAAAATTAGCCAGGCATGGTGGTACGTGCCGGCAGTCCCAGCAACTGGGGAGGCTGAGGCAGGAAGATCACTTGTGCCTAGGAGTTCGAGGCTGCAGTGAGCTGTGACAGCACCATTGCACTCTAGCCTGGGCAACAGAGGAAGACCATGCCTCTAAAAAAAAAAAAAAGAAAGAAGGGGACAGGCATGGTGGCTCACGCCTGTAATCCCAGCACTTCGGGAGGCTGAGGCAGGCAGATCATGAGGTCAGGAGTTGGAGATCATCCTAGTTAACACGGTGAAGCCCCGACTCGACTAAAAATACAAAAAATTAGCTGGGCATGGTGGTGCACGCCTGTAGTCCCAGCTACTTGGGAGGCTGAGGCAGGAGAATTGCTTGAACCCAGGAGACAGAGGTTGCAGTAAGCCAAGATCGTCCCATTGCAGCCTGGGTGACGGAGGAAGACTTCATCTCAAAAAAAAAAAGAAAGAAAGAAAAGAAAAGAAGACTTTTCATTATGGCTTGGTATACTCTTAGGCAGTCTGAAATGTATCTAGAAAAATAAGAGTGGTCAGTGCCTAACAAAGCATGCAGACTTCTGTGTGGTGGGAGGTGCTGAGGCAGGGTGGAGGTTGGCAGAACTGTGGGAAAAGGTGTTGGAAATGGTTCTCCTAATATGGAGTTGACAAGACTTTTCTTCACCCAGTTTTCCTATCACTATTCCATCATGTTTTTTACCTACTGAAGACGTTCTCCTTTTTTTTGTACAAATTTATGTGGTGCATGAGAAATTTTGTTACACATATAAATTGCATAGTGATCAAGTCTGTATTTAGAACGTCCATCAGCTGAGTACAATACATTTTTATTTAGTCACCCTACTCTGCTATCAAACCCTGAATTTATTCCCCCTATTGCATCTTTTGCTGCTTAATTCATCTATGTTAAGGGTTAATAAGGAAAACACATCCCCAAGGTAATTTACTTCCAATTCTCTGTATCTGTCTCATTTAAATATATTCCTCTGCATCCTACGTCATTCTTTTGAAAGAAATTAGGCTACTGTGTTATTTGATGCTGAAATGCAATCTTTTAAACTATTACCTGACATACAATTTCTAAACGCAGTTCAGAAAAGTCATCCATTTTACAATCTGTAAAGGAAACAAAACTTGGATTCTAAGCCCAAAGACGTACACCCTATAAGTAAATTTATCGTCACTCCCTCTACACAAATTTTACACAAGTCACAAGTGGTTTGTGCATTCAGTATGAACCCTGTGTATCTAAAAGGGGAAGAGCCAAAATCTCAGCTCCTGTCACTAGACAGTCCAAGAATTTAATATTATAAAAGACATTGGAACAGTGGAAGCAAATAAATAAAGCAGAAATCTGTTTCTGTTTGTTTTCTCATCTGAGTCTGGAACTGGCCCTGTTGTCATTACCGAACCAGGCTCACGAGCAAAGGCAGTTCACTCTCAAACACCTCAGCTTCCTAGAATTACTCCAGGACAACAGCCCAGCCCTGTGAGAAGCTGAATGTGTGATTTCATCTCTTTGCCCATCACCCAGATCGTTTTCTAAAGCAAGCTGTAAGCTCCTCCCCGAGAGAATTACTTTTCGCTCACCAAATCTCATTACCTTTCTTTAATAGACATGGTTTTGCTGGGTGAGTCAAGAAGGCCCTCCCCTGTCGGCGTTTTGATCTCTCCAGCAGCAAACATCGCACATGGATTCTTGCAGAGCTTCTCCTGTGGCTGTTCCGAAGAATCCTGGGGCTTCCAGGACACCGGGGCTGCGGTTTGAGCAACAGTTTTCCCAGCAGCTGTCCCCGTCTGCTCGGAAGTGGGCTCCCCAAACTCTGCCGCTGGGAAGGAAAAGAGCAGCATCAGCACTGAACTCTTCAGGCGAACGTTCTTCCAGCGATTCGCCCCCAGCAGCGCAGCTCTGGGAGTTTAAGCCGTGGGCACACGGCGGGTGACCCAATCCACTGGGATGTATGCAAATCTGCAGCACGCTACACTCGGAGAAAACCAAACTTCCCGGAGGGTTACCCACACAGCAAAATGCTTCGTGGCAATTGGTTTCTCTCCTATGTGCGAGACACAGGAAGTCAGCTTTAACCATTTACTCCCGAAGGATTCTAATTCTCCAAAACAATACTTTAACATTCAAATGCGCTATACTCACAAATGCAAACTCCTCTTATAACTTACGCTGTACTGTTTCATGCAAAAATAGAAGGAGGATGAAAGGCCCATGCAGTGTGGCTTGCTAGCCTGCAAAATAGGCGTGCAGGAAGAAACACTCTAGCGATTCAGAGACTGGGGTCAAGCCTTTCCTTAATTCCTTGTGCTTACCCAGCCTGGACCTTCGGGGTCATCTATTTCTAAAAGGGGCCACCAGAACGAACCAGCTCAGAAGGCCGTTGTGTGATTGACGTGACCAAAGTCAACAGAAACCCTATGAAGATGCGTGAAAGCGCTTCCGGTGGTTTTACTGCTGAAAACTTGATGTATCCTCTAGTCAGATCCGGGGTAGAATAGGATTCCCACTGAACTTTTAACCAGTGCTAGCTGTAAACTGCCTTTAGAACTTTGTTAAAAGCAATCATAGACACACAGGACAAATCAAGCAGAAACTAAAACCCAGTGGCTTTCTAAAGCTTTAGGGGCACTAGTCATTACCTCTTAGTGAAAACTTCCTTTTCATAACATTCTCCACCTCCACCTTCTCTTCAAAGGGCAGCCTGTCGCCCAAGTCCAAGTTTCCTTGTGCATTGGTTTTAGCCATGGAAAATTCCTTCGGTTCATCCCCAAGGTGGGTGATGGGAGGATTCGCTCGTTCCAGGCTTCCTTTTCTGGGAACGGCATATTTAGGTTCCTTATGGCTGTCTCCTTCCCTGGCTCTGTTCAGGATGGGGTAGGACACTTCTGCTTCCTCAAAGGACCCATACTTCTCCATCCCACTGTCTCGACTTGTCCAAGCTCTCTTGCTTTCTGTCTCTCCATATTCTCTCAACATTCCCTTGTTCCCGCTACTCTCTACCAAGGGCTGCCAAGCTTGCGATTTCAGAATGCTTCTAACTGGAGAGTCCGAATTTTCTATTGAAGAAGAAAACTTATAGTCAGTAGCACTTGCATTGTCGTCAGGAGGTGGCTTCGTGCGAAGATCCCCGGCATACATTGGAGCGACCGTGGATGCTACGGTAGACACCGATGTGTTCACGGCAGGTGAGAAAGGAATGAGCTTTCCACTCTGCACCTGGAAGGACACAGTTAAAAAGTAAAAAAGCTGCTTGAAAAATATCACCTATATAAATCCTGGTTTATGAATTGACAGAAGCTGAAATACTTGATTGGATGCGGTTTCACTGTTTCTCTTAGTGGAAAACCATTCCTGGACATAGTTGTATCATACGTTTCATTAAACAAAATCCTCTGGGTGAAATGCAGTTGTGCATACTATTTTTTTCTCTCCAAAATGGACTCACTCTACATATTTCCGCAAGCAAGGTATGAAAACAGAAAAAGAGCAACATACTTGGTAGAGTTATCATTTTTAGGAAGAAAGCTATCACCACATCACCTACCGGCAGCAGTTTCCTGGCAGAGCACCTTAATTACATCACTGACCTCAGAGGAATATTGCAGTGCAATAATTGAAGAACACACACACAAACTGCAATCAGACTAGAGCACACGCACCTGCTCCACCTCTCCCAGCGTGACTGGCTGAGTTTGATAGCGAGCGTTCATTCTCCTCTGTCTCATGTCTATTCTGTTCCGGGTAGAAATCGCTTTTGAGACTGGCTGGGATAATTTGTTAAACAAGGCCAACTTTTCGGCTAAGCTTAGAGTGGAGGAATCAGGTTCTCCTTGCTCAGCAAGCTCTTTGCCCTCATTTGTCTGGTCCTTGGCTAAAGCCTTTTGGTGAGCAGAGGCCTGTAATCTGAAAACAATAAAATGTCAGCAACAAAGGTACCAACAAACACAAGCCCACCGCTAAGTTTCTATGTTAACTTTCTGCCAAGTGTCACATCATTTTGCAAAGGGCTTCTTTTTCCCTAAACACATCTAGGACACAGGCAGGCAGCTGTTCAGCTACTCAGCAAGCAGAGTCGGCACAGGACACTTAGGATCATCGCTTCTACAAAGAGCAGACTCTGAGCTCTGAATTATTTCTACAAAATGAATTTCCTATTTAAGACATTGAAGTTAGCTTGGTAATACCTTATCTTAGACAGACAGGTGGCTTTGTTAGTATCCTAATAAATAGAATGAAAGGGAGTCGCAAAGCATTACCTATGGTGTATTTAGACCTCATGTAAAGACGTGGTTCAGAAGGTGGTCTTTCATGTTAAATAATTAGGAAACGATATAGTCATCTGTCAACAATGTAATAACAGAAGGTCTTGATTTTCACTTGCTAAAGACAAACGGCTTAATTTTTAAAGAGTCACTGCTTCATCTTAGCATTTACTCTCATAGGTTCCTACCAGTTTTCTAAAAGGTACTTAAATCTGCAATTTCCAGTAACCAGAGTAGTAAAGAAAATTTCAGGTGATTATAAATCCCTCCAACTGGCCAGGTCCAGTGGCTCATATCTACGGAAGGCCAAGGCAAGAGGATCACTTGAATTTAGGAGTTGGAGACTAGCCTGGGCAACATCGTGAAACCCCATCTCTACAAAAAAAATAAAAATTAGCCAGGCTTGGTGGTGTGCACCTGTGGTCCCAGCTACTTGGGAAACTGAGGTGGGAGGATCGCTTGAGCCTGTGAGGTTGAGGCTGCAGTCAGCAGCGATCAAGCCTGGGCGACAGAGCAAGACTCTGTCTCAAAAATAAATAAATGAATACATAAATCAGTAAATACATAAGTAGCTCCCTCCAACTTCCAGCTAGAAGAGAAGGAAAGCCTGAAGTCTTCACGGTCACTGTGAATCTCTAGAGGTTTTCCATGCAATACACCTTCTGCCCCTGACCAATCCAATTCTCAGATCTAGTAAAGGAAATATTCTGCCTTGACTCCTGTGAATCTCCAATGCACAGGCTGTCCCACGCCAAAGAGCAGTCAGCCTCCAAGTTCCAGGTGTATAATGAGGCCAGTGACAAAAAAGCCACCCGAGCCTCAGAGTCCTCCGTGGACCTCGTGCAGTAACCAGGAGGGCAGGGGAACCCACTTCTCCAAGAGGGCCCTGTCTTGGGTGTGCCAGCTTTATCCCCGCACTGCCATCATTTTTAGCTTTTGTGGTTTGGCTCACGTAACAGTAAAATGAAGGGATGTGACCTGGTGTAAGGACATAATTTTAAAGCACCACAATCTAAAACACGATGGTAAAACATCTATGTTTAGACAGTATAAATTGTTATTTTCCCAGTCCCAAAATATAATGGCATTGTCTCTCTATAAATTAGAAAGAGGGAGGATTATTTTCAGCATGTATTTGTATCTACAGGTGTTTGAAAAAGACTAGGTGTTATCAGCATTTCAACATTCAGATTAATGTCCCATTTTTCTTTTCTTTTTCTCTTTCTTTCTTTCTTTCTTTTTTTTTTTTTTTGAGACAGAGTCTCACTCTGTCACCAGGCTAGAGTGCAGTGGTGCGATCTCAGTTCACGGCAACCTCTGCCTCCCAGGTTCAAGCAATTGTCCTGCCTCAGCCTCCCAAATAGCTGGGATTACAGGCACATGCCATCATGCCCAGCTAATTTTTGTATTTTTAGCAGAGACGGGGTTTCACCATGTTGGCCAGGATTGTCTTGATCTCCTGACCTCGTGATCCACCTGCTTCGGCCTCTCAAAGCGCTGCGATTACAGGTGTGAGCCACCTCGCCCGGCCAATGTCCCAGTTTTCTATTAATCTTTATTAAGTGCTACAACAGTATTTAGACGAAGAACAAAATTTTTCAGGGATGACCATCATTATGAAAAACAAACAAAGCAACTGGATACATGAGTTAGTGTGATTCTAGTTCTAACACATAACATAGGCAGAGAGACGAAATGTTTCCCCACGCATGCCAGCACGTAGTTATCAGCACCTTGCGCTATGACAAAACAAAATGCCACACATTCTGAACAACTCACGTCACTGACTTGTTTGTCAAACAAACGACAGACATTCAAGACTTTAGGATGTATCTGCTGTTCGGCACCTTTGCACCGGGTGCCGCATGCATCTGTATCTGTCCAGTACCTGGCAGGCTGCACAGCACTCCTAGCTACAGTGGGGCTAGGAAGTCTCGCCATTACAGGGTGGGTGCCCCCAGAACACGAAGCAGGGATAGGTTCACTTTAAAAGGAATTGCCAAAGAGGAAACATTCATAAGGAGAGAGAAGAAAAGAAGCATTAAGGACAGCATAGTTTTACATTCAGAAACGTTAAATCAAAAATTTTAACAGAATTTTTTGCTAATTATTTTTGGGGAGAAAAAAATCACGCAAGAACTTGAAAAGCAAATACAAACTCAGGAAATAAGAGATAGCAGCTACCCAAAGCAAATGGGGTAAGAATAGGTGTTCAGAGCTGGGAGGATTCACTCTGTCTTGAGAATACTTGTCTTGGTGTTAAAAAAAATTTTTTTTTAAAAAGCAAATATTAGCCATCAAAAAATCAGTAGATTATGTCTGTGTTTTAGAATACTGTTTTCAATCTAAATTTTTTCTTTCTGTGTTTTTTTTTTTTAATTTAAAAAAAAATTTTTGGAGATGGAGTCTGACATCCAAAAAATTTTGGAGATGGAGTCAGACAGTCTAGTCTGTCACCAGGCTAGAGTGCAGTGGCATGATCTTGGTTCACTGTAACCTCCGCCTCCCGGGGTCAAGCAATTCTCCTTCCTCAGCCTCCCAAGTAGCTGGGACTACAGGTGCATGCCACCTTGTCCAGCTAATTTTTGTATTTTTATTAGAGATGAGGTTTCACCGTGTTGGCCAGGATGGTCTCGATCTCTTGACCTCGTGATCCGGCTGCCTCAGCCTCCCAAAGTGCTGGGATTACAGGCATAAGCCACTGCACCTGGCCGTCTGGACTTTTTTTTTTTTTTTTTTGACAGAGTCTCACTCTGTCGCCCAGGCTGGAATGCAGTGGTACGATCTCGGATCTCGGCTCACTGCAGCCTCCATCTCTTGGGTTCAAGCAGTTCTCCTGCTTCAGCCTCCCAAGTAGCTGGGATTACAGGCGTGCACCACCACATCCAGCAAATTTTTTTGTATTTTTTAGTAGAGACGGGGTTTCACCATGTTGGCCAGGCTGGTCTTGAACTCCTGACTTCAGGTGATCTGCCCACCTCTGCCTCCCAAAGTGCTGGGATTACAGGTGTGAGCCACTGCGCCCGGCCTCAATCTACTTTTTAAAAGTATCAGTGTTCTTATACAATCTATAGGCACATCAAGGTAGATTTATTGAGCCTTAAAATGGGATTAATTTTTCTTATATTTACTGTTTTGCTCCCATGGGTGTCTGCTTCTTATTTTACACCAGCCATTCAAATATTTTCTTTTTAAAAAAACAAACTGATTTGTAAAGATTTCCTAATGAGTGCAAGGATATACTTAGCTACAAATGCACCAAGAAACTGAGGAGCAACTGGAGGAGGAACTGCAGGCAGCTGATCTAACAGCAGGTCCATAGAACGGGGCACTGACATGGAGGCCTTTTGGGATGTCAGTAACCTAATGGGATGAACTTTTTTTTTTTTTTTTTCCAGGAAGGGTGTCTGTGTGTCCAAGGTAAGCACAAAACCAATTAACAACTTCAACAACAACAACAAAACTAGGCTGGGTACAGTGGCTCACACCTGTAGCTCTAGCACTTTGGGAGGCTGAGGTGGGAGGACCACTTGAGCCCAGGAGTTTAAGATCAGCCTGGGCAACATGGCAAAACCCCATCTCCACAAAATACAAAAATGAGCCAGGTGTGGTGGTGGGGCCTGTAGTCCCAACTACTTGGGAGGCTGAGGTTGGAGGATCAATTGAGCTCAGGAGGTTGAGGCTGTAGTGAGCCAAGATGGCGCACTGCATTCCAGCCTGAGTGACAGAGTGAGACACTGTCTCAAAAAAACAAACAACGCCCCCTCAAAAAATAATAAAAATTTTCAGTCGATTGAAGCAATGATCTCTGAATGAACTACTCTGGGAAATTAATTCTGAATATATTGAAACACGTTATTCAAAACGAACTTCCAGTTGTTTGGAAAGTTATCAAACTGCAATTTAATTTTTAGAAATTTCTGGCAATTAATCCCAGCACTTTGGGAGGCTGAGGCAGGTGGATCCCCTGAGGTCAGGAGTTTGAGACCAGCCTGGCCAACATGGTGAAACCCCATCTCTACTAAAAATACAAAAATTAGCTGAGTGTGGTGGCACATACCTATAATCCCAGCTACTCGGGAGGTGGAGGCAGGAGAATCGCTTGAACCCAGGAGGCGGAGTTTGCAGTGAGCCGAGATCCTGTCACTGCACTCCATTCTGGGTGACAGAGTGAGACTCTGTTTCAAAAAAAAAAAAAAAAAAAAAAAAAAAGAAAAGAGATTTCTGGCAATTAAGAACAAAACAAACCCGTATCTTTTAGAAGGGCATACTGGGATATTTATGGATGAAATGGTAAGACCTCTAGTGTTTGCTTGAAAATAGCACAGGAGGAAAGGGGAAGTGAATGGGACACGGGCTGAGCATCGCCGGCCAGGAGGGGGCCAGGAGCGGGTGACCGTGGAAGCTGGGTTTCATCACAGGAATCCACCAAGTTTCATGTTTCTATTTTCCGTTGTCAAAGAGATTTTTAAAACACCAATATGCAGAGACAGAAACAAAATAGAACAAAAACTCCTTTCAAGTTTTTCTAGAAGATACACATCCCATTACAGTTTAGAGAGACCACAGTAAACAAAACCCCTTAGTACTAACTTCTCTGTGGCTTTTAGCTAAACCACTTCCCCAATGCCTCATTTTCATTGAACACTCTTTAAATGTATATTTTTTTTTAAAAAAAGACATTATAGCCAAGGCTGAGAAGTCCCGTGGGCACTTACGTGGCTGCGATGACCACCTCCTCGGTGGTGATGGGCTGGGTGAGGGACCTGTCCTGCAGACGGCGTAGCCTCTGCTCCACAGCCGCATTTCTTGAGCGTCGTTTTGGAACATTTTGTTCATCAAAAGATTTTTCCATCTCCTAAGATTAGAAACATTGTGGAACCCTTATAAATTCAAGGAAAGAGCTGGGCATGGTGGCTCATGCCTGTAATCCCACACTTTGAGAGGCCAAGGAGGGAAGACTGCTGGAGGCCAGGAGTTCAGGACCAGCCTGGGCAACAAAGTGAGACCCCCCATCTCTACAAAAAAATGCGTAAATTAGCCAGGCAAGCTGGCACAGGCCTGTAGTCCCAGCTACTTGGGAGGCTGAGGTGAGAACATCACTTGAGCCTGGGAGGTTGAGGCTGCAGTGAGCTATGATCACATCACTGCACTCAAGCCTGAGTGTCAGAGTGAGACCCTATCTCTAAAAAAAATTTTTTAAATAACAAAGAAATTCAAGGAAAGGAAATGAGGGTGGTAAAAAGTCTTTACTCTGTTCTCCTACAGGACCTACAGGAGGGGTCACTAATGAGAGCCTCGTATCATTGTCAGAAGTGTACACTCATGCTGTGTCCACGAGATGGCCACAATCAGCCAAAGATTAGGAAGAAAACAACAGGTGGGCCAAAGCCGGGAGGGCCTTAGCATGCCCAGAAGTGCATGAAGTAGGCTGGGGCCACAAGATTCTCCCTCCCTAAGGCTGACAATTTTTATTTTTTTTGAGACCGGGTCTCACTATGTTGCCCAGGCTGGTCTCAAACTCCTGGCCTCAAGTGATCCTCTTGCCTTGGCCTCTCAAGTAGCTGGGATTACTGCACCCAGTAGTGATCTCTATTCAAGCACGTCAGCACGGCTTACCCTGAAAAGCAACCTCTTGGCGGCAACACTTAGCTTGGCTCGTTCATCCACCTTTTCTTCATCTGCAAAAAGCCACAAATTAAAAACCAGACATCATTAGAAAAGGTAAGTTTGGTCTCCAAAAAATCTTTCAGGGCTAACCTAGAAATCTTTGAGTACAAGAATAGGTGCACCAAAATAAGAATTGGTGGTAGTTTCCCCTGGCAGGGAGCCCATTCTTTCTGCTCAGTGAAAAGGTACTAATTTCCCTTGCAATTCAACCCAGCCAAACCAAAGCAAACTCTGTCCAAGGATTTCTACTCTAACATTAGTTCAATCGAGATTTCACGAATATATTTTATGGGGGGAATTTCTTTTATTTTTAAATAGTAGCAGCAGCACAACAAGAAGAACCTGCTCCTTTGGTTTGAATTAGTTGTTTTTATACTGGTCACTGTATGATTCTCTAACTGCGCTCAGAAAGAAGGGAAAGCTCATCTGAAAATTTCAACTAGATTTTATTATATTCACAGAATGAAAACCTGCAGCAAAGGGAGACAAGATGCTCCATCATGTTATTCTCTCAAAAAGCCAAAAACCTTATTATTAAATCCAGTCTAGATGAGACAATAAAGAAGTAGGAAAAACAGGGAAACAGGTACTTGCCATCGATAGCTGGCATTTCTGAATGTGAAGTGCACCTAGGAAAGACATTAGCAAATAATAATAAATTAGCAGGTGGGAGCAGAAGATGGAAATAAAACATCATATTGAAAGTAAAAATAAAAATGCAATTAAATTCTTTTAAGAAAAAACCTGGTAGCAATTCTAGTTGTGAAAACACACATACAGTTGTGAAGTGACACTGGAGCATGTGTGCACACAATCCCAGCCAAGTACACACCCCGTGGAGAGAGACAAGGCACAAGAACAACTTATTAAACACCACTGATGACAATTTTCTAGATAAATCTTACCATTTTGTGCAATAGTATATGACACTTTAGTTTAAAACTTAAATACAACAAGTAGACGAACATTTAGAAAATGAATATAAAATTCCTCAGTTATATTCCCTGTAAAATCTGGTGAACATGCAATCTGGAATCTAATTTAACAAGAAAGTAAAAAATATTAAAAGCATTAAATGAAGAAAAACAATATTTCTTACTTCATATCATCTGAATGCAACGTAAAATTGTGTATGTATCATAATACCACTGTAAAGGCTAACATTCTTTAAAAAGACTTTTAAATAAGCCAAATAAATAATGCTTATAGATTAGATGGAAGAATTATGGAATCACCAACATCCCATATAAGTAGCATCAAGGCCATCAGTGTGGTAAAACTCCCGTGTCATTGCCATGTTCCTGGACTAGGAAACTGCACATACACACGCCTACCTATCTGATTCCTTTCGTTCTGCTGAAGTTACAGGTTGGGTTCTAAATCTCTCGGAAGTTTTTCTACTTTCACCAGGAGAAAAATAGCGTCTTGGTTTCCGGGACCCTCTCTCCCGTTCCACACTGGTGGGCAAGCCAGGTCCTTCGGCCGACCTCTCCACCCGTGATTTGCTTTTAGAATCAAAGGGCAGAGAGTATAAGGAAGGCAAACGAAGACAGAGAAAGAGAAGACAGCAAAGGATTATGCATCTGTGTGAGTCAAGGCACAGACACCGCCAAACCCCTCTTCATGCCTCTACCATGCAGGTAAGGAAGGAGACATTCCAGAGACCCAATCCGCTACTTCCCCATTAGTAGGCAGAAGCAGAGTGGTAGTTTTTGAGCCATTTTCCACATAGTGGCCCTGCACACACTTGTGAGCTAAGCTAATATGATTCAATGCAGAACACAACACAGGTCGAGGAGTGAATCATTCTGCCAGGGACGTGCAAGTGACACAGCTGGAGGGTGTGTGAAGCATCACCTACAGTTCAGGTCTCCTGCAGGCGTTGGCAGATGCCAGGAACGCACTTCGGAGCTGGGCGACAGAGACCTTTGTGTCCAGCATGCTGAGCTCCCCATAGGGCCCTTCAGTCTTGGAGCTGGGCAGCTCCAGCTCTCTCCTGGAAGCTGGGTCCTTATACTTCAAGGCCTGGAGCTGAGGGGGGCCTGTGAAATCTGACAGAGAGCGGGTACGGACCTTGCGCTTTTTCGAGGCTTCCTTGTTGTGACCAGTTGGTTTGGCGTCTTGGGACACAGGCTCACTTTGAATGTAGAGAACCATCTCGCTCCTGCCTGTCCTCTCAGTGGGCTGGTGCTGAGCTTGAGGGGGGTGCGCCATGCTTTCCGGTTCTTTCTGATGCTCTGAGGTGACTGTGCTCACAGCAGGCTTACCAAAGTCCTCGTTTCTAGAGGGATCTTCTGGGCTTCTCACAAGCCCGTCACCCTCCAAAGCCAGTAAGGTTTTCTTGCTTTGCTCGAGAGCTTCAGTGAAGAGCACATCTTCTTCTTCTTTTTCTTCTCCTCCTCCTTCTTCTTCTGCTTTTGACTCGCAGATATGGAGAACTGGGCTATCCCTTCCATCACCTTCTAGAACCTTCAAGGGAGGAGGTTTGGGGACATTCTGGGTGGCTGATGCTACCCAGCTACACTCAGATACATTTTCTGGGGTTTCTGGCGTCACCAGCTTGGCGGTGTGACCGGTATCCGCGGGTTGGACATAGCCACGGATTGGCCGTCGTGCAGAGCCTGCTGCCTTGCTGGGGACCCTATCAAAGGCCGAGTGCTCGGACTGAAATGACAGGTAATGGACTGGCGCTGGCTGGTGTCTCCTCTGAGTTATGGACTCTGAGGCGAGTTCAGGGCTGTTTCGAGCACTTTCCTCTTTCACCAATTTTTCTCTAACTTTAACTCTTTAAGAAAGAAAAAGGATTTAAGTTGCAAAGTGCGGTAACGGCCTCGCAGAAGGAAAGCAAGCGTAGATCCCAGATTACCAGCGAATGGAAACCGACCCCAAGAGAAAATAACTTGTGAAAAAGCATTTTGGTGTCTAATGTCAACTACTTGTCAGATGATCCTAAGTTGAGTTTCCAATTTGTATATGTATGCCCAGGTGGTGCAAAACTAACTGTAACCCTTGTAAAAGCTGGCAGGGGTCAGATGCTATCCTGGGAGAGAATGGGTCCCTTCTGACCAAATAAATACCCAGAAGCCACAGAAAAATGCATTAATATACACCACCAGTATGCATTAGGGCACAATGAGGCTGGTCCCTTGAATCAGGAAGCTTTCCTCACGCACAGGCCTGGAACACGGACTGTGGGGGAAGGTTCCTGGCATACAGACACCTATTGACCAAACGTTGTAATTTCATTGCCTCCTGAAAATGTAAGGGCACTCACGATTATTTACGCTTTTCATTTAGTTCAAGATACAACAACCGCCTCTCTTTTAAAGCACTCAATTAGACATTCACAAGCTTTTTCATGCAATGCAGAGTATATTCATTCATTCAGAAGGCACGTGGCCAGTTTGGGCATCATTATGAATAATTCTAGCGCCAAAAGAATGTTAGAGAAAAGATAGTTGCTGACAGAATTAATGAAGTGAACATTTCCCACCACCATCCCCCTCTCCTGCTGTTATGCTCTTAGTCAAAAACGAATCCCAAAAAAGCTGCCGGGCCCTGGGGCTCATGCTTGTAATCCCAACCTTTTGGGAGGCCTGGGCAGGAGGATCATTTGAGGCCAGGAGTTTGAGACCAGTTTGGGCAACATAGTGAGATCCTGTCTCTACAAAAGTGAAAAACAATAGCTAGGTGCAGTGGCGTGTGCCTGTAGTCCCAGCTACTTAGGAGGCTGAGGCAGGAGGCCCACTGGAATCCAGGAGTTTGAGGCTGCAGTGAGCTATGATTGTACCACTGCACTCCAGCATAGGCAACAGAGAGAGGCTCTGTCTCTAAAAAACAAAAGTAAAATAAAAAATAAAGAGAGATTGCTCCAGTTGTTTCTAAAGATATTCAAATATCTGAGAGCAAAACTGGCATCCTTTTCAAAAGCTACAGACCTTTTTCCATTACTGCAAAACAAAGCAAGAGCTCTGACCGTGGGGTGGGGTCGGACCTCTGCTCAGATCCCGGCTCAGTCAGATTGGCCTGGGTGGTGCTGGGCAACTCACCTGCCCTAAGTAAGCCTCAGTTTCTTCACCTTTTAAATGGAAATAATAGTGACATAGTGTAATATGACATTTGCAAAGCACATGGCTTAGTGCTGAGCAAAGAGTAAACATTTATTAGTGTTATCTAGTTCTTATTTTTGCTTTTTGAAGTACCATGTAGTGGGAAAGGAGACATAATTCCAACTACTTGAGAATGGAAAAATGACAAGTGCACCCTGCTAAATTTGATAAAAACTCCTATTTTTTTTTTTAACATAAGAGGCAGGGCATCTATATATGTGTCATTAAAGGAAAATCCACACAGACACACATATAGGTGGTGACTATGAACAACTCAGGAAAAGAAAACATTCTGAGTTGTTATTTTGCTCAGAAACGAGGCAGTGTTGGAGTTTTTCATACTTAAAACTTTTGTTAATCAAAAGGAGACTGAAGCGCGGCTCCAGTTCTCCTGTGGAATGCGCACTTCTGATCACAGACAATCTGCATGTTGTCCTCAGCCGAGAACAAAGTGACTGTCAGAAACTCTGTGTGGGGAGCTTTGTCCTTCCATGACTTATTCATTCTGACTCCTTCCGCCTCTCCCTGCCCCCAGTCTTAAAAATGAAATGATAGGAGGTTTTGTTTGCTTTTAAAACCACATGCCCTAAATTTAACTGTTGAAAATTAACTTCTGGTTTAGAGATGAGGAGATATGAAAGCAAGGAGGTTGGAAGGGCTGGGAGCAGTGGGGAGTTGAGCAGACGCAGGCTGGTGAGTGTGAGTCAGCTCAGGAAAGCAGCCCAGGGCCTGGCTGGGTGCTCACTACTGCCCCTCACTGGCCAGTCCTATGTGAGTTGGTGAGAAGGAAAAAGCAAAAAGGTCAAGGAAAAGGTTTGTCAATCAAGAAAGATTGAAAAAGAAGGGGAAGGAGAGATACTATCAGCATGGATTAGGGCAAGTGGAGGAGAAAAGCAAATGATTTGAAAGTAACTTCCACATGATTTTCAAGTGCACTGGTATTAAAAAAGGGCAAGAGGAGAGTGAGTGTTAGCTGATGTGTGGAACCGCAGGTCAGGCGGGAAGAAGCAACACTCATGCACGCACACCCCAGAGGCCGGCGTGCGGGTACCTGGACGGCCAGTTGATAAGTGAAGGTGTGTCCCCTTCGGAATCTTTCTGGAGAAACCACTCATGTTTGGGTTTCCCTGTACTATTGTGTACAAAAACAAAACCAGATAATCTCTATTAAAATGTCAACACATACACAGACTTTACCATAACTTAAAACCTAAAGGCTGATTTTTATTAAGAATAATCCTCACTTATAAGTGGGAGTTAAACATGGAGTACGCATGATCACAAAAAGGGAGCAGCAGACATGAAGGCCCACCTGAGGGAGGAGAGGGGCAGGAGGACAGGGATTGAAATACAACTTGTTGGCTGCTGTGCTTATTACCTGGGTGACAAAATATTTCATACACCAAAGCCTTGTGACAATTTACCTACATAAGAAATCTGCACATGTACCCCTGAACCTAAATTAAAACTTAAAAAATATAAACAAATATAAATATTATAGGAAAAAAAAGAATAATTCTGGCTTTTGAAAATGTATAAGCACATTTTGCTATAGAGTTTATATTCACTTCATGGAGTTTCCAGGACATGTGGCTCACTACTAAAATCAAGAGGTAAAAATAAATGTATCTAAGGCCATTAAATCACGTGTTTTCACAAGTAATTTTAAATTATTAGAAAGGAGTCAGTTGGCGGGGTGCAGTGGCTCACATCTGTAATCCCAGCACTTTAGGAGGCCGGGGTGGGTGGATCACCTGAGGTTAGGAGTTCGAGACCAGCCTGGCCAACATGTTGAAACCCCGTCTCTACTAAAAATACAAAAAATTAGCCGGGTGTGGTAGTGTGCACCTGTAATCCCAGCTACTCGGGAGGCTGAGGCAGGAGAATTGCTGGAACCCGGGAGGTGGAGGTGGCAGTGAGCCGAGATTGTGCCATTGCACCCCAGCCCAGGTGACAACAGCAGGACTCGGTCTCAAAAAAAAAGAATGGAGTCTGTTATAGTCACACTCTGGCCTCAAATACCAGGCAATTCTCTTGTAAGCAGCTGACTAAAAGTAAAAGGTAATTTAATTTCCATGAATTTTGCAGTGGCACATTTGTAAATAGCCTAATATAAAAATAGCATCCACGTAAAACAACACATTTCAAATAAAGAAGATAATTAAAATAAATAAAAATAAAATAAAAAATAAATGAGATCACATTTTTAGTTACTATTACACATTTTCCTTTTATAATTATCACTGAATAATGTGACCAACACAAGAGTTACAAGTACTAATTCAGGTCCATTCTGCCCATATTTATTGAGCTCCTAGTGTGTCCAAGTAATGAGCTAAGGAACGACGAAAATGAATCATAAATCAACATAGCCGTTAAAAACCTTATACCGCAGGTAGGCAAGGTCATATATAATTCGCACATTCATTCCTCAACACACGACTGAGTATGATGCCAAGCAGAATGTGAATGAGTAATTACACCAGGCTGAAGGTATTTTAGAGAAACATCATGGGTAAGGACAACCTTGTTTTAACAATGTAAAGCAAGTCATAGGAGGAACACTCAGATTACTGCCCTGCCTCCTCTTACAATGTAGGGGAAAAAAGGAAATTCTACAGGCTAGTTACAATGTTTACCAGCTCAAAACTTTATGGGCCCATCTGCAAGAATTTCTCAGCACCAGGCTGGAAACACATTGCAGCTCAAAAAGCAATTTCTAAAAGAAAATAAGAGTTATAATCCACTTAATTTTCTAAAATCATTTTGGTTTGAGTTTTAGTTGGAGGGGACAGGCAAGTATCTGGAACCGCTATTGTACATCTTGCTGAACCACTGACCTCTGTCTCAGTCTGGGCTTGGACTGATCTGTTTCTCCAGTAAGATCCTCCGGCCTTGCTACTCCTAAAACTATCACCCCACCTCCCAATCCTCTGCATCACATCAATTTTGCCCACAGCAAATAAAAAGTGAAGCTGTATCTAGAGCCATTTCATTTCCAACTACAAAGGGTCCAATTTCTCAACTTTTATTTGATGGGAAGAGTTTGGCACATCACCCGCAGCCAGGAACGAAGGCAGCGCAACTCAGTCCAGCGTGCAGAGGGAAGAGGGGCCAGCAGACGCCTGCTGTTGGAAATGACATCAAGTTCCTATAACGAATCTGCCGCCTTCACGGGGTTATGTTTAGGCTGAACGCTTTCTGTATAACAGAGGGCTTTGTAAACGAAGTGCAGTACAACTTTTTGAACATGACCTTCACTGGCAAGAATAAAACTTGGTCAGCATCACCATCAAACTCCATCAGGGGCTTGTGGAAGCATGTTGGGTCAGTATTTATAAAATGGAAATCCCACACAGACACAGGGGACTTGCCGGGCTGCATTTGCTTGTTACACCTGAGATATGGAACCAGTCAAAAACCAAAGGACTACCGCCAGGGTGGTGAATACTCAAAGTCTGAGTATATAGACAGTCTCAGACTTACAATGTAAGATTTATTGACTTTAGGATGTTGTGGAAGCGATAGGGATTCAGGAGCGCTTGTGCTTAGAATTGTGAATTCTGTTCTTTTCCTGGGCTGGTGCTGTGTGGTGTGACGCTCCCCTGCGATGCTGGGCAGAGGCAGTGAGCCGCCGCTCCCAGATTGCCACCAGCCACACAGCCGTGGGGGGAACGACCCGTCCCCACAGTGTGCTGCATGGCCAGATGGCTCTGTCCAAATCCAAGCTAATGTGAGTGTTCTGAGCATGTCTGAGGTAGGTTGGATGTATTAAATGCATTTTTTGACTTAATGTTTCCTTTGTTTTTCTGACTTACAATATTTTCAAGTTATGATGCATTTATTGGGATGTGACCCCATCGTAAGTTGAGGAACATCTGTAAAATAAATCCGAATGTATGTAATAAGAAACAAACAGGCCAGGTGTGGTGGCTCACGCCTGCTGTAATCCCAGCCCTTTTGGAGGCTGAGGCGGGAGGATCCCTTGAGGCCAGGAGTTCGAGCCAGCCTGAGCAACATAGCAAGACTCTGTCTCTATTTAAAAAATTAAAAAGTTAATGAAAGGTGGTGGCATGCGTCTGTAGACCCAGCTACTCAGGAGGCTGAGGCACGAGGATCCTTTGAGCCCAGGAGTTTGAGGCTGCAGTGAGCTATGATTGCACCACTGCACTCCAGCCTGGGAGACACAGTGAGACTCGGCCTCTAATAATAAATAAAAAAATAAATAACAAATGTATGTGAAGGTGTCATGCCTAGGACATAATAAGCCTTTTAAATGTTTTTCTTATTTTCTTCCTTCTTCATAGTCAACACAGTAATGAAAGTTTACAAATTTCTCTTTTTATGTTTTGAAGACATAATACTTAGGAGACCCAATTCAGAAGTCATGCGATTTTCAGCAGAGTGAGTCCAGCCTCACTAGGAGGGCCTGAGTTTGTCTTTAGTACATTTAAAGCAGGAGTGATCTAGAAAAGCATTTCTCCAAGTAAGGGTTTCAGGATCCTTGAGGTTGGCTATGACACATATTTGGGTGAGGTTATCTGCCATACAAAATGAAAATGCGAGAGGGATGAGGAGAGGTCTAAATCAGACACCAACGGTGCACAGGCTCTCCTGGGCACTGCGAAGTGATGATCTCACAGAATGCAGCCACTTCTGAGTCGTGCAGCAGCATCTATACTTTGGTCACTCCCTTCTTCCGTCTCCCACTTCCCCCATCAGACTTCTTAGCTGAGTTCTCCTCCTCACCCCCACTACACAGAGCCCCAGGTGCTCTTGACATTTCAGCTTGGATGTCTAATAGACGTCTTATATTTACATGCCCAGAAAATGAACTCTTAACTTCCCTCTGTCCCAGCTTGTACTGGAGTCTTCCCTATGCCAAATCCCTGCTTCGAGCTGCCTTGGCCAAAAAATTGAGACTCACGTTTTACTCCTCTGTTTCTTTCAAACCCCACCCCTACCTCATCAGCAAGTTCTCCTGGTTACCTTCAAAATATAACCTCTTTCCACCACCTGTGCTGCCATCATTCTAGTTCAAGCCACCACCGTCTCTCACCTATGTCACCAGGATGACCCCCTCATTATTCTACCTGGTTTCATCCTGGCCCCCTAAAGTCTATCTTCCGCTTAGCAGCCAGCGTAATACTTTGAACTGTAAGGCAGATGGATCATTCCTCTTGTTGAAACCCTCCTATGGCTCCACATATCAAGTAGCGCCAAACCCAAAGCCCTTGCGGTGGCTCTGAGGCCCTCCCCGATCTGTGGTCTCACTAACATCACCCCTACCGCCCGCTCCGTTACAGCCCTCTCTCCTCACTAGGATGTGACAGCCTCTGGAGAGAGAGACTTCGTTCATGTTCATCTCCTCCGCACTCAAAGCTATGTGTGGCGAACAGCAGGTCTCAGATGCTCATGGAATGGACGAACTGGTGAATGACAATCTCCACAGCGACTCTATGAGGTCTTCTCATCCCCACTTCATAGATGCAGACGGTGAGGTGCAAGGGAAAAGGACATTAACTGCCCACAATCACACAGCTGGTAACAAAAGGATGGGGCTCGGACCCAGTGCAGCAGGAACCCCCAGCCTGCACCTTCCAGCCTTCCAGAGCAACAAGCTTCCACATTCTGGAAAATGGCTGCTTCCTTGGCTTGAATGGGTAAGAATGAGGTTGGGATGCCAGTGTTCATGGACTCCAAGGTTAAGCAAGGAAGACACCAAGAACTTCCCGGTCACAGCCACAACCCTGACCGGATGTGGATCTCTCTCTAGTGCCGGTTCCACCGTCAGCAGAATTACCCGATTACCTATGAATTCTGCAGAACCCAATTACCTTCTTCCTTTGTTTCTCCAATGAACAGCATAAAAATCAATGGAGTCAGGCATTGGAAGGTTGTGGACTGAGCTTTCCACCTCGGAGCAGCACAGCCTGATCATAATACTGAGAGGTTGGCAAAGCGATGCCCAACTCGATTTTAAAATATATCATCCATCAAAGTACAAAACTTACTTCAGGGGTGCAGAGGGCATTGTTTTGGAGGATAGTAAAATAGCAGGTGAGTTTTTTAAAAAACATGAAGGAAAAAAGAGATCACATCTGAATTATGGTGGTTATTTTTCTCTTTTATTTTCTCTTCATTTCTTTTAATCTTGTGTGACGTTATTTCATGAAGTCTTGCTTAATTATTTTTGATAAATTAAGTTTGCTTAAGAAATTAACAGTGGGAGATTTGCTTTATACAACCTAATGAGCTGAACACAGGATACTGTGAGGATATACCAGTCTTTGCACATGGAGTCAAGAATCAGTTCTGGTAGACAGAGGCACAAAGGATCATGGAAATGTTTCCTATCCTGACTGGGATAATGGTTATACATTTACCAAACTCACCAACCTGCATCCTTAAAATCTGTGTATCTGATGCAAATTATACCTCATTTAAAAAATATGTCATCATTGGGTTACAGAGTAAGGACTTCTTTTTTTTTTTTTTTTTTTTTTGAGACGGAGTCTCACGCTGTTGCCCAGGCTGGAGTGCAGTGGCGCGATCTCGGCTCACTGCAAGCTCCGCCTCCCGGGTTCCCGCCATTCTCCTGCCTCAGCCTCCTGAGTAGCTGGGACTACAGGCGCCTGCCACCGCGCCCGGCTAATTTTTTTTTTTGTATTTTTAGTAGAGACGGGGTTTCACTGTGGTCTCGATCTCCTGACCTTGTGATCCGCCCGCCTCGGCCTCCCAAAGTGCTGGGATTACAGGCTTGAGCCACCGCGCCCGGCCGTAAGGACTTCTTTAGTACTGAGAATGTAGCATTTTCCGGGGGCAAAAACAGGATAAACATGTGAGATAACCAATTTCTTCCAGTCTCCCTTTGAGCTCATCTCAGTGAAGGCCCGAATGCTGTAACCACAGCCCAGAAAGGAGGGAGGGAAGAGATATGTGCAGATGCACAATTGTCAGAAAATGCTGGAATCTGAGGAAGGTGCGAGGCTGGACTGGCATCCCCTCATCTCCTGATTTGAACCACCACTCCTAGAATAAGGTAAATAGGGACTTGACAGCTTTCATCATAAGACTAGACTAGAATCAGCCTTTCAGGGCTGTGGACTCAGTTCACAATGCTCCACAAGTGGCCGATGATTTTCTGCTCGCTTATCACGATTTGCATTTACTGTTTAATAATATTTATGAGCAGCCTGACTCAGACCACATACAAGAACCCCAATCCCAGACAAAGTAGAAAGAGCCTTGTCAGATAAACAAGTGCTGCTCACAGTGTGTTCCGCCGATCGGTGTCCCTGCTCCATGATTAGATAAAAGGCTCGCACCGGAAGGGAAATTAACAACATCACTAAACCTGCTGTGTAGTTCAGCTGACATTTTCTTCACAACATGATTTTCTTAATGAAGGAAACTGTACATAATTTACATTCAGGCGCAAGTGTCTCATAGGTTGTGTGCTGATAAACAGTTTGCAGATTGGCTATGTCGAACAGCATTGCTATAGTTTGATGATACTTTAAGCAAACAGAAAACAGCAGAATATTCATTCAAAAATGATTTTCTAGGCCACTTGAAATTGTTGGATATCCCAGTTGTAGTGAAGGAGATATGAAAATGACTAGGGCAAGGTATCTGCCCATCTCTTAAAACTTCTACTAAAGTAATGCTATCACTGCAATCATCCTTACCAGACTTACAGAAGAGCTTAATACCAAATTCGCAGTGCCGTGTCTGCAAAAATCCTTACGAAATTACTAAAGTCCACTTCTGAATATGACAGCCATGATCTAGGGTGCTTAGCATTTGGTGTCTTTTTTTTTAATTTTTAATTTCTGTGGGTACATAGTAAGTGTATGTATTTATGGGGTACATGAGATGTTTTGATGCATGCAATGTGTAATAATCACATCATGGAAAATGGGGTATCCATCCCCTCAAGTATTTATTCTTTGTGTAACAAACAATTGAATTATACTTTTAGTTATTTTAAAATGCACAATTATTAGACTATAGTCGCCCTGTTGTGCTATCACAAAGCAGGTCTTATTCATTCTTTCTAACTATCTTTTGTACCCGTTAGGTGCTGGACATTTGACTATCCTTCCTACGATATAGGGTGGCTGTGAAGTGGCATCTGTGGGACTCCTCATTTGGCTCATGACCTCTTTCTCCTCTTTTCCCTTCTAGCACAATCATCAGCAACCCAGAAGCCAAACTAACATCGGGGCTCCCTTTGCTAAGCTGAGCCAAGCTCCAGCTCTGATGTCTCTGGGAAACTCACAATACGATAATGGGAGCAGACTGGTGCGAGAGTCTAAACACCAAAGAAAGTGGAAGTGACTCCAAAAATGGTCCCAGTTTCTAGTAGCCCATTTATCCCTAGTGTTCCATTACTGGAACGCTAAGCATGTGGGAGTTATTTATATTCTACAAACATCACCAAGGTCTGATTGCAAAAATTAAAAAAATTGCAACCTCAGGCATACATGGGTTAAGGAGAGAGAAGTTACCAAAAAAACAAAAAACAACCTGGAAAGGTCAAGAAAGCAGGGCAGATGGGAAGGTGGACTCTTTTCTGGACACATTTGTCAGGGCCTCTATTAGAAAGAGATACCCAGATGTAATCTGACCACTGCAGGACGCAGGGGAACCATTGCCTACCTGTGCTATTGGCGACTCACTTTCATTAATGTCCCCCAAGATTGGACTAATCACTTTGGCAGTCATATAAAGAACTTCCTGTCAACTAAAACCCCTAGGTATGTTTCCCATGAACTGCTGTTAAATCAGGTTTCCACAATCTTGAACTTGTGCACTGATTTTTTCCCCATCTAAATACAGAACTTTATTAAATTTCACCTTGTTAGTTTCTAACCATTGTTCCAGGTACACGTGCTCTCTTGCCTATATGATCCTGTTCTCTCTCTCCCCCTCCTTCTTACTTCTCTTCCCCCTCTTCCCCCTCCAACTCTGTCCTCATCCCTCTCTTTTAGTCATCAAACTTATTTACAATCCCTCCTCCAGAAATCTGATCTAAATACATGCATTTATATGCGTGTATTACATATGGTGCTTAAAAAGCCTTGTTCTCATAAACAAACAGATGATTTATTTTGTGGAATCTTGGGGTGAGCCAACCCTTCACAGGGCAGAGGTCACCTACAAGGGGAGAGGCTTACAGGGTTACGGGGGACCAGAACAATGAAGTGATGACTTCAGGTGTATCAGAACTGTTTTGATGAAGCAACTGGCTGGCAGGGAATTATATTACCAGGAAATAATAACTCACTCCAAGTTTTCATAAAGGCCAGGGGTTGCCCTTGCGTTGTATCCCCAAGTATATAATAGTATATAATGATCAGCTTTAACTCCCTACAACTCCCAAGGGTCTACAGACTAAAAAGTGCTTCCTGTTACCAAAGTGAAGTCAAATCCAGCACAGTCAAATTAGTTTCACCATGTGGGTGTCCAGCTCTAATTATATACCAGCTTCTAATTATAAAACGTTAAGAATGGCTATTAATTTCTGAATCTCATTAAAATTAACAGTTAATTTGCTAAAAGTCGCTTGTTTGGAAAAACTGCTAATGACTGTTCTGCAGATACGCACAGGTACAAAATCTGCAAGGACACAGGCTCAAGGACAAAATTTTGCATTTAAAATCTCACACTCCTTTGAGTTTTCAGCTAGTGTACATAGTAGCTAGGGTTTGAGAAGATATATTTATATTTAGTCCAATGAATAGGAATTGTCTGCCAGGCCCCATGGCTCACGTGTGCAGTCCCAGCACTTTGGGAGGCCAAGGCGGGTGGATCGCTTAATGCCAGCAGTTCCAGACCAGCCTGAGCAACATTGTGAAACCCCGTCTCTACCAAAAAATACAAAAATTAGCCGAGCATAGTGGCGTGCACCTGTTAAGTCCCAACTACTCGGGAGGCTGAGGCAGGAGGAACGCTTGAGCCCAGGAAGTCAAGGCTGCAGTGAGATTGTGTCACTGCCCTCCAGCCTGGGCAACAGAGCAAGACCTTTTCTCACAAAAAAAAAAAAAAAAAAAAAAAAAAAAAAAAGATAATAAGAATTGTCACTTGCCAATAAGAACAGGATGAAATGAAAAAAAAGAGGGAATGACTTACTCATCTATTTTAACAGCTGGGATTCTAGAGTATGGCAGGGAGCACAGGTGTTTGGGGGTACAGGGACTAAAAGGTGAAGCCAATTCCATTCCAGTAATAGAACAAGCTGTTAGGAGGACCTAGAGGTCTGTTCTTTAGAGAGTGGCTCCCAAGATATATGTTTCTCCGTGATGCGCTGTCCTGAATCCCGCAGCCCGTGTCAGAAAACCTGCCTGCTAGTGGACACGGGAGCGTGGAAGGTCAAGCACGATGCTCTCCTGCAGACACCTCTCTCAGTGCATGGAAACAGAACACTGAGCCAAGAGAGCTTGAGGCTCTGGAGTCAGTTTTTAGACTAAAACCTCTCATCGGGAGATGAGCAAATGCAACCAGAAATAAACTCCATGTGCCTAGCACAAGCCTCTTCCTTTCTTAGTGACTCAGGCTGCACCGTGTCAAGGTGTTGCAGAAGCTGCATTCCAGAGGGTGCCCTGATCTATTTCCTGAGCTGATCCAGAGCTCTCTGGCATCCATGGGAGCCCTGCCCAGACTGTCATCCACCAATGGCAACTCTCCCAGGGGTCCAATGTCAGCCTCAGCTCTGCATGAAAACTCCATATCGTGTTCTGACTACTAAGGACACAATTTGCTAAGGAGAAAGGAGTGGTGAGGGGCTGCAGTACAGTAATGACAAACAAAACTAACGAACGAGGGTTTTCTAGAGGGGATCACCACTAGAAAATGAGGTCTACCGGCAGGGCGCCATGGCTCACGCCTGTAATCCCAGCATTTTGGGAGGCCAAGGCAGGTGGATCACTTGAGGTCAAGGGATCGAGACCATCCTGGCCAACATGGTGAAACCCCATCTCTATTAAAATTGCACAAATGAGCTGGGCGTGGTGGCACATGCCTGTAATCCCAGCTACTCGGGAGGCTGAGGCAGGAGAATTGCTTGAACCCAGGAGTTGGAGGTTGCAGTGAGCCAAGATTGCACCACTGCACTCCAGCCTGGTGTCAGAGTGAGACTCCATCAAAAAAAAGAAAGAAAGAGAGACAGAAAGAGAGAGAGAGAGAGGGGGGGGGAGAGAGAGAGAGAGAGAGAGGAGAGAGAGAGAGAGAGAGAGAGAGAGAGAAGAGGGAGAAAGAAAGAAAGGAAAGAAAGAAAGAAAGAAAGAAAGAAAGAAAGAAAGAAAGAAAGAAAGAAAGAAAGAAAGAGAAAGAAAGGAAGGAAGGAAGGAGAAAGAAAGAAAGAAAATAAATGAGGTCTACCTTCCATTTCACTCTCTTTGCCAGTCACATAGTTCCCTGAGAGCAAAGAGTGACATATGGATGCTTAGCAAAGGTAGCAGCAGGACTGAAGACAGTGAGTTTCTCCACTCATAAAAGTAACAAACACAGCACATTTCCTTTACATAGATACATGAGATGCATAAAGTAACAAATTCAACAAGAGCTTTGGATTCGGAATTTCTAGTAGTAGCAGAAGTTTAAAAATCTGAATAATCCATAGGACCTAAATTCCTTTTAATTTTATTCTAAAATTCACAGTGGTGGAATTAACAAAGAATGGTTCATAATCAGTAACACTACCTCTCCTGCAAATAATACCATTTCTGAAATTCCAAGTTTACAGGTTTGTAACAGTTGGAGAGTGGGGCTGGAAGTATCTTATTATTTTCTACTTCACTTATTTCGTTACTATGTGTATTCTTAGTTTTCTTCAGAGCAATGTGTCCATCTGAATTCCCAGGCATCTAACAGAATTTCTGAGTTAAAGATCTGTAATATCAACTAATCAATTAACCAATTTTAAAAAAATCTTCTTTATCATATAAATTGAATACTAAAGAATTATAAAATAAATGTATTACTCAGGTAAATATTGTCCTAAATACTGTTATTTTACCTATAATGCTTAATGAGTATAGTATAGTGAAGTATGAGAATTAATGATTATTCTGTATATATGCACAGGTGTGTACAGGTGTTAGTGTACATGAGCGCATTCAGAAACAGCTTTGGAGATGGGACTCACATCTGAATGTTTAGGACACTATAGGTGGTCTTTTGATGGTATATTCATGAGTGTCATTGTATTCATATTTAAATAAGACAGCCTCTTGCTAGCAAGCACAGAACAAAATGATTAAATGGGAAGGAGTTGATTCAGAGATGCAACAGCCAAAGTTTGGCAGAGCTAGATGATGGCAGAGTGCAGCAGTGAGAAAAATACTCCATTTTAGTGACAGAAAAAATCCATAAAAACCCACAGCATTAAACATTATTTATGGATACTTTTTCTCTTCACTTGTTAATTTTAAAGTTTTCGGTGACATGTTTCCATGTCAGATGACATTATTATTTTCACATACAGTTATTTAGGTCACCAAGGAGGTTTCTTTTGTTACTGTTTTGGGTTACAATGTATTTTTTTTTTTTTGGTTCATCTTACTTCCCCCTAAGCAGGAATCAGAAAATGACTTTCTGAAACTTGAATTTCCTGGTTCTAGATAAAGACTATCGAAGCAGAATTTTAATCCTTTGTAAATCCATTTTTACAAGCTGAATCACTGCTGTCATTACAATGTAAATCTTAACTGTTTTTAATGTCAGATTTGTCACACATTTTCCAACCCTCTTTATGTAAATACATCCCAGGTATTTTCCTAATAAATACACAAACTAATTTGGGTTTCTTTGCCTATGAATCATAGAATTGTATACCTTAAATGGCTTAGAAAAGAAGGTATGCACCTCTTCTAGAAGTCCT
Organism: Macaca mulatta; assembly: GCF_049350105.2. Classification (NCBI taxonomy): domain Eukaryota; kingdom Metazoa; phylum Chordata; class Mammalia; order Primates; family Cercopithecidae; genus Macaca; species Macaca mulatta. Next base: position 30,888,503 of record NC_133414.1, read on the forward strand.
TACAATTTCTTAATTCTTTTAAGTCTTTTTCATGAAAGTAAAGTGCTGTGAAGCTAAGGCTTGGCTTATGAAAACTTCTAGGTAATATGCATCTTCAAAATAACCTATAAAGAAGTCGCTTTATTTTGTTACAGGCCTAAATATGTCGACAGTGCTTTTTTCTAGGTCTTAAGACAAGTTATATACATTTTTTAATATTAAGATTTTAACTCATACGAAATATGAAGTATCCTGTCCTTTTATCTGGGATGCTCAACAAAGTCTTAATTACTATTATAACTGATTTAAAATCTTACTGAGAATCTATCATACGTGATCTAGGTGACTAACTCACATACCGTGATAATGACTTCAACAGCTGCCATCATGTGGCAATCTGAAATTAGATTCCTCATTTCTTTTAAACCAGTGTAATTATATATCTCTAATATTCTTTTTAAATTGGAGTCTGCTAGGTTCTTTGTCCTACTTGCAACACACAGGAAGAACTTCCTTTGGTAGAGAGTAACTAAACCAAGAACATGGTTTCTATGATGAAATGCAAATTCTCAAACAAAAACCTTCTTTTCAAAATATGAGACAGTACTCACAGTCCCTACATTTCCAGTAGTTAAAGCGAAAGGCTGAACAAGCGTGCTCAGAATGGATCCTTGGGATCTATGGTATTTAATTCTGTTGGAAGCTGATCTCTCTAAATATTTCAGTCTGGATCCTTGAGTGTGCAATGACAGGTCTTTGGGTTAATACATTTCAGTACCACAAGGGTCTGCTTCACATTTGTTCCTGCCACTTAGAGATGACCAGGTGTGCACCCCTGTGTCCCAATGGGAAACAAATAAGGGTGTTTCTCACATATGAGTCTTTTTCTTTCAGAATGAATCTCCCTGACCTTAGGTTCTCATCCCTTCTCAATTCGCCTGGGAAGTTATTGCTTGTTTGAACTGAAAAATACAGTTAAGATCCACCTAGACAATTATCCCAAATCTTTAAGCAGGACAGTTAAGTAAATTGCATTTTTAATATGGTCATCACGGTTTTAAAATTTAAATTTGGAAGTAAACATATATTCTCTTCTGTCATTTGACTTTCTCATTTCATACCGTTTTCAATTTCTCCAAATGGGAGCTGCTCTTATCTTGAGTGGATCCTTTTACACAGTGGTTTTTCTAATGGCTGATCTTTATAATGCAGGGTTCTCACACATATCTGTGTCCTAGTATGTGATATATTTACAGAACGAGGCAGTCTAGCTCTGTTCCGTGTATATTGCAGTGATACTTCTGTGCCCTGCGCTGAGATGCTTCCACTGGTTAGTGGTGCTGCTTCTGCTCTGTGATTCTAACCACAGCAACAGAAGCCATCACCAACAATCATCAGTCTCTGATATGATTACAGAAAAGCCGTGAAAAGATAAACTATGAAATGGGGGTGAGACATCCAGCAAGAGGGTCCTGAAGTGAGGAGTCCATGAAAGTGTCCCCATGATACTTGTTCAATTTGTTTTTAAAAAGAACATAAGAAACATACAAACAGAAAGAACACGAGGCTTCCTGCTTTGGTAGAACCTGTTTTGACACGGCCAAAATGTAAGAATCTTAGGGCAGGTACGGTATCGTGTCCATTTTAGTGAAACAAGAGACTCTCCTGTTCGACCTCCCAATGCCGGTAATCCCAGCGCATTGGGAGGTCGAACACGAGAATCTCTTGTGGTCAGCCTGGGCAACATAGTGAGACCCTATCTCTAAAAAAAAAAAAAAAAAAAAAAAAAGTAAAAATTAGCCAGACATGGTGGCATGTGCCTGTGATTCCAGCTACTTGTGAGGCTGAGGCAGGAGGATTGCTTGAGCCCAGGAGTTCAAGGCTACAGCAAGCTGTGATCGTGTCACTGCCCTCCAGCCTGGGCAACGGAGTGAGACCCTGTCTTTGGAAAAAAAAAAAAAAATCATATACCATGATATTTCTCCAATGAGCCTCGACCTCCACAAGATGCTAAGAATACCCAAACCCTATCACACAGAGAGGCAAAAAGAAGGTATTCTCCTGCCTTCAGGGTGGTTATCGTGGGCTGGATGCTTACCTGGGTCGGGCCTCAGGGGACAGCTGTGGGTCACCGAAGGAGGGGCTGCGGGAGGCCGCCTGCTGCAGGGAGGAGCTGTGCATGTGCTTTGGGGACCGTGGCACTTCGGTGAAGGAGGAGTCTCGCCCAGACAAAGAGAAGGTTGAGGAACTCTCTGCTGCTGGGGACAGGTCATGGGCCTGCCGGGTGGCACTCAGCTCTTGACCTCGTCTTTGGTTTTCTATGTTCAGCAGCACCTCCGGGTCGGAAGCACCGTCACCCCCACGGAGGGCATAGTCCTTGGATTCACCTGCACAGGTCTTGAGCCCCATTGTCTCGGTCCTGGGGTACGGAGAACTCGCATCTCTGCTTGACTCTTCCTGTTTGTCACTTTTTCCTCCTCGTTTTTCGACAGCATCAGGCTCCTTCCTGGACTTGGTATAGCGGGATAAATACTCAGAGTCGGCCTCAGGATCCAGGGTCAGCCCGTATTTCTCTGCCAGCTGTCGCCTTCTTTCTGCTTTGTACCTTGCAATTCTTTCGGCTTTGGACTCCAGACTGTGGGTGTCCATGGTACCTGAACCGTAGGGTGAGTCACCGTGGACGCCAGAGGTTTCTGTGCAGTATTTGGATCGAGTTTGCTTTTCTAGAGAAGAATCAGAAGTTTCCTCCTCTTCATTTGATCGGCCTACAAGAAGGTCACGTGGATGAGAGGTGCAGATTTCAAGTAAAGACATGTATTTACACATAGAGTGACACTCTCTACTGCACACAGCACACACCCGGGTGCCCATGCGGTGAAGGACCAGTTTCTCACTGAGGTGTGTTCACCTAAAGTGACTATTTACCTGGACTGCTGAAGAAGTCTGAGATCTGCAGTGAAATCTACAAAGGCTGTGAATGTGCATGTTCTACAAGCCCCGTAAGGCGTGGCTTTAACTTAAGCTCAGCCCCTTCACTCCCGAGAGCACCTCAGAGTTCGGTGCTCGTTCAGTGCTTATTTCCCCTTACTGATTTACTCTTTTTTGTGGAGTTCAGTATTTCACGTGGAAGGCCATAGGATGGGTTCAGAGTCCTCTGGGAAAGACACCAGACAACTGAGCTGCTGCCAATGGACAAGGGATGGATGCCGGTTTCCCAGGATCTGAGAGTAACCATAACTATATGGCCCATATCACTATTCACCAGGCTTTTCTTTTTTACAGAAGTGTTTTTTTCCCCAATTATAACACACATGCCTGATGTAGGAAATATACAATGTGGGCCTGGCATAGTGGCTTATACCTGTAATCCCAGCGCTTTGGGAAACTGAGGTGGGAGGGTGGCTGGGGGCCAGGAGTTCGAGACCAGCCTGGGTAACATAGTGAGACCCTGCCTCTACAAAAATTATTTTAAAAATTAGCTGGGCATGATGGCACATGTCCATGGTGCCAGCTACTCAGGAGGCTGAGGTGGACAGTTAGCTTCAGCCCAGGAGTTTAAGGGTGCAGTAAGCTATGATCAATCGTGCCACTGAACTCTAACCTGAGCAAGAGAGCAAGACCTTGTCTCAAAAAAAAAAACCACAAAAAACCTACCAATCATTACCCTACAAATTAATAACATTTTTATATATTCCTTCTAGTTTTTCATAGAATTTTTTCTTTATAAATTATTTAGTGTTATTAATATTCTATAAAAATGATTTCCCGCTTGGCACATTCTATAAAAATGTTTTCCCGGCTGGCTCACACCTGTAATCCTAGCACTTCGGGAGGCTGAGGCAGGCGGATCACGAAGCAGGCAGATCACGAGGTCAGGAGTTCGAGACCAGCCTGACCAACATGGTGAAACGCTGTCTCTACTAAAAATACAAAAATTAGCCAGGCGCAGTGGTGTGCGCTTGTAATCCCAGCTGCTCAGGAGGCTGAGGCAGGAGAATCGCTTGAACCTGGCAGGCGGAGGTTGTAGTGTGCCGAGATCATGCCACTGCACTCCAGTCTGGGCAACAAAGTGAGACTCTGTCACAAACAAACAAACAAACAAAAATTTCCCATATTTGGAAATCTATTTTGAAGACGTCACTTAAGGGTCCTAACAGTCTATCTAGCAGGCATTTCATTATTACCTTAACCCTTCCCATATGGTCTTTTTCATTCCACCTGAATTAAATATACATGTATCTTTTCCATTATTTTCTTTAAATTAAACAGGTGAGTAACTGGAACGAATTTTGGAGTTTGGTATGAAGTGAGAAGAGGGATATGCCTCTTCCCACCCTCTGGCGAACTCATTTTTTTATTATGATTTTATTAAATAATTCTTCCTTTTCTCACTACTATGTGAAGCTTAAACTATCATATACTACACAGATTATCATTTCATATACACCAAGGTTTATTTCTGGCTATAAATTTTGAGACTCTGATCGTGTATTGACATTTCATGCGTGTAATTACTTTTTTTTTTTTTTTTTTTTTGAGACGGAGTCTCACGCTGTTGCCCAGGCTGGAGTGCAGTGGCGCGATCTCCGCTCACTGCAAGCTCCGCCTCCTGGGTTCACGCCATTCTCCTGCCTCAGCCTCCTGAGTAGCTAGGACTACAGGCGCGCGCCACCGCGCCCGGCTAATTTTTTGTATTTTTAGTAGAGACGGGGTTTCACTGTGGTCTCGATCTCCTGACCTTGTGATCCGCCCGCCTCGGCCTCCCAAAGTGCTGGGATTACAGGCTTGAGCCACCGCGCCTGGCCTCATGCGTGTAATTACTTTTTAAGAGATGGAGTCTGGCTGTGGTGTCCAGGCTAATCTTGCACTCCTGAGCTCAAGCTATTCTCCTGCCTCAGCCTCCCAAAGTGCTGGAATTACTGGTGTGAGCCACCATGCCCAGCTTTTTTTTTTTTTTTTTTTTTAATAATTGCACGTGATTTTAAAATATCTTCGTTTTCTAGCTTTCTGGCCACAGGAAATTGGAAACTGTAGAGACAAGCAAACTGATAACATCATAAAATGAGATCAACAGCTCTCTCTGAGCAAGAAACTAGAAAACACCGGCTATAAAAAGCAGCAGCATGGCTGGGCTTGGTGGCTCACGCCTGTAATCACAACACTTTGGGTGGCTGAGGCGGGGGGATCACCTGAGGTCAGGAGTTCGAGACCAGCCTGACCAACATGGTGAAACCTCATCTCTACTAAAAATACAAAAAAATTAGCCCAGTATGGTGGCAGGCGCCTGCAATCCCAGCTACTCTGGAGGCTGAGGCAAGAGAATCGCTTAAACCTGGCAGGTGGAGGCTGCAGTGAGCCAAGATCACGCCATTGCACTCCAGCCTGGGCGACAAGAGAGAGACTCCATCTCCAAAAATAAAATACAATAAAAAAACATTAAAAAATACAAAACAGCAGCACAGCGCCTCAGAGCCAGGGACTGTGGTGGGAAGAGCAGCCCTGTGTACATCCTCCTCTCCTAAGGTCAAGTTGAATATTTGATGACAACAATGACTGAGTGATTAGGGAAAAGCTGAGTCATGCGCCCTCAACATACTGTTTAATATGAAATAAACATGCAATGTAGTTAAAATTACCTACATTAAAATAACTTAAATAGAAAGTTTTCTTGTATCTCCAGAGTAAGAACCGTACTCATTCAAGGTGCTGCTTTGCCTCTAAGGCTCCCTGCTGAGAGCAGCTGCTCCCTGTGCTGGGTCGGAACCTTGAGAGGCCCCTATCTCAGAGCACGGATCCTGTGCTGGGCCCTGAGGATGCAGAAAGACACAGTAACCGCCTTTGAGGGTTGAGGGCCCCAGTCTAGGGAGGAGGAATGACTGGCCCTCAGTTACCCAATAACGTGCCGAGAGGAATCATTTCATACTGCTGTGACACTGGAAGGCCATGTCCGTGAGGCGGGGCAGAGATTACATGCTGTTTTTACTGTCGCTGTTTTTAGCAAATATACTTAATAGCCAGGCATGGTGGCACATGCTGGTAGTCCTAGCTACTCAGGAGGCTGAGGCGGGAGGATCACTTGAGCCTGGGAGGTTGACGCTTCAGTGAGCTTTCATCAGACCATTGCACTTTGTCTCTAAAAAAACTAAAACTAAAAATAAACAAAAACCAAATACACTTAACAAAAAAGTAGGTCAAGTCCACTGGCTCACGCTTATATTTTCAGCACTTTGGAAGGCCAAGGTGGGAGGATCACTAAAAGCCAGAAGTTCGAGACCAGCCTGGGCAACATAGTGAGACTCTGTCTCTACAAAAATGTTTTTTAAAAAAACTAGCCAGGTGTGGTGGTGCAAGCCTGTAGTCCCAGCAACTCAGGAGGCTGGGGCGGGAGAACCCTTGAGCTTGAGCCCAGGAGTCAAGGCTGCAGCGAACTATGATCATACTCCTGCATTCTAGCCTGTGTGACAGAGTGAAACCTTGTGTTAAAAAAGTTATATCCACACAATTTACTTCTGTGGAATCTCTCATGTTCTGATACCACTGGGTGGAAAAGGCGACGTGTAACCAGCCAGGCAGCCTGCTGGAAAATGGGCCACCCAGCTCCACGCTCACCGATGTGGGGGCTGGCAGGGTCGCTGGCTCGCATGTATCGAGGGGTGTCTTCCTCCAGCAGGCGGTGAGTCACCAACCCTGTGCAGCTCTGCAAGAGGATGGGCTGGGTGTCATTTTCAATCCCTTCCAGGCGCCTGGCAATTCTTTCTTTTCTGTGAGATACACCACAAGAGGCAGAGTGAGCAACAGCGATCGAGTCTAAAGGAAAGCAGAATACTGCTTTGCCAAGCTCTCTTCTATTTCCTAATTCCCACTATAAAGATCTTACCTTTTCATTTCTAAGAATTCTTTTTTCTTTGGTTCAAAGATTTGTCTTAATTCTGCAACTAGAAGAAAACCAAAAAAGAACAAAATATAGTATTAGTAGTCATGCGCTCATTTTATTCACTCATGCAACATCTTTATTGAACTGCAAATTTCAGTTCTTGGTTCCTATGTAACAGTGACATGCAAAACTGACCAAGTTCCTGCTTTCTTGGAGACTGTTTCCTAGTAGGGGAGGCAGAGGCCAAATGAATAAGAGTGTGCACACACACACACACACACACACACACACTAGGATGCATCATTCTCTTCTAAGGTCAAGTTGAATATTTGATGCTCATAAAAATGACTGAGTTATCAAGGCAAAGTGAAGTCATGCTCAGTCAACATACTGTACAATATGAAATAAATATGTAATCCATTTAAAATTACGTACATTAAAATAATTTAAATAGAATGCTTTGTTGTATATACATTGCAACACCTATATAGGTGACTCATGTAAATGTCACATATATAGATTGGCTAAGAAGTAAAATACAGGGTAAAGGAGAAGGTTATATTTCATCTAGGGGAATCCAGGGAGACCTGACGAGCAAGGTCTCTCTAGGAAAGTATTTTAGGGAGAAATCTCAATAACTGTTACTAACTTTTGTTTGATTTAACAAAGTATTCTAAGCTTTTACTACGGAAATCATTTACAGAAGCATAGACTAGGAGTGTGAACCCCACAGGGCCATCGGCAAGCTATAAGCATGAACTCACAGCGGCTCCTCCTCCTCCCTCTCATGGAATCTGTCAATGGCTGTAACTATCTGATTGTTTCCCACAGTGCCTAAAGTGGCCGCTTCAATTAGCTACAGTTTAGATGAACACAGGTCCTCCGCCTCCCTGCACAGGCTTTTGCTGGAAGGAAATGTTAACAGTGGTTTCCTTGCTATAATTTAGGTGGATGATGGGCAAGGTAATGACCCCAATGTTTCTGGCAGCATTGGAGAAACAGAACAAACGATGTGCTGAGGATGGGAGGTTCTCACATGACACTGACTACCAGCATATTACTGAGATGCCAGACAACTGTTTCTTTGGATAAATGGCCAAAGTTCATGGAGAATAAAGGCCTCTCTTTTTGCCTCCTCCTCAATAGCTTAAATTAATAAGGGTACATCTGAGTGACTCCTATGAAAGACTCAGAATGGGGTGGGAGAAAGAGAGAGGGGTGGCCGGACAGCCCGGGGCCAGGGCCAATGAGAAGTTTTGAAAGGCTGAGTCACAGGAGAAACTCAAAGGAATTTGGTTTTCGACTGCTTCAATTTCCTTTTTCTTTTCTCTAAGTGGTAATTTTTAGTAATGAGTCAAAACTACACACACACACACACGCGCACACATACACACACAGTTTTATATTGCCCTTTGTGTTCAGGGATTGAAGCCTTGTTTTTCTTCATTTATTTTTAAGTGATAGCCATCTTAAAACTTCAGTTGAATTGGCTTTTGTTAGGGTAGCTGGCTTCGTAGAAACAAAACCTCTCTCCCTCTGACTTCAAAAGGTCTCCCAGTTGGCCTCCCCAGGAATCAGCGTAGCTGGAGGCAGAGAAGTCCTCCTTCTAATTATGTTGCTATTTAGAAGACAGGGGTATAGTGAGAATGGTGCACTCCTGCCATGCGGCCTTGGGAGAGGAGGCTTGGTCAGTAACAACAGCTTCCCTGTCAACAAATTAGCCCTAGTGAGATTATAGTGATAAAACTTTAATGGCTGATAGGACATATTTTCAAAATATTTTCAAGGATGACAAAAACCAAAGGGTTTTATTTAATTATTTAAACCCCAAAGAGAAGAGTGGAGCCCTGTTTTTCAAAAGACCACTCAAGGAGCTATCGAAACCAAATTCCAAGGGTGCCTAAAAGGTACGACTTGAACCCATGCTTCAAACCCCAACTGAGAAATAGAAAATATTATTAGGGTCCTGAGTAGCATAATCACATTCCCTCCTCTCCCCTCCCTTCTCCTGCCCTTTCTTTTCTTTGCTCCCCCCCCTCTTTCTTTTTGAGACAGGGTCTCATTCTGTCACTCAGGCTCGAGTGTAGAGACATGATCTCAACTCACTGTAGCCTCAACTTCCCAGACTCAAGTGATCTCAACTCAGCCTCGCAAGTAGGTGAGATGACAGGCACGTGCCACCACGCCTGGTTAGCTTTTGGTTGTTTTTTGTGGAGATGGAGTTTCGCTATGTCATCCAGGATGGTTTTGAACTCCTAGGCTCAAGGGATCTGCCCGCCTTGGCCTCCCAAAGTGCTGGGATTGCAGGCGTGAGCCACCGCACCTGGCCTAAAATGTCCCTTTTCTCACTCCACGTTATTTCAACTGGATAAGTCATCAAAACCGTTAATACGCAGAGTATCATGTAACTTCCACTGGAAAAAGTTAAGATAGACTTTTCTTAGTTCTAATTAGAGACTGTTGAAAATCACTTTCATTTCATCCAAGTTTTAGTTAATTTAACAATTTTTCTATAGCAATGCAACTAAAGGCACTTTAAAAAAAGATTACAACAGTGCATGGAAAAGCAAAGCAACATGTTGCTTCCTGCAATTCTCGATTTCCCGTATTCCAGAAGGAAAGATCTAGTTGGGAGACTGTGCAAGCCTCCCATCCACAGGAAAGGCAGACTTTCCCACTGCCCTTCCAGGGAACACTGCCCCATGATAGCCATCCACTTCCGGGCATAAGACAAGACATTCTCAGGACAGGATCTAGCAGACACACAGATGGACCTCATCGGGGTCATGGGCTCAGGAGGCTGGCTCTGGAGAGCTCCCAGATCACTATGGGAGTGCTAATGGCTTCTGAGTGGCAAGTGGCCTTGCTGTGAGCTCTGTACCACAGGATGTTGAATGTCCCCGGTTCTCCTAGTGATGCCAAATCACCCCCAGTTGCTGAGACACAAAAATATCCTCATATATTTCTAAAGCCCCTTAGGGACTGCCTTAGATTGAGAACCATTGAGAATCACTGATTCCCCAGTATTAGAATTTCAAATACACAGCCTGTGCCTTAGACACCCAGGCCCTAGTTACACAGCACAGCCGCCACTAGCCCAGCACTGCACTCTTCTCAGTCAAGCCCAGATTCAACGCAAAGCTATGCCAAGTCTATTGCTCCTGGAAGCTAGAATCCATCAACATAGTGAGTACTTGAAGGGACACCTTACGGTCCTCTCTGATCATTCACCGAGGAATTAAATGAGCTCATAAATTAAATTGTCCTTTAAATGTATTAGTGAGCTTATTAATTCTTAGTGGAAATCTATAGTGAATTTTTAAAGGAAAATAAAAAAGTCTCTCTAGAAAACAAATGATGTCCTCTCAGTCTATTCTTTCTAGCAAATATATTTTTAATTACCAACATATGCCTCATTCCTAAGAAACGGATTATAAGAAATGAGGTACAAGACAAAAAGAAGTAACAGAGAGACATTTCGAGTTTTGCCTCTTTTCCCCAAATCTATACTAACATGTAATATAATTAGTGTGTAACTAATGTGTATTATATTACATATCTGTTTTATATTATTATTAATAATAATAGCCAGGCATGGTGGATTGTGCCTGTAATCCCAGCACTTTAGGAAGCTGAGGTGGGCGGATCACTTGAGGTCAGGCGTTTGAGACTAGCCTGACTAACATGATGAAACCCTGTCTCTACTAAATTTACAAAAAATTAGCTAGGCCTGGTAGCATGTGTCTGTAATCCCGGCTACTCAGGAGGCTGAAGCAGGAGAATTGCTTGAACCCGGGAGACGGAGGTTGCAGTGAGTCAAGATTGTGCCACTGCACTCCAGCCTGAGTGACAGAGCATGATTCTGCCTCGAAAAAAAAATATACATATATATATAAAATATGATTTATATGTGTTATATTATTATATAAACCAAGTTTTCTATTATTTTATATTATTATTAATCATATAAAACATGTTTTTGTACTATTATTAGCATAAAGCCAGTACTAAAAACATCATGCATGAAAGTCACCACTGCTGTGGAAATCTGTGTTGTAACTCTGTTGTTTTATTTATAAAGCCTACCTACAGTTCTACCAAAGTTACCTTCTGATTGATAATCTTGAAGGTTTCTGTTCTTTTAAAACTTCAAAAACATTTTTCGTAATATCAGACGTACAGAATATGTAAGCGATATCCTTCACAATACGTTAACATTTTACTACATTGGGTTTATTTTTATTCTTTTTTTCTCTCTCTTAAGTATATTTATATGTGCATATATGTCTGTGTACATACATATATAATATTTTTTTCTGAACCATCTGAGTCAATTGCAGCATGAGGCCCCTTTATCTCTAAATTCTTCAGTGTGCATTTCTTAACAAAAAAGAATAAGAATGCTCTTTAAAATTAGGTTCACCAGCTATAATTCAATTGATTATATGCTGTGTCATAATTATAATTCATATATGGTTCATGTTTAGTAATAGTAGTTATTATGCAATCCAGATATAAATAAGCATCGATGGTCTAATTTCCATTATAATAAGACATTTTCTACTTTGCTTTCAAATACATTAGGACTTCTAAACATATCCATATGTCCCTTGTTTTACCTGTTTCGTGGTCTGTTACTCTTCTCTGAGTGATTCGGAGTGGTACCACTGTGGCAATATGGACTCTATGAGTCTATTTCTTTAGTTATTTCTAATGGGAGCTGGAGGTTAGTTTTCAAGTAAGGCGATTTAAGGAAATTTGACAGCAGAGCTGTAATACTTCATAAGTTATTTACAACCACCTACTATGCTTTGCAATAAGACTATATAACACCAATATTCTGGACAATTTGGTCTGCAGGGTGCTTTTCTTAGGAAACAGTTTATTCCCTTAGCTCTAAGAAACAGACGGTTTCTGGTTAAGACATTGTTGAGTTCAGTCCTCCAAACGTGAGCACAGTAGAACCTTCCAAAGAAATATAAGTGGCGGGGTACTGCCAAGAACGCTTCTCTCCTCCTTCACGCGACAGCCCAAGAGCCCCGGCCAGATCCGGAATATTCTGATCTTACTTCCCACAGGAGTAAAGCCCTTTAACTTTTACTCTTGGATGGCAGCCACTAATAAAAAGACAAGCAGCTCATAAACCAAGCAATTACAAACTAGAGGAATAAGGGGAGGGGTGACGGCTAAAGCGTTTCTTTTCGGAGCCATGAAAATGTTCTAAAACTGGCTGTGCCGATGGAGGCAGAACTCTGTGAATTGCTAAAACCGACCGAATGGCATACTTCAAAGGATAGGATTGCATGGTATGTGTGCTGCATCTTAATAAAGCTGCTAAAGAAAGTGGAGTAATATATTTGGTCCACTTCATAATTCTTAAACAAAAAGTATTTTTTTAATATTATAAAAGTTACATAGGTAAAGATTTTTAATCCCTTGATTACTTGTTTGTGATACACACTTAGAGGAAGTCCTGTAGAGAAGAAGTAACAACCACTTTAATGCCCAGTTTCACAGGAAATGAACAGAAAGAGACTTCTGTAAACTTATCACACATAAAACTTGATGTCATTCAAATAAAATTATAACCAAATCCCTTTTTAACATAATATTGCTAAGAGCTGACACATAAAATCATTAATACATGTGTTAAATCAGAGAAACAACGAAATTGCTGGTCTTTCCAAATCTTCCTATTTTTTCTCATAAAAAGCAAAGATATACGAAATAAGACTGTAGAGAATTTAGGTGAAATTCAGGGGACATGGGGCACTGGCACTTTTTTTTTTTTTTTGAGACAGAGTCTTGCTCTGTTGCCCTGGCTGGAGTGCAGTGGCATGATCTTGGCTCACTGCCATCTCCGCCTCCAGGTTTCAAGCGATTCTCCTGCCTCAGCCTCCTGAGTAGCTGGGACTTCTTGCCCAGCTAATTTTTTGTATTTTTAGTAGAGACAGGGTTTCACCATGTTAGCCGGGATGGTCTCGATCTCCTGACCTCATGATCCGCCCGCCTCAGCCTCCCAAAGTGCTGGGATTACAGATGTGAGCCGCCTTGCCCGGCGGGTGCACTGGCACTTTTAAAGCATGTTTTAAGGATTTAAGGGACCATGTTACTTTAGAAACATCAATCTGGTGAATACACGAAATCATCATCTTTGATTTGTAAAAATTATTTTTTATAACCATTTATGAGAAAATTTTTAATACAACTGGCTAATAAGCTTAGGTGTTCTAAAAGTTTATTACAGATGAAGTTACCATTTGTTGAACCTTAAGGAACCTAACATTTCATATGCTTTTGATTTTTCTGCTCATAATATTGTCTGTGGTATTATGCATCAAATGAAAGAACTGGGATAGAGAAGGGGAAAGAGGGACGCTTCCGACTGGTGGAAAAAACCTCTGCTATGTAGAACTTCACCTAATCAACTCTTCTCAGCTATTGCTGATATCGATTTGTTCATTCTTATACTTTGTTTTGATCATCTGCATAGGTTTTAAGCACTTTAGTTTGGCTCAGATGAAACTGGTTTTTTGTCTTTCACAGAGAGTCCTAAACATTGGCAGAGTCATTCCATTTGACAGCCGTTCTATGCCCCACCTGCACCCGTCCTACCTGGACACGAGGCCACTGGCTTGCCTTGAAAACTCTGATGCGAGCACAGTGTGGATCACCTCATTTCCAGGTAGCATGAACGATTAATTTTCTTTTTGAAACGAAATCTCATCTGCCTTCTTGTAATTCTATACGTTATTCTTACTTTTGCCTCTGGAGCGACATAGAATAAAGCTATATTCCAGCTGACAGTGTTGTCAGTTCTTGAGAATTGCCACATGTCCCTGTCTGGGTTTTCCTCACCAGGCCAAATCCCCGGAGTCTTTCAGACATCCACCCTCATCAGACTATGCCTTGGCCCATCATCCGTTCAATTCCTCAGATATATTCCAATTCAGCAGCGGGCCTTTTTTACTGGATTTACTTTCTATTAAAAGAATATGTTGTTTGGTCTAATTTCTTTGGGACATGATTTTTGCTTTTTCTTTCAGAGTAGAAAAAATCTGTCCTTCCATCAAATCTGTTTCTTCCCTTGGAAGGTCTCCACAGCTCAGTCAGGATGAAGTGAGCCTGGACCAATGATCATTCCCTGTGCTGGTGTTACAGTTACAAAGACCAGGCGATGTTTCCATCATTTCACAGGAAAAACTAGGGGGAATTGGTTTATAGTGGTGCAGACATTTTACTGCATGTGCGCCTTGACCAGTGGAAATAGTAATTCACCAAACACGTGTGAGTGCCTGCCTGGGGAAGAAGAAAGATGGTCATGATATAGTCTGAACGGGCTGTTCGCAGCCCAGCAGGGAAGCTACAAGATGTTAAATGCAAAACCCCTGGCCGGGCGCGGTGGCTCACGTCTGTAATCCCAGCATTTTGGGAGGCCGAGGCGGGCAGATCACGAGGTCAGGAGATCGAGACCATCCTGGCTAACATGGTGAAACCCCGTCTCTACTAAAAATACAAAAAATTAGCTGGGCGTGGTGGCGGTTGCCTGTAGTCCCAGCTACACGGGAGGCTGAGGCAGGAGAATGGCGTGAACCCGGGAGGCGGAGCTTGCAGTGAGCCGAGATCGCACCTCTGCACTCCAGCCTGGGAGACAGCCAGACTCTTGTCTCAAAAAAAAAAAAAAAAAAAGAAAACCTGAGGATGCCTAAAATTAAAGGGCAAGAAAGAGTAGAAAGGTGAGGATTAAAAATGCATGGAGACAGCAGGGAATTGAAACTAATTCTCGGAGGAGGCAGGAAGGGCCGCAAAGGAGACTGTAAGCTGGAGGTTAGGGAGAGAGTTCTGCTCAAGGAAATTCAGACAACACAATACGCATCTACCCAGACGTGGTTGGTCACTTAGGAACAGCCTTACCTTTAGGAAGTGCAACTAAAAGCTTAGCATCAGTTCCTCTTTTGTGGTTAGCGAGCTGTTCTTTATCTTCGAGTGAGAACTCCTTCTGAAAGCTAAAAATTACTCCATTAATAAAGTTAAGTCCGTTTAAATAAAGATATATAAGTAAAAAAATGCAGAACATAAAAATTATGATATTGTTACACATCATTAAATATGTATACATAGATCGCAGGTAAAACATTTTATATTGGGGAGTAAATTGGTAACTTTTTTCACTTATTTATATTTCTGTAAATATTGTGATTTTTTGTGCAACTAAGTAATTACAGCAGGATTGGTGGGTGGTGTGTGAAGACATTGCTGAACTGGGAGTCGTGTGCTTTAACTCAGACTGACCACCTCTTCTTGACCTAAGAATAGCTGTGCAAGCTTGTATTAATTACTCAACCTCTCTGCGCTACAATTTCTTCTTCAGAAAATCAGTAACTTGTCTAGGTGATCTACACGCTGTCCTCCAGTGTTAAAATTACATTAAAGTAACAGATGCCTTCAAACAACCAAGGCATCAAAGCATGGTCAAAAGTTTGGAAAGCCTCATGAAGACTCGTGTTGGAATAAAAGAGGAAATGAAAGAGGAGAATAATAAAGGAAGTGAACCCTTACTGTGGACTTTCCCCCATGTTAAGCACATGGTATCTCCTTAATTATCTCCCCAAGACCCTATGAGGTATGAACTACTCAGCAGGGTGCTGATAAAGGTACAAATGGCCCTGACCTCTTGCCCCGCCCACCCAGACCCTCCACCTGGCACCTGCTTTGTAGTATTGACTGGTGGTGTCAACACTCCCACCATGGAGGATCTCAGGCTCCCCCAGGACTCACTGAACTCAAAGTCCGGAGAGAGGCATGCACGTCAGGCTGCAGCACAACACCGGAACTAGTACCATCCTCAGTTTACAGATCCGGAAATTGTTCCGTGATTTGCCCAAAGACTCATATTTAACAAGAAGAGGAGATGAGATTCAAATCCGTCTCCTAGTTTAATACCAGCCACAGTCACCCCAAGACTGCTGTGTACACAACTCCATCGTCTTTGATGTGCCTGGGGCAGGCAGGGCAGAGGGTGCTGCTGCCTCGAAGGAAGAAAACAAACCTGTGGAAACAGGGAACTGCAGTTCCTCAAGGTCAGTGTGACCTCCAGAGGGGTAAAAGATGGGCATGAAAAAGACTCACTGTGAAGCTGACCTTCCCCCTGTATGGGTGCATTTCCATAGAGGCCAAGGAAGAGACCGAGGAAGCCGCTGTAGGTACTGTGTAAGTGGGACAGCTGAATAAGCTCTACCAGCTGTGTAAACTACATGGAAAGAACTTCCACACAGTCCAAAGCGTGGCCGCCATCCCGCGGTCCTAGAACCAAGCCCATCTGAAATCTTCGTCTTTCCATATACAATGTAGCAAAGCTTATACTCCACAGGTAAGTGTGTTCACATTATTTAATGAAAAGTCTAGAGAATTATTAGGCTTCATAAGCCACACTCCAGATTGGCTGGAAGAGCCCAGGACACCGGCCTAGTCAGAAACTTGGAATTATCGCTGACTTCTAAACACTGAATTGTAAGGCAGTAACTACTGCTTTCAATGTAGAAACCTCAAAAACTTAAATAATGGCAGAAATGTACTCGACTTAAGGAATGGCATGTTATTTTAACTGATTATTTAATTGCTAATTTAAACATCTTGACAAAGCTCTATACTTTCTTTGGGAAACTAAAATATTTTCAGGAAAAAAAAAATTCTACATTAAAGTGAAATAATGCAGTCCCTGAAATATTTAGCTTGTGGAGCACTGACTTGGGGTACAAATGCTGTATCTTATTTTCAGAAATAAACATCTGTGTGCCTTTATTTTCCTCTTTCTGTTTCTCAGAAAGCTCAATGGAGTCACTAATGAAAAGCAAAAAAGTGTCCCTGAGTTAAATACTCCGCTGAATTTACAGAGTGAGCTTTACGAGTCATCACCGAACACTGCCTGGCTCCACGGGCACTTATTTTCTCCAAACACGCTACAAATAGTGCCAGCACCACGTGAAGTGCAGCCTTTTGATGGCAGGTCAGAAACCAAAGAAAACCCAAGTTCTAAGAGGAAAGTCTCTGACGCTTCTTGATGTGGTTCACTCGACATGCTGTTTCCTCCGCCTGAGCTCTCTCTCTCCAGCCTCCTGCCGTCCTGTGGCTTCGTCTCGCTCCTCATCTGGGCCTCAGTTGACTGGTCATGTCCTCAGGGCAGAGCACCTGGACCCACTGCCTATCCTGACCAGAACCCAAAGTATATTACATACCTCATTAACCCCAGCACTTCCTGGGGGCTGAGGCAGGAAGATTGTTTGAACCCAGGAGTTTGAGACCAGCGTGGTCAACATAGCAAGATCCCATCTCTTAAAAAAAAAAAAAAAAAAAAAAAAAAAAGGAAAATTAGCCAGGCACAGTGGCACAAGCCTGTAGTCCCAGCTACTCAGGAGGCTGAGGTGGCAGGATCCATTGAGCCTATGAGTTTGAGGTTGCAGTAAGCTATGATCATTTCACTGTACTCCAGCCTGGGAGACAGAGTGAGACCCTGTCTGTTTAAAAAATTAAATGATTGAATTAAAAATTATTTTTAAAAAATTAAAATATGTTGAATGAATGAACGACTACTACAAAACACTTCAAATGAATACTATAATTCACCCTGAAGTATTTTTTGTGTACTTTTTATGCAAAGTTGATGTGACGGCCAGGGGTAAAATCATTACAAACATTGAGAATAACTGTAAGAGCATACGGTCAATAACATCAGTCATAAGCCCCTCCTCCCTCCCTTCCATCTCAGCCTCCCTCCTTTCCTTTCTTCCTTTCTTTCCTTCTTTCATCTTTGGACAGGACATAATTTGGAACACATCATCCCTTAGCACCTTCGCTCACCTTGCATACATGTGTGAAAAACTGGTGTAATCGCACGTGTTTGTAAAGTATCGATTTTAGAATCTGCAGCTTCCAGGTAAACATTTATTACTGAGTCCACACGGCTGTCATCACCCTCTGGTCCTGTCTCCGCTGCCTCTCTCCCCTGACTCTCTCCCCTGCTCCTGCTAAATGACTGGGGGGTTCTGAGAAAGCAGATGAGCAGGCAGGAGGAGCAGGAGCAGGCAGACTGGGCTGGAAAGTGTGGCTCTGGCTCAAGGCGGTGCCACAAGCTGTGATTGATGCAAGACCCCTCAAATCAACATGTGAAATCGAGTTTCTTTCTTTAAAAAAAATCGTGTTTCTTCCCTGAACTTTCTCTACCCGAGGGCACCGATCATCAGTGAAAACACAGGTAAGACATGCTTGTAAAATTCAGGACGGTTCATCGGTGAGCACCTTTTCCGGCTCATCTAACGCTGATGAAACACAAGCACCTGGGAGGGTCCGGACTCTTCTCTCCTCTCTGCTTCTTCTGACCCAGAGGCTCCAGAGCAGGGAGACTGGTAGGGCCCATTACTAATGCACATGGACTGGTGACCCCAAAAGCATGGAGCTCTCAGATGCTGGATCCTGCCCTTCCTCCTCAGTCACCCCCCAAGGGACAAAGGGGTGCCTGCAGGGGCAACCTCTGCAGGCCTTGGTGTTTCACTAGAGCTCAACCAAAAGTAAGAGCCTATGTTTCAGTAGGGAGGCATCTCTCCATAGATACTAAAGTTAGTGCTGTCCACTTCATTTTCTGCATTTTGATTTTAGCTTTCTAACAGTGAGAAACACCTTTTGGATTTTTATCCAACTCTCTGTCTCCCCTGAAACAGCGCTCATTCTTTAGGACTGATTGTTTGTGCCACCATCCCCCTTCCTCTGCTTCTAAGAAGAGAATGCCCCCTGCTTCCATGACAATTTTTCTTTTAAATGTGTCCCATTAACCTACTTAAATGCCTACCCGTAGCAACAGGGGGAATTTTATTAAAGGGAGAGCAGGATACTCCGCTGTTATCATCTCTATTTTTCACAACGTGGAAATGCTACTATTACAAGGACTGTGCAGCACCCACACAGCGTAAGTCTCCTCCACAATCTGTTCATTCCCCTACTGAAGTTTAAATTACAAGATACGGGAGACGAAGCCCCTTTAGCTCATATTTTCGTCTCTTTTAGCTGGTGTCTGGTTGACTAGATTTCTTTTAAGGAAGCAGGCTCCTGTACCTCCAGCCTATTTTACACTTAGCACCATAGCACATAGGCTGTCATTTTACTAGGTATGCATGACGTAACACCCATGATTTGAGAACAGCTGTGTCTGTTTGAGTCTCTGTCCACTGACGTGTGTGACTTTCATATTGCGTGCTTTTCCTATCCTTGAATAAGGAATGCCTTCCTGTCTCTTGTTTCCTTAATCACTTATTAGCTCCATGACAGTTAAATCAACCTACTAGGGACATATTAGAAAACAAGCCGGGGTCAGAAGCAGTGGCTCATGCCTGTAATCTCAGCACTTTGGGAGGCCGAGGCGGGTGGATCATGAGGTCAGGAGATCGAGACCATCCTGGCTAACACGGTGAAACCCTGTCTCTACTAAAAAATACAAAAAACTAGCCGGGCAAGGTGGCGGGCGCCTGTAGTCCCAGCTACTCGGGAGGCTGAGGCAGGAGAATGGCGTGAACCCGGGAGGCAGAGTTTGCAGTGAGCCGAGATTGCGTCACTGCACTCCAGCCTGGGCGACAGAGCAAGACCGTCCCCCCCCCCACCAAAAAAAGAAAGAAACCAAGCCTCAGATCCTATTAAAACACGGCCAAGATGAGAAATATGGATGATGGACGCATCCCATTAAAAAAGTAACGTTTCGTGAGTCAGTGAAGACAACCTCACTGATGACCCTGGATCATCATTGTTCTAATTAACCTTATACTTAGATGTGCTGCTTGATGAGATTGTGTGTAAAAATTAAATAAAGCATAAACATTTAAAAGATGCGGATGAATTACACCAAGGATTTGTCCCATCCAGTGTGTTTGCAAGATCAACTGGCATTTTCAAATGCAGAGCAGGCTCAGCCTGAGGAGGACAGAAGTTAGACCCCTGTCTACTCTAATGTTGTTGAAATGCAAATCCTTTTTGGTCAAGGAACAATGTCATAATACCTGAGGCACAAGAGCAACTGTGTGGAAATTGGAGCTGGGCCCTTCCACTATAGTAAAGCACAGATTGAGACCTTTGCCTGACTGTGTGGGGGACAGCTTTGTGCCTCCATCTGAAAATATAAAACTCTATTAATATAGGCAACAATCTACTAAAAAGTACCTGAGATACAGCTACTGTGTATGGCACAGGCATTCATTTCCACGTTCTCTTACATCCATGATGATGTGTCATGGAGTTATAGCACATTAGGTCAATCAAATTAGCACCCATAATATTCTGGGGCCAAGGGGACTGGAAGTACAGAAAGGTTAAGAGAGAGAGAGAGATGGAAAGACCAGGGAAGAATAACTCAAATGGGTGGATGGACGGATGGATGGATGGATGGATGTGTGTGTGTGTATGTCTATGGAAAAAGGAAGGGAGGGAGGGAGGAGAGGAAGCAAGGAGGAAGGAAGAGGGAGGAGAAACAAGTTTAAACCATTTCTAAAAAGAATCTAGTTCCCTTCTTTGATGGACAGATTGCAAAAGGACAGTGCCTGCTTAGAGGCACGTGTGAGAAAGAAAAGATAATAGTCCTTTAAAAGTTTGCAATGACAAGAGACGTCCAGGTTCTGTTCTCCAAATAGTTTCCATAAACAGAATTAAATACAAAGATTCCTTTGCTTCATAAATTTTAATAAATCAATAGAAAACATATTGCCAAACATTTAAACTCATGAGTTAGACATTCAAGAGAATAATTTTAAAAGCTACAACAAATCTTCAAAATTTCACAGTCGTTGAGACAAGGCTACTTTACCTTGAAACTTTCCTTTGACGTGGGAATCCAACGAAGCTTAAGTTTTTCTTGTTGAAGTCTAAGGGAAAAGAAATAATGTAACATTGAAATAGTTATGCAAATTGTTAAAAATCCAATGAGAAAAAACTCTCCAAACTCCTTTTGAACATATAATTTAAGAAAAAGAAAACCGTTAACCAAACAAAAAATAGAAATGCAAAAATGACACCTTCTAAGAATCAAATTCCACATGGAAATGTACATAGGTGAGTTTTGCTTTTCTCTTTCAGAAAGCAGCCAACATACTCCATGGGTAAATGAAAATAATAACAACAATAATAATAATACTTCTAACATAGTTAGTTCAATGTTACCATTTAAATTTGTTATGGCAGCAAGAATAACTCAAAGCAATTAAATACTAAATAACACAGCTATATACTCAGGAATAGAGAAGAAAAAAAGCAATTTTGGTCCAGGTAACGAGAAATGTTTGCGATGCCTTTAAAGCATGGGGGTGGGGTCTGAAGAGCAAAGGACAACTCAGCTGTGTCTTTTGCTCTCATTAAAATCTAAACAATAACAACTAATAAAAATAACCATTTATTTGTATTTTGAAGACAAGACATGTATTATGCAAAGACAGCTGGTAACAATTCTATACAGGAAAAACACATCCCAAATGAACAGGTTAATCAAAACCAGGCACAGATAAAACTTACAACCAGTCTAATGGCATGTAATCTGTTTTACAGCCTTTGGCTTACAGCATTTGTTCACTAAGAAAACCACAAATAGACCATTTACAGAAACTTCTTCCCCTAAGGAAGTGCCTTTTGCTCTTTAATATTTAGGGGCAGAAGCCTGAGGAAAAATAAGTACAAAATATATCAGATGCTGACACTTCATTATCCATCAAAATACATCCTCAGTCCTGGAATTTGGAACTGTGGCCAACTAAAGAAATACAATAAAATGAAAGATATAATGGCAGCAAAACATCTAAGCTTTTCTCCTAACTATACAAGTTTCTTGTTATGTAATTAACAGAAGAGAAATCAATTCACAAAACTATCAAGTGCTGTAGGAGAAAATTCCTGAATCTGAGGTCTGAATTGTTCAAGTCACTTCCCAATAGTGCATTTGAGTTGGAAAACAGTTTTGATGTATCATGGCTGAGTTTCAAATATGATACTCAAAATAACCTTAGCGTTTCATTTTTGTTCAATCAGTAAACTGAACATGCCACACCACTTCGGTAGTTAAATTGAGAGCATGTATTTTCCTCTGGGCTGGAAAAAAGCCACTGAAAAGACAGTATCTTGTTCCAAATTGTCTCACATGAAGAGTTAATAAAAAGACACTACGCACCACTGCCTACTGGAAAGAATTTAGTATGTATAGCATTTGATTTAGAAAAATATTTTAACTAAAGTGCAGCACGTCTAGAATTTGATCCAAAGTGTGGGCATTCTGATTGCATTTGCAATTTTTCCTACATAAAGGTTTCAGTGGTTTAGTAATAACTTTAACTTACTAAGGGAAAAAAAATTCACATTATCAACAGTCACAAGATAAGCTCAGTTATAAACTCAATTAGCTATTTAAAGTGTCTTTTGAGAAATGTGTATAAGTAACTGAACACAGGAGAATACATAGGGCAAAATAGAGGACCCCAAGCATTCATTATGTTATAAAATCCATACATAAGAGCATTTCATGTTTATCTTGCCTTACCTTGTTTCTCAGAGAATTTGAAAGCTCCCAAATAGCTGGAAAAACCTGGGCTTCTGAACATGGCTGCACACAGAAGGCTCAGTCACACAGCCTGCTCTACAGCTAATTCTCAGCCAGCAACAACCTTCGTCTGGTCTAAGCAAAACTGGGTTGAGATTTTTCACAGTGCAGGACTAGAGCGACCAGGCACTTGTGTCTTTGAGCCTATGGTACACGAGAAGCAAGAGTCCGCTGGCTGGAACAGCTCAGACCCCATAATCAGATTACGAACAGAAATTAAGCCTGGAGGCGCTGCAACAGACTGGAGCCCAGTGATGGGACGTGCGTGATGTAGATGACCAAGGCAAAGCCATGGCGCATCCCAGCATTTGCTCCGACTAAGGAGACAGTGCTGCAACCTAACCATCATCGGAGGAGTCAAATACAACTTCTTCTCCCTACAGACACACACACAGAGAAAAACCTACAGAGGCCCTCGTGTACTGGGAAGAAGGGACACTTGAGTGTTTCCAGGCTGCTCCAAGTCTGGCTTTGGCTAAGTTAAATGAAGTATTTCACCTAACAGAGAGCCAAAAACCCGTACTTAAGATTTATGAACAACATGTGAGTGAAACTGTGGGAAAAGAAAGGGCAGATATTACTAGAGATTCAAAATTTTAATCTGAGGTAGAAGCTATTAAGTTAGGCTTTGCCTATTAGATTGCCCCCTATTTAATTTTAACCACAGTATGTAGTCGGTGAGCTCAAGCAATGCTCATGCAATTCCAAGAAAAATTCGCAATAATCACAGACTGACTGTACAGAAAAATGGGACATTCAAGAGAACCAAGAGAAATGGTCTTATTTGAAAGCTAAGGAAATAGGGCTAGACGAGTAGCTTGCTCCTGGATAGACAACTGTTTGGTGATGGAGCTACGGGATCTTGGGGAGGTGGGTTCAAGACTGTGATACACCACACCCCCACCTAGGAGCAGGGACTCTGAGTTTGTCTTTATATCTTTAGTTCTGGACACTACCTGGTGCACAGTAGGTCTGCAGGAAATGTTTGCTGAATGAACATAGGAAATCATGAGATAATCTCTTCTAAAAGCTAGAGATCTCCTTCTAAAATGGGTGCGTGGAGTTAGTATCCTGTGTTCAAATCAGGTGGACTTAGACTAATTTGTAAAATACAAGCACACTTAAAGTGAAAATGAAGAATTATATGCCGAATTAATAAAGACACATAAACACAAGGTACATCAACCCTGGGTACTAGAGGGGTCAGTGGTGGCATTTTTGCCATTTTTCTCTACATTCATTACATTGTAGTCATACAGTCAGGAAAAACTATGGCAAATAGGATAGTTAAAAAAAACTCAGCAAGGAACAACGTACCTTGGATAACTAAACCAGAAACTTCATGGTAAGGTCATAGATAATTAGCAACAAAAAGAAAAAAGGGAGTATTGGGAGGAGAAGAGGAAGGGGAGGAAATAGCAGAAGCAACTGATGTGGAAATAAAGAGATGAACCAGGCATGGTGGCTGATGCCTATAATCCTGAAATTTTGGGAGGCCAAGGCAGGAGGATCACTTGAGTCCAGGGGTTCAAGACTGGCCTGGGCAACATGGCAAGGCCCTGTCTCTAAAAAAAATAAAAAATGAGCTGGGTGTGGTGGTGTACACCTACAGTCCCAGCTACTTGGGAGGCCGAGGCGGGTGGATCACTTGAGCCCGGGAGGTCAAGGCTGCAGTGAGCCATGGTTGCACCACTGCACTCCAGCCTGGGCAACAGAGTGAGATCCTATCTCAAAAAAAAAAGAAAGAAAGAAAAAAAAAAGAATAGAGAGATAGATGAAATAATATACATGTTGACATGTTGATAAATAATCCTTTATAAAGAATGTAACAGTTTATGGAACAGAGTGTCACTGCTCATCACCCTTTCTGTGCCTGAAAATTACTCTTCCTATAGAATTCTCAATTACAGTTATCCTAAAAGAATCTAAAGGCTTATTTTGAATTATTATTAAGGAATAAGTCTATTCTAATTTTTTTTTTCAAATTTTCCTGTCACTTGCTTTTCCTTTTCTTCTTTTTTTTCAACATTTATTTTAGATTAAGGGGTACATGTGCAGGTTTGTTACATGGGTACATTGAGTGATGCTGAGGTTTGGGGTACAGTGGGTCCCATCACCCTGGTATTGAGCATAGTACCCAATTGTTTGTTTTCCAGCCCTCGCCCCCTTCCCTTATTTGAAATTTTGAAAGTAAAATTCCAGTACAGAATTTTCTTAATTGTTGGGTGTTCTCTTTAAGTTGGTAACAGAGTCTTACCAGAATTCTTTGCCTCACCCATGGATTATGGTACAAAGCAAACTGATTTAAATATGACATAATTGTTGAAAGGAAAAAGCACAACATTCTTTATGAAATTATGGATATAAAATTTAATCTATTATTTAAGCATTCTATCAATATGAAACCAAATAAGACTGTGAAGAAAAACCTCTATTTTATGTTAATAGAAAGTATCTTTGAAAAATTTTCATTTACTCTCCAATAATTATAAGGAATTATGATTTTTAATTTTTCCACTTGACATTCAAAAATTATTACTATTATTATTATCATTATTGTTTTAGGCTAGCTCATTCACACAGGAGAGCTACAAAATACCCAAACATTTCCTCACATCATTCTGTAGGTTAACATATTTATTTGCAGAGAATTCTAAGTTGTGATTGTGACTTTTTTTTTTCCCCACTCTGTCACCCAGGCTGGAGTGCAATGGCACATCTTTTGGGTCACTGCAACCTCTGTCTCCCGGGTTCAAGTGATTCTCCTGCCTCAGCCTCCTGAATAGCTGAGATTACAGGCACACGCCACCATGTCCAGCTAATTTTTGTATTTTTAGTAGAGATGGGGTTTCGCCATGTTGGCCAGGCTGGTCTCGAACTCCTGACCTCAGGTGATCTGCCCACCTTGGCCTCCCAAAGTGCTGGGATTACAGGTGTCAGCCACCGCGCCCAGCCTGTGGCTTTCTCAAATTTCAGGGAGAAGACGATTTAACTGACTGCTGATGGTGGTGTATTCCCTCTTCAACAGCATCACACAGCCACCAGCTCAGCATGAATGCACAAAGTTCCCTGCTGCTGTGTCCACTGAGAAGCACTAATCTTGCTCAGGGCAATGCTTTATGGAAGTACCATATTTTACTGGATATTTTTAAGGTTGTAATCTTTAACTAAAGAGAAGTAAAAGCAACTATTTAAGTTGCCTTTAGACGGGCATGCAAACCTGCTTTAGGAGAAGGGGTAAAACCGTGTGCCTGGGAGAGGCTGAGGGAGGTCACTGTCACAGCATGTCATGGAACATGGTCATCTCATGGTATACTTCACACCATGCCATGGTACACATGACATCGGGCTATGGTACATGCCATGCTGTGTCATGGTACATGGGTGGTGGCTGGAGGAGACCTGAAGGATCTATGAGTGAGCCATTGTGATGCTGACACCCCACAGTGGTGTCACTGGAACAAGCGAATCAGGCCCGGGCGGACCCTGGGAAGACTGGAGCTGAAGGGGCCTTTCTGATCACCTGGTCTTCATGTAGTGAAATGTTAGGTGACTCCTATAGAATACTCAAGGTCACAAAGCTTGTGGCGTGGAAGTGCCAGGCTGAAAATCCACATGCTCTGACTCTCCCCAGGACAATTCCCACATCCCTGATCAGCCTGAATACAAGAGAACCAGGGCCATTGCTGTAAACTTGTCCTGGATTGAGGTCATAGGGCCTCCCAGCCCTGGCCCGCAGGGATGTTGCTGGTAAAGGGGCCAGCCTGACCCCAGAAGGAGATGTTAGGCCAGTTGCAGTTGTCTTTCATAAACCTTATATGGTTTCTAAGTCTAAGTATGATCCCAAAGACATTGCTCGAAACCAGGGGTGCCCCAAGATATGAGTAACTAGGGCATAGCTAAGGCTGTAAGGCTCAGAGAGAAGTCAGTGTCCCTGGTGGGGTGTGGGTGTTGTGTATAAAAAGAAGCAATTGATTATGATTTTTCCTTTTCTTCCTAATTCTCCCACCATATTGGAGAGGAATAAGATGTGGACATGGCTACTTTGAAGTGTGTAGGAAGCAATGACTCATTAATTCTATTTCTAAAAATGCACACAAGGAAAGTGCTATGAATGAACTCAAGGGGGTTTACCATTTGTATACCAATACCACCCAATTGTCTGGCACTGAAGATGTGGCATCCAGTCCACTTTACCACCAGTGTTTAAGGAAACCATCTCTGTTAAGCATATTTGATCTAAGTGTGCATATGCATATGAGTGCCACGGGCTGGGCCAATGATGAGTTATTATCTTGACAAGAAATGATGACGTAAAAATCAAGCTTAGTTGGATTACGCTGAGGCCAGGCCTAGGTAACAATTGTGAGACAAGAAGTTTGGATTTCTTAGTTTCCTTCTATGGAGATTTTATTTCGGGATTCTGGCAATGAAATAGTTCTGTGAAACTTTTTGTGCACACTTCTATCTGTGTGCTTCTGAGTAAACTATAAATTCTGATTCTTTAAGTGTTTAAGTTTCCTATAGTTCCTAATTTTCTTGGCTATTTGGCACTAAGACCCTTGCTCTCTTTCTCTCACTGGATGATTTAGTAAGACCCTACTGGTGCTATTCTATTGAGTGGAGGAGACAGGCTGCCTTTGCCAGCTGAAAAATTCCATATAGATCATTGAACTAGTGAAGACTGAGCTCTACAATAATTAGAATTATTCATTCAGACAACATGAATATCATGATAGGGTTTTCTCAATAACTGACTGGCACATGTGATGCAATCCTCATGAGAAAATCCTCACTTTTTACCTAGGATTGATTTTTTTGAGGGTTGAGAAATGTAACACATTGCAATTTTCCTCAATGCATTATAGTCATTGATGTCTAAATACAGACAAAATTTTCTATAATATGAGTATAGTATTCTACCTGTGCTAGGATATGTTTTGATCACTGACGAATCTTTATGACTGAAGTACCCTTGCAATTGGGGTAAAAATGTGAGTTACAATAATATGTGTTTTCCCATGAAACTTGAAATTGGATAAATTGATGAGCAATCTGGTACCTGACTTTCCTCTCCCGAGTACGTTTGGCTTCATTTCTGTTACGATGAAAGTGTGTGCTGTGAATGATGTCAATGGTAAATAGGACCTTTATGGACACTCATATGAATGACAATAAGGGCCATTCCTTCAGGCAACATGATTACCCTTGTGTACTCTCCTTCTCAATGAGTGACTAGCATACTTGATGGAATCTACAAGAGGGAAACTTGGTTTTTTACTAAAATTGCATGGATATCATGTTGACAAGATTTGTGATTATTGGTATCATCTCTAAGAGGTGATATTCATTTGGTCTAAATATAGAAGTTAACCTATTAACATCTAATTTATGTGTCAGGTTGCTATGTTTTTATAATGTTTGTGGTTTATTGATGATGACTCACAACATAAAGAATATGGCATTATGGCGACTTGTTCTAATTGTAATATATACATATCCCATCATTTATTAAATTAAATACAATGATGAGTAGTATATCTTTTTCTGTGGCGTGACCGTAGCTCACTGTAGCCTTGAACTCCTGGGCTCAAGCAATTCTCCCACCTCATCCTCCTGAGTCTCTGGAACTACAGGCATGTGCCAATACGCCTGGTTAATTTTTGAATTTTTTGGTAGAGATTGGGTCTCACTATGTTTCCTAGGCTGATCTCCAACTCCTGGCCTCAAGTGATCCTCCTGCCTTGGCTTCACAAAATGCTAGGATTATAGGCACGAGCCACCGCTCCCTGCCAGTAGCATTTCTTTTACTTTTTTTTAACAATGTAAATGATTTTTTTTTTTAAGATGGAGTCTTGCTCTGTCACCAGGCTGGAATGCAGTGGCACGATCTAGGCTCACTGCAACCTCCACCTCCCGGGTTCAAGTGATTCTCTTGCCTCAGACTCCCAAGTAGCTGGGATTATAGGCACGCACCACCACGCCCAGCTAATTTTTGTATTTTTAGTAGAGACGGGGTTTCACCGTGTTGACCAGGATGGTCTCAATCTCCTGACCTCATGATCCGCCTGCCTCAGCCTCCCAAAGTGCTGGGATTACAGGCGTGAGCCTCCACGCCTGAGTGCAAATGATTTTTTTATTTCAGTAGTTTTTTGGGTACAGGTGGTTTTGGATTAAACAGATAAGTTCTTTAGTGGTGATTTCTGAGATTTTAGTGCACCCTTACCTAAGCATGTACACTGTACCTAATATGTCGTCTTTTATCCCTCACCCCTCTCCCAACCTTCCCCTTTAGAGTCCCCAAAGTCCATTAGATAACTCTCATGCCTTTGCATCCTCATAGCTTAGCTCCCACTTATAAATGAAAACATATGATATTGGTTTTCCATTCCTGAGTTACTTCACTTAGAATAATGGTTTCCAGCTCCATCCAGGTTCTTGCAACAGACATTATTTCATTCTTTTTTATGGCTGAGTAGTATTCTACAGTGTATATATATCACATTTTCTTTATCCACTTGTTGGTCTATGGGCACTTAGGTTGGTTCCATATCTTTGCAATTGTGAATTGTGCTGCTATAAATATGAGGATGCATGTGTCTTTTTTATATAATGACTTCTTTTCCTTTGGGTAGATACCCAGTAGTGGGATTGTTGGATTAAATAGTAGTTTTACTTTTGGTTCCTTAAGGAATACACCAACAACAAACTATCTAAAAAGAAATTAAGAAATCAATCCCATTCATAATTGTATCAAAAAAATTGTTGTAAATTTAACCAAGATGAAAGATCGGTATACTGAAAACTATAAAACATTGATGAAAGAAATTATAGATGACTCAAATAAATGGGTCCATGAATTGGAATAATTAATATTGGTAAAATTAATAGACCCATTTGTGTATACATTTATAAATGTGTATTTGTGTATACATTTATACATGTATAAAATGGGAATTAGTCTACCTGGGGTGCATATAGAAGACTGGGTAAATAAATTACACAAGCAAACCGGGGTTGAAACTCCATTACTGATTTGAAAAATTTTAAATATTATATTAGAGATGCACACACACCTAATCAGAATGACAGGAAATAGACCAAGACATTAATTCTCTCACAACTCAGAGATAACTCTGTTGATGTTTTCTCCTAAGTAACTTCTCTGTTTTCCAAAGTATCCACCGTATGCACGATTTCCTTCTGTAATTGCAAAACAATTAAACACAAATGAAGATGAAGGCAATAAGACCTCTTAAATCCCCAAAGCTTAGACATAGGCTAAAAATCCAGGAGAAAATCCTGGCGTGAATGAATGGCGCCTATGGCCCTATGGCACAAAATCAGCCTGCTCACTTCTTCCAGCAGATGCATATTCTTGGCTCTAAATTGAGGAGTTGACCTAGACGGTCACCAAGATCCTTGACAACAGGCGCCAGTGTTGCTTAACTTTGACAGTAGGTGTGCACAGAAGAACCTCACCCTGCCTAATAACATTGAATTCACCTATTAAATCCCCTTCATAAATGTTTTTCTTTATTACCAATCATACCTTTCCTGCTCAAAAGCCTTTATTGTCTCCTCACTAAAGGATTATAAAAACTGGAGAGACAGCACGTGACGCACACTTCCGGGTGCATTTCTAGCACAGAGCCCGGCTCAGAACAAGTGAACTATCAATACTGGTTGAATGGATCAATCAATCAAACGAGCAGGCAAGCTCTGAAATTACTTCTATCCTTAAATTTCTCCCATTCTTAGCCAACCTCATTTCGTGAATAGTTGCAGAGAGGGAAAGTATTAATTCTCTTTCCTCAGCTTGAGACTCTTACTTAAAGTCTTCTTATCTTTCCTAAAATCTGAAGCCGTGATATGAAACAGAAATATTTGCATGTAGGGAGAATCAGGGAGAACATGCTAAAGATTCACTGGGGAAACTGGAAGTATCTTATTATTCTCTATTTCATCTATTTCATTACTATGTGTATTCCTAGTTTTCTTCAGAAAAATGTGTTCATCTGAGTTCCTGGGCATCTAACAGGATTTCTGAGTTACGTAAAGGTAAAAACAGGGATAATGGGCCAGGCGCAGTGGCAGGCAGATCAGGAGGTCAGGAGATCGAGACCATCCTGGCTAACATGGTGAAACCCCATCTCTACTAAAAATACAAAAAAAAATAGCTGGGCATGGTGGCGTGCGCCTGTAGTCCCAGCTACTCCAGAGGTTGAGGGTGGCGAACGGCGAGAACCCGGGAGGTGGAGGTTGCAGTGAGCCGAGATCACACCATTGCACTCCAGCCTGGGCAACAGAGTGAGACTCCATCTCAAACCAAACCAAATCAAACCAAAAAAAAAAAAAAGACAAACCAGGGACAATGATTCCTGCAGTCCAACTATTGACAATGTCTCAGTATGAGTCCAGGTGAGAAGTGTCACCTCCCAAATTGACAAGGTCAAAAGATAAGGCATTAGATGACAGTCACGGTATTAAACCTTCAGGGACTGTGTAACGCAGGTCACAGCATCAGCTCAGACTACAGGTAGGCTATTTGGGGAGCCAGACCCTGTCACTTGTTCTGGCTGATGATCCGCAAGAACCTCTGCAACGCTGTCCTTTGGGGCAACTCTCCTTTGGGGGCCATGATCCTGGGGGAGAAAATGAGGGCAAAGCCAAGGAAAAGGGAAGTAGCCAGCACCTCCACTGCAGCCAGCCATTTCCCACCAGGGCTGAACAGGATGGCGCCTGTAACCTGCCCTGGCTCATTGTTGGAGGCGGTGGATGCAAGGCTGAGGGTCCTGGAGTATTTAACTCCTTTAGTCTTCTCAGTGCCTGCTGGGGAGATCCTATGACTTATCCTCATATGCAGATGAGAAAACCAGGATAGCGCGTGACCTAGGATAGGTACATCAAGCCTAAACCAACAATTTAAAATACATCCCTGAAGGCAAAACAGGGCCTGGTGGTGGCTTATGCCTGTAATCTCAGCACTTTGAGAGGCCAAGTCAGGAGGATCGCTTGAAGCCAGGAGTTCAAGAGCAGCCTGGGCAACAAAGTGAGACTCCGTCTCTACAAAAAATTAAAAAAAAAAAAAAAGTTAGCTGGGCATGGTGGCACACGCCTGCAATCTCTACTTGTAATCAGCTACTTGTGAGGCTGAAGTGGAAGAATAGTTTGAGCTCTGGAGGCCAAAGCTGCAGTGAGCTATGACCACGCCACTGTACTCCTCCAGTGTGGGCAACAGATTAAGACTCTGTCTCTAAAAAAATTTTTTTTAATAAAGGCAAAACAGCCATTCCCTGGCCAGCCACAATAAAATCAAAGAGGGAAATAGGACGGTGAGGTCAGGATAAAATGAGAGAACACATACAGAAGCACTCTGAAAATGGACTGCATTATTTAATCCACA
Source organism: Macaca mulatta (assembly GCF_049350105.2). Lineage (NCBI taxonomy): Eukaryota > Metazoa > Chordata > Mammalia > Primates > Cercopithecidae > Macaca > Macaca mulatta. The sequence continues at coordinate 30,920,378 of NC_133414.1, forward strand.
CAAGGAATCTGTATCAAAAAGAGATTCAGGTGCACTACACGCTCCTCCAGAGGTCCGTATGATGTCACCTCATGTCACCTTGTTGTGCTCACTGAACATCAATGAAAGCACTCTCAGTCTACAGAAACATGAGTTGGAATGAATGAATTCACTAATTAATGTATGTATGTATTTTTTTTATTTGAGACAGGGTCTGGCTCTGTTGCCCAGGCTGGAGTGCAGTGGCACAAACACAGCTCACTGCAGCCTCAACCTCCTGGGCTCAACCCATCCTCCTACCTCAGCCTCTTGAGTAGCTGGGACCATGCCCGGCTATTTTTTGAAATTTGTAGACATGGGATCTTGCCATGTTGCCCAGGCTGGTCTCAAACTCCTGACTTCAACTGATTCTTCCACCTTGGCCTCTCCAAGTGCTGGGATTACAGACGTGAGCCACCAAGCCAACCATGAGCTGGAATTTAAACGGACAGTACAGGGGAGTGTGATACTACTACTAGCAGTTGTCTGAATACATACTGACGTGACTTACCAATACATTTCCAAAATTAAGAAGTGTTATGGAAATGATTTTAATGAAATCTACTATAAGCTACTAATGATGATGGCTGGAGTGAAATTCCAAAGTGAAGAACGTATTTTTATAGACCAGTAAAGGAGCATTTTGTATGCTAGCAACGGCCATAAATGGTATTCTCATCTTCTTTGGTGGATTTTCTTTATGTGTGCAGATCCTTAATCTGAGGCAGAACTGCCTGACCTGAGAAAACTGCCCCTGGGAAAAGCCCACTTAGGCCCTTTCATTTCCCTTTGATCACATCTCACCGGTCAGTCAGACTTCCCAGATTTCTCATTTTAGTCTAATTCTCCTCCTGTGTGCACTGTGAGATGCTCTGTGAATTTTGGTTAGTGGTAATATTTTGGACAAGCCTGCAAATAAAATGCTGCGTTACATCACTGCGTAAGGTAATTTAAAACAGACCACGTAGATAGAGATGAAAAGGCGAAGTACGTTCAATAAGAAATGTTACAAGTCGCAGCTATGTTTTCTTTATCAGATGTGTTGAAAGAAAACCGTGCCAGCCTTTCTGTAATTCAGAAATCTTTTTTTAAAGAAAAGGTTTATTGCAATCACCTAAAAGACTTACTAGTGTCTTTAGGCCGGGCGCGGTGGCTCAAGCCTGTAATCCCAGCACTTTGGGAGGCCGAGACGGGTGGATCACGAGGTCAGGAGATCGAGACCATCCTGGCTAACATGGTGAAACCCCGTCTCTACTAATAATACAAAAAACTAGCCGGGCGAGGTGGCGGGAGCCTGTAGTCCCAGCTACTCCGGAGGCTGAGGCAGGAGAATGGCGTAAACCCGGGAGGCGGAGCTTGCAGTGAGCTGAGATCCGGCCACTGCACTCCAGCCCGGGCTACAGAGCAAGACTCCGTCTCAAAAAAAAAAAAAAAAGACTTACTAGTGTCTTTAAAGTAAATGTTCAAAAGAGTAATGTTAACATTTATAATGAAATTATCTCCAATCATTTTAGTTTCTGGTTCATTCCAAATCTATGGCTAATGACTCTTGGAGAGAAAAATCCAGGTACCTCGGAGGAAGAGAGGGTGGTCAGCTGACTGTCAGAAAAGAAAGACATAGGTCTGTTCTGTGTTTAAATTACACACTGAAATATACATACAATGGAATATTATTCAGCCTTAGAAAGGAAGGAAATTCTGACACTTGCTACAATGTAGAGGAACCTTGAAGATGTTATGCTAAGTGAAATAAGCCAGTCACCAAAGGACAAATACTGTACAATCCTACTTATATGAGGCTTCTAGAATGGTCACATACAGAGACAGGAAGTAGAATGGTGGTGATCAGGGGCTGGGCAGAGGGAAAACTGGGGAGCTGTTGAAGAGGTAGAGTTTCAGTTTGGAATGATGAAAAAGTTCTGGAGAGGGATGGAGGTGACGGCTGCACACTCTGTGAGCGAATGCACCTAAATGCCACCGAACTGTTCACTTAAATATGGTCGAATGGTATGTATATTTCAGCACAATATACAACAAAATGCACACTGAGGGCAAATCACAGCTGAGGTAAAATGCAGGCACATGCTGAGCACCTGGAGAACAGCTCTTGTGAGGGGCACATGGCTGGCCCACCACTCGCAGGAGGCCAGGAGACGCCAAGGCCAATTCTGACCTGTTCAAAGCCCCAACCCACAAAGGGCTCTTAAACAGTGATGTGATGAATAGACATAAAACTAACTGTTCCCAGGAACAGCAGCTCATGCCTGTAATCCCAGCACTTTGGAAGGCTGAGGCAGGAGGACTGCTTGAGACCAGGAGTTAGAGAACAGCCTGAGCAACATAGCAAGACCCCCATCTCTACAAAACATTTTTTAAATTAGCTGGGCATGATGGTATGAACCTGTAGCCCCAGCTACTCAGAAGGCTGAGGAAGGAGGATTACTTGAGCCCAGAAATTTGAGGCTGTGGTGAGCTTTGATCATGCTACTGTACTCCAGCCTGGGTGACAGAGTGAGACCCTGTCTCTAATAATAATAATAATAACAATAATAATAATAATAGTAAACCTAGGTGTTCACTGTATGAAGTCTGTGGCTGCATCCTGGGACATCATGAGGTGCAACGTGCCACACCTTCAGAGCTGCGGGGGCCCACGCCTCTCCTCTCGTGAGAAGAAGACCTCATGCAGAGGGGAAGGGGCTGACTCCGGTACAGTCGTCCAGGGAGGGCGGAGAAGGCTCTGCCAAATGCAGTCATTCCATGCTCACTACTTGATGGTTTTCACATGAACAGAAAGCAGGGAAACACTGAATCATCACAGAGGGGAATTTCTTATGAGTCTAAAAGTCCAGATGGCAGACAAGTGTATAAAAAATGCCTGTTGCTACCCAATAGATCATAGCTGTTCTAAAGCTAGACTTGAATGATTTGAAGGAAAGTTTCAAATAAAGTAATTTCTGGCCCTCCTTGTTCTTGGAAGGGCATCTTAATAAACTAACAATAATGACAAACTCAGCAACAATAATCGGTATCAAAATGCAAGAAAAGCTCATCAACCTGCGATCCCCAACGTCACCCTTGTTTTCCATGGGTTATTTTTTATTTTTTAAGACAGGGTCTGGCTCTGTTGCCCAAGCTGCAGTGCGGTGGCACAATCACAGCTCACTGCAGCCTCGACCTCCTGGGCTCAAGCCAATTCCTCCCACCTCTGCCTCCTGAGTAGCTGGGACTACAGGTACACACCACCACGCCCAGCTAATTTTTGTATTTGTTGTAGAGATGGGATCTTGACATGTTGCCCAGGCAGGTCTCAAACTCCTAGGCTCAAGCAATCCTCCCACCTCGGCCTCCTAGAGTGCTGGAATTGCAGGTGTGAGCTACTGCGCCCGGCCTCCACGGGTTGTATTAACTGGTACCTGAGACCTACCAGGCTCTCAGAACAAGTTCCCAGCCCTTTGCTGATTGATACGGGGCGGAGGAGGGCGTGTCCATGAGATTTCACACGTTCATGATTGACTTTCTTCATGGTCATATTATTGCACCAGGAAAGCAGATCCTGTGCTCACAGTGCAGGTGCCATGGGGAGGTCATGACACAGAACAAGTCAAAGGCACATTCCACACTGTCTGTTGAAATGACTCAAGACACATTTACGCTTATGCATGGGTGTAACATCTGATTAAGCAAAAGATATCAAACTTGGGTGGCCCTCAGACCATGTGCGGTGCTTGTTTAAAATGAAAGACCCCTCACCCCAGATGATTAGGATACGCCCACAGAGTTAGAAAACCATGAATACAAGCCACTGATGATATAAAGCCCAGGAAGAAGCAGGGAAACAGCATAATCAGATGGGGTGAGTGTGATGAAGGAAGGCTTCCTGGAGGAGGAGGCTGGAGAGCTTATTTGTGGAGGAGACGATGGCAATAGGTGAATGGGAAGGCCAAGGGCCCTCACCTCTGTGCCAGGAAGAAGAGCAGACAGCGTGGGAGCTGGAACTGGGAAGAGGCCTAAGGAGGGCATGGGCTTAAATGGTCCCATCCCTCTGTATGGTAAATGCACCTGACAGCAATCACTTAGGCACACGCTGAGAATGGCCCTGTATGGCGGAGGCACCCGCATGGGGTTCAGGGTTCCAAGCTAAGGAATCCAGGAGAAGCCAATTGGAGATTCATTCCTTATCTATGAGGAACATCCGAGCAGTTTCCCTGCCCCGCCCCCGCCACTGCATGCACAGGGGATCAGGGCTGTTTGTTTTGGGGTATGTGGAGGCTGCCAGGTGGAGATTGTCGGGGGAGGTGCCAAGTGGACATGCTATTGCCATATCAACTGCACGCCCTTGAAAGCTGTTGCGGTTCTCCTGCTCACCCCACTGCCACTGGACTCTCCCCTGTATGCAATCCCCCAACAGAACCCCATGTCTCATTCACTGGCTCCAGGTCTCTTCTTCCGCCTCTTGAACCTGCTGCCTTCCCGTGGAGTTGACAGGGTTCGGCATGACACCCACCCACATTCAGACGGAACGTGCCGTGGGCCCAGCCAGGGCATTCTGAGGTGGGAAGGGAGGCCGTGGACAGCCCGCGAAGAAGCATCAGAGCCATCCCTGAAGCCCACGTGGAAAAAGAAAATTCAAACACTTGTCACACCCAGACATCAAGCTGGAATACATCATGCTGCTTGGTCTTCAGGTGGTGAGAAAATACATTAAAAAAACAGACAGTCTTGCTCCATCACCCAGGCTAGAGTGCAGTGCTACAATCACAGCTCACTGAAGCCTCGACTTCAGGTCCCAGCAATCCTCCCCCCTCAGCCTCCCAAGTAGCTGGGAGTATAATATTCTTCTTCCTCTTCTTCCTCTTCTTCCTCCTCTTCCTCCTCTTCCCTTTCCCCTTCCCCTTCCCCTTCCCCTCCCTTCCCTTTCTTCTCCTTCTCCTTCTCCTTCTCCTTCTTCTTCTTCTTTTGAGACAGAGTCTCCCTCTGTTGACCAGGCTGTAGTGCAATGGCATGATCACAGCACATTGCAACTTTGATCTCCCGAGCCCAGACCCTCCCACCTCAGCTGGGACCACGGGCGTGTGCCACTACACCTGGCTAATTTTTATAGAGACAGAGTTTCACCATGTTGCCTAGGCTGATCTTGAATTCCTGGGCTCAAGTGATCTGCCTGCCTTGGCCTCCCAAAGTGCAAATATTACAGGAGTGTGTCACCATGCCCAGTTTATTCTTTATAGAGACAGGGGCTTCAAGAATCCTTCCACCTCATTCTCCCAAAGTGCCGGGATTACAGGCATGAGCCACCACGCCAGCCAAACTATTTTTTTAACAAGAGGAGAAAAGTGAATGTGCGCTTTCCCTGAACAGCAAGCAGCAGATATAAGCAGTGAAAAGAAGACAAGGACACTGCTCCATGCTCAAAAGAGACACCAGCAGAGCTGAGCCAGCAGCACCTCAGATGTCATTTCCCAACTGTGCTAAAAATCCACACATACACACACAGACACACACACAGACACACACACACAGACACACACACAGACACACACAGACACACACACACACAGACACACACACGCTCTGAATCTGACTCCAGCAGTAAGAGCTGTCCCTGTTCTCATGCAGCAGCTTATGAGCCCTGCTGACCCAAGGTCTCTGGAGGGAGAGGAGAACTGAAGCCGGGTCCCGAGCAGTCAGGAGTCAGCGTGAGCTGCGGTTCGCGTCTGTCTTCCCTGCAGGCTGTCCGACGCCTCAGCTTGATGAATGAGAAGCCGCTTAGACAAGGGATGTGAGCCTGAGCGCTCTGAGCGTGGTCACTGCCGCATCCTGAACACAAGTTCCTCCAGGTGTTCGTTTGCCTCACTTGCAGCTTTGGTCCATGAGCCATAACCCATGGAACCTGAGGCATCTGCACGAGCATTTCAGTGCAGGAAAGCGCCATCTTCACTAACTTTCAGCTACTGCAGCAAGTTTGGAAGAAACTCAAAAGAGAAAAGATGGATTCAGCCTTAAAGGTTCCGTTGGGAAATAGTCCCTGTGGATGCTCGGCTGTGGCTGTTAACCTCACACACTCATTAAACAGCTTTACTGAAGAGAACACAAAGGAGGTGGGAGAGGTAATGGAGTGCATTCAGTCTACTCTACATTTTTATTTTAGTTTTTAATTGACAAATAATAAATGTACATTTTTATGGGATACATAATGATGTTTGAATACATTTAATATACAGTGATCACAGATTCACTAGTGGTCACTAGTGATCGCCCACTAAGCCCTAGATTCACGAGCTCTACCATTCTGTCCTTGGGGAAGTCACCTTCCCAGTGCAAGTGACTTATCCACTTAGCTCACTTGTGGCAGCCCTGGAACACAGGTCCTCTGGCTCCTAAAACTCTGCTGTTTCCATTGTACCACCTTATTATCTAGTGGTATTTCCTTCCTACTACACACATGACCTCACCATTCAAAAAAGTTTACTATAAAACATAAGATTCTGAGAGTCTGTAAAACATCTTGCATTAAAAGGAAAACATTCCACATTTCCTGACATGGAATACTATGCAGTCATAAAAAGGAATGAAACTGTGTCCGCTGCAGGGACATGGATGAAGCAGGAGGCTGCCATCCTTGGCAAACTAATGCAGGAACAGAAAAACCAAATATTGCATGTTCTCACTTATAAGTGGGAGCTAAACGATGAGAACACACAGACACATAGAGGGGAACAACACACACTGGGGCCTTTTGGAGGATGGAGGGTGGGAGGAGGGAGAGGATTATGAAAAATAACTAACAGGTACAAAGCTTAGTACCTGGGTGATGAAATAATCTGTACATCAAACCCCATAACACATGTTTACCTGTATAACAAATCTGCACATGTACTGCTGAACTTAAAAGTTAAAAAACCATTTCCTGATAAAGTCCATATTCTAGAATCAGCCCTGATACAGGACTGAACAGCACAAGCTAAGCAGTGAAGAAAGCCCCATACCATTCTGTCCTTCGGGCAGTCACCTCCTCCTATAAACCTCCTGTTTTCCAACCAACCCATAAAGTATGCCTGCCAAGGAGAGGGCATATTCCTGTCATTGCGGAGCACTGTCATTAATAGAACAGTACTAGGCCACGTCCCAAGGGCTTGGGTTCTCCGGCTTCGTACAGGACACAAGCTCACTGCCACCGCCTCTGCCAGCCAGTCCCCAGCCGCCATTCTCCACAGTCTGCCTAATAAGGCAATCTGCAGGTTGACTGGTGGCTTACAGGTCACCATGGCAAAATGCACACTCTGGGCTTGAAGTAAAGGGAGAGGCTACCTTTTGGCAGACAAAGGGTTACCCTGTGCCAAAAACTCTTCCAAGGCTGCACTGGGACTCCATTTACACAATAATAGAAACTTGTCACTGCAGCTGGCCAGACTCCAGCCACAGGGTCCAGCTTACAGAGCTGAAGAAAGCTGAGCTGCGGCAGTGGCCTGGAGCTTGCTCAGCCTTTACACGGAAACTTCTCTTTGCCTTCTCCCAACCTCATCAGAGGACTCCCGGAAAGTCCATCTTGCAGGAACTTATGCGGCATATATTCAATTCCCTGAGACTCCCTCACTTCAAAATAGCAACCTGCAAAGAGACTGCATATCCCAGATGCTTAAAAAGGAGCCATAGGTCAGGGAACAATTCTCAGCATTCCAGAAAATCATTACACGCCAGCGAAAAGTGGACGCCTGTATTTCCAACTATGGAGGCGGAGTTGTTGGTCAAGTCATGCCTGATAACAAACGTTCATTATTTTTAATTCTATGAAGGTCTGGGCTCAGAGACTCTCCCAGCCCTGGCCCCTGCGCTGTACTATGCATATAAAGAAAAGAACAGATCTCTGGTGATTTATTGCAGCACATTCATCATTACACAGATTTCCTTCAGCTTTTAGCCACGGGGCCCCTTTGTCATTCAGAAGGCATCCCACCCACTGGCTCACCAGAATTTAATATGTCCCAACGGAGTTTTGAATACTACCAGCATTTCAACAGCGGACTGGAGCTGCTGAACCACAGCAATATTAGGAAGGGGGTCAGGGAGCCTGTGATAGCAATACCGTGGAGGGTAATAGTCACCAAACCACTAGTTCAGAGTCCTGCGCCTAGTCAAATCTAGCACAGCTGAAACGTGTGCTGGTGGCAAACAGAGACGCATCTGACGCTTCATGCCTTCGCTCTGCCCTTTGCGCTGGTGTCCAGTGTGGTCTCTCTTCATGTTAGGACAGTTCCTGTGCAGCTTCTCGGACACCCACAGTAAACATACAGCACCCATTCATTCTCTGCTTCTCTGGGGAATGGAGTTTGAGATGTCTGAAACAAGACTTATGAAAAATGCTTGCCTATTAAGGGATATTATGTTGGGGATGTAAATAGCGGATTGATTTTTAGTTTACACTAATCCAGCATTTACCAAATCAAAATAGTCCCTAAGGAATTCTCTAATAGAGTGTGAAAGGAAAATAGAATCTTAGGAACTCCAAACTCACTATGCCAAAGGGAAAATTAAGCTTAGGAACCAAGTCACACAAAAACTGCCTTCCTTTTGTTCCCAAAAAGATAGCTGTGACCTCACAGGCTTATGGTACCTTATGTAAAATGTAGATTTACTGTGCAAGAGGCAAACACGTAACTGACTTCCCCCTCCTTTGTTTTCACATGTAAAATGTAGATTCACGGAATGCTCATCAGAGCCTCACAAGAATGTGACCACTTGCCTCACTGCCTACCTCCCCCACCGCACCTTTTTTTCCTTGTCCTTTAAATACTGAAGTCCTCAAACCCAAACCCAGTTTGGAAAAAGCACAGGACATTGATCCCACTGGGACTTGTGTCCCCTTTTCCCCAGGCACATCCTGAATGTTAGCAAAATAAACCTTTAAGTCGATTGAGATGCTTCAGTGACTTTTCGGTTCACAAGAGGTTATCAGAAACTCCTGTCTAGATATTCATGGCAAAGGGAAAAAAAACAAGGATGTGAGACACTCGACACCAAAAGCCTGTCCTCCAGCTCTGTGGAAAGCAGTGTTGGGAAACGGAGTTTCAAAAAGTAACACCAACCCCATGGCCCCCTGTCACATCGTCGCCTGCACAGCCTTGACCCTGAAGCACTCAGCTCACACTCACCTTTGTCTCCTCTAACTTAGGCAAAGGAGGAGGATCTACAGCTGGCCAACAGTGTGGCTGGAATCTGGAGGGGAGGAGAGTGGCTCTGGGCCCATTGTGACCCCCAGAAACTGTGGGGACTTCACCAGTCCTCTTTCATGTCCCCTGCAGCGTGCAGCCACGGAACAGGCTGGCATTTGTTTATTTTAATGACACGCAGCTAATTTCCTACTGTTTAAGGCCAAGTTAGATGGCACTGAAGCACCACCGTATTCCCCCTTTCCTCTTCAGCTGCCGGCTTTGGGGGCTGTTTGAGTCCTAATTGGAACTTCCACCCAGAGACCAGGCAAGTAAAGAAAAGGAGGTGAGACAATTTAGCTACTGACTCTTGCAGCAAGCTCTGTCAATCAAGACTCCGGAAAGAGGGGGTCTGGAGCTGCTGAGAGACCTGGATCTACCTGGATGCTCTTATATGGCCAAACCTCAGAACCTCAGGAACTGCAAACTGAAGATGGTAATAAAAGAATACATTAACTTCCCATATAATAGGCAATGTCTACTGAACTAATATTAAGTTTGTTCTCATTAAAAATAATGTTGTTGGCCGGGCGCAGTGGCTCATGCCTGTAATCCCAGCACTTTGGGAGGCCAAGGTGGGTGGATCACGAGGTCAGGAGTGAAGACCAGCCTGGCCAAGACGGCAAAATCCCGTCTCTACTAAAAATACAAAAAAGTAGCCGGATGTGGTGCCATGTACCTGCAATCCCAGCTACTCGGGAGGCTGAGGCAGAGAATTGCTTGAACCTGGGAGGCGGAGGCTGCAGTGAGCCGAGATCGCGCCACTGAACTCCAGCCTTGGCAACAGAATGAGACTCCGTCTCAAAAAAAGAAAAAAGTGTTCTAAAGGAAAATTCCTCCCCTCCAGCCCCTGGGACTCTCTCCTTAATAATAAAGATATTACCAGACCTCCCGTCCTATGGCTCCCATGTTAAGTAAGGCTGCCCAACAGGTTCCCAGCACAAAAGAGCTATTCACATGCTTGATAGTACTGAGCCAGCCCCTGACACTCAGCCTCGACGGTATATATTTAGTCACTGTCTATGAAGCAGAACTAGAACCACTGCATTTTCCCCCTGACATTAAAACGGTGTCAACCGCGCAGACAGAACGAGAGATTTTTATCAGATCTTTTCCTGTTCTGAAGAAAAAAAGAGTATTTGTTCACTTTAACATGTACTTTACACCTTCTGGCTAGTAGATCACATATGCCATCTGGCTGGGTGGCAGAAAGTGATCATAAAATGATGAAAGATTCAATCATCATTTGCAACCTATTTATATGTTTTATTTTTAAGCACATTATCAGGCTGTATTTACGGATATTATTTTTAACCCGGACACACGCTTGTGTGAAGCTTGAAATATGCTGACATAGCTTTAAACCTCATCCTGCAGTGCTGATTTAACTTAGTCACAGTTATCCACATCTAAGAGTATCAGTTGAACTACTAACCCCTCTTTGAAAAAACTTAAAAAACTTGATTCCTGAACTGCACTATACCGCCCCCTGGTGGCAGAAAAGAATCGATGCATTTCCCAAAGCCAATTTTACGAAACACTCCAAATAGAAACCCTGAAGCAAGGACATCTTTGTTTCAAGTAGTTTTAATATCTCCAAGACATGCAATAAATTAATGTTAGCAAATTATTTCATTCATTCACTCAACAAATATTTATGGAGCACCCGAGAGGCCAAGCCCAGTTCTGGGGCTGTGGATCACAGGAGCTTATGTTCTAGTAATAATCAAATAAAGAATAATGTTTCACACGTTTATCGGCCTTCTCTTTTAATATACATGACGTGAAATGTGTTTACATGTGTGAAATCTCAAATCCTCTGGGAACACCTGTGCTTCTGCATTGCTGGTTTCTCTCTTCAGCACCTTGGCTGTCATTCTCACCTTGACCTCCCAGGCAGGTCCAGAACTTTCCACTCCTTGCCCTCAAGAAGAATCTGTTGAATAAAATGACTGTGGACCATGGCATCGAAACCCAGGGAATCCAAACTAACAGGCTTTATTGTCAGCTGTATAAAAGGGCTTTTGCTGTTTTCAATTGTCTGTATTATAAGCTAATATATTGACAGTTATTAAAGTGAAGCAGTCTTGTAAAAAAGTAATAGCTCGCTCTATAAAACCTGATGCAATCCTGTGCCATAGTAAAAATTCTGTATGTAAACATTGCAACTGTGTGAACAGTTTATTCAGAACCTCACCTCTGACAAAGCAATAATAACTCCCCGATTCTCCTCCTCTGCACCCTCCACCTTTTTAAAAAACTGACAGCCTAAGAACTATCATGTTCCTAAGTATGCGAGTCCTTCCAGCACATTAGGTGCTAGAGAATATACCAGGGCAGCAGACAGAACTCATGCCAGCTTATGTCATTGGCCTTGCTGCATGAAGCTCCATGCTGCGAAGGGATCTTAGCACACGTGGGGAGATCCAAGTGCTCTGGGTGAGGGCTGATGCCTGTTCCTGGCTCAGGAGGTAGATGAGCAAAGAGCCTGCCAGGCATTTACCACTGCTAGTACCTTATATGGTCCTGGCTAATGCTCATGAGACATAAAGAGGTTTCTCTGGGCTGGGTGCCGTGGCTGATGCCTGTAATCCCAGCACTTTGGGAGGCTGAGGCAGACGGATCACTTGAGGTCAGGAGTTCGAGACCAGCCTGGCTAACATAGCGAAACCACATCTCTGCTAAGAATACAAACAATTAGCTGGGAATGGTGGTGTACGCCTATAATCCCAGCTGCTTGGGAGGCTGAGTTGGAAGAATTGCTTGAACCTGGGAGGTGGAGGTTGCAGTGAGCCAAGATGGTGCCACTGCACTCCAGCCTGGGCAACAGAGTGAGACTCTTTCTCAAAAAAAGAAAGAAAAAAGGAGATTTCTCTGAAACAACGTCACCGTTTTTAAGCATCTAAGTGTAATATTTGCATATTCTACTTTCCAACAGGTTACCTATTTCTGAATAAGAAAATAAAGCCACTTCGATATTTCACAAGACAAGGGGCAAGAAAAATCTTCTAAAAGCACATAATTTCACAAAAGCTGAATACATATTGGTTTTTCGTTTCTGTTTAAAATTCTACGTAAGTCGCCCAGGTGCTGCTCAGTTTCTTGCAGCTGCAATTCTTCCAGTTAACAGCGAGACCTCCGTAATGGAGGTTTCAATGTCAAGGCATCCGCCATTGCACAGTCTCTGACAGTTATGTAGGAAGCGGAGGAGCATTTTGCCAGACCCAATATTTGATCCAAATTAACAGTAAAGTACGCATAAACAATCAATGCTAAAACATGCAAGTGAACTTCGTTAGGTAAAATCTCTTGGCGGGAAGGAAGCCTAGTTGATTTTCAAGCAAAATCTGTGTGACTATAGTTACACTGAGTCTAAACAAAATTCAAATCATTTATCTAAGTATTTCCTTCATGATCAAGGCCTAGATTAAAGTTCATTCTAATGACTAACGTTCTATCTCATTCTTTAGGGCTAGTAAAAGGGTAGTGGAAATAAGTTCAATTTCAACTCAGTTTCTAAATTTAAAGGAAAAAAGTCTCTAAAATTCTAATTTATTGAATTGCTGAAGGGAAGTTTTAAACAAAAGCAGGACTTTGGATATTCAAGGTCACATTGAAAGCTATCAAATATGGTGATCCAGGTTTAAATATTACCTTGAAGACTGTGGCCCTAATCTCTGTGCTATGTTTAACATTTTTTGATAGCAGCCACATTGATATTTATATAGTTAGAGAATACTTGTTTAAAAAGAAAAGAGATTCTGTGATTTTATAGTGAAATCATATTATAACGCAGTACTTCATTAACATTTCACACTACTATAAAAGTACACACAAGACATAGGCTGTCCCACGGTCCCCTGCAGGCTCTGACAGTAGCAGACAGTTGGATGTTAACTGTTAAGTGCCTGAAACTCACTCTTAGACCTTCACATAAAGGATATAGGCTGGGTCACTAAAGATCCCCAAATATTTCAACTGGGGAATCGAGAGCATTTCTCACTCCCCATCTGCCCATCAGGAAGATTCCAGACCAAAGGAAATCCACACATGGGGCCCCCAGTTGCTTACTTGTCAGACTCAAGTCCTTAGAAGCCAAAGATGGTCTTCACTAAAACCTGACCAGAATGGTTATCAAAACCCAAATACACCAAACGCCTTCCACTCTCTGCCTCCCGGCCTCCTTCTCAGAGCTTGGGCAATTCACCTCTAATTCAAACCTTCTAAGGAAAAGAACTATAGAACTTCCCAAATTGGCAATGTAATATTTTGGACAATGTGCCAAAACTTATTAAGAATATTTAACACCATACATATGTTAAGAAATAGTCCATAAATCAATCCTATAATTTTTCAAAAGGACAATAATGTCATTAAACGGATTGTGCCCAAGCCCTTATCCTTGGAGACTGAGAAATGCCCTTTTATTCTTAATTTACACCCAATTTTAAGAAACTTGGCAAAACTACGGAGACAGTAAGCAGATCAGTGGTTCTCTGGGGTTGGGAGGGGAGAGAGGAATGCATAGGTGGAACACAGTGGATTTTTAAGGCGATGAAAATACCCTGTAGTGTACTACAGGTTGAATATCCCTAATCAGAAAATCCAAAATTGGTTCAGTTGCAAAATCACCAAGTTTTTGAGCCTTGACATGAGACAATGACACCTTTGCTTTCTGGTGGTTCAATGTACACAAACTTTGCTTCATACACAAAATTACTTAAAACATTATATAAAATAACCTTAAGGCCATGTATATAAGGTGTACATGAAACAAAACAATTCAGTGTTTAGACATTGGTCCTGTCCCCAAGACATCTCATTATGCACACGCAAATATTCTAAAATAAAAAAAGAATTCTGAGATCTGAGACACTCCCAGGTCCCAACCATTTCGGATGAGAGATACTCAACCTGTATAATAATAGATGTTATCATTATATATTTGTTCAAACCCACAGGCTATACACCAAGAGTAAATCCTAATTAAACTATGGACTCTGGGTGATAGTGATGTGTCAGTGTAGGCTCATCAACTGTAGCATATGCACCACTCTAGGGGGGGATGCTGATGGTGGGGGAGGCTGTGCAAGTGGGAGGCAGAGAGTTTATGGGAAATCTCTGTACCTTCTTAATTTTTTTTTTTTTTTTTTTTGAAACAGGGTCTCTCTCTGTTACCCAGGCTGAAGTCCAGTGGTGCAATCTCGGCTCACTGCAATCTTTGCCTCATGAGCTCAGGTGACCCTTCCACCTCAGCCTCCTGAGTAGTGGGGACTACAGGTGTGCACCACCACACCCAGCTAATTTTTGTATTTTCAGTAGAGACAGGGTTTCGCCATATTGCCTAGGCCAGTCTTGAACTCCTGGGCTCAAGCAATCAGCCTGCCTCAGCCTTCCAAAGCTTTGGGATTACAGGCGTAACCCACTACACCCGGCCTCTGCTCAATTTTGAATCTGAAACTGCTCTAAAAAATACTTGAAAAGCACACACCTCTGGGCTCTATAGTTCCCCAGTCCCTGCTGTGTTTCATACACTGAGAAATTAAGGAAGGTAAAGCCCCTGAAGGGGAGGGGAAGGGACGCTGGGCCTGGTATGGAGACTCCGTTACACTCCTGTTTCCTCTCCTCGGTTAGGCCTACATCACTCTACATCTGCAAAACCAGGAACCCGCAGTCCAAACTCGATCAGTCTTCTCTGTGGAACCTGTGATTCTCATGAGTCGGGCGCTAGCAGTCCCGCCTCTGTGGGCATGGAAGGAAGCCCCAGGAAGCTGGGAAATGAGACAAGGACAGGGACAGGGTTGAGCAGGTGGGCTTTGTTTCGGTGAGTTTGCTAGGGTGAGAACGGAGCCCCACCCGGCACCCTCAGAGGCAGCACGGCTCTGCTAGGGTATGGATGGAGGTGAGGACAGGCGATGGTGCGCTGGCCACAGCACAGAAAGGCACGTGCCCAGTGAGGGAGAAGCGCCCTGACAGCAAATATACTGTTATTTACAAAAGATGGTGAAATAGAAACACATGAGCAACAGCAGCAAAGACGGGGAATTCCATTCATTTCACTAATCGTTTTCTTGACGAAGAAAGAATTAAAAATGTAAATATGAAACAAAATAGCTTTTGGGCAGGCAAACCCTTACAACTCATCTTTCAAGACAAAAATACATATGGCCCAGGGAAAAGTCTCTAGCATCAGTGCCTCTCTTCTGCTTCCAACCCAGTGAGCCAGGCCCGTATCCTCCAAGCAGGCAACGCGGTCTTCAGTCCCTGGTGGTTCTGTGATCGAGTTTTACCTCCCACGCCCTCACCGTAGGACCCAGGTGCTAGGCCAGCAGTTGTGGTGAGCTAATGAAGTGCCTCATTCCACACGTGGCCCTAGAGAAACAGTAGCTGCTCTGCCTGCTCTTGGCCATGTAGTCCATGGCCCCATCATTCCCAGGACAGCTAGGACAGCTCGCTGTTTCTGCAGGACAAGCTTAGAGACCAGTCCCGACACTTTCTTTTCTGCAGTGTTACCCAAAATGTCTTTACGGTCACGCATGATGAGGCCAGCCTGTGTGCATGTGAGCAGGTGTCATATATGAGAGCACGGGAAGCACCACACGCCCCTCTCCTTCACGAGGATTCCTTCTTCAGGGAGAGCTGTGCCTAGTGGGCTCTGTAGCTACGCACCACCATAATTTGTCCTTTAAAAATTACTTTCCTGGATGGGCACAGTGGATCATGCCTATAATCCTAGCCCTTTGGGAGGCTGAGGTGGGAGGATTGTCTGAGGCCAGGAGTTTGAGACCAGCCTGGGCAAGATAGTGAGACCCTGTCTCTATAAAGATAAAAAAAAAAAAATGAGCTGGGCATGGTGGCACGCACCTACAGTCCCAGCTATTCAGGAGGCCATGGCAGGAAGACCACTTAAGCCCGGGAGTTCAAGGCTGCAGCGAGCTGCGATTGCGCTACTGCACTGCAGCTTGGGCAACAGAGTGAGGCCCTGTCTCCAAAAGAAAAAAAAATTATTTCCCTTTGCCCACAGAGATCATGGGAAGAGCATTTCAGTAAGCCATCCAGCAATAGAGGAATTAAGAGGTTTGGAAAATGTGGGGATGGGGGATGATGCCACAACTCAAGGAGTATCAGGTTGTAGCCCACGGGGCATTGGGCTAGATGGAGGACCCCCATCGCCTCCTGGACCTCCCTTTTGTTACTTTCTCATGTATGGAAGCCAAGTTCCCACCCAGGGTCAAGTACAGAACCCATCCGATGTCAGCATAAATGAGTCACACTATACTGTCCATTTGAACAGCATTTCACTGCATGCAGAACGCTTTCCGTATCTCGTTTAATCTTCACACCGCATAAATGGACAATGGTAAAGTGTGTGATAATTTACAAAGGGCTTTAATCAAGGCAGCTTCGTGTGATCCTGCTAGTACGAAGTTAGGTGTATACCGTCCCCATTGCTGCAATGAGGAGACTGATCTCCAGGGGCTACAGGTAGTTAGGCATGGCAGGGCAGGAGAGGCCTCTCCCGCTCCCTACCAGCAATGTCTGGTGATGGTCCGGCAACTATTGCATTGCCTCTCTAAAAACGGTAATTCGGCAGCCAGGGAAAGACGGGCTCCTGATGGTGCACACCTGTTAACATTAAAAGTGTTAACTGAATGCAGACCCCAGGGAGAAGCAACCCCTTGCGCATACACGTTAAGAGAGAAAATGGCGAAGAATGATGTTCTGGGCATGTACATAACTCCTTAAACGGGCTGCACTGCTCACTTCCAAAGGGGAAAGAGGGCACTACACATGCGGAAATCCCACCCTAAGGGAAGAATCATGGGAGAGAGGGCGGTCTATAAAGTCCCAGGATCAAGGGTAAACGCCTCCTTTTTTCTCTTTTGGGCCTTCAGGCGCCCACCTGGATCTCTTCCAAGGGTTCTTTCCTGTTCTAAATCCTTTTATTTTTATTTTTGAGAGGGAGTCTTGCTCTGTTGTCCAGTCTGGAGAGCAGTGGCGATCTTGGCTCACTGCAACCTCCGCCTCCTGGATTCAGCTTCACGAGTAGCTGGGATTACAGGTGCCCACCACCACATCCGGCTAATTTTTGTATTTTTAGTAGAGACGAGTTTTTGCCATGTTGGCCAGGCTGGTCTCGAACTCCTGACCTCAAGTGATCCACTCACCCCGGCCTCCCAAAGCGCTGAGATTATAGGTGTGAACCACCACACCAGGCCTAAAGCCTTTTAAAATAAACTTCCACTCCTGCTCTGAACCTTGCCTTAGCCTCGTTCTGCTTGATGCCCCTCAGTTGAATTATTTCTTTTTAGGAGGCAAGGACTGAAGTTGCTGTGGACCCTTACAGATTCACAGCCGGTAACTCAGCGTAACTCGCATCTCTGCCACCGCTAACCCAGCTTTGTGCCCTTATGTTTCTAGTAGCATTATTCACTGTGGCTAAAATGTGGAAGCAACCTGGGTCCCTTGATGGATGAATGGGTCAACAAAATGTGGTGTATCTAAACCCAGTGGAATATTATTCAGCCTTTCAAAGGAAGGAAATTCTGACACCTGCTACAACTTAGATCATGCTAAGTGTAATAAGCCAGTCACAACAAAATACTGTATGATCCCACATAATGACGTACTTAGAGTAGTGACATTCACAGAGCTAGAAAGTAGAATGGTGGTTGTCAGGGGCTGGGGGAAGGAGAAGTGTAGTACGTATAATAGAGTTTCAGTTTTGCAAGATGAGAAGAATTTGGGAGATGGATGGGGATGGTTGCACAACAATGTGAATGTATTGATATTTAATACCACCAAACTGTATACTTCAAATGGTTAAGATAGTCCATTTTATGGTGTGTGTATTTTACCACAATAAAAAAAAAAATTGGAGGGAAAAAGCCCCACAGGGCTAGTAAGAGGAAAAAATGAAGGGTTAACAGGTGGGTTCTGAACCTGTGGGTGTGGGACTGAGGACCAAAAGGCTGTTTGGTCCCTGAAGTTTGTACAAAATCTCTGGATTGCTGCCTGTGTCCCTGTGGACAGAAATGACCGATCTGAGCTGCAAATGCCGGCATGCAGTTAAGACTGCCCCCAGTTTTCCCTCTGCCATCTCTAGTTTCAGTGGAGATTCCTCAGGGAAAGGATAATCCATATGTTTGAAAACTCAGCAGCAACTGTCTCTGGGTTGAGTGGGGAAATGAGGCCTGGAAATGGGTATCAAAGGGGCCTCCATCCCTGTTTTAGAATAATGTGAAAAGCCTGTTAGGTTTTATTCAAAACTGCTGTTTTCAAACCTTGGCCGGAGTGGCTGTGCAGATGCTGGACTCTGGTTGAGGAAAGAGTGAAGTGATAAAGGAAAGAAGATTGAAACAAGATTCTCACTACATTCTTCTGGTGACAGATTTGGAACATGAGCTAATGCACAGGCCAGCCCAGCCAACGTTTCATGAAAACAATGCTATCTACAGCTGCCTTGGGCATCTTTCAGAGCACAAAATAGCCTCTCTCCACTCCCTCCAGGCAGTTCAGTTTCTTTCTTTTTTTATTGATGCAAGGGTGTGGGTAATCCTTGCAAGCCAATATGTCATTTGGTTTAGCTTTAGAAATATTTGCTCATGCTGATCCGTCAAAGAAACAAAAAATGTTTCCTATAGCAGGACTATTTCATCTCTGCAATCACTAGTCTGGGCAAGTAAGAGATGAGAGAGAGGAACCTCAGCCTGACACCCAGGACAACACTCAACTTTTAAGCCTGACCTTGACCTTCAGGCAAACTCGCAGAATCACAGCTGTTCTTTTCTCTTGCCTGGAAAATTTAGAACACATTCAGCATCGTGAGAATGTTGTTTTCTTTCTTTTATTTGCCCTCTATTTTTTTTGTTCAGTCTTGCCTTTTTGTTTTAAAACTTGTTTCTTTTTTCTTTTTTTTTTTTTTTTTTTTGAGACAGAGTCTCGCTCTCTCCCCAAGGCTGGAGCGCAGAGGCATGATCTCAGCTCACTGCAACCTCTGCCTCCTGGGTTCAAGTGGTTCTTGTGCTTCAGCCTCCTGAGTAGCTGGGACTACAGGTGTGCGCCACCACACCCAGCTAATTTTTTGTATTTTTGGTAGAGACAGGGTTTCACCATGTTAGCCAGGCTGGTCTCGAACTCCTGACTTCAGGTGATCCACCCGCCTTGGCCTCCCCAAGTGCTGCGATTACAGGCGTGAGCCACCGTGCCCAGCCTGTTTTAAAACTTTGTGTAGTCTCCAGGGAGAAGCAAAAATAACAAAACCAATTTCCTAGCGGTCAGATAGACAGGATGTGGGTGGCTCACATGGTGAATGCAAATTTACACCAAATGTGGAAGTTGCTCATCAGGTGTCTATTAAGTAGGAGATTACTAATGACAGCCCTCTTCTGTTGGGTTTGCTATTCTAATGGAAGAGTTAGGTAGGAGTAGGGTAATCTGGTAAATGCATCCCACAAAAGAACTGATAAAATCCACTACATGTGGCAAAAGAGGTACTCTACTATTTAATCCTTTGGGCTGGATGAGACTTTTTTGATTCTTTTTTTTTTTTTTTTCTTAAGAGACAGGGTCTCACTCTGTTGCCCAGGCTGGAGTACAGCAGTGCAGTCATGACTCACTGCAGCCTCAAACTCCTGGGCTCAACCGGGTTCCCCACTTCAATCTCCCAATAGCTTGGGCTACAAGGATGAGCCACTATGTCTGGCTGGATGAGATCGTTACATGAATCACCGAAAAATTTTTACTCTGAATTTTGGCCATTAGTTATGTAGGACACAGACTAGAAATCACAAAGGGGCAGGTGGGAGGAGGCTTTAGAAGTCCTCTGGTTTAGTCATTGTCAACTGGAGCTGAGCATTGTTAGACCCTCCTAAGGAGCCTTAACGTTCCCACGCCCTCACCACACCCAGACATATGGCACCAGAATCTCTGGGCGGGACCCAGGCATGGGAATTTTTTGAAAGCTCCCCAGGTGATTCAGCATGCAGCCCAGGCCTGTTGCACCTCCACGTCAGATGGAGAAACGCACAGGTTGGCTAAGGTGCTGTCAGTGACAAAATCGGGACTGTAAGAACTCATCATTTTCTTTTATCAACAGCAGCATCATTTCCATAGTAAAGTTTGTCACTTGGTGATGCATTTTATACACATGTTATTAGAGAATAGGCAGTTAACATTTTCTTAGTCCCAGAACATGAAATATTGGGGCACAACAGGACCCTATGCAAAAATGAAGGAGTAGACTTGTGAGGAGAACACATCCAAACCAATCCCGTGAACCAGGAGAAGGACCAAAAGACCGTCCTAACTAAAACCCCACAATGGCGTCTCTCTTCAAGGGACCATGCTATGGGACCACTTATCTGATCTCAATTACAGTCAATACATATGATTATGATGTCCCAGGTTATTTCTCACACTCAGTGGTGAACGACTCACTTCTAGAAGTCAGATTTAATAAAACCACATACACGGACACTCCCTGGTGTCTGCGCGGCTTTAAAACCACTTTTCCTGGCTCCATTTCTCCCTGTCATTAATATACATAACTTATGTGCTGACTTGAAAGGTTTGTATTTTGTTGTGGTTTTCATCCTATCTCAGAAATCTGTCACTACAATTACACACGTTAGTCATCCAAGAAAAACAGCTAACAATACCAGCATAAATAAGTTCCTAGAGCAAAAGCATTGAAAAAAAAATTTCCCCCTGGATTTTTATTTATTCACTTTGCTTTCCAAAATGCTACATGCCACGTTTTAATCTAAAACCAATGTACGCATCAGTTTTACCCAATTCCAGAGCTGAAGCTGAAAATTATAAAGCTTAAAATGTGCTCCTCTGTATCTATGAACAAGATGCTTCTAAATCATTATGTATCAGAGAGAATAATGCATTAATGCATTATTTCTTTAAAAGTAGAAATGTGTTTAAACTGAACTATCCATATTCTTTCACCATAGCATCTAGAGACTTTTGGCCCTAGTTCTGGGAGAGGTTTAAGCCTGAGGCACAAACTGCAACTACTATATAGAACGAGGTTCTTGCCAGAGGCACATTTCAGGATTGAACCTGTGGCTTTCAGTTCCGATGCAGAGAAAAAAAGGTGACTGATGGCATACCATAAATGCAAAGAACAGCCTGGAGATTAAGAGCCTGGCCTCATCAGACATGAGTTCAAAGCCCAGCTCTGGTGCTTTTCAGCTATGTGACTCAGGCTAATGATTCTCTCTTCTAATGACAATGACTTTGAGGTTGTTCTAAGGATTGATGACATTCACATTTGTAATAGCGCACACCGCACCATGCCGGCTTCTGATTCTGCTACCTGGTGGCATCATCTCCTGCTGAGCACTGGTTACCTCTTTCCTCTCCCTCTCTCTTTCTTCTCTTCCCTATTATCTGCACTTTTGTCCGCTTGTTCATTATTCAGTTTGTTGATGGCTGAGTCCTTTATTCTTCTAAGTGTTTATCTTTGTACCGGTTCATTGCTTGTTGGGATCACAGTCAATTCGATTGAGCTAAATGTTGACACAGTGTTTGGTCTATGTGAAAGATCTGGCAGTGTTCTTTCAAAACATGGGGCCCTGGATTATTAGGTTATATTTCAATATTTTTCTTTTTTTTTTTTTTTTTTGAGATGGAGTCTCGTTCTGTTGCCCAGGCTGGAGTGCAGTGGTGCGATCTCCACTCACTGCAAGCTCCGCCTCCCGGGTTCACGCCATTCTCCTGCCTCAGCCTCCCGTGTAACTGGGACTACAGGTGCCCACCACCGTGCCCGGCTAATTTTTTTTGTATTTTTAGTAGAGACAGGGTTTCACCGTGTTAGCCAGGATGGTCTTGATCTCCTGACCTCATGATCCACCCGTCTCGGCCTCCCAAAGTGCTGGGATTACAGGCTTGAGCCACCACGCCCGGCCAATATTTTGCTTTTAACAATTTATGGAGCTATTAGTGACTCTAAACAGCTACAAAAGAAATGCTGTCCATGATAAAAGAGTTTTGATTATTTTGCAACGACTTAGAAGAAACTTAACGATGGTTCAGGAAGTGCTCCCTGGTACTTTAAGTGTTCATGAAGGTGGACCAAGTTCTTAAAGGTGTACCACAGTTCATGAAGGTGCACCGGCTTCATCTTTAAGTGCACATGGTACACTTTCCAACATGCCGTACCTGCTTGACCTGCCTTGTCTCGCCTTCCCCCCCTTGCTGTGGGACAACCTGGATCCCAGGCCCCAAAGGCTCAGAGGGACTACATACACTCTTCCATAAAAGGCCTAGGCAGGTGAAGTGTTCACTGCCAGAATGATTTGGGAGAAGAAAGAGAATGCAAATGTTTTTATTCATGAGTATAAATGCTTATGAAGTCAGGCCTTCTATGAAAATCTATAGCCTTATCAATCATGTACATTTGTAAACTGCAGCTTTCAAGTGGTTTTGCAATGTAATGTTTAAAGATGCAAATGGTCAAGCCTGAAAAAACACTAAATATAATCTTTTCAAAAAAGAAACGGAGAGGCCGGGTGCTGTGGCTCACACCTGTAATCCCAGCACTTCGGGGAACCGAGGCAGTTGGATCACCTGAGGTCAGGAGTTTGAGACCAGCCGGGTCAACATGGTGAAACCCTGTCTCTACTAAAAATACAAAAATTAGCCAGGTGTGGTGGCAGGCGCCTGTAATCCCAGCTACTTGGGAGGCTGAGGCAGGAGAATCGCTTGAACCCGGGAGGCAGAGGTTGCAGTGAGCTGAGATCGCACCATTGCACTCCAGCCCGGGCAACAAGCGAGAAACTCCATCTCAAAAAAAGAAAGAAAGAGAGAGGTATATCGGTTGTTTTGAAATGTTTTCGTGCCCAGGAAGATGATAATGAAGGACTTCTTACCATCCTGACAGCTGAAACTCGAGCACTCCTTCCCCTTGCTGGATGTATTTTGCTTTGGAGGTAAATAAATAAAAGCAAGTGCAGAACAGGAAGAGGCTGTAGCCAGGCATGGTATTTAGTCCCAGCTGGGAGAAACACTGTGAAAGAGTCCCACAAACCCTGCCCTCCCCCGTCATCCTCGTATCACAGAGAATGAAAATGCAAATAAGATTTCCAACCCTTTCTTCTTTATAAAGAAGAAAAAGGGAAGCAGGGGGAGAAGTTAGTAATTTTGTTTCCTGAAAGACTAAAAATAGGAATCTCTGTATTTCCAAGAAAGAGTTCTGCGGGGCATGCTGTGAAGCAAATAAAATGCTGTATGCACTCATATGAAGCTTTTAAAGCAAAAATGGAAAAGCAGTCAGTCAGCAGATGCTTGAAATTTGGTCTCAACCACAGTGAAATAGCCCTGGCTCCAGGCTACGGGACTCTCCCAAGGATCATGATATAATTTACGGCCAGACAGTTCATCTAATTTCTTCACCTGTAGGTTTCAAGCATACTTGGTATTCATATTTAATAGAGCCGCTGGCTGGATCATGAGGAAAGTGATGAAATGATACAGGAATGAGCAAAGGGACCCTCCCCTCTCAAAGTGATCACAGTATCTTACTTCATGGAACCACTCACCCAGGGCCGGCCAGGATACATTCAGAACAAAACAGATATTGAATAGAGCATTTAATGGGCACCTAAGGCATATGTTTTCAAATGACCTAAATGTTATTTTTGGAATTGCATTCAATTCATATAAAATTAGGCTGCTAATAGATGCCATACATAAAGCCAGGAATAAGCCCACAGTACAGTCTTTAAAAATCCAATTTACATTTGCAATTTTTTGACTCATGTGATTGAATCAAGTCAAAAAGCAGCAGAAGGTTCACAGTGAAATATTCCCGTCCCCTTCCCCATTTCTGAGGTGCCAGTTACAGTAGTCGCCCTGTATCCACGGCTTCCCTTTTCAAGGCTGCAGTCACCCGCCGTGCAGTACAATAAGATATTTTGAGAGAAAGAGAGGCACCACATTCACATAACTTTTATTACAGTATCTTACTAGAATTGTATTTTGCTATTAATTATTGTTCCTTTTTTTTTTTTTTTGAGACAGATTTTTGCTCTGTCACTCAGGCTGGAGTGCAGTGGTGCAGTCTTGGCTCACTGCAACCTCTACCTCCCAGGTTCAAGCAATTCTCGTGCCTCAGACACCTGAGTAGCTGGGATTACAGGGATGTGCCACCATGTCTGGCTATTTTTTTTTTTTTTTTTGCTAATTTTAGTAAGAGACAGGGTTTTGCCATGTTGGCCAGGCTGTTCTCAAACTCCTGGACTCAAGTGAGCTGCCCACCCCGGCCTTCCCAAAGTGTTGGGATTACAGGTGTGAGCCACTGTGCCTGGCCATATTGTTGATCTTTCATTGTGTCTTTATTTATTTATTTACTTACTTACTTACTCATTGATGGATTGATAGGGTCCTGCTCTGTTGCCCAGGCTGGAGTGCAGTGGCATAATCACACCTCACTGTGCCTCGATCTCCTGGTCTCACCGGTACATGAAGTAGCTGGGTCTACAGGTGCATGTCACCATGCCCAGCTAATCTTTTAAAAAACTTTTTGTAAAGATAGGGTCTTGCTATGCTGCCCAGGCTAATCTTGAACCCCTAAGATTAAATGATCCTCCCACCTGGGCCTCCCAAAATGCTGGGGTTACAGCCGCGAGCCACTGCACCTGGCCTAATTTATAAATTAAACATTTATCATAGGTTTATGTGTGTACAGTATGGGAAAAAACAGGATATATAGGATTAGGTTCTATCTGCGGTTTCAGGAATCCACTGAGGGTCTTCAAATGCATCCCCCAGGATAAAAGAGGGAATACTGTATTTGTTTCTTGTTTGTCCTTATGGAGTTTCTTTACGCAAGCAAATACAAATAGATACTTAGTTTCCCTTTCATATGTAAGCAGAAATGTGCAAAGTACACTTAGCAATGTGCTTTGGAGATCTTCCCATATAGGCACACAGGCATTAGCCTCATTTTCTTACAGGTGCATAGTATTTTACTGTACGCAGGTTCTATGATTTACTTAGCCAGTCCTCTATGGATAGGCCTTAAGGTTTCTATTCTTTTGCTATTTTCAAACAAAGCTATATCACTTTGAATCTAAGTGTATCTGAAAGAATTCTGACAAAAACTGTCAAATCGCACGACTTGACTTTCCCATCAGCCACGGGTCCCGTCTTCCCCCAGCCTCAGCGGACTGCAAGAGCGGCTGCTAGAGTTTTGCTGCGCTGAGGTTTCCCAGATATGGTACATTTCTTTCCTCTTACTAAGAATGAGGTTGAGCATCTTTCCATATGTTTTAGGCTCCTTAAATTCCTTTTCCCTTTTTTGTGAGCTGTCTGTTCAGATCTTTTGTCTATTTTGATAGTTTTAACTTTTTAAAAGGATTTCCAGAAATGTCTATACTAACATATTAGCCATTTGTCTGTGCTGTGAGCAGTAAATAGTTCTCCTAGTTTTCTTCCTCTTTGGCAGGTTTTTTCCCCTTAGTGGAAAAGTGGTTTATATATATATATTCAAATATATATATGTTATTTATATAATATATATTTTATATAAATAAATATATATGTATGTTTGTGTAGAGAGTTAATTTTTATCAGTCTTTTCTTTCATGGTTTCTTAATTCTAAATCAGTTGGAAAGGTTTGCCAAATCCACAGCTACGAAGAAATTCTCCTGTTTCATTCTAGTACTTATCACTTTTTATTTTTATTTATTTTGAGATGGAGTCTTGCTCTGTCGCCCAGGCTGGAATGCAGTGGTGCGATCTTAGCTCACTGCAACCTCCACCTCCTGGGTTCAAGCAATTCTCCTGCCTCAGCCTCCCGAGTAGCTGGGATTACAGGCATCCGCCACCATGCCCAGTTAATTTTTGTATTTTTAGTAGAAAGGGCTTCTGTCACATTGGCCAGGTTGGTCTCGAACTCCTGAACTTAAGACATCCACCTACCTTGGTCCCCAAGTGCTGGGATTACAGGCGTGAGCCACAGCTCCCAGCCTATTTTTAAAATTTTTTGTAGAGATGGAGTCTTGCTGTGTTCCCCAGGCTTGTCTTAAACTCCTGGTCTCGAGCAGTCCTCCCGCCTCAGCCTCCCCAGTTGCTGGGATTACAGACATTGGCCACTGCAACCAGCCAATATTTTTGATTTTGAAAAAATTTAAGCCTGTACAAAGTAGAGAGAATGCTGTAATAAACTGGCATATACCCCCACCTAAATTCAACCACTATCACGGTTTTGTCATACTTCTTTCTTCTCTCTCTTCTCTCTAACTCTCTCTCTCAACAAAATTATTTTGAAGTACACCCAAAATATCAAGTCATTTTACCTCTATATACTTCAATGTGCATTTTAAAATTATGAATATTTCCTTGTATAACTATAATGCTATTATATGTAACAAAATTAACAATATTATTTGGTATCATCTAATAGTTGATCTATATTTGGTTTGCTCCAGTTGCTTCAAAAATGTATTTTTACAGTTGGTTTGTCCAAATAATAATGCATTTGTGGTTTCATTTTTGAAAACATTTAGCTATTTTTTTATTTGTTTCTTTGAGTCAGAGTCTTGTTCTGTCACCCAGGCTGGAGAGCAGGGGTAGGATCTCGGCTCATGGCAACGTCTGCCTCCTGTGTTCAAGCAATTCTCCTGCCTCAGCCTCCCGAGTCACTGGGATTACACGTGCCACCACACGAGGCTAATTTTTGTATTTTTAGTAAAGACGAGGCTTTGCCATGTTGGTCAGGCTGGCCTCAAACTTCTGACCTCAGGTGATCTGTCCACTTTGACCTCCCAAAGTGCTGAAATTATAGGCATGAGCCACTATGCCCGGCCTACACATTTAACTATTTAAATATTTGATCCATTAGAAATTTATCCTGGTGTGGGGCATGATTTATTTATTCTTCCATATGGTTACCCAGTTGCCATTACATTTATTGGGCAATCTAGTTTTCTTCATTGACTTTAAATGACAGGTTTCAAAATTTATGTATTCTCATATATATCTGGGACTACTTCTGGCTTTCTAGTATGTTCTACTATCTTGTTTGTTCACTTGCCAGTACCACATTATTTTAATTACTGAGGCTGTGTAATGCGTTCAATAACTGGCAGCTCTTGCTTATTTATCCATGTGAACTTTGGAATCTGCTTGTCTAGTTTATCTTTTTTCTTAATGGTTGGTATTTTACTGGGAATGTGTAAAATGTACTAAATTAACTTAGGAAGAATTGATATATTTATAACCTCAAACTTCTCTAATTTAGAACATAATTTTTTTTCACATTCTTTTTTGGATTTTTTAGGAGTATCTTCCAGTTGTTTACATAGATTTGACATGTTTCATGTTAAGTTATTCCCTGGTACTGAATTGCGTTGTTACTGTAGCAAGTGTGGTGTTTTCTTCCTCTGTAGTCTGTGAATGGGCTGCTGTTTGGAGGTACAGCTTTCCACAGTGCCGACGTCTTACTCTCTGCCTGAAAAGATGCTCCAAGGCCCAGCACACCCACGCTGTGACAAGCAGGGCACATCCCTGAGTAAGAGCTGGTGCAGGTCAAGGCAGCTCAAAGCCTCCCATCCTCACTCCAACCCCTTCCCGGGTAAGGCTCAAGGAGCTGGGAACCTGGAGTAAGAAGACGTAAACTGAGTTGTGAAAAAGCAAACTCTAAGAGCTGGGAGGCTCTTTCCCATCAAGCTTCTAAGAAAGCTAAACTTTCTCTAATATGAGAGAAATAATTTGCTATGAGATTAATGTAGATCCACTGCAAGACGGGCATCCAACCTATCATTCTTTTGGATTCACAGCAAAGCTCATCAAAGACTGCCAGCAACCATTCTACGCACAGCCCTGGATTTGGCAGTCACTTTGAGTATGGGACTCTCTACTGCCCCTCCCACCTACACAACATTACCCCCGCCTCTTCACCCCTGCAGGTGCCCTCACTCATGGCCAGGCTGGGCAGGATTAGCTTCTCTGCTGCGAGAGGGATGTCAAGGCAGTGGAAGTGGGGTTGGCAATTACCTCTGCTGCAAAGTCCTCTGGTTGAGACACGAGGCTCAGCCTGCCTTCCTGCCAACTGTTGATGGCAGCAGTGGCCCATCTGGGGTGGTTGCTGTGAGGACGCCAGCTGCAGCAGGGAAGCCATGGCTGGGATTGTGCACTCTGTGGAGCTGCCAGGGGCCAGGAACAGGTGATCCTAGCAGGAGCCCTGCGCCCTACTGAGCTGGCAGGATGGGAGCTTGTTCTCCCAGGCAGTTGCAGCTGCCCAGCCATGGCTCTGGACCTGGGCATCCCTGCACTCTCCAGGGCCTGGGAAGCCTCCTAGTCCTGCAGGCAGAAGTGCCTGTTCCCACTCCCTGGCCTCTCCTCTCTCCCGGTGCCCACACCAGTGTGAAGCAAAGTTGTGGCAGAGCCAGCACCCTGCTGCTTCAGCCCTCCCTGGACTTTGGGCAGTGATGAGTATGGGAGGGAGGCTGGGGGCATTGATGGCAGCTGAGCACGGGCCTGTGGGTGCCCCTCAGTGCAGACAGCCTGGGTGCCATAGATGGCATGTTGATGGCAGTGGGAGGCAGACAGGTTCCTAGGCAGGAAGGGGTGGGTCTCTGGTGAAACCCTACTTTTAAGCCAGGGATGGCCTGAAGCCTGGGGGCTCAGCTGCCCGTTCCAGGTGGAGTCCGCAACCTGGAGTGAGAAGTTCATTGATGTGCCTTTTGGCCAATCAGATGGTGCTTTTTCCAGGCCTGCCTATGGCCAGCTATGGACCAATCAGCATGCACTTCCTCCCTTCTAAGCCCATAAAAACCCCAGACTCAGTCAACCTAAGGCACTTGTCTGGACTATGTGTGGAAAGGAGCTACCCACTTTGGGTCTCCTGAGAGCTGTTCTGTCACTCATTTAAGCTCCTGTCTGCCTTGTTCACGCTCCAGTTGTCTGCATAACCTCATTCTTCCTGAACATGGGGCAAGAACTCAGGACCTGCTGAACGGCGGAAGTGAAAGGAGCTGTAACATGTTCCTGACCAGTTCGCTGAGCTGTGGGTGATGACATGCTCCTGCGCCATGGGAGTAAAGGATGGCAACCCTTCTGGGGGCCCAAACCTCAGGATTCCCTGAGCTAGAGCTGCTGTAACACTATAGCCCTCCCACCCTCTGCTGGTGCCGAGTGGCCACCCCACATGATGGGAAGCAGCAGTGGGACTGGTCCAGCCCATGAGCCACGGGCCAGAGCAAGGTGGTGGGACTGAAAGAGCTGTAACACAAATGGGCTGAAACATGTCCCCCCACTCATCACACTGTAGGTAACAAGAAGTAGGGAAGAGCTACAGCTCTTCTGGAAGCCCAGCCCTTGGCGCTCGCTGAGCCATGGCTGTGACATGCTGTAACACCTATCTGGGGCCTCTGCAGTTCTTGGTGTCGCCGAGCTTTCAGGCGCCACCACATTCCCCTCATCCAGATGCTGGTGCCGACAGTGGAAGTCACTTGTGATACATCTGGTCCAGCCGCAGCCTCGAAGGGAGCTGGCACATGGAGCTTCCCACCCTGCTGCAGCAGCCAGCATGCCTGGACTATAACTCAAGCAAAGGCACCACCAGTCACAGAGGTTTCTGGCTGGTGAAGTGACACCCTAAGGATCCTGTGACACTGTGACCTCCCTCCCACTGAGAGACTAGTAAGGACCGGACAGGCTCATCATGGTGAAGTCAGAGCAACCCTCACCCTGTTCTCATTTCCACACTGTGGCGGGTTCCCTGCCAATCTGAGTACTTTGTCCCACTTGTAACTCTGACTTCTTGCAGATCTCTATCTCCAGTCAGTTCCGCAACCTGGGCAATTCTTCCCTCACGCCCCACCCTCATCCCTTCCTTTTCCTTCTTACTGCCATCATCGCAGAATTTGAGACTTGTACAATCACAGTAGCCTCTGAACTACCTCTGGTGGTGTCTCCTCCTCTTCTCCATCCTCCATAGGGCCAGAGCATCTGTTTTTTTCCACAATCCCATAAACACATACCACTTGTCTTGTCATTGAAGACTCTCCCCTGCCCAAACAAGCTCCATTCATTCTGCATTTTTTTTTTTTTTCAAGACAGGGTCTCGCTCTGTCATCCAGGCTGGAGTGCAGTGGCATGATCCTCAGCTCACTGCAACCTCCACTTCCTGGGTTTAAACAATTCTCCAGGCATGCTTCACTATGCCTGGCTCACTTTTATATTTTTAGTAGAGATGAGGTTTCACCATGTTGCCCAGGCTGATTTCAAACTCTTGGCCTCAAATGATCCTCCCGCCTCAGCCTCACAAAGTGTTGGGATTACAGGCGTGAGCCACCGCACCCGGCCCATTCTACCTTCATGTGTCCTTTCCTCCTTCCCACCAACCTCCATCTTTTCATGAATGAAAATCCCACCCACCCTCTGTGCCCATGAAACCTTCCCAGACTCCCTCAGCCCCTGGCTCCGCACCTCCCATAACTCCTGTGCAGTGCATCACTTGTGATTCTTTCGGTGCAGTCTCGCTCCTGCACTTCTGAGCTGCTGAAGGAGGTTCTCTGCTACCCAAAGCACACTGGCCCGTAACCGTGTTCAGCTCACTTTTGTGCCCAGAGACATCAGCTACTTCATAATTACCATGGACAATCTTCTGCTTTTTCCACCTAAATCACCTTGATTTCTAGTTGCCTTTTTGGATACCAATAAGTAACACTCATACCCAGCTCACTAAGTGCCTGAGAGGAATGTCGCCCCCTCCTCCCTCAGTCAAGTATCCTCGTTGGAGCATGATCTACACTTCCGCCATCTACTCGTGCCTTGCCTATATCCCTCTGAATGCAATTCTTGGTTTACTCTTGTTTAGTGAGAAGGAAGCTTGTTCACTATCTTCAGTACACTGCTCCTTCACACTTTCAAAAAATGTCTAAAAGCACTTAAAACTCCCTCTTTGTAGAGGCTTGATCTGTTTTAAACATAAGGACTGGATGCTGGTATGGCCACTGCTCCTGTCTCGAATAGGAACCGCGGTGGGGGTACTGTTCCTGTCTTGAATAGGAACCGCGGTGGGGGTACTGTTCCTGTCTCGAATAGGAACCGCGGTGGGGGTACTGTTCCTGTCTCGAATAGGAACCGCGGTGGGGGTACTGTTCCTGTCTCGAATAGGAACCGCGGGGGGGGTACTGTTCCTGTTTCGAATAGGAACCGCGGTGGGGGTAATGCAGGAATGTGTCAAGTGGTTACTCATCCCCCACTGCTGCCAAGCAGGACGACATGTAATAAGTCTCATTTTAGCTCCGACAGGCGTGTCCCTATAACATATGACAGTTCAAACACTGGCCCTTGTGTAAGATAAAAATCACTTGACATTTTTTAGCATTCTAGAATATTTTGGAGAGGAATCAGGAGCAAACCAATGCCAAAGGTAAAGAAGTCTGAATTCAAGGGGTAGCAAAAGGTAAGGGTAGTTATTGTCAGATGTGGTTAAAAGGCAGGCAGGACCCCAGCTCTGCAGAATCGTGCAGATGAGGCAAAGGAGCATCTCAGAGACAAAGCTGCTACTTACAAGAACTTCTGGTCTCAACCAGTCAGAACTCAGAGTGAATCCTTTGAGGTGACTGGAGCCAGCTGATTCCCTGAGACCCCCTACCCTTGGGACAGCTTAAAGGCTTAAGACTACAGATGGGTATTATTAGAAAACGGGGCCACACCAGAACCAGCGGGAGAATCTCTCATTCCATGGACTTTACGCTCCAGGAGATACCAAGTGGCCCAGTGGGAGGGTGGGGTTTGGAATGCCGTGGAATCTGTTTGCAATATGTTGGCTCGTTTTTCTCCAGAAATATTCTGCCTGCCCTGGGGGGTAGCTCAGATGTTGGCAGGACTCACCTCCTCAGCTATCTCAGGAAAAAAAAAATCAATCCTTAGTCCTTTTTCCCATTGCAAGTCATAAGAGAATGTGCTTCCACCCCAGGGTAGCATGTGCCAGCCAGGTGGTGAGGTCATTGGAGCAGGAGTCCCAGGGAATAGGAGGAGCACGGACAGTTACAACCGACTATAGATCCTCAACAGCCAACAGAGAAGTAATAAGACCCCTTGTTCCAGTGATTCTCAGGGAAAATATTTTAGAGTTCCCTGCTCTCTGTTTATCTCCTTTCTAACTTCTTGTGTATTGGCAGTGGAATGACTGACCATTGCACCATCAGGCAGTGGAATGACTGACCATTCTTTACATCATCCATGATATCAGGGATGGAGTCGGAAGTGAGCTCTTTGGTGGGCTGGGTGGAATTATAGGGGCATCACTTGCACGCTCATAAATGATCTCCCTCCTTGTGAGACTCAGAGTTTGGGGGCAGTGCTGTCCTCCCAGGGTGCTCTGCCAAATATGCTTAAGTTCAACGGATAACTAGTATTTCAAAGAAACAGCTCTGGAGCTCTGTACCCAGAAAACACAAGAAGAGGACATCGTGAGTTCTCTTGGATTTTAAATGTGATTTTCTAAGAGATTTATGTTATGCAGTTAAGAAAAGAAAAACACATAGCAAAGGAAAAAAGATTTCAAAAACTTTCAAAAACGTAGATCCTTAGTAAGTGTGCTTTTCCTAGTCACAAATGTCTAATCTGTACAGGACAATTAGGACAATGTTCACAAAGCCCCATGCTGGTGGGTTCGCCCAAGCTCATGGCTGGATGGCCACTGGGCCAAGATGCTATAGAAGGAGGTATGAGGCTGAGCATGGTGGTTCACGCTTGTGATCCCAGCAATTTGGGAGGCCGAGGTGGGCGGATCACAAGGTCAAGGGATTGAGTCCATCCTGGCCAACATGGTGAAACCCGGTCTCTACTAAAAATACAAAAACTAGCTGGGTGTGGTGGCACGTGCCTGTAGTACTAGTACCAGCTACTTGGGAGGCTGAAGCAGGGGAATTACTTGAATCAGGGAGGCAGAGGTTGCAGTGAGCAGAGATCGTGCGATTGCACTCCAGGCTGGCAACAGAGCGAGACTCCATCTCAAAAAAAAAAAAAAAAAAAGAAGGAGGGATGAGGGCCAAATGAGTGATGCTCCGGTACAGCGGAGAGGTTGATAATCCCTACCCTCTGGTTTTGAGTAAATAGGTCTGGGTGGGGAGCAGAAAGCCACATTTTTCAAGAGGTTTATCAAGTATTTTATTTATTTATTTAGAGTGGAGTGTTGCTCTGTTGCTCAGGCTGGAGTGCAGTGGCGCAATCAAGGCTCACTACAACCTTGAATTCCTGGGCTCAAGCAATGTTTCTGCCTCAGCCTTGCAAAGTGCTGGGATTACAAGTGCATATTACCATGCCCAGCTACTTAAAAAAATTTTTTTTTGTAAAGATGGAGGTCTCACTATGTTGCCAGGGCTTGTCTTGAACTGCTGGGCTCAAGTGATCCTCCTGCATAGGCCTCTGAAAGTGCTGGGATTACAGGTGTGGGGCCTGGCCATTTATCAAGCAGTTCTAATGATCATCCAGTTTGGAAAACAATAACCTTGATGAATGATGATCTGTTCCAAACCCATGGTGATATGGCACTAGTTGAAATATTTTATTTCAGTCAATCCAGAATTTTCCCTGGATGAATAAATATGCAGATACTCACTTATAATTGGACATTGTAGCCATTAGAATATTCTCTTCTTTTATGTATTTTTTGAAGGATTGACCTAAGGGTACTAAAATCCAGACAATCACCTTACATATGAATTCCAAAAACCCAGCCAACTCATCAGTAGGAAAGTTTTCCTTTCCCCTTATGGAATGTATGAGACCACTGTGGTCAAGGTTTCCTCCGTGAATCAGCTGCAGAATCATGGCTAAGTCTTAGGCACTGAGCTCAGCCTCCTCAGGAAACTGGCTCTGGAATGGCCACTAAGGCACTAGGAACAGGAGCTTTCTATTATCACTAATGATACCATGACAGAACCTTTTAAAGCCATTTTTTCTTAAATTAAAGGATATTAAATCATTTCCCAATATTTCATGGAAACCATAGGCTCAAATCATTTACTTTTAACACCAAAGTTACAAAAAGAATTACAATAACATTTTAGTTAAAAAAAAAAATCCTTGCAGCATGATCTAGAACCAGAAACACCATTTAACCCAGCAATCCCATTACTGGATACATATGCAAAGGATTATAAATCATTCTACTATAAAGACACATGCACACATATGTTTAGTGCAGCACTGTTCACAATAGCAAAGACTTGGAACCAATCCAAATGCCCATCAATGATTGACTGGATAAAGAAAACGTGGCACATACACACCATAGAATACTATGCAGCCCTAAAAAACGATGAGTTCATGTCCTTTGCAGGGACATGGATGAAGTTGGAAACCATCATTCTCAGCAAACTAACACAGGAGCAGAAAACCAAACACCTCATGTTCTCACTCCTAAGTGGGAGTTGAACAATGAGAACACATGGACACAGGGAGGGGAACGTCACACACTGGGGCCTGTCGGAGGGTCGGGGGATAGGGGAGAGATAGCATTAGGAGAAATACCTAATGTAGACGATGGGTTGATGGGTGCAGCAAACCACCATGGCACATGTATACCTATGTAACAAACCTGCATGGTCTGCTCATGTATCCCAGAACTTAAAGTATAAAAAAAAAATCCTTGCAGCTTATGGCTAAAACAAAATCTACAAATCAGCTGGGTCCTAATGAGGATTAATCATCATCATTCAATAAACATGCCCATGTTGCAAGTGGCACTTTTGGTGTTCTACAGGCATAAATCCATTTGATCCTCATAACAACTCTATATGCTATGTACTATTATCATTCCCATTTTACAGATGAGGTAATTGAGGCAGAAGTTAAGTTATCCCCTCATGCTAATACAAATCATAACAAAAAGTGCTGGAATTTGAACCAACACTAGTAGCTTTAGTGGCCACAGAGAAGGCCCGCAGTCAGCCTCCAGGTTAGCAAAGCTTTTAAGGTAGATGACAGCATCTATTTAAGAAACAGAGCAAACAATTGCTATCTTTTAAAAACCTATCATATCACAATCGAAGGATTGATCTTATTTCATTTGCTTTAGCTTTAATTAAAGACTTTTCTAGATGTTTGCCACCTTGCTTCTTAGCCCTTTAAAGTTATCCTAATTCTCCCAGCTGTTTCTTAACATTCAATGGTGTATTACTATTTAGCATATTTTCCCCACCAATTCACAAAGCAAATGCAACACAGCACTGGATCAAATGACAGATTTGATTTCAATTTTGTTGGCAGTACCTTCTGTGTTTAATTACTCATTGTGTTAAAAGTTAAAGCTGGTTATTCCTCACTTGTCACCTGCAGTATAAAAATGGAACTGTCTAAAACAAAAACACTTAATTACTTTCCTTCTGGAGAAGATTTGAATGAATCAGAACTGTCACAAAGTAAATTTTCACTAGGGAGCTTGACAGATGAAGAAATCAAACAGGCTTTCAGCTCTGTGTACTTTCAGTCTTTCTGCTCATTCAAGTACGTGTGTTCCATTCATTCATTTCTTCATTTCACAAATATTTATTGAGCATCTGCTATGTACCAAGCATTGGGCAGTAACGGTTAGAAGTCCTAAATATCAGGCATAATATCAAATTTAAGTACAAAAATGTTTTCCAAATCCTGTTTAGATTTATTTAGAGATATCTGCCTCTTTGAAATATCCTATTTTCAGAATAATTCAGAGTTTGCCATAAACTCCCACACTGACTTCCTTACATTCATTTCAGCCAAGCAAATTTAAACAGAAGGTGATGCTTTTCCTACACGATTTGCAATGACATGACATGATATCCCCTATATAAATAATATGCTTCTAAAGGTGACCACATTTAGTTTTTGTTTAAATCTTTATCAATTCAAGGTTATTTCAGCACATAGGTGGGTGGCTTATTAAACCTTTACTATTTGAGAAATTGCATTTCCTTTTTATTTTCCTCCTGGGTTCAAGCGATTCTCATGCCTCAGTCTCCCAAGTAGCTGGGACTACAGGTGTGTGCCACCTTGCCCAACTAATTTTTGTATTTTAGTAGAGGCAGGGTTTTACCATGTTGCACAGGCTGGTCTTGAACTCCTGCGCTCAGACAATATGACCACTTTGGCCTCCCAAAGTGTTAGGATTATAGGCGTGAGCCATCACACCCAGCCTGTATTTCCATTTTTAAAACAAAAACATGTAAACTCGTTCTATAACACTGAAGTTCAGGCAATTATGATACATAAAATACACGCGAGTTAGTCCAAAATCAAATAAAATATACAATAAACTGACATACAAGACAGATTCCAATAAACAAAATGTCACACTGAAAACAGAGTAATCTGATATTAGAATTTATTGTACTGCACTGACATTTTTTATGTAAAGCATGAAGCAGGGTCTGGAACACACTATCTCAAAATATGCCACTCTGGCATAAGGATTATTCTGAGTTGAAGGCAACAGAGGATCTCTGCCCCCACCTTTTCTGCCTCAAAGCAGGGCATACACTTCCCTTTGTTCAGGTGTCTCCCACTCCTGTACCAGGAAGGGGAAGTGCAACTCTTTTTTATTTTGTTTGAGATGGAGTCTCGCTCTGTCACACCTAGGCTGGAGTGCAGTGGCGTGATCTCTGCTCATTTCAACCGCTGCCTCCCAGGTTCAAGTAGTTCTCCTGCCTCAGCCTCCTGGATAGCTGGGACTATCCCAAGGCCCGCGCCATGATGCATGGCTAATTTTTATATTTTTAGTAGAGACAGGGTTTCACCATGTTGGCCAGGCTGGTCTTGAGCTCCTAACCTCAGGTGATCCACCCACCTCAGCCTCCCAAAGTGCTGGGATTACAGGCATGAGACACCGCACCTGGCTGAAGTACAGCTCTTAACCCTGAGTTGGAGATAAGTCTGTACAAACAAATCTCACTAAAATAACCCTTATCTTCCCCTAGTTTCCCCATGTATTTCCCAGTTGCTTCCCCACAACTGATCATCCCTTGAAGCCCAAAGCTCCTTTCTTTTATGAAGAAGGGTATATAAGCTCCCAAGTCTGATCTCTTCTTTGAGTGTTACTTCTTTCCTGCGAACTCCCATGCATATAAATTATTAATAACATTTGTATTCTTTTCTGCTGTGAACCTGACTTTTGTCAGTTACATCTGCAGGCCCCTGGTCACTGCACCAGAGGGTAAAGAAAGAGTTTTTTCTTCTCTGACAAGAGCATGGCACTTGTATTTCTAATGTATTTCTCTTGAAAGCAGTAAGTTTTACTTTCAATTTCAGTAGTCAATTATTTTGCCTGATCCTAAAACAACAGAGTAAAGAATAGAGCCAGAGAAGACCCAAGCAATGTTTTTCCTCTGCCTGGGACCAGGCCCACAGAAAAGCCACGCCTCCACTTCTAGAATATTCCAGGTCCTCAACAGGTGTATACCTGTGTGCACTGTGACAGGTGTGTGCATAATGTTCTTTATGATGCTGTCTGGCTATTTAAACCCAAGTCAATTAGAGAAAAAGCACATTCACCTTAAGAAATTCTGTCGGCTGGGTGCGGTGGCTAACACTTGTAATCTCAGCACTTTGGGAGGCTGAGGTGGGTGGATCATGAAGCCAGGAGATAGACCATCCTGGCTAACACAGTGAAACCCTGTCTCTACTAAAAATACAAGAAATTAGCCAGGTGTGATGGTGTGTGCCTGTAGTCTCAGCTACTTGGGAGGCTGAGGCAGGAGAATCGCTTGAACCTGGGAGGCGGAGGTTGTGGTGAGCTGAGATCATGCCATTGCATTCCAGCCTGGGCAACAAGAGGAAAACTAAACTAAAAAGAAAGAAAGAAAAGAAAGAAAATAAAAGAAAAGAAAAGAAAAGAAAAGAAAATAAAAGAAAAGAAAAGAAAAGAACGAACGAACGAAAGAAAGAAAAAGAAAGAAAGAAAGAAAACAAAAAGAAATTCTGTCTACTTAACAAGAAAATATCCATCAAGGATATAGATGTAAACTACTTTTTGGAGATTCCTTGGAAGGATCGTTATGAGGTGACAGTGACTGTGAGCCTTTAGAGGACCCTCCAAAATATACAGTCTACTTGTTACTGGTGGACTCCGAATTTTCAATAGAGATGACACTTTTCTCAAATCAGTTTCAGTGTGGCTCTCTATGGAACAATAGAAATAAGAAAGCTGGCCAATGAAGGCCAAATTTGACAGCAAATGGAGATACCTGATTTAAAAGACAGACGCCTAAAAGAATAGTCCACAGTCTGGCCAAGACATTAAGAGGTTTTCAAGTCCTAAAGTACCAGCCATCATTACATTATCCTGGGCCACATGAAAACATCCTGCAGCCTCTAATCCATGATAAAGTGACGGTGCGAGCACTGCTGTGCAGCGGCGTGCACAGAGACTGTTGTAAGGAGCTCGCTGACACAGGCAGGAGAGCACTGTGCTCCTGGGGAGGCGGCCTAATCCCGTCCTCTTGAGGAGGCAGGGTATTTAAATGCATTTGATTTTAGTGAAAACTCTAGAAAGCGCCAAAAATCCAACAGCTGCACACAGTTCCGATTAGGAACCATGACCTCAACTCGTAATTTTTGGGAAAGGAGGATTTATTGTATTGTTTGTCCAATTCAAGTTTTATTTTATGTCCATAAAGCTGTGGAAAGGAAATCACCATCTTTTCTGACTACAACAGGCTGTTTGCAGCTCCCTGACAAGACGCCACCCTGCTGAAAAGAAGAGGTACAGCCTCTGGGGCTTCAGGCAGGATTCTTCTGGATTACTGGTTGCACAAAGCAAAAGTCAAAGCATGTTCAGATCCCCGCCTTCCTAAGCTCTCCTTCTCACACAGACCCACCATGCCTGGCCTAGCCTGGACGCTCTTGACCATCTTCAAAACCCAAATGCCTTCTTTTGAGTCATGTGTGACGACTACCCAGATACAAGGGTACAAGCAGTCCCCAGAGAATTACTGGGTCTGTTCAGAGGCAATAGGCTCTGCCCCAAACCCTGGACTACTCCTTCCCTTCCTGGTTACAAATAAGTTCTTTCGGCAGATTTTTTTTTTTTTTTTTTTTTTTTTTGAGGCAGGGTGTCGCCATCGTAGACAGGTCGAGCCATCATGGCTCACGGTAGCCTCCAACTCCTGGACTCCAGGACTTCCCGCTCCCTCAGCCTCCTGGGTAGCTGGGACTACAGGCATAGGCCACTGTAGACAGCTAATTGTCAGCAAACATCTTAACACAGAGCCAGTGTGGCCACCAAGTGCTCCACTGTGGCCACCACATGCTCCACTGCCCCATACGCAGGTAGGAAGGGGATTTGGGGCTAAAAGTGGCAACTCAAGATCCAGGTAGCTTTGTCTCAAGTAGCCCAGTAACAATCAAACCCCTGAATGGAAAGATATTCAAAAACAGGACAAACCATGGCCATGGCCAGAGGCGACAGAATTTAAACTGGAAGCCGTGAAAATTCTTTGAATTTCTTAGAGGACTGACAGAAATCATTAAGCGCAAAAAAAAAAAAAAAAAAAAAAAAAAAATTGCATTCCCCCGGTCATCCACATTTACATTCTACCAGATACTTTGTTTGCTGAAGAATACACGTTTTAGGAGATTTTCAGTCCCAGAGAAGAAATGTTTTCAAATGGATTGTGACTCGCTGTGGATGCCTGCATGAGGAAAACCAGGGATGTGAAGGTCAGGATTTTGTGCAAACTTTAATGACTCTTCTGCCAAAATGATTTTGTTCGGTTAAAACTAAAACTAACCAGACGTATGACAAATATTTACAGTCGGGGTCAAGAGTGTTTACTCTTCAGCAGTTAGTTTTGAAAACAAAAGAGCTTTGACCACAGATGGACTGACGGGAACCAAAGCTGGAATGGAGAGATCCCTGGAAATGTAAGAGTCAAACTCACAGCCCTGCTTTCCAAAGCCCACCACTTCCAGGGGTCGGCCATGAATATAGATGATGAGCTTCGTGGCAATATCTATTTTTAAAGGCCAGCACACACACATACAATATGATATGGTTTCCCTGAGAAAGCCAGAACTGCCAAATAATTACCACATGTCTAATTTTAAATTTGAGTTAACAAACACCAAAGCAGAAGCTGAGGTTTGATTTTAACTTTTGCTCTACTACAATTAAACTAGATTGTCATGTACTCATTTTCTCCTCATTACAAACTACATTTTAAAAAATATTATGACAAACTACATTTTTAAAAAGATTACTGCAAACTACATTTTTTTAAATGTAGATTTTTTTGGCTGTTACTCGTACATACATGTATGATACATATATAAACAAAGATAACGGAGAAGAAAAAAATGACCAATTCCAAGAAGAAATAACAGCCTCTTTCCACAAGGTATCATGAGGCCTAGAAAACAGAATTCATGTTTCAAGTTACAATAATTTTTAGAAGTTTTTTTAGTATTAGCAATTAGCAATATTAAGAAAGCCATCAGAACTGTGTAAATGGAGACATATTATGTATATACTATGCATGTTTTAAAAATTATCATTGCACACGTTAAAATCAGTCAGACTTACAGATATCCATAGCCATGTTGTTATGTCTTGAAGATGAAAAGGGAGAGACAGAAAGAGAATAAGAGAAAAGAGAATATAGGAAGAGATGAAAAGGAAAGAGGAGAGGAAAAGAGAAGGAAAAGGAAGGAAAAGAAAGAGAAGAAAGGAAAAGAGAGGAAGGGAAAGGGGGAGAGAGAGTAAAAGGAAAGAGGTGGGACAGAAAGGAGAGGACTCTCCTTATAGTGTCCCTAAATATTCACCCACCCTCTGACAAACCAAATAAGGGCACGTGGCAACTCGGATAGTCAACTGTGCGGTTATTTTAAAAACATTCATTCAGTGCAACAGCTGAGCTGAATTGTTTTTGATATACAGTCACCTCATCCAATTCAACTTGTGTGTTCATCTACTCTTGATGCTAGAGTTAAGCAGGGGAAGTGAGGTATTATCCCTGCCTTTTGTTTTTATTTTTATTTTCTTGAGACAGAGTCTCGCCCAGGCTGGAATGCAATGGCACGATCTCAGCTCACTACAACCTCTGCCTCCTGGGTTCAAACGATTCTCCTGCCTCAGCCTCCTGAGTAGCTGGGATTACAGGCGCCCACGACCACGCCCAGCTATTTTTTGTATTTTTAGTAGAGATGGGGCTTCACCATGTTGGCAAGGCTGGTCTCAAACTCCTGACCTTGTGATGCACCCACCTCGGCCTCCCAAAGTGCTGGGATTACAGGTGTGAGCCACCGTGCCCAGCCTATCCCTGACTTTTTAAATAAACTTTTCAAATTTGATTTTTTATTCTTAAAAAATTTTTTTTTTTTGGGTAGAGATGGGGTCTCACTATATTTCCCAGGCTGGTCTTGAACTCTTGGCCTCAAGCAATCCTCCCATCTTGGCCTTCCAAAGTGCTGGGATTACAGGTGCATGCCCCACCCATCCTTGCCTTTGTATTCTGTGTATTTAATAATACATCACTACCTCCATATAAGAATCAGGTAAATCTTGTTGCACTTCTGAAAAATCACTCGAACTGTAGTTAAAAAGAAATGCAATGGAGAACGATCTCACTTGCCTACGGTATTCTGTACCCAATGACACTGGCACGTTCTGTGAGACTGCTCTGAGCTAGGAAAGGGCTGCGAGAGGGTGAAGGCAGGAACGCTTAATCCCAAGGCGAATTTCCCAACCAAGGAAGCAAGTTCCCTGAGG
This sequence comes from Macaca mulatta, assembly GCF_049350105.2. Classification (NCBI taxonomy): domain Eukaryota; kingdom Metazoa; phylum Chordata; class Mammalia; order Primates; family Cercopithecidae; genus Macaca; species Macaca mulatta. The sequence continues at coordinate 30,962,322 of NC_133414.1, forward strand.
CTGGAGAGCTTGGTGCGCTGGCAGGGAGGACATTGCAGAGCAGATGGAGGAGAACACAGATGTGAAGGCAGAGTGAGGGGGCCCACCGTGCTTGGGAAACAGGGGTTACCCCACAGCAGGCCGAGCCCAAGGTGCAGAGGGAACCATGACTCTCATGAGAGCATAAACAAAGATAACAGAGCAGAAAAGATGACCAGATCCCTCTAACAAAAAATAACAGCCTCTTTCCACAAAGTACAATCATGTTTAAAAATCACATTCCAGGTTCACCAGGTTTTCAAGCGACCTCACAAAACCACATGGGCTGTGGGCCCACGGCAGGAGGATGTCCACGAACTGGGGGTCTGGCCCCTTTTTGATCCTAAGACACCCTCGGGTCCTGCATTTCCTACATAGCCCAAGAGTTCTCATCCTCTTCTGTTGTGGGCTCATTTTAATAATAAGGGTTTATGAGGAAAATCTAAATACATGCGCACATGCACACACACACAAACACACATACACAATCACACACACATATGCATACATACAGAAACATGCACAAGCACACATACACGGAGACACACACAAACATCAGAGGCTTGGGAGCAGCAAAGAACCTTGGAAACACTGAAGGTCAATCTCTTGTTTTTCAGGTGAGAAAACTCCCTGGGAATCTACGTGGCTTGTACAGGTGACAAGCGCACCGTCTGTTCTTATGATCATCCTGCTCAACTCCACACACATTCTAAACCATCAGATGTTTATGAGTTGCAGACATTTGGGAGGTAAATGCATGATATCCTTAGCAGCCACAGCAGGTACTCCAAAATCGTCGGAAGGAATGAATAAATGATGAGCCTTTGGCACGGTTCGCTGGGTAATCACAAGATCTCACACAGGCCATCAACACTGAAAGGTCTAATCATGCACATCACAGCCCTGGTTCCCAGAGGACAACTTTAGTTTCTATCCGTACGTTTAAACACGTCAAAAGCAAAAACAAGCAAAACGCTAATTTAAACTAATTTCTCACAGAACCCCACGACCTTAAACCAAAACACAATTTTAGGAAAGAACAACCAAGCAGCCAAAGGACACACTGTCAACAGAGACTGCAATCCCCCTAGTTCCCCAAACCACTCTGTCCTGGAATTCAAAGCACCTCCATGCAAACCGCTCCCTAAGAGAGCTGCCTTGTGAAGTGAGCTTGGAGCATTCGACTCGAGGGTTATTACTGATGCTGAGACTGCACTGCATGGATCTTCAGATCCGTAATTCAAAATGCGGAAATCAATATTTTATGTTTTCGGGACACAAAGAACCTACAAAACTGTATTCAGTGTGTGTGAGAGTGTGTGTGTGTGTGCACACTTGCACTGGGTGTGTGTCTATGTGAAAGAAATAAGGAATCCCCAGAAAATTTGTCCCTAATACAAAAAGCTTCCATTTCTTTTGAAAAACACAGAATTTTCGATTTTTCTTCTGCTATCCAGGTATGACAAATTACACGGATAGGTCAATAGGCAATGCAAGGCAGTTTTTCAATTCCTATCAGCAGATGCAAAGTGCAAATCCACTTCCTCTGGTCCTGTGCTGTCCAACAAAAGGGGCCACTGCAATTCTGGCTAATAGGTTAAGGTCTAATTCCTCAGTGGCTAGGGGCTACCCAACAGAACAGTACCAGTTTGAGAACAAACCCATCAACAGATTGTCCTGTTCTGCTGGCCAGTACTAAGTCAGGCCCCATGGGTTGTCCTGATCTCATTTTAGTGGGAGGATGGGACCCCTTAGGAGCCATAAGGCTCAGCTGGGTGTTATCTGGAGCCATCCAGGCACGTCTAAGATCTTCGTTTCTATGGAAACACAGTCATTTACCAGGCGGCCGCGGTGGCTCACGCCTGTAATCCCAGCACTTTAGGAGGCCGAGGCGGTCGGATCACAAGGTCAGGAGATCGAGACCATCCTGGCTAACACGGTGAAACCCCGTCTCTACTAAAAATACAAAAAAATTAGCCAGGCATGGTGGCACGTGCCTGTAGTCCCAGCTACTCAGGAGGCTGAGGCAGGAGAATGGCATGAACCTGGGAGGGGGAGGTTGCAGTGAGCCGAGATGGCGTCACTGCACTCCAGCCTGGGTGACAGAGCAAGACTCTGTCTCAAAAACAACAACAACAAAAGAAACAGCCATTTGCCATGGTGGTCCCTTAAGATTACAATGGCTACACCATCGACTGTAGTATGTGGTGGGCTGTACCATTTAGGTTTGTGGAAATGCACTCTATGATGGTTGCAGAATGATGCAGTCTCCCAAGGACACATTTCTCAGCAGGTACTCCTGTTAAGAAACATACGACTAACCAGAATGTGACTTTTCCTCATATGCATTTATTTGTTCTTCACTTTTTGGGAGTCACAGCCCCTTTAAGAAAAGTAATGAAAACAATGGATGCTCTCCTTTATTAAATGAGCTAAAAACAAAAAACAAAAAACAAAAAAACCCCTAGTATTTTCCATATGGTTTTGGGGAGATATTCTAACATTCTAAAGCTTGTTCTTGGACCCCAGAAAAACCATCTGCTTGCCCAGGCACAGTGGCTCACACCTGTAATCCCAACACTTTGGGAGGCCGAGGTGGGTGGATCACCTGAGGTCAGGAGTTCGAGACCAGCCTGGCCAACATGGTAAAACCCCATCTCTACTAAAAATACAAACATTAGCCAGGTGTGGTGGCGCGCACCTGTAATCCCAGCTACTCAGGAGGCTGAGGCAGGAGAATCACTTGAATGCGGGAGGCAGAGGTTGCCATGAGCTGAGATCGATCATACCACTGCACACTCCAGCCTGGGAAACAGAGTGAGACTTCGTCTCAAAAACAAAACAAAACAAAACAAAACAAAACAAAACAAAAAACATCTGCTCAACAAAATCATTTACAGTGCTCATTTGAAACACAACTTCCCTGAAATAACAATTTGACTTCACCTGCCTTAGGTTATTGTTTTTTAAAAGTAAAAACAAAGTCTCATTTAAAAAAAAAATTGAGCTCATTAATGGTAGAAATTATCATCCATGCTCATGTTAGCCAGGGAGATGCTACATGCATAAAAATTAGCTTAGAAAACTGTCTCCATTAAAATACCACGGTAATTTGTTCTCCACATATCTTAGGGCATCCATTTACCATTCAATTATTATTTTTCATGTGGAGAGCTACTGAATAAATTGTAATTTACTTTTAATGAAATAATTATCTTGTGAAGGACAAATGTTAAAAAATGTTTAAGGCCCCATGAACCAAGCAATCTCTTTCAACTTGTGCAAAATTAAACGTAAAAATAGTACTAACAAAAAGGTAGGCAGGAAGGCAGCTAATGTTCCAGCTTGTGTACAATCAGCTTCACCCAGTGATAAAGTGACCAGGTGAATCGTCTTAAAAAGAAAAAAACACACAGAGAGATTACAGACTCCAAAGTTTCAGTTGTAAGTTAGATTCTTTGACACGATTAGTGACACACAGTAGTTCATCCAATGTTACTAAACTCTTTCGAAAATCATCTCAAAGTCTTCAGGAAAGACTACCTTTATTTTTAACTTTTGCTAAGTTTAATAAAGTTCTAAGACAAAGCCTGAAAGTAAGAAAGAAGTTAAGTTGATCCAATGATTTATTTCTGTAACACCTGCTTGATATCAACATAAACCTTTGCCTTGGTAATCAATATTTTATAGGTAGAATTTTATGATGGCAGAGAGAGCATGAATTTTAAAAATAGAGAGAGATGGGTATTTGACTTGTACTTGCCTCAAAAAAAAATATATATATTATTTGTTATATATATATATATTTGTTATATATATGTTATATATATAACACTTGTTAGGCTTTGTACCCTCCCACAGTTTACATTTTGTATCTTCTGAAATTCTCTCTTCCCCTAGAATTCATACTGATAAAACTTATATGCATTTAATAATATGTATTTGAGGCCGGGTGCGGTGGCTCACGCCTGTAAACCCAGCACTTTGGGAGGCCAAGGCGGGCAGATCACAAAGTCAGGAGATAGAGACCATCCTGGCTAACACGGCGAAATCCCGTCTCTACTAAAAATACAAAAAATTAGCCAGGCGTGGTGGTGGGCGCCTGTAGTTCCAGCTACTCGGGAGGCTGAGGCAGGAGAATGGCGTGAACCCGGGAGGCGAAGCTTGCAGTGAGCTGAGATCACGCCACTGCACTCCAGCCTGGGCGACAGAGCCAGACTCCGTCTCAAAAAAAAAAAAAAATAGTTTGCTGCCTGAAAGTTCCTTGACGCCTCTGGAGTGAAGACCTGATACAAATCCAAATTCATAAATTCCATCTCAAATGGCAGAATCCTGTGTTGGGTAAAGTACATACCGTGAAGCTTAGTCACCCTATTCTGAAGCACAATTACCAATTTTATCTAATCACGGAATTTAAAAATATTCAGCACTTTCAATACAAAATGTATGAAATCATAAAGCCAAATGGTTATGTGTGTGTGGCTAAAATGAACATCTGGGGGAAATTAAGACTAAAAATCAGCACAATTTGGAGAGCTAGCTGCTTCTTAACGGTACACCCAAGCCTTTTTTTCTAACCTGGCTCAAACCTATAGAGTTATTAGCTGGTTTAGATGTCTGATGCAATATTTGCAAAAAAATTGAATTAACTGCAAAATAAATAAATGTAGCTGAATTTTGTAACCAACGTAGCACACAGTAAACTAAACTATCAGCTTAACTCAAACAAAAAATTCCTAAGAAAATGTATATCCAAAACCACTAAAATGTTCAAATGTCATTTTCGCTTTCATATCCTACCTCTTAATTCCATATGTTTTAAGCTACTGAAAATCAACTGCTCTCCCATTTGGGTTTTGGCTGGAGTGGTTTGTTTGTTTTGAAGTGTGTAACACCTGTGCAATTGCAAAATGTGTATGTCTTAAATTTTTGGCTAAACGAGATAAATCAGATAAAATGTTTCAGAATGTATGAAAGAGTATTTACTTAAAATTTTGAAATATTTAAAGTATGTGAGATCATAGAAACCTAAAAATATCAATATGGTTTTTCTATTCAATGACTGTATCTATCCATCCAAGCCTAAGTTATTTGCCAACTTTCCATGCTCAGAACATAATTGAAAGTCCAGAAAGAAACGAGAGGCCTCTGATGAACCTATGCACAGTTCACAAATCGTAGGTGTATTATTCACAAACAGCCTTTTGGTTCTTCGCCCAGAACCGAATTGTTCTTTTCTATCAATAGCAGATACAGAGGATACAAATTCTCACACAGCTAATTGGGAGTTAACGTCTAATTACCAATAGAAAATCAGCTCTAAAAGCCAAATGAATGCATTCCACCTGAAATGGACAGGTTAAACAATTCACCTTATAAAGAGGAACACCAGGATTTTTTTTTTTTTTTTAAATCTTAAATGGACCTTAAGAAGGAAAGCTGAGCAAGTAAAGAGACAGAAAATGATTTTAAAAATAAGGCTACCGGAAGACGTCAAGATCACAGCAGGCTGTGGACGCTGAGTATGGAAGTCAGAGTCCCATCACCCTCACTAGACCTGAGATGGGATTCTCACGGAGAGGGGCTCCATCCCAGGGAGGCTGCAGGCACATCAAAGTAACCAGGAGGTCTTGAAAGGTCTCCAAGAGGAGAGGGCTGAGCTCCTGATCAGTGCTGAGGAGCGAGTGGGCAGGAAAGAAAGAAGTGATCGCTTGAGGTCAAGGGGAACTTTATTTAGAATGGATGAAACTTGAGGATATTTTCAACACGAGGAGAAGCCAGGAGAAGAGCAGGGTGGAAAATAAGACAAACGGGAGAGAACCTTGTAGGTAGAGAGCGGGAAGGGGTGGCATGAAAAGCCCAGAGGAATGGAGAAGCCTTGAAAGACTCCTTCTCCTCCTCAGAAGCCCCCTTGGAATCCCACACCCCAGCTGGTTGCTTCCGTCTCAGGCATGTGGCAAAGACTTAACCTAAGGCAGCTCAAAGCAGGTCCTCAGACAGAGGAATCAGCATCACCTGGATCCTGTTTGTTGCCTCTCTAAGTCCAGTGCAGACCTACTGCATCAGACGCTGCAGTAACAACACTGCAGGTGATTCCTATTCAAGTTTGGGCTGCACTGGCTAAAGCAGTGGTTATGAATACGGGCACCAAAGTCAACTAGACCTGGGTTCAAATCCAGCTCTCCCCTGACTTCATGGTATGTGCCCAAGCTTGGGCAAGCATTTCTAACCCTCAGTTTTTTCCTCAGCAGAATGAAGACAATTGCACTAATATTTCTTGGGGGCTACTGTAATAATTAGAGTCCGGGCGTGGTGGCTCACACCTGTAATCCCAGTTATTTAAGGGGCCTTAATGGGAGGATACTTTGAGGCCAGGAGCTCAAGACCAGCTTAAGAAACATAGTGAGACCCCTGCCTCTACAATTTTTTTTTTAAATTAGCTGGGCATAGTAGTGAGTGCCTATAGTCCCAGCTACTCAGGAGGCTGAGGAAGGAGGATTGCTTTGAGCCCAGGAATTTCAGGCTACAGTGAACCATGGTCGTGCCATTGCACTCCAACCTGGGTGACAGGGCAAGACTGTCTCAAAAAATAAAAATAATTAAATGATATATTGTAGAGGTAAAGAGCTTGGCATTAAGCCTGGCACACAGTGATAATAGACGGCATGTTATTATTGTTCATCCCTTCCACTCTGACTGGTAAAATAGCTCCATTATGTCCCTGTCCAGATCACTCTAGGAAAGAGATTGCCAAGGACAGGGAATACGCTATAGGCTTGCATCCCACAGGATCCAACCCGGAGCTCTGCACAGGGAAAGTCCCCGAAAAATATGGACTGAAATGAATATACCCAGGGCTGCGACATGGGCAGACCAATGATCCCAAAGCAAATATGAAAACTATTTCTTTTACTGTATTTACACAAAAACCAGTTAGACACAGGTTATAAACTTGTTCAGGATTAAAGGATCAACTTTCAGAAGCGGAAAAGCACATGAGGAGGAAAAAGAATGCCTCTTTCAAAACCTCCTACAATAGGGAGTGTCTCTAAGAGGGACAGAGATCTCTCTGAAGCAATAGCAAAGTGCTCCCGAGATCAACAGTGCAAACTGCTCCTGAGATGTGTCACCCAAGATGAAGCTGAATGTTGGAGTAAAACACTTAGGTCAAATTGCACCACTAGATGAATTTCTCCATTTTAGGCAAAGTTCCAATAATGAAGTGACTGACTTCATGCGGCACACCTTAATTTCCTGGGTTGGCAAAAGCATGTGTACAAAAACCCCATATACAGAAATCCCATTGGACTTGTTACTGAAACACGAACCTTTCTGCTTGCATTGTTATAGATGAGAAAAAAAAAAAAAGAGAACTTATAATACAGAATACCAGCTTCTCCTGTGAGTAATATAGGATGAGGGCAAAAGTACTGGATGGATCACAACCAAATTGTGATATGAAGAACCCACAAGTCGTTACAATTAAATCCATTCAAACAACTCGGATTTCTGGAGTGCCCACTGGGCTAGACCTTGGGGGTGGAAAGAGAAGTGAGACCCAAGCACCTCGCTGGGTACCCCGCTGCCGCGGAAAGGGCCACCAGGACCTAGTGACAGCAGCCCTAGAGTACAGGCTGGAGTCGACGCCCAGGAGGCCAGAGGCATGTCAGAGGAAACTTCTGGCACATCTCCTTTGATATTGCTTCCCTGGCAGGCAAGGGAAGACAACATTTTGGGGAGACTTGCCAACAAAACTCCAGGGGCATGAAAGACCCTGAAGGGGAGGCTACGGAGCCCAGGCTTTTGCATGTAAGCAGTGAGGAAGACGAGATCTTTGTTTAGGAAGGTCATTCTGTGGCTGGACCAGACAGAGGAGAAACCCGGGGGCCAAGGGATCCATTAAGGGCAAAGCAGTAGCCCAGTTAAGAGATGGTGAGGCTCGGCCAGGCACGGTGGCTCACACCTGCAATCCCAGCACTTTGGGAGGCCGAAGTGGGCGGATCACGAGGTCAGGATTTCAAGACCAGCCTGACCAACATGGTGAAACCCCGTCTTTACTAAATATACAAAAATTAGCCAGGTGTGGTGGCAGGCACCTGTAATCCCAGCTACTCAGGAGGCTGAGGCAGGAGAATCCCTTGAACCCACGAGGCAGAGGTTGCAGTGCGCCAAGATTGCGCCATTGCACTCCAGCTTGGTTGACAGAGTGAGACTCCGTCTCAAAAAAAAAAAAAAAAAAAAAGAAAGAAAGAAAAAAGATGGCAAGGCTCAAGAGGAGGTGGTGGGGCAGAGGCCTCAGGGACCTAAAGGGAGAGGAGTCAAGGGTGACCACAAGATTCCTAGTTGAGTCGTCACAAATCAATGAAGCCCAGAACTGCTGGAAAGTTCTAGATCTACAGATACTCCAGGTCACAGCGAGGCACCCTGAGATCAGCGCTTTAACATAAAATTGCAGTGAGTGTCCTAAAACCCCAGGCAGCTGCAGATTCAGGAGATGACTCCAAGGCTGCCTTTGTATCCTAACAATCACAAAGCTTCTAGCAGCTTACTCTCCATAACACTCCACGTAGTCCAAGAGCCCTGCATGCTGGAGCTCACCAGACATCCTTATAAAATCCAAGGGCCCTTTCCTTTGGATACAATTCCTCAACTGTAGAGTATTAAATAACTTGCCGGGTATGGTGGCTCATGCCTGTAATCCCAGAACTTTGGGAGGCCGAATGTGGGTAGATCACCTGAGGTCAGGAGTTCAAGACCAGCCTGGGCAACATGATGAAACCCTGTCTCTACTAAAAGTACAAAAATTAGCTGGGTGCAGTGGCGCATGCCTGTAATCCCAGCTAGTTGGGAGGCTGAGGCAGGAGAATCACTTGAGCCCGGGAGGCGGAGGTTGCAGTGAGCTAAGATTGTGTCACAGCACTCCAGCCTGGGCAACACAGAGAGACTCTATCTCAAAAAAAAAAAAAAAAAAAAAAAAAGAATACTGTATAACCCCAGGTGTTGCCAAAGATGTTCACTCAGAATTGAACTCTGAAGTCTTCCAGAAGTCTGTTAACCACAAAACTGTCTATCTCCAAAGTAGAAGCAAAGATAAAGAAATGTTTGTTGAATGGCTGATGTCCACTGCAAGGTGGGTGCATTAACCAAATTTCACTTTGAAGACTATGCACGTGGCAAAATTAAATGCACAAATAGTACTAACATAAAGGTAGGCAGGAAGGCACCTAATGTACTACAATAGCTTGTATAGCATCAGCCTCATCCAGTGATCAAGGTGACCAAATAAATCATCTTTAATACACACTCACACACACACACAACGCACACAGAGTATAGACTCCAAAGTTTCCATTGTAAGACACATTTGCTGACACTACTAGTGTGCACTTGACGCCCTGCATCCTCAAGACATCACCGGGTGCCAGCGCAGGGGCTCAAGCCTATAATCCTAGCATTTTGGGAGGCCAAAGTGGGTGGATCACGAGGTCAGGAGTTTGAGACCAGCCTGGCCAACATAGTGAAACCCCATCTCTACTAAAAATACAAAAAAAAAATTAGCCGGGTGTGGTGCCAGGTGCCTGTAATCCCAGTTACTTGGGAGGCTGAGGCAAGGAGAGTCACTTGAACCTGGGAGGCGGAGGTTGCAGTGAGCCGAGATCGCGCCACTGCACTCCAGCCTGGGTGACAGTGCGAGACTCCATCTCAAAAAAAAAAAAAAAAAAAAAAGACATCACTGGGTTTGGTGACAAGAGACAGCACACGTATCTGCCTGGCACTTGGCTGCTCTTCTTTGGAGACAGAGGGTACAGTTTATATCCCGCAGTTTTACTCAACAGGGGATACCACCAGCAGTTTGGCCAGGGTAATCCTGTATGGGACTGTCCCCTACACCGTGTAAATTGGGCATTTACAATTCTTAACTACATCCTCCCAAATGCCAGTAAGTTACTGAGAAAACCTGAAACACCCCCATACATTTTCAAACGCCCCCTAGGGTTGCCACGCTACCTCCGGTGAAGAACTCTTGCACCGATGAGGTTTTTCTCTATAAATACTCTGTTTTCCTACCTGGTGAAAATAATGACTGCCCGTACTTGTCCATCTGATATGGTATAAAGAAATAATCTTTTTTTTTTTTTCAAAGAAGCAACATGTCAAATAAGCCTTCAGTGTTCTGGAGTTCACTGCTATTTTTCACAGAAGCAAATCACTGAGCTAACTTACAAAGAGACCACAGCTATCTCCAGGGCTTTAAAAGGCTGATGCAGTATTTTTTCTTGGAGAATTTAAAAATAAAATGCAGTTCAAACTCTAGAACCTACAGTGAGGTTTTTCTCATAAATTCTGGAACATTACAAGTTCTATAAATCAAACCCTGAAGAATGACAGTACCAAGGCAAAGAACCCTCAGAACAAAGATTATGCAAAAGGATCACTGGTGATTTTCTATTTTTACATGAATTATAATGGCAGTGAAATAAAACTTGCCCTTCTGAACTCCACCCCCATACTTGTGCTACGATTATTAAAGTACTTTGCATTGGGAATATACTTTAATTCCAAGACTTCGAGTGCTAACATTTGGACAGAATGTACTGACTAAGTTATATTAATCAAATGGTTAGTAATAAACCTTTCTCTACCATAAAGTAAATCCTTTTTAAACAAAGAAAAAAAAAGTCCAATCCTTCCTAACCCAAGAAATATGCCCAAGGGTATCTACAGGAATGGCTGCAGTAACTGGCAAATGCTGGCAGGAGTTTTCCAATGATTGAAGTCAACAAATCCTCAGGAAACATGTTCAGACAGATGGTACTTAAAAAAAAAAAAAAACCTACTGCATTTAGATTTATAGGAAGATTTTTCACTTACTTCAAATTTCTGTATAATCCTCGTTCCTCTAAGTTAAAGGAGGAAAGAAAATCACACTGCAATTCCTTATTTTTCTAATTTAAAAAACAAAACAAAACACATTATATCCTCGAATCCAGCTTTGGGTGTCTTCGAGTATTTTCTTGGAGTCTCTTTCCAATGAATACTACTTTCAAATTCTAAGCACAAAGTAAAATCCCAAACGTTAGCCCGAATAGCGTTGTACAAAATCAAAGATCACGATGTCAACAAGCAACTGCATCTATCAGAAGCAATGATGATTCAGAACAGGATAAATTTAGAATGGTGTTTTCCAAAAGGCTTTCTGGATGTCAAATTTAGGAAACAGGTAAAGGCTACATCCCAAAAGTTCCTCTCCAAAAAGAACGCCAAAATATTAATAAAAAGAGTCTTCTTTTTGAAGTTTTTCGTCCCCTAGTGTCCTCGAGGCTGAACTTCCCCAACCTGGACTCGGTGAAGCCATCCATTACTGGGCAAATCCACGTGAAACCTGAGGACACTTCAGCCTGGGGAGGACGCAGTCAGAGCAGTGAAGCAACTTCACATGGGACGGGCCTTTTATGGCCTGAACTCGAGAGCCTTGATACCAGCTCATCTACCAGAAATAGCTCTGGAAATTCAGAGGAGCCCATCAGCTGTTGCAGCAGGCCTGGCCAGCAGCTACTTCAAATGCAATTAGGTTGTCCACACTGTCTTTTGGCTTGCTTTATAGAGAAATTAAAAACACAACAGCAGTCTACTGAATAAGCTACAACAATACAGACGTGGATGAACAAACATTTCTCTAACTTAGTTTTTTTGGGCTGAAAATACAGCACACAATCGTTGATAAAGCTCAGACACTGAACACCCCAAAAGTAAGTAACAGACATATATGCAATGAATACCCGAAAAGTAACTAACAGACGTACACATCTATGAGACAGCATGATATAACGGCACATGTCTCTACAAGTTTACAAATTCTGTAACCTCTGTGGATTTCTTCCCACTTCCAATAACTGTAGAAAATGAATCATCAGAAGAAAGCATTGTGCTGGAAGTACTTTCCCGAAAATGACACAAGTATTTTATCTTAAAGCCAAAGTCAGTCCTCTGAACTGGCAAGATCTATTTTCCTATGTCTCTCAGGTAGCTTACCTCACTGGAAAACCAGATAAACCTAAACTAATGAAAAAAAATATTAACTATGAAGCACAACCACTTCTTAAATGGTCATATGCATTTTTTTAAACATTAAAAGGCCACTGACATGTTGAATACACTCAAATGTCACAACCGTGTTTACAAAAATACTTACAATTGTAGGTCTCTCTCCCTGTCGGTACCAAGAACAGAGAGTCTTAATTGTCTGCGCCAACTTCAATATAGACCACAAACCCCATAAGACTTGGGCTGGAGTACAGCAAAAGCTGTGTGCTGCGCGGGGCCTCCCAGTGGTATGCCTCTGGGTGTCAGGGTTCTCAGACCACCAGCTGCTTCAGCCAGCACCAGAGGCCTCTCTCAGCAGTATCTAAATTCCTGTTACTAATTAACCCTACAGAACAATGCCTCTCCCTAAGAGGACAGTCCTGAGGCCAGGTGAAGAGATGACAGGTGTAATAATTAAACATTGGCTTCACAACTGTTTAGTGCTAGGGGTAAAAAACAATTGTCCCAGCCAACTTTTTTTTTTTTTTTTTTAACCCATCTCAAGATGACAAACAAAATTTCATAGCATGGCTTCTGCATCCTAATCTCAGTCCTGACCCTGATCTTCTTTTCCCTTGGACCATATTGGCTTTTTCCTCATTTTAAAGTTTATTTGATCTTGTTTTACATATTTTTATAAGCTGTGTTAAGCCCCTCCCTAGAGAAAAGTAGGGCAAAAATATATAAAAACTTACATAAAACAGTTCACTATCTGGGTCTTCTCTGTAAAGAGAAGATAAGAGGAGAAAATGAATCACTGTTACCACAATAGTGCTATTTCCTTCCTAAAAAAGATTCACTCCCACAAAATAAACATCGATCTTTTGTATGCCTCTTAAGCACTGCTTCCCTGTAGCAACCAAACTGTCCTAGATTAATGCACTGGAGTCGAATAGGGTAAGTCTCCTTTGTCACTTCTTTTACATATCCTTTTTGTCTTTGACTATTTAAATCCCAGTTAATTCTTCCTGTGCAATCCATGTAAACACTTTCCTAATTTTTTGCTATCTGCCTGACTTAGAAAACTCTCATCACACTCACTTCTTTCCAGTGATGATAATCATGAATCGGAAGAAAAATCAACATACAAAAGATGTCAGTTATTCCCCAACTGATCTACAGGTTAACACAATTCCTATCAAAATCTTGCAAGGTTTTTTTTGGTTTTGTTTTGTTTTGAGACATGGTCTTGCTCTGTTGTCCAGGCTAGAGTAGAGTTGGGCAATCATGGTTCACTGCAGCCTCAACCTCCCCAGTTCAAGCAATCCTCCTGCCTCAGTCTCCTGAATATCTGGGGCTACAGTTGTGCACCACGACACTGGGCTAATTTTTTAATTTCTTAGTTTTTATAAAGATGGGGTCTCATTAGGTTGCCCAGACTTGTCTCTAACTCCTGGGCTTAAGCCGTCCTCCCACTTTGGCCTCCCGAAGTGCTAGGATTACAGGTGTGAGCCACCCTACCTGGCCTCACAGTGATTTTTGGCATATATTCTAAAATTTATATGTAAAGGTATAGGCCCTAGAATAGCTAAAAACCATCTTGAAAAAGAAGAAAAAAGTTAGGCCGGGCATGGTGGCTCATGCCTGTAATTCAGCACTTTGGGAGGCTGAGGCGGGTGGATCACCTGAGGTCAGGAGTTCAAGACCAGCCTAACCAACATGGCGAAACACTGTCTCTACTAAAAATACAAAAAAATTAGCCGGGCGTGGTGGTGCATGCCTGTAATCTCAGCTACTAGGGAGGCTAAGGCAGGAGAATCACTTGAACCCAACCCCGGGAGACAGAGGTTGCAGTGAGCCAAGATCGTGCCACTGCACTCCAGCCTGGGCAACAGAGTGAGACTCTGTCTCAAAAGAAGAAAAAAGTTAGAGCAATTAATCTATCCCATATTAAGGCCAACTGGATAACTGCAGTAATCAAGACAATGCAGCACTGGCAAAAAGACAGACACATAACATAGATCAGTGGAACAGACCGAAGAACCCAGAGACAGGTCCACATGAATATGCCAAACTGATTTCTGTGCCATTCAACAAATAGTGCTAGAGCAATTAGACACCCCTAGGCAAAAGCAATGAGCTTCTACCCAATCCTCATTGTGGTACGTCCATACCATGGAATACTACTCATCAATAAAAAGGAAAAAATTATTAGTACATGCCACGACCTGGATAAGAATCCAGGGAATTATGCTGAGTGACAGAAGGCCAATCCCAAAATGTTAGATATTATACAAGTACATTTATATAACATTTCCCAGATGACAACGTTATAGAAATGGAGAAGAGATGGGAGTTGTTAGAGGTGAGGGATGAGGGTGAGGTGGTTTAGCAGGGCCACATGAGAGACCCCTGTTCTGGAACTCTTCTATTGGATTGACCATATCAGTGTCAATATCCTGGTTGTGATACTATTGTATAGCTTGGAGAGATGTTATCACTGGAGAAACTGGGTAAAAAGCCCGCATGATCACTTTGTATTATTTCTTACAACTACATCTGAATCTATAATTATCTCAAAATTAAAAGTTTAATTAAGCTGGGAGGGGTGGCTCACACCTGTAATCCCAGAACTTTGGGAGGCTGTGGCAGATGGATTACCTGAGGTCAGGAGTTTGAGACCATCCTAGCCAATGTGGTGAAACCCTGTCTCTACTAAAAATACAAAAATTAGCCAGGCATGGTGGCTGGCAAGTGCCTGTAATCCCAGCTACTCAGGAGGCTGAGGCAGGAGAATTGCTTGAACCCGGGAGGCAGAGGTTGCAGTGAGCTGAGATCGTGCCATTGCACTCCAGTCTGGGTGGCAAGGGTGAAACTGACTCAAAAAAAAAAAAAAAAGTTTAATTAAGTATTTTTTCCAAGGAAAAAGCACCCCAACCCCAAAAAACAAACCTACTGCAAATGAAATTTTCAAATATAATCCATTTGTAAATGGGTGACTTACTGTAACTGTATTTCACATAAATCTATAGAGATTTACTTATTATCAGTGCCATCTTAAGAATTTCAAACTGGAAATATTTCTTTTTCCCTACAAGAATGAAAGTTAATGCAAAAGTAAAATATCTGATATAGAATAAGAAATGGAAAGTATTGCTTTCCAATCGAATGTGTTTATTTACCAGGCTGTGTAGATACTTAAAAAGAGCACCTCTAATATCTAAGGCCCATCCAAAAATAAAAAAGGAAACCTGTACATAATTTTCAGAAATTTCATCTACTGCCCCAGATTATTAATTTTTAAAACCTGACCTACCCTGGAGAAATAGCAAGAAAACAACTTTTTGGAAAGGGAGGAGATCGGGTCATCTCAATTTTTGATTATATTTCATTTTTAGAGATGGGGTCTCACTATTTTGCTCAGGCTGGTCTTGAACTCCTGGGTTCATGTGATCCTCCTGCCTCAGCCCCCTGAGTAACTGGGATAATGAAACTGTGCCACTGCACTGATCTTCCCATGTGAATACCGCTATAAATATAATAGAAAACAAGTTTTTGAAATCTGTTCTCTAGAACTTTTCCTTTGTCATTTTTGTTTTACTTTTTCTTGAGACAGAGTCTCACTGTGTCGCCAGGCTGGAATGCAGTGGCATGATCTCGGCTCACTGCAACCTCTGCCGTCCGAGTTCAAGTGATTATCCTGCCTCAGCCTCCCAAGTAGCTGGGACTACAGGTGTGCGCCACCACACCCAGCTAAGTTTTGTATTTTTAGTATGACGGGGTTTCACCATGTTGGCCAGGATGGTCTTGATCTCTTGACTTCATGATCTGCCCACCTCGGCCTCCCAAAGTGATGGGATTACAGGCATGAGCCACTGCACCTGACCCCCCCCCCTTTTTTTTTTTTTTTTTGAGATGGAGTTTCACTCTTGCTGCCTAGGCTGGAGTGCAATGGCATGATCTCGACTCACTGCAACCTTCGCCTCCCGAGTTCAAGTGATTCTCCTACCTCAGCCTCCCAAATAGCTGGGATTATAGGTACGTGCCACCACATCCGACTAATTTTTGTATTTTTAGTAGATGGGGTTTCACCATGTTGACCAGGCTGGTCTTGAACTCCAAACCTCACATGATCTGCCTGCCTTGGCCTCCCAAAGTGCTGGGATTACAGGAGTGAGCCACTGTACCTGGCCGAACTCTTTATTCTTGAAAATAAATAGGTAACAGTTCAGCCTTCCCAGAAGTGGAATGGGCAGATGGAGGATTCAGGGCCCTTTATCCTCTCAGTTTCCATAACATAAAACCTAGACCCAAACTCCCTGAATCGCCACTTTGGAGGCCAGTCGAACTTATGCTGGACTTTTCTGGTGCTTTGGGGAACACCAGGTCATACACGGAAGAGATGAGGCTTCTTTTCAGTTCGCTGAGGAGGCAGAACAAGCCCAGAACATGCTCCAGCGACTCATCTTCTGCCCCCGAAGTTCCTTTGGCCCCAACTCTCTCTTCAAGCTCTCGCCCACCTTCTCTTCTTTTTATCACCCTGAATGTTCCAGAACCACTGTCTCCTCTCCCCCAGCCCCATGTGCTTCCCAGCCAGTTTTGTCATTGGATTCTGGCTCCCCTACAACCCAGAAACTGCTCTCCTGACAACACACTCTTCTGAGGCTTCATCTGGACGTGGCCTCTATGGCGTCTGGCACTTTCTGATCACTTCCGCCTCCACAGAATGTCCTCTTCGTAAAATGTCTCCAACACTCCTTTCCTCAGCTCTCCCAGGCCTTTCTGATCACTCCTCAGTTGTTTCACTGAGTGTCCACCTCTGCCTCCCTCAAAAGTCCATATGTTTCCCAGGACTCTGAGCCTGCTGGTATCATCCTACCTTCTCCCAGAGTGAGCTCCGTCTGCCACACCTAAAGCATAAGTCAGAAGGTTGGAGATTCCCTGAAGTTCAGCAAACCAGGAGTATCTCACGGGAACAGGGAACTCAAGAGAAATCAAGCTACACCCGTCATCTCCCATCTCCCATCTCCCATCAGGAAACTTGTTCCTGGTTTCCTACCTGACCACAACCTCCCCATCGCAACTTGGCCACCCAAACCAGAAATCAGGGCCCTGCCTCACTTGAGTGATCACTCAGATCTCAGCAGTCACTATGCCTTCGTTCCTGCCTTTAACCTTCCTCTCTCCTTCCACCCCGTTGATGTTCTCATGGGCCTGAGTCAGGCTTATGCCTGGAGTCTCCAAACTCCACTCCCACCTCTCTAAACCCAGCCTCTCTGCTGCTTCAAGAATGGACTTTAAACAGCCCCACCCTGCCTGCTCACTCCCAATCAAAACCCTCCTGGAGAGTGCCCCAGCGGTTCTCAAGCGTAGGCCTGCAAGTGCTGCCTCCACCAGACAGGTGGATAGCGCTTGCTCCTCACCCATGGAAGCCCATAAGGCAAACTTTTCGTCTTTTTTATATTTTATGTTTTTATTTTTTAATCTAGCAAATTCTCCCAGATCCTGACACATATGGCAAGCTTTTAAAATTAAATTTGTTAAAAGGGGCTGAGTGCAGTGGCTCATGCCTGTAATCCTAGCACTTTGGGAGGTCGATATGGAAGGACTGGAAGCAAAGAGTTTGAGACCAGCCTGGGCAACATAGTGAGACCTCATCTCTTTTAAAAAAATAGTAAAATGAATATAATAAAATATAAAGTTTAAAACAATAGGCTGGGCATGGTAGCTCATTCCTGTAATCCCAGCACTTTGGAAGGCGGAGGTGGGAGGACCACCTGAGGTCCAGAGTTTGTGACCAGCCTGGCCAACATGGTGAAACCTGTCTCTACTGAAAATACAAAATTAGCTAGGCATGGTGGTGCGAGCCTGTAATTCCAGCTACCGCAGAGGCTGAGGCAAGAGCATTGCTTGAACCTGGGAAGCAGAGGTTTCAAAGAGCTGAGATCGCGCTACTGCACTGCTGCCTGGGTGACAAGAGCGAAACTCCATCTCAAAATAAATAAAATAAAATAAAATAAAAAATAAAAATAAATTTGTTAAAGGACAAATGTAAGACTATCCTTAGAATCATTGTCACTGTCTTGCATTTAGATATTCCTCGGTAGGAGAAAAAAGGTATCCAGTTACAAATAAACACTTTGGAAATGACACTTAACCCTCAGGTTATCTCGCACAGACTGAGACCTGCAGTGACTTACTTTTGCAGGTGTATTCCTACAAGCTGTGAGGCTTACAAGGACTGCGATGCCTCGCTTCATTACCAACACCGCATTTAGATAAACCTAGGAGGGATGTGATTACTTGTGTGGGTGGAAAACAGAAAACAAAACAAAACAAAAAAATAAAGGATGGCCAGCCTGTTGGATATATTCCAAAGTCCCACTTCTCTGAGCTGGAACCTCCTATCCTCCCTCCCACCAGCAGGTGACCTGTGTCCAACCATGAGACGCCACCCTGGCCATCCTTCCTATGCCTATCTAGTTTGTTCTCTCTGCTCAGAATGCCTTTCCACCTTCTCACTTAGAAAACCCCTAATCTGGCCGGGTGCGGTGGCTCATGCCTGTAATCCCAGCACTTTGAGAGGCTGAGGCAGATGGCTCACCTGAGGTCAGGAGTTGGAGACCAGCCTGACCAGCACAGTGAAACTCTGTCTCTACTAAAAATGCAAAAATTAGTCAGGTATGGTGGCTCAAACCTGTAATCCCAGCTACTCCCGAGACTGAGAAGTGCTTGAACCTGGGAGGCAGAGGTTGCAGTGAGCCGAGATTGTGCCACTGCACTCCAGCCTGGACAACAGAGTGAGAAAGGAAAGGGGAGGGAAGGGAAAGGGAAGGGAAAGAAAAGGAAAGGAAAGGAAAGGAAGAAGGAAGGAAGGAAAGAGAGAGAAAGAAAGAAAGAAAGAAAGAAAGAAAGAAAGAAAGAAAGAAAGAAAGAAAGAAAGAAAGAAAGAAAGAAAGAAAGAGAGAGAGAAAGAAAAAGAAAGAAAGAAAGAAAGAAAGAAAGAAAGAAAGAAAGAAAGAAAGAAAGAAAGAAAGAAAGAAAGGAGGGAGGGAGGGAGGGAGGGAGGGAGGGAGGGAAGGAAGGAAGGAAGAAGGGATGGAGGGAGGGAGGGAAGAAGGAAAGAAGGAAAGAAAGAAAGAGAGAAAGAAAGAAAACCCCTAATCATACTTCAAGCCTTAGTTGAGAATATTTCCCCTATAAACCTCTCCTGGACATGGTCTCTGATTCCCAATCTCTAGACTGTTAGCAGAGACTCCATGATATCTTCATATTCCCAGGACCTAGCAACATCTGCCACTGAGTAAATTTAATAAATGTTTGTGATGTGGACTGAAAATATCAAAATAGTCTGCAGTTAGATCTCTTCTCTCTCTCTCTTTTTTTTTTTTTTTTTTTTTTTGAGACAGAGTCTCACTCTGTGGTCCAGGCTGGAGTGCAATGGCATGATCTCAGCTCACTGCAGCCTCCGCCTACCGGGTTCAAGCCATTCTCCTGCCTCAGCCTCCCAAGTAGCTGGGACCTCAGGCACATGCCACCATGCCTGAATAATGTTTTCATATTTTTAGTAGAGACTGGGTTTCACCATGTTGGCCAGGCTGGTCTTGAACTCCCGACCTCAAATGATCCACTCACCTCAGCCTCTCAAAGTGCTGGGATCACAGGTGTGAGCCACTGCGCCCGGTCGATCTCTTCTCATTTTAATGCAGCTACAACATTCTCCCTTTTGTCAATGTGGATTAATCAATATGTAATATTCCTCCAGAGCTGGAGAAAAAGTCACAAGTTGGATCCTCAGCTCACAGGCAGAAAAGAAAACATGCATCACCAGCTCAAGTGTTTCTGTGTAGTGGCCTCACTGTCCATTTCACTCCTATTTCTGGACTCAAGATGATGTCAGAGCATTGGCCAGGACTGTCAGTGCAGGAAAGTAAGACCACAACACTCTCTGTCTCCTTGCTTCTGCCTTCTGAAGAACTCTGCTTTCCACAGGGCAAAGAACTTGATCAATCACTGGAAGTATATTTTGAGCAGCTCATTTCCAGGAGATGAAAAGGCTAGGCAACCAGGACCTGTATTTTGCCCTGTTTTCTGCCATGATGAAACCAGGCTTGGAATGATTTCCTTTTCCCAAAAAGCTCAGGATTTTGACCTCTATGAGAGAAGACAGAGACATGCTGTAGTCTACTGATATGTATGCCAATACACCTGTATGAATCTGAGCTTGTGGCCTTCTGTACCATGGGCAAGTCATTTTGTTTGTGCATAAATTTCTTTTTAAAGACAAAAAAGGGGATATTATTTTCAGTTAATATTTTTCAACCAACAGCCCCCCACCCCTGCCAGAAATATGAATCAATCAATAATTCAATCAATTGAGTCGGTCTTTCTGTCTGTCTGGTCTGGTCTCACTTTTTCTGAAAGCTTTTGGAGAACTTTACTGGCTTTAGCTGAAAATCTTTGAGCTCCAAGGTCATCTGTAAGTCACTGGCTTGAACCACCGATGAGCGAGCCAACTCTTTCTCCCAGGCCGTGGCTTCAGAGCAATGGGTGTGTAGCAGAGCTCAACACAAAGAGAACTGCTGGCCTCGTGGTCAAAATGAGATGTGAGCTTGCCAGGGGTGAGCCTGGACCGTGGTTTATGAGTCCTGGCTCCAGAGACCCAGCCTCTCACATGGCTGGAGCAACATTGCATTCCTGGACACCAGGCTCAGAGTCTCGAGAGTAATCAGAGATGGACAGAGTGTGACATGCTCCGTTTGGGCCGCTAGATATCTAAAAATATGGGATTTCTGTCTGCTGTCAAGCAGCAGCAGAACCACGGAGGCTGCTGCTCAAATGGGGACATGAGCTGATGGCGATGTGGCCAGTGGAGTGAGGACCCAGGAGGCTCTTCCCTTCCCTGCTGTTGTTGACATCACAAAGCTCAGCACCAACATGTGGTTTCCTTGGCTGATTCCAACTACCAAGAGGGAATGGATCATTCTTATTCCTGAAAGAAAAACTCCAGGGGCCTGTGCTCCTCAGGGAGCATCATCTATACCTTAGAGACACACAGGAGCGAGGAGCCTTCTCTGAGCATGTTCTCCTAGCCCCAGTGACTGAGAAACCCCACATCCCCTGGGCCAAGCGCTCTCTAGCCCAGCGAGGATTCCATTCTCATCTTCCTCCAGAAACAGAGCTCTACGTAATGGCTGTGCACTTGGCCAACCCACAGAAACCTGATAAGCCTGTAATAGAGTAGAACCACAGTCCCGATAATTCTCTAAAACGGAACCACTTGAACCCGGGAGGCGGAGCTTGCAATGAGCTGAGATCGCACCACTGCACTCCAGCTTGGGCGACAGAGCGAGATTCCACCTCAAAAAAAAAAAAAAACCAAAAAAAAACCAGAACCACTGTGTGTTGTATCTTACAATGTATCTGTGGCTCCAACCGTGGATCCTGGGCCACGTCTCCCTGACAACATGAGTGGGAACTTCCTACCCTAAGGTTTAGCCAGTGACTTCTGCATTGAGGGCAGAGGCTACAAGACTGAGGAGGAGGGTCCCATGTGAAAACTGGGGCGTGGGAAGATGGGGTCTGACAGGAGTCAGCTGTGGGGACAGAATGGTGGGGGGTAGAAGGCTGAGATCAGGATGATTGATTTTTGGGGTAGGTGGAGGACACTAAAAAAACCTTGAAAAATTCAAGAAAAGAAAATAACAGAATGATGTAGAAATCAACTGAATAAATTTAGCTTTATATTTAATACAACATTCACTTCATTTTCTTAGATTTCTCATTGCACTGCCCTCAGGTAAGGGCTTGGTTTTAGTCTGGGGACTGAAAATCGCTGGTCTGGATTAAGATTCCTATAGTGCCATCAAATTCTAAAACCTTGAAATTCTACAATTCTGAGGCATAGCACCATCTCACGTTCTCCAAAGAAACGCCTCAACAATGAGAGGGGGAGAAAAAGGAAGGGGCCAGATGCTGTGGGTCACGCCTGTAAGCCCAGCACTTTGGGAGGCAGAGGCGAGAGGATCACTTGAGGTCAGGAGTTCAAGATGCCAACATGGTGAGACCGTGTCTCTACTACAAATACAAAAATTAGCCAGGCGTGGTGGCGGGCTCTTGTAGTCCAAACTACTCGGGAGGCTGAGGCAGGAGGATCGCTTGAACTGGGAGGTGGAGGTTGCAGTGAGCCAACACTGTGCCACTGAACTCCAGCCTGGGTGACAGAGTGAGACTCTGTCTCAAAAATAAATAAATAAATAAATAAGAAGGAATAAAGCGCTCCAAGAGAGATAAAATATGTTAAAGCAAGGCATTCTGAAATACAAATTATTAGACAGTAGGAGAGCAAGCAAACATAAAATCCTTTGGTCATGCCTCAACTTCCCTCCAATAGAGACTCAGGCCAAAGCAGATAGCCCTTTGAAGACCCCAAAGTTATTATATATTGGACTACTAAAGTGGATTATTCATTAGCAAGTACAAGTCATTTCCTCCCAAGGATCTATTGAAAGATGGCTGGTAATCTCATTAGTGGGATAGAGGGTACAAACTGCATCAAAGGGAAGAGAGGAAATAATAAGCAAACACGTTTTCAAACAACTATAGTTACTTAGGAGTTCTTCCAGGTACTCCTAACTCCTTGCTCTGACTCCCTTCAGCTTACGCTTGTACCCCTAGTGACATGGGCCCCCTAAAATGTGACTTGTGTGAGGACAGAGATTTTTGTCTGGTTTGTGAACTGCTGTTCATCTTCAGTGCCTAGGATATAGTAAGTGCTCAATACATATTTGTTGAACGAATAAAGGAAATAATACGTATGCTACAGGGAAAATGACAAGGCAATGAGTTCTTTTCCAAAGGCGACTTTATCCCTCATAGACCCCCCCACCGCCCTGAAATCTGTGATCGTAATTCCTGCTGGCTTTGTGCAGGCTGTTCCACATGCCTGAATTAGTTTACCTCCTTCTCAAATACCTCTTTGGGAAAGATTTTCCTCATTAAGCAGTGTCTGATTTCAATATAGGACTCCCTTGCAAAATCTTCCGTGCATTCTGATCTCCTGGACTTGGCATCACTTCCACAAATCTGCTGCCCAGGGACCATGTGTTCACGGAGACACGGCTTGCTGGCCTGTATGGTAAGCTAATTGATGTGGTAAGCCCTGAAGGCAGGATTATTTTTCAGCCAGGCCCTGCCTAATGTTTTCTGATGATGGCCAAGTGGGCAAGTTCAGTCCTTTCTCCCCAGAAACACGATCCTGCTTTCTATACCAACAAGTATTAATTCAAATCCCTCGTGGGCAGTCCAGGATATGAAAATTACAGTAATCTAATCTTGTAGAGGAAGAAGTATGAATCATCATGACACGGCCTGACAAAGAGCAAAGTGATTAATGCAAGGCTGCAGTAGGGTCCCCAGTGACAGCTCCCCGTGGGCCACAAACCTAACACGGGAACCCACGAGGCAAACATCAGAGAAGCAACATCCTGGTCTCCATTCAGGGAGAGGAGAAGCAGGGAGTAGCAATGCCGTGTTCTTAGGATCATGCCTGAAAACTGGCCATACTGAGGCAAATTCAGTGTCTAAGGGAGAAGGGCAAGATTGGGTCTCAACAGTTCATCCATTCCAACTTCTGACTGGTGGAAACTGCTTAAACTCTGAAGCTTACTTTTAGGTAGGAACTGTAAGGTTTGCAGAATCACGGCATCTCAGAGAATGACCTAGAAACCCCAATCCTCTGCAGGGGAAAACAAGAGGATATGCTTAGGACAAGCAAGATGATAGATAACCATGCCAAAAAGAATGTGCTCTTGACCACATCCCAGAAACATACAGTTCTGAAGGAGTCTTGGCCTTTTTCTGAAACCTTCAAGAAGTACACCAAAGCTCCCCATCTCCCATCTCCAGGAAACCACAGCCCAAGTGCACTGGGAAAGTTGGTCAGGGTGCCTGCAAGCCTAAACCATCACTTGGCTTTTTTTTTTTTTTTCTTTTCTTGCTTTCTTTTTTTTTTTCTTTTTTGCACAGCTGTATTCAATTTTCTGTCCTTGGGGTTTTAAAAGGAACATTTATTCTAGGGCCAGGATTCTCAAGTTTTATGGTTATACAACTCCCTCCCAGGGCCAAAGAATGTTTTAAAAGTCTTAAAGCTAGCAAAGAAAATTAGTAAACGTAGCCGAATGAAAGTGAAATAAAAAATTAAGACTTGTTCCAGTTTATATTCAACCTCTTACTTGATTGTATTGGACCTTCTGTTTGCCCTTCACTACTTTTATTACCCATTCGTCATGCAAATATAGGTAGGGGTGTGTGTGTGTGTGTGTGTGTGTGTGTGTGTGTGTGTAGAGACAGCGAGAGAGCAGGTGAAGAACAGAGAAGTACAAAGGTGTATTTTGAGTCTTCCACAGCTTCTATTTCCTGTTCTATGGTAAATTTTATTTTACATAAGGTCTACAGCTTAAACCGAGTTTAACAAAAGGTCACGAAGAAAGAGATTCCTTCAGCAGTTTTATAACATTGCTTGCTTTCCCAATTTAGAGAGCTAGATACTTCCTGATTTTTTGGTAGTAGGAAAGGAGTTTTAAAAACCCATGTATTTTTTACTTAAAAGGTCCAATTAGTGCCATTTTTAACTGAAAAGCTTTAAGCTTTTGTCAAGATCGAAAAATCATTACCCGAAAAAAAAAAAAAAAGAGAGAGAACGATAAGATGACGCTCCCACCAGCCCATGAAATGTTAACTGGTTTTCTCAATGCAGCCACATGGAGTTAAGAAAAGCCACAAGTCCCTTACCTGTCTTTTTCTGTTCTTCTCCCTTCATGTCACCCGGATCCCCACACCTCACAGGAATCTACCCAAAGTGTTGTCTGCACAGGTTCACAAACATCACTTGTACGTTTGCCCCTGAATTCTCCCGAAGGGTGGCTTCCTGCTCTTGCACACTCATCGGATCTGACAAAGCCAAGCTCAGGCTTTCAGGGCTGAGGTTTGCGACACAGCACACAACACCACATTAGAGACCTGGCTGCATCCCAAGAGAAACCAGACATTTTTGAGAAACAAAAGTTATTTGCACAGATCCACCCTGAACAGAAAGGACGGAATCAGTACTCGTCCATAAAATGATGGGAAATGTTGTCAGTGGCACCTGCTTTGTACCGTCCAATTCTCTGCAAACAATTAGAAGACAGTGGAAACTGACCTTGCCCGACCCTAGTCATGATGAGCAGCCGGTGCAGACTTCTCTGGAGAGGCAGTTAGTTCTGAGCAAAGCCAACCAAACCCTTCCTCTTGGCAATCACTTTCTCTTGCTCTTTTAAAATCAAGAAATCAAAGTGCCCTTTAGCACGGCCTTTGGCCAAGAAGGCCCTGCAGCCAAGATAACAGGTTGAAGTTCAAACAATTCTTCCCAGATAACTACTCTAATTCTCCCATGATTGGAAGTTGCTAGAAGTTAGTCAAAGTTATAAACCTAGGGCACAGAACAGCTGGGGGGGAAAAAAAAAGAAAGAAAGATTCTAAAAGCAGGGCTGGACATACAGGCTCATGCCTGTATTCCTAGAACTTTAGGAGGCCAAGCGGGGAGGATTGCTTCAGCCCAGGAGTTTGAGACCAGCCTGGGCAACACACTAAGACACCCGTCTCTACCAAAAAAAAAATTTTTTAATTAGTCAGGCATTGCAGCTCACACCCATAGTCCCAGCCACACAGGTGGCTTAGGTAGGAGGATCCCTTGAACCCAAGAGGTCAAGGCTGCAGTGAGCTGTGATCGCACCACTGAACTCCAGGCTAGGTGACAGAGCGAGGCCTTGTCTCAATAAATAAATAAATAAATAAATAAAAGCAGAGTTTCTTTTAAGCCAGAAATTTTTTCACCTAGGACACACTACTAATATCATCTTCTCAGAATAATACATTTAAAAACCCTGTGAATATGCACTCTAGAACAATGCTTCTTTCAATGTTTTATGAAAGTAATACTGAACAATTCTTTCTTTTGAACCCCCATGGCATGCCTCTTACATATACAATAAAACGCAACCAAACAATTACAACCACATAGTTTTGTTTTTTAAACCACACACATAAGAAAATTGCTACAAGAAGACTTTACCTAAGGTTACAGAAATAAGGGCATTCTCTAATTTCATGCCAAGCCAGCTAGAAAACACTAAAGGCCATTTGTATTCCAAATAAGAAAAAAATTTTACTAGGAACACTCAAATATAACTTCAAACAATTGACTTACCAAAATATGCAAGTGCATGGGTGTACACACACACATCTGGTAAAAGAAAAACAAACACAGCTTGGATTCATCCAAGATGAGCAGTCCCTAGTCATGTGTTCAAAATATGAATGCTATGGTTTGAATGTGTCCCCCAGAGTTCAAGTGTTGGGAACTTAATCCCAAATGCTACAGTGTTGAGAGGTAGGACCCTTGAGAGGTGATTTAGTCATGAGTGCTCTGTCCTTGTGAACGGATTAATATCATTATCACAGAAGTGGGTTCTTTATCATGAGAGTGGATTTGCTATAAAAGTGAGTACAGCTCTCTGTTGCTTGCTCTCACCATGTGATGCCTTCTGCCGGGGTGACGCAGCACGAAGGCCCTCACCAGATGCGGCGCTTGGATCATGGACTTCTCAGCCACCAGAACCATGAGCCAAATAAACTTTTATTGTTTATAAACCACCCAGTCTGTGGTATTCTGTTATGGCAGCACGAAGTGGACTTAGACAATGATGTTTGTTCAAAACATTTCAAATGGACTTTCTAGCCTAAGTAACAGTCCATTTCCAACTAATATTTTCTCAAGAGAAGAGAAAGAGTGGGTTGTTACTTGAAGGAACATCTGTCTTAAAAAGTTGTTTTCACATAATCTAAATTAGTAAAGAAGCGTGGGGAAAGAATGTACTGATGCAAGTGGTAAGAGCCGTGGGCAATGCACTTTTGAGGTTTCTGAAAAGCATCTGTGTGTGTGCATTTTGAGAAAGTTATCACTTTGCCTTCCAGCTCACTGCAGGAACTGCTACAGTCTCCCAAACCCCAATCAACTGATGCACTAATAAATGCAAGGCAATTATATATGCACGGTTAGGACTGTGTTTCATAAAAACTTTCACTACAGATAAAAGCCTGGAATGAAGTTGGTGCACAGGCTCACACCTGCAATGTCAACACAGTGGGAGGCCCAAGCTGGAAGGATCATTGAGCTCAGGAGTTGGAGAACAACTGGGCAACATAGCAAGACTTTGTCTCTACAAAAATAAAAATAATAAGTTGGCCATGGTGGCACATGCCTGTAATCCCAGCTACATGGGAGGCTGAGGCATGAGGATCACTTGAGGCCAGGAGTTTGTGCTACTTCACTCCAGTCTGGGCAGCAACAGAAGGAGACCCTGTCCCCACAACAAGAGCATGGAATGTCTTTTCTCTTTATTCTGATTTCAAACAGATATTTCTTTTTATCAGTTTGACCTAGACTTTGAAAAAGCATGTTAGTAAACCCCTTCTTTACATTTTCTCCCAATCAAAACAACTAAACAAAATCAAAACCATCAGAGAACAAGGCAAAGAGCGGCACTCTTCTCTGAACCCCAGCATCACACCACCCTCGTGCCCCAACCCGGCCTACAAGTTAGCAGCTCCCTACATAGATGCACCATTCATACCCAGAAGGGCTGGCTCCCAGGAAGACACAACCTTCAAACTCAAACAGCACCTTGTGGGCATTTCAGCAGAGCAGGTAAGGATCCAAGAGCAATTTTTCACCAGAATCTGGTGACAGCAACACTTCTGAAAACAGGTGCCAAACTGTCTCCACTGTAGCACTTCACATTCCCTCTTCAACCCACTCGGATCTGGAGTTCCCAATCCGAACTTCTCTTGTCATAGTCACGGGCAGCATCCATCCTGGCCAATTCCAGTAGATCCTTCTGTCCTCCTGTGACTACTTGGTAGGACTTGACTCTGAGCCTGAGTTCAGTGACCTTGCACTCACTCTCCTACTTCTCCTTCCTCTCTGGCTGGCCATTCCTTCTCAGTTTGCTTTGTAGCTCCCCTCTCCTATTCTACCTCATCCTGTGCCTCACACACTCTCTCTCTCTCTCTCTCTCTCTCTCTGTTTTCATCCTTTCCTACAGATTCACTTATCATCTAAATATTATCTCCAGGCTGGATTACACCTCAGATTTCCAGACACACATTCAACTGTCTGCCTAAGATTTGTCTGGATAGTTAATAGACACTTCAAACTTAATATGTCTACAATAGAACTCTTAATTCTCGAACCTGGCCCTCTCCATAAAACAAAAACAAAACAAAGCAAAAAGAAACCCTCCTAATCTCAGTCTTTCTTCTCCTTCTCAGAAGTTGCCCAAGACCAAAATTCAGAGGTCATTCTTAATTCCTCCCTTGTCCTCACTCCCTAAGTCTCATCTATCACCAAGTGCTGACAGTTAACCCTCCAATATATGTAAGACACACACACACACACACACACACACACCAGATTTACTGGTATAAAATACACATACCATATAATTCACTAATGTAAAATGTATCGTTCAATGGTTTTTAATATATTCACGGAATTGTGCAACCATCAGCAAGTCAATTCTAGTCACTTTCATCATTCCCAGAAGAAATCACAGACCCATAACAGTCACTCGTAATTTGCCACCATACACCCCAAGTCGTAGACGATCGTTAATCTACTTTGTGTCTATGGATTTGCCTGTTCTAGAAATTTCACAAAAACGGAATTAGACAGTGTGTGTTCTTTGGTGTCTGGCTTCTTTCACTTAGCATGTTTTCAGGATTCTTTCATGTTTTAGCATTTGTCAGCATTACATTCCTTTTTAAAGCCGAATAGTATTTTACTGTATGGATATACCACATTTTATTTGTCTCTTCTTCAGCTGACAAACATTTGCGTGGTTTCCATTCTTTAGATATTATGAATAATGCTGCTAGAAATATTATTTTGTACAGGTATGTTTTCTACTTCTCTTGGGGATATGCCTAGGAGTGGATATATTGGGCTATAAAAGGTAAATCTGTGTTTAATTGTTTGAGGAACTGCTGAACTGTTTCCCAAAACAGTTGCTTTGGAAACACGGGCATTCCAATCCTTCACATCCTCACAAATGACTGTCATTATCTGTCTTTGTGGGTATGAAGTGTTTTTTATTGTGGTTATAATTTGCATTTCCCTAATGGCTAATGACAGTAAAAGTCTTCTCATGTGCTTAATAGTTATTAGCATATCTTCTTTGGAGGACTATCCATTCCAATCCTTTGCCCATTTTTAATTAAATTGTCTTTTTATTACTGAGTCTTAAGAGTTCTTTATGTATTCTAGATACAGTCCTTTATGACATATATAATTTGTAATCATTTTCTCCCATTCTGTGAATCGTCTTTTTCCTTTTCCTTTTTTTTTTTTTTTTTCCTGAGTCAGGGTCTCGCTATGTTGACCAAGCTGGTCTCAAACTCCCGGACTCAAACAATCCTCCTGCTTTGGCCTCCCAAAGTGCCAGGATTACAGGCATGAGTCCCTGTGCCCAGTCTGATATGGTTTGGATTTGTGTTCTTGCCTAAATCTCATGTTGAATTATAACCCCCAATGTTGGAGGAGAGGACTGGTGGGAAGTAATTGGATCATGGGGGCAAACTTCCCCCTTACTGTTCTTGTGAGGGTGAGTTCTCAAGAGATCTGGTTGTTTAAACGTGTGTAGCACCTCCCCCTTCTTTCTTCCTCCTGTTTCAGCCATGCAGGCTGTGTCTACTTCCCATTCACCTTCTGCCATGATTGTAAGTTTCCTGAGGCCTCTGCAACCATGCTTCCTGTATGGCCTGAAGATCCATCAGCCAATTAAATCTATTTTCTTTATGAATTACCCAGTCTCAGGTAGTTCTTTAAAGCAATGTGAGAATGGAGTAATTCATAGCCCTTTTCACTTTCTTGATACTGTCTTTTGCTGCACAAAGGTTTCTAATTTTGATACATTTATCTATTTTTATTTTGTCACTTGTCCTTTTGGTATCATATCTTAAAAAAAATCCAATCCAAGATCATTACATTTATATCTATGCTTTTTCTGAGAGTTTTAAAGTTGTAGCTCTTACATTTAAGCCTCTTACTAATTTTGAGTTAATTTTTGTTTATGATGTGAGGTAGGAGTCCAACTTTTCTTTGGCAGATGGATATACAGTTTCCCCAGTACAATTTGTTGAAGAGATTATTTTTCCCCATTGAATTGTTTTGGCATTGTTTTGTATTGTTTCCATTGATTTATTGAAAATCAAATTACCATAAATAATGTATGAGTTTATTTCTAGACTCAATTCTATTCTATAGAATAGAATAGAATAGAATACCAGTACCACACTATCTTAATTACTGTAGTTTTGTAATACGTTTCAAAATCAGGAAGCTGTGTCTCCTATTTTGTTCTTTTGTTTCAGGATTGTCATGGCTTTTCTGGGTCCCTTGAATTTCCATATTAGTTTTAGTATCAATTTGTCAATTAAAAAAATTCATCTGAGATTTTTGACAGAGATTGCATGAAATCTGCAGATCAGTTTGAAGAGTATTGTCATTTTAACAATATTGTTTTCTGATCCATGCACATGCAATGATTTTCCAGTTATTTAGGTCTTCTTTAATTTCTTTCAATGATGTTTTGTAGTTTTAAGGTGTATGTTTTACACTTCTTTTGTTAAACTTATTCCCAAGTTTTTTATTCTTTTTCATGCTATTATAAAATGAATTATTGTTTCTATTTTATTTCGTATTATTCAAGTACATATATAACAAAATTGATTTTTTGTATATTAATCTTATGTCCTGCAATCTTGCTGAACTTACTTATTAGTTTTAATAGTATGGTGAACTCCTAAAAATTTTCTATAAACGAGATCATGCCATCTGTAAAGTAAAGATAGTTTTACCTTTTATTTTCCAATCTGGAAGCCTCTTATTTCATTTTTTTGTATAACAGATCTGGCTAGAACCTCCAGCACGATACCGTATTAGTCAGCGTTCTCCAGGGAGACAGAATGAATAGGATAGATAGATAGATAGAGGTAGACAGGAAATGTATTAGAGGAATTGGCTCACAGGATAATGGGAGCTGAGAAGTCCCACAACCAGGTGTCCTGAGGTTGGACAACCAGGAAGACTGGTAGCCTGCCTCCATCTAAGTCCAAAGGCCTCAGAACCAGGGTAGCCAATGGTATCACTCTCAACCTAAGGCCCAAGATCTGAGAATCCTGGGGCCACTGGTGCACATGCCAGAGTCCGAAGGCCAGAGGACCTGGAGCTCTGATGTCCAAGGGCAGGAGAAGCAGTGTTCCAGCTCCAGCAAAGACCTTTCCCCTGTCTTTTGTTCTATCCAGGCCCCCAGTCAATTGGACAGTGCTCACCCACATGGAGGGTGGATCTTCCTCACTTAGACTACCACTCATACACCTATCTTATCCAGAAACATGCTCACAGACACACCCAGAAATAATGTCGTATCAGCTCTCTAGGTATTTTTTAATCCAGCCAGGTTGACACATGTATTAGAGGTCTCCAGAGGGGCAGAACCAACAGGATACATATACATGTGAAAGGGAATTTATTAGGGAGAACTGCCTCGCACAGTTACAAGGTGAAGTCCCATGACAGGCTGTCTGCAAGCTAGGGAAGAGAGAAGCTGGTAGTGGCTCAATTCAAGTCCTGAAGCCTCAAAACCGGGGAAGCCAACAGTGCAGTCTTCAGTCTGTGGCCAAAGGCCCCAGACCCCCAGCAAGCCACTGGTGCAAATCCCAGAGTCCAAAGGCCAAAGAACTTGGAATCTGATGTCCAAGGGCAGGAGGAGCGGAAGGAGGCATCCAGCACAGGAAGAAGAAAGAGAGCCAGAAGACCCAGCAAGCTGCTTATCCCACCTTCTTCCACTGCTTTGTTCTCGCCATGCTGGCAGCCGATTGGATGGCGCCCACCCACAGCAAAGGTGGGTCTTCCTCTCCCAGTCCACCAACTCAAATGTCAATCTCCTCTGGCAAGCCCCTCAGAGACACACCCAGAAATAATACTTTACCAGGCATCTAAGCATCCCTCAGTCCAATCAAGTTGACACCTAATATTAACCATCACAACACCTAAAATTTACTGTTCACCAATACTGAACAGAAATGGTGAGAATGGATATCCTTGTCTTGTCTCTGAGCTTAGGAGAAAACCTTTCAGCCCTTCACCATTCAGTGTCATGTTAGCTGTGGGTTCTTCATAGATGTCTTTTTCAGGCTGAAGAAGTTCCCTTCTATTCCTAGTCAATTGAGTGTGTGTGTGTGTGGGTGTTTCTTTTTTTTTTTTTTTTTTTGGAGTCTTGCTCTGTCACTGGAGTGTGGTGGCGCGATCTCGGCTCACTACAACCTCAGACTTCTGTTCAGGTGATTCTTCTGCCTCAGCCTCCCCAGTAGCTGGGACTACAGGTATGTGGCACCACGTCCAGCTAATTTTTGTACTTTTAGTAGAGACGAGGTTTCACTGTTGGCCAGGATGGTCTCGATCTCCTGACCTCATGGTCTGCCTGCATCGGCCTCCCAAAGTGCTGGGATTACAGGCGTGAGCCACTGTGCCCGGCTGAGTGTGTGTGTGTGTGTTTTAAACATGAAGAGGTATTGGATTTTGTTAAATGCTTTCTCTGCACAAGACATGCCCTTTGCCTTTGCTTTTCAATCTGGAAGCTTTCTCTATGCCACCTGCATAACTTGCTATTTCTCATTCTTATGGGTCTCTACTTCAGGGCATTCCTGGATCATCCTATTCAAAAGTCCTCACCCATTACCCTATCTTCTCCATTCATGCAACCACAGAGCCTTCAAAGTATTCAGTCATTATGAAATCGACCCAACAGTCCCATATAGCTTTTTTTTTATTTAAAAAAAGTAAATATAGAAATTGAACTTTCTGGTCTGAACACTTGAAACTTATATTCGTTTTATCTGAGATCCTTACTCAGGAAATGACCTTCAGGCCTCTCAAAAAAAAAAAGTATCAAAGAAATGAGACTCACCAGATCACATCCAGACAATAAAATGCAGACCCCTGATTCAACACGATTGCTTCCATGCCCCTTCTGAGTTCCTGTTTTCCCACACATGATTACATTTCTTCCCTGCTATATAAACCCCTAGTTTTAGTCAGTCAGGGAGATGGATTTGAGACTGAGCTCCCATCTCCTCGGCTGCAGCACCCAATTAAAGCCTTCTTCCTTGGCAATACTTGTTGTCTCAGTCATTGGCTTTCTGTGCCGTGAGCAGCAGGACCCAGACCGAACCCCTGGTGTTTTGGTAACAATTACTATTAATATATGTACATATTCTGATGACACTTCTATTAATATAAACTTGGTATTTGCCAGCACATATTCATAATTTTAGTCCTCGCAATAAAAGTATCTACAAGGTGAATATTATGATGATCATCTTACACATAAGGAAATTGAAAGAGAGGTTGCATGTCTTTCTCAAGGTCATACAGTTTATAAGTGTCAAACCCAGGATGAAAACCCAAGCCACTGAGCTGCAGATACCAGGCTCTAAAACACTTGCTATTGTGTCTCTCAATAATTACCTTTCCTTATGTGTTAATGTATTTATTATCTATATATGAGCACTGTTAATCTCAGTTTTTGCTGCATCCCCAGCATCGAACACCATCCGTGGCTGGTGTGCAATCAATATTTAATGAACAAATGGAAC
Source organism: Macaca mulatta (assembly GCF_049350105.2). NCBI lineage: Eukaryota > Metazoa > Chordata > Mammalia > Primates > Cercopithecidae > Macaca > Macaca mulatta. The sequence continues at coordinate 30,996,120 of NC_133414.1, forward strand.
ACTGGTCTTAAGATGCCTCACGAGAAAATAGTTCCGTGGAACTCTGGTTAGTACTGCCCGCTACACACACCTATCAAGATGCATAAAGCTCATTAGTTCATTTAACTTTAATCCAATGCTTTCCAAACACAATTAGGCATAGACCCATCCTCTGACCCCGGTCCCCACTGTATTACTGTAGGGAGCTGTGCTCCAGGGAACACACTTTGAGAACTCCTGCTCCAGAGAGGCAGGTCAAATAGCACAGTTTCCAGAAGGATGCTCCTGCTCCCACTCCTTTGGCTGGCTCTGCTCCTAAAGGTCCTATCTAATTCACACTCCCCAAAAGCTCCCTAATAGCCACAGCTCATCTCAGAAAGAAAACCACAGCTTTAAGTTTTCCTGTTCTTTCCTGGAGTTCCTAAAGGGCACACTGGGACACACGACCTCCGAGGAAAAATGAAGGCATTTCCAAGCATCACAATGGCTCAGCTCCCCTGTATGTCTGTGGTCCCACACCGCATCACAGAGGCCGCTTTAATCTTCTCCGAGCTCTGGTTTGTTGAACAGGATTCAAACAAAATCACCCTTGTGCTTTAACCTCCAAAATCACCAATGTGCTTTAACCTCTTCTAACAGTGCAAGCAAAGTCAATAATGCGTTAACCACAAAAGCGTCATATTTCTTTCCTCAATACTTACCTTAACGCTGATATTTAAATCATGGCTTCAGATGTGAAATGACTTCAAAATCATCTTATGTCAGCTTTTCAAGTCCTCAAGGCCATCCACTCCAACTGTCTCTGAAAAAGGACAAAGTCTCTACTGAAAAATCTAAGAAAGAAAATAGCAAACAATACAAGACAACCACATGTACAAATGAAACTGGATACTCTGCTGTGATTAATTTGCTGCCTCCAAAGAGCTTTTTCCCTCTCAAATACTCATCAACATCAGCAACTACAAATTACAGGCAGTGGTTAAAGTATCTTTTTAAACCTCTTATAAAAAGTACTCAATAAAAGAATGCATTTTTTCCCATTCATCGTAAACTCAGTGAATAAAGTTATTTCTATGCAATGGTTCTCCAAAGCTCTTATTTTTCTGGGAGGACTAAAATTTTATTATTTGGTCTATAAGCAAGAGTCATTTTTGGTAAATATGAGTACTTCCTAAACTCAAATTTAAAATCAGATCCAAATATAGAGATGGCCAGGTATGGTGGCTCCCACCTGTAATCCTGGCACTTTGGGAGGTTGAGGTGGGAGGACTGCTTGAGGCCAGGAGGTCAAGACCAGCCTGGGCAACAAAGTGAAACCCTGTCTCTACAAAAAATTGAACAAATTAGCTGAGCATGGAGGTGTGCTCCTGTGTTCCCAGCTACATGGGAGGCCAAGGCAGGAGGATTGCTTGAGCCCAGGAGGTTAAGGCTGCAGTGAGCCATGTTTGCATCACTGCACTTCAGCCTGGGCAACAGAGCAAGACCCTGCCTTTAAAAAAATTAAAAACAAAAGAGCAAATATGGAGGCTTGGGAACAGCATCCTTGTCACAAAGGGACATCTGAGAAAATAAGAAATGGGTTGAAATTCATCACGGAGTTGGATAGAACTAACAAAGACTCAAAACCACAGAAAAAGACATGCTGGGTAGAGAGTCAGGAGACTGGAATAACTCATCAAAAGCATCCAGGGTGAGTGATTTGGCTACGACTCGGTCTACACCAAGCATTCGAGGCAGAGACGATCTCTGCATTTATTTTCCTCAAAGAGTGAGGGGAAACCCCACCTAAGCTAGAATGTACCAGAGTAGAATTAAGGCAAGCACGCATTTCCCCTTGTGGTTTGCCTGACAAGGTGCAATTTGTATGAAAGATGACTCACAAGGTTACAGAGTCATTCCTTAGACTCGAGGGCTGACACTCTGTGTGGCTCTTGATGACTCAGCCTGGGAGAGGTCCCCAACACAGAAGGCTCCAGCCCTGCAATCCCAGACTACAGAGGAAAGCCCCTCGTTTATCAGCTGGTTAGTGGTTAACAAGCGTGGCTTCGGGAAGTCTTTTGTCTTAGGCTATGGAGGTCCATCAGAAGTTCTCATCTCCTCTCTGTTGTCTACTCAGCACTTCCTTGTATTCTTACCGCCGGAAAAAGTCAGGAAAGAATTCACTACTAAAGCACAGAGGACTCTGAACTGGGCAACAGCTGGCACCACACCAGGCATTGCAAGAAACCACAGCTGAATCCCTTGGCGCTCATTTTTATAAATATTCCGCAGACAGGATGTCAGAAGCCTGGTTTGTCCGGCATAGAGAGAACGGGGTTCATCTCCAGAAGCCCAGCCCCAGAGGCAACTTCTAGGAAAAAAATCATCTTGTGATGGGTGCGGGGTCAAAGAGGAGTCAGCCCATGTGAAGTTCCCACAAGGTTAAAAATTAAAATAAAATTATTGTCACCACTGCCTGGTGGAATTCAGACAGTCATGAACTCATTCCTGTAAGCCACAAAGATGGTTGCGGTAAACACAGACAAATTATTGGGTTTAAGCAGACTGTTTTTTGTGCCAACAACAAAAAAATCATTTTCCCTTTCCTCCACAAATCTCTTTATTAATAAAAAGATTTGGTGCCTTGAGAACTGGGCTAGACCAATGTAAGCCTCTCTTTCTCCCCTGGGAAAAAATCCTCCTTAGGGCTCCAAGCTGGTTTCAAAACTCCTTTGCCTGCTTAGGAAAAGGAGAACCCCTTATTGAACCAGCCACAAAAGAAAGAAAAAGAAAACTACTCAAAAAGAAAATGGGCTGGGCGCAGCAGCTCATGCCTGTAATCCCAGCAATTTGGGAGGCTGAGGCAGGAGGATGGTTTGAGACCAGGAGACAACACAGTGGGCAATAATACAGTGAGACCTTGTCTCTCCAAAAAGTAAAAAATTAGCTGGGCCTGCCTGTGGTCCCAGGTACTCAACAGGCTGAGGGAGAAAGATTGTTTGGGCCCAGGAGTTGCAGGTTACAGTGAGCTACGATTGTACCACTGTTCTCCAGCTGGGGCAACAAAGCAATACCTTGCTTGACTCAAAAAAAAATTTAAAAGGCAGGGTGGGGTGGCTCATACCTATCATTCCACACTTTAGGGGGCTAAAGTGAGAGGATCAATTGAGCCCAGGAGTTTGAGACCAGCCTGGGCAACATAGCAAGACCCTGTGTCTACAAAAATACAAAAAATTAGCCGGGCATGGTGTTGCACACCTCCCAGCTACTAGGGAGGCTGAGGTGGGAGGATCGCTTGAGCCTGGGAGGTTGAGGCTGCAGTGAGCCATGGTCTCACCACTGCACTCCAGCCTAGACCACAGAACAAAACTCTGGTGGGGGGAACAGGCCAAGAGAATCACAGGAAGCCAAGAAGAAAGGGCAGAATAGAAACATTCTCATCCCTCCCTATTCTTAAAGAGAGTGCTATTCTCTGCCCAGACGCTCACGTCTTCTCCTGGCTTATTCCCCTCCTGACCTCCAGAGCATGGGCTCTCAAACTCATCAGTGTGCACAGCAATCGCCTGGGGGCTCCACAACTGTGAGTCCAGATAGAAGAAAATCTGCAGTGAAATCGTGAACTCAGGGACAAAGGAGAAGTTTAAAAAGCCTGTGCCTGGGTCGGGCGTGGTGGCTCAGCCTGTAATCCCAGCACTCTGGGAGGCTGAGGCGAGTCTGGATCACGAGGTCAGGAGATCAAGACCATCCTGGCCAATATGGTGAAGCCCTGTTTCTACTAAAAATACAAAAATTAGCCAGGTGTGGTGGCACATGCCTGTTAATCCCAGCTACTCAGGAGGCTGAGGCAGGAGAATTGCTTGACCCAGAGAGTCGGAGGTTGCAGTGAGCTGAGATCGAGCCACTGCACTCTAGCCTGGTGACAGAGTAAGACTCCATCTCACACACACACAAAAAAAGCCTCTGCCTGAAACTCTTGAGTTCTAGAAATCTGGTTTGCTTAAAGACAAAGGAAAAACCTCAGTCACTAAAACTTCAGAATATATTGACAGGAAAACCCCACCATCAACTAGCTTTCATGCTGTCAGAATCGTTTAGGAAAAAGAAAAGAGCAAGAATACAACCAGGAAAAGGGCCAAATTTAGGGACTGGTTGAAGTTCAAGAAACGAGTCAAACCGGAATAAAAGCAGAAAAGAATTCCAGAGGGAAACAGGACACCGGAGAAAGGAGAACGAGCATGATTCACGCAGCAGGAGGAGATGCTAGGTAAGCTGGAACCAGACCAGGAGGGCTTGTCTCTTCCCTCCACGGCTCTCTTGACCTTTCCAAGGCATTTCTTTCCTGACAAAACAAACTGTTACCGACTTTCACCAGGTTATCAACCCCCTGTGCAAAAACTCGGACTAGACTCTGGAACTAAATCTAGACCAATTGCATCTGGAAGAGAGATAGGCCGGACAAAGGCATCCTTTTAGGTTAATGTTTCAAGCCAGAGGTTTGACAGATGGTGCCCATGGAGGTGCCCACAGTGTATGGATGTTTCTGGTGAGTTTTTGTTTTCATCTTCCAACTTCTAGAACTGAAAATCAAATAAACTTTCTTTTTTTTTTTTTTTTTGAGATGGAGTCTCATTATGTTGCTCAGGCTGGTCTTAAACTCCTCGTTTCAAGCGATCCTCCCGCCTTTGGTCTCCCAAAGGGCTGGGGTTACAGGAGTGAGCCACCATGCCCAGGCCCCAGTGAGTTTTATTCACATAGTGAGTTTTACTCACATACTACCAAACTACTAGAGTAGCAAGTACCTCTAGGTCTGGAGCATTGAGCAGCAACTTATCCCTCTCCAAGCAGCCAACAACCTCCACTGCAGACCTCAGGGATGAGGCTGCCATGAGACCCAACTTTTATTCTGGCTTCTTTCTCCAACCTTTTTCCCTAGACGCCTTTAGCAAGGAAAGCTGGTTCTTCCAGACATATTCGCAGCGCCTCGGCCACTTCCTCCCTGTTCTCATACAAATCTTTCAGGATTCAGCCCGGATGCCCCCAGTTTCCAGGAGAGCTTCTCTGACTGCCTTCATCCATCCTCAGAGACCTCCCTGCCTCCTGAATTCATGCCAAACACCCGATCCTGATTATAAATAACAATATGGCTAATTCTCAACCATCAAGGGTTGGATTAGCCACAGGAATAATAATAAGTATAATAATCATCATTGTTATTTGAACATTTGTAAAAAGTAAATAAACAAAATGCCAAATCAGCAAACCATCTCCCCATTAGAGAAGGTCCCCACTGATTGGAACTGCACAGTGACCTGCAGACATCACTGTGTCTGGAATAGTTCCAGGCATCCATCACCCCTCAGATAGCTGCCTACCACATTAGTGCCCAAGGCTTGCCATTCTGACAGCAATAATTCTAGAAGCAAACACATGGATGGGAAAGCCACTAGTAAGTGACTGGACTATCACATGTGTGAGCCAAGTTAGAAGAAATGAACAACAATAAAAGTGGGAAGCTGGCATTAAGAGACAGGGCAGCAGGGATAGTGAAAGGGAGGACTCCCTTCAAAGACCACTGGGCCACGCCTTTAAAAAGTGCAAAGGATGGTTCTCAATGACACATTAAGGCTAGCTGATCTTCATTTTAATGTGGTGCTTGTGTGTGTATGTGCACACACACACACAGAACACTTGGACAAAAGACAAATAATAGGCCAGGTGCAGTGGCTCATGCCTGTAATTTCAGCACTCTGGGAGCCCAAGGCGGGAGGATCACTTGAGGCCAGGAATTTAAGACCAGCCTGGGCAGCAAAGCAAGACCCCATCTCTACAAATAATAAAAAAATTAACTGGGTGTGGTGGCATGCATCTGTAGCCCTACTTGAGAGGCTGAGGCTGGAGTATCGCTTGAGGCCAGGGATTTGAGGCTGCAGTGAGCTATGATCGCACCACTGCACTCCAGCCCGGGCAACAGAATAACACTCTGTCTCTTAAATAATAATAATAATAATAATATAATAATAATAAAATAATAGACCATTTTAAGAGTACTAACCATTGGCCCATTTTATTTGTCAAGAAAACTATAGAAGATATTGTGATCCTAGACTTGTAATGTTTTTACACAGTAAGACAATATCTATAGAATGGTGAATGTTGTTCCAAGTACTGGATTTTTCACTAAGTAAACATTGGTAGTTTCCACTATGAAGAACATATTAGATTTGATGGTGACAACTTTTCTGCACTTTACCTCTCAATCAACAGATACTTATATTTCATTTTTATTTTCTTTTGAGGCACAGTCTCCCTCTGTTGCCCAGGCTGGAGTGCAGTGGCGCAATCTCGGCTCACTGCAACCTCCGCCTCCCGGGTTCTGGGAATTACAGGTGTGCACCACCATGCCCAGCTAATTTTTGTATTTTAGTAGAGACAGGGTTTCACCATGTTGGCCAGGATGGTCTTAAACTCCTGACCTCAGGTGATCTGCCCTCCTTGGCCTTCCAAAGTGCTGGGATTACGGGTGTGAGCCACTATGCCCTGGTTGAGAGATGCCTATATTTCATATGGATTTTTCCCTCTAAGATCAGACTCGGTTTTCATCAGCAAGACTCTTCTCCTGCACTGGATGTTTTCAGTGTTTCACAGGCATGAGTCCCATGCTCAACAAAGAGATGCGGAAAGACTGACAAGGAGGCAGTGGGCAGAGCAGCCATTGGTTCTCCCAGTGAGTGCGGCTGGCGGTCAGCACATCGGCAACTGCAAGAAGATGCTCACAGTCAAAATAGCAACTGACGCCAAGGGCACATCAAGGAGAGGGAGCTAAAATAAGCACCGCAATCCTCCCTGGTGAGATCCAGAAACTCCACCACCCCCTGTCCTTGGGGATATCTTCCTACGGGACACGTTCCCCATTTGATGGGCTTTATGCTGCCACTGGGTGACCTTCCCATGTATCCCATGACACCACAGTTCCGAAAAGGAAACATCAGGTCCTCGTACATTTTTTAGTACACTCCTGCAAACCCCTGGGAGATGTTCTGCTTCAGGGATATGGGTATTAACCAAAATCACAAGTGGAAAAATTAAGGTAACGGGCAGAATTCTCAACTTTAAGAATCTCTCATACACTTTTTCAAAATGTATATTCATAATTTTTTTCAAATGTATGTTTTTTTGATGGCTCCTACCACTTGCTTAATAGCAACCAGAAAATGAATAAATAAGTAGCAAACATTGAAGAAAAATTCAGGTTGGTGTGTGACAGATACATGTATGTGTGAATATGATTTTATATTGTCTATAGCAGGAGACCTTCTCTGGCTACCTGGATTCATCCTCAGAAAACTCTCCCTCTCTCGTTAATTCATGCCAAATGCCTGATCTTGATCATAAATAATAACAATTACAGCTAATTCTCAGCCATCCAGGGTTGAATTAGCCACAGGAATAATAATAATAATAATAGTTGTTGTTATTTGAACATTCGTAAAAAGTAAATAAATAAAATGCCAAATCAACAAAACCATCTACCCATTAGAGAACAGTCAATTTTGTATTTGGTAATTATATATAGATATGCATACATATGCACACATACGTATATGGATGCATACATTTGTATATATGATGATAAAGCATATAATGAGCTAAGCTGTAAACAGAAAAACAGAGTGCAACATTTCAACATTTCAGTGTGCCTCAAAGAACACCATGATTTCCTCCAACAGTCCTCAAACCTGAAGAAGTTTGCAAATCATATAATCACATAAGTATATTTTTACAGAAAGGTCCAGGAGACAAGATTCATGCAGCCACCTCAATAAAAAGAGAACTAAGAAAGAAGCAAGGACTCATGCCTATAATCCCAGCACTTTAGAAGACTGAGGTGGGAGAATCGCTTGAGGCCAGGGTTCAAGACCAGCTGGGGCAACACAGTGAGACCCTATCTCTACAAAGTTTTTTTAAGTAAGCCTGTAGTGCCAGCTACTCAGGAGACTGAGATGGGAGGATCTCTTGAGCCCAGGAGTTCGAGGCTCCAGTGAGCTGTGATTGCCACCACTGCACTCCAACCTGGGTGACAGAGCAAGATCTTGTCTCAAAAAAAAAAAAAAAACAAAAAACAGAGACAAACCATGGTCTCCCCAGCAGCTCGCAGTAGAGTCAAAGCAATCGTGGTATCTCGAGGTATGCTGATCCGTCTCTGGACTCCTGAATCCCAAACAGTTGCAATCCAGGCAATTCAGCACCTGGCGAAGGCAAATATTTTCTGTTGCTCTCTACTGACTTCACAGGTGCACATTTTCATGAAAATAAATTACTACACTAGGTCTTGCTCTTTTTTGTCTAGGTGGACAACAAATACCAAACTTAAAAACCTCCTGCTGGCCAGGCGCGGTGGCTCACGCCTGTGATCCCAGCACTTTGGGAGGCCAAGGTGGGTGGATCACGAGGTCAGGAGATTGAGACCATACTGGCTAACAAGGTGAAACCCTGTCTCTACTAAAAATACAAAAATTAGCCGGGCGTGGTGGTGGGTGCCTGTAGTCCCAGCTATTTGGAAGGCTGAGGCAGGACAATGGAGTGAACCCAGGAGGCGGAGCTTGCAGTGAGCCCAGACTGCACCACTGCACTCCAGCCTGGACAACAGAGCGAGACTCCGTCTCAAACAAAACAAAACAAAACAAAACAAACCTACTGCTATGCAAACTATGTTTGGTAAGACAAATATACACTAAGAGATCCAGTTCACTCTTCAGACTCTCTGTCTATCAACCCCCATAATGGAGGAAAAAAGGGGATGGGTCCTGATTGATCCTGGATGACCTTCACCTCCTTTCTCATGGTTTAAGTGATGCCTTCTGGATGCATGTTACCGAGGGATCCTCCCTCCTTAGCCTCCCAAGAGTAGCCAGCCCTACAGGCGCATGCCATCATGCCTGGTTAATTTTTTATTTGTTATAGAGATGGGGTCTCACTATGTTGCCCAGGCCTGGTCTCAAACTCCTGGCCTCAAGTGATCCTCCTGCCTCAGCCTTTCAAAGTGCTAGCATTACAGGCATGAGCCACTGTGTACCTGGCCTACTCCTAACCATTATGCTCTGATGTTCCACTCTTTCAAAAAATAATACAAAAGCTTTCAGAGAGGTCAAAAGGTTTTCACAAGATTTCACAACATCCTTCATAGTATCTCCAGGATAAATCTATATGCCTTTTAATAAGCATAGAGACTTGCACCTGACTTCTCTGCCAGGGGCAAAAGGGATCTTTGTCACTGAGAAAGCCCCAACACAGTTTTATATCCCACACCTAAGGATACCTTTTTGCCTGGAAAGACATGATAGGGATCTCTCCCTAGATCTGCGGATAGGAGTCCACCGCCTCGTACAGACGACCAGTGAGCCTGGTACACTTACGCCAAGGTCTCACTAAGGGTGGGTATTACCCTTGAGCTCAGTTTTACTTAGTTTGCTACACCCAAGTGAAACAGATGTGCACTTAGCATCTCCAGAGTACAACACACTGTTATGTGCAGAGAAGGAAAAAAGAAACTCAGGCAATAGTGAAGCTAGAAGGACTTTTAAGCAAAAGTAATTTGAAGTTTTAAGTAGAAGGATGGGAACACAAAATTGAGGGAAGAAAGGGGAAAGTCATATTCCGAGGTTTCTCTTCAAGGAAGAAAATCACACTGGGCATGATATGGTTTGGCTGTGTCTCCACCCAAACCTCATCTTGAACTGTAGCTCCCATAGAGTCCATTAAACTTCTTTCCTCTATAATATCCCGGTCTTGGGTATGTCTTTATTAGCAGCGTGAGAAAAGACTAATACAGAGCGTTAGTGCTTGAAGGCTCTGAAGCAACTAGGAGCTCTCACATTTTGCTGCTTGGAATTCAAAAAAGCGGCACGGGTCCTTTGGGAAACAGCCGAGCAGGTGTTTCTTCCTTTTTTCATAAAGTTAAACTTACCATATGAACCAGCAACTCCACACCCTATGTATTTACAGTGAAGAAGAGAAAGTGAAAACTTATGTTTCCAGAAAAATCTACTCATAAATGGAACCGGAGTTTTATTCATAATCACTAAAACATGGAAACAATCTCAAAGTCCTTTGGTGAGTGAATAAGCAAACTACAGCCATACAATGGAACACGACTCAGCAACAAAAAGGAACTGCTGTTGACACACAACAATGTGATCAGCTTAAGGGCCTCATGTTAAATGAGAGAAGCCAGACTCAAAAGACATCCTGTGTGACTCCATTTGCATAACATTCTGGAAAAGGCAAAACTATAGGGATAGAAAACAGCAGTCGTTGCCAGGGTTTGGGGGCTGAGTGTGGGGACTGATGACACAGGGGCAAAAAGGAACTTTTTCAGGATGATGGATATTTACATCTTGATTATGGCGGTGGTTACACAATGGTATGGGCTTATCAAAACAGACCTGGGCCAGGTGCAGTGGCTCACACCTGTAATCTCAACACTTTGGGAGGTTGAGAGGAAAGGATCATTTGAGGTCAGGAGTTCAAGACAAGCCCGGGAAACATAGTAAGACCATGTCTCTACAAAAAATAAAAATAAGCCAGGAGTAGTGGTGCGGTGTGTACCTACTGTCCTAGCTACTCAGGAGGCTGAGGCGGGAGGACTGCTTGAGCCCAGGAGTTTAAGGATGCAGGGAACCATACCTGTGGTGCTGTACTGTAGCTTGGATGATGCAGCAAGACCCTGTCTCTCAAAAAAAATAAATAAATAAATAAACTGTACACTAAAAAGAGGCAATTTTATTATATATGAGTTATATACCAATAAATCTGACTTTCTAAAAGTAGCTCAGAGAAATGATGCCAATAAAATCATCTCATGGAATAGGGCTATTGTCATCTTCTAAAGGTTCTACAAACCATGTATGTAACTTCCTTTACTAACTCCCAGCTCCAATTTCTTCTCACTCTATATTTACAGGAAGATTATTAGTTATTTATTTTTAGAGAGTAAAGCTCCCTTAGTCATATAACATTTCTTAAAGCAACCTCTTGAGTGTTTAGATAATAATGGGAATTATCATGTATTAAAAATAGAGGAGTGCTGTACTGTAGCCTGGGCACCAGAGTGAGACCCTGTCTCAAAAAAAGAAAAAAAAATAGAGGAATATGGGGCTGTTTCCCCTCATGCTAAGTATGCACCTGCTCATCACCGAGGAAAGAAGGCAGAAAGGATCCAGTAGCTGTCTGTCTACACAGATGAGGCCTACAAAACCGCTAACTCACTGACATAATCAGGTACTACGATCCAAATGTTGAATTATGTTGAAAGTAAGTCAAGGTTACTGCTAAAATCTTCAGGCAAGAAGTAAAATCTAAGATAGTTTTTTTTTCTTTGAGACGAAGTCTCACTCTGTTGCCCAGGCTGGAGTGCAATGGCGCCATCTCAGCTCACTGCAACCTCTGCCGTCAGGGTTCAAGCAATTCTCCTGTCTCAGCCTCCCAAGTAGCTGGGACTACAGGCACATGCCACCACACCTGGCTAATTTTTGTATTTTTAGCAGAAACAGAGTTTCACCGTGTTGGCCAGGCTGGTCTCGAACTCCTGACCTCAGGTGATCCACCCAACTCGGCCTCCCTGAGTGCTGGGATTACAGGTGTGAGCCACTGCGCCGGCCAAATCTAAAATAAACCTGTCAAATGGCAAACCTTTAGTGGGGCAGAAAGATTTTTTCAAATCACTGTACTATTGAAAAAACATAACTGCACTACGATTCAGTCTACATACCCAGACCAAAAACAATGTGAAGGATTCTGGTTTTTTTCTAGAGTCAGTACTCCTGGTTGCCCACGTGTGCTGAGTACTGTTCTAGGCACTACAGGTACAATGATAAACCAATGTCCATGTCTCTATGGAGCTCACATTCTCTTGGGAGTAACTGACAAATAAATAAATGAATGGACAAATATACGCATTGATCCCTAAGAGACTGAACGTCAGCTGATAAGAGCAGGGAAGGAAAGGTAGACTAAGAGGATGGGGGATTCTGTTTTAGATAAAGTGGTCTATGTCTCTGAGGAGCTACCATTTGAGCAGAGCCCCCAGAAGAACTGGGGAAGAAGGCTGGGGCACATCTGCAGGGAGAGTTTCACTGGGGGAAAGAACAAGCGCCAACTTCCACCTCTTGAGATGAGAGTATGACCGGTATGTGCAAGAAACTTGCAAAGTGGCCAGTCTGGCTGGCGTGCAGAGAGTGAAAGGAAGAGAGCCCGGGTAGCCAGCAGGAAGTGTTGGTCAGTGATGGCTGAGTGCTGGCCACACAGGCTCTGGGGCCAGGACTTTGGAGTTTATTCTCAGAGTTTCTAGAAGCCCCAGTTGGATAAAAACAAGAGAGTGACATAATCTCAACTTAGTTATAAAGACTCACTGTAGTTGCTCTGAGGAAAACAGACTTTGGGGAATGGGTAGACAGGAAAGTGGATGAGAAGAAGCATGGAGCTCTATAGGAGGCCCCCACAGCTCTACTGACAGAGACGATGGCCCTGGGCTGGGAGGTGACAGTGGAGGCAATGAGAAGCAGTCAGCCTGGGTCACTGAGTGAACGAAGGTGCCGTTGATGGAGATGGAGATCGAGACGTTGGGATGAAGCAGGTTAGCAGCCACTTGAATTGCTGGAAAATGTATTGATATCACTCTCTGGGAGTTAGTGATGTGATTTAAGATAAAGGAAAGCTGTCGGTCATGGTGGCAACGCCTATAATCTCAGCAGTTTGGGAGGTTGAGATGAGAGGATCACTTTAGCCCAAGAGTTCAAGACCAGCCTAGGCAACTCAGGGAAACCTTGTCTCTACAAAAAATTTAAAAATTAGCTGGGCATGGTGGTATGCACCTGTAGTCCCAGCCACCTGGCAGGCCGAGCAGGGAGGATCACTTGAACCCAGAAGGTCGAGGTTGCAGTGAGCTATGATTGCACCACTGCACTCCAGCCTAGGAGATAGGGTGAGACTCCATCTCAAAAAAGATAAATAAATAAAATAAAAAGATAAAGAAAAGGTTAATTTGACCCCGACAGTTTTAAACCTTAAGACTTTAAACATTTTACAATGGAAATAGTTGACTCAGGACCAGTTTAGGTATTAATTTAATCTTGCGATAGCATCTCCACCAACTAGGCCACTGACTGTATACAGCTAAGAAATGGATTTCTGTGAGAAGCGATATATTCCATTAGAGAACTTTCCAGGAAACAAAGATTTCCAGTGAAGCTAATGAAAGCTTCAAAGCTTTATAAAATAGATCATCAGTGCTTTGAAGAGCCCCTTTATTTAACCCTTGCTAAAACAAAAGCATGTCAGCCAGGCTGTAGAGTGTGGTGGGTACTTTCTGTCACATTTCTGCGACACAAACGCTTAGTCTGATGGGAAAGAGAAGTCAAGTGACAAGAATCTTTAATTGGTTTACATGTTAAAGTCTTTTGTGCAAACATCGTTTGTTTGACATAATCCATATCAAAGTATTTATCGGCTTTACAGATTATTCTCTTCAGCTGTCCTAAGATTTATAGGTTGAGGAAACTCTGAGTTTTACGAAGCTGCATTTCATCTAGAAAGAGGCCAGAAACAACAAGAGAATGTAAAACAGGATCGAATTGATCCCGGCAAGTTAGAGTGAAGTGCAGTGGCAGGAAAGCCAGCAAGGCTCAGCCTCCATATTATATGATTTTGTACACATCCCAGAATCACATCTGTTTCATCCAAGACAGGAATCATGCCCAGGATTCAAAATGGAAGGGAAAGTTTAAATTGTTTTGATTGGAATAACTATGTCTGGCTAACATGTGCTTCTTCCAGGAGTCCATCAACTCCTCTATTTTCCATCTTTTCCTCCCGCTTTCCTCCTATCCAACCCTAAGAGCAACAGCAGAGTCTGATGAGGGACCAGATCAAAATCCACTTTGGAACACCAGGCGCAGAGACCCCAGAGACTGCAGGCACCGACTTCACTTTTCATCTATTTCCTCTGTTAAGGAGAAAATGTTTCAATCCAGCTGGAACCGTCTAAACCTTGAACCCATCTTAAAAACTTCATCTGCTTTTCATTTTTGAAAATTTTACTCAAAAGAAATTAGCTCCCCAAAGTAACCTTACTTATCCACCCTTCCATTATCAGCCAAGAGAAAAATCTCCTTTTAGTCACGTAGCCCCGGGATAGATGCCTTCAACAACTTCCCAATGTTTCCTTTCAATAACATTTTGGAAATCCTTTATTGGTTTTCCCAGGTGTTTTCCCACCACACTACATCTCTCAGGATATGCTTTGGAAAGATCTGTTCTTAAAAGAAAATTTGCTGTTTTGCTCTAAAGTATTCCTTACTCAAATCTCTGAACTTAGTGACTTTTCCCACAGTATCAACTATTCAACACAGATTTTTCTGGCTTATTGTTTTAAGATGTCAAGGATGCATTCTGCTTTTCCAAACTGAAGCTGGGACTTCCGATCACATATCCCCTCCCTTCCTACACTAACCAGCTGTTTCTGCCTCTTTCCAGAAGACAGCAGGATAGACAGAGGCTGTATACTCTAGGCTTCTCCTAGATCATCCATTCAGATATTTACCTTATTTCTTTCCAATGGCTCCAGACATATCATCTCTATTCCTATTTTTTTTTAATCTCCAAGTTAAACTATACACATGGCCACACAATGTCAAACCCTCTGCCAAGACTGAATTAGTGTGGTTTTCTCTTTGGACTCCTCTCTAATGACCTAAAGATGTATTATATCTGGATTCTCAGAGGTCTGTAAAATATTAATCCCTATGATGTAAAATGCTAGAAAATTGGGTCAGTCTGAATCTCTATTATTAATCCCGCCTGCTATCATTTCTCTGTGAGGTTCTATAATACATTCTGAAACTGTCACTGACCAGAAATCCCAGTAGTTGCTGACCCACTTAAGAAGCTAATGAAACCTATAGGCTCCCTCTCCACAAACATCCCCAAACAAAATGGTACCTGCAATTGCTCTTCTAGACCACGGTCAGCACACTGTAACCTGTGGGCCAGATCACTGCCAATTTTTGCCAATAAAGTTGTATTCGAACACAGCCATGCTCATTCATTTCTGTATTACCTATCGCTGTTTTCATGTTCCAGTGTCAATGTTGAATAACTAGAGCAAAGACTGTATGGTCCACAAAACCTGAAACATTTATAATATGGCCCTTTACAGTTTGCCAATCTCTCCTCTAGAGTGTTAAAACCAATGACGTCTAAGACAATAACCAGAAATGCCACCCTGGATCACCTAAGCGTAGGAGGTTGAGGCTGCAGCGAGCCGTGAGCACGCCGCTGTGCTCCAGCCTGGGCGACAGAGCAAGATCCTGTCTCTAAAAAAAGAAAAAAGAAAAAAATAGAAATGCCACTCTAGATGGCTTTGCAAAGTTACTTAACTAAATCCAATTTTCCTTAGGGTAAAACTTAAGTAATAAAATTACACACATAAGTGCCCAGCATGGTGCCTGGTATTCAGTAGGCAATTAATAATGTTTATTCCTTCCATTTGCTATGCTCCTCCTTGTGCTTCAGTACTAGGTACAAATATCTCCTCCTCTCTGCTGCACTTTCCCTGCAAAGTGGGAAGTTCCTTCCTCTTGGCTCCCTAAATTATTTTATCACTGCTATTCCATGTTCTCTTGAGCTACTCACTTATCTTTCTTAGAATTTAGAATGTGGCTTCCTCTGGAAAAAATTCCATATATTATTTATTTATCTTTGTTTCTCCAGTGCCTGGCACACAGCAGGATCTTAGCAAAGTTTTTGTTTGTTTGTTTGTTTGTTTGAGACAGGGTCTCACTCTGTTGCCCAGGCTGGAGTGCAGTGGTGTGATCTCGGCTCACTGCAACTGCAGCCTCCCAGGTTAAAGCAATTCTCCTGCCTCAGTCTCCCGAGTAGCTGGGATTACAGGCACCCACCACCACACCCAGCTAATTTTTGTATTTTCAGTAGAGATGGGATTTCACCATGTTGGCCAGGCTTGTCTTGAATTCCTGACCTCAGATGATTCACCCACCTTGGCCTCCCAAAGTGCAGGGATTACAGTCATGAGCTACTGTGACCTGCCTTAGCAAAGATTTCTTTAGAGAATGATTGAAGAAATAAATCTACACTAGGAATATTCTTATTCTAAAAGATGCTGTGCAATGACCATTAATTATATGTTAGTAAATAATATCAGATATTCCAAGCTGAGTTTCACAAATAGTGAATACTTTTTTTTTTTAATCACTGACTTAAGGTCCTAACTTGCTATGTATTTGTATTAGTCCATTTTTACACTGCTATAAAGAACTACCTGAGACTGAGTAATTTATACAGAAAAGAGGGTTAATTGACTCACAGTTCTGCATAGTGGGGGAAGCCGCAGGAAACTTAAAATCATGGCGGAAGGCAAAGGGGAAGCAAGGCATGTCTTACATGGCAGTAGGAGAGAGAGAGTGAGAGCTAGGAGGGAACTGCCAAACACTTTTAAACCATCAGATCTTGTGAGAACTCACTATCACAAGAATAGCATGAGGGAAACCGCCTCCATGATCCAATCACCTCCCATCAGGTCCCTCCCTAGATGTGTGGGGATTACAATTTCGAGATGAGATTTGGTTGGGGACACAAAGCCAAACCATATCAGCATTACAGCAGTCTTGCTAAGCAGCAAAGGACAGGGTTAACATTTCAACCATGTGTAGGCACCAAGAAGTTCTTAGACCCTAAGGAAGTAATAACGGCTCTTGTTAAAACCCAACTGTAGAAAATTCTCTAATTAAGCCTCTCATCTTTGAATGATAATGCAAAGTATGATATGCCTTGTCTGTAACAAGAGCCTCAATTTAACATTTCTACTAATAGTGATACCCTTTAGCATAAATTTTTTTTTGAAAAGGTGGGGCCAAGCACAGTGGATCACACCTGTAATCAGAGGATTTTGGGAGGCCAAGGCAGGAGGTTCACTTGAGCCCAGGAGTTTGAGACCAGCCTAGGCAACACAGCAAGACCTGATCTCTAAAAAAAAAAAAAAACTAAAAATTAGCCGGACATGGTGGTGTGCACCTGTGGTCCCAGCTACTTGGGAAGCTGAGTGGGGAGGATAGCTTGAACTTGGGAGGTTGAGGCTGCAGTGAATTGTGATCGTACCACTGCACTCCAGCCTGGGTGACAAAATGAGATTCTGTCTCAAAAAAAGGTGGCGGGGTGTTTCTTAGCGTTTTTCATGGGTTTGGTTAGAAAAGATTCATTCATTCAAAAAGGAATGAATTAGTCACCGATTGAGGCAGTGAGGAGACAACAGCAAAGCAATAAAGTTCCTGGCCTTACTGTAGTAAAATAAATTAGCTTAGAAAAATCTCAGAATTAATGTTGACAAGAATCTTCTTGGAGTTATTTATATTCCATAAATTTTCCATTATATTATATTCCACAAATAAATAAGAATGTCTCGCATTTCCAAACTAGAGACAGGTCTCCATTTGGATTGTTTGCTATAGCTTGCTGTAACAAATGACTATGTACATGGTGACTTAAAACAACACAAATTCTTATGTATGGTTTTAGTTGTTAGATGTCTGGGTCTCACTGGGCTACAAGTCAAGGTGTTGGCAGGGCCTCATTTCTGCTGGAGGCTCTCAGAGAGAATCCATTTTCTTGCCTTGTCCAGCCACCTGCATTCCTTGGCTCACAGCCCCTTCCTGCATCTTCAAGGCAGCAACAGCCCTGAAGACCGTGTCCCATGGCATCACTCTGACACTGACTCTCCTGACTTCCTTCTTCACTTCCGTGGACCTTTGTGATTACAAAGGTCCCACCTGGATAGTCCAGGATAATCTCCCCATCTCAAGGACAGCTGACTCACAGCCTTAATTCCCAACTGCCATATAACTGAACATATTCACAGCTTCCAGGGTTGGGATGTGGACATTTTTTGAAGAGGAGGAGATGGGGGCATGATTCTTCCTACCCCACATATCGCTAGAGCAATCAGGCCAATGAGCCCAGTCCACATGCATGGCCCCAGTATGAAGCCTGGCATACCACCATTTATAGAAACCAGCCCTCAGCCAGGCACAATAGGCTCATATTTGTAATCCCAGCACTTTGCAGGGCCAAGGTGGGAGGATTGCTTGAGGTTAGGAGTCTGAGATCAGCTTAGGCAACATAGCAAGACCCCATTTCTGTAAATAAAAAGTTAACCAATTAGCTGGACATGGTAGTGTATGCCTGTGGTCCTAGCTACTCAGGAGGCTGAGACTGGAGGATCGTTTGAGCCCAGGAATTAAAGGTTACAGTGAGCTACAATTGCGCCACTGCACTCCAGTCTGGGCAACAGAGTGAGACCTTGTCTCTAAAACAAACAAAAAAAAGAAGAAGAAACCAGCCCTGTCCAAGCTACTCCCACCCACGCAGACCCGCAGAACCTCACAAGGCACACCTCTCCTCTTCCACCAGTCCCACTGTAGCAAGCTTCCATTTCCTGTCCATCAAGCCATGTTACATCTTCACCCTCAACTGTTCTAAGAATAAAACTAATAATGTTTCTCCCCCTTATCCACCCTCCCAATAGAAAAACCATGCCCTTTCCTCCAGTCTTCACCCAAGTGTTACACAAAGATGTGTTCATGATAGTAAAGATGTATTCATGGGTATCTTATTGCTATATGCCTGATCAGCCCAATTGCCCACAGGACTGATGTTTATGATTTTAAACATAGAAATGGACCCTTCCCAATCTTGAAACCTGAGAAAGTTACATTTGTCTTATCTGAGCTCCTTTCTCAGGAAACCAACCATCAGTCCTCTGAGATAGTATCGAGGAGCTGCAACTCACCAGATCACTGCATCTAGGCAATAAAACACCAGACCCCTCACCCATCATGATACCTACTGACCCCCCTGCTTCCTGTTGACCAATTCCTCATCCTTACCTCTCCGTAATTCCTGTTCCCAGGCATGGTTACATTTCTTCCCTGCTATATAAACCCTTGATTTTAGTCAGTCAGAGAGATGGATTTGAGACTGATCTCCCATCTCCTCACCTGCAGCACCTGAATAAAGCCTTCTTTCCTGGCAATACTGATTGTCTCAGTGATTGGCTTTCTATGTGGCGAGCAGCAGCAGGATCAAGAACAAACCCCTGGTGTTTTGGTAACATTGCCTCTCTGTGTCACCTAAACATACATACATTCATTCATTCTTCTGTTTTTAAGTGGGGAAAAAAAGTGTGTGTGTGTGTGTGTGTGTGTGTGCACGATATAACTCTTTAAGAGCAAAGACTAACTTGCTATACAAAAATACTTGGTAAATGCTAGCCAGCTTACCCCCAGTGCAGAGAACTTACAAAGCAGTCTTTCAGCATGATGATAAAGTAAAACATGTTTCTGGAACTGCATACACAGGTTTGCAGAGATTTCCTCTTGTCAAAGGTAAGTAGGAAAAAGAACCACAAGGGTTTGGCTGGCTCCAATGGAGCAAGAGAGGTCACTCTGGGTCCTGAGTTATCACCTTAAGGGGCCGGAGCAGCTGGCAGTTGGAACGCTGAGCTGGACATTGGTTTGGATAAATTAGAGCTAGCTCTTTCTGCTTTTGACAACAGCCTTGACCACATAAAGGGCTACATTTAGGTTGGCATTTGCCTAGCATGTAACACCCATTTGGCTGTATGGAGGAGATTTTCCACCTCTCTTTTCCTACTGGCACACAGCCGTGACCCTTGGGTCTTGGAAACATCTGTTGAGATTTAGCCTTGGTAACAAGAGAGTTCTTCCCAGGTCATCAGAACCCATCTGCCTCCTGGACTAGAGATCACTTACTACTTAGGAACATTTCTAAATAAAGGATGACAAAGTAACTGGATCAACTACATGTTTCATCATTGCTATTTAAATGTGGTCATATCTCAATTTCAAATTTAAAAAGTGTAAACTTAAGGAAAGAGAAATAACTCCAGGGAATGAATAGGATTGAATCTCCCTCCCTGTGAATGCCCCAGATGTCCTATTCTATAAAATTCTACCCCTTCCCTTTTTGCCTTCAGCTCAGCACACACCTCTTGCTGAGAACTCAGATGCCACAAAGATGCATTCACTTTCCACCCCCAAGTAGTGTTTCCAAGCATGCAACGCGAAAGATGCTGGAAGGTCTCCATTCCTCGTGCCCCTGTGTCTTGTCATGTACTGGCGATATCCCCAAACCAAAGAAAAAATTTTGCCAGGAGAACCAAGCACAGCCCAGCCATGAAGGTTGTCGGTGCTGCTTAGAGTAACACCTGGGTCAGAATGACAGGATCTCACTCTTGCCCAGGCTGAAGTGCAGTGGCACGATCATAGCTCACTGCAGCTTCAAACTCCTGGGCTCCAGGTAATGGAGCCCATGTAATCCTCCTGCCTCAGCCTCCTAAGTAGCTGGGACTATAGCTGTGCAGCACTATGCTCAGCTAATTTTTATGTTTTTATAGAAACGGGTCTCACTATGTTGCCTAGGCTGCTCTCAACCCCTGGGTTCAAGCGATCCTCCATCCTCAGCCTCCCAAAGTTCTAGGATTACAGGCAAGAGCCACTGTGACCAGCCAGGATACATTTTCATTGGCCACTTACTGTCAGATTCCCAATTCCATAAGGAAAGAGGGAAAGGGATGGCCCTTTCTATCCAAGTGCTGTGTAAACTATGTCAGGAGCTCATTTGTGCTTGATGCTCATCCTTCAGTGATCACATCTTAATGTTCTACCTTCAACTCAAAGAAACTACAATGTTCAAGCAGGAAGCCACTCCAGCAATGACCCTGCCTACCTGCCCTCAGTCTAAGGTGCAGAAACATTTGTTTAAAATGGGCAATATCACTAGAAAGTCATTTATCTTCCTTTTAGAAGTGAAGCCAGGGTCTACCTTATCTGAAAGACAAAGGCTCTAGAACAGCAATCCCCAGTCTTTTTGGCACCAGGGACTGGTTTTGTGGAAGACAATTTTTCCATGAACCGGGGGTTGGAGGGGATGGTTTCAGGATGATTCAAGTGCATTACATTTATTGTGCACTTTATCTCTATTATTATTACACTGTAATATATAAGAAATAATTACACAATTCACCATAATGTAGAATCAGTGGGAGCCCTGAGCTTGTTTTCCTGCAACTAGATAGTCCCATCTAAGGGTGATGGGAGATAGTGGCAGATCAGCAGGCATTCGATTATCATAAGGATCACGCAACCTAGCTCCCTCAAACGCGCAATTCACAATAGGGTTCATGCTCCTATGAGAATCTAACGCTGCTGCTGATCTGACAGGAGGTGGAGCTCAGGGGGAAATGAAAGCAGTGGGGAGCAACTGCAAATACAGATGAAGCTTCACTGGCTCACCTGCTGCTCACCTCCTGCTGTGCAGGTTCCAAACAGGCCCAAACCAGTACCGATCCATGGCCCGGGGGTTGGGGACCCTGCTCTAGAATCTTGCTAGAGCCCTGCATCTGTGAATGACAGGTGTATGTTGATTTAGCCAAGAGGCCGTTCCCTGGAGGAATTCTGTTCAGTAAATGCAGGAAACTAGCCTGAGTAAGAAGAATCAACAGGCTTTTGTTCAAAATGAAATTAGTGAGCAGAGTAGAAGATGGAAGATGTGTGGGGGATATTAAAACCCATGTTCTCTTCTTGTCCATTGCTTCTGCAGCTCTCCTCTCACATTTTATGTTGAGGGTACCCTGAGGTGACCTAAGCTGAATGCATGACCATCTCCCAGCATTGGTTTTCTTGTAGCAGCCCATGCATAAAATTAAAAACACCTGGGTGACCGGGCACAGTGGCCCACGCCTGTAATCCCACTACTTTGGGAAGCTGAGGTGGGTGGATCACCAGAGGTCAGGAGTTCGAGACCAGCCTGGCCAATATGGTGAACCCCATCTCTACTGAAAATGCAAAAATTAGCCTGGCATGGCGGCACACGCCTGTAATCCCAGCTACCTGGGTGGCTGAGGCAGGAGAATGGCCTGAACCTGAAAGGCAGAGGTTGCAGTGAGCAGAGATTGTGCCACTGCAATCCAGCCTGGACAACAGAGTGAGACTCCGTCTCAAAAAAACAAACAAAACAAAACAAAACACCTGGGTTTAGAGCTGCTTGTAGGCAACTAAGGGGACTAACTTGCTCCACTAACTTTTACTAAATTCTCAAATGTCATGGTAAATACAAACAACATATATTTGTGAGAAGAGAAGATGTAGGTAATGAAGCCAGTGAAGCCACAGTTTAAGAAACAGCGACAACTTCTTTCTGCATGCAAGTCTCCTCTGCATCAGATGGGACTTCTTCATCAAATATGTTACTAGAAAAAGAAAAATCTAAAACCAAAAGCATTGAGTACAGATTGGAAAGTCTGAAGATGAATGATTAGAAAGCCAGCTACTTTTTTTTCCTTTTTCTTTTTTTTTTTTTTGTTTTTGTTTTGAGATGGGGGTCCCACTCTGTTGCCCCGGCTGGAGTGCAGTGGCGCTGATCACAGCTCACCGCAGCCTCGTCTGCCCAAGCTCTAGAGATTCTCGCACCTCAGCCTCCTGAGTAGCTGGGGCCGCAGGCACACACCACCATGCCCTGCCAAGCCAGCCACTTTCTAAATACCTTTCTGTTGGGTGGTACTGCTAGAGGTCAGGGATCCAGTTCCATCTTTACAGAAGTTCATTTACAGAAGCCCAAATGTCACCATTACACAGAATATCCATGTCACAAACCTGTACATGTACCCACTGAATCTAAAATTAAAAAAAAAAAAAAGTCCAGGTCAGGCTCAGTAGCTCACACCTGTAAGTGCTCATCCCAGCACTTTGGGAGGCTCAGGCAGGAGGACTGCTTGAGCCCAGGAGTTCAAGACCCTGGGCAATATAGCGAGATCCTATCTCTCCTAAAAATAAAAAATTTAAAATTAACCAGGCATAGTGGCATGTGCCTGTCATGCCAGCCACTTGGGGGGCCTAGGTGGGAGGATCTCTTAAGTCCGAGGGGTTGAGGCTACAGTGAGCCATGACTGTGCTACTGCATTCCAGCCTGGGTGATAGAATAAGACCCTATCTCAGTAATAATAAAAGTCTGTTTAGTCAAGGAGATCGCACCAGAAACATACAGTCTGGTACATGTTCTCATAGGCATTCTGTCCACTCTCCCCATCCCACCAGTGGAGGTGCACCTGACCCAGCTGGCTTCTTGGAGGAGGCACCTGAATGGCATCTTTAGTGATCAGTCAGATGTAGCCAGTTGAGAAGGAAGAGGGAAGGAAGAGGAGGTATATGCAATACAGGCCTGGAGCCTGGTATTTTCAGAAAGCTGATAGGAAATACACACACTACAGCATGGCGCATGGGCAGGGGACCATGGGATGGGAGCCTACACCAGATGGGCCCAGATGCGTGCTGCGATGTTGCACTTTAGCCTCAGGGCTATCACCAAATATTTATGCTGTAAAAAGTATACCATGCATTTAAGAAAGGTAATGGAGTTTAGGGTAAATCAAAAATAGCAAGAGAGGCTGGGCGCAGAGGCTCATGCCTGTAATCCCAGCACTTTGGAAGGCCGAGGCAGGTGGATCATTTCAGGTCAGGAGTTCAAGATCAGCCTGGCCAACATAGTAAAACCCTGTCTCTACTAAAAATACAAACATTAGCGCTGGGTGTGGTGGTGGGTGCCTGTAATCCCAGCTACTCAGGAGGCTGAGGCAGGAGAATAGCTTGAACCCAGGAGGTGAAGACTGCAGTGAGTTGAGATCACGCCACTGCACTCCAGCCTGGGCGACAGAATGAGACTCCGTCTCAAAAAAAAAAAAATAGCAAGGAAAGTGACAGGGAAGGAGAAGGCAACCAGCAGGCATGGACACCACCTGCTGGGCTTGCCTCACAAATAACTGGCTCGGGAGCAGGAGAAGGAAAGTTCATGGGAGAAGCTCAGAGCACTGGAGGACAGAAGAGAGGTGAGTTCCCTGTGAAGGTAGGGCAGGAAGCCGTCATAAAGGGGTTGCATTTGTAATTGGCATGGTAGGGAATGGGGCTAGGACTGGTACAATTGGGAAGGAGGGAGAAGGGAATTGTGTGGGAAGAGAAGAGGATGAGCCAAAGAGGATGGGCAGGAAAGTGAGATCTAGGGCACATGCAGGTGAGGAGGGATGAGAAGTCAACAGCAAGGATGTCACACAGAATGACAGCCTAAGGAACAGCTGGTGCTGGAGAGTCTCCAGCCACCACAGCACAAAGCATGACATGCAAAGGCATGATGACTTCTAAAGATGGAATGGTGTGTGTGTGTGTGTGTGTGTGCATGTTGAGAGAGAGAGAAGAATGAGGAGGAGGAGGAGGAGGAGATAAGAAGCATAAGTTCATGATTTCATTAAATTAACATCCTCCTGACTGTCTCAAAAGTATCAGCTCACAAGAAGGCAACTTTAAGTCCTTGCACCTAAAATTTCCTTTCCAGACAAAGAAGCTTAGCATAGAAGTTGGGGAAAAGTGTGCCTACCTCTTTCCTAATGATCACATCGGAAAAGCAGCCAAAAAGTAAAACATTCCCTCCGGGCAGCAGTTACTCAAAGATGGTATCAGATCATCAGAGCTCGGCTGGATGCTCCCACCAGTCGGACTTCCTCCTTGCTGCAAACCACACTAGGCACATTGCAGTAAGGCTTGCTGCCTCTGCGCTTCCTTGTCTCATTTGTTTATTTCAACAGATGCAGGGCTTCTTACACAGGCTTGGAAGGGAGACCAAAAGGGCACCTTAACCCTGATCAGGAACAGACCTTCTGCCTCCGTGTGACTTACCACACACTTCCTCTCAGACCTGTCTTGAAGGGAAGGCTCCGTTGTGACACCCAGCACACGCCCTTCCTGTCCCCCCTCCCTCGGCCCATCAGACAGTTTCCTGGGAGGGGCTGGTGATCCTGGCTAGTCAAAGGTCCTAGCATGGACACCCACGCTGGCTCTGGGCTTTGCATCTCTTCCAAATCTCATTTGTATGCATCTTGGAAAGAATCTTCTACACCTTAAGCAGCATGTTGGCAGATCTTAACCTCTAGTCACACCCCCTCCAACAACACACGCCCTCCTCAGCCCTTTTGAGAGAGGTTCCCACGTGTAGGTATCTCAGTCCACAGTCCCTTAGCCAGGGGAGAGGGCAGCTGCTGTGTCAGCCCATCGATGAAGTGACAGACGAAGAGACTCCTCCTGTCCCCAAGAAGCTTTCAGTTTAGCCAGAGAGATGCATTTGTTATCTCATTAAGTAAATATTTGTCAAGGATCTACTAAGTTCCAGACACTGCTCTAGGTTCCTGGTATAAAGTAGCAACCAAAACAGAAAGAAATCCTTTTGCTCCAGGAGCTTATTGTCTAGTGATCAGTGAGGAGATACCCTTTACACACATAATTAATAAAAGGAACCAAACCAATGAAACATGCAAAGGGAAAAATGATGTTGCATTTAGAAGGAAGAAGGAGAAACACTTCTTCCTGGAATTAGACGGGCTTGGTGAGGAAAGAGGAGTATACACATTCTGTCACAATTCAAATAGGCTTTTCTAGGTTCAAGTGTATGTTAGCTACAGGAATGGTCATAGGATATTCAGATGTTCTCAAAAAACACTGTGCTTCACCTCATGTTTAATCACTATTCACCTGTCCTCATAGAATGGTTAATGGGGAGACTTGGCCAAGGGAGGCAGAAACTAAGGACTCATAGGTAGCAGAGCACGTGGGTCCAAAGATGGTGCTAAGATTCTAAGTCAGGTGGTGATAAAAAGAGTCAGACTCTGTAACATTTGAAGAGATTTATTCTCAGCCAAATATGAGAGGCCAAGGGCCCACGACAAAGGCTCAGGGGATCCTGAGAACATGTGCTCAAGGTGATTGGGCTACAACTTGACTTTATGGATTTGAGAAAGGCAGAAGACTTCAATCAATACCTGTAAGATGTACAATGGTTTGGTACAGAAAGGTGGGACAACTGGAAGCTGGGAGTGGGGGTGAGGGTTTCCAGGTCATAGACAGAGTCAAAGATTTTCTTATTGGAAATTGGCTGAAAGAGTTCACTTACTCTCTAAAGACTTAGAATCAATAGGAAGGGATGTCTGGTTAAGATAAGGGGTTGTGGAGACCACAGTGTTAGTATGCAGATGAAGCCTCCAGGTCACAGGCTTCAGGCTTCAGAAAACTGATTGTAAATATTTCTTATTAGACTTAAAGAGTCTGTTCTATCAGTCTTAAGGTCTGTGTTGATCTTAATGCTGGTCAGCTGGGTCTGAATTCCAAAAGGGAAGAGGGTATCATGAGGCATGTCTGATTCCCCCTGCC
Organism: Macaca mulatta; assembly: GCF_049350105.2. NCBI lineage: Eukaryota > Metazoa > Chordata > Mammalia > Primates > Cercopithecidae > Macaca > Macaca mulatta. Next base: position 31,022,411 of record NC_133414.1, read on the forward strand.
CATCATGGCCTGAAATAGTTATTCAGGCTAATTTTGGAATGGCCTTGGCCAAGAGGCTGGTTCATTCAAATGACTGAGGCGCTTAGAATTTTATTTCTGGTTTACACAGGCTTTTCATAATCAACTTATAGCAATCTTCTCCCAACCTAGCAAAACACACACACTTGCTTTGCACATACTTTGATCACATCTTTTCCCTCAGGCAGATTTTCATTATCATTTACCCCGATTCACCTGCACTTAAGAGGTTCCCTGGGATCCAAACACAGCCTGTGCCAGACCCTCACTCTCCATGCACTCTGGGCTCCCCCACCTTGCACCAGAGAAACCCGCTGCGTTGCACTTCACCATGAAAGCGCAAAATCATCCTCACTCTGAATAGCCTCTTTAACCTCATGGCACACTGGTCAGGAAATATGCTTGAGAATAAGCTTTTCATGAAAGTCACCCCAAATCATGACAGAAGCACCAGAAATTACAAGTGCAATAATTGAGTGAACATCTTTGCATAGTTTTTTTAACGTGTGAAAACAAAAAGCCAAACCCCACCCCCCCCAAAAACTCACAAAACTATGCTTCCTTTGGGCCATCAATAGAGAAGTTGTAGAATTCCTTTTGGCTAAAATGGACCTAGGAAGATTTAGTTCGACCCACCCCAGTTCAGGGAGGCTCTTCTGCAGCAACATCCTTGTCAGACAAACACAGAGTTTCTATAGCATGAACCGAAAAAGTATCTGAGACAGGTCTCAGTCAATTCAGAAGTTTATTTTGCCAAGGTTATGGACCATGACCTGTGACTCAGCCTCAAGAGGTCCTGAGAACATGCGTCCAAGGTGGTTGGGTCATAGCTTGGTTTTATATGCTTTACAGAGACAGAAGACACCAATCAGTATGTGTGAGGTACACACTGGTTCGATCCAGAAAGGTGGGACAACTGTGGCGGCGGGGGCTTACAGATCATAGGTGGATTCAAAGATTTTCTGTCTGGAAATTGGTTGAAAGAGTTAAGTTATTATCTAAAGACCTGGAATAGATATAAAGGAGTGTTTGGGTTAATATGGGGGTTGTGGAGACAAAGGGTTTTTTTTGTTTTTTTGTTTTTGTTTTTGTTTTTTTATGAGACGGAGTCTCGCTCTGTCGCCCAGGCTGGAGTGCAGTGGCGCGATCTCAGCTCACTGCAAGCTCCGCCTCCCGGGTTTACGTCATTCGAGACAAAGGTTCTTACGTAGGTGAAGTCTCATAGTCTCATAGATGGCTGCCCCCAAAGGCAATAGATGGCGAATGTTTCCTATTCGGACCATTAAAAGGTGCTAGACTCTCAGCCAATCTCTTCAGTATCAGGAAAAGACCTGGAAAGGGAAAGCGATTCTCTATGGAATGTAAATCTCTCCCAAAAGAAACAGCTTTACAAAGCTATTTCAAGATATGTCAAAGGGATAAAATACTCTGATTTGTTTTCAGTGCCTGCTATCGGCCATAAGATGCTACACTAGAGTCAGATTGGAATTTGGTATCTTACCGTTATGTCAGTCTTAGGATCTTTATTTTTTTTTAACTTTTATTTTAGGTTCAGGGGTATTACATGTGCGGGTTTATTATGTAGGTAAAACTGCATGTTGCAGGGGTTTGGTGTACAGATATTTCATTATCCAGGTAGTATGCATAGTACCCAATGAGCATTTTTTCTGATCTTTTCTCTCCCCCAAGCCTCCACTCTTAAGTAGGCCCCAGTGTCTCGTGTTCCCCTCCTAGTATCCAGGTGTTCCCACTGTTTAGCTTCCACTTATGCGTGAGAACATGCAGTATTTGGTTTTCTGTTCCTGTGTTAGTTTGCTAAAGATAATGGCCTCCAGCTCTATCCATGTTGCTGCAAAGGACATGATCTCGTCCTTTCTTATGTCTGTGTAGTATTCCATAGTATACATGCACCACATTTTCTTTATCCAGTCTACTACCATTGATGGGCATTTAGGCTGATTCCATGTCTTGCTATTGGGAATGGTGTTGTGATGAACATATGTGTACATGTGCCCTTATGGCAGAACAATTTATACACTTTTGGGTCTATGGCCAGGAATGGGATTGCTGGGTCAAATGGTAATTCTGCTTTAAGTTCTTTAAGGAATTGCCACACTGCTGTCCACAATGAACTAATTTACACTCCCACCAACAGTGTATAAGCATTCCCTTTTTTCCGCAACCTCGCCAGCATCTGTTACTTTCTGACTTTTTAATAGTAGCCATTCTGACTGGTGTGAAATGGTCTCATTGTGGTTTTGATTTGCATTTCTCTATTGGTTAGTGATGCTGAGCATTTTTTTTTTTTACATGCTTGTTGGCCAAGTGTATGTCTTCTTTTGAAAAGTTAATGCTGGTCAGTTGTTTGCCTGAACTCCAAAGGGAGGAGAGTATAGTGAGGCGTGCCTGACCCCTCCCTTCCCATCATGATGTGAACTAATTTTTCAGGTTTCATTGGGTCCCTAGGCTGAGAGCATGTTCCATTCAGTCACTTGGCTTAGAATTTTATTTTTGGTTTACAATAGAAATATCTCCATCAATGGAGAGCTTCCTCCAGGCCAGGCAACCCATTCATTAGTCAGTCAGATGTTCAAAAAATCCTCCTAATATAGAATTCAAATCTGTTTCTTTATATCCTCCACCCATTGGCCCTAGGACCAATTTGCCTAACAAAGTAGATCAATATGAATTTAAGTATGGTTTATTTTTTACTATAAATCCAATCATTAGGCAGAGCAACTTGAAGTAGAGAGAAAAAACAAACTGATACTTTCAGAATGGACAAGCAAGGAACCTGTGATTAAAATGAGTTCCTACACTTTAGAGGTCTTCCTGTAACCTCTATCTTGGAAATTCTTCCATAATCCCTATAAATGTGAGGCTGTCACACAGAACAAGCTGGGAATCAGGCCCAGGAACGTGGTCTAAGGAAAGGAGTCAACTGCTTTGATGGTAACACCTTAACCCTCAGGTAGACCTACCCGGAAAAGCTTATTTAAGAAGAACATTTAAAGTTTTGTTTTTAAAAAATCCATCTCACACAATGAAATGAGAATGGTACCAGTTGTTATTACAAGAGAAAATGTCTAAAACTCTCAGTTTTGTCTTTGCTGCTACTGCAGCTGAACTCCACATGGTGCTGCAAACATATTCTGAAATCATCAATAATTATCTTTTCTTTTGCTAGTCAAAACTCAATAAGAATCCACTGTCTCTTCATGGGCTTCTCCTTCAGTTTTAGAAAGCAGCCAATCTCCAATGTAGCCAGAATCTGGGGGAGAAAAGTTTTAAATATCATAGGATATGATTTCCAAAGCCAAGAAACATATACTTAAATGAAATGGAATGAATTGGTTTGCATTTAACCTCTAGAAATACCGAACTGCCTCTTACTTTATCAATATTCCTCACTTCCATATGACCTAGCACAGTAGGATTTGAAACTGACACACAATTTCTAGAATCCTCTGGATTTTTCCTACTTGGTAATTTAAATCACGACTAAAATTGTTTTGATTGAATCCACTTTAACCAGACTTTGCCATTACTTATTGCAAACCAAGTGTAAAAGAAAATTTAAAAAATCTCAAGACCCCCAAACTCCTTATGCAAAATAAAAGATTAAGCCTGGAGGCTGAGTCGTGCAACATCCTCTTTCAAATAAAGAGCTGTTACTAGCATTATCCAGAGTAGAAGGTCTCAGGACTGCCCCCATGGGTAAGTAAACTTTCTGCTGCCCTCCCATAAACAAGGACATGCCAATTGTAACTTTATGTTTACCATCTAAGTCTAGCTCTTAAAAGTAAAGTCTATTCGATTCCACACCGATAATGTCAATTAAAGCTTATCTTCCCTGGTACAGAACAAAGACAACACCAGAATAATCATTCCTCCACCTACCCAGAAACTCTGCATAATTGAATCTTCCTTTTTTCCCTTTTTTCTCTTCAAACATTCACCTTACCTTATGCAAAATGTAGATTTACTGGGCACCAAATAAAGTCTCCCAAAAATGTAAAGTTTGGCCAGGTGAGGTGGTTCATGCCTGTAATCCCAACACTTTGGGAGGTTGAAGCGGGTGGATCACCTGAGGTCAGCAGTTTCAGACCAGCCTTGCCAACACGGCAAAACCCCCGTCTCCACCAAAAATACAAAAATTAGCCAGCCGTGGTAGGGCACACTTGTGCTGAGGCAGGAAGATTGCTTCAATCTGGGAAGGGAGGTTGCAGTTAGCCAAGATCATGCCACCGCACTCCAGTCTCAGTGACAGAGTTGAGACTCTGTCTCAATAAAAAACAAACACACAAACAAACAAACCAGTAAAATTTGCTTTACCACCTACCTGCCCCTTTTTCTACAATGCCTTCCCCTTTAAGAAAAGATATAAATGCTAAACCACCTGAAAACTTGTTTGGAATAACAGCCACAGATGCATCTATGGCATTTTTTTTCCCCTGGATGTGCCCTTAAGATGGCTTAATAAACTGATTGACTGAGACTTTTGCCTCAGTGACTCATTTTGGTTATCACAAGTTACTCCCAGTTTCAGCAATGGATAGTTCCCTTTCTTGCCCAATAACTGCCTTAGTCCTGGGGTAAGCCATAAGAAACAAGCATTGCAAATAGTTCACCCATACATTGCAGAAGCAGCAATGGCACTTTCCCCGGTAGAAGGGGAAAGTGTCAATTACGCTTCCTTTATCTAGATAAGAGGTAGCAAATCTAATTATAATGGTTGAACAAACTATTTTCCCCCAAGGACATATTGAAAATTTCCAAGCTTCTGAATATAAATGAAAAGTGCAGAAATGTCTAATAACGTGGCATTAGCTAATTCAGTTTGTGGATGGTTCGAGGCGGTGAGGCTGTGAACCCAACTGTCTCCCCTCAGGGGATGATTGATGGTTTAGTTCTCTGGAGACGGCTGGTCTGACCAGTGCAACGTCAGAAGCCAAAGGTCACCAGCCTTCCCAGGTGATCAGATGCTCCCTAGAGTGTGGCAGGGGCAGCAAAGCATCTGAAGATGCCGTTCAGATCTCACTGGGATTTCTGCCCCATTCCCTGCTTCCTTTGTTATTTAACACCAGGCTCCCCAGGATCGCTATTTGCCCAGCTTGGCAGCAGCAAAAGCCAAGTTCTTCTAATTTTCTTTTGTTCCTCTCTGTTTCACTTAGCTGGGCTCTTTGCCTTAGTTTGTTTCTTCCTGTTTACAGCAGCGGCAAAAGTCATTTGTGCACTGAAATGCACATAGAACCGAGCAACAAGTGTGAGGAGCTCTTTTTAAAAAATTGTCTATCTACAAAAATGTCTAGGGTAACACGGTCCAAAAAAACATTAAAAATTCTCTGAAGTATGGAGATGCTCAGTTGCCCAGTGGTCAAGATGTGTATCAGTATGTTTTAATATATTTAAATATGTTTTAAGTATATGTTTTAATACACTTATTAAAATACATTTACTCAATGGGTTATCAGCTATTAGGAAAGGTAAAAGTGAAAACAGAGAAAAATGTTAAGTTTACAATACATATGCAAACACTTATGAGTTAAGACTAGTGAAAACAGCAGAATTTTAAATTGTACCAAAGTGCTGTTACAACTGTACCAAGAGCATAATTATATATGGATGAAGCTACTGAAATCACAAAATGCATATATATGTACAGTGCAAATAAACTAAAAGAAGGAGTTGTTGATATTTGCTAAGCTCTGGGAATTATGCCAACAGTGATACAGCTCTTCCCTAACTCAAAATATCCAACTTAGAATCACAGAATGAGTAGAAGGGACCTTAGCTCAACCTTTCCTTTTCACAGATAAGTAAATTTATGCCGAAAGGAAGTGATTCATCCATGATTATACAGCTACCCACTGGCAGAACTGAGGCTAGAACTGGTATCTCCCCGACTCATGAGTCTCTTTTTCTTTGTTTTCTTTTTTTTTGAGACGGAGTCTCGTACTATCTCCCAGGCTGGAATGCAATGGCGCAATCTCGGGTCTCTGCACCTCTGCCTCCCAGGTTCACGTGATTCCCCTGCCTCAGCCTCCCGAGTACTGGGGATTACAGGTGCACACCAACACACCCGACTAATTTTTTGTATTTTTAGTAGAAACGGGGTTTCACTATATTGGCCCGACTGGTCGCGAACTCCTGACCTCGTGATCTGCCCATCTTGGCCTCCCAAAGTGCTGGGATTATAGGCGTGAGCCACCGCTGGAGTGCAGTGGCCGGATCTCAGCTCACCGCAAGCTCCGCCTCCCGGGTTTACGCCATTCTCCTGCCTCAGCCTCCCGAGTAGCTGGGACTACAGGCGCCTGCCACCTCGCCCGGCTAAGTTTTTTTTGTATTTTTAGTAGAGACGGGGTTTCACTGTGTTAGCCAGGATGGTCTCGATCTCCTGACCTCGTGATCCGCCCGTCTCGGCCTCCCAAAGTGCTGGGATTACAGGCTTGAGCCACCGCGCCCGGCCATGCTGAGTCTCTTTTTCATACTGCATACTGCAACGCATTCATACACATAGGTCGGAGAGTCCTTGTTATCGGAGTATTCATGACCCAAATCCCTACAAATGATGGGCTTGTTCAGGGAAGCACACCTTCAAAATACTAAAATATTTCCTAATAGCCATTTTTTGACCTGAGTCCCTCTTAAAAATCCATCCTTGTTCAAAGTCAGCCTCTATCCCTAATCCTGTCTGTTAGTGACTGTCTCATACCTCCCACAGATGTATGGCCACTGCAGAGTAGCATTGCAAAACTTTCCCCGAAATACGGAATTTCATGAGGCTAATCAAAATGGCATTAGAGAATTTCCGCAATAACAGGTAAACCAATGGCAAGCAGGGGCTGAGCAGTTTAATTAGGAGTCACTTAAGAGAAAAATTTAACGTTGGTGACAAGATAGAACTTTCTAGAGTGATTTTAGTATTCAAGAATCTAAAAGGCTCCAAAGGAAAATGACCAAGATCTTGAATACCTTTGTAACACTGGTCATCTTTATGCTGTGATGTAAATGTCAATTGTGATATAAAAAGTGCCAAAATGTAGAATCATCTAATTTTATGCAAAAAATTTACTCCTTTCAAAATAATCAACACTTGACTTTTGCAGTGCTCATTCTAAGAGCTAGCCAGAGTCACAATGATCACCTAAATTTTGATAAATATATGCTAAAATAAACTTATTTTCATAATTTTAATTAATTTTTTTTTCACGATAAAGTCCCAAAGCTTTCTTTCATTGTGTTATGAAATGTTGGTCCCCATTTAAGTGGATTGACCTTAAATGGCCTTTTTTTCTGGTGCTCATTATCCTCGGAAAACAAGGAACTGCTGTTGAATCTTCAGAAAGAAGTTTTAGAAGTATAAATCAGTAATATGGAGGCTAGTTATATCATTTAGAACCAAGCATACATTTTGAAAGCAGAAAATCAGATCCAGAATATGTACTACTAGAAGGTGCTATGTTTTTCTTTCACCTCTATCATCAAAAATAATGCATTTTATATTTTAATTTATACAAAATTAAAACAAAGATTACAAAATCACAAATGACTACATTTGTCTCAATTCTTTTAAAAAATGTGAAAGCATAATAAAGTATTTTTCATCCTGAATTACATAATTAAGTTTCTAGTTTAATATCCTATTTCATTTGAACACAACCATGAGAAAACCTGCATATGGTTGTTAATCATTGCTGATTTGCATATTGTGATTAGTTCCATCATCTGCAATTATCTGTGGTTCTGTATAATTCATGGTCTGAACTTTACCTGAGAACAATCAAGTTGGCTGATTTTTCTTATGTTCAAATGTTTTTAATATGAAAATAGTTAATATTCAGGGCTAACATTCATTCATTCAGATAATGAAAGCTATTCTAGTATCATAAAATGCAAAGCTTCATTTTAGAAGCATCAATTATTCAGTGGAACATTTTCTTCTAGAAGAGTAAAAAGAATAAAAGGATCTTTTTCCCATTAAATAAAATTGCAATGTTCTATAGTAGAAAGATATTTTTTTCTTTTACTTTTCAATCTGTAACAGTATTCGGGGTCTAAATGACCAATAATGAACAATTTAAAGGGTGTGGGATAATAAATAATTTTTAAAGATTCCTTTATTGGCGACGCTCCAGTTTCTCTGACGAAAATAATAAATAATCTATGATTTAGTTTGTCCACTAATCATGTCTCAGAGATCAAGACAAAGATTTTTGACTCAGTCTTTCTACCAAATTTGCTTATCTCTCAAACGAGTGTAAATTTATGGCTCAGGATTAAGACATGACTAATAGTTCCTTCCAGGTTTCCAAGGACAACAAAGCCCCCATCTACCCCTGGCCACCAGATGCTGGATAGAAAAGATTACGGAATCGCTGTCACACTCTGTTATAGGTAGACACTCGAATTATCTCACCACTGTTGTCTACAAACAAGAAGAAAAATAAGCTCAAAATCACCCTTTCAAAAAACTGAGGAGCATGCTAAGGAAAACAGATGAGCTGCTCAGCTCTCGTCCCCTTCCTGGAATGAAATTAGCACCCAGCCGGAAGTTGGATCAGCCAATAAGTAACTGGAAACACAAGAAACAGGGGAATCCCTGCCGCAGCTCACTCAGCTAAGATGCTGTCAATCTCAGGGAAGAACCTCAGTTGCTTTACAGCTACAAAAAAAAGGTTCTCATGCCAGAAACCTTCATCAAATTGTAGAAAACAAAGAATTGAGAACTTGGTTTCTTGTTTTTGGCATTCTGGCTTACTAGTAGAGGCAAGTAGAGGTTCATCAACATGAAAACTGCCTTTTAAAGGAAATGCATTACTAGATTCACTAACAACCATAAGAGATGACGTGATTATCATGACAAAGCCGATGAATTCTCTCCCTGGTTCTGCTCAGCAGAAGGATGGAGGCAGAACATTCCACCCCATATGAGCAGGTGAGCTCAGGAATCCCATTGCATTCAGCCACTTCCTAACTTGGGCAAGTTTAATCTCTCCAAACCTCTTTCTTCTTCTGCAAAACAAGTACAGGAACAAACTCATAAGAGCCTGAAATGAGATCATCAGTGTCAAGCACTCAGTGTAGTGTTTGACATAAACCAAATGTTCAGGAGAGATCTGTGATGATTATTTTTCCTGCTAGACACCGAATACAATAACATTCTACTTTCTCTGAACCTTGAGGGAGGCTGCTTTAGGTGTTTTCTTAAATTAGAGCTGATCCTTTTCACCCAAAATGGTGACTAGGACTTTGGGGATTTTTTGTTATGTATATATATAACAATACATATAAATATTTATATTTACATATGATATATATATATATATGTTTTTTAATATAAGGGCAGTATCTCCCTATGTTGCCCAGATTGCTTTCAAACTCCTGGGCTCAAGGAATCCTCCTGCCTCAGCCTCCCAAGGTGTTGCAATTACAGGCGTGAGCTGCTGTGCCCAGCAGGGCCTTTGTTCCTATTACTGTAAAAATATGGAAACACTAGTATTCCAGAATGCTCCATTCTAAAATTCTTTTTCCTAACAATTACTCCCAAATAGCTATGACCCATACGGTTTTTGTCTCATGGTCACTGACACTGACATAGTCCTTAACCACATATGCCTGGTGTTCCATTATTGGAACGCTAAGCTTGTGGGAGTTATTTATATCCCACTGCTCAAGGTCATCACCGAGGTCTGATTTTTCACACAAAAATATTGCAACCTCAGGCATAAATGGGTTAATGGCAGGCACTCCGAGTGTTTTCCATATGTTAACTCACCTAACCCTCATCAGAATCCTGCGAGGTAAGAACTGTCTTCATCCCCATTTTACAGATCAGGAAACTGAGACTCAGAACAGTTTACCAACTTGCCCAGGTGTTAGAGCCAAGTCAGGATTCAAACCAGGCAGGGTGGCCCGAATCCATATTCTCAAGCATGACACCATAGGACCTCTGTTTTGTGTATTTATTTGGCGGTGGGGGGTGGGGGAGAGGAGCAAAGGTAAGGAGGGAAGACAAAGGAAAAAAGAAAACAATCTAGAAGATTTCTCCCTCCTACCCCTTAACAGGCACATATACATAGCAAAGATTTCAGCTGTGAAGACATCACCAAATACGTTGTCATTGGCTGGTTCTTCAAATAAAAAATTTAAGCTTCGTGTTGAAAGGGCAGTAAGTTCCTAGAGATACCTGGAAAAGTGGGAGAGAAGAGACACCTGAGCACCCAGCAGGACTAAGCTGCCCCTGGAGAGCCGGGCGGGGGGGGGTGCCGGACCTCACTGCGCTCCAGAGCCAAGCCGCTACGTGCATCACAACCGCACACACACAAGACACCTGCATGTGCCAGCCCTTTCCTTCTCCCGAAAAAAGGTCTTTCAAAGCACCTTCTTAAATAGGAATGCCTTATTCAAATGTGGGAAAAGCCAGCATACTAATAGTTACTACCAAAAGAGTGGAAAAATAATACGTGCTTGGCCTATGAAAGTTCTTACCAACATCAACCAAATCTTCTTTCTTCATTAGATCATTATCCTCATTTTAGAGGCAAGCCTAAAAGATGGAGTGTTTTGGCCTAAGACATAGTTATTGAGATAGATAGATAGATGGATGGATGGACGGACAGACGGACAGACAGACAGACAGACAGACAGATAGATAAAATTGCAATTCCAGCTTCTAGATCCTATGATGGGCTAAGGAGCCCAGTGACCTCTCACATCCCATAGACAGCCCCCCCACCCAGAATTGTGATGAACCAATGAAGTAAGAAGATGTAAACAAAGACAGGAATAACAAAAATTGATATTGGCAGGGTAGTGCTTTGGGAAGCTGAGGCCGGAGGATTACTTGAGGTTAGTTAGGACTTTGAAACAGCCTGGGCAACAGAGCAAGACACTGTCTCTACCCAAAAAAAAAAAAAAAAAAGTATTTTCTGAAATTAGCCAGGCCTGGTGGCACTTGCCTATAGCCCAAGCTGAAGCAGGAGGATGGCTTGAGCTCAGGAGTTGGAGGCTGCAATGAGCTAGGATCGCACCACTGCACTCCAACCTGGATGACTGAGTGCAACTCTGTCTCTTAAAAAAATCAATTGATGCATTTATTGTGAGCACAGTTACATTACAAGCATTTCCCAAAATACAATTTTTCTTTTTTTCTGAGATCGAGTTTACTCTGTCACCCAGGCTGGAGTTCAGTGGCATGATCTTGGCTCATTGCAACCTCCACCTCCTGGATTCAAGCGATTCTCCTGCCTCAGCCTCCCCAGTAGCTGGGATTACAGGTGTGTGCCATCATATCCCGCTAATTTTTGTATTTTTAGTAGAGACAGGGTTTTGCTATGTTGGCCAGGCTGGTCCCCAACTCCTAACCTCAAGCAATCCTTCCACCTCGGCCTCCCAAAGTGTGTGAGCCACCATGCCTGGCCCCAAAATACAATTTAATGTTCTCTTAATATAACCAAAGCGGAAAAGGAAAACTAAGGAAGAACTTGGAATTTATAGGAAAGCTCAAGGTGAGAGATTCATACGCTTTAAGCCATTGGACCTAAACAGCCCGAGGGACAGAATTATAAGGAAACTGTGAATTCCAAAGGAAAGGCATCTAGAGGAAGGGAGAGGCCTGCGTTCTCTCTCTCTGCAGTGTTGAGCACTCCTCTGTGTTGCATGCCTCGCAATACGCACAGTACTCCTGAGGTTAGAAATTCGGCAATTCTAGTGAACTGGGGTTCCAGGGCCTTGGAGAACAATTTCTGCTAGAGGTCAAGAGAGACCCCCGGGTCCCAAAGCAATAACAACAAACTAGGAATGAAGACGTGGCACCACGAACACTAGGGCTTCAGCAGCTGAAAGCAGCAGCCACGCCAGAAAGTATCAAACGTACCAGCTGCTTACTTAAAACACTAATTGGTAATTTTGAAGGCTGACTCACCTTGATGTCTCCTATGAGAAGGGGTAGTGGGAGTGAGGGATGAAAAATTACCTATTGGGTATAATGTATACTATTCAGGTGGCAGGTACACTAAAAGAGGGGTACACTAAGAGCCCCGACTTCACCACTATACAATTCATCCATGTAACCAAAAACCATTTGTACCCCTAAAGTTGTTGAAATTTTAAAAAATTTTAAAAATAGGTCGGGCGTGGTGGCTCACGCCTGTAATCCCAGCACTTTGGGAGGCTGAGGTGGGTGGATCACCTGAGGTCAGGAGTTTGAGACCAGCCTGACCAACACGGTGAAACCCCGTCTCTACTAAAATACAAAAATTAGCCAGGCATGGTGGTGGGTACCTGTAATCTCAGCTACTCAGGAGACTGAGGTGGGAGAATTGCTTGAACCCAGAAGGCAGAGGTTGTAGTGAGCCAAGATCATACCACTGCACTTCAGCCTGGGCAACAGAACGAGACTCCCTCTCAAAAAAATAAATAAAATAAAAAATAAAACCCCGCTGCATGAGTCATATGACTCCAGGAAAAAAAAAGAAGCAAATTTTTAAGGAAAATAAATCACACATTTTGTACATAAAAAGAAGTCTAGGCGCTAGACCTTAGGTATAAGGTATAGACCTTAGGAAGGTATACCTTAGCAGACACATACAAAGAAAGTAACAATTGCTTGACACTGTCTCCAAGCTCTTTTCAGAATCAAGATGAATGGAAAAACTCTACACAACTGGTGAATCTCCCTCCGGCTGTGACTACACCTGTTTCCAGCAAAAAGGAGCCAGCGGGCTGCATAAAGCACCCTCATCGAATGACACTATAAAACTGTATTTCAGTGTGCTCAGAGACAAATCTGAACAACTGGTCCACAGGCTGGATCTAACTCGGTCCTTGTCTTTGTCTAATAGCTGAATACATGAATAGATTTTGATAACTGAACTGCTGTTTGGTTGCTCTATTTTATTTTTTATTTTTTTAGAGACAGGGTCTTGCTCTGTTGCCCAGGCTAGAGTGCAGTGTGTGATCATAGCTCACTGAAGCCTCCAACTCCTGGGCTCAAGCAGTCCTCTTGGCTCAGCCTCCCAAGTAGCTGGAACTACTGGTATGCATCACCATGAGCAGCTCTTTTTGTCTGTTTGTGTTTTGTTTTTTGAGACGGAGTCTCGCTCTGTCACCCAGGCTGGAATGCAGTGGCGTAGTCTTGGCTCACTGCAACCTCTGCCTCCCCGGGTTCAAGCAATTCTCCCCCCGAGTAGCTGGGATTACAGGTGCCGCCACCACACCTGGATAATTTTTGTATTTTTTAGTAGAGACAGGGTTTCGCCATGTTGGCCAGGCTGGTCTTCAACTCCTGACCTCAGATGATCCACCTGCCTCGGCCTCCCAAAGTGCTGGGATTACAGGTGTGAGCCACCATGTCCGACCCAAGTTGCTCTACTTTTAAAGATAGCTCAGGACACGTTGAAGCCATAAAAACTCACAAAGAGGTTTTGTTTTCTCAGTAAGTTTTGCTCAATTCTTTACTGAGTATTACTGATGGGTTAGGAGGCACTGAAGGTGAAGCCAGATGGAGCCACATCTCCAGCCAAGAGGGTGGAAGGCCAGTTCAGGCCCAGGCCTCGGGGCACCTGAAGGCACCGGTGGGAGAATGTCTGCCATGCAGTGCCCTCAGGGCATTGATGGGCTGGTAATATAGTTGGCTACTGAACAGTGATTTGTATTCTAAACTCTCCCTTTCAACAAGTGTGGAAGGAACTGTAAAGTGATTTGAAAAGCTTGCTCTATGCACATGGGCCCTGGCTTATCAAGGAAAGGTTTCCAAACTCAGGACAGAATCGGTTTTTATCTTCAAGAGGTGAAAAAGTAAGAGATGACACACTAGAGAGTAAAAACATAGATGAAATAAATGATTTCACCTAAAATAAGGATGGGCTCAAAGTGTAGGCTTCTACAGCGAACGCTTTGCCAAAACAGAAGCTTGAGAGTTGGATGAAGAAGGTGCTGGTGGGAATGTTGAGACCCTAACTTTGCTTACATATGATGGAAATGCGTGTAAAATAAAGATCATCCTAAGTCACGTTCTTCACGGAGCAAGCCCTTTGATGAATATTTCCCTGCAAACACTCCAACCTACCAGCAGATTCAGAGGACACCCTCTCACCAAGAAGATACATTTACAAAATCTTTCCACCCACTACAGCCTGAAAATGTCACACAGGAAAAATTCTGGGCACACTGCTCAGTGACTCCCCTCCAAAAGATCATAATAGAGAGAAGAAATTCTTACTATTTCCTTTTTTTTTTTTTTTTTGAGATGGAGACTCGCTCTGTCGCACAGGCTGGAGTGCAATGGCGCGATCTCGGCTCACTGCAAGCTCCGCCTCCCGGGTTCACACCATTCTCCTGCCTCAGCCTCCCAAGTAGCTGGGACTGCAGGTGCCTGCCACCACGCCCGAGTAATTTTTTGTATTTTTAGTAGAGACGGGGTTTCACCACCGTGTTAGCCAGGATGGTCTCGATCTCCTGACCTCATGATCTGCCCGCCTTGGCCTCCCAAAGTGCTGGGATTACAGGCGTGAGTCACCATGCCTCGCCACTATTTCCATTCTTTACCTGAGCCAGGAGTTACCTATGGCACCCCTACCCCCACCTGCAATCACGATTTCAGTCCTCTTGGTTATTTGGGTATTAACAAAAACAAGTTTGAGAAGCACTGCACCTTAGCCCATCACTTCAAGGCTCACCTGACTGTTCTCAGGAGGAAGCAGACAAGCTGTAGACCCAGCTGGTCGGGCACCTCCCTCTCCATGCTCCAGCCCTGCCGCCTGTGTTCCAGCTGATGCAGGGCTGAAGTGTGCGCACAGGTGTGGATCATATTTGCGTGTTACAGTGGACATACATGGCTTTTGCCTGCATTATACTACTCTGTTCATCTGGAAATTCTTCCTCTCTCCTTATAACCATACCCTACCCACCCCTCACCGCAAAAACAGACCATGCACAGACCCACTCCTCTGTCCACAGCCAAAGAGATTCCTTCCACAAGACTTGATTTAGTAGCACTAGAAGAAAGATGGTCTCTCTTTTTTCTTTTTGGGTTGAAGCTGGAAAAGCTTCCAGGGGCCACCTCTCAGGCCCCTGTAACTCCAAGAGAGAATAAGGCCAATACCCAAAAAACTCTTAAGTTCCATATGCAGCCAGCCTCATCCTTGGATCTTCCTATTATTCATGTCAACAAATTCCACGTTTTGCTTAAGCTAGTTTGAGTTTGGGAGAAGAGAGAGATGTATCATGCCCAAGTTTCCTCAAGAGACTTAGGGTTGCTTATAATTGAATGATTTCATTCATTGAAATAGGGAAATAAAATAAGGAAATAACAGGGAAAATTAAAATTTTCCCTATTGAAACTGAAAATAGGGAAATAAAAAAATTGTATCTAATAATGTATCCAGTTACCATTTTTTATTAAAACAGATTCTTCATTTGTGTAGGAAATCATTCATCACAAATACGTATTCATAAAATAGTTACTTACGTTTTGCAGAAAATTATTCCAACTTGACACTTGAAATCTTGTAAGTAAATGGTTCAGTTATAAGGCCCCAAGCTATCTTTTGTGGCTGACATTTTAATGTATTTGGAAGACCAAATAAAATGTTTCTAAATGAATAATCTCACGTCAGACAAGATACGGTGGCATGTTAAAAAGTAAAGAGGTGTAGGCTGGGTAGGGTGGCTCACGCCTGTAATCCCAGCACTTTGGGAGGCCGAGGTGGGTGAATCACCTGAGGTCAGGAGTTCGAGACCAGCCTGGCCAACATGGTGAAACCCCGTTTCTATTAAAAAAACAAAAATTAGCCAGGCGTGGTCGTGGGCACCTGTAATCCCAGCTACTCGGGAGGCTGAGGCAGGAGAATCACTTGAACCCGGAAGTGGAGATTGCAGTGAACTGAGGTCACACCACTGCACTCCAGCCTGGGTAACAGAGCAAGACTCCATCTCAAAAAAAAAAAAAAAAAAAAAAAGTAAAGAGCTTAAAAAGTGTGTCACAATGAACTGTCCCATACTATAACTTCATAAAGGACAGAGGAGGTGCTACATTTTGAATAAATGTTCCATCAAAATAAGAAAAATTACTCAAAGAGAAAAAATCCACATTCAACAGTGCAACCAGAGTCTTCCTATAGAATTTACCTGTCTCACTGGATCTAAGACAAAAACCATCCACACCGACCTCCCCGCTGGGTTCTGCGGGAGATGAACAACTGCATGGACCCACTAAGCAGCCCGGGCTCTGTGTTTCTGAGCTCACTCAAATACTCCCTGGATACTGAGCAAAGCTGCAGCCAGCATCAGGAAGTTAGCTCAGATCATATGTTCACGAGGTTTATCAGATGTGGTAGAAATGATCAATAAAATTATACCATTTCATAATGAAGGTAAGGTTGTCTTTTGGCAACCCTAACAGCCATCAGTTCAAAACTTATTATAGAGACACTGAAAATGAATCCCTAAACAAGCACAGCTCACAGACCTTTGACCTTTGATGACTCTGAATTACCTGTGGACAATCTGCTCACCCAGATAGGTCCTGTCCCCATGCAGCTGTTCTCTGAGCTGTCCCTGATGCAAACTCTCAATACTCAGCCCATCATTGACATCTTCATTTATGTTGAAGTTGCCTCCTTTGACTTCAAACTTTAGGACAAAAAGGGTAGAATCTTACTGATCTCACTACCTGGTCCAGATTCTAATGCAACTTGACAGGCTGCCTCACAAATATTCGTTAAATGAATGAGTCTTCTTTCCTTTCACTTTGCTGTAAAAAAAAAGAACCCATCTTGGATCTTAGGCTGTCATCCAAGACAGTCCAAAAAGGTGAAGGGGCCCCGTGTAGGCAAAGGTGCAGTGTGAAAGGATCTAGGTGTTTGTTTTTAATACAGAAAAAAGAGAGAGCTTAGTTTTGGTAAAAACAAAAACAAAATTCTGACCTTGAAACAGATTCAGGATTATTCCCCCATTTTCATAGCTTTTCACTGCTATTTTTAACGTTTCTCTGGGTTCATTATTTAACGTTCCCTCCTAACACTGGATTTGAGGGTAACCTGGATCACCGTGGGGGTCAAATGGCAGATGCTGAGCACCTCTGCGCTTCCCCTTCCCCGGACCACCCCCCACTGCTCCAGAGATGTCTGGCTTTTCTCCTTCTCCACCACCTGGTGCCAGAAACCCTGCTCTTGACAATGGATCTTCCACCCCAAATGCATCACTCTTTTCCACTCATGTTCTGTTCATTCATGGCAAGTGAAGCAGAGAAGGGGAGGGGAATAGAACACAGGCCCTCTGTCAGCTGGTTCTCCAAGTGCACGCCAGCAGCCCCTGTGGCTGGGGCTCCAGCAAAGAGCCTGGCCTGGGGCCAGCAGACTCGTGGAATCAGCAGGCAGCATCAGAAGGATCCAGACACCAGTGTCCAGGGGGATTCCCAGGATTGCCTGCAGGTAGCCGTGCCCTGCAATGTGGGGTGTTTCTCATCCCAAATGGGATTCCTCAGTGGCCGTGACAAACAGTCGGGGAAAGTTAATAGCAAAAGCCAAGTCTCTCCTCCGAAGTCACTGTCAGGTGGGCTTTTGTTTTTTTGTCGGGGAGCCCAGGGTCTAAATCAGTCGCCCAGGCTGAAGTGCACTGGCATGATCACAGCTCACTGCAGCCTCAAACTCCTGGGCTCAAGCGATCCTCCCACCCCAGCCTCCTGAGTAGCTAGGACCACAGGCACATGACACCACCCCCAGCTAATTTTTTTTTATTTTTTGTAGAGATGGGGTGTCCCCCTATGTTGGCCAGGCTGGTCTCGAATTCCTGGTATCAAATAATTCTCCCGCCTCGGCCTCTCAAAGTGCTAGGATTACAGGCGTGAGCCACTGTGCCCAGCCTCAGGTGGGTTCTTGAACTGTTCATTAATATCCTAGTTCACTGGTACTTCCTGCTCCAGTGAGCTGGGCGCCTCAGCCTACCATGCTCAAAATCGCAACCACTCCTCCCTCAGCCAAGTCTGTGCTTTCTCATAAGTTTTCTAAGCTTGTAGAGCTCACGCCACTCCCTAAACTTGCAGTGTCGTGTGTGTGTGTGTGTGTGTGTGTGTGTGTGTGTGTGTGTGTGTGTACACCGAGGAACTGAGCATGCACCAAACTGTGCCACAAAATACGTTGCCTTACAGATAATTTTGAAACATTTATACCATGTCTCTCTCACTAGCAGAAATGACTTTCTCATGCTTTCTCTCCCTCTCTTTCCTTTTTTTTTCTGTAGAGATAGGCTCTCACTGTGCTGCCCAGGCTGGTCTGGAACTCCTGGCCTCAAGTGGTCCTCCCACTTCAGCCTCCCAAAGTGCTGGTCTCTTCTTTTTCAATCCTCCAAAGCATCTAACATAGGTTCTCATGTAGAGTAAGTCTCAATAATTTCTTCACCGAATTCCACTTAAAATTTAATTTCTCAGTGTATTGATCATTATCCCCCCCTGCCCCCGGCAATTGTTCCCTTCATTCACAACCAAGATAATCATTTATTGGTGAAACTGAATTCTACACTTGACCCCTCATTGGCCATTCAGGTACCTGTTCAATGTCATTGCCCCCTCCATCCTAGAGGATAACCCAGAGTGACTCAAGCCCTAATCACCCAAACCAAAAGACATGCTCAGATACCTCTCAGGAGTCCTGGGGATTTTCAGGGGATTGGGGAAGGAAATGGGGAATTCCTTTAACTCCTACTACATCTAAAGAAGCAATTTAAAAAATTACTTCTCGCGTAGGTAACAACAGATTGAGATGTATGCAATGGATCTGTTTAAACCATGTACATTTGGTGCTGATTTCTAAAGTGGGGTATTAATGCCTCTGAAATGTAAAGAGACTAGGAATGAGAGCCTCACAATTTTTTAAAATATAGTGATATAAACCTTGAAGTAGCATTGGAAGTTCTTTATCCCTGGATATTGGAAATTAAAAGAAAAATGTAAGGGGTCATTTTCTCCTCCAATTTGCAACTTTCCCAAAGAGATTTTTGGTATGGCCAAAGCTAGTATAAATATTAACTTTATTCACGGACAAAAGGAAAAAAGGTATGTGTGGTTGGCTGAATAATGGACCCCCAAAAGATATCCACATTCTAATTCCTGGAACCTGTGAATATTATCTGATATGGCAAAGATTTTGTAGATGTGATAAATTTAAGGATCTTGAGACGAGGAAATGATCCTAGATTTTCTGGAGGGCCCCAATGTGACCATCAGGGTTCATACAGAAAGGAGGTGGAGGGAGAATAGAGACTGTTCTTCCCACTTTTCTGTAGCTATCACATTTTCAAAATTTAAAAAGTTGCAAGAAAAATTCCAAGGAAGGAAAATTTAAATGTCTCCAAATCTTTTTTTTTTTTTTTTTTTTTTTTACTTTAAGTTCGGGATACAAGTGCAGAGGGTGCAGGTTTGTTACATAGGTAAATGTGTGCCATGGTGGTTTGCTGCACCCATCAACCCATCACCTAGATTTTAAGCCCTGCGTGCGTTTGCTATTTGTCCTAATGCTCTCCCTCCCCTTGTCCTGCAACCCCCCGACAGGCCCCGGTGTGTGATGTTCCCCTCCCTAAGTCCATGTGTTCTCATTGTTCAACTCTCACTTACGAGTGAGAACACGTGGTGTCTGGTTTTCTGTTCCTGTGTAAGTTTGCTGAGGACAATGGCTTCTGGCTTCATCCATGTCCCTGCAAAGGACATGATCTCATTCCTTTTTTTGGCTGCATAGTATTCCATGTACCACATTTGTACCACACCATATGTACCACATTTTCTTTATCCAGTCTATCATTGGTGGGCATTTAGGCTGATTTCAAGACTTTGCTATTGTAAATAGTGCTGCAATGAACATATATGTGCATGTTTCTTTATGATAGAATGATTGATTTATATTCCTTTGGGTATACACTGAGCTACTTTTAATAAACCGACTTGGCTGGGCATGGTGGCTCATGCCTGTCTATCATTTATGGGCATTTGGGTGGTTCCATGTCTTTGCTATTGTGAATAGTGCTGCAATAAACATATGTATGCATGTGTCTTTATAGTAGAATGATTTATATTCCTTGGGATATATGCTCAGTAATGGGATTGCTGGGCCAAATGGTATTTCTGGTTCTAGATCCTTGAGGAATCACCACACTGTCTTCCATAATGGTTGAAGTAATTTACATTCCCACCAACAGTATAAAAACATTCCTATTTCTCCACATCCTCTCCAGTATCTGTTGTTTCTTGACTTTTTCATAATTGCCATTCTGACTGGTGTGAGATGGTATCTCATTGTGGTTTGAATTTGCATTTCTCAGATCAGTAATGTTGAGCTTCTTTTCACGTTTGTTGACTGTATAAATGTTTTCTTTTGAGAAGTGTCTGTTCATATCCTTTGCCCACATTTTGATAGGGTTGTTTTATTTCTTGTAAATTTGTGTACGTTCCTTGTCGATTTTGGATATTAGACCTCTGCCAGATGGGTAGATTGCAAAAATGGTCTCCCATTCTGTGGGTTGCCTGTTCGCTCTGATGATAGTTTCTTTTGCTGTGCAGAAGCTCTTTAGTTTAATTAGATCCCACTTGTCAATTTTGGTTTCTGTTGCAATTGCTTTTGGTGTTTTTGTCATGAAGTTCTTTGCCCATGCCTATGTCCTGGATGGTATTGCCTAGGTTTTCTTCTGGGGTTTTTATGGTTTGGGGTTTTATATTTAAGTCTTTAATCCATCTTGAATTAATTTTTGTGTAAGGTATAAGGAAGGGGTCCAGCTTCTATTTTCTGCATATGGCTAGGCAGTTTTCCCAATACCATTTAATAAATAGGGAATCCTTCCCCATTGCTTTTTTGTTGCTCGGTTTGTCAAAGATCAGATGGTCGTAGATGTGTGGTGTTATTTCTGAGGTCTCCATTCTGTTCCATTGGTCTATATGTCTGCTTTGGTACCAGTACCATGCTGTTATGGTTACTGTCACATTGTAATACAGTTTGAAGTCAGGTAGGTAGTGCCTCCAGCTTTATTCTTTTTGCTTAGGATTGTCTTGCCTACACAGGCTCTTTTTTGATTCTATGTGAAATTTAAAGTAGATTTTTTCTAATTCTGTGAAGAATGTCAGTGGTAGTTTGATGGGAATAACATTGAATCTATAAATTACTTTGGGCAGTATGGCCATTTTCATGATATTGATTCTTCTTATCCATGGGGATGGAATGTTTTTCCATTAGTTTGTATCCTGTCTTATTTTCTTGAGCAGTGGTTTGTAGTTCTCCTTGAAGAGGTCCTTCACATCCCTTGTTAGCTGTATACCTAGCTATTGTCTTTGTAGCAATTGTGAATGGGAGTTCATTCATGATTTGGCTCTCTGCTTGTCTATTGTTGGTTTATAGGAATGCTTGTGTTTTTTTGCATATTGATTTTGTATCCTGAGTAAATGTCTCCAAATCTTATGCCATTAATTTGCCCTTAAACCAAATTTCTATTAATTCCTACATCCGCTTGCTTGAAGATATCTGTGGTAGCAGTGGTAACAGTGATAGCAGTAGTAGTGGTAATTAATAAGACCAAAGAAATTATATTTTACAGACTAGAAGTGCTTTCAAAATAATGATTAAATGGATTATAATCAGTATAATGTAGTATATTTACAAATAATCATAGCTAAAGCTATCTTTAAAGCAGTGAGTACATGCCAGGCACTGTGCTAAGGACTTTTCATGTATTAGTTCATTTATACTCTAATGATTTATAACCTAGGTCACTATTATCATCCCCATTTCATACATGAGAAATGAAGGCTTAGAACAGTCACATGGCTAGTAGATATCAGGGCTGTGATTTAAACTCAGGTAGTCTGGCCCACTAAAATGATGGTAAAAATAACTTTTTAAAAAATGTACAAACTTACATCAGCAATGAGAAAAGAATCAGTTATCAGAAAACAAAAGATTTTGGCCATGTGCGGTAGCTCACGCCTGTAATCCCAATACTTTAGGAGGCCGAGGTGGGTGGATCACCTGAGGTCCAGAGTTCAAGAGCAACCTGGCCAACATGGTGAAACCCTGTCCTTACTAAAAATACAAAAATTAGCCAGGTGTGGTGGCAGACGCCGTAACCCAGCTACTCGGGTAGGGGGACTAAGGCAGAAGAATGGCCTGAATCCAGGAGGCGGAGCTTGCAGTGAGCTGAGATCTCAGCACTGCACTCCAGCCTGGGTGAAAGAGCAAGACTCCATCTCAAAAAAAAAAAAAAAAAAAAAAAAAAAAAGCCAGAGAGGGAACTGAAGAAGCCTAACGTTTGACTAATCAGAGTTCTAAAAACCACAGAAAAATGTGGGGCGGGGGAAAGAGGAAGAAATTATCAAACAAATAATGCACTTTGAGTATCCTTTATCCAAAATGCTTGAGATCAGAAGTGTTCCGAATTTCAGACATTTTTGGATTCTGGAATATTTACATTGTACTCACGAGTTGAGCATCTCTAATCCAAAAATCTGACACCCTACGTGCTCCAAAGAGCATCACCTTTGAGTGTCATGTCATGTTGGCACTGGAAAGGTTTTGGATTTCAGAGCATTTCAAATGTTTGAATTAGGGATGCTTAACCTGTACAAGCAACTCCCCAGAGCTAAGGAGACAATTTTTTAGACTTCAAGATGTTTGCTGTTTATCCGCATGTTACCTCTCAGCTGCAAAGATACCCTTCTTTGCCTTCCTTTGAATTATGGGAGCTGGGTGTGGTCAATGTCTCCCCTTGGCCAGCTGACATCAGGTTAAGCTTTGCTTGTTGAGGGTGCTGGAGGAGTCGTGCAGGAAGAAGGGGCTTTTCTCCTATGGGGTATGCTCTCACCAGCTTGTGCCTGCAGCAGCTAGCAGCCTGTGGAATACCCAGGAGTGTCACCCCAGTGAGTTTTGGCAGCACCCTGCAGGTGGTTCCCGGTAAGTCTGGCAGACACTCCAGCAGTGAGTACTCCCAGCACCCAGCAGGCTCCCAGCGAGGCTTGCAGGCACCCAGTAGGTGGGTGGTTTCCTAGCAGTGTTTTAAACACTTGAGCAAGCGGTATTCCACATGGGCTAGCATGCAGCTCCTCCCCAAACTGTGCTGCCTCAATGGGCCATGAAGCCATGCCCTGAGATCTGAATTTCAGATTTGGGGGTGCACAAGAGGCAGCCGCTTCTGAACTCGATCTTGTCTCAGCCCTAGAGGGAGGAGCTGCTCAATATATGGGTCACTCTTATATTCTTTCTAACTTTTTTTTTTTGAGGTAGGGTCTCACTCTGTTACCTAGGCTGGAGTGTGATCATGGCTCACTGCAGCCTCAAACTCCTGAGCTCAAGCAATCCTCCCACCTCACCTTCCCGAGTATGTGGGACTACAGGTGCGTGCCACCATGCCCAGCTAATTTTTTAATTTTTTGTAGAGACAGGGTTTCACCATATTGCCCAGGCTGGTCTCAAATACCTGGGCTCAAGCAATCTGCCTGCCTTGGCCTCCTCCCAAAGTGTTGGGATTATAGGCGTGAGCCACTGCACCCAGCCAACCATTCCTGTATTCTTTCAGTTCTCTTTTCCTCTGAGTAGTTAATCCCCTACTACAAATTAATGATTGTTTAGTTTCCCTGTTCAAATTTCTGTGTGATTTTTGTGTGACGAGAACCTGACTGATACACCCACTGACTACCAAAGTCAATAAATGAGCAAAGACTCACATTTAGACATTCACTGTCAAATTACTATATAATTGTATTAATAAATATTGCAGAATATTGAGGAATAAAGAGAAAAAAAGAAACTCCAGTAGCTTTCAAAAAGAAAAAAAGAGTCAGTTAATAACAAACAGACCAGCATGTGCCTTTTCAAATCCACAACAATACGGCAAGATTTTTGAAGGTTAAAGAAAAATTTATTTCAAGCCTATAAACCCATATCAATCAAAGATGTTTTCAAACACATAAGACTCCGAAAGCGAGCCTCAATCGGAATAAGTCACTTGAGAATATTAAACATATTTCAAAAAAAATGAATGTAAAACACAGGCAAAGAGAGATGTGGCATCCAGCACATGGTGGAACAAAGCCTAGAATTTAAGGAAAATCAACAACTGCAAATCTAGGAAGCCATTAGGACATCAGTGAGTGGAATCCACAAAGAATGTCTTCAAAAAGAATCATTTATTCAAGCAATAGACAAATGGGTTAGAAACTAGAGGATTTTAGGGAAATAGTCAAGGAGGCACAATTCTTCCCTCAACAAGGCACACACACCAAAAAAAAAAAAAACAATAAAAAACTCAAGGGGGCCAGACGTGGTGGCTCACGCCTGTAATCCCAGCACTTCGGGAGGCCGAAGGGGGTGGATCGCCTGAGGTCAAGAGCTCGAGACCATCCTGGCCAACATGGTGAAACCCCGTCTCTACTAAAAATACAAAAATTAGCTAGGCGTGGTGACACACGCTTGTGGTCCCAGTTACTGGGGAGACTGAGGCAGGAGAACCACTTGAACCTGGGAGGTGGAGATTGTAGTGTGGTGAGATCGTGCCACTGTACTCCAGCCTGGGTGACAGAGCAAGATTACATCTCAATAAATAAATAAATTAATTAATTAATAATCTCAAGGGAAAACAAATGCCACCAACAAAATGCAGGAGAGACATGGTTCAAATGCACCATGATTGGACAGGCGCCACGACTCACGCCTGTAATCCCAGCACTTTGGGAGGCCGAGGCGGGCGGATCACCTGAGGTCAGGGGTTCCAGACCAGCCTGGCCAACATGGTGAAACTCCGTTTCTACTAAAAATACAAAAATTAGCCAGGTGTGGTGGTGCACCCTGTAATCTCAACTACTCAGGAGGCTGAGACACAAAAATCACTTGAACTCGGGAGGTGGAGGTTGCAGTGAGCTGAGATCACGCCATTACACTCCAGCCTGGGTGACACAAAGTAAGACTCTGTCTCAAAAGAAAAAAAAAGTGCCATGATTTAGAGCAACTGGTAAAAATGAGCAGAATGAACTCAATTGGAAAAGATATTAGAGCAGCTGGGCACAGTGGCACATGCCTGTAATCCCAGCACTTGGGGAGGTCAAGGCGGGTGGATTACAGCACATATGCTAAAATCGGAACGATACAGAGAGCATTAGCATGGACCCTGCGCAAGGATGACATGCAAATTCATGAAGTGTTCCAATTTTTAAATATATTTTAATAAAAATATAAAAGTTAAAAAAATTTAAAGAAAAAGATATTAAGAACTATCTACTTTGAGTGATGCGGCAGTCGTGATATTAGAATTAAAAAAAAGGAAGTATAATCACAGCAAGCACTACTTGGCTCTGCTATAGACAGTATTTACATTAACACTGCTCATTGGCTTGTGCTGTGGTTTGGATATTCGACCCTTTGCAACCTGCTTGAAATCTGATCCTCTATGTTGGAGGCGGTGCCTAACGGGAGGTGTTTGGGTCATGGGCGTGGATTTCTCATGAATAGATTAATGCTCTCTTTGGGGGGTGGGGAGACAGGGAGTGAATTTTTACTCTATTAGTTCCCAGGAGAGCTGGTTATTAGAAACAGCCTGGGACCTTCTTCCTCTCTCTCTTGCCTTCTCTCTCGCCATCTGATCTCTGCACACACCAGCTCCTCTCTGCCTTTCAGTATGTGTGGAAGCAGCCTGAGGCTTTCCCCAGATGCCCAATCTTCCAGCAGCAGAATCGTGAGCCAAATAAACCTCTTTTCTTTATAAATTCCCCAACCTCAGGTATTCCTTTACAGCAACACTAAAGGGACTAAGATAGCTTGCAATCTTTAGACTCGCCCAATGGGCAATGCAAGGAAAATATTTCCAGATAGAGAAGGCAAATGTTATCAGACTCAACACTGTAAAAATAAAGACATAGCCAAGAAAAGCTGAAAGATGGACAAGAGGAAAAGAGAGGAATGCGGAAGGCTAGTGGTACTAGTCTCTTCATCTTATAAAATTTGGCACCTAAGATAAAAGGTAGGAAACAGATGCAACAAGATACAGAGGTTTATGAACATTAAAACTGCAATGGTAGGGCTGGGTGCAGTGGCTCACGCCTGTAATCCCAGCACAGGGAGGCTGAGGCAGGTGGATCACTTGAGGTCAGGAGTTTGAGACCAGCCTGGCCAACATGGTGAAACACCGTCTCTACTAAAAATACAAAAAAATTAGCTGGGTATGGTGGCAGGTGCCTGTAATCCCAGCTACTCAGGAGGCTGAGGTAGAAGAATTGCTTGAACTTGGGAGGCAGAGGTTGCAGTGAGCCAAGGGCACCACTGCACTCCAGCCTGAGAGACAGAGCAAGAGTTCATCTCAAAAAAGAAAAAAAAAAAAAAACTGCAGTGGTAATCAAGAGAGGAATTCATGTACTGATAAAACTAAGAAGTTGTGCATGCCTCTGTGTGTGTGTGTGTGTGTGCATGTGAACGTGGTCTATCAAACAGAGGCAACCCAAAGCACATACATCAGAAACGGCTGAGCGAGGAGTTATACAACTATTAGTAATAACCACTAAAAGAAGTTTAACAGGAACCATTAAAAATGTGTTGCTTCTGGAACAAAGCTATTGCTTTTCATTTACAACATTCCTCCACGATCTGATTTTTTCAGCCGTGTTCATGAATCACTTTGAAAATAATCCTGTGTGTAGGAGTCAGCAGATTGTTTTTTTTCTGTAAATAACCAGATGGTACATATATTTTAGGCAGTATGGGCCATACAGGTCTCTCTCACAACTCTGCAACTTGGCTATTCTGGGGCAAACAGACAATTCATAAATGAATGAGTGTAGCTGTGTTCCAATAAAACTTTATTTACACAACAGGTGGCAAGAGGGATTTGGCCTGCAGGCTGCTATCTGCCAACCACTGATCTACTCCAGCATTTCCCAAACTATGTACAACAGGATACTCCAATATACTTGAAGCTTTTCCTCCAAAAGAGGGAGAGTTTCCAGTTCAAAGAGTTTAGAAAATGCTAGGTTTAACAATGTTAAGCAGATTTCTTAACTTCAAGGCTTCTTGCAGTCTCTAACGTGCTTATGAGCTTTTGGAAGCCAAATATGGAATAGAATTCAGCACACAGCATTTCTCCAATTTCCATGGATATATTGGAGAAGCAGCCAATCAGTGATATCTCAAGGGCCACTAATGTTGGGTGGGAAGGCTTGGGAAGCAGCGTCATCGTCTAATTCCTACCTTGTGTAGACAGAAAAATGAGGTTTAGAGAGTGGGAAGTTACTTGGCCGAGGCTACTCAGCTAGATGGTGTCAGAACTGGGACTGGAACCCAGGCAGCTTAGGCTGGTTGCTGCCATTTCAGAGGGCCATTCATTCATTTAGATGGCCCCATAACAAACCAGCGCAAGGCTATCCTGAGTCATCTCCATCCCGAGGGATTTTCCGGAAGGCACTTTGAAATTACATAATGACACAGATGAAACAATACTTAAACTTCAAAAAAGGCGAAGACTATGGGTTCAGATTTTATTATTTTATTTAGAAACATCACGAGGTGAGGTGAATTGATTGGACATATTCACCATGAGCCTTTCCTAATTTCTAATACAAGGTGGAGCAATAGAAAAAAACAGAAAATATGGAGGACAAAATCTTTTTCTCAACTTTTTTAGAATTCTAGACTATACTATTCAGTGTTACTAAAGCACACTTTGTATTTTATGAATCAGCAGTGATGAGTAACTACAGATTAAGCTCTATCTGAACATACAGCAATGTACAAAGCACAGAGCAAGAGTTTGGGAGACAAAAGAAAGTTTAAGAGAATCAGGGACAAAAGGAAAAGGTTTGGCCGGGCATGGTGACACATGCCTGTAATCCCAGCTCTTTGGGAGGCTGACGTGGGAGAATCGCTTGAGCTCAGGAGTTCAAGAGCAGCCTGGGGAACATGGTGAGAGCTCATCTCTACAAAATAATTAAAAATTAGCTGGGCATGGTGGCACACAGCTGTGGTCCCAGCTACTCAGGAGGCGGAGGCGGGAGGGTCACTTGAGCCCAGAAGGTCAAGACTGCACCACTCTGCACTCCTGCCTGGGTGACAGAGAAAGACCTTGTCTGAAATTAAGAAAGAAGGAAAGAAAGAAAGAGAGAAAGAGAGAAAGAGAAGAAAGAAAGAAGGAAGAAAGGAAGGAAGGAAGGAAGGAAGGAAGGAAGGAAGGAAGGAAGGAAGGAAGGAAGGAAGGAAGGAAAGGATGGAAGAAAAAGACTTGAGAAACCTAAGATCTAAGTAAACACCCCTAATATTTTGTGAAGGCAGTACAAATATATGAACCAAAGCAATATATCTCTAAACAAAGAAATGGTCAGAATATAAATTGAACTTTAAACAAAAAAAGAGGAGTTTAATCAGGGTCCAGGCAAGGTAAGTCTACCCACTCTGAAACATCTTGGTTCATAAGTTGGTTTCTAAATTCTAGAATGCCTTATATCATTATTTTGTATTCAACACACAAATCACCCATTCCATTTTCTTCATATTTTTCAGGTATAATTTCATAGCCTATGAAGATTAATTGAGATGGATTTTTGAAAACCTGCCTAGCCAACTTCACTAAGGGACAGCTTTCCCCTAACACTCTCATGATTGATGTGAAAATGAAACCTGCTCCTTCCAGAGCCATGAGAATGCTACCTCTGCCAACAACATTCCCGTCCAACTAAGTTCAAGCCAGACTGCTCTTGAGTCATTGGTTAGTAACCCATGGGAAGAGGAAGAGTAGTTGCAGTTGACCTATAAACTCTGCTTTGGCCTTGTCCCAAGCTAACCCCTATTACAACCCACAGACTGTCCCTGGAGTCAGAAGTTGTCCCCAGACTTGTCCTAATGGCCTAGCACAGTGGGACTTTGTCCAAGAGTCATGGTCATCAAGAGACCTTCAGAGACCACTTAATTATACAAGACTTCATTTGCTAAACTCCTACAATTCCTGAGTGCCGTGGGACAAGGCAAGGAAGATGTAGTTGCTGGGCAAGAAAAGTGAGCAACCATCTAGTTATTGATACAAGGTCCCTAGGTTCAAATGCAAGTAGCCCCTGGCCTGTGCCGTCCAATACAAGAACCAAAGAGCACACATGGCTACTTAAGTTGGCGAATGCAACTGAGGAACTGAGTGTCAACTTTTAATTAATTTCAAGTGATCTTATTTAAATGTAAAAACTGAAGCAATGTAAAATATGTTCCATTAAACATTAATGCATTGCTTTTGTAGAACTACATTTCACTTTAAATACTATATTGCTTAAAATATTATTTGGTGCATTGTAGCAGATAAGTCTACAAACGAAAGCATCACTGATCTACTTGGTGTCAATAAAGTGTTTCCATTTAAATGTTTTTTTCTAAACACTGATGTAACACTGTAATGTGTTCACCTGAATATTTTACACAGACAGTACAAGTTATGGTGATAACTATGTAAATCATAATTGGCAATCATATTAAAATACTTGCTTTAATTAAGATACAATTACATTGTTTCTCTAGTTTATAAAATAAATATGGTCAATTTTTCTAATCTGTCACTTTGAAAATTTTGTAGCAGTCCTAACGCAGAGACACTTTCCAAAATCTTAGGACTGATTCAAAATCCAGTGGAGATACAAAAATTAATAATACAATCAGAACAGTAAAGAGAAAAAGAGACACGAGAGTAAGGTAAGCAATAAGCGACATAATCAATGGCAATTGTAATTTGCTGTGGCAGAGCAAAAGGAGAAAGCTGTGTGTTACATAAAAAGTCAAAGATAATAAGGCAGAAAATATTAACAGACAATTTCAGCAAAAACATACTGAATTTGATGCCATCTCCCCTCAGCGGTCAAAAACAGATCAATGAAATTCGTCACTCAAAATCAGAATTAAATGGCCAAAAAATTGTTTTAATAATTTTTTACATCTCAGCTCATAACTCTGGCCAGTTATAAAACATCTTGGATTCTTGAACCAGTTTATGGAACTGCTGAAAGAAATACAAAACCAGAAATGATTGATCATGTGTTCCTTGCCAGTGATCTCTGGTTGAATCACAAAGAATTTTTACAAACATTCCCTGCACAGTTAGCTACAATGCAAGATTTTCTTTAAAAAAAAAAGAATGCTTGCCGAATACTCAATGAAGGCAAAAATAGGCAGCATGGGCTGGGCACGGCGGCTCAAGCCTGTAATCCCAGCACTTTGGGAGGCCGAGGCAGGCGGATCACGAGGTCAGGAGATCAAGACCATCCTGGCTAACACAGTGAAACCCCATCTACTAAAAATGAAAAAATAAAAAATAAAAAAAATGTAGCCGGGTGTGGTGGCAAGCCCCCGTAGTCCCAGCTACTCGGGAGGCTGAGGCAGGAGAATGGCTTGCAGTGAGCCGAGATGACACCACTGCACTCGAGCCCGGGCGACAGAGCGAGACTCCCTCCCCCGCCAAAAAAAATAGGCAGTGTAGTTTATGTTTTTTTCACAGATATCACACTATATATGAAAGAGATAAATTTAAAGTTCCAAGGAAAGGAAAAACTTATTTGTGACCTAGCTAGACAGGCAGGAGAATTTATGTCAAAACTGACATTTTTCATAAGAGAAGTAAAAAATAATGGTTTCATGCATTTTTGTAACTTGAACCAATATGTGGGTGATTTCACTGAAATCAAAAGCATTATCTAAATTGCCTTCAAAATCCGTAAGAAAATGTTGAGGAATACTTTGTTGATATTGATAAATTTAGAGTTAGTTTTTCCATTTTTGCAATACTCCTTTGAATTTAATGTTAACAATTCTGAGCTGGCGTAAGAGTTAGCGAATTTGCCTAAGTTGAACAGATGTAGCTTTGAAATTGATATTTTTTGTTTCAAAAAATCATATTAATTCGTCTCAAAAAGATGAACCAGTTTTGTCAAGTTGAATGCAAACATCATGGAGAATGATTTTTTGATGCTGAGTTCAGTTGCTGGACAACCTGTGTATTTGGGGTTTGGTTAACAAATATACTTTTTCGACTACAAATTTTATAAAAGCTAAATACAGACCAAGTATTTCAGATAAAAATGTAGTATCTGGTAGCTATAACATACATATCAAACTTCAAGACTTACTGTAAAATTTAAGAAAAAATGTCATATTAATATTTTTACATTGATGACATGTTGAAATAACATTTTGGGTAGACTGAGTTAAAGAAAATATATAATTAAATTAATGTCACCTGTTTCTTGGCCAGGTGTGGTGACTCACGCCTGTAATCCCAGCACTTTGGGAGGCTGAGGCGGGTGGATCACGAGGTCAGGAGATGGAGACTATCCTGGCTAACATGGTGAAACCCCATCTCTACTAAAAATACAAAAATTAGCTGGGCGTGGTGGCACATCCCTGTAGTTCCAGCTACTTGGGAGACTGAGGCAAGGGAATCGCTTGAACCCAGGAAGTGGAGGTTGCAGTGAGCCAAGATCGAACCACTGCACTCCAGCCTGGGCAACAGAGCAAGACTCTGTCTCAAAAAAAAAAAATAAATAACCTGTTTCTTTTTAATTTTCTTAATGTGATTACTAGGAAATGTAAAATTACATATGTGGTTTACATTACACATCTGTTGAATATTTAGGGGCCCTGGCTACTCGAAACAGTCTTTTTCCAGAGCATTGACAGCATCTAAAACTTTCTTAGAAATCTCAGACCCTAGCAGAAACCTACTGACAGAATCTGGATTTTCAGATTCCAGGCAATATGACTGCCCTAGGCTATCACCCAGCAGACTCCCAGAGCTGAGAGTCTGGGGGAGACCCAGGCCATTAGAATTTGCAGGACCAAGTACCCAATAGGAGAGAACCACACAGAGAAGTCCAGAGATTTATCTTTGAGTAGTCAGTGCATGTTTTGAGCAAACTACGTGTGCCTGAGTGGGTGGGGGAACACTAGAAAAGATTGGAGATAACAGTGTCTGGTACTGATGCAAAATAGTGTCTGTTTCCACCTGATAGAATGGAAAAACTCAGCTGGCCATGGTGGCTCATGCTTGTAATCCCAGCACTTTGGGAGGCCGAGGCAGGCAGATTACCTGAGGTCGAGAGTTCAAGACCAGCCTGGCCAACATGGTGAAACCCTGTCTCTACTAAAAATACAAAAATTAGCCAGTCGTGGTAGAAGGTGCCTGTCATCCCAGCTACTGGGGAGGCTGGCAGGAGAATTGCTTAAACCCAGGAGGTGAAGGTTGCAGTGAGCTGAGATCATGCCACTGCACTCCAGCCTGGGTGAAACAGTGTGACTCTGTCTCAAAACAAACAAACAACAAAGAATGGGAAAATTCATAATTCACGAGCACTGGGTACTCAGAAAGATGTTGCTTAACCCATTTATGCCGGAGGTTGCAAATTTTTGTGTGTGTGAGAAATCCGACCTTGGTGATGACCTTAAGCAATAGGATATAAATAACTCCCACAAGTTTAGTGTTCCAATAATGGAACATGCAGCATAAATGGCTTAAGGAATAATTAGCCCTGTCTAATTAGCACTGCTCCAGTCCTATCTAATAAACTTTGAAAGTAAGACAAAAGAATCAACTGTCTCCAAGTAATTTATCTACATCCCAAAACAAAGCTCAACAATATTTCCATAACCCCAAAATATAACATCGCAATGTCTAGCATCCTGTCAAAAATTACCAGGCATGCAAGGAAGCAGGCAAATATAACCCACAATGAGGAGCAATGTCAATCAACTGAAACTGATCAAGAATTAAGAAAGATATTAGAATTAGCAGACAAGTACAAATATTCAAGATTTTAGGCAGAGATATGAATATATAAAAACACAAATCAAATTTCTGGAAACAATATCGACAATGTATGAGATGAACAGTACACTGGATAGGATTAATGGCAGGCAGACATTTCAGAAGAAAAGACTATTGAACTTGAAGACATAGCAATAGAAATGTCCAAAATGAAAAACAGGAAAGAAAGTAAAAAAAAAAAAAATTGAACAAAGCACGAGTGAGCTGTGCAGACAACTTTAAGCAGCCTAATACACATATAGTTGGATTCCACATGGGTGGAACAGAGGGATAGAAAGTGATATTTAAAGAAATAATGGCTGAAAAAATATGCCAAACCTAATAAAAATATAAACCCAAAGATTCAAGGAGCTCATTTAACTCCAAGCACAAGAAATATAAACAAACATATATCAAAGCACGTTGCAAATTGCTTAAAACCAGGAACAAACAAAACATCTTAAAAGGCAGCTGGGTGTGGTGGCATGTGCCTGTGGTCCCGGCTACTCAGGAGGCTGAGGCAGGAAGACTGTTTGAGCCCAAGAGTTTCAGGCTATAGTGGACTATGACTGCACCACTGCACTCTAGCCTGGATGACACAGTGAGACTTCACTTTTTCCAAAATAAAAATACTAAATGCAATTAGAAAAAAAGGACATATCACATAAACAAAAAAAGATAAGAATGATAGCAGATTTTATGTCAAAAACAATGCAAGTGTAAAATAGTGAAGCAAAATCTTTAATGAACTAGAAAGAAAAAATTGTTAATCTATAATTCTATACCCAGCAAAAATAGCTTCCAAAAATAAAGCTGTAGCTCCAATTGTACAATTAATTAGCACATTTTACTTACAAAAATAAAGGCAAAATAAGGATTTATCAGGCATAAAAAAAATGGAATGAATTCATCACCAGAAGTCCTATATAACAGAAATGCTAAAGTAAATTCTTTTAAGTAAAAAAAAAAAAAAATCAGGTAGAAATATGGATATAACAAAGGAATAAAGAACAGTGGAAATAGTTACTACCTGGGTAAATACATAAGAGTTTTCTCATTATTTAAGCTTTTAAAAGAGCAGTGACTTCTCAAACAATAATAATTTATATGGAGTTAATCACATATGTAAAAGTAAACTGTACAACAATAACACAAAGGTCAAGATGGAAGTATCCTATTGTAATGTTCTTATATTATATGTGAAGTGATATAATATCACTTAAAGGTAGACTGTGATAACTTAAAGATGTATACTGTAAATTGTTTGTTTGTTTTTTGAGACAGAGTCTCACTCTGTCACCCAGGCTGGAGTGCAGTGGTGTGATCTCGTCTCACTGCAACCTCTACCTCCTGGGTTCAGGCAATTCTCATGCCTCGGCCTCCTGAGTAGCTGGGACTACAGGCATGTGCTACCACATCCCACTAATTTTTGTATTTTTAGAAGAGATGGGGTTTTTGCCATGTTGGCCAGGTTGGTCTCAAACTCCGGGCCTCAAGCAATCTACCCGCCTCAGCCTCCCAAAGTGCTAAGATTACAGGCATGAGCCACTATGCCCAGACTATACTGTAAATCATAAAGTAACCACAAAATAACAAAGACATATAGCTAGTTAGCCAACAAAGGAGACAAATGGAATCATTACAAAAAAAGAAAAAGAAAAAAAACTCAATGCAAAAGAAGGCAGAGAAACCAGGGAAAAGAGAATAAAGAATAGACAAGATACATAGAGTACATATAGCAAGATGACAGATTTAAAATTAACTATATTAATAGTTACATTAAATGTCAGTAATCTAAATACACCAATTAAAAGACTTAATTTTCATCCTGGGGAAAAAAGATACAACTGTATACTGTCTACAAAAAAAAATGCACTTGAAATAAAGCAAAAAAAAAAGGGGGGGGTTAAAAGTAAAAGGATGGAAAAAGTTATACCATGCTAACACCAATCCAAAAAAAAAAAAGCTGAAGTGGCTTTATTAATAACAAGTAGAATTTACAGCAAAGAATATCAGCTGGTCTAAAGAAGGTCATTTCATAACAATAAAGTAACCAGTTCCTCAAGGGGACATAAGGATCCTAAGTATTTATTCACCTTAATAATAGCGATGCATCCAAATACATGAAGCAAAAACTGACAGAACTGCACAAGGAAACACAAATTTACAGTCACATATTTCAATACTGCTAGGGACGCCTGCTCTATACTAATGAGCAGTCCATATCCGGGTTGACTTGTGGCAAATTTTTATTTTGGCATCTTACTGGTATCATCATAACTAGCACTCTTGTGTCTGGCTTCCAGGCTAACCAGGAGTTACAGAAGAAGGCATTTTCAGGAAAGCTAACCTTAAAAAATAAACCAGGCTGGGCGCCGGTGGCTCATGCTTATAATCTCAGCACTTTGGGAAGCCGAAGCAGGCAGATCACCTTCGGTCAGGAGTTCGGGACCAGCTTGGCCAACATAGCAGAACCCTGTCTCTACTAAAAATACAAGAATTAGCCGGGTGTGGTGGTGCGCATCTGTAATTCCAGCTACTCGGGAGGCTGAGGCGGGAGAATCGCTTGAACCTTGTGGGCAGAGGTTGCAGAGATTGCACTCCAGCCTGGGTAACAGAGTGAGACTATACCTCAAACAAAAAAAAAAAAAAGAAAAAAAGAAAAAGAAAAAAAAAAAACTGCATCAGCAAGTACGAGTTTTTAAAATGCAAAATTTCCCAAATTTCTACTGAAAAGATTTCTCTGGGAGTAATAAAGAAGTGAGAGAGTTTGAGTAACTTATGCAAGACCATATCAAAAAGCCCTAAAAGTTAAGAAATTTTGGCTTAACATTGACCCAAACTTTCTTCCAAAAAGCTAAGTTAAGAAAACAGTGATAATATTATACCTCAATAAAGCTGTTTAAAGAAAAAGAACGAAAGAAAGAAAACAGGAGTAATGGTCATTTTCCAGGTTCTGAGAACTAGAATTCTTTCCAATTCAGCACCAAACCGGCCTTTGGAAGATGTGCACATTCAAAAATAAAAACCTGGTGTTTTCACGAGTTGGGTACAGACTTGTACAATAAATATTTTCAGCAAAAAGCAGGCAGATACTTGAGTTCTAGTCTCCAAATCCAATTTAGAGGCACTAAAAACTCCAACCCTAATTTAACAGTTTTGTTCTTAAAATTCTACCACATGAGCATTCAAGCTGAGTTCCAGAATCCACTGTCATACACACATAGGACCTCCTTGGTAACATCACTGCCGTTTACTTATTGGCTGGGAAGCGAATGTGACCCTGGAATCAGAAGATCTTGATTTAAATCTCAATCCTGTCACTCCTAGATATGTGACTGTGTCCAGTCATTTTTCCTCTCGAGGCTTGATGTTGCTCATTTGTGAAATGGGAATAATACTACCTACTTCACATGGTATTTGTGATTAAATGACATTAGATAAGTGAAAATCCTGGCAGCATGCCCTGTACATAAAAGTCCTCTATAAATATTTATACATTTAGGAGTGGTGGCTCATGCCTGTAATCCCAACACTTTGAAAGGCTGAGGCAGAAGGGTCGGTTGAGCCCAGGAATTGGAGACCAGCCTGAGCAATATAGTGAGACCTTGTCTCTTCAAAAAATTAAAAAATTAGCCAGCCACTGGACAAAAAGTTAAAAAACAAAAAATTATAAATGTATCCTAGTTACTGGGGAGGCTAAGGTGAAAGGATTACTTGAGCCCAGGAGGCAGAGGTTGCAGTGAGCTGAGATCGTGTTATTGCACTCCAGCCTGGGTTACAGAGTGAGATCCTGTCTCAAAAAAAATAAAAAGTAAATGTATAATTAAGCATCACTTAAATTTAAACTGTGATTATTCATTACAAGTCGTTTTCTAGTACTTGAACTGAAACTTTCAGTATTCACTGTTAAGAAGGCATTACTCTTAGCAACAACTGTTTGTCCCACCAGACTGTGAACAATGCTTCAGGGAATAATAATTATTACTATTATATAATAAGAGGAGGGAAAGGAGGAAGAAGAAAAAGAGGAACATCTTGAGAGAGGAAACTTCTCTTACTATGAAATCTATTCTTCTCATCTTTTAAATAGTTATTCTCCTATTTACCTACACTTGGTGATGGTAACTAATTCAGTAAGCCTACATATAATCGAGGCAACTTTCCCTGTTTCTGCAACTCATTAACTCTTCCTAGTTGTCCCTAGAACCAAAACTAATGGGAAAACCATTGAGAACATATGAAAAAATGAAACAAAAGCCATTGTTGGGTAACTACAAGCAATGCGTGTGAATTTGGCAACCAAAGAAGATAAAAAGTTTGCAGGAGAAAAAGGGTTGGGTGAAGATTATGCAAACACAGCACTTAACTTTTCAAAACCAACTTCTAGCTGAAATGGAAAATAATGGAGAAGACATTGTGTGTAGGGAGACTTGGGTATGGGGCAAAGGAAGTATGAATGGGTTTATAAATTGTAGACCTACCAAGTTCTACAAACAGATAAAGGATACTACTATTTGAACCTAGAACTAGTATCTGTGCTCAAAATGAAAGTCAGAAGTTTTCCACAATAAGCTTACAGTTTCTTCTGAGTTTTTTGTTTTCTCTCTCTCTTTGTATTTTTTTTTCAAGAAGCCTAAATACAAGAGATGGAACCAATTTGTTCATGGAAAAAAATAAACTGCTTTCACTGCCTGCTATAACTAACTTGCGCCTTCTTCCAACACAGTGAGAAGCAAGTGTATAGAAAAAAAATGCCATGCAATGAAAGCTTTTCATTCTTTTTTAATGAGGATTTAAAACACACATACACACACACACACACACACACACACAGATGTTGGGTTTACATAAATAATCCTCCAAAATATCTTCCAACCATATAATTTTCTTGTTAAGCATATAATATGGTTTTTCTTTTTCCTGGAAACTCAATGTCAGGATATATCATGGTGACTATTTTTTTAAAAAATAATTGGATAATTCTGGGGTCAGAATGAAAAAAAATATATAAATCCTATTTCAAAGTCTAATATTGAATTCATTTTCAGGAAGTGGATGGACATCGTCTAACTCTGGTTGAAGTAAGCTGTCTCTTCACTTGAGTTCATGGTCTATCAATTTTTTCCAGGAAGTTCTTAGCCTTATTTTTGGACTTAAAAACTGATGAGCAGCTGGGCAAGGTGGCTCATACCTGTAATCCCAGCACTTTCGGAGGCTGAGGCGGGTGGGATCACTTGAAGTCAGGGATTCAAGATCAGCCTGGTCAACATGGCGAAACCCTATCTCTACCAAAAATACAAAAATCAGCTGGGTGTGGTGGCACATGCCTGTAATCCCAGCTACTCGGGAAGTTGAGGCATGAGAATGGTTTGAACCCAGGAGGGAGAGGTTGAAGTGAGCTGAGATCACACCACTGCACTCCAGCCTGGGCGACAGAGTAAGACGCTGTCTCAAAAAAAAAAAAAAAAAAAAAAAAAAAAAGCATGCATGCTCACCTCTAAATTTCTAAATTTTCAAGGTGGAATTTCCTCATGATGGCACACAGTTCAGGGTCAGAGGTCCGTCTTTCTACTTGCCTGCTATCAAGAGCAGGAAACAGGACAGGCACAGCGCTAAGGAAGAGCATGCTTATCAAAGTTTCTCCTAGAGCCTCAGGGCGATTCATCCTGCAGAGGACCTGCTCTTGGGTCCTTTTGGAAAAGGGCAGGATCTCATGCCCTCTTTGAGCCTCTCCTTCCCTTCAAGAGTAATAGGTTTCCTCCAACCTGTCCAGTCAGTATTCTTCAGGATCATAACTGGGTCTTATCAGAACCACAGAGCCTTGCAGTCCTTAAAAGGCAGGGAAGGGGAGATAAGAGCAGTGTAACCAGCAGGCTGCTGAAAGCGAGGATGAGATTTCTGAGAGCCTGTATTCATGCACACAGATGTGTCCTAGCAGGCAGGCTTCCCCTCCACGAGAGGTTCATTTAAAGAACCGATCCTGAAGAGGAAGTGACTCTCCGCTTCCGCAGGCCTGAAATAGAGCCGCTTGCCTCACCAAGTACCACTGAGGGGATCCAGGCAGAAACCAGAGGCTGCTGGTTGCGATGCACAGCGCTGAGAAAGGAGGCAGAGGGCTCTGGGGCTCAGTCAGGCTGATGGCCAGTTTCTGTAACGCTCAGCAGAGGGGAAAGAAAGCCTCTTTAGAAACAGAGTTGGCAAAACACTGAATATAAAGAATACTCAGCGAAAATGCGTAATTACAGACACCGAGGAACCGTCTAGACTAGATACCCATGGTACATCCTTTATAGGAGAGAGTGAGGCTAGGGCTAACTCTCCACCTACATCCTTTTTTAAAAAATAAAAATATGTATATTTTAGAAACAAGGTCTTGCTCTGTGGCCCAGGCTGGAGTGCGGTGGTGCAATCATAGCTCACTACAGCCTCGACATCATGGGCTCATGTGATCCTCCCACTTCAACCACCCAAGTATCGAGGACTACAGGTGTGTGCCACCATGCATGGCTAATTTTTTAATTTTTTGTAGAGATGGGGTCTTACTAAGTTGCCCAGGCTGGTCTCAAACTCCTGAGCTCAAGCCATCCTCCTGCCTCAGCCTCCCAACGCGCTGGGATTACAGGCATACACCACTGCACCTGGCCCCCACATATCTTTTATAGCAAGTGGCTCTCCAGGCTTCCTTATTCCTGCTTGATGTGCAGAGATAGGGATGGTTAGAGGAGGAAAAGTAAACTTGGGAAGCTACTGATATATCCTGTCATTTATGGCAAAAGGTTTATGACCTTGGATCTGAATCCAAACCCAGACTCGACTACTTATTGTCATACCTCATTTGAGGTACTTAACCTACCAAGGCTTCCACTTAAAAAACTGTGCTAATTGTGGCCGGGCGCGGTGGCTCATGCCTGTAATCCCAGCACTTTGGGAGGCTGAGGCGGGCGGATCACTTGAGGTCAGGAGTTCAAGACCAGCCTGGCCAACATGATGAAACCCTGTCTCTACTGAAAATATAAAATTTAGCCAGGTGTGGTGGCACATGCCTGTAATCCCAGCTACTCGGGAGGCTGAGGCAGGAGAAAGGCTTGAACTCAGGAGGTGGAGGTTGTGGTGATCCAAGATCATGCCACTGCACTCCAGCCTGGGAGATAAAGTGAGACTCCGTCTCAAAAAAAAAAAAGTGCTAATTAAAGTACAGCATATCAAGCCCTCAAAGCCCTCAGCACAGGGCCTGGCAAGCAGTGAACAGTCAACAGATGATGCTACCAGTGGCAGCACCACCGTCATGGCATCCTCTCATGCCTCCATGACATCTAGAATGTGCTTCCATCACAATTCCTATGCTTGTTTATTTACAAATGTATCCCCCACTGTAAGCTCCGTGAAGGCGGGCTTCACTCTATTGTCTCAATAACAACCATCAAATGGGCACACACGTCCATGTGCACAAGCATACACACACATACCAAGCATACACACACGTGCACAATCATACACACACGGTTATCAAATGTTTGCTGAACAAAGCAATGACAGAATCAACAGTCTGTTTGATTACTTTTACTTCCTGTGTCTACATAATTCCAATTTCAAAGACCTTTCTTCAGATGCTAATAATAACATAATAATGTTCATATAGGTGGATAACTTGACTAGGTTAACTGAAGTTGATGGTTACATCAAGATTCTATGTCCAGCAACACCAATTAAAGAAGACTGCTGAAACAAAGATCCCTTGGTCTGTGTGTGCTCCAGTCTGTACTAACAGTAGCTGGAGTATAGTGTTGTGATCATAGCTCACTGTGGCCTCGTACTCCTGGGCTCAAGGAATTCTGCCTCTTTGGCCTCCCAAGTAGCTGGGACTACAGGTGTGGACCTCCACACTAGCTAACTAAAAAAAAAAAAAAATTATAGAGAAATGTTGCCCAGGCTGGACTCAAACTCCCTGGGCACCGCAGACTCAACCATTACTCATCTTTATAAGTGCCCCAGGCCTGTCACACTGTAAACACTCAACTGAAACTTTGCTGAATTACATGCAATAGCCAAACCACCTGGGATAAGTAACATTGCCATAAACAGAGTCCCAGATCTACTGGGGCAAGAAAATTGTGCTCCCTTTTAATGGGGAAATTAAAGTACCAAACTATTTTGGCCTGGGTAAACAACTTTTCGCTTTTTGCAGAACTTAAAGTAGAGAAAGGAGAAACGTGCATTAAGTCGTGAGTACAAAAAAGAAAAGAAAAAAGTCACAAAAAGAGCAATATTTTTATATTTTTGCGGTGAACAATTGCCAGGTGGGAGGGCTCTGGGTGCACAGCAAACACTGCTGAGGCCCCCTGGCTGCTCAGGACCAACAGTAGCCTGCAGCTCTACCTCAAGGCAGGGCAAGAACCTCCAACTACCATCCTACTCTATTCCTGACCCTGAGTAAACCCTTATGTTCACAGCTTTGGGGGAAAAGTAAAGATTCCTTAATCAAGTCAATCTGTCAAGGATTTCCTAATAC
Source organism: Macaca mulatta (assembly GCF_049350105.2). Lineage (NCBI taxonomy): Eukaryota > Metazoa > Chordata > Mammalia > Primates > Cercopithecidae > Macaca > Macaca mulatta. Next base: position 31,063,722 of record NC_133414.1, read on the forward strand.
CTACTCTCTGGTATATTCTCATGGACAGAGGATCGTAAGTAGAAAGCATCCCTAGCGAGCCTTTTGATCAAAAGGGTCTAGCACAGTCTTAATATGTCCAATTATTCATGAGTTACACCCACCCTAGACTGGCTACAAAGCACAAACTCCCTTCTAAGATTTTCCAGAAATATGATTTGAAAAAGAAAAAAAAAGTCAACGTGAATTCTGCTCTGTGTATGTACAATTTCCACTTGCAAGGGAAAGGTTATCCAAAACAAGCTTGTTTCAGTGACTTTCAAGGTACTGCCACAGGCAAGGACAGCCAAAATAAATTTCAAACAATTTTCCCCAAAGTTCAAACCTTCTAAAATGCCCTGACCTGACCAGTTTCAAAACTGGTATTTCCAAGTTACAGTTCCAAAGAATCCTTTTTAAAAGCAAAAATTTCCTGTACATAAAAACTTTGATAGCGTATTCAATATCATTATTATACTAAACAAAGGTGACAGCCAAATGAGATTGACTCAGAACAAAGGCAGAAGGGTTTGCAAATTGTTAAGAAGAAAAAAACTGAAAGGGAAAAGAATACAAGCCTCAAGAAGCACTGTCAAAAAGGGCGAGGAAGGAAAGGAAGGAAGGGAGAAAGAGCAGAGCAGCCTTGGATAGAAACAAAGCCATGTATTGGAAACCCTGGGAAACTGCAGACACAAAGGGTGAGCTAGCAGCGTGGAAGAGCTGAACAGGCAGCTGAATTGGCCAGAGGAAAGCTGAAAGAAGTAATCAGAAAGGATTGCAAGGGGGAAACTTACCCCAAGTCAAAGAGCAGGCTGGAGAGTGGAGAGCAATTAAACACCAATGACAGATGGAGATAAGGGCATCCAAGGCAAATGTGTCCCTAAGACACTTGAAACCCAGGCCTGCCAGGAGGTGGTTGGGAGACAGCAACAGACCAGGAGCAGGAGGGGAAGAATGTCAAAGAGGGAAACAAACAAAGGGTCCTAGGAGGAGGAGAAAGTTGCCAAAGTCTGGGGATGAGGGGCGGTATCAGGATGTTTGTGGGGAGTGGTACTATGGCTGTGTAAGGAATAATAGAGAAGTCCTAAGCAACGGAGGTCCCCCTCCCCCACCACGCTCATCACCTTCTTCCTCCTACAGGAAAATGGCTCTTATTTCTAACCCCAAGGACCATGATGTTGGGGGGACAACACAGTCACCACTACCATGGGGAGCTGGATCGTTTTCCAACAGTACCCCTGTGGAAAAAGAGGAACCAGGCTAACTTTGACCATCCACCTATATCTGACATCCATCAAGAATTTTGTAGTATCCCAAGGCATTAAGCAGGAGGAAAAAGTTTGATGGTGTAAAGGTGAAGTCGTCTTCTGAAAGGAGCTGGGCTGGGTGAAAAAGGATAGTGGGTGCAGTAGCCATGCTGGGCCTCTGTGTATATGGAGGGGTGTGTGTGTGTGGTGTGTGTGTGTGTAGCAGGACAGAGGGATGCACGTGTTTAAAAGTTGGCAATTGGCCGGGCGTGGTGGCTCACACCTGTAATCTCAGCACTTTGGGAGGCTGAGGTGGGCAGATCACAAGGTCAGGAGTTCAAGACCAGCCTGGCCAACACAGTGAAACCCCATCTCTACTAAAAACACAAAAATTAGCTGGGTGTGGTGGCATGCACCTGTAGTCCCAGCTACTTGGGAGCTGAGGCGGGAGAATTGCTTGAAGGAGGCGGAGGATGCAGTGAGCCAAGATCGTGCCATTGCACCTGGGTGGCAGAGTGAGACTCCGTCCCAAAGAACAAACAAACAAACAAACAAAAAAACTTGGCAATTGCTCTTGAGAGACAAGACTTAGAAATGTAACATGATGGCTGGGTACTGTTTCTCTTGCCTATAATCCCAGCATTTTGAGAGGCTGAGACAGAAGGATCACTTGAGCCCAGGGAGCTAGAGACCAGCCTAGGCAACATTTCTCTACAATTTTTTTTAATTAGCTTGGCGTGGTGGTGCACACCTGTAGTCCCAGTTACTTGGGAGGCTGAGGAGGGAGGAATCCTTGAGCCCAGGAGTTAAAGGCCGCAGTGAGCTATGATCACACCACTGTACTCCAGCCTGGGCAACAGAGCAAGATCCTGTCTCTAAAAAAGAAAAATGTAAAAGAAGAATAAGATGCTAAGAGAACTGCAATGTGCAGAGAAATGTACTAAGGAAGGGAGATTTATCCCAGTGAAAGCCCTGGGTGGAAAACCTAGTGAGGATCACTGAAGTCAGGGCATGCACAATGAAGCCGTAGGAGAAGATGAAACTCAACCTCCAGCTTTGTATAAGTTGACCCTTCCAGTCAGAGGGCAGTGCTGAACTTTCAACCAGGAGATTTTACTTCTAATCCTAGCCCAGGCAAGTTTCTCAACCGTGAAGCCTTGGTTTCCTCTTCTACAAGATGGAAACCCTGGGTCATCAGCCCTAAGAACCCAACGGACTTCTTGAGCGTCTCAAGTGAAAACGTCAGTAAAACCAAGTGAAAACTGAAAGACTGTAAAAATCTGTTATTACTGCACAAAAAGGATGAAGTAAGAGATACACGAACGTATAAATGGAGCCCAGAAGTGGATTAAGGGCTTAGAATTGTGGGCCCAACTCAGCAACCGTGAATCATCAGGGGATCTGAAGCAACAGCAGTTTCCAGTACAAGGAACCCCTAAGATTTAGAGGAGATTTGGAGTCAGAGGGTTTTATACATGCCCAAGCAATTCTGGCTTATTTTACAAACTCTTATAGAACAACGGGGATTGAAACTGACTGAATATCCCAAAAAGGATTGTGATTGATGCTGGAGCTACTAGAGGGCCATTTATTCACAATTCACAAAAATTAGGAAGGCAAGATGTTTTGGGGTGCTGGCCAGGAACTGGAAGACAAGCAGGCCTAGGTGGAGACACAATACAAAACCTTTTTTAGGGACATGTACTTAAAATTCAATAAACCACGTAATGCCTCCTCTTATCTTCCTGTACCCAAGATTCTGCTCCTCGATTCTTACTGGCACAGCAACTTGCTACTCTGGCTTTATTTGAGTTGACATGATTACAACACTGTTCTGAAAACAAAAAGGTGCTGCCTCTGCTCCAGCCCTCATACTTGAAGTATTTGTTTACGTCTGTTGTTTCTGAACTGAGAGTCCACCCAGGGCTGGGCCCAACCCTTATTCATCTTTATAGGTTTCCCAGGCCTGTCACACTGTAAACACTCGACAGAAGCTTTGCTGAATTAAATCCACTAGCCAAACCACCTTGGACAAGCAACAACTTCTTATAAACTGAAGTTTTCTCACTGATTAAACAAAGGATGTGGGCAAGGTACCCTCCAGCTCCAACAAATGCAAAACCAACAGAATGTTCTGAAAACACAAAAGCACTGTCTGGAGACACACTGTAACTTTTATGTATTTCATGCAATAGAAAAATGTACAGAATTAAATCTGATTCATATGTCAATTTTTAAGTAAACACTTATTTTTAGGTATTAGATCCATTCCTTTGTTAGGCAACGAAATATAAAAGCAGCCTCAGGTTTTACATATGGAAAAACTATACATGCCGGTTATCCTAAAATAACATTTATTTGGATTAAAAAAATGTTAATTCTGACATTTCCTTTTAAACCTCCTCCCCTGACAGACTATATCTGGAATAACATTGACATAACAGAAACAAATAAGTCTCTTTACAATGACTACAGTTTAACAAAGGCGCCTGTCTTTTTACCTTCCTTGTTTACTGAACAAAGGCAGCAAATGTAAGTACAGTTGCCCCAGCAGCTGGCAAGTTCTCTCCCATATGCGAAGAAGTTGTGGAACAGCTGGGGAATGCAAGATGCTTTTGAACAAGCTGCTATGTGATCCAAAATAACGCCGCCTGTTCATCTTCCGTACAATGGAAGCGACAGCCCAGCGCAGGTCTGGCGCATGCCCTGCAGCGGCTTCTTTCTTCCCAGATGGAGTGCAACAAGTGGCTACAAATGGAGTGAGATGCACAAAAGCAGGGATCTTGCTCCTAACTCTTTACATGCCTCCGATTGGTTATGCACGCAGCTCATTTTCCAGTGTGGGAGAAGCTGCATATCATATCCAGATGTAAAACCTACATAAATGACAATCCTTCCCTGTCCTCCTGTCCATGCACTTTCTTGAAGATAATGTTCATGGTAACTACACATCGGGTGGTGTATAATGACATTATAACGTTTCTTTATGGTGCTTTAGTCCATACCAATTGTTTAAAAGAGCAAAACCCAAATCAAGAGGTATAAAATAGCAAAAAATGATCAGATGTATTATAAGAAATTAGATATACAGTATACTTATAGATACAATATACAATTTTATATTTCTTGCATGTATATACAATAGAGAGTATATTTGTTCATTTGAAAAACTTTCAAGTTTTTTTAACATATGAAATAGCTATACTGGTTGCTCATTAGTTGTTCAGCTTAACTGATCTATACTTCATGCTGTCATCTAGAAGTTAGTTTGGCAACTTTCAGATCATACATAGTTGACCATGTTTAAGGAAACATTTTTGAAATGTTATGTCTCAAACTCTCCTTCCTCTTCGATCAACTTGGTGGTTCACCTTTAAACAGACTGTCAGAAAACATTACATTTTCCAAGGAAATGGTCCCTCTTCCCAGGATTAGGCCAGCACAATTTTCACAGAAGCAGTTACATTTCTTTAGTGCCATTTATGGCTAGCGAAAGAGAAGAGAGAATACATATTTCCTTTTCACCAGTTCATTTGGTTTGGGTTTTTGTTTTTTTAAATAAATTCCTACCATCTTGGCCATTAGAATACTGCACTTTACATTTTAAAGAAAGGGAAGTGGCTGAAAGGCCAGCCACAGAATTACACAGTGGCAAAACCAGGAGAAAAGCTCTACAGTTCAGGAGCTCCTTGTAAACTCCTTGGGCGACTGGACCGTTTTCCATCACTACCAACCTTTCCTGAGCCCCAACTTGCTGAGAGAAGGCGGAATTGCTGACTGTACTATATTGCCATATTCACTAAGAATAGGGTGTTCAGGGCAACTATGAACCACTTTACCTCTCTGGATGAGGGAAGGAAGGGAAGGATTCTGTTCTTAAACATCGTCATTAGTTAACATTTGTTGAATAGCAACTATGTGCTAGGTACTGTGCTGAGTATCTCATGAATTATCTAATTTAGTCCTCATGGTTTGAAACCAGGAGGCACTATTATTACTCATAGCTTGCTTTGTTTAGTTTTTTTACAGACAGCCATCTAGCTCTGTTACCCAGGCTGGGGTGCAGTGACGCAATCATAGCTCACTGCAGGCTCGAACTCTTGGGCTCAAGTGATCCTCCCACCTCAGCATCCCAAGTAGTTAAGAGTACAGGTAATTTTTAAATATTTTGTAGAAACAGGGTCTCACTATGTTGCCCAGGCTGGTCTCAAACTCCTGGCCCCAAGCCATCCTCCCACCTCGGCCTCCCAAAGCCCTGGTACTACAGGTGTGAGGCATGGCACCTGGCCTTTGATTTATATTTTAAAAGAAGAAAGTGAAGCTCAGATGTTGGGTAAATTGTCCAAGGCTACAGACCTCTAAATGGTGAAGGCAGCAACTGAACCCAGCCATTCTGACTTCCCAGGCTCGCCGTCATCAGCGCGCCTCGCTGCCTCTACCTGGGACATTCCAAGTCCCTGACTGTCACACCAGAGCTGCAAACATCTTCCTTGAAGGCAATACATTTTAAGTACATTCAGGACAACGCCGAAGTCCTATTTTGTAAACTTGAGCTCAAATGTTGTATAAAAGTTGTGAATACAACCACATCCTTGGATCCCTCAAAGAAATTCTGAGGTTTTAACTTATCAGTCAGTAAGGTGGGCCATTATATCCAAAGCATGCTTCACTTAATTTTAAACGCACATTCAGCACAGTGGCAAAGTCACATACAGCTTAAACAAGGTGGAAACTGTAGCTCCTTGCAAAAGAAAAGGCAAGCAGTGCTCCGTGCTGTGTAGAATTCCTGACGCCGGGCCCACCTGCCTGATGAAACACTGCAAAAAGCAAAGGACGACTATTTCCACCTCTCTTTGGAATTGTCTTATAATTCTAAAGGTTTGGGGAGGAAACCTTAGTTCTCTTCATATACATTAAATTTTAAACACGAGTTGCTTCAGTTATGGCACTGGCATTAACACAAGCCAGAGATAGGTGGAAAGTCCACCAAGCCCTAAAGCCTAACATAATCAAACCTGAACCCCGGGGTACAGCACACACCCAGCAGTCCATAAAGCGCTCTTCAGTAACTGACTTTGCCAAAAATAAAAAAATAACCTGCAAGGAATAAACAGTCCTCTTTGGCACAGGGCAGACTCTTGGATCTGTTAACCTCTCTAAGCTTCAGTTTCCTCATCTGTGAAACAGAAATCACCTCCTGGAAAGAGGTGGAAACGTTTAAAGAGAAAATGAAGAGCCTTCCACATTGTGTAGGGGAGAGTCCCTCATCCAACAGCACTTCATAAAAACCAGTGCCTGCCCTTTCCTTCCAACAGAAGAAGGGGGTGGAGGCCGATAAGACAAGACACGAAAACGTGAATTCCATCGACTGACTGCGAGGGGCCAGGGTTCACACTAAGCAGACTAAGAGATACGTCCTGGGTTTCTCTTCTACACCACCTCCTCCTCTCCTGTTCAGATGCTGAGAAACATCTGGCGCAGCAGAGATGCTGCCTCTGACATTTCTATGACAAAACGTGTGCCTGTGCTAGGGTTTGCTCGGGCACAAGTTATCACAACCTCGGGATGGGACTGGGAATGGCAGACAGGAGCTCCTTTAATTTCCCCAGCTGGCCTCTCCCCTTGTGAGGAACTTCTCATTGCAATAAACTGTCAGACTCCACAAGATCTCTCAAGCCAACGCCTGAAGCGCTTAACCCCGCACCTGACCCAGATTGCGGCCTGGACTGCAGCCTCCCCGCCGCTCACTCACTGTAATGCAATTACCGCCTTCTGGAGCTCCACTCAGGGTGCAGGGGACGGATGCTAAACCACTCCCTTCGGGGAGCCCGCACGCGCGCAGAAACGTGGGCAGGCGGAGTGGCCTGGCGCACCACGCGTCGGGTTCAAACCCGCGCGGGCCCTGCGGAGGCGCCGGCCTGGGACCCCGGGCTGGGGCGTGGGGGCCACCGCAGCCCCGGCCACTTGCGGCTGGTGTCGGGAAAGGAACCGGGCGATGTCGCAGTTCTGATCACTGGCGCGCCACTCCCCGGGCCACCCGCCTCCCCGCCCTGCTCTCCGCGTAACGGGCAGCCGCGCTAACTTCCCGAAACTCCGCGGAGAGAAACCCTGTCCCGGCCCGCTCCTCCCCGCGGCGCGCGCTGGGGACGGAAGTGGGTGGGAGCCGCGGCCCCGCCGAGCCTTTGTTACGGCTCGGGGACCCCGCGGGCCGAGCGCAGCGCCCCGTCGCAGCGGCCCAGGGACCCACCGGCCTCCACCCCCGGGAAGCTCCCCCCGTTCCCGCTTCCGTCCCCGACAGGGCCGCCCGCAGCCAGAGCGAGACTGACCCGCGCCTGCGGCCCCAGAGCGGAACGCAGCGGCGCGTACTGGCGTCTGCCGGCGCTGGCTGCGCGCGCCCCTCGGCCACCGGGCGGAGGGACTTTCCTCACCTTCCCGGCTCTTCCACACCTACCGGTGGCAGGATCGCCGCTTCCCGCCGACAGTGGCTCGGCGGCCCAGACTTCTCAGCAGTGCCGCGGCCACGCCCCGCCTCGTTCCCACCGCGAGGGGAGCGGGTCCCCGTTCGGGATGATTCACTTCGCTCCTTACCTGGAGGCTCGCGCGTCCCCTCCCCTTGCGACCCGCGCGGCGGCCGGGAGCTGGCGCCCTCTGCTGGGCCACCAGGCGGGAGCACCCTCGGACGGGGTGGAGAGGGTGGGGACACGGAAGGGGGCCGAGCGCAGGCACCCCACCTCTCCCAACACGGGCACCCCTTCCCAAAACAGGGACCAGTGAGCGGGGACCATGCTGGGCCGACTCCCGAGGGAGGCACGAGAGCTGTCCCCACGCCCCAGGACACGAACACGCGCCCGAAGCCGACCCCCTCCACGGCCAGCGGGTCCAGCCCCGTCCTCGGAGGTGGCCCAAGGAAACCGCGATGAATCGGCATAAGCACGTCCTGTCTTAAAACACCAGAAAGGCAGATTTTACTTTGTTTGGAAACTAAGTTTGTGTCCTGTGTCTCAGTAGCTCTCAGGGTAGTGGCAGTCACGCCCCCGGGGTCCCAGGGCTGGGAAGAGGCTTGGGTGAGCCCCAGCTGCAGCCCCGGGGATGCGGGGCTTTAGGATCCCAGTGGGGCTGGAGGCCAGGGCCGCCCTGTCGCTCTCCCGGCCGGGGGTGTGGCTGTCCAACTCTCTCTGTCCACTCGCTCCAAGTGAACTCTTCCAGCAAGTTGGCCGCTCAGGCTGTCCCCTGAGGACCTGAGCGAAACTCTGGAGGAGGACCAGGAAGAGGGGAGAGAGGACATTTCCGAGACCTTCACGGGGGTGCGCCCACACTAGCGCGTCCACACTTGCGTCCCCACTTTTTCCCCCCGACTCACCTTCTCCGCGCGCTCCTGCCGAGCCCCGACCGGGCTCGCACACCTGCCGGGCCCGGGCCGGGGGCGCACCCTTGCGCGGGACCTCGGTGGTGCGGCACCGTCCCCTGCCCAAGCTCGCTCTCAAGGAGGTGGGGGCCCCACGAGAGTCGGCCCGGGCCACTGTCGCCGTCGCCGCCGGAGCAGAGCCAGTGGCGAGCTCGTCAGGGCAGACCGGGCGCCTACGTCCCCGAGAGCCGGCGCGCGAGTCCCGGCCAGCGGGCAGGCGCCCGGTATTAATTGTAGGGCCCCCGGGTGTTGGCCGCCGGGCGCTCTGAGTGGCTCGGACCGCGCGCCAGGCCGGCAGGGCCGGCGCCACCCACCCCCTCGGCGCGCGCCCGGCCCAGGGACGCGCCCACGCGCACGCGCCCGGCGGCTCGGGGCTCCCTGTCTCTCACCGGCTCTGCTGCCCGGAGGCAGCTACTTACCCTGGAGCCCTGAGACGCCCCTCTAAGTCTCCAGACCTTCCAAGGATAAATAAAATCTGGCGACCCGTGCCAACGCTGTGGGCCAGTTGCAAAGGCGATCGTCCTTGCTGGCCACGCGCACCTGTGAAAAAGTCACGGCATCCCCCAATCTCCTCCACCGGGACGGAACCCAGCCTCGGTGGTTCTCGCACTTTAGCTACACCAGAGTCCTCCAAAACGTTTGTGAAAACACCATGACTGCCGCGCTTCGTGCCCCTTCCAGTGTCTGATTCTGTAAGACTTCTGTGGGGCCTGAGAATTTGCACTTCAAACAGATTCCCAGGTGATGCTGAGGCAGCTGCGAAGATTGAGAGTTAGGGCTTGTGAAAATACTTGATAAACGGCAGAACAGTAGATAAGTAAATACATTTTAACCTGTTAAGTGTGTTACTTGTCTGTTTCAGTAGGTAGTTGTGTTGTGACTATGTTTCCTCCTGAATATGCACCATCAGACAAAAAAGAAAAGCGAGTGTTCTTGTTTGCTCTAAAAGACCACAGATTGGGTGGCCTAAGCAACAGAAATTGATTTTCTCGCAGTCCTGGAGTCTGGAAGACTGTTCTGGGGATCAAGATGTGGGCAGGGTTGGTTTCTTCTGAGGCCAGTCTCCTAGGCTTGTAAATGGCTTTTTTGGTGTCTTTGCAAGGCCTTCCCTCTGTGTCTGAGTCTTAAACTTTTCTCCTAAAGACGGTATATAACTTCATTGTAACTTAATCACCCCTTTAAAGACCCTGTCTCCAATTACATAACTTTATTTTATTGATTTATCTATTTATTTTGAGACGGAGTTTTGTTCTGTCACCAGCCTGGAGTGCAGTGGCCCAATCTTGGCTCACTGCAACCTCCGACTCCCTGCCTCAGCCTCCCGACTAGCTGGGATTACAGGCAGGCACCACCATGCCCAGCTAATTTTTGTAGTTTTAGTAGAGACGAGGTTTCACCATGTTGGCCAGGATAGTCTCCATCTCCTGACCTCGTGATCTGCCTGCCTCAGCCTCCCAGAGTGCTGGGATTACAGGCATGAGCCACAGTGCCCGGCCTACATCACATTTTTAAATATTGAGGGTTAGGACGTCAACATATGAATTGGGATGGGGGGGCGGGAAGGGTGCACAATTCAGTCCATAACTGTGAGCTCCATTGCTCCTAAGATGCTAGAATAGAAATTGGACTTCAGCCTACCCTATCCTCTACTCCATCTCATCCTTTCCACGACAAGCTGACCTGTGGACTCACACATGGTCAAGTGCTATGAAGGGAAGCTGGAAGGATTGAAAATGCAGTAAGGAAACAGCCCTCTCAACTCGGTTTATGGTCATAGCAGCAGCAGCGACACTCCAGTGTGGAAAAGAATATAGGGGATCTATCAGGAATTTGAAATCCTTTACCAGCAAACATTTCAGAACTGGCCTCTAAGCCTTTGTTAGCGATTTAATCCAGAGTCACCCTTGCCCCAAACTCCGCTCTCTGCCTGCTCCCCATGTCATTGTCATCCCCCATGGGCTCTGTAATTAGAGACTGAAGTGAATAAATACAAATACGTCTAAGGCGCCTCATTCCTCCTGCCGTCTCCGGGAGCTCTGACACATTTACAGCTGGGGTAGACAGGAAGGATGTGAGGATGAGGGCTTTGGTGCTGACCCCACACTATCTAGAGACATCTGAAAAAAGTCATCTTCCACAAATTGGTCATTGCCCCAAATTAAGTGCACTTACTGATCCTACTTTGTAACTTTTCTTTGTAGATTGGTCCAACCCTTGATTTATTCTTTTTTTTTTTTTTTTTTTTTTTCGAGACAGGATTTCACCATGTTGGCCAGGCTGGTCTTGAACTCCTGGCCTCAAGTGATCCGCCCGCCTTGGCCTCCCAAAGTGCTGGGATTACAGGCATGAGCCACTGTGCCCAACTGCACCCTTGACTTCTTAACACCAAGCCAGGCCCCTCTCCAAGCTGCAGATCCAGTGGCTGCTGGATTACCATAGACACTCCAAGCACATTAATGTGCAGCCATAATTGAACTCTTCCCCAAACTTTGTTTTCTCTGCATTACCCATCTGAGTGGATGGCACCAGCTCCACCACAGTCGTGCCTGCTAGAAACCCTGGCATCATCTGAGACAAGACCCTCTGCCTCACCCTTTACACCTCACCAGCTTCAATCCATTTGCTACGACATCCCTGATGCCTCCCAGAGGCTTCCTTATTCCCCACTCCTGCCACTATTGCCTCAGTCCAGGCCCTTCTACTATTTCCCCTCTGGCTTTTGATGCCAGCCTCCTGACCCCTGCTCCAGCCTGGCTTCTCAGCCAGCATCCCCCACACCGTATCTTCAGTGATCTTTCAAAACCAGAAACCTGATGACCCTGTGGGCCTTCTTAAACCCTCTCAATGGATTCCCTGGATGTTCCAGGAGAAATACGCAAACTCCTTGGCCCATCTCTGGCTATGACTTCATCTGCACCCTTCATACCAACCATAGGGACCACTTGTGCCAATGCCCTGCATATTCAAGAGGTTCCATGCTCTCTGAACACACTTACTTGGTCTAGAGAGAAGGTGTCACCTCCTTTCCAGCCTCCTCCAGGAGTCACCAACTTCAGGAAGCCTGCTTGCTTCTTTCTGAACTAAGGACCCCCTTTCTGCTCCCACAGCACCCAATTAAGTTGCAGTCATAGCCCTTCAAACGTTGGACTGTAATCACCGGGTCAGTTTTCTGTGTCCTTCATTAACCTGTGAGCTGCCGGAGGACAAAGGCCTTATCCATTTTTGCAAGTTTGAAGTCTAGGTTAAACTTGATGCTCCAAAACAATTATATGTATGTGTGTGTTTGCTTTAATGAATGAATGAATTCTTAGAAAGTCAGAGGATTTGTTCAAGCATAGCATTTGTTGCAAATACCTTATTTGGGATAATCTTCGCTTTCTTGGTAATACTTTGTGAACATTCTCCCTAAGTCACCTCCTGGTGAAAATAAAGTTTCATCTTTTAGAATCCCTAATTAGCTTCTGTGCCTTCTAAATATTCTGGGTTCCTTACACAGAGCTTTTCAAACTGTGGGTCCTGGAATCAATTTTGTGGATAAAGACCAGCTTTATTATTATTACTTTTTGATAAAACAGAATTAGAAGTAAAAACACTAAAGTACATCCTACATAGTAAGAAAAAGTATTGAACCCAGATATGATGGCTCACACCTGTAGCCTTAGCTACTGAGGCCAAGGCGGGAGGCCAGGAGTTAGAGACTAGCCTGGGCAACATAGCAAGACCCTGTCTCAAAAAAAAGTATTGTTTTCATGAAATCTTTTGTTTCAGTTCACTGTATTTATGAGTTGTATGTATTTATGTGTGTGCAGGGTTGTTGTGTTGTCAAATGTATTGCTCCCTGTGGGTCACAGTTAAAAAGCTGAAGTGACAACTGCCTGAGGCGGTGCTGGAGCTGTGCTCACCGGAGAGCCCAGATTTAGGGAGCTCTTGGAGAGGGGTACAGTTAAGCAAAGCATGGAGGGAGAAACACAGTGCTCCCTCTGCAAACAGTAGGTGCTCTGTAAAGGCTTGTATGGCCTGGAGGTGGGTAAAAATGTGCAAGTTGGGTGTGGGAAGTCCCCTTGGCTGGAGTCTGTTGGGGAGTAGGTAGAAATGATACTAGTGACACAGAGAAGGGAAGAGAGACTGGTTTGCTGCTAGATGCAGCCGTTGTTCCCCAAGGTCCCTAGACAAGAGCAAGAGGTACAGGGACATGGGATTTCCTAATCCAGTTTTCAGCACGAATCTTCCAAGATTAAAAATCTGTTATAAAGCTAACCTTCACTGAAATAAAAGTACTGCTTTCTTTGTGTTAGAGTCGGAGATCTAAGAAGCCCAGAGAGGCTTGCAGCACTCAAAACAATGTGTTCTGTTAATGGGCAGAGCTTTCTAATCTCTGATAGTCCTCTAGTCTGGAAGGCCTATTGAGAGGGGCAGAGATGAGATAGGGTTATATAACAAAGAAAAATAACAAACAGTCCTTAGAAAACTATAACCTTGATAGTTATGCCAAGTATTTCCATCCATATTAAAAGCCTTTAACCGAGGAACCTAGATCCAGCCCACAAATATTTAGAAGGGAAGATTCTCACTCCCTAAAGTTTAGAATCTGTAAAAGAAGGTTGCCATGTAAATAAAGAATACATATTATTGCTCCTCATTTGTTGTTGCTTTAGTTATTCTGATCTGGGCAGATTAGAAAAACTGAAACTTGGGCCAGGGGTATAAGGATTTTTTAAAGATTTTTTTTGTAAAGGGAGACAAATAGGGTGGGCCAGAGACAGCCAAAATTATAATAAAAAAATTCTGAAGGACAACTTCTCTATTCTCGTACTTCTAAATAGAAATACACTTAGCCATGAATATTATTATGGAATTATATTTTGAATTTGGAAGATGGACAAAATCTGAAAGAAATTAGACTGTGACAAGCATGAATTTTAACAAAACTTTAAAATGGGTTCCAGATTATTCTACTTCTTTAGTTTTTGGGGCAGGAAATAAACAGGATGGGTTGGCAAAAAAAAAAAAAGTGGTTTTGAAAAATTTCAGAGGCTGAAATATTCTTATTCTTTGGTATTATTTATAATACTAGCCATGCTTCAGCCATTGAAACTAAACTAGATGGGTGTCAGTTGAATTTTTTTTTCTAAATACAGAGAAGACTTTTTAACTATTACTACACTTTAAATATAGCTTGTCCACACCAAAACTCCTTCTGAAATTTGATTTCCAAAGTGGCGGTGTTGAGAAGTAGAGCCTAGTGGGAGATGTCTGGGTGATGGGGGCAGATCCCTCATGAATAATACGCTCCCATGGGTTTGAGTTCTCACTCTCACTGGAATGCATTCATTCCCAAGAGACCAGGTTGTTAAAAAAGAGTCCAGCTTCCTTGGTTTCTCTCTCTTGCTTCTTCTCTCACCATGTCATCTTTTTGCACACATCCACTCCCCTTCTTCTTTCTGCCAGGTGTGGAAGCAGCCCAAAACCCTCACCAGATGCAGCTGCATAATCTTGGACTTTACAGTCATCAAAATCATGGGCCAAGTAAACCTCTTTTCTTTATAAATTAGCCAGTCTAAGGTATTCTGTTAAACTAATACAGAATGGACTAAACAGCTGTATTTCTTTTTTTGTTCCTTTTTTTTTTTTTTTTTGAGACAGAGGTTTGCTTTTGTTGCCCAGGCTGGAGTGCAATGGCATGATCTTGGCTCGCTGCAACATCTGCCTCCCGGGTTCAAGTGATTCTCCTGCTTCAGCCTCCCAAGTAACTGGAATTACAGGTGTCTGCCATCTTGCCCAGCTAATTTTTGTATTTTTAGTAGGGGTGGGATTTCACCATGTTGGCCAGGCTGGTGTTAAACTCCTGACCTCAGGTGATCCACCCACCTTGGCTTCCCAAAGTGCTGGCATTACAGGCGTGAGCCACTGTGCCTGGCCTGATTTCTAATTTTATAATTAATAAACCCTTCTTTAATAACTTAAAAATTCACAAGGGTTTGGGTATTAAGAGAAATACATAAACAAAGGTTTTAATTAAAATTAACAATATAGGTGGGGCAGAACTAATTTAGCAGGAGTTGCTCCTCCTTTTCAAAGCAGCTGTCATAGCTAGAAGTCATGTAGTTATTTCTTTATGCTGCTGCCTCATCAGGCACTACCAACTATCTTTTGGCTATTAAAATTAATAGCAAGCCTTCATCCTCTGAAGGAAATGACTGAATGTGGATCAGAGTCAGCTGCATTTGGGAACGATGCCATCTTTGGCCAAAGGGGTTGTAAAAAGTGTACCACAAGTCACAGAAGGATCTTTCAGTCCCTCATGGTAAGAGATGACCAAAAGTCCATGAAAAAGGATTTGTCAGCTGAACCCAACAATATGTAGGACTCATCAGGATGTGACATCTCCCTGCACCAGTACTTTGCTTTTCTTTTAGAGATAGGGTCTTGCTCTGTCACCCAGGCTGGAGTGCGGTGATGCAATCATAGCTCACTGCAGCCTCCAACTCCTGGGGTTAAGCAATCCTCCCACCTCAGCCTCCCAAGTAGCTGGGACCGCAGGCATACACCACCATGCTCAGCTAATTTCTTTAATTTTTGGAGTGACAGGATCTCACTATATTTCCCAGGCTGGTCTTGAATTCTGGCTTCAAGCAATTCTTCCACCTTGGTCTCCCAAAGTGCTGGGATTACAGGCTTGCGCCATCATGCCCAGCCCACTTGGCTTTTGCCTCCTCTCTGCCTCACCTGCCATTCCCTCCTTCCAGCCTCCTGTTGGCTGTCGTTTCTTTTCTAGTTTAGCACCATAGTTTATCTGCTTCTCCATCCTCCGAGGGTTGCGGAACCAGCCAGCTTGGGTTCAAAGCTGTGTCACTTTGGGCCAGTTATTTAATCTATAATATCTATTGATCAGCTACAAACTGGGGATTATAATAGTACCCCGTTCTAACAACAGTTGTGAAGAACTTCCGATAATATCTTAAACACAGCCAGTGGTTGATAAATACTGACCTTTCTTAGTTATTGTAAATTAAAATTCCAGCCACTGTTCCATCATGGAGTCACCTATTTGAATGAAAGTCACTTGAAGCTTTTTCGTTGTTGTCAGCAGTGTGTGGATGCTGGGACAGGACTTTCATGCATCGTCACATGCATTTCACTTGTTTGTTGCAGCAAACTCTTACCGAGATCTTTAGGCCTGTACAAGATGCTAAATAGAAAGTTATAGACCAGCATCTTTGGATTTGAGATAACAAAGGAAACAGACATCATCACCACCAGATGAAGTCTGAGGAAGTATGCATTATACTCATATATTGCCCTTCCCAATAGACTGTCAGTTCCTCAACAGCCAACCTCCAGTGTTCTGATTAGGAAAGAATTATTCACCCTTTGCCCTTGGTTTCCTTCCTTCCTTCCTTCCTCCCTCCCTCCCTCCCTCCCTCCCTCCCTCCCTCCCTCCTTCCCTCCCTCCCTCCCTCCTTCCCTCCCTCCCTCCCTCCCTCCTTCCCCCTCCGTCCCTCCCTCCCTCCTTTCTTTCTTTCTTTCTTTCTTTCTTTCTTTCTTTCTTTCTTTCTTTCTTTCTTTCTTTCTTTCTTTCTTTCTTTCTTTCTTTCTTTTGAGATGGAGTCAGGCTGGATTGCAATGGTATGATCTTGGCTCACTGCAAACCTCCACCTCCTGGGTTCAAGCGATTCTCCTGCCTCAGCCTCCCTAGTAGGTGGGATTACAGCTAATGTCCAGCTAATGTATGTATTTTCAGTAGAGATGGGGTTTCACCATGTTGGTCAGGCTGGTCTAGAACTCCTGAGCTCAGGTGAACTGCCTGCCTCAGCCTCCCAAAGTGCTGGTATTACAGGCATGACCCACTGTGCCCAGCCCCTGGGTTTGCTTTCTAAGTAGTGTCCAAAATCCCCAGAGTTTCTTAGCTAATATTCTGCCCCCACCATCAGCAGAATGCCTCGGGAGTGCTCCTCAAATGTGACCTTCACGATCTTGTGCCAAGAGTTCAAACAGAGACATGTCTGGGGACACCTGCAAGGAGCTCTGTTGTGACAGCTGAGTAGAAGTGAGCCGGTGAAGAAAGGTGGAAAGGTAGAAAGAAAACTCCTGGCTGGGCACGGTGGCTCACACCTGTAATCCGAGCACTTTGGGAGGCCCAGGCAGGCGGATCACCTGAGGTCAGGAGCTCAAGGCCAGCCTGGCCAATAAATACAAAAATTAGCCAGGTGTGGTGGCGTGCACGTGTAGTCCCAGCTACGCAGGAGGCTGAGGCAGGAGGATCGCTTGAACCCGCGAGGCGGAGGTTGCAGTGAGCCGAGATCATGCCGCTGCATTCCAATCTGGGTGACAGAGTGAGACTCTGCCTCAAAAAAAAAAAAAAAAAAAAAAAAAAAAAAGAAAGAAAGAAAGAAAGAAAACACCAGGAAGAGGTTCTCCCAGCATGTCAAGGGTCTTGTTCTATTCATTATTTGCTTCACATAGCAGATTTTCACTTTTATGCCAGCACTCAGCCACCTGAGTGACCTTGAAGGTACCACCCCAACCTGCTGCAGCATTGGTCCAGTGGGTTTATCCCTGTTTTCACAGGACAGATGAGAACCAGCTTTATCCCTTTCTAGTGACCCCTCAAATAGCACAACTCCCCCTCCTTGGCGCTCACTACACACAGTGGTGAACATATTACTACCCGACAACAATCCATGCTGTTTTGAAAGTTTCCTGACATTCTTTAAAGACCCATGTAAGTGAAAGCCAGATGCAACAAGTGAAGCCCGTTTCCTTCTCTGTTCCTGGGTGAGACAGCAAACCACTGCTTTTTGATCACACCAAGGCTAATAATCTTTCACGGAGCCGAGGATGCCCCTGCTTTTCTTGTGTCCCACAGCTACTGCAGAGAGACGACCGCTCTTATCAGTTCGCCCCTCTTTATTAAAAACAGCCCTTTTATCTTCCTTATAAAAACTTGCCTAACTATAAACCAGGATTTTACTTAATGTGGCAGGATAAAAAAAAAGTCATTCTCCCTTTCAGTAGAAACTAGAATAACACAGGAAATAAAAGGCCAGCAAACAGTCAGAGGTTGGCTGAGTTTTTTCCTGCTGCAGATACTGATCCAAGACATGCCTTCTGACTCTAACCTGATATGCTTTGGAGTGGATGACATAAGCAAAGGCTTAAAGAAAACTAACTCCAGAAAATTAAAGCCAAAGGACTTGCTTAGCCGTGACATAAAGCTCAGCAGAATCCATCCAAGGGAATCCTATAAAAATCAACAGGGCTGGCACGTCACGCTTGGATGCAGTCTATCTGCAATAGCTCAGTTGATACAACCAGATTTGCAGACAAGTTACAGGAATATCTTATGACCTTGACCTAAAAGTTGCACTTAAACCCTACAGGCACATCCTTCAAGAGGGCTCAAAGAGAATCAGCAGGAAATCTGTGCCGAAGATCAAAATCTGGGGGTAATCATAGGTCTTAAGAATAGTGCTTTCCTCCAGACAGTGTAATCGATCTTTCCTAAGAGATTAAGACTACAGCTGCTGAGCCGGCCAGCAAAATGCCCGTGTTGCCAGGGCTGCAGGCTCAGTTTTCCAGGGTGGTGGGTAGGTTTGGCAGTGAATCTTAGACATCATGTGCACTTTCTGATCATTGCTACTGCTGTGTTCTTGCCACTCCCTGGTACTTGTTGTCCCCAACTCAGCCCCTCCTCCACTCCAGTCTGCTCTTCTTCCTAAAGTTAACAGCAAGACAGTAGGATCAGTTAGGTTTCTTAGAGCTAATGGGAAGTACAGGACCTTTTAGGATAGTCTTAGTCCCGTGATGCTTGGTCTGTTTACCTGTGGGTTCTTTTTGTGAACTTCACCCCCAGGCTGGTGGCAGCTAGTCCTAGGCCTCCTGTCTGTGCTTGAGAATGTCCACAAGAAGAAAGAAAAAGTCACCTCTGGAAGTCTCTTTTTTTTTTTAAACATAGTCTCACTCTGTTGCCCAGCCTGGAGTGCAGTGGTGCAATCTCAGCTCACTGCAACCTCCGCCTCCCAGGTTCAAGCAACTCTCCTGCCTTGACCTCCCAAGTAGTTAGGATTACAGGCTCCTGCCACCACGTCCAGCTTTTTTTTTTTTTTTTTTTTTTTTTTGTATTTTTAGTAGATGTGGTGGTTTCACCATGTTGGCCAGGCTGGTCTTGAAGTGATCTGCCTGCCTCAGCCTCCCAAAGTGTTGGGATTACAAGTGTGAGCCACTGTGCCCAGTCTGGAAGTTTTGTTTAAGGCAGACAGAAAAACAGCTTCCCCCTAAGCCCTCAGGAACTTAGAGCTTGTGTGTGTGTGTGTGTGTGTGTGTGTGTGTGTGTGTGTGTGCCATTAGCTTAATTACATGTGTCACTCCCTATACGAATCACTAGAAAGGGAGAGGGCAGTACCTCTCCGCCAGTCAGCCCCACCCTGGAGTTGAGGACGTTGATGGTGTTGTATTGAGGCCCATGAGGGGGTGGTGGTGGTGGGGAGTGGGGGGGGAGTGGTAAGGGGGTGGAGGGGGAGGCATGAGCAAAATTGGGGTTCTGTTACCAAAGAAAAAGAAGATAGAAAGTTGGCAAAGGAGGCAGTTGTGGTGTCCTCTTGATATGTCCACAGGACATATCATTCATACATATATATATATATATATATATTTTTTTTTTTTTGAGAGAGAGAAAGAGACTCACTCCGTCACCCAGGCTGGAGTGCAATGACATGATCATGGCTCACTGCAGGTTTGACCTGTGGGGCTCAAGCCAGCCTCCCACCTTAGCCTCCTGAGTATCTTGAACTACAGGGCACGTGCAACCACACCCAGCAAATTTTTGTATTTTTTGTAGAGATGGAGTTTCACCATTTTGCCCCGGCTGGTCTTAAACTCCTGAGCTCAAGCAATCCTCTTGCATCAGCCTCCCAAAATGCTGGGATTATAGGTGTGAGCCTCTATTATAATTTTTAATGATAATCACAAGAGCTATGGCTATCTTCATACTGTTCCCCACATTTTCTGTCTCTCTGGGCACGTGGTGGCATTGTACCTCTTGGCTCCCTTGTGAGCCCTGTCATTGGATCTGGCTAGTGGGCTGGGAACAGAAGCAATGTATGTGACTTCTGAGCCAGAGCATTTAATAACCTGTGCTAGTTTCTTCAGAGAAAGTTTCTTTCCCCTATTACAGGGGCCAGCAATTCTCCCTGTCATCCTAGGCCCTGGAAGGGAGACAATGAAGAGTAATGAGCAAGTAGTTAGGTAAAGAAACAATACACTTTGATGTTTTGATAATTTGTTACTGTAGTGAAAGCCTAGTATCTTTTGACTGATACAATAGCTAACATCTGTTGAGTGTTTGCTGTGCTCCAGGCATGTGGTCACACACTGTCACTACTCCCTATAGATATGAGAAACCAAAAGTCATAGAGGCTCCTCTCATCTACCCACAGCCACAAAATGACTTTATTCCTGGTAATTTGTACCAATTAGTTTGCCTAAGGATATATCTAAGTGCAGATTGCCCAATGACACAACAGATAAATGTCCTAAGGATTTTGGAGCAGCAACCAAGTGAGTTTTGGGGCGTGTGTCTGTGTGGGTGTGTATGTAGGGGATATCAGAAATAATACAGGAACATTCAAGTGTACACATGCAGTGTGACTTCAGTAAGAGGAGAAAGGGAAAAGTATGCTTTGGGAATGAAATTCCCCATGGTTCTCGTATGTTTCTGCACATCCTGTGATCAGCACACCAACTGTCTTTTGTGTCAAACTATCTTTTCCAAGATGTTTATATAGCAGGTAGCCTTGGAGGATAGAGATAGTGTGTCTTCCAGAGCAAAGAGCAGGTATGCCCACCACTTTAGAAAATGTACATAGTACCTGTCTCTGAAGCAAAGGCAGGCATACTAGCTGTCCAGTGTAATAAAGATAGTGTCTGTCTTCAGAGCAAAGCAGGCATACTCAGTGCCCATTATAAAATATTTGGGTCCCTTATTAAGCCATGGTAACTCTCCTGTAATGCAATCTGCTGTGTGTGTGGCTGTCACTGCCCTGTAGGAATTGATGCTTGTGGTGCAAAAGTTCTGATACTCTCACTACTGCCATTACTGTGAGTAATAAACTGTGCTTTGACTCTGACCCAGGAGTTTTGCGTCTCCTGCCAGCTACATGAAACTGTGGCAGGCTACCTTGTTAGCTTGCAAGAAGGGTAAAATCTCAGACCCTTCATAATTTGTAACACATGTGGTTGTTTATGGAGAGGTCACATTCCAAATACAGTTGAGAGAGAGGAGGTTGAGAACTTGTGCTTGTCAGGACTTTTCCCAGAGAAAAGCATCTTTTTTCCAAGTCATCTATTCCTTATACTTCTTTCTTAACTCTGGCACACTCAGATGATTGAAAACCTGAAGATCAGGCATGGCCTTTGTCCTGGGTTGCAGACATGCTCGGCCACTCTCACCCGGGAGGAGAATTTTTCTTTGGAATGTTCATATCCACCTGAGAATCCTAGTGACCAGTTTGAGAGCATAAATCAGAATGCTACCCAGGGGCATGATTTTCAAACTGCTTCAGTGAAGGTCTTATGTCCTTGTGGTCCCTTCTTCTTGTCTTCAAATATCAGAAAATCTTGGCTCTCAAAGTTTCCAAATTGAAAATGAAATCTGCTCAGTGAGAATCTTATTCTAATGGAGTGTGGAATTGATCCTAGGGGTTTAGGATAAGCTTCAACATCTAACTTCTAAATATTTCACCTGCCAGGTTCTGAATGAAGAAAACATTGCAGACAATCAGAGATCGGAGAACAAGGGTGTTTGCAGAGCTCTTTGCAAGGAGTTACACATTTTCCCACATAGTCCGGTATCAAATGTTTAAATCATTTTGTATAAAACACTGTGGAAGTATAAGAAGTCATTCATGAGATATGGATGCAATTTTTTTCCCTTTTGCAAGAAACAAAGGTAAATTAAAACAACCTTCATGGAATTGAGACCATCCAGGAAATAATCATTAGACCAGTCCAGGTCACTGAATGAGACATCAATGAATTTTTAAAAATGAGTCTTCACCATGATCAGCTGCCTGTCAACCATATATTATCTGAATTGAACAGATGCGTGGGGGAAAACCTTCTCTTGGAGAAAAAATGAATTGTCAGTATGGCATGATTCTGCGAAGATCTCAGCCCATCCACTTTTAAGTGTTGCTTATCTATTCATTAATTCAATTTGAAAAATGTATTGGATTCTTATTAATGTGCTAATCTAAAACAGAGGTAATCCCTCCCCTTAAAAGTGAAGTGTTTAATTTCAAAATATCTTAAGTGGTATGAAGAAAAAGTAAATAATGCTGTGAAAGCTTATAATAGAGGCCCTAAACGCTTCTAGGAGGCGCGGGGAAGGAATTCCTGAAAATTCGGCACTGGAGCTGATATCTCAAAACTGTGAAGGGATTCACTGCACAAAGAAGTTGGGGGTAGAACAAGAGTGATGGGGGAAGTTAGATTATTTCAGGCTACAAGAACAGCATGTTCAAAGGCCATGTGGCAAATTGCTTTCCGGACAATAAAAAGGGACAAGTCCAAAATTTAGGATGGATTGAGGAACAAAATATATAATGATAGGAATAGATTACAAATCACAGACTAAAATAAATATCCATGAGCCCACAGTGATATTAGACACTTGAATAAATGAATTAATGGAGAAGGAAGGCTATTCATTACAACAGAATTCTAGTGAATAAATGTAGGAGAAATGATGAAAATAGAAAATCACCATTTGGCAAGCACCAGTAATACTTATTTCATGCAAAAATCATCAGTTGATGCTAAAATTAGTAGGCAAAAGTATAATGAGAAACAGAATAATGACATAGATTCAAAATATCTGTCTCACCCCCCAACCCCAGCACACACACAAAAGAGTTACTGGTACGGTGGAGAAATTTGCAGATACCATCCTAACCAAGGGCTCAAAGTTAATTTAACATCACCTGTAATGAGACACATTAATATCCTGTGCCTCCTGATATGATACATGAGAAGAACACAACATTACTTTGGTGATATTCTTGCCCTAGATTGTGTAGCTTGACCTTAAATGTGAGAAAACATCAGACCAACCCAAATCAGACCAACTAGATAAACAGCGATGGTCAAGGTGACAGTAACTGCTTCAGGTTGGAGAAGACTTTAAAGAGACATGACACCCACATGCAATGAGAAGTCATAGACTGGATCCTGAGCCAACTGGAGAAATGCAAATAAGTCTGTGGATTAGTTAATAGTATTGCATATTACTATAAATTTCCTGGTTTTGGTCATTGTATTATGGTTATGTAAGATGTTCACGTTTAGGGAAGCTGGACAAAGGGTATATGAGAAATCTTTGTGCTATTTTTGCAACTGTTTTGTATGTCTAAAGTTATTTCAAAATAAGTTAAAGAGAGAAGGAAGAGAAAGAAAAGGGACAATTACAGAGTATAGAGAGGAAAAGAGGCAGGTCAGGTGGGCAGCTGGTGACCGTGCAGGGATTTATAAGGAATGTTGGAGCCTTGGGTCCTTATCCCAAGAGTAAAGGAAGACACTGAATGGTTATAGATGGAGCAGCAACAGATCAGATTTGCATTTTCCAGAGATAATGCTGGCTGCAGTGGGGGAATGCATTGGAGGTAGGCTGGAATACATGTGGGGAGATCAGTGAGAAGACATTGCAAGAGTACAGGAGAGAGGAAGTTGCAAGCATGGTGTAGGGTGATGAAAGGGAGAATGGATGGGCATGGAGAGATTCTAGACATCTTGTATTTGGGAAGTACAGTTTTTTTCTTCTTCTTTTTCTTTTTCTTTTTTTTTTTTGAGATGGAGTCTCACTCTGTCGCCCAGGCTGGAGTGCAGTGGCGTGATCTCGGCTCACTGCAAGCTCCGCTTCTCGGGTTCATGCCATTCTCCTGCCTCAGCTTCCCGAGTAGCTGGAGTAGCTGGGACTACAGGCACCCACCACCACACCCAGCTAATTTTTTTGTATTTCTTTTAGTAGAGACGGGGTTTCACCGTGTTAGCCGTGATGGTGTCGATCTCCTGACCTCGTGATACAACCGCCTCGGCCTCCCAAAGTGCTGGGATTACAGGAGTGAGCCACAGCACCCGGCGACATTCTGTATTTAGGAAGTACAATTATTGAGTGATGTGGGCATGGAGAATGGTGGGGCATGGGTGCCAAGGATGACTGTACATTTCTGGCTTTCCCGACTAGAGAAACAGAAGCTATTCACCGAGACAGAACCAGCACTGGGAAAGGGTGAGGTGTTTCAAATTCAGCCTTGGATACTTTGAGTTTGAGGTCCCTATGATGGATTCAAATAGCAGTGGCAGAAAAGGCAGGTGGATTTTAGGAGAATGAAGCTCAGAGGGAAAGCTCAAAGTAGAAATGAAAATCGATTATTAAAGTAAATTGCCTCCAGAGAGAGGGGGAAAGAAAGACACGTAAACTAAATAGTTATGATTTATCCTGGAAAATACAAAATTTGAGTTACAAATAAAGTTCTGTGTCAGCAGAGAGGAGGAGTAGCTATGAATGTAGACAGCTGAGAATGGATTTCACAAAGGAAGTGCTGTTTGAGATGAGCTTAGAAGGACGGGGAGAAGTTTGTTAGTGTCCATCTGAAGAAGGAAACTAAAGCAAAATTAATACAGAGAGTTTATTTGGGCCAAGGTTGAGGACTGCAACCCTGAAAATACTGGGAAGTGCTCCAGAAAACAAAAGAGAGGCTTAATTTTTTAAAATCTTGCAAATGCAAATTTATTTTAACAATCAAAAATCAATCAGTGTAATACATATGAATAGGATAAGGACAAAATGATGATTATTTCAATTGACATGCAAAAGCATTTGACAAAATTGAACATTCATTCATGATAAATCTTCCAGAAATCTAGAAATAGAAACAACTTCCTCAGTGTCCTAAAGGGCATCTATGAAAATTTCAAACATCCACTGAGGTATAATAATAGAGAACATATTGATATTTCCAACTTCATGGTATTAAAAATTAGCAACAATAGGATAACTGATAAGGATAATCTATTCACCTAAAAAACATTAAACACTTTTCTAAAAATGAAGAGGCTTAATTTTTTTTTTTTAAAAGGACAAATCAGGGGACAAGGTGATTACAAAAGTTGTGAGGAATTCTCATTGGTTTAAGAAACAATATTGATAAGTGATAGGCTATACATTGTTTCACTATAAGGTATGAGCTATGGTGTCCAGCATATGGCATTGTTAGGGTAATTTATAGCTAATTGGTGGCAAAACTTAGTCTACAGTCCATACAGCAGGTGGTTTTGAACTTAGCTTAAGGTGGGGAGTAAGATGTTGCTGTTGTCTCAAAAAAACAAAAAACAAAAAACAAAAAAAAACTTTTTGTAGAGACAGGATCTTGCTATGTTGTTCATGTTGGTCTCAAACTCCTGGCCTCAAGCAGTCTTTCCACCTGGGCCTTCCAAAGTGCTGGGATTACAGGCATGAGCCACTATCAAGGTAGCCACTAACAAGGTAGCCAGTTATCTTGTTTTAATGCCTGTCAGGTCCTAATTATTAAAGGGGGTTCTCATTCCTCAAATAAAAAAGTTTCTTTTCTTTCTCATTAGGCTAATGTGGAGGAATCTTCAGACAATCTTCATGAATATTCCTCGATCTCATTAATTGGTAGGCAGGTCCAGCCTCACAAGTCCAGCTAACAGGTGGTAGCTCTTAGCCAACTACGTAAGCTCTGGGTCATCCAAGGTTGGCGTCAATGCCACCATGCGTGGGAAGGAGGCAGTGTGTTTTCAGTTCTCCAACTGCTCTTTCTGTGCTTGGTTCCCTATTGGGAATATTTCCAACCTTATCAGGGATGCAGGAATGCTCTAGAGTTTACCTTCATCTTCCTCTTCTTACTTACCCTCTTACCAAAAGTCCCCAAACCATATTCACAGAGCACTGTAAGCTGTTTCTAAGTTGATGGCTTTCTCAAAAATTGCTTGTTGTTTCATGAGTTAACTATTTCATAATGACTTACTTAGAGCACCACCTCTGGAGCATTTCTATTTAAATGAGGAAATGAAGTTTCCCACCAGAGCCAGTTGCAAATTGTAGAACGATAGCTTTGGGGCAGGAATTACAGGTTCAGACTGACTTTTCTTCAAGGCTCCATACTAAGTACTCATCTTCCAAATGAGCTCATGTCATTCAGAACTGTTTTCCACCCTCATATGCTGAGAAATACACTATTCTCCCATCAATAAGTTGGCTCTAGATCACAGTGGTCATCAGAAAGAATGAGGAGGGAGGATAAATGCCTGAGGATTGAGTATCAGAATCTCTGGAGAGTCAAGAAATCACACAGGGGGTTCTGAGAAGCTTAGGGGTCAGACTTCTTTCTTTTTTTCTTTTCTTTCTTTCTTCTTTCTTTCTTTCCTCACTCTCCAGCTTCGGCAACGACTATTGCAAGACCCTTCATTCCTCTTCCAAAGAGCTAGACTAACTGACTTTGGGTCTCTTAACTCAACTACATTACCAGGTAGGGCCTTCTCTGATTTTAGCTAAGATCTCTCTGAGGGCTCCCTCTTAGAGGAAGCCATTAATTAGGTAGCATTTCCAAAAGTAGGTAGCACCTACTTTTCTTGAATTTCTCCACGTGGTTTCAAGAGAACTTCTGGATAGCATATGCTCTTTGCCCAGCACTTTTGCTAATGACTACAAAATGAGACAAAGTCATATTAAAACATTTAATGAGCTCCCAAGGAGCTGTTGTAATTGAAATTACAATAAACAGCACCATTTACAGTAGCATTAAAATCCATGAAGTACTCTGGGCCAAATTAAACAAGATAAAGGTTTATGCAACACTCCAACAATGAAAACTACAAGATGTTGCTGAGAGAAACAATTTTGAAATGGAAGAGCAAAGTTGAATGATTTATACTACCTAATTATAAGACTTGCTATAAAGCTATAGGGATTAAGATATCTGGTGTTGATGTATAACTACATATGCAGATCAAAGAAACAGATGAGAGAGCCCAGAAATAGACCCACACATATGAAGATAATTGAGTTTTTACAAAGATGCCAAGGTAATTGGGGAAATGATAGTCTTTTCATGGTGCTGGTCATATGGATGTGTTTGTAATAGGCATGACAAAAGTACTTGTATCTAGAATATTTAAGAACTTGTGGAATTTAATAATAGCAAACAATCCAATAAAAATCAGCAAAAGAGGCCAGGTGCAGTGGCTCACACCTGTAATCCCAGCACTTTGGGAGGCCGAGGCGGGTGGATCACGAGGTCAGGAGTTCGAGACCAGCCTGGCCAAGATGGTGAAATCCCATTTCTACTAAAAATACAAAAATTAGCTGGGCATGTTGGCAGGTGCCTGTAATCCCAGGTACTCAGGAGGCTGAGGCAGGTGAATCGTTTGAACCTGGGAGGCGGAGACTGCAGTAAGCCAAAATTGTGCCACTGCACTCTAGCCTGGGTGACAGAACCAGACTCCATCTCAAAAAAAAAAAAAAGAAAATAGAAAAAAGAAAAAGATTTGAACAGATACTCCATACAAGATGCTATGTGAATGACGAATTAGCACATGAGAAGATGCTCAATATTATCTTCAGGAAAATGCAAATTAAAAGTACAAGAGAAACTAGTACACATTACATCTGAAGACTAAGCTCTGATGTTTTTATCTTGCCCAAATTCCTATCTAAGGGGTCTGGAGAGTCATCCGCCACAAGCCATAATTCTCATCAAATGGGTTTTATTTGACCCTGTACATAGTGACTTACTTTCCAATCTGACTCTGGCATAACTTTATGAGACAAGGAAAAAAAATCAAAATATTTAATCCCAAACCATGTTTTTCCGTCTTGTCTTGAAATGGCCCTGCAAAGCCGTTCTTTGTGGGGGGAAATCTGCATCTGTAAAGAATCTCTATTAACATAGCTAGATCTTTTTCTTCCAGGCCCTCCCAATCCTGAAGATATTAACTAAATGTCTAGCACCTTTTAAAGACCTGAATAGGAAACATTTGTCATCTATTGTCTCTAAGGGCAGCCACTATGAGACTTCAAAGGAACCTTGGTCTCCACAATCTTTTATCTTAACCTGAACATTTCTTTTCTATTGATCCCAAGTCTTTAGACAAACTCAACCAATTGTCAACCAGAAAATGTTTAAATTGACCTATAGCCTGGAAGCTGCCCCCTGCTTTGAGTTGTTCTGCCTTTCTGAACCAAACTAATGTATTTCTGAAATGTATTTGATTGATGTCTCATGCCTCCCTAAAATATATAAAACCAAGCTGTACCCTGACCACCTTGGGCACATGTTCTCAGGATCTCCTGAGGGCTGTGTCAGGGGCCGTGGTCACTTACATTTAGCTCAGAATAAATCTCTTTAAATATTTTACAGAGTTTGACTCTTTTCATCGATATATCCCATTAAAATGTTTAAAATTAAAAGGGCGTATCAAGTCCAAAGCCAGTGTTGGTAAGAATGTAGAGCAATGGACCTCGTGTACATTGGTGGTGGGAAACTCACATTGTGAAATACTATGGAAAAGTTAATGATATACTTTAAGAAATACATCCAGCAATTCCACTCCTGTTATTTACCAAAGAGAAATGAAAACATGTCCACAGAGAGATGTGTAGACAAATGTTCATAGAAGCTTAATTCATAATAGCCAAAAAGTAGAAACAACCCTAATTTCATCGGCAGGTGAATAAACAAACTGAGCTATATTTATACAGTGAAATGTTAGCCTTGAAAAACAGAACAAACCCCTGATATACACAATGACATGGGTGGATCTCGAAAACATTATGCTGAGTAAAAGAAGCCAAACTGACAAAAGACTATGTAATGTATGATTTCATTTATGTGAAATTCCCGAAAAGACAAATCTAATCTGCATAGACAGAAAGCAGATCAGGGGTTGCCTGGAGCTTGGAGTGGGAGGGGAATTGGCTGGGAAGCAACACAAGGGAATTTTCTGGGGTGAAGGAACTGTTCTGCATCTTGACTGTAGCGGTGGCTTACTTGAGTGTATACACTTGTCAGAACTCATCAAATGTACATTTTTTTCTTTTTTTTGAGACAAAGTCTTACTTTGTTACGCATGGCTTACTGCAAACTTGAACTTTTTGGCTCAAGGGAGCCTCTTGAGTAGATAAGACTACAGGTGTGGACCACCATGCAGGGATAATTTAAAACAATTTTGTTTCTTTTCTTTTAGAGACGGGGTCTCGCTATGTTGCCCAAGTTGGTCTCGAACTCCTGACTGCAAGCAATCCTCCTACCTGAGTCTCCCGAAGTGCTGGGATTACAAGCATACATTTTAAATAGGGGTATTTTATTGCATTAAATTTTTACTTTGATAAAGTTGATTAGTCAAATTGTGAGTAAAATACTTATAAAGAGTAACAATTTATGGGAAATCTCAGTCTGCAAAACAGGCTCTCCTCTGCTGATGCCCTGCGGACTTGGTGGGAGACCTGGCCAGCGTCCACTCTCTCACCCATCTTGAGACCTTATTGTTAGTGCTAAGTCATGAGACAAGCTAGGAATTCCATTTCAGCTCTTAATTGAGAGACTTTCCCTCCTCTTCTCAGCCCTGGTTTGATTTCTCAGGCTGTCATCTCTTATTCCCCCAACTTTCCAGAACTCCCAAGGTTTGGAGCAGCTCATTCTTGCCTGGCCCACTTCTCACCGGGGGGCCAGGTCTTTTCCAAGTTCCCAGAGAGAGAAGTGAATTTTTACCTTAATTTGCCCTCTTTTTCTCTTCTCCTCACTACTTTTCCTGTCTAGGCCCCCAAATCATGTCCTATTTCTGCTGGGCTCTTCCAGAACCTTCCTGCCTACTCAGTTCTTCACTTCCACCCCTGATTCCTGTCCTAATGTCAACGTGGCACAACTCATGAGAAGTTTCAGGAGCTACCCTTTGATTTCAGAGTGACCCAAGGACTCAGGAAAGAGGGGATGACCCCAAACAAACCAGCAGCCAACCAGACAATGCCTGGCATGTTGAGGCTTTTCAGTAAGTGCTTCCTTCAAGGAATGACAGTTGGCCTTGCCCTAAAAGAATCTATTTAAATGTGAATCTATTTAAACACTTGTGGTTTCTTCTTAGTTCTGCAGGACAGAGTTGAAACTCCTCAGTGGTGCCCACTGGGCCATCACACTCTGGTCTTTGCACATGTGTGGAACCCCTGCGGGCTTTTGTTTCCCCACCAAGGGAAGTCTGCTTGTAACACTTTAAGCCTCAGCTGAAAAGTGGCCTCCCGGGTGAGGTCTCTCCTGTGCACCCACGTGAGGGTGAGTCAGTTCTGCTCCCCTGGCTCTCACCCGGGCTGTTATAGCATTTACCGGAGTCCCACGGTGACTCATTTGTCCATCACCCTCTCCCCAAACCTTCCAGCTTCTGAAGGGCAGAGACAGCATCATAATCATTTTTTATAACTCCCATGCCCTAGCGCTACTCCGAATCCCTAGTAAGCACTCACATATTTCTTACTGCAGCGCTTGGAGCTGTCATAAATACAGAAACTGAATAAGGCTTCGTGTTTCCATCGCCTGGAACTTGCAGGCCAGAAGGAGAACTAAACACTCACATAACTGTAATGCAAGGTAAAATGGGATGTAGGAGGCACCAGTTTGAATATTGGGTAGAACTAGAACTGCAACGGAGAAAGATTCAAGTTAGAATAACCGGTGCAGAAGTTTGCATTTACCTAACAAAATTGCTAATTATTAGTGAGTGTCTTCTCTGTGCCAAGGACAAGGTTAAACATTTTTTTTTTTTCTTTTAGGACCAGGTTAAATATTTACCAGCTGTATTCATTCCCTGTGACTGCTGTAAGAAAGTGTCACAAATTAGGTGGCTTTAAACACCAGAAATTTGTTCTCTTGTAGTTCTGGAAGCTAGAATCTAAAGTTAAGGTGTCAGGCCAGGCACAGTGGCTCACACCTGTAATCCCAGCACTTTGGGAGGCCAATGCTGGATGATTGCTTGAGGCCGGGAGTTCAAGACCAGCCCGGTCAACAGAGAGAACCTGTCTCACACCCGTAATCCCAGCGCTTTGGGAGGCCAAGGCAGGCGGATCATGAGGTCAAGAGATCGCAATCATCCTGGCCAACGTGGTGAAAACCCATCTCTACTAAAAATACAAAAATTAGCTGGGCATGGTGGCATATGCCTGTAATCCCAGCTACTGGGGAGGCTGAGGCAGGAGAATCGCTTGAGTTGAGGAGGCAGAGGTTGCAGTGAGCCGAGATCATGCCGCTGCACTCCAGCCTGGCGACAGAGTGAGACTCCATCTCAAAATAAATAAATAAATAAATAAATAAATAAAGAATAAAAAATGAGCCAGGCATGATGGTATGCACCTGTAGTCCTAGCTACTTGGGAGGCTGAGATGGGAGGATTACTTGAACCCAAGTTCAAAGCTGCTGTAAGCTGTGATCATGTCACTGCACTCCAGCCTGGGTGACACAGCAAGACCCTGTATCAATCAATTAATCAAAAATAAAAATCAATGAAAACCAAATTAAATCCAGGTGTCGGCAGAGCCATGGCCCCTCTGAGGGCTCTAGGGAAGAATCTTTCCATATCTCTTCCGGCTTCTGGCGGTGGCCATCCTGCTTGGTATTCTTTAGCTTGTGGCTGCTTCACTCCAATCTGCTGCCGCCTTCATCATATGAACTTCTTTTTTGTGTATGTGGACATCTCTGTGGGTGTCCTCCCCTCTTCTTATGAGGACACCAGTCATTAAGTTTAGGGCCAACCCTAATCTGATAGGATCACATCTTAAATGATTATGTCTATCAAGACCTTATTTCCAAATAAGGTAATAGTTTGACTTTCTGGAAGGACATGAATTTGGGGTGAACACTAACCCACTGATTTAATCTGATTTAATATACATCACAACTAGATGCAATAATCATCTTCATTTTATACATAAAAAAATGGAAATGCAGATAGCTTAATGTTTGCCCAGGGTAACATGCTAGGTAGTGCCAGAAATTCTGATGTTAAGACAGTTTTATAAGGTTATCCACTGTGATCTACCACTCTTAAGAACTTTTACAAATGGTCGGGCGTGGTGGCTCACACCTGTAATCCTAGCACGTTGAAGGCCAAGGCAGGCGGATTGCCTGAGCTCAGGAGTTTGAGACCACCCTGGGCAACATGGTGAAACCCTGTCTCCACTAAAATACAAAAAAAAAAAAAAAAAAAAATTAGCCGAATGTAGTGGTAGGTGCCTATAGTCCCAGCTACTCAGGAGCTAAGGCACGAGAGTTGCTTAAACCTAGAGGCAGAGGTTGCAATGAGCTCAGATCAGGCCACTGCACTCCAGCCTGGTGAAAGAGCATAACTCTGTGTCAAAAAAACAAAAACAAAAACAAAAAAAAACCTTTTACAAAGCTTTTAGAAATTGTGAACTATATCATTTATTTAAGATAGTATATATAAAATAAGTATACAAATTAAAGAATATTAATAACATGAGCATCCATGTTAGTTTGTCAGTTCATTCATGAATTTGTTGTTAAAGTTTAAGTAGCTCCTTTGTGCTGAGGTCAGTGTTTTCTTGAGTGTACTCCTAAATACCCTGAAGTGCTTGTTTTAAATGTGGACTTCTGAACCCTTCACAATGTCAATGGAGTCAGCATCTCTGAGAAAAATGCTCAGGGATGGCCGGGCGCGGTGGCTCAAGCCTGTAATCCCAGCACTTTGGGAGGCCGAGACGGGCGGATCACAAGGTCAGGAGATCGAGACCATCCTGGCTAACACGGTGAAACCCCGTCTCTACTAAAAAATGCAAAAAAACTAGCCGGGCGGGTTGGCGGGCGCCTGTAGTCCCAGCTACTCGGGAGGCTGAGGCAGGAGAATGGCGTAAACCTGGGAGGCGGAGCTTGCAGTGAGCTGAGATCCGGCCACTGCACCCCAGCCTGGGCGACAGAGCAAGACTCCGTCTCAAAAAAAAAAAAAAAAAAGAAAAATGCTCAGGGATTTACATTTTTCATAGTAAGACCTGGGGAGTTTCATGCAAAGTAAAACTGGAATATCATAAATGCATATCCAGCTTCGCAAAAGGAAGGGGAAAGGGTCACCTGGTTTCTCTTCCAGCTCTATGAATTCAGAGACATTGTCTGGTCTCTCTGTGTCTGGGGAAAGGAACAGTCTTTGAGATATTTATGAGGAAGAAAGGGAAGCAGAGTCCCAAGCCCCACAAGGGATTGTTTTCACCTGCAGGCTCCGAGGAGGGGAAGGAATACCAGGATGAGGCCCTCAAGAGCTTTTATTTATTTATTTATTTATTTATTTATTTATTTACTTACTTATTCAGATGGAGTTTCCCTCTTGTGGCCCAGACTGGAATGCAGTGGTGCGATCTCAGCTCACTGCAACCTCCACCTCCCAGGTTCAAGTGATTCCCCTGCCTCAGCCTCCCAAGTGGCTAGGATTACAGGTGCCCGCCACTACACTGGGCTAATATTTTTTGAGACCTAGTCTTGCTCTGTCACACAGGCTGGAGTGCAGTGGCACGATCTCAGCTCACTGCAACCTCTGCCTCCCGAGTTCAAGCAATTCTCCTGCCCCAGCCTCCTGAATAGCTCAGATCACAGGTGCTCAGATCACAGGTGCCTGCCACAATGCCAGGCTAATTTTTGTATTTTTGGTAGAGATAGGGTTTCACAATATTGGCCAGGCTGGTCTTGGACTCCTGACCTCAACTGATCCACCTTCCTTGGCCTCCCAAAGTGCTGGGATTATAGGCCTGAGCGGCCTTACCTGGCCTAGAGCTTTTAAAACTCACCTCCCCAACCCCACTTCAATTCTGATTCTCCCAATCTACCGTCCATGGGTGGGTGGCTGGGGGCTGGACAAGGGCAAGTAGGCAGGAAGGGTGTTGGACCTGGTGAAGGAGCTTTTCCCAGTAACAGAGGGTCTCCCTTCCCTGGCTGAAGATCTCTGGTCTCACTATCTTGTTTTCTCCAACTGGTCCTTTTCCCGAGTTGGAAAGTCACCTAGGTGACTTATCACTTCTATAAATACTATTATTGGCCAGGTATCGTGCCTCATACCTGTAATCCCAGCACTTTGAGAGGCCGAGGTGGGTGGATCATTTGAATCAATGAGTTTGAGACCAGGCAGGACAACATGGTGAAACCCCATCTCAAATAAAAATGCAAAAAATCAGCTGTGCATGGTGGCATGCACCTGTAATCCCAGTTACTCAGGAGGCTGAGGCATGAGAATCACTTGAACCCGGGAGGCAGAGGTTGCAGTGAACAAAGATCGTGCCACTGCACTCTAGCCTGGGTTACAGGGCAAGACTCTGTCTCAAAAACAATGAATAAAAAATAAATAAATGCTATTATTGCTGGGCTATCAATGGGCTCTCTGCCCAATGTGCATAGACACCAATACCACAGCACTGGTTTTTGAGAAAAGAAAGTTGACTGGCAAGGAGACAGGAGGAAACTCCCAAATCTGTCTCCCCAGCTGGTGGCTGGGTCAGGTTTTATAAACATAGGGTGAGGAGGTGCAATCTGATTGGATCTTGAAATGCGTTGATGCCAGGAGGCACAATCTGATTGGATCCTGGCAGGCGGTGACACTAGAGCTCTATCTTATTGGATTGTGGATCCCGCCATCTGGTGTGCGCTTCTTAATTCAGTCTCTGCTCCTCCATCTGAGCACTTAGGTTCCTCCTGTGGTTGCACAGTTGGTTCATCTGGGCATGCTCAGGTTATGTGACCTTCAACCTGGGGGCCATGGCAACTGAAAAACAACTTTGTTACATAAAAATGGAACCAGATTGGTCTGATGTGGTTACACTGTCTAGTACTTATAACTATTATGTTAAATCCTATGAAAAGACAAACATTAAACCCTCTCTTAGAAATGTAATAGTTTCAGACTGAGTGCAGTGGCTCATGCCTGTAATCCCAGCATTTTGGGAGGCTGAGGCAGGCAGATCAGGAGGTCAGGAGTTCGAGACCAGCTGGCCAATATGGTGAAACCCCATCTCTACTAATGATACAAAAATTAGCTGGGCATGGTGGCATGTGCCTGTAGTCCCAGCTACTTGGGAAACTGAAGCAGGCAGAAGAATTGCTTGAACCTGGGAGGTGGATGTTGCAGTGAGCCGAGATCACACCCTTGCACTCCAGCCTGGGCAATAGAGCAAGATGCCGTCTCAGGAAACAAACAAACAAACAAAAGATATGTAATAGTTTCAATGGTCACTAGAGAATATTTTTGAAATGCAAAATTTAATGCAAAAGTGATTTCTCCTGCTAGAGGTTTTGTTTGTTTGTTTGTTTCAAGACATAGTTTCACTCTTGTTGCCCAGGCTGGAGTGCAGTGGTGTGATCTTGGCTCACTGTAACTTCTGCCTCCTGCGTTCAAGTGATTATCTTGCCTAAGCCTCCGGAGTAGCTGGGTTTACAGGTGTGCGCCACCACGCCCAGCTAATTTTTGTATTTTTAGTAGAGACGGGGGGGGTTTCCCCACATTGGCCAGGCTGGTCTTGAACTCCTAACCTCCGGTGATCCGCCCACCTTGGCCTCCCAAAGTGCTGGGATTACAGGTGTGAGCTACTGTGCCTGGCTTAGAGTTTGTTTGGAAGAGAGGTTGAGTACACACCACTGGCACCCCATGGTACATTCTGCACTGAGCTGTGCACATCCAGGCCACACAATCGAGCAATTACCAGCTCACAGAGAGGAAACCAGGAGATGTTTCAGGCCACTGCACCATGCTCTGTTGTCTCTCAGACACATTCAGCTGTAAACTTGCTTTTCCTCTGAACCAATGTGAACAGGCCTCCAGGAAACACAGGGCACAATCTGGGGACTAGTGGGGCTTCTTTTCTGAGTGTCAGAGTTCTTCAACCCTTTGAAAGGGAAGGTCCAGGGAGGCCCAGCAGCCCCAACCTCCACCACCCATTATTGATGGTGCTTGGAGCTGAGCCAGGGCCACGGCCGAATGGAACTCCCAATTAGATTCACTTGACACGTGAGGAATTCCGTGGAAACCTGCAATTATGAATGCATGATAAAACTTTCTGCAACAAATGAAAAAGACTAGAAGGACTTTTGAGGACAGTAGGAAAACAAGCCCTGTGGATAGCATAGCTTCAGTTCCTTCCTCTTCTGTGCAACTATTTGTCTTCAGCCTTGAGAACCATTTGTGGTTTGTTCTCTAGAAAAGAGATGCGTGGAAATTCTGAGTATGACCCAGGAATTGTCACTGTTCCTCTTTCTAAAAAGTTGAAGTCAGTTTTAAAAAATTATAAATGGAGTACACGCCCATGCAAACACTTCAAATAGAAGGATGCAAAAGATAAAAAATAAAAGTTTCTTTCTCTTGTACCTCCCATGACCTAAATAACCACTGTTAACAGTTTCTTGCATATCCTTCCAGAGTTTTCCACGTACACAAATGCTGAAAATACCTATTTCAACATAGCCTTATATATGTATTCACTATTATATGCTCCTTTAAATAATCATTTAGTATTTAGTAACATATTTTGGCATATTTGATTTCAACACATAAAGATTAGCCTTATTCTTTTTTTTTTTTTTTTTTTTGAGATGGAGTCTCGCTCTGTCATCCAGGCTGGAGTGCAGTGGCGCGATCTTGACTCACTGCAACCTCTGCCTCCTGAGTTCAAGTCATTCTCCTGCCTCAGCCTCCCGAGTAACTGGGAATACAGGCGCCCACCACCACACCCTGCTAATTTTTGTATTTTCAGTAGAGACAGGGTTTCACCATGTTGGCCATGCTGGTCTCAAACTCCTGACCTAAGTGATCCACCCTCCCAGGCCTCCCAAAGTGCTGGGATTACAGGCGTGAGCCATGGCACCCAGCCAGCTTGATTCTTTTTAATAGCTGCCTAGTATTGTCTTTATAGATGTACTTTATACATAAGTTTCTATTGATAGATATTTAAGTTATATCCAGATTTTTAAAAATTGCCAGTGTTGCAGTAAAAATTCTTGATTCATATGTTTTTGCACACTTATGCAAATAATAGATATTTCCTAATGCTTTTCATAGAGGTTTTCTGAGGCAGGGTCTTGCTCTGTCCCCAGGCTGGAGTGCAGTGGCATGCTCATGGCTCACTGCAGCTTGACCTCCCCAGGATCAAGTGATCCTCTCAAGTCAGCATCCCAGGTAGTTGGGACTACAGACACACGCCACCACACCTGGCTAATTTTTGTATCGTTTGTACAGATGGGGTTTCACCATGTTGCCCAGGCTGATCTTGAACTCCTGGATTCAAGCAATCCACCCACTTTTGCCTCCCAAAGAGCTGGGATTACAGGTGCCAGCCACCAGGCTCAGCCTCATAGAGCTTTTTATATTTGATCAGCAATCTATGCAAAGGGACTATTTCTCTACTCATGTACCTGAGGTCTTATTAAATTTTTAAGTCTTTGACAATTGTTATGTTTAGAAAAGTCTTTTTTGTTTCTGGTTTTTTTTTTTTTTTTTTTTTTTTTGAGATGGAGTTTTGCTCTTGTTGCCCAGGCTGGAGTGTAGTGGCATGACCTTGTCTCACTGCAACCTCCGCCTCCCGGATTCAAGCAACTCTCCTGCCTCGGCCTCCCAGGTAGCTGGGATTACAGGTACGCGCCACCTTGTCCAGCTAATTTTTGTATTTTTAGCAGAGATGAGGTTTCACCATGTTGGCCAGGCTGCTCTCGAACTCCTGACCTCAAGTGATCCGCTCACCTTGGCTTCCCAAAGTGCTGGGATTACAGGCGTGAGCCACCGCGCCTGACCATTTTTGTTTCAATAGGCATTTCTTCCATAAGCATTCCCATCTCAGTCTTTTTGCAAAAATAATGCAAATCACATTGTGTAAAGATACCTGCAACTGCAAAAAGAGGACTGCAATTCAGCAACATTTTGTGGATTGAAGTGTCCCTCGATCTCACCATTTCCACCATCCAGGTAGTTTCACGAACTAGGTGGCTTTGGAGAAAACCCACCAGGATAGAGCAGAAGATGGCTTATTTATAAACTAGTGTGCTCATGAAAAAGCATTGATGTTGGCATCCAGACACAGCTTAGACTCTCACAGCTCTTGCTGACTCTGTCCACAGGACACAGATTGCATAGATGTGGTGACAGCAGGGACACTCTGCCATCCCTATGCTAACCGGGAATTGCAACCTGACTGAGCAAAGCGAGGCTCATGTGAAGAGCAACCTCCTAAAGCAGCCTTTTGTTTTCACTTTTTTAGGGGTTGGCAGGGCTAACAGCTGTTTAGAGGTTTATAATTAAGGCATGGATTAAGAGCCGGCTCATTCTCTTTATCTCAGCACACCTGCTCCTTAAATGATCCTATTGGGTGTCACAGCAGGTATAGAATTAGCAGCAGATCTAGGGCAGGGGAAGAAGAGGGAAGAGCAGTGAATCTGTCAATCCTTGCACAGATTTCCAGCTACTCACTACATGCCTTAGTCATCTTTAGAGGCCTCATTTGCTTCCTTTCACATGGCGGAAATTCCCAGGTAAATGACTTGCTCAATCCCATGCCTCCAGCTCTACTTGGAGTTTATAGGTGGCCATCGGGGTCTCAGAGAGCATCAGATCAGGCCACTAGACAACAGGCAGGTTGGGAGTCTTGCACCTGCATGGGGCTGGCCCCAGAGCAGCTCAGTGGCAGCCTCGTCCTTCCAAGATATTTTTCCTTGGGCCACATGGAAAAGGCACCGTATAACATATTGGTTAATCCTCAGGCTTATAACCTGATATGCTGGGGATCGAATCTCAGCCGATCCCATTAATTGCTTTGTGGCCTAGAGAAGGCTACATAACCTCTCTGCTCCTCAGTTTTAGAGATGAGCATCATACCTAACTCACATGCTATGAGGCTTCACATGGGACCATAATGTACCAGACCAGTGCTTGGCCTATAGCACGTGTTCAATCAATAATGGCTGGTGTTATTGCAACTGGCATGTGACACACCAGCTATACTAGTGTGGAAAATCTATATTTCATTTCCACATCGGAGTGGCAGTGAATTACTAACTCCAGGAATCATCTGAAATCACCTCTTTTGGTCACTGTGCTTGACCTAGTTAATCTGATTTACTGCCTTACTCTTTTTTCATGGGAAGACTCACTCTTTCAGCATCAGGACTCTCCAGCAAGGTGCCCAGGCTTGGTTTAGCAGTGTTGTAGAGCTATACACACTACATGTGGCTGCAGTTGCTTCTACATTGCCCACCAAAAGTGGCTGTGGACTCAGGACAACCATGCTCACAAAGGAGCTTGATGGTGTCACATGTGGGACCTAAGTGTGGGGAAAGTTCTCTGCTCACTGGGCAGGATCAGATTAAAAAAGACAAAGAACCAGAGAGGCACTTCTCCAGGATCTCATCTTCCCCTTTGCTTCCAAGTCCCACATGTTAATTTGTGTTAGTGGAATGTGTGAGAGGAGGCAAAGATCGATGATGTTTTCCAGCGATTCCCAAAGTGTTCCTGACTGGCAACACGGTGTATGCAGTTAATCCACTCACAGAGACAGGGAATAACAAAGAGAGAGCTAAAATGTGTGCTGTTAGATAACAAATCATAAATTCAAAAGAGTGTGTAATTTGGGAATGCAACTGTGGGAGACTGTTCTACAGAAAGAGCAGATTCAATGCCATTGAAGGGCAAGCAGAGCCTATGCCTCAGACCTCAATTACAGTTTACAGGAAACATAGGGAACAGATAAGTTAAATTACACCAAGATATATCAACAGATACTTCCTGGAGATGAAACATTCTACAAGAAAACCGGCCTGGATTCTTCAAAAAGTCAATGTTTATAGGAAAAAAAGGGAGACTGTCTTAAATAAAAAGAGACTAAGAAGACACAAAACCCAGAAGCAAGGTGCTAACTTCCATCAGATCCTTGTTCAAAAAAGGAAAAGAGACACAGCCATAAAAGACATTTGGGGATTATTGGAATATTGAAGTATGGAGTGATTCTTAGGTAGCATAATATAATTATTGTTAATTCTTCTGGGCATGATAATGCCATTGTAGTTATCAAGAAAATGTTTTTCTTAGGGGATGTTTGCTGAAGTAACTCGAAGTACAATATTATGATGCATGGGCAGCTAATTTTCCAATAATGTGTGAGAGAGACGAAGAGAGGGAGAACAAGCCCGAGAGAGAAAGTAAATGTGGCAAACCTGTTAGCAATCGTTGAATCTAGGTGGAGATTTATTATAGGTGCAGGTGATGGCTCTCGGTTGAATCTAGGTAGAGGATGTATGAGTATTAATTGTAGTATGTTTTTCAACTGTTAAGTTTGAAAATTTGCAAAATAAGAAGTAGGGAGAAAGGAGAGTTGATGAACCTGGGAACTCGTGTGAGTCTTTGGTGCCTTTTGGAAGTCTCTTGATATCCTGTCCCTCCTTGATTTGAGGACTGTCCTGCTGTGAGCGGCCTATCCCCTGATGCTGGACCAAGAGGACACCTTCTGAGTCCCCAGCATCTCCAGGCCCAGGTGGTCTGAAGTCCACCATCCTGCAGAAGTCCTAGAGTCTGGCCAGGATTGCTCCCCTTTATAGCATTCTTTCTTCCTTCCATCCTCACTGGCTGCTGTGAAAGTTGTCAGAATCAAAACAGAGTCATGTGTGCTAAAAACCCTGAAAGATAGAGCCTGGGAAGGCTACATAAGGAGGATACTCATGCACGAATGCCTGATAACAAGAACTCTCAGAAAAGATAGCAAAAACCACAACTTGGCACAAAAGCCAACCTCACACACAAAAAATACTTCTGCAAGGACATCTGCCCAGCAACTGCCTGTCCAACCTCAGACTGGCGCCACCCTTGTTATAGACCCTGGTGGCCAAGGATAATTATCTCAAAACTATGTAATCATTCTTATTTTTTCTTTAAAAATCTTTGTCTTCTCCTGTAATCCCAGCACTTTGGGAGGCCGAGGCAGGCGGATCACGAGGTCAGGAGTTTGAGACCAGCCTGGCCAGCATGGTGAGACTCTGTCTCTACTAAATATGCAAAAAATCAGCTAGGTATGGTGGTGCGCACCCGTAATCCCAGCTACTCAGGAGGCTGAGTCAGGAGAATCACTTGAACCCAGGAGGCGGAGGTTGCAGTGAGCGGAGATCGTGCCACTGCACTCCAGCCTGAACGATAGAGTGAGACTCTGTCTCAAAACAAAACAGAACAAAGCAAAACAGAACAAAGCAAAACAGAAAACAACAACAACAAAAAAAACAGAAAACAACTTTGTCTTCTTTCACTTCCCTGAATACACACAAAGTTTATTGTGGCATATATATCCCTGTTGCAATGCCCATTCCCAAATAAATATAATTTTCTTTTAGAGAGCCTCTCTCTGTCTGTTATTTAGGTTGACAGTACAAAATACAAGACTAGTGTCTATTCTTCTTTCTCCACTGCCATGTAGAAAATATGATTGTGCAAGAATTAAATGTCAAATTTTATTTACTTACAATGTAAAACCTTTTTGTAATTGCTCAATTGTCATATGTTTTGCTCATGTTATGGCCATCATTCAGAGTTCAAGTTCATCTCAAATTTTTAAGAGGTAGGTTGAATACCATATTGCTCTTGTATCTAATAGTTGGACTCCATAAACCAGCATAATTTAATTGTAAGGGAGAATTCTCTAATAGCAGGTCTTTTTTTAGGCACAGCAGCAATATTTCTACAACCCTTTGGGTGAGAAGATCTTTTAGCAGAATAATTCAGTTTTCAAACTCACATTCACCTTCCTTGATGAGAGACAGAAAACCATTCTGAGAGACAGGGATTCACACTGTGCCTCTCACCAAAAGATACATTTTGAACCAGCTGCGGGAAGCCTGTTTGTCACAAAGTTAACAACCTTCAGTAGGTACAGGCAGCCCAGCATGTTCACAGCAGTGGAAACCCATGCCTGAGACATCGTTTGAAGAAGAAAGCCGGAAGTGCAATTGTCAGACTTTAATGTGTCATAAAATGTTCATTTAAAAAAGGAAGATAGGCTGGGCACGGTGGCTCATGCCTGTAATCCCAGCACTTTGGGAGGCTGAGGTGGGCAGATCACTTGAGATCAGGAGTTCGAGACCAGCCTGGACAACATGGCAAAGCCCCATTTCTACTAAAAATACAAAAAATTAGCCGGGCATGGTGGCGTGTGCCTGTAATCCCAGCTACTCAGGAAGCTGAGGCAGGAGAATCGCTTGAACTCGGGAGGCAGAGGTTGCAGTGAGTCAAGATCATGCCACTACACTCCAGCCTGCACGAGAAAGTGAGACTCCATCTCAAAAAAATAAGGAAGACAGAATAGAGCTGGCAATTTTTAATTTTTTTTTTTTTTTTTTTTTTGAGACGGAGTCTCGCTCTGTCGCCCAGGCTGGATTGCAGTGGCAAGATCTCGGCTCCAGGGTTCACACCATTGTCCTGCCTCAGCCTTGCAAGTAGCTGGGACTACAGGCGCCTACCACCATGCCTGGCTAATTTTTTTGTGTTTTTTAGTGGAGACGGGGTTTCACCGTGTTAGCCAGGATGGTCTTGATCTCCTGACCTCATGATCCACGCACCTCGGCCCCCCAAAGTGCTGGGATTACAGGCGTGAGCCACCGCCCGACCAATTTTTTTTTTCTTTGGAGACACAGTCTTGCTCTCTCACGCAGGCTGCAGTGCAGTGGCACAATCATAGCTCACTGCAGCCTCAAACTCCTGGGCCGAAGTGATCCTTCAGCCTCAGCCTCCCAAGTAGCTAGGACTACCAACACATGCTACTATGTCTGGCTAATTTTTTAAGAAACATTTTTATAGAGATGGGGTCTCACTGTGGTTGGCCAGGCTGGTTTTAAACTCCTGGCTTCATGCAATCCTCCCACTTCGGCCTCCCAAATTGTTGGGGTTATAGGTCTGAGGCATCTTGCCTGGACTACCTTAATTTTTATTAAAGAAAGAAAGGAACAAAACCTATTATCTGCTGTCATTATCATTTTATGAAATAAGGTACACTTTGATTCCAAGCAAGTAGTAAGGGCATGATTGGAAGGTAAAAACTCCTGGGCCAGGGGACGGAGAGGACCTGGGGCTGCAGAATGATTACACAGGGCAGGGAGGTGCAAGCGTCAGCCTCCCAGTGAGAACTCCATCGGCAGAGCAGAACAGAGGAAAACAGCATCTAAAGGATGCAGGAGGAGATGATTAGCTATTATCAAGGTAATGATACCAATGTTTCTGACATCTTAGGTTGCTGAGATTTAATAATAAAGTGTAAAAGATTTACTCTGCATTAGAAAAAAAAAGCCGTTCATTTCAATGATGCCAATAACACCCCAGTGTGGAGGGAGGCGTGAGCCATTTTATGTTTTTGAAATTGCTGTTTGGTAACTCATTTTATTTAAACTTCACCACATGAGGTTGCCGCAATACATTTGATCATCCCCTTTCTCACTTTATATCTGAAACTGAAGCTGCTACTGGATTCCTGCTGACTCAGCAAAAATCCAAAACCATTGTCAATAGAGTCCGCTAGGAAATCAGTCCCAATCTGAACCTCCTAGGCAACACTTGAGCAAGGGAAGCCAGATTTAAAAATCAGAATCATGGCCGGGTGTAGTGGCTCATGCCTGTAATCCCAGCACTTTGGGAGGCTAAGGCGGGCGGATCACAAGGTCAAGAGATCGAGACCATCCTGGCCAACATGATGAAACCCTGTCTCTTCTAAAAACACAAAAATTTGCTGGGTGTGGTGGCATGTGCCTGTAGTCCCAGCTACTCGGGAGGCTGACGCCGGAGAGTCGCTTTAACCTGGGACAGGGAGGTTGCAGTGAGCCAAGATGGTGCCACTGTATTCTAGCCTGGGCGACAGAGCGAGACTTCATCTCAAAAAAAAAAAAAAAAAATCAGAATTACTACAAACCTTCTTAAAGTGTCTACAGGACCTTTCAGCCGTACCTCAAACCAAGTAAACATGGGTTTCAAAGGAAATATTCCAGAAGAAAAAGTGGGCCTGCTGCAAGTTAATTCTGGAGACAACACGTGCCTAAAACAGACATGAAACAGCCATGCAAAAGGATTGGATCATCCTCAGAGCCTGTCTGAAACCTCTAGAACGCCAGTCCCTAACCTTTTTGGCATCATGGACTGGGGTGAGGGGCTGGTTTTGGGATGAAGCTGTTCCAGCCCAGATCCTCAGGCATTAGATTTCATAAGGAGCACTCAGCCTAGATCCCTCGCATGTGCAGTTCACAGTAGGGTCTGTGCTTCTATGAGAATCTAACTAATGCTGCCACTGATCCGACAGGAGGCAGAGCTCAGGAGGCAATGCTCACTTGCCTCCTGCTGTGCAGCCTGGTTCCTAACAGGCCATGGACCGCTACTGGTACCGGAGGTTGGAGACCTTTGCTGTAGAAAGCAGAGCCTGAGGCAGGGTTAATAAAGTGTTGACACTTTTTTAGAGGTGCAAACGGAAATGTTTCAAGGGGGGATGAAAGGGAAGTGAGACAGGAAACGTACAGTATAAAGAGATATGATGCATGGTGGAGCTGGCTTCACAACACGCCCAGGACACAGAGGTGGCTCACGAGCCATTTCGCGGGGCACAGGGGACTCCAGGGGAAGTGCTCTGCAGAGGAGCCACATCTTCAAGGGGTCCGTGGAAGAGAGGCAGGGGAGGGCTGGCTCCCTTCTATCCCCTCCCTCCTATTGGAAGATTTCACCCACCAGGGAGCTTATTTCCCCAGTTTTCCCGTGTGTTGGTGGCTACTCAAGAAGTCAGATTCCAGGCCCTGTGTTGTGGTGTTTTGTCTAAGTCTAAAAGTGAGTAAAGGTACTTGGGGAAGAGAGAGAGAGAGAGAGAGAGAGAGAGAGAGAGAGAAGTGAGCAAATCTCAAGAAGTTTATGTCCCAAACAATCATTAACTATCATTTCCTGGTTATAACTAAACCACTTTCTAAGCTGCAAGATTTTGTCCTATTGATTTGTGCAGTGC
Organism: Macaca mulatta; assembly: GCF_049350105.2. NCBI lineage: Eukaryota > Metazoa > Chordata > Mammalia > Primates > Cercopithecidae > Macaca > Macaca mulatta. The sequence goes on from NC_133414.1 coordinate 31,108,411, forward strand.
CAGTCAAGACATCAGGTAGCATGATGATAATTTCCAGCGCCCAGAGATACTTAGTGAAGGAATCGGTCAGCAAGACAACATAGCAATGTTTACACCTCCATCACAGATACAGTTAAATTTTAGTAAGAGCCACAAGTGACTGTTTTAAGTCGAGAATTTTGCCAAAGATTGAAGATACTGAAAACTACTTAGATTTACAGATCCACAAGAATTAAGCTTTTTTGGATTCAAGCTTAAATATGAATCATCAGTGACATTTACATGGTCTTAGTTTTTGGGTCTCTCCAGAAAGCTGACTGTAATACAAGGATTTGAGTGCAAGTAGCTTATTTACAAGGTGCATAAGAAACCAGTGGAGAATAAGGAATGAGAGAAGGCAGGAAAGGGTATGTTATTGGGCAAATTATCACCGTGGATATCTGGACATAACACTGCTGGGGCTCTGGGAGCAATGTAAGACACACTCCTCAGATTAATTGCACCCAAGGGGCAAGGGAGCTGAGGTATTTATACCCCCATTCCTAATAGTGGTTGGGTGAGAGGTGGCACCAGGGAGTGTTAAGTCTCCAGAACTTCCAGCCTGCTTTGTAGAAGGATAGAGAGGGCTCCAGCTGTCAGAGAAGCCCTCAGGCAAAGTGATGCAGATGCTTCCAACTGGAAGTCAAGCCTGTGCACTAGAAGGGAGGTATGGGCAGAACACAGAGAAAGTGGACTACATGTATGTCTTCTGCTACCCCGTCTACTCTCAGAATGAGGCAACTCAGCAGAATCCTTCAAATATGATGATAGTATGAAATTTTAAAAAAATGTTTGATATTGCTAACTCAGTATTCCTTTCGACTTGTAGTAAGTGGATGCTTTATTTTATATCACTTTGGATGCATTCCAATATGACCTATCATGTAGAATGCTTTCTTCTTTGCAAAATGAAACTTAAAAAATAGATGATTGGCCAGGCACGGTGGCTCACCCTTGTAATCCCAGCACTTTGGGAGCCCGAGATGGCCGAATCACTTGAGGTCAGGAGTTCAAGACCAGTCTGGCCAACATGGTGAAATCCCGTCTACTAAAAATATAAAAATTAACTGAGCATGGTGTTGGGCACCTATAATCCCAGATACTCAGGAGGCTGAGGCAGGGGAATCGCTTGAACCGGGGGGGCAGATGTTGCAGTGAGCCGAGATGGTGTCACTGTACTCTAGCCTGTGTAACAGACAGAACGAGATTCTGTCCCAAAAAAAAAAAAAAAAAAAAAAAAAAAAGAAAAGTAGATTAGTGTGTAGGTAGCTAAAATCAGGAAGCTTTGTGCATATTCTTTTTTTTTTTTTCTTTTTTGTTCTGCCACAGAAACACTCCTACAAAAAAACTTAAATACTTTCAGGAGTTAAGAAAATCTTGCCAGTTATCTGAATTGTGGAGGTGGGAGATTATTTAATCAAGCTGACTGCATTTAACTAGGAAGGGAAACAAACTTAACAGAACATCAAAAATAGACACAGCAACAGAGGATTCCCAGTTTCAGTGTCAGGAGACATCACCCCAAATGTTCAAGGCATCCCTGTCAAAGGCAAATGGAAACTCTTAGCCACTCTACATTAGCATAGGATGGTGGAACAGGTATTAATAAAGCGTTAATGCCATCTGGGCACCATGGCTTGTGCTTGTAATCCCAGAGCTTTGGGAGGCTGAGGTGGGAGGACTGCTTGAGGCTAGGAGTTTCAGACCAGCTCCTGGGCAACATAGTGAGACCCCATCTCTATTTAAAAAATTTTTTAAATAGCTGGGTGTGATTGTGCATGTCTGTAGTTCCAGCTACTTAGGAGGCTAAGGTGGGAGGATCGCTTGAGCCCAGGAGTTAGAGGCTGCAGTGAGTCATGATTGCACTACTGCACTCCAGCCTGGGCAAAAGAGCAAGATCCTGTCTCAGACAAAAGGTATTAGTGCTCCTTATTTATGTTCATGTTTTAATTGCAAGTACAGTAAGCAGTTATGTTTTTCTCAAATGAAACACTGAAATAATACAGGGACCAAAAGTAGCGTCGTTGGTGCAGAAGCCAGTGCTCAGTGGACTCTCTCATAGAATGCTGCAGTTTTGTTGCTTACACAGCTCTTGTGGGAGTTGTCACACTGGGACTGGGCTAAACCTTTCCATCATGACACTCTAATGAGTGTCTGCAACAGAGTTGACTCCTTCTTTATTAAAACATGTATTTATTGATTTACTTATTTATGTATTTATGCATTTATTCAGAGATAGGCTCTTGCTCTGTAGCCCAGGCCGGAGTGCAGTAGTGCAATCATGGGTCACTGCAGCTTCAAACTCCTGGGTGCAAGCCATCCTCCCAGGTAGCTCTCAGGTGGCTAGGACTACAGGTGCACACCACCATGCCCACCTAATTTTCTAATTTTTAGTAGATATGGGATCTCACTATGTTACCCAGGTTGGTCTAGAACTCCTGGCCTCAAGAAATACTCCTGCCCCATTCTCCTAAACTGCTGGGATTATAGGCAGGACTCACTCTACCTGACCAGATTTGACTTCTGTTTTTAATGTATCATGCTGTGGTCTCACATGTAGAATCCATATTCCCTGAATATGAGCTTTTCCTGCCTATTCTTCCTTACTGGCTGGAACTTGTCTGTGACAAGTGTCACCTCTTTCAGTTCTTCTTCCTTCACTTCTAGTTTTTCTTTTCATTCTTCAGTGTTCTTTGTTGGTCTCTATTTATTGCTTCGCTACTATTTCATAAGCATTTCCTCTACGGTTCTTCAAAGTCTTACACTTCATTTAGTCATGTTAACTTTTTTTCAAAAAAATTTTCAAATCTTTAAGCCAACAACTACTGGAAAAATGTGTAAAAGTCACCAATGAAGTAAATAAGTGCTCAGAAACAAGTAAAAGTCTTATAAACACTTTCATGAGCCGCCTTATGTTGAAAATAGGTGTTGTAGAAATTTTAAACTTAATTTTAAGAGATGAAATAAACAAATGCCTTGCGATATATGCAATTCCTCTACAGAATTATTATCCACATGTCAGCAGTTTGTAAATTAGCAGCCATGAAGGTCCCTGGATACTTGCATATTCATTGGTGAGCGTGATCACATGACCTCTTGTCTAAGCCTCAGTATATTTTTACATCTATAAAATAGATATACTAATAGTACCTCCCTCATAAGTGTGTTGTGGGGATTAAATAAGATAAACTCTTAGCACTGTGATCAGTCAATGTGCTCAATCAGCTAACTATTATTGTGTACAATATTTTACTCTTGTTTGGAATAAAATTTTTCTTTCTTTTTCTTTTCCCTCCCTCCCTCCCTCCCTCCCTTCCTCCCTCCCTTCCTCCTTCCCTCCCCCTCTCTCTCTTTCTTTCTTTCTTTTCCTTTTCTTTCTTTCCCTCTTTTTCTTTCCCTCCCTCCCTTCCTTTCTTTCTTTCTTTCTTTCTTTCTTTCTCTTTCTTTCTTTCTTTCTTTCTTTCTTTCTTTCTTTCTTTCTTTCTTTCTTTCTTTCTTTCTTTCTTTCTTTCTTTCTTTCTTTCTTTCTTTCTTTCTTTCTTTCTTTCTTTCTTTCTTTCTTTCTTTTTGAGAGAGGGTCTTACCCTTGCTCTGTTACCAGGCTGGAGTGTGGTGGCACAATCATGGCTCACTGTAGCTTTGAACTCCTGGACTCAAGCGATCCTCCTCCCTTGGGCTCCTGAGTAGCTGGAACTTCAGGTATGCACCACCACATTTGGCTAGTTTAAAATATATATATATATATATATATATATATATATATATATCTATATCTAGAGACGAGGTATCAGCATGTTTCCCAGGCTGGTCTCAAACTCCTGAGCTCAAGTGATCCTCTTACCTCACCTCCCAAAGTATTGGGGTTACAGGTGTAAGCCAAGAAAAATTGAAGAGATGTTTTTAAAAATGAGCTTTAAGTCACCATAAACCCTCTGCTCCAACTGCTCTGGAAAGTGCTGATGTCATGACAGATGTGCTCCTTCTGGTGATACTGAAGGAAGCCGGATAACTCAGGGCCTTTCTGGGGCTGTGCAATAATGATGTCCCACCAGCCACTCTTGCTGTTGAGCTGATTCTCTCTTCTCCCTTTGACCTCTATAAATAAAAAGAAAAGATCAACATAGAGGCAGGAACGAGTTTCACTTCACAATCTCTGTTTTATTTAGTTTTAAAGTTAAGATTTGCTTTATAGGCCAGGTGCAGTGGCTCACGCCTGTAATCCCAGCACTTTGGGAGGCCAAGGTAGGCGGATCCCTTGAGGTCAGGAGTTCGAGACCAGCCTGGCCAACATGGCGAAACCCTGTCTCTAGTAAAAATACAAAAATTAGCCAGGTGTGGTGGCGGGCACCTATAATCCCAGCTACTCGGGAGGCTGAGGTGGGAGAATCGCTTGAACCCGGGAGGCAGAGGTTGCAGTGAGCCGAGGTCACACCATGCACTCCATCTTGGACAATAGAGTGAGACTGTCTCAAAAAAAGAAAAAAAAAAAGAAAGAAAGAATAGGATTTGCTTTACATAGGTAAGAGCAAGCCACTCTCCATTTGCTGCTTAGTCTTGTGGATTGGATAGTGTTCTCCCAAATTCACGTTCACCTGGAGCTTCAGAATGTGATCTTAGTACAACATAAGGTGACTGCAGATGTAATTAGTTAAGGATTCTGAGATGCAATCATCCTGTATTTTAGAGTCATCCCTAAATCCAATGACTGGGATCCTTACAAGACAAGGGGAAGACACAGAGGTACGCAGAGGCAAGAAGGAGCTGTGAAGATGGAAGCAGAGATTGGAGTTATGCTGACACACATCGAGGGACACCCAGGGCCATTAGAAGCTGGAATATGCAGGCAAATAACCTACTCTAGAGAATTCAGAGGGAGCAGGGTCCACCGACAGTTTGATTTTGTACTCTGGCCTCTAGAACTCTGAGAGAATAAAGCTCTTTTGTTGTAAGCCACCCAGTTTGTAGTACTCTGTGATGGCAGCCCCGGCAAACTGATATAGACAGGAAAATACAACCTGTCTGCACTTCATGGAAAGGGGAGAAGTGAGGAAGACCCCTGCCCTCCTTCACTCTGTGTAGGTCTCCTCTGCTTTAACTTCCTGCATGGAACTCAGCACAAACATAATCAAACACGAATTCTTTTTCCTTTTGCTTGTTTTTTGTCTCTCCTCCTGCTAGAATGTAAGCTCCTTGAGGGCAGGGACTTTCTGTCCTGCTCACTGCTGCATTCTGCTGCCTGGAATGATGCCTGGCATATATATATAGTAGATGTTCAGTAAATATTTTTTGAATTTATGAATAAATGAAAGAATGAAATAGGCAGGAGTTCTGGGGATTGTCTCAAATAACTTTTCTTAGAAGGGACAAAACTGAGAGGAAAGATGAAGGTATTCCAGCAAGAGGAACCAATAAAGGTGTGCAAAGGCCGAGAGTCACAAAGAGGAAAGCTCTTGGAACGATGGCAGATGGCGGCATTGGCTGCCTGGGGTGGGAAGGAAGAATGTGAATCTGGAATGATGCATTTGGGCCTGAGTGTGAGAGGCCTTGTGTATTGGTAAAGAATTGGGTGGGCACAGTGGCTCATGCCTGTAATCCCAGCACTTTAGGAGGCCGAGGTGGGCGGATCACCAGGTCAAGAGATTGAGACCATCCTGGCCAACATGGTGAAATCCCGCCTCTACTAAAAATACACAAATTAGCTGGGTGTGGTGGCACGTGCCTGTAGTCCTAGCTACTCGGGAAGTTGAGGTAGGAGAATTGCTTGAACCTGGGAGGCAGAGGTTGCAGTGAGCCGAGATGGCGCCACTGCACTCCAGGCTGGTGGCAGACCAAGACTCCATCTCAAAAAAAAAAAAAAAAAAAGGATTTGGTTGGATCCTGAGGCAGTGGAAAGCCAATGGGTTTATTTAAAGCAAAAGAATTTTACAAAATGTTAAAGGAATTGCTTTGGAAACAGTGGCAGTGATTGACTCAAGAAGTGAGAGGTGCGTCTGAAAGTGCAAGTGAGAGAAGGGCCTGAGGGAAAGCTGCTTCCCTCTGAAATACTGGACAGCATTGGTGAAGAATTGAGTAGGGTTAGAGAGAGTAGAAAGCCACAGGCACAGCTCAGTATGGATCTCTGGTCTCTTACATGATGCTGAGCCCCTGGTGCTGGAAAATATAAGAAATGGAGCAAGTTGGAGGTGGAAAACCTAAGTCTGGGGATCCCACAGAACATTCTAATGGAGATGCCCAATATTGGTTGGATAGAAAGGTCTGCTGTTCAGGAGAGAGGTAAAAGCCAAGGACACATCACTGGGAGACATCAGTGAACATGAAGGCAGGAGGGTGGATGAGGCCACCCAGGTTGAACATAGATAGAAAGAGGTCCATGGACAGAACTCTTGGGAAGAGGAAGTGAAAGTGAAGCCTTCAGTTATGAGCACGCTGCATTCCGCTGCATAATAAAAAGCACGTTTAAAATGCTTATGATTCTTTAGAGAAGTGCTGTCTTTTGGTATTAAGTGTTAATATTTATAATGACTCTATTCTATTAGTCTCTTAAAAAGTCCATGCAGGCCAGGTGCTCACGCCTGTCATCCCAGCGCTTTGGGAGGCCGAGGAGGGTGGATCACCTGAGGTCAGGAGTTCGATACCAGCATGGCCATCATGGAGAAAACTCATCTGTACTAAAAATATAAAAAATTAGCCAGGTGTGGTGGTGGTCACCTGTAATCCCAGCTATTTGGGAGGCTGAGGGAGGAGAACCGCTTGAACCTGGGAGGCAGAAGTTACACTAAGCCAAGATCGCGCCACTGCACTCCAGCCAGGGAGACAAGAGCAAAACTCAGTCTCAAAAGAAAAACAAAAAGAAAAAAAAAAAGCTTATGCAAAGTGCAAAATAAACTAATATGGCTAATTGTGGACAATATAGAATGAAAAATAGGTCATGAGAACGAGGAGAAACATTAGCCTTAATCATCTGAACTCAACACAGGAAACATGAGTAGCAGGCACTAAATTGGACCTAGAAAACAAACAGGGTTTCCTGTTAATGGAAGAGAGTAACAAAAAGAACTTCTCAGTGTTTGAAAAATATCTTTTCTCCTGGATGACAGCCAGGGTATGGTCCCAGGGCTGTTCAGTTCTTTCCTGATAGGAAAAAAAAGTATTCTTTCCTCTTTCTGCAAATCTACCCGGGTCCCTTTGTGGTTCCACAATCATTTGTCACTTGTTAATAAGCTCTTTTTAAACGTTTCATCTGGAGGAAGCAAGTGAGTTAGTCCTCTTGCTGTCTGATATAGGGATTCGCGATTCCATCGTAGAATTCTTCCAAGAGAAGGATTTCACAAACAGAGGAGAAAGAAGGTCATGTGTCTATCCATCCACTCCCTCACCTCTCTGTGCTGTGTTACACACTTGCAGTTCCTTTTTCATGCCACCTACTCATGTTTTAATGCTGAGTTCAGGAGTTCAGGTCACTCTGTGACCGTGACGCAGCCCTCACTTTATCCACCATTTAAATACCCAGAGGCAGGGTGGGACATCTCCTCCGAGGTCCTAGCTTCTTTCTTTCTCTTTCTTTCTTTCTTTTTTTTTTTTTTCTTTCTTTCTTTCTTTCTTTCCTTCTTTCTTTCTTTTCTTTTTTCCTTCTCTCTCTTTCCTTTCTTTCTCTTTTCTTTCTCCCTTCTCTTCCCTTTCATTACCTTCCCTTCCTCCCTCTCTCTCTTCCTCCTTCCCTCCATCTCTTTCTCTCTCTCTCAATTTCTCACTTTCTCTCTTTCTTTCTTACAGGGTCTCACTCTGTCACCCAGGCTGGAGTGCAGTGGAGCAATCTCTGCCTGCAACCTCCACTGGGTTCAAGTGATTCTCCTGCCTCAGCCTCCTGAGTAGCTGGGATTACAGCTACGAGCCACCACACCTGGCTAATTTTTGTACTCTTAGTGGAGGTGGAGTTTCACCATGTTGACCACAAGTGATATGCCTGCCTCAGTTTCCCAAAGTGCTGGGATTACAGGTGTGAGCCACTGCACCGGCTGAGATTCTATTCATTTTCTCTACCTGTGTCTATCCCTGGGACTTAATTCATTTCACAACTCTTTGTTTATCTGCATTTCTCTACTACCAGACACAAGCGAGTTCCTTGGGACGGCAATCAGTGTTTGTCATATTTGCAGAACCAGTACCTAACATCCACTTCTCCCAGAACTCAAAAACAGAAATGCTAGGCTAGCCAGGCACAGTGGCTCACATCAGTCATCCCAGCACTTTGGGAGGCCTAAGAAGGAGGATGGCTTAAGCCCAGGAGTTTGAAACCAGCCTGGGCAACATAGCGAGACTGTGCACAAAAACTAAGAAATGAGCTGGGCATGGTGGCAGGCGCCTGTAGTCCCAGATACTTGGGAGGCTGAGGCAGGAGCGTCACTTCAACCCAGGAGTTTGAGGCTGCAGTGAACTATTATTAACGGTGGAGGGAGTCCAGGTTCTTGGTGTCTTGAGCAAAGAATTGGACAAAATGCACAAACAAAGCAAGGAAGGAATGAAGGGTTTTACTGAAAATGAAAGCACACTCCATTGTGGGAGCAGGCCTGTGCATAGGGGCTCAGGGGCCCCTTTACAGAATTTTTGGAGTTTAAATACACCTCAGAGGACTCCATTGGTTACTCTGGGTATGCACTATGTAAAATGGAGAGGACAAAGTAAAGTTACAAAGTCATTTAGGGCATACGCCCTAGGAGAAGATATTTCCTGTTACAGCTGAAGTGTGAATCGGTCTTACGCCCCCTGCCTTCAGACCCTGTTTTCCTGGCTCACTATGATTGTAGCTCTACGATCCAGCCTGGGTGACAGAGCCAGACACTGTCTTAAAAAAAAAAAAAAAGAAAAATGAAGGCCGGGCGCGGTGGCTCATGCCTGTAATCCCAGCACTTTGGGAGGCCGAGGCGGGCGGATCATGAGGTCAGGAGATCCAGACCATCCTGGCTAACACGGTGAAACCCAGTCTCTACTAAAAATACAAAAAATTAGCCAGGCGTGGTGGCGGGCGCTTGTAATCCCAGCTACTCGGGAGGCTGAGGCAGGAGAATGGCGCGAACCCGGGAGGCGGAGCTTGCAGTGAGCCGAGATCGCGCCCCTGCACTCCAGCCTGGGCGACAGAGCAACAGTCCGTCTCAAAAAAAAAAAAAAAAAAAAAAAAAAAAAAAAAAATAATAATAATAATAATAATTAAACCAGTAGTGCTGACCAACTGCACAACCGCAGCCCCAGGGACTCCGCCCTGCACATGGTTGTGGCGCGGGGTGGGGGGTGGGGGTGGAGCGGGGAGGTGCTGGTGTTGGCCCTGGTCGTGGCCATCCACCCGCACTACCTCTCTCGAATCTGATGGTCTAAGGACAAAAGCAAGGAGAATCCAGGAGTGGACGAAACCGAGACGTGTCCCCCAGACAGAGGAGGCAAGAGAACCAAGAGGAAGTGGCAGGCAGTCATCAACCTGTGGCAAAGAAGCATCGCCCTGAAAAAGAGGGAGAGGCAATTCGAACCTGTCTGGGGCGGTCACGGAACTCCGCCTTCTGCCGCACAAGAGGCTCTGGATCTTCCCTGTATTTGGAGAGCTGGGGATTAGGGCAGAGGGGATGGGCTTTTCCATGTGTTTGCTGGTCGGATGCATTACAGTGATTACAGACAAATTCAGTCAACGAGCGAGGTGCATCCTTGCAGTTATTTAGTTAGAGAACCAGTGTGTGACAATCTTTTCTACAGCAAGACACTGTTGTCCTGTAGGGTATTCATATTTATAAAGGATATTTCTATCCATTATTTTATTGATACTATTGGGATATGAAATGGTTATTAATTTAATAACCATTTTCCATAATAAAAAAGTATGGAAAATTTCAAACAGACACAAAAATGGACAGCATACTAGACTAGACCCCCCAAACCTAGCATCCTCCTTCAATAGTTATCAATATTTTGCCAAGCCTGTTTCATTTATCCTGTCTCTTCCTCCTTTTTATTTTTTGCTAGGATATTCTAAAGCAAGCCTTAGATAATATATGGTTTCCACAATGCTATTATAATCTCCAGCAACATCATAATTCATTTCATTATATCATTTAATAAATAGTTGATTGTAGAAAACGTATCATTACCCTATTTTTGTTAACCCAGAAGGAAACAAAAGCGATTTGCTCAAGGTCACATGGCTTAAGAAAGCATAGTGCCCTGGAGCTGGGCTCTTCTCACCACAAAGCCCAAGGTACTTTCCACTGTCACTTGGATGCTGGAGAAGCAGAAGAAATGGAGAGTAAAGTCAATGAGCCTTAGAGACAAGATCCAGTTGGGGTGCTTCTCAGCAGGTAACTGAGCTGCAACCCTTTGTTCTTTGTGAGACTTGCTTAGATCTTTTCCCAGAACCAACCCAAACAGCATATTGTAGACAGAACATACAACTTGGGCTGCCCAGCCTCTCTGAAGCCATCTCATCCTGCATGGTAGGGCGACTTGAAACCCGCGGAGAGAAACAACCGGGGTAACAAGGCTAGTCAGGGAGGAAATGAATCCATGACCTTAGGAACTCTCATCTGTTCAATAATAGTGTGAAGTCTACTTCCTATGTCCCCTCACTTCCCAGAAGCCTGGCCAGGGCTGCCGGGGGAAGGCAAACTGTCTAGAAGAGGTGAAGTAAGATCCATGTGCTAGCAGACGTCCCCTGGATAGAAAGGAGATGAGGTAGCCAATCTGAAGACCTCCCAGTTAACGTTTCAGTTGATGATCAGATCCCATCTCCTGGCCAGCATCCCTAGCTCTGCCTGGTGCGGTCCATCCCTGTCTACATGCTGGCTCTTTTTTGAACAAAACAGATGTTGGGGGCCGGGCATGGTGGCTCATGGTTGCAATCCCAGCACTTTGGGAGGCCAAGATGGGTGGATCACTCGAGGTCAGGAGTTCAAGACCAGCCTGGTTAACATGGTGGAACCCCGTCTCTATTAAAAATACAAAAATTAGCTGGGTGTGATGGTGGGTGCCTGTAATCCCAGCTACTCAGGAGGCTGAGGCAGGAGAATCACTTGAAGCCAAGAGGCAGAGGTTGCAGGGCACGCCACTGCACTCCAGCCTGGACCCTGTCTCAAAAAAAAAAAAAAAAAAGATTTTGGGAATCTTCTCTCAGACAGCTGATGTCCATTAAAATCGCAAAAATGGGGATGGCCACTACATCACACAGCAAAAGAGATGCAGAAAGCATCCAGGAGAAGGACAAAAGGAAAGAAGGCACAGGATGGGGCAGAGAATAGGGCAGAGTAGCCAGAGACTGTGGGACTCCTCAGCAATAAGAGTGTTTATTTTCATTATCCTGAGTCACCGGCTTCACAGTCTTGCCAGCTGCAAGGCTGTGTCATTCCTGATGTTGACATGCAGCCCAGAGGCAGGAAACTTCAGAACAGAGGAAAGGTGGCTTTTAAATAACAACAACCACCAACAGTGATATGCTAACCCAGTCATGGGATCAAGACTCATTCATTGGCAGGTTCTCCAGGCAAAGGATGTTTATTTCAGAGTCCTAGAAGGCCAAACTTAGATTGATAGCTCAATTGGTTTAGTGTGAGATTGAGTAGTGCAGTTTTCATTTTTGGTTAGGAAAAAGTCTATTATATATTTGCCATTTTAAAAGGTTTAATGTTAGTGCTATTACTTTATAATACACATACATACTTACATATATTCTTTGGTATGTATCAAATATATCAAAAATAATATGTGCTGCTGGCAAGTTAAAGTAGCTATACTTTTCCCTGTTCTTCCAAGTCCAGTTAAAAATCCTGGACACTACATATAAAACAAACATAAGAAAAACCTAAAAGGTGGTAGAAAGTAGACAGGGATTTTAGGACCCAAGGAATAACACAGTGATGAGCTCTCTGCATTTTCTGTTGATCTCATAGGTCCCAGACTTGGAGCTAAAGAACCTGGCAACCTGAAAATGCCAAAGGGCACAGATAAAAATAAGAAAATTAAAATAAACAGGTGGGTGCAATGGCTTATGCCTGTAATCCCAGCACCTTAGGAGGCTGAGGTGGGAGGATTGCTTGAGACCAGGAGTTCAAGACTGGCCTGGGTAACATAGCAAGACTCCTGTCTCTATTTAAAAGAATAAAAATAAAATATTAATAAATAAACCAACAGAAGTTTACTTTCAGTAGCCAAAGGACCAAGAAAGAGGCAGAAGCCCTTTAGACAATAACTACTTTTTGCTCCAGTCAAACACTTCAGGAAAGACTATGTTCCTACTGCCACCCATGCCCATGCTAGCAAAGATCAAATGGGAGGCCTGAATTTCCACCCCACCCCCCACCTGGCAGCAATGAGGTGCCCCTTCCACACCCCACTGAGGAGACATCAGAGGAGGCCTAATGGAAAATCAGGACTGTTACTTCTGCCCAGAGGTCACAAAGCCACTACTCTGTGGTATCAGTGGAGGTCACATGGAGAGGAGTAATGAGGGGCTCCTACACCCCCCCAGCCAGGGAGGAATCAGTGGAGGGCCAGTGAGGATCCAGGACTCTCCCACCCATCAAGTAATAATGAGGACTTCCCCCACCTTGGATGTCAATGGAAGCTGAGTGGCAAGTGTGGACTTCTTCTACTTGTCAATAATGACATGACATCCTCCCCTTTCTCTGCCACAGGATGTCAGAGGAAGTTGTCTAACACAGAGGGTTAAGTAAGATTCAGAGACTCATCACATGGTACTCCTGAAAATCCAAGTTTCAACAGAAAATCACTTGTCATATCAAGAACCAGGAAGATAGCAAGTTGAATGTAAAAAAAAAAAAAAAAAAGACAATCAACAATCTATAAATGCAACACCAAGAAGAGAGAAATGTTAGGATGATCCGACAAAGACTGTAAAGCAGCCATCATAAAAGTGCTTCACTGGGCAGTTACAAACACACTCGAAGCAAGTGAACAAATAGAAAGTCTAGCAAAGAAATACAAAATCTCAGCAAAGAAATAGAAGAGATAAAGGAAAACCAAATGAAAAATGTTGCATGAAAAAATACAATAACCAAAATTAAAAAAAAAATCAATGGGTGAGTTCAATGGCAGAATGGAGGAGAAAAAGAAAACTATTGGTGAATTTGTAGACAGAGCAATAGAAACTATGCAATATGACCAAAAGAGAAAAAATTCACTGAAAAATATGAACAGAGTCATAGAGACCTGTGGGCCTACAGCAAAAGATCTAGCATCTGCGTCATATCAGGAGGGAAGGGCTGAAAATGTACTTGAAGAAATAATGACTGAAAATGTCCTGAATTTGGCAAGAGACATAAAGCAACAGATGTAAGATGCTGAATGACTCCAAACAGGAAACATTCAAAGAAATGAGCAAGTCACATCATAGTCAAACTTCTGAAAATTGAAGACCATGGAAAACTCTTGAAAGCAATGAGAAAGAAACAACAGCTTACCTATAGGGGAAGACAACTGAATGATAGATTTCTCATAAGAAACCATCCAAGCCAGAAGAAAATGGCACATTTTTCAAATGTCGAAAGAAAATACTGGTCAACTCAGGATCCGACATCCAGCAAAAATATTCGGGAATAAAGGGGAAATCAAGACAAATCAGATGAAGGAAAGTCAAGAGAATTTGTTACAAGCAGAGGTACTTGAAAAGAATGGCTGAAGGAAATGCTCTAAACAGAAAGGCAATAATGCAAGAAAGAATCTTAGAGTGGGGGAAGGAACAAAGAACACAGTAAGCAAAAATATGAGTAATTATATAGATTTTCCTTTTCCTCTTGAGTTTTCTAAATTACGTTTAATGGTTGAAGCAAAAATTATAATTGGCTGATTTGGTAGGTAGAGGAAATATTTAAGACAATTATACGTACCAGGTGCAGTGGCTCATGCCTATAATCCTATTGCTTTGGGAAGCCAATGCAGGAAAATCGCTTGAGGCCAAGAGTTAAAGAGCAGCCTGGGCAGCATAGGAAGACTCCTGTCTCTAGGAAAAAAAAAAAAAAAAAAAAAAGAGGGGTAGGGGTGGTGATGCACACCTATAGTCCTAGCTCCTTAGGAGGCTAAGGTGAGAGATTACTTGAGCCCAGGAGTTCGAGGGTACAGTGAGTTATGCTTGTGCCATTGCATTCCAACCTGACAGAGCAAAACTCTGTCTCTAGAGTAAAACAAAACCAAACCAGACAATTGCAAAAAAAGAAGGTAAAAGGGGCATCAAGGGAAGTTAAGATTCTACATTTCATTCAAACAGGTAAAATGATGACACCAGAAGACTGGCAATTTATTTTACATAGATATAAATATAGAGAGAACATAATACCTAGAGCAACCACTTAAAACCATCAAAAGAGATGTACCCAAAACACCATATATAAATCAAAATCAAAATGGAATTCTAAAAAGTATTGAAGGAACCCATAAGAAGAAAGAAAAAAGAAAATAGATAAATGAAAAACAGAGAACAAACAAAAAACAAAAAATAAAGTGGTAGACTTAACTTTAATATGCCAATAATTATATTAAATGCCTATGGTCTAAATACAGCCATTAAAATACAGAAATTGGCAGAGCAAATCAAAAAGCATGAACTAACTATATGCTGTCGATAAGAAACTTACTTCAATCATAAAGATACAGGCAGGTTTTAAAAGATATAAAAAGACATATCATGCAAATATTATCCAAGAGAAAGCAGGAGTGACTATATTCAGATTAAAAAGACTTCACAGCAAAGAAAATTATAATAAAAGGGTCAATCCACAAAGAAGACATAGCAATCCTTCATGTATACACACAAAACAACAGTGCTGCAAAATATATGATATAATGGATAGAAGTGAAATGAAGGTAGATAAATCCATAAGTATAGTTGGAGTCTTCAATACGCCTTCCTCAACAAGAAGCTCTTAACATAAGAGCTTAGATTAGTGACTTGAGACATTTGCTCTTTTAAAAGTAAAATGTAGATCTAAACATTTCCCTCTCAGGAGTGCTTTAATTGTGTCCCACAAATTTTGAAATGTTATACTCACTTTGGATATTGCTCTGTTTTTTCCACAGGCAAATGGTGAAAGAAACTGTGATACATCCATACCATGGAATATTATTCAGCAACAAAAGTACTGAACTCTTGACACTTGCAAAAACCTGGATGAATTTCCAGGGAATTATGTTGAGTGAAAAAGCCAATCTTGAAAGGTTTCATGTTTTATGATGCCATTTATACAATGTTCCTGAAAAGGACAAAATTATAGAGATGAAGAACAAATTAGTGGCTACCAGAGGCTAATGGGGGGTGGCAGTGGAAGAGAAGTGGGCATGGCTATCAAAGTACAACATGAAATTTTCATGTGGTAGTAAAAATACTCTGTATCTCAATGGTATCAATGTCAATATGCCAGTTATGACATTGTACTATATCACATGATATTCGACTTTAGTTTTGCAAGATGTTTTTATCAGGGGAATCTGGCTACAGAGTATAGGGGATCTCGCTATCATTTCTTACAATTGCATGTGAATCTAAAATTATCTCAAAATAGCAAGTTTAATTTTTAAAAATATGTCATGCTCCTATAGTCCCAGGTACTGGGAGGCTGAGGCAGGAGGATCACTGGAGCCCAGGAGTTCGAAACTGTAGTGTGATATGATCATGCCTGTGAATATCCACTGCACTCCAGCCTGGGCAACAAAGCAAGATCCTGTCTCTAAACATATATATAATATATATTAATATATAAACATATATATATTTATGTTATATTTGCCAAAACAGACATATGTTTCCATCTAATATATCCTATCTATTTACATTTATATTGGATGGATACATATGTATCCATATATGTTACATTTTCCAAAACAGATGTATTTACCCATCCAATATAAACATATTTATATTTATATTGGATGGATATATATATCCATATATGTTATATTTTCCAAACAGATATATATATTCATCATATATATATATAATCATATATATATTTATATTGGATGGATATAAACATATTGGATGATATATCTATTTTGGAAAATATGACATATATGAACATATATTATATCAATTCAATATAAATATAAATAGATAGATAGATAGATCAAGGGGAAAATAAACCTCATGGGGTGCTGAGATCTGAGATCCAGGGATCTGTCCCAGTCTTCAGGCAGTCTTGTTAAGTGCCCAGGATAAAATATATAGATGTCAGATTTATCATTGATGAATTATTCTGGTAGAATCAAAGGTGTCCTGTAATAATCTAGTTGTTCTCAATCCTAGCTGCAATATTAGAATCACCAGAAGTGGGGGGAAAGGTTAAAGAATACGGACACCAAGGGCTTTATTCTCTCTTCCTCAATCAGAATATTAATTTATTTAGTCTGCTGTCAACCCAAGTGTCAGTATCTTTGAAGTAATTTTAAAAATTAAATTTCAAAAATACACAGAGGTAAAGAGAAACATGTGATGAGCCCCCATGCAGCCGCCCATCATTCAGCCTCAATCATTATCAACACTTTTCCAATCCATTATGCTGATTACTCCCCGCAGCTTTTTTGGTGGTGGTTGTTAGAGTTTTAGGATTTTAAAGCAAATCCCAAACATGATTACAATTTTGACTCTAATACTTCAGTATGCATCTCTAACAGATAAGGACTATGCCTGTGTGTGCATGCGTGTATATGCACGCGTATAATGCTGTTATCACACCTAAAGAAATGAACAATAATTTCTTAATAATGTCTGATAACCCAACTGCCTGTTCAGATGTCCTTGACTGGCTCAAAAATGCCTTTTTACAATTGGATTATTTGACTGATTGAGTTACAACCATGAATCAAACAAGATCCACACATTTTATTTGGATGAGAGCCCTCTAAAACTTTTTTAATCTGTGCCAGTCCCTCTTTGTATTTTTTCCCATTCATTTGTGGAAGAAATCAGGTCATTTGTTTATAGAATATTCCGTCTTCTAAATTTGCCTTACTGCTTCCACGAGGATGTTTAACTTGTTCTTCAGCAGTGACATTTTAAAAGCTCCTCAAGTGACTCTAATATACACTCATGGTTGAGATCCATTATCCTAATCCTAATCCAAGCCCACAGGTTAAAGCTCAGGAAGCAGAGACTTGGAGAGATAGAGACTTCCTCTCCATCACATAGCTAGTTATCAATTGGATCCAGGTCTCCTAATTTACAATCCAATGGTTTCTCCCACTGTGCTTTGCCTTTGGAAAATTACTGCAACCCCTTCATTCATTCATTCATTCATTGGTTCACTCACTCATTCATTCATTTTACACATATTTATTATGTGCCAGACCTTGGGATAAACACTTGGGAAACAGTAGGGAAGAAGATAGATGTATCTCTGCTTGTTTAAATCATAATTTTCCAAAACAGATTTCTAGTTTCTTTCCCCACAAAATTGCCCTAGACATTTAGGCATGTTGAACCAAGTCATTGTTCAGAATTTAATGTTTTGGTTTCAAAATGTATTTTGTTAAATAAGATGGATTATTATTTAATACATTTTCTGTAAAGATCGTTCTTAGTCATGGTGATGATAAGCTCCATGATGATTAAAGATGCTTCCATTCTATATGACATACTAAGTAACAGGGTGATGAATTATGCTCCCAGGGAATTCCAGCAATTGTGGATATGGGAGCAATTTCAGACAGCCAAGAGAATCTTCCCTCAGCAGGAGGTGAGTGAGGGTCTCTTGGGATTCTCGCAGGCATGGCCTTCTTTTAGGGCTGAGAGTCGGGAAACCTATTTAGATATTTCAAACCAGGGCCTGGCTCAGAAACCATAAAATAAGTGATACCTCCACCACTATTAAAACTTCACAGTGACTTTCCAGAGCCCACAGGACAGAGTCTAACCCCTTGGTATGACAGACAAGGCCTTCCATGACTGGTCTCCACCCTCCTTCCCCAGTCACTCTCCCAGGTGCATTTCTCACTCCAGCTGTACTGAACTGAACTCTTCTGAGGTTCCAAGCCCATCCATTTCACTCATCCTCCAGGCTCTTCTTCTCAGAATGGCTGGCAAACTCTTACTTCTTCACTAGTCAACTCAATCATGTTCTTCTTTATAAAACTATCCTTGATTTACTCAAGCAAAGTTGAGTCCTCTTCCTCTTGCCATGATGGCGCCAGAATTTAACCTTGCTTGCTGTGCGTGTTACACTGCAGTGCAGTCACTGCTTATGATCTCTTCCTCCTACTAGACCAAGGAGCAGCTACCATGTTTCTAGCTGTGGTTGTCAAAGTGTGTTCCCCAGACCATAGCTTTAGTATGGTGTGGGAACTTACTGAAAGTTCTTTACCCATACCTCCTAAACTAGAGATTCTCGAGGTAGGTCTAGCCTTCCAGGTGATTCTAATGCACATTCAGGTTTAAGAACCACTGGCTTAGTATGATGCCTGGCACTTAACAGGTGCTCCACTTATAATGTGTCTATTGACCTGAACTAAACAAACTCATACTTCCTCCAGAGGAGTTAGGCAAGTCTGATGATATTATCTTGAGCTACCAATAAAGTCCAAGCCAAAGTACCTCAGGGTTCTTCTCAAAATCCTATAAAGAGGTGCTTATCTGGACAAGCAGGCACTTTCCATGTTGTCCCTCCCCTCATATCTGACTTTGATCTCCTTTAATAACAACTGCATTCAAGGTTATAAAACTTCAGATTCCTCCTTTGGCTGTAAGGAGCTAGACATGACCAGTCCCTTCCATGTGAGATAATCATCCACAACGCTTCAATAGCCCTGTGATTTGTGTTTTCCTTGACTCTAATTTGCTTGGCCTCATTGCTTAGTCAACAAGAAATAAGAGGCCAGGCATGGTGGCTCATGCCTGTAATCCCAGCATTTTGGGAGGCTGAGGCAGGCAGATCACCTGAGGTCAGGAGTTTGAGGCCAATATGGTGAAACTTTGTCTCTACTAAAAATACAAAAATTATCTGGGCATGGTGGTGGATGCCTGTAATCCCAGCTACTCAGGAGGCTGAGGCAGGAGAATCGCTTGAACCCAAGAGGCAGAAGTTGCAGTGAGCCGAGATGGTGCCATTGCACTCCAGCCTGGGCAACAGAGTGAGATCCTGAATAAAAAACAAAAAACAAAAAACAAAAAAAAAAAAAGAAGAAGAAAAGAAATAAAAAATAAAATTTGCTGGCAGGGTAAAATGGTTCATGCCTGTAACCTCAGCATTTTGGGAGGCCAAGGCAGGTGGATCATGTGAGCTCAGTAGTTCCAGACCAGCCTGGACAACATGGTGAGACCTTGTCTCTACAAAAAATACAAAAATTTAACAAGGTGTAATGGTGCGCACCTGTAGTCCCAGCTACTCAGGAGGCTGAGGTGGGAAGATTCACTGGGCCAGGGAGGTCAAGGCTGCAGTGAGCCATGATTGCATCACTGCACTCCAGCCTGGGCCACAGAGCAAGACCCTGTCTCAATAAGTAAATAAGTAAATAAATAAATAAATAAATAAATAAATAAATAACTTTACTCTTCGTCTAAGCCCAGGATATTTTATTTTTGAAGATATACCTTTAATGTGTGCATGTGTATGTGTGTTTGGGGACAAAAAATCAGGGGAGAAAAAACAAAAGTCAGCAGAAGCCTCAGCCAGAATTCCAGCCGAGTTCCACCTGGACCAAGAAGATGCCCGTGGCTATTTTCTTCGGCTTCAGCTTGACCAGCTCTGATTTTGTGGTGTCTTCTTCTGGACCAGGCTCTGTTTCTGCGAACTCTTCGTGTCCTGCAGCCCGCACTGTTCCTAGTCGGATCAGGTTTCACTGGTCGGTTCATACTCCTTTTCGTCATGACCGCTTGCCCCACATTGGTCCCTACTTGTTCAGTTTTTTGTTTAACTACCTCTATAGATCCCTAATAAAGGAGAATCTCACATGTCCTTCACCCTTCTTACATGTTTAAAATTACATTTTTGGAGGTGAAAACCTGGAACGTGATTCAAAAAGAAAGAAAAGAATGTGATATTTGAAATTGTGGTTGAAATTTTGTCTGTATGGCCATTATGCCTTGTAGCAGATGTTAGTGTCTTTCTAGGTCCTCTGGGATATTTTATACCTACACATGTTGACTTATAGATAAAGATATATTATATACATTGGTTACATTATGGAGTAGAATACCGAAAGTGGCCTGGGGATAGGAGAAACATGTAAGTAAAGAAATGTACAAATTTCTTCCTTTCTTTCTTTCTTTTTTTTTTTTTGTTTTGAGATAGAGTCTCACTGTGTTGCCCAGGCTGGAGTGCAGTGGTGCAATCACAGCTCACTGCAGCTTCAACTTACTGATAACTCAAGTGATCCTCCTGCCTCTTCAGCCTCTTGAGTAGCTGGGACTACAGGTGCACACCACTGTGCCAGGCTAATTATTTTTTATTATTATAGAGACAAAGTCTTGCTATGTTGTCCAGGCTGATCTCAAACCCCTGGCCTCAAGTGATCCTCCCACCTCAGCCTCCCAAAATGTTGGGATTACAAGCATGAGCCACTGTGCTCACCCAGTTCTTCCAATGTATTTAAGATTTTTTGGAAACGATCAAACCCAATGTTACAACCTCTAAAGGCAGATTTGAATCTTCCTAAAAACTAATGATGTTGGTAAAACAAAAGTACCAATGTTGTACCTTTTATTATAAGATAGCAGGTAAAGAAGCCCCTAGGAATTTTAGCAATGCTAGGCTCATCAAAATATCTTCATATGGAAAAATACCTAACCAAATAATCAAAGTAAATTCTAGGGAATAAGGTTCTGGTTACAAAATGCATTTTCTTAAATAAGATGGGTTATTATTTAATACATTTTCTGTAAAGATCATTCTTAGTCATAGGGATGATAAGCTCTGTGATGGTTAATGATGGTTCCACTGTATATTACACACTAAGTAAGAGGGTAAGAAATTATGCTCCCAGGGAATTCCAGCAATTGTGGATACGAGAGCAATTTCAAAGGGCACCTATGAGAGCCAAGGGAATCTTCCCTCAGGAGGAGGTGAGTGAGGGTCTCCTGGGTCTCTGCCTATGACTCTCACAGTCGTGGTCTTCCTTTAGAGCTGGGAGTCAGGAACCCTGCTTAGTTATTTCAAACCAGGGCTTGGTTTAGAAACCACAAAATAGGCCAGGCGTGGTGGCTCATGCCTGTAATCCCAGCACTTTGGGAGGCCAAGGCAGGTGGTTCACAAGGTCAGGAGTTCGAGACCAGCCTGGCCAATATGGTGAAACCGCATCTCTACTAAAAATACAAAAATTAGCAGGGCATGGTGGTGCAGGCCTGTACTCCCAGCTACTCGGGGGGTTGAGGCAGAAGAATCTCTTGGATCTGGGAGGCGGAGGTTGCAGTGAGCCGAGATCATGCCACTGCACTCCAGCCTGGGTGACAGAGTGAGACTCCATCTCAAAAAACAAAAAACAAAAAACAAGAAACCATAAAATAGGTGATAGCCTACTCCCACACTAGATTGTTAGAAACAGTTCACTGAACAATATCCTTTTAACTTACCACAGTTCTTCTGGCAGAGAGAGGGGAGAGAGAGAGAGAGAGAGAGAGAGAGAGAGAGAGAGAGGCCTGCACTCCTCTGAAATTATCCTTCCACAACAATGCACTGTCTTTTCCTAATAAGGCCATCCACACTCTCAGACAGAAGTAGCCACATAATGCTGTGCAGCTATTCAAGTTCTCTATGCCACGGAATGCCCAACACCAAGACGACAAACATCTATTTATATGTTTAGTGATAACAGTGTTTATCTACTATTCAATCACTTCTCTTACATCTTACAAAAAAAGGCTCTGCTCTTGGTAATGATCCTGGCCTGAATTTCTCCCAACCAAACATGGGAACGCAAAAGTTACCACCAATGCCATCTGAAGTTACAGCATGCTTTCCAAATGTGCCTATGTTTGCCATTTTAAAGCTGAAGATAACAAATAGTTAATGAGTGAGGCATTCATCTGGAGGTGGTGGTAGCAGAAGAATGAGTTTAATCTGGCCAGGGGCCTGGAACGAAATCTCTTTTCTCCTTCGAGTGGCATTTTATTATGTTTGAGGTGCATTCTCTTTCTGATTTGTCCCAAACTAAATTGAGTATGGAATGCACTTCAGTACAAACAGAACCCAGCTTGCTCAACAATAAAACTGGGGCTGGGCCTGCTGGTAATATATTGCAGTGTTATAGTCAAAAGCCTTTCTGGAGGAGAAAGAAAAAGCCAGAGTCATTGTGGATACGTATGAAAACCAGGGGTTGTTCAAGGCTACAAATTCATCCCTTTCCTTCCCTGCATTCTCCGAGTGGAGAGGGGTGCTTTGGTGATGCAGTTTGATGAATTCTCAAGGGACAACTCTCTGGGAGAACTCAGGGAGCAAGATAGGGGAAAAGTAGTTGGGGATAGAAAGAGAGAAGAAAAGTGAAGAGATTAATGCTGGAGAAGGCAGCAGGCAGGAAATGGTAGGGAATGTCTTTCCAAAGGAGTTACTGGAAAGATTTGAGAGAGATTTTTCTGATCCAGAGACTCTGGGCAAAGAATACATCTGTCTTTCTTTTCCTTAAAAGAGACAGGTGTCTTAGGAAGACTTTGATCTGGGAATGATAATGATGTCTTTTGCTAATTCTCAATCACACAAAGAATATTCACTTGTTAGGCCAGGTGGAAGATCTCCCAGAAGTAAGTAATAAATGTTAACGGAGACTAGGAAATCTCTGTGATTTGGTCGGCATGGAATGTCATGAAGGAAACTGACTTGGGCATGGGGACCACTGAGAGTTGAGTTTTGAGATAAACTGGTGGTGTGGCCACAGAAAAATCACTTGAGGACTCTGTGACTCAGTTTCTCCACCTGTAAAATGAGGGAGTTGTACCCAACAATCTAGGATTCTTCTCGAATCCACATTCCATGACTCTGGTCATGGTGAAGACCCAGCACAGCAAAAGGAAGGTGCTGTTCCTCCCAGAATCCTGCTCAAGGACCACGTCCCACTGCTGTGAAATGGGAGACACTGAGGTTCTTCCAAACATCATGAAACCCAACTGATGTTGCAGAAGGTCAAGACTCAATAGCAGCCTTGGCTTTGAAAGCCGGGATAGAAGAGACACGCTCTTCTTCTGTGGTGTGAGCTCCAACCCCTATCCCACTTGCTTAGCAAGGCCATGCTGAAGTGATATAACTATTAAAATGATGGTGATAATAATAATGGTGATGATGATGATATTACTACTAATAGCCAGAGATAACCCCTGATGAACATTTACCATGTGACGAGCCCCTTTCTAGGCACTTTACAGGTATTAAGTCATTTATCCTCTCTACAACTTTTGTCTTCAGTTTTACGGATGAAGACATCAAGACATAAAAAGCTTGGGTAACTTGAGTTAGGTCAGGCAGCTATTCAGCTGTGGGCTGTAATTTGCTCTCCATCAAGCAATTGCAGTCAACACCATTCCTTTTTATATACTACTTTGTGACATCTCTTTTTGTCGTCTTGTATTGCATCTCTGGTTAACTCTTCAGTGGCTCCATGTCACCTCAATTAAAAGATAAAAGCCAACCCCTTGGTAAGGAGCATCCTCTCAGTGGATCATGCTCCCTCCCTGCCCTGTTTTTCTTGCCTAGTAACCAACCCACCTCCATGTCCATCTGGCAAATTCCTGCTTAGTCTTTAGGTCCTGCGCAGGTCTTTGCTATAATTTGAATGCATGTGTCCCTCCAAATTTGCATGTTGGAAATTAACTCCCAAGGTCATGGTATTAGCGGTGGGGCCCTTGGAGGTGATTAAATCACAAGAACTCTGCCCTCGTGGGAAGGATTAGTGCCCTTATGCTGGGGCTTGAGGAAGAGAGTTTACCCCATTTTTGCCATTTTGCCTTCTGTCCATTTTGGTGTGTGAGGACATAGCATTTGTCCCCTCTGGGGAACATGGCAACAAAGCACCATCTTGGAAACAGAGAATGAACCCTTACCAGACACCAAATCTGTCAGTGCCTTCATCTTGAACTTCTCAGCTTTCAGAACTGTAAGAAATAAATTTCCACTATTTATAAATTATCCAGTCGGTAGTATTTTGCTGTAACAGCAGAAATGGAGCCAGTCACCCTTCTAGGTAGACTTCTCAGATACTTCCAGGCAGAAGGAAGCACTTCTTCCCATGTTTCCCCACATTCTCTCCATTCAACCACCTCTGTGTTACAGGTCTGACCTCATAGTACTAGAACTGCCCGCTTGTGTCCTATCTGTTTCCCCACCGGACTGGGAGTTGCACTGGATCTTATACATTTTTGTCTTCCCAGTGTCTTGAGCATAGTGGGCTTTCCATAAATATTTGTCGAGTTGAATTATATTACTATGTAGTCTTGGATTTACATGCCTTCCCAAGGCAAATTTTAGATCATAAATCCTTGGAAGGCAAACGTAAATCCTCTATAGAACATGTCCTAGAGCCAGGAACATTGCTGATGCTGAGCAAATATTTGTTAGGTGGTTGAGTAAATAAACAAGTACTTTCTGGAAATTCTTTGACATAAAATAAGTAAAAAGGAAATTTTGATCCAGTTATCAGGAGAAACACCCAATTTGGGGTATAATATCCACAGAGGTAACCAATGAGCTTGAAATGGTGGATAGTGAAAAATGAGGACATTATTTCAGGAACTAAAATGTTGCACAAGGAATATTGGGTTTTTTTGTTTGTTTGTTTGTTTTCTTTTTTTTTTTTTGAGACAGAGTCTCACTTTGTCACCCAGGCTGGAGTGCAGTGACTCGATCTCGGCTCACTGCAACCTCTGCCTCTCGGGTTCAGGCAATTCTCTGCCTCAGCCTCCTGAGTAGCTGGGATTATAGGCGCCTGCCACCACGCCCAGCTAATTCTTGTATTTTTAGTAGAGATAGGGTTTCACCATCTTGGCCAGGCTGGTCTTGAATACCTGACCTCTTGATCCACCCACCTCAGCCTCCCAAAGTACTGGGATTACAGGTGTGAGCCACCATGCATGGCTGGAATACCGTCCTTTAGATTAGGAGAAGAGACTTATGAATGCAGCATTAATTGATGTTTTATGCAATAAGAAATCTGTCTCCAAATTTTATTTTCCTCTTGAGGTTGTACTGTTTACATTAAGCCAAAACCACTTTGATGCATTCGTGCCATTGACAATTTTTTCTGCTAAATTTCAAGAAAGATAGCCGAGTGTGGTAGTTCGAGACCAGGTTGGGCAACATAGCAAGACCTCACCTCCAAAAAAAAGACAGAAAAAAAAGTCAAGAAAAAAAATGCTACCAACAGTCTACAAAGGCAAACATACTTTCTTTATTGTCTCTTTGTCCAGTTGCTTTCAAATAGTTCTACAGAATGCAAGGTGTTGAGATTTCTGGCCATGAAAAAAAAATACTTCACAATCTACAGATACAAATCTTAAAAAGTTGGGCAAAACCACAGAGGAAAAGTTTACACAAAAATAGGTTTCTTATTTTCTTTTTTTAAGGACTTAAAAATTTATTTAAAGTAATTCTTATTTTCCACTTAATGTCATTTAAAAGGAGACTTCAGAGACAGATTTTCTTACAGGGCCCCAACTTAATCTATTACTCCTTAGAAACCCCTCACTTCCCAGAGATGGTCTCAACATTTGGGTGGGAGTTTGTTGTTGCTGTTGATTTTAGGTGGAAATGATTCTGTGGCGCCTCTATTTGTTTCTCATTTACTTCAAAAGATACAGTCCTGGAGGAGAAGAGATGAGCAAATCCAATGTGTGTTTTAAATATTTTCGTAATTGTTTCTGTATGTGTTTCTGGAAAGGAACATTTTTTTTGCTAAAGAATAGTCACGAATATTACTGGCAGATAGAGTCCATCTGGAAAAGTGTTTAAAAATCATGGACTTTTTGTCTTGACATGGGTTGATGGTCTGGTCCTACCGTTTCAGATGAGGAAACCGAGACCTCTCAGAGGAGATGCCAGATGCAGGCGGAGTAGGGGATCCCGTCCAGGTTTCCCAGTGCCCAGTCCAGTGGGCCTGGGCCTCGCAGAATAGCTCTGCTTGTTTACCATGACTTTGAAGGAAATCATTGGTTTAGGAAAACTCCTACACTACGGAGATTCTTTGTCAATAAAGATCCTAGATAATAAATCTACTCTATAAGCATGTGTGTTGTTGAATGGCAGGAAATGGAGAGGAAGAGGCACAGAAGTGAAGCCAGGAATGGGAGAGCACACGAGCTAAGAAAAAATTAAATAACTCTTGGCTGGATATGGTGGCTCACATCTGTAATCCCAGCACTTTGGGAGGCCGAGGCAAATGGATCACCTGAGGTTGGGATCTCAAGACCAGCCTCGCCAACACAGTGAATCTCCGTTTCTACTAAAAAAAGAAAAAATAGAAAAACATTAGCTGAGCATGGTGGCATGCTCCTGTAATCCCAGCTACTAGGGAGGCTGAGGCAGGAGAAGCACTTGAACCCGGGAGGTGGAGGTTGCAGTGAGCAGAGATTACACCACTGCACTCCAGCCTGGGTGACAGAGCAAGACTTTTTTTCAAAAAAACAAAAAAACTCTTATAGGGACTTTTTGGAATACTAATTTAAATCATGTTTTTAAAAAATCATCCATTGATAAAAAAGATGACAGGCTCTCTAAGCCTTATAAATCATAGAAAACTGGTCAAATAAATACAGCATAAAGTTGGTTGGGAAGGATAAAAGTTGAAAACAGATGCAAGGTAGGTAAAGAATGTTCATGCTAGACCCAAATAGGGTAGGTTTAAGTCTCTTGTTACAATGGAAGGGTTGAAAAGGATTAGAAATGAATTATGTACAAACAGGCAGACAAGGCAAGAAGACACCTGCCCCAGGTAAGACAAGGAAGAGATTAGAAGCCTTGCTCACCGGGAGTGTAAAGTGTGGTTTGAAGGACTCTCTGGAAGGCCCTGGCCTGATAGGAGGCGAACAGCTCCCTGCGTGGGAAGTCTTTGCTTGTGTCACTGGATGATCCATCTCAACGGTACTATGGGGTGACCCCATGGAAAATGGACCAAAGGGTAATTCCATCATGTCTATCAAAATGTAAAATGCACACAGCCTTGGTGCAGCAATTCAACTCCAAGGAATTTGTCCAACTGATATGCTTGCAAGTTTGCACCAAATACATGTAAAAGGATATATTGCAGTATTTTTTTTTTATCATTACAAAGTAATAGAAATAACCTAAATGTCCATCTGTGGGGGACCTTTATTCCAGTTTCCCATAAGTTTCTCATTTCCATCTGAGGCCTTGTTATCCTGGCCTTTGCTGGCCATATTTCTATCAGTATTTTGGTCACAACCATTTAACTAATCTCTAAGAAGTTCCAAACTTTCCCTCAACTTCCTATCTTCTCCTGAGCCCTCCAAACTCTTCTAGCCTCTGACCATTATCCAGTTCCAACGTTGCTTCGACATTTCCAGGTATCTTTTTAGCAATGCCCCACTTCTTGGTACCAATTTTCTGTGTTGGGTCGTTTTGCATTGCTAAAAAGAAATACCTGAGGCTGGGTAATCTGTGAAGAAAGGAGTTTGTTTTTTTTTTTTTTGAGACGGAGTCTTGCTCAGTTGCCCAGGCTGGAGTGCAGTGGCACGATCTCGGCTCACTGCAAGCTCCGCCTCCTGGGTTCCTGCCATTCTCCTGCCTCAGCCTCCCGAGTAGCTGGGACTACAGGGGCCCGCCACCACGCCAGGCTAATATTTTGCATTTTTTTAGTAGAGACGGGGTTTCACCATGTTAGCCAGGATGGTCTCGATCTCCTGACCTCGTGATCTGCCCACCTCGGCCTCCCAAAGTGCTGGGATTACAGGCGTGAGCCACCGCAACCGGCCAAGGAAGTTTCATTGGCTCATGGTTTTGCAGGCTGTGCTATCATGGCACCAGCATCTGCTCAGCTTCTGGGGAGGCCTTAGGAAGCTTACAATCATGGCAGAAGGTGAAACTGGAGCAGGAACATCACATGAAAAGAGCAGGAGTGAGACAGAGGCAGAAGGTGCTACACCATTTTAGATAACCAGATCTCGCGAGAACTCACTCACTGTCATGAGGAAAGCACCAACACCAAGACATTCATGAGGCATCTTCCCCCAAAACCTCCCACTAGGCCCCACCTCCAACCTGGGGATTACATTCTTTTTTTTTCTTTTTTTGAGATAGGGTCTTACTCTGTCACCCATGCTGGAGTGCAATGGTGCGATCAAAACTCACTGTATCCTGGAACTCCTGGGCTCAAGCAATCCTCCCACCTTAGCCTCTTGAGTAACTGGGACTATAGGCATGCATTACCACACCTGGATAATTTTTCTTTTGTAGATATGGGGTTTTGTCATGTTGCTCAGGCTGGTCTCAAACTCCTGGGCTCAAGGGATCCTTCCACTCCTGCCTCCCAAGGTGCTAGGATTACAGGCATGAGCCACCACATGGGGCCAGGGATTACATTTCAACATGAGATTTGGAGGGGACAAACATCCAAACTATATCAAGTAAGAAAGGCAAGAAGGGCTAAGAGTCTAGGTCATGAAAAAGTAGGGTAATGGGTAGTAGGGACTGGCTCACTTGTAGTTTTGCGAGCCATAGTAGTTTGGATTTTATCCCCACTTCAGTGGAAGGCATTGGAGGATTTAAGCAGATGAGTGATATGATCTGATTTACATTTTCTAGAAGGTCACTTTGGCTGCTGTGGAGGGAGGACTTCAGTGAGCTGAGTGTAATCAGAGCATCTGGAAGGCAGCTGAGATACTCCAGGTGAAAGACGACAGTGACTACAATGGTGAGATCCTGGGAAATGGTGAGAAGCAATGAGTGAGAGGTGTATTTTGAAGGTGGAGCCCATAGGACTTGCCAACGTGTGGGAATGAAGTAAAACAGAATCAAGAATGACTCTTTGGTGTTTGATCTGAGCAACTTGGCATATGGGGATGCCATTTAGTTCAGAGGGGGAAGACTCTGGAAGGACCAAGTTAGGGGAAGTAAGGGGAGAAAAAGATCAAGCATTCTGTCTGGATCCTGTTCAGTTTAAGACTCCAATTCAACACTCAAGTAGAAACTTCAAATATGTAGCTGAAAAGGTTATTGCTACAGATGAAAATTTGAGAGAGAATGATTTAGAATTAGATGGTGATACGTTTTGGCTGTGTCCCCACCCAAATCTCAACTTGAATTATAGTGTATCTGTCAAAATTTTCACATGTTTTGGTAGGGACCCAGGAGGAGGTAATTAAATCATGGGGGCTGGTCTTTCCCATGCTATTCTCATGATAGTGAGTAAGTCTCACGAGATCTGATGGGTTTATCAGGGCTTTCTGCTTTTGCTTCTTCCTCATTTTCTCTTGCCACTGCCTTGTAAGAAGTGCCTTTTGCCTCCCGCCATGATTCTGAGGCTTCCCCAGCCTTGTGGAACTGTAAGACCAATTAAACCTCTTTTTCTTCCCAGTCTCAGGTATGTCTTTATCAGCAGGGTGAAAACAGATTAATACAGGTGGCTACACAAAACAAATAATCCTAAGTATCACTGATTTACATAAGCCCAAATTTTTCTTCTTTTCTGCTTAACAAAAATCTGGAGCTAGGCAAGTAGGGGCTGATACGGGGTGTCCACTGTCGGCAAGGAAGCAGGCACTTGTCTTTCGGCTTTGTCATCCTCAGCATGTGTCTGTCACCCTCAAGATCACCCATGGTCCAGTAGGGACTATGGAGCTTTCACCATTAATTCCACATCCAAGGTAGTAGGAAGACTGTGGCAAGGAACAAGGCTGCAGCGGCAGCTCCCTTTGAGGAGCCTTCTTTTTTTTTTTTTTTTTTTTGGAGACAAGGTTTGCTCTGTTGCCCAGACTGGAGTACAGTATTGTGAACACAGCTCACTGCAGCCTGGACCTCGTGGGCTCAAGTGATCCTCCTGCTTCAGCCCCCTAAGTAGCCAAGACTACAGGCACACACTACCACACCTGGCTAATTCTCGTATTTTTTGTAGAGATGAGGTTTTGCTATGTTGCCCAGGCTGATCTTGAACTCCTGAGCTCAAGCGATTTGCCTGCCTTGGCCTCCCAAAGTACAGGGCTTACAGGTGTGAGTGAGGAGACTTCTTTTTTTTTTTTTTTTGAGACGGAGTGGAGTCTCACTCTGTTGCCCAGGCTGAAGTGCAGTGGCTGGATCTCAGCTCAGTGCAAGCTCCGCCTCCCGGGTTCATGTCATTCTCCTGCCTCAGCCTCCCGAGTAGCTGGGACTACAGGTGCCTGCCACCTCGCCTGGCTAGTTTTTTGTATTTTTTTTTTTTTAGTAGAGACGGGGTTTCACTGTGTTAGCCAGGATGGTCTCGATCTCCTGACCTCGTGATCTGCCCATCTTGGCCTCCCAAAGTGCTGGGATTACAGGCTTGAGCCACCACACCCGGCCAGTGAGGAGCCTTCTTTACATCCTGTCTGACGTGTCATTGTTCATAACTTAATTACACAGTTGCAAGGGAATGTGGTAAGTGTAGCCTTTTCATAGGGTGCCTTGCCGCCCTTAATAACATCTGTCACTAGATTTCTAGATAATGGGTACAGTCTTGGCTATAAGAGTCTTCAGTGCAAACAGTATTTACAGCCATGGCGCTGGACAATGACATGGTCGGCAGAGGAAGGGAGACCAATCAGAGAGGTACGCATCCGCAGCTGTAACGTGCCCCTGGCTCACAGAAACATGGTGCACAAGAGCTTGGCTTGGCTTGGCTTGTATTGGTCATTCTTTGTCTTATTCCTCGACCATACATTTTTATAGTCCGTGTTTGTCCTTTTCCTTTTGACCCACTTCACCCTTACACAAGCTAGTTGAGTTTTATGCACTTTCAAGAAGCCTTTCTAGAACATGACTGTGTATAAATAAATAAACAAAGCTTTGATCAGTCTTCCTCTGTCAGAATGGGGAAAGAAGACAAAAGAAGTAGAAACAGAGGAAGTAGAGGAAGGGGAGGGGAAGGAAATGAGTGGAAAGCAAGCTGAGTGACTGAGGAGATTTTTGTTGGGGGTTGGGGAGATGCCTCAGAGCTTGTGTATTTACATGAGTCATCTGGACGCACTGAAACCCAGGTTCAACTTGAAGAGTTCCTCTCCAACCAACTGCTTCCTGGGGTCTGTCTGGAGAGTTACCAGAAGGTAATCTTCAGCTAGAAGTGATTATTAGCTGGGCATTGGCAGCTGTTGTTGGCAAAGGAAATGCATTTCTTTTTGCTTACCTGTGACCAGTGGTTTGTGTCTCATGGAAGAAGCTCTCAATGATTGAAACCAAGTCAGTGCCACATATGTAATTATATAAAGAACTTTGTGATTGCAGCTCAGGAAATGGTCTGGGTTTAGACCTCCTCTGTCCTCATTGATGATGGCTGAAACTGAGGTTCAAAGTCTCTGGTTGGTGCCAGAGGGTACAGTTGGGTACAGAAAAGTGAGGAAATACTCTGGAGTCAAAGAAAAATGTAAGAAGCAGACCACTTTTGAGAATATACAATGTGACGCTTAATTTTTGTCTTCCTTAAATGTCCTCATTGCCACCATGAGTAAGTTCTGGAAACAGAGAATCCTGTTTTGATTCTGTGACTCAGAGGGCATAATATGTTGGCTCTTTGCCCTGGGGCCCAGGGTATCTAGTGAAGCAAAAACAACTAGGCTACAGCTGCACTTCCCTGGGCTGCAGGGACTGGAACCAGAAAGGCCGCAGGGAGTCTGAGAAAATTCACTTCTCTTAAGCTTCTCACTATTTCTCCAAAGCAAAGACAGGAGGGCTGCTGCCACGACAGTGTGAGTTTGTACAGTATTCTGGTGCACTTGCAGAAGGCATGCTTTCTCCTGGCAGGTGCAGCCCCCATGCAGGGCTCAGCACGTGGTTAGTGGAGAACAAGCTGGATTTAAGTCCCCATCCTCCCTCTCAGCAGAGCGTCCCTGCAGAGAGAATAACCCACACATCCACCTGTGGTAGCGCTGGCTGCTACCTACTTCACACATCCTGCCTGATATGGTTTGACTGTGTCCTCACCCAAATCTCACCTTGAATTGTAGCTCCCATAATTCCCGTGTGTTGTGGGAGGGACCCAGTGGGAGATAATTGAATATGGGGGCAGTTTCCCCCATACTGTTCTTACAGTAGTGAGTAAGTCTCTTGAGATCTGATGTTTTTATAAGAGGTTTCCCCTTTTGCTTGAGTCTCATTTTCTGCCTTGTCTGCCACCATGTAAGATGTGCCTTTCACCTTCTGCCATGATTGTGAGGCCTCCCCAGCCACATGGAACTGTGAGTCCATTAAATCTCTTTTTCTTTATAAATGACCCACTCTCAGGTATGTCTTTATCAGCATCATGAAAAAGGACTAATACACTGCCTAATACACCACTGGGGGTGTCCGAATGCCTCATGCCCTCGGAGTGGCAGCCTCTGAAGCAGAGTTTAGTGTGTAGCATGTGTCTGAGGCGTGTGCTTGAGATCAACTCTCGTGGCAGGGGGAGAGGAGGCAGGAGAGTCGGAGGGAGAAGTCAAACTGTGATGAAATCTGATGATGGCCTTGGGCAGCCCCATGGGGAGCCCTGGAGCTAGAATGTTCTCCAGAGTTGGACCAAGCTGGTCAGGCCTGTATCCTTCTGTGGTTTAGGGGTAAAGCTGCTCTGCAGCTAAGATGAGTCCTGAGTTGGGGCAGCTGACAGCTGATGCCCGGCCACCAGCATGCCCAGTGGTGGGGGCAACAAGTCTGTCCATGAAGGGAGATCTAGAAGGCATGTCACAGTGTCTGCCACACCACCCCAAGGCTGCCCTTTAATAACCTAGTTTTCTGCTTCAAGGCTGCCCTTGATATTAAATTTCATCAGAGTTCTACAGTATGCCAAGATTTGAGGGGCAGGACAAAAATTCTCCCTCCTGTCAGTGCTGTAGGCATTGCCTAACCATGATAATCAGAGAAAGCCGCTTTTACCCTAGTCTCTCTCAATTTTGACCCTAAATTAAGCATAATGCCAAAAGAAACGTTTTGGGACTCTCTGAAAGGTCCAGGAAGGGAAGAAGCTTGCTGGGTGCATTCTGCAGGGACATTGGTTTACTGTCCACACTCTTCATGGTCCATATCTTCTCTGAGGCTCTCATGCCGAGAAAATCTTGCAGGAATCCCATATTCAACCTCAGGGGAGGAAGCCCCGTGAGAAACACAAGAAGGAAAACGATTGGGGCTTGTGGAAGGGAGATGCAATGTCTCCTTATCCCAGGAGACCTCCAGCACGTCCCTGGAAACAGGGGCAGGGGACAGGGGTGAGGCAGGGTGGGGAGCCCTGGATCCCGGGCCAGACCACTCAGTCAACCCCTGGCCTTGCTGTCCATGAGCTCTGCAGCTGTGGGAAAGTTCCTTAACTGTTCCATGCCTCAGTTTCTCCATCTGAGAAATTAGGATTGATAGTGCCGACCTCAGAGGGCTCCTGCCAGGATGAACTCACGTGAATCCCTTGAAGAGGGCCTGACCCGCACTGCACTCAGGAGCTGTGGCCGCAAGAAGGGAGCAAGAAGGAAGGATCTGCTGAGTCTGGGGGTTGAGACAAGGCCAGTCCGTTCTCTACGGAGCCAATTTCACTGGAAGAGAGCTGCTCATGGGTTCAGCCTCAAACAGGAACATTCTGGGAAGCTCTCAGATGTTTCTATGTAATTGTTGAGCCAATTAGAAGTGATTCAGAAGGCAAATTTTGCTGTAATAAACAGAGCAATTTGTGAAGGGTTTTTGGTTCTGGGGAAAAAACTCCAAAATATCAATATTGTTATTAACGCTACAGAGAAGCAATGACCCATACTCTGAATCAACACTCTAATTTGTAAACCTCACAGACTCAGCCTTGAAATTCCTGTTTTGTTGAATTGCCCTCTGAAACAAAGGTTATTCTTAAACAATGTTTAGTAAACCAATTTAAGTGGGAATAGAACCCCTGAAATGTCAGAGGTAGGACGCTCCTGAAGTACAAATATAGCCTAGCTTAATAGTTAAAGCTGTTCACCAGAATCCAACTACCTGGGTTCTGGTCCTAGCTCTGCCTCACACCAGCTGTGTGATCTTGGGCAAGCTACTTAACCTCTCTGAGCCTCTTTTTGTCTCAAATATGAAACGGAGATGATAATACTAGAACTTTACACATGACTTATGGTGAGACTGGAAGCAGATAAAGTAGGTAAAGTCACAGCAAACCCTTATTAATTAGTACTATATAGTAATATACAGAATGCAGAGTAAAATATAAGGTATGAAAAAGAAAGCAAGTGTGCACACACACACACACACACAGCTCACTGCATTTGCACCCATAGTAGAAACTGTTAGGTAGGCTATGCTTCACTTACAAAACCCTCCAAATCTCAGTGGCTTATGTGAAACAGAGAGAGAGAGAGAGAGAGAGAGAGAGAGAGAGGAGAAGAGTTATAGAGAGAGAGAAAGAGAAAGAGAGGGAGAGAGGAAGAGAGAAAAAGGAGAAGAGGTAGAAAAGAAAAAAAGAGAAGAGATAGAGAGAAGGGAGAAGAGATAAAGAGATAGAGATAGAGAGAGAGAGAAAGGAGAAGAGATAGAAAAGAGATGGGGAGAGAGAGAGAGAAAGGAGAAGAGATAGAGATAGAGAATGAGAAAGAGAGAGATTGCTCCTTCATAAACCATGTCGAGCACATATTGCTGGGTGGACATGGGTTATCTTCTCCAGCCACAGTTGCAGAGAGGAAAAAGGAGGTGGAGAAACACATCACTTCTGTTCATAGTGCACCAGCCAGAACAAGTCATATGGCCATGTCAAACTTCAGGGAAGTGGGGATATGAAATTCACCCTCTGCCTGCAAGTACGGGAATCAGATATTGGACAGTAACAATGAACAGCACACACCCAGAAACACAGATCAACCGCTCTTTGGAATTTCCTCAGGCAATTTTTGCGCCTCAGCACATGAGTGAGAAGAGAGTCTCCCCTTCAGACGAAGGACACACCCTCTACTAATGACCTCTCAGGGCCATCCCTATTTTCTGTCCTGCCTGCAATCTGGGTGGCTTTGGAAGAATTTTTTTTTTTTTTTTTTTTTTTTGAGACGGAGTCTTGCTCTGTCACCCAGGCTGGAGTGCAGTGGCCGGATCTCAGCTCACTGCAAGCTCCGCCTCCCAGGTTCACGCCATTCTCCTGCCTCAGCCTCCCGAGTAGCTGGGACTACAGGCGCCCGCCACCTCGCCCGGCTAGTTTTTTGTATTTTTTAGTAGAGACGGGGTTTCACCGTGTTAACCAGGATGGTCTCGATCTCCCGACCTCGTGATCCGCCCGTCTCGGCCTCCCAAAGTGCTGGGATTACAGGCTTGAGCCACCGCGCCCGGCCGGAAGAATTTTTTTTAACAGTTACCAATGACTAAACAGTAATAGTGTTCAATAAGCAGTATATTTAGTGATATTCTTGAATTCTAATTTTTTGCTGTAATTTTGACCACAGTGAGCTCGTCACCATTAGAATTCATAGAAGAAATGCGAGGAGTTGATCAACAATTTCTAATGTAACATTTAAAGCAAATGAAAAGCTAGGCACTCTAATAGCCAGAGCTCGCTAATTTTTACCTTTTAAGATTCATTTTAAATCCTCTCAATTTTTATTTATTTTTATTTTTATTTTTATTTTAGACAGGGTCTTGCTCTGTCACCCAAACTGGAATGCAGTGATGTGATCTAAGCTCACTGCAGCCTCAACTTCCTGATCTCAAGCCATCTTCCCTTCTCACCCTCCCAAGTAGCTAGAACTACAGGTGGCCACCACCAAGACTGGTTAATTTTACAATTATTTGTAGTAGGGATGGGGTCTTCCACGTTGCCAAGGCTGTTCTCAAATTTCTGTGCTCAAACAATCCTCCTACCTCAGCCTCCCAACGTGCTGGGTCACAGGTGTGCACCAACATGAGCAGCTTAAATGTTTTTAATGTAATGAACATGTCAAACATACTGAAAAGCTGAGATGATAGTACAGTGAAATCCCTTTTTATGAAGACTTGACATCATTTCACTGCTGCATTCTTCTTTATCCATCTCTAAAAACCATGGATATGTTCTTACATAGCCACAATGCTGTTATCACACATAATAATTTCTGTTGTCACCTTTTTTGTGTGAGTGAGCATAATGTTTATTTGGGCAGCATCGATTCCCATAAAACAAGATGGCTGAAACTTACTGCAGCTCTTCGGATAGCTCCATGCTCCTGGCATTGTGTAGGAGAACATTGCTTATTGCAGTGAATTGGTTCCCCTAGACTTCTTCTCTCCCACATGGAGCCTACTGAGTTGAGATGGAATATGCAGATCAATACGCCTTAGCTAACAATCAGACAGCAAAGCTGTGTTGGCTAATACTGACACCACTAAAGAAGGGCGAAGGGCACTTCGAACGAGGTACCCACACATATGAGTGCATAAACCTATTCCAAATGTTATTAGGTGAATCTATAAGCTTTGCTGTGAGCCTATAGGTGCCATTTAGGAGTCAGCTATGGAAATGAGGTCAGAGTGACCCTTCTTGTGTTCCATTAAATGTAACCACATTAAGAGAGCTTCTTCCCACCGAAATGCATGATTAGGGCACTCCGTGTGTGTAGAACTTCACCTTGAATGTATTAAAATAAATGGAAATGCTTGTTTCAGCTTGAGGGTCATGTCTGGAAATTACTTTGCAAAATGTACTCTCTACATAGCTCAGTGGTCAGAAAATGATCACCCTACTCCGGAGGACTAGTAATAATAATTTAATTCTCACAGCAGCCCTCTTTGGTACCACTATTCTTTCCATTTTTCAGCCAGGAGGAGAGATGATGTAGTGGAGGCCAGAGCTCAGGCTCTGAAGCCAGACTGCCTGAGCATGAATCCCAGCTGTGCCACTTACTAGCTGTGTGATGCTCTAAAAAAAACTATACTTGTGGGGCTTGTTGTCCTTTGATACCCAGTCTGTTATAAAATTTGCTCAATTGTGTTACAAAATTTTTTTTGAAGTTGGTTTATTCTAAGTAGGATCCAAATAAGGTCTACAAATTGCTTTTGGTTGTTGTGTCTCTTAGCGCTCATTCAAACTAGAGAAGCCCTGCATCTCCCCTATGCCTTTGGTTGATGGCAGAAACTGGGTCATTTGCTCTAGAGAATGTCCCACATTCTGAACTGGCCTTTTTCCTTCTTTGCTGTGTCATTTACATTCTCCTTTCCCTCTGTCTATCCTGTCCACAGAAGTTACCTCTAGATGGTTGATTTCGTTTAGATTCAACTGTTTTGGCAAAGAGATTACACGGGTGGTGCAGAATCCTTCCTATCCCATTCCATGAACACATGCATGACGTCCTGTCACCCATGAAGCTGGAAGCTCAATCAAGCTTCGGGGACAAGTAGTGACAGCCTGAGTCTTCTGTTGTAAAATTCCTCACTCCTCACCTGTCTGCCATTGACGATATGGCTCGAAATAATCATTTTATTAGAGGTTGTAAAAGATTGTTTTTAGAAATTCATAACCCTTTCACTTTTATTAGGTTAGATGCCTCCCATACAGTGAATGTGTCCACATCAGTGAGGGCTATTTGGATACTCTCAAATACAGTTCATCCAGGAAAAGCCAGGGAGGTGCTTAATTTTTTCTTCTTACCTGCTCATTTTCAGAGTAGGGATTTGGGCCCTAGTTAATTGCAGTAGTGTCCAGAGAGGTTTCTTGTTTATTTGCTTTTTTTTTTTTTTTTTTTTTTGGTGGGGGATAAAGACTATCTCTCAAATGATGATGATGATGATTGATGTGCTTAGGCTTTGTGTCTCCACCCAAATCTCATCTTGAGTTATAATCCTTGAATTATAATTGTAATCTCCAAGTGTTAAGGGAGAGACCAAGTGAGGGTAATTGGATCATAGGTGATGATAGTGATATGCTCTTCTCGTGATAGTGAGTGAGTTATCACGAGATCTGATTGTTTTATAAGGGACTTTCCCCCTCTTTTCTCAGCACTTCTCCTTCCTGCCACCTTGTGAAGAAGGCGCCTTACTTCCCCTTCGCCTTCCACCATGATTGTAAGTTTCCTGAGGCCTCCCCAGCCATGC
Organism: Macaca mulatta; assembly: GCF_049350105.2. Classification (NCBI taxonomy): domain Eukaryota; kingdom Metazoa; phylum Chordata; class Mammalia; order Primates; family Cercopithecidae; genus Macaca; species Macaca mulatta. Next base: position 31,146,546 of record NC_133414.1, read on the forward strand.
TAAACTGTGAGTCAATTAAACCTCTTTCCTTTGTGAATTACCCAGTCTCGGGTATTTCCTTATAGCAATGTGAGAACAGACTAATACAATGATAAACTCATGGTTTTTCTTTCCTCAGTGTGTTTCAGTCAATTGCATTCACAATCCTTTTCATGCTTACAGTGTTCCATCTTTGACCCATGGCGGTCCTTTCGTGTTGGTGTCTGTGTCAGTTTCACATGACCTATTGGTCTCCGATGGCTTCCTTGCTTCATGGCCCAACAAGATGTCTCAGCTCCTGTTGTGTTTTTTTTTCCTGGACTTGAAAGCAGCCATTCCTTCCAAGAGCCCTGATTCCTTCTACTAGGCCTGTTGATTATATTTTAAAGTACGAAGTACGTGTCTCTTTATGTGCATCAGCCTGGACCTGAAAGGTGACACCTATGTTTACACCCCCACTCCAAAGCCTCCTACATGGTGGCTGGCTCCACTTCATCCCAAAGGTCTGGAATGGATGAGGTTCTGTGGTCCCCTTATAAAGCCTCTTGCATTCCAAATGTGTAAATTATTTTATTCTTAGTATTTCCCTAACACAGCTGTGAGTCTGAGAATGGACAGATGCAGTGAAATGTAAACCAAGGCATGAGCTAGTCAAAGAGAGATGCGGAGTGCAAGCTCACAGGGCACGGAGGCCAAGGAGCAGTGAGACTCATGGGCAAGGATCAAAATGTGGGTGTCAGCCCTGAAAGACTACCTCCCTTTCTCTGGGAATGTCACCCTCTTAGAGGAGAACACAGCTTCCAGAAGGATTCTCAGCAGAGAGAGAGGAGGGGAACCCCTGGCTAAGGTCAGCTGAGAACACCCACACCATCAATGTGGGGACACACATCACAGCCAAGTCCCCTCATGTCTGTGACATCAATCTCCTGCCCTTTGGAAAGACAGATGAACTGGTTCAATGAATGAACCAGGAAATGTTCACACCAAGTTCCCCTTAACGTGAGCAAGGAGTAATCCATACAAACTATAAATGTCAATAAACCAATTGCTAATGGAGTTTTTGAATCAATGAGTACTAGGAATCCAGGGAAGCAGAGCCCTTCTGAGATGCAACATGGACTTTCTAGATGAGTAAGGGAAGGTGAAGTTTTGATTTCACCATTCAGACTCTCACTCAGCACAGCTGGTTGATTACCTTTCATACAACATTCATCTCTTCTTCTCCTCATCTTCCCACTGGGATGGAAAGAATCCTCCACTATGCAGCTGGGTACTAGTGTAGACTGAGGATTGAGCATCTAGCTAAATTTAAGCTCTGGGCTGTCGTCCATGTGCTGAGCAATCCTGTTCAATTAGCAGATCTTTCCTTTGTAAACCATGTGGTTGACTGCACAGTTTGAGTCCCTGCCAACAAAATAATTTTTATATGGGCTGCCACTGCTCAGTGTTCTGCAAGTCATTCCTCTTGCTTAAGACCATACAAGGTTAGAGTTTTGTCTACTTCTTTTCAAGGTTCAGCTAACTTATGGCTGCAGGATTTCACAGACAATTCAAAGGAACCCAGCATTCTGATGTTCCCAGGAGAAGAAATGTGGGGAAATAAAACCCCTGGCTGACATGCAGAAGAGATGAACAGTGAGAATCTCTGTGAGTTTACCCAGGTGGGCTTTACAACATACTTTGCTCTGAAATCCTGTGCTCAGGCCAAGCCCCGATATTTTAAACAGACAGAAAGTTGGCTGGGAGCCTCCCTGAATGACTGTGCTGCTGATGTCATTTTACACCTGCCACAACCATCTATCTTCTGAGGGTGCAAAAACAAGTCTGAGATGGCTTTGAAGATAAGCACATTCAGGGCGTGCTGAGTTGCAAGCAGTGTGTGCGTGTGTGTGTGTGTGTGTGTGTGTGTGATCATAATGCCACAGAGGTGGGGAGGCGTGTGTGGAAACCCAAGGAGAAAACAGCACCTAGAAAAGTTGCCTGGGTTGGGGTAGGATGAATTTCGAGCATCACTCAAGCAATTTTGTTTCTGCAACCTGTATCTGTCTCTCTTCTCCTTCCCTTCTGGGTCCCCCTTCATCAAAATAAATACCCAAATATGAGCCCTGGCAGGGTGGAATAGGTTATTACTGGTCAAATATCAGAGCTGAAGTCAGTGCAGAGATACCAGGTGGCACAGACCTTACTTTGGGGGTCTCTTTTTTGTTTTGTTTTGTTTTTTGAGACAGTTTTTCTCTTGTTGCCCAGGCTGGAGTGAAATGGTGCAATCTCAGCTCACTGCAACCTCTGCCCCCTGGGTTCAAGTGATTCTCCTGTCTCAGGCTCCTGAGTAGCTGAGATTATAGGCACATGCCACCATGCCCGCCTAATTTTTTTTTTTTTTTTTTTTTTTTTTTTTTAGTAGAGACGGGGTTTCATCATATTGGTCAGGCTGGTCGGGAACTCCTGACCTCAGGTGATCCACCCGCCTTGGCCTCCCCAAGTGCTGGGATTACAGGTGTGAGCCACCACGCCAGGCCTTGGGCGTCTCTTTAGGGAGGGGCCCCATCCCCTCCTCAGTCCAGTCGGGAATATAATACTTTTGAAGATTACTGGGAAAGGGTTTTTGTCTTGAAAGCAGAAGATGCACATTCAGCCAGCAAAAAGGTTCCACTCCTGAACTGATATGAAAATATTGAGAAAAACAGCTGTCAGGAGACTTCACGGTTAGACTTTCTGCCCTACCTTTGTCCTCCCGCAAGAGGCAAGTTCTAGCTGTGGCAGCCTTCACAATCGTCTTGCATCGCAAATGCCCAAATTGCCATTGACATCTATTATCCAAGCTCCTGGTAGGTCTCAGGGGCCCAGGGAAACATGAAAGGAAGCAGAGACTGAGGCTTGCTTCCAACACCCCTAGAGCGTCAGGTGGGGTGAGATCATGAGGCCCAGCAGCAACTCCGCCCTTCACAGCTTGCTTTCTGCTGACTTCATTGAGCTTGCTAGCAGCCTTCACCTGGACTGGAGGCAGCATTAAGAATTAGTGGTCATAGGACCACGTGCAGTGACTCACGCCTGTAATCCCAGCACTTTGGGAGGCCGAGGTGGGCGGATTACCTGAGGTCAGGAATTTGAGACCAGCCTGGCCAAAATGGTAAAACCCCGTCTCTGCTAAAAATACAAAAATTAGCCAAGCGTGTTGGCACGTGCATGTAATCTCAGCTACTTGGGAGGCTGAGGCACAAGAATTGCTTGAATTCAGGAGATGGAGGTGCAGTGAGCCGAGATCGTGCCACTGCACTCCAGCCTGGGTGACAGAGTGAGGCTCCCTCTCAAAAATCAATCAATCAATCAATCAATCAATCAATCAATAAAAGAATTAGTGATCATAGGTGCATCCAACCACATGCCTTCCAGGCCTGCAAGACTGTACCCCACAGGAGTAGAGCTGAGAGCCCCTAGCTCTGTAAACATGGGTGGCAGGGCCTTGGCAGAAGGGTATCAGATGTGTGCTCAGTGGATCTCACCCTCTGGTGCCAAGGTGCAAGCTCATTGCCTCTGCTTGTATTTTCTGTCTTCTGGTCCTGCTCCATCATAGGCTGCTTCTCCTTGCAACCTGCTCCATGTCTTCATTTTCCTGTCTCCATCCCTTCCTCTTCTCTTTCCTCCTTTCCTCTGTGTACCTGGGATCATTCCAGCTGACACAATCTCTGCCTCCCAGGCCACTGACTCAATCAACTCACCTAGCGCCAGGCCCTGTTCCCAACACTGGAGGATGGGATGGGAACAGGGCAAAGAGATCCTGGACTTCCACTGATGTGGTGAGATGGTGGAACAGACTGCTCATAAGGAGGCAAAGAGGTAGACACAGTAATTTCAGGGGATGGGTAGTGCAGTAAAGAAGATAAAATGGAGAAATGACACAGAAAGTGATGGTGGAGAGGGAATCACTGTTTTAGCCAGTTTGGTCAATAAGGTTTTTTTTTTTGAGACAGAGTCTCACTCTGTTGCCCAGACTGGAGCGTGGAGTGCAGTGACGCGATCTCAGCTCACTGCAACATCCACCTCCCGGATTCAAGCAATTCCCCTGCCTCGGCCTCCCAAGTACCTAGGATTACAGGCGCCTGCCACCATGCCCAGCTAATTTTGTATTTTTAGTAGAGATGGCGTTTCACCATGTTGGCCAGGCTGGTCTCAAACTCCTGACCTTAGCAATCCACCCGCCTCAGCCTCCCAAAGCACTGGGATTACAGGCGTGAGCCATCGTGCCCGGCCAAGGCATGTCTTTTTTGATTTCAGATTTGAATATTGAAAAGAAGGTGACTGTGTGAAGACATGCGAGAAGGCGTGGCAAATGCAAAGGTCCGGAGACAGCAGGCAGCTTGGTGTGGTTGAGACAGGAGGCTGGTGTGGCTGGAGCTCAGTTGGCCTAGGGTACAGTGGTAGAAGATTCAGTTAGAAAAGTTATAATTTGTAGGAAAGGGTTTGGGTTTGGTTTGGTTTACATGGAAGACATTGTGGGGTTTCAAGCAGATGAATGGTGAGCTATTATTTGCATCTGAGAAAGCATCTGAGACAGACATGGTGGCTCACGCCTGTCATCCCAGCACTTTGGGAGGCGAAGCTGAGAGGACTGCTTGAGGCTAGCAGTTTGAGACCCGACCAGCCTGTGCAACCAAGAGACCTTGTCTCTACAAAACATATTTAAAAATTAGCAGGGCATGGTGGCAAGCACCTGTAGTTCCAGTTATTAGAGAGGCTGAGATGGGAAGACTGTTTTAGCCCAGAAGATTGAGGCTGTAGTGAGCTATGATTATACCACTGCACTCTAGCCTGGGTGACACAGCAGACCCCTGTTTCAAAAAGGAAAAAAAAAAAAAAGCCCGGGTGTGGTGGCTCACACTTGTAATCCCAGCACTTTGGGAGGCTGAGGCGGGTGGATCACCTGAGGTCAGGAGTTTGAGTCCAGCCTGGCCAACATGGTGAAAAATTAGCTGGGTATGGCAGCACATGCCTGTAAACCCAGCTACTTGGTAGACTGAGGCAGGAGAATCACTTGAACTCAAGAAGTAGAGGTTGCAGTGAGCCAAGATCATGTCATTGCATTCCAGCCTGGGCAACAGAGCAAGACTCCATCTCAAAAAAAAAAAAAAAAAAAAAAAGAGGCAAGCATCTGTCTGTGTAGCGGAAGAAGAATTGCAGAGAGGGTGGAGTGGTGGCGGGAAATCAGCTGGGAGACTTTGCAGGGGAGAGGTGAGGATGGCTTAAACCATTAGTGTAGCAGAAGATGGGGGGAGAAGAGGTCAGACCCCTTCTACCTTTGAGAATCACATTGGATGTAATGAAGATAAAGAAGCTAAATTTCCTTCCCATCCCTTCTTCCACCTCTCCCCCGACCTTTCCCTTCCCTTCTCCCTTCTCCTCTTCCCCTATGTCCCCCTCCCCCTCTGCTTTCTCTCCTCTTTCTTCTCCTTTTCTCTCTTTCTTCCTCCTCACAATGGAATGGTGCCATATTCTGACAGTAGCAGACATAGGGTAGGGAAAAAAGAAAATCAAAAGATGTATTTTGGCCAGGACTACAGCAAGCCTCTACGGCGATTCTTCTCTGAAAATTAGAGAAGGCATTCCCTATGTCAAAAGGTACCTTTTCCACAGTGTGCATAAAGCCCCACACCAGCGCTCATGGCTTTGTGAACCTAACATGGGCTGGATCTCAGCCTCTCTTCCTTCCATGGATGGCTGCCTTTAGGCAGTGCACAGGTTGGACAACAAGACATGGTGCCCCTGGTCTGGGCTATATTAAGTCTAAGATGCCTACTCGGCATCCACATGAAGATGTTAATTAGATAGCTGAGTATATAGCTCTGGATCTCAGGGAGAAATGGGGCTAGAGGTATACATTTAGGAATCCTAACAGCATGCGGTGTTTAACGTCAGGGGACTGGATGAGGTGCTTTTTTTTTTTTTTTTTTTTTTTTTTTTTTTTTTTTTTGAGACAGAGTCTTGCTCTGTCGTCCAGGCTGGAATGCAGTGGCACAATCTTGGCTCATTGTAGCCTCGGCCTCCTGGGTTCAAGCAATCCTCCTGCCTCAGCCTCCTGAGTAACTGGGACACAGGCCCACGCCATCGAGCCAGGCTAATTTTTGTGTTTTTAGTAGAGACAGGGTTTCACCATGTTGGCCAGGCTGGTCTCGATCTCCTGACCTCATGATCCTCCCGCCTTGGCCTCCCAAAGTGCTGGAATTACAAGCGCGTGCCACCGGGCCCGGCAGAGGTGCTCTTTATGTGAGTGTGGATAAGGAAGCATGGGGGGGATGACAATGAAGCTTGGGACACTTGGGCACTATTTAGCAAGCAGGAGGAGGCAGAAAATGCTACAGAGACCCAGAAAGAGCTGTTGGTGAAATAGGAGGATAACCTGGAAATTAACAGCCTAGAAATCAGTGGAGAAAATGTGTTAAGCAGTAGAGATGGGCTCCGTGGGATGTCGGTGAGAGTTGGAGTAAGATGGGGATGCTTTGGCAAGACAGAGATGCTGGGGCGCAGGGTGCTGGAAACGGAGGGGGTGGTTGAGCAGAGTGGGCTGGGGAGAGAGAAGGAAAACAGAGGCAGCCATTTTCAGATGCTGGGATGAAAAGGGTAAGAGAGAAAAGGAGGAGGTGGATCTGGGTTAGCTATCCCTGGTTGGGACAGGCAATGTTTAAAAAGATACAGCTTCTTATATGCGGAAATGATCCAGTAGTGAGGGAGAATCGATGGCTCAGGAAGGGGAGCAGATCCCAGGTGACGAGTTTCTGGGAAGGAGAGGAGAGAGGGTCACCGGCCCAGGAGGCTGGCGAACGGTGGGAAGGGCGTGGTTCTCCACCGCTTGCCTCTTGTAGAGCCAGGTTATAAGTTGAGAGGGGGAAGCGTGAGGTGGGAAAAGAGAAAAGAAAGGATGACATAGCGATCTATAGAGTGGGAAGTGAAATGTGGGATTGTGGGGGCTGGTGCGGGCTCCCTGCAGATCTGCAGCCACTGCAGGCTTGCGTCTGTCCCCAGCTACCTGCGGCTGCAGACACAGAGCTGGTGCAACTGGAAAGGAGGCCGAGAAGGCAAGGGACTGCATGGAATATGCAGGGAAATAATTAGAGCAAAGGGCACAGACTCTTAAAAACAAAAACAAACAAAACAAAACAAAAAAGGGAAAAGTCTGAAGTAAACATATCAGAGTATAATTACAATTTTTGGGCAAACAAAACCTTTCTTAACTAAGTCACAGTGGGAGGAAGTATTAAGAGAACTATTCAACTAAACTAAATATATATATGTATATGCACACACACCAAATATTCTGTAATGTGTATGTATATGCACACACATGCCAAAGACACTGTAAGGGAAATTGCAAGCGAACACTTATTTCATAAATTACTTTTTAAAGCACTTACTAAGTTCAAGCCCTGCAGTAAGAAATTTATAAGCATTATTTTGATTTAATCCTCTGTATAGTTCTTTACTATAGGTACAAGACTTGAACTTTAAAGTTCATATTTTAAACTAAGTTATAATGCTTCTTCCAACTTGGAAAGAATATTTACAACATATAAGGCAATTTTAAAAGACTGAATATGCAGGGATAATTAAAAGCTCCTATAAATCAGTAAGAAAGAAGAACCTAACAGAAAAATAAGCAAGAAGCTACAACCAGGGAAGGCGCTAAAGAAGGAAATACAAATGGCTAAAACTATGATTCTCAGCATCACTAAGTAGTAAGAAATGCAAAATTACAAAAATAATAAAATTCTATTTGATTAACGAAGATTAAAAATGTACTGAGAGTTGCTGCTGTCATACATTTTCTCAGTGTTTAAACTGATACACCTTCTTTTTTTTTCCTTTCTCTTTTGACAGAGTCTTACTCTGTTGCCCAGGCTGGAGTGCGGTGGCACAATCAGATCTTTGCTCACTGCAACCTCTGCCTCCCGGGTTCAAGCGATTCTCCTGCCTCAGCCTCCTGAGTAGCTGGGACTACAGGTGCACACCACCACACCTGGCTAAAATTGCTACAACTTTTGTAATGAGCAATTTGGCAATATTTGAGGTCATCTCCTTTTACCCAATAATTCCTCTTTAAAATGTATTTAATGGAAATGGAAACATGCAAAGATATACGTTCCAAGGTTTTGTTATCACATTCTTTATTATAGAAAAAAAGGAAACTGTCCAAATGTCCACCAATAAGGCACTGGTGACAAACTATGTAAACTACAAAAAGAAACTCAATGCAAAATGTTAAAAATATTGAGACTGCTGTGTGTCTGAATGTGTTCCCAAAATTCATATATTGAAACGTAATGGCCAGTGTGATAGTATTTAGAGGTGGAGGCGTTAGGAGGTGGTTATACCATGAGGTTTCTGTCCTCCGGATGGGATTGGTCACTTATAAATGGCTGGAGGGAACCAGATAGGCCCCTTTGCCTTTCTGTCCCTTCCACCAGGTGAGAACACATAGCATTCAAGGTGCCATCTTGGAAGTGGAGAGCAGCCTTCGCCAGACACCAAACCTATTGGCCGTTGATCTTGGACTTCCCAGCCTCAAGAACTGTGATACATTTGTATTATTTACAAATTACCCAGTTCAGGCATTTTGTTACAGAAGCATGAATGGACTGTGTAAGAAGCAAAAGAATTGACTTTGAAAAAGTCTACAGTATCTTGTTTAGAGAATAAAGTAGGTTCACTCAGTATGTAGACTATTTAGCATCTATAATACACACACATACACATATGTATATAAAAATTATAGAATAATATATACAAAATTTACTGTTCTTTGGTATCTGGGATTTTGGGGGACTTTTACTTTTATTTTCTATGTGCCCACTATTTTGCACTGAATATATTTTTATAGTCACAAAATAAATAAAAATGTAAAATAAAATTTCACGTAATTAAAATTAAGAGACCTACTGCCTCAGTCTCCCAAGTAGCTAGGACTACATGCATATACCACCATGCTTAGCTAATTTTTTCTTTCTTGTAGAGATGGAGTCTTACTCCATCACCCAGGCTGTTCTCAAACTGCTGGCCTCAAAAGATCCTCCCACCTTGGCTTCCCAAAGCCCTGGGATTACCGATGTGAGCTGTTGTGCCTGCCCCATAGGTATTCTTTTTTTTTTTTTTTTTTTTTGAGACGGAGTCTCGCTCTGTCACCCAGGCTGCAGTGCAGTGGCCGGATCTCAGCTCACTGCAAGCTCCGCCTCCCGGGTTCACGCCATTCTCCTGCCTCAGCCTCCGGAGTAGCTGGGACTACAGGCGCCCACCACCTCGCCCGGCTAGTTTTTTGTATTTTTTAGTAGAGACGGGGTTTCACCGTGTTAGCCAGGATGGTCTCGATCTCCTGACGTCGTGATCCACCCGTCTCGGCCTCCCAAAGCGCTGGGATTACAGGCTTGAGCCACCGCGCCCGGCCTAGGTATTCTTTATCCTGCAGAGTTCCCAGCATAACATCAAGTAAGGAGTAAGTATCAAATAGCACTTAACTGACTGAGAAGTTGCTTCAACAATGCTTGCTAACACACCTGCTTTTGACTGCTGCATTTGTTGGGCTAACAACACTTGTTCTGTGCCCACTTTACCTGTTAATTAGGAGAGCTTAAGACACCTGAGTGCTCAAGGTAAATTAGTGGAAGGGTTCACAGCAGAACTCTGGGGATCTTGAGGTCTTTATTTGGGTCATCTATTTCCTTGGTGCTTAGTACAGAAGTTATGTTGCACATAGTCAATAAATATTAGATGAATGCATGAATGAAATAATGAGTATATCCATACATCTTTCAAAACATTTGTGTTTGCGAAAATGTTCGACATTCAAAACCATCATATGTTAGACCCTTCTATCCAAGTGTGGTCTGAGGACCAGCAGCAGTGGTTTTATGCAAGAGCTCCTTAGAAAGGCAGGATCTTATTATGACTATACCCATGTCACCCTCAGCCCCAGCTGCTGAATCAGATCAGTACTTGTCTCTGACCCCCAGGAATTCTTATGCATGGCAAAGTGTGAGAAGCACTGCTTCGGAGGGAAGTACTTGGCTGCCACTTTTTTTTTTTTTTTTTTCAAAATGGAGTCTCACTTTGTTGCCCAGGCTAGAGTGCAGTTGCATGATCTCAGCTTGCTGCAACCTCCACCTCCCGGGTTCACGCGATTGTCTTGTCTCAGCCTCCCAAGTAGCTGGGATTACAAGCACATGCCACCATACCTGGCTAATTTTTGTATTTTTAGTAGAGACAGGGTTTTACCATGTTGGCCAGGCTGGTCTCAAACTCCTGACCTCAAATGATCTGCCCGCCTCAGCCTCCCAAAGGGCTGGGATTACAAGAGTGAGCCACCGTGCCTGGCCTTGCTATATATACATTTTTAAACTTCTGGGTTTAATGCTTTTTTCTGCCTCTTTGGTACCTAATTACAGGGTTTCAAGGTTTTGCTTGAGAATGGACCAGAAGAGGACGTTCTGAGCAACAGCAAACTTTTGCCAGCAAGGATAGATTTTTTGGAGGGTTTTTGCTGTCTTTTTTTTTTTTTTTTTAAATCAAGGATAAAATATCTGAGTTTTCATGTTGTGACTGATCCTCTGTTTTCTCCTTTTGCTTTGCCTGGTTTCGGCCTCTACTGGGATGGTCAGGATTAATGCAAGAAGGCTCCCTCTTTAGGCTGTTAACCCTTCATACCCTGCACCTGTAGCAAGGCTGGGTGGCCATGAGAAGTCACCTGGTTGGGGGTGTTTTCCATTTGGGAGTAGCTTAGAGCCCAGTTTGGCTTCCAAGGACAAAGAAGGCTGCCGTCTCACCCTCCTCTCTGCTGGCCACACTCCTAGAGCCCCATGAAATCGGCCACTGCCTGCCAGCTCTTCACAGACGGGCCGGGGCGGTCTCTGCAGGGGCGTCCAGGATCATGATTGAGGGGCCCTGGCAGGCAGGAGTGGAAAACGAGGCCTTGATTCCAAGCCCGAGTCATGCTTGTAAGCTCCTTGCTGCTTTCCAACGGAATGCGAATGCATGCTGTCCTGGGCCAGGGTTCTGAGTTGGGCCAACCCTCTCGGGCAGGGCCCAGGGCAGTGTCTCCTTGGGGTGGTGCCCCCAATGCCCACAGGGAGGCAGGGCCACAGTGAGTCATAGGGGCACGACAGCTCTGTCACTTGAAAGGCTCAGGGAGCAGCTCTGCTCTCCTTGTCTCTCCACCCCCTACTTCTGCAGTCCTCATCCCATCTAGTCTGAAGCAGGGCCGAACTGGGCTCCAGTGTGTCTGTCCTGAGCTGCAGAAACTTGACTCTGTGACTGGGACAGACAGTGCTGTCAAGATAAAGCTTCCAAGGATACAGCCTCTCCAGCACCTTAAATTTATCCAACAGACTTCTGCCAGTCTGTCTGATATAACAGAGGTAAGTATTGTAGGACAGCGGAAAATGCCTTTCTCTACCCTTCTAGGTTCCCTGGCTGGGCTATGAGCTCAACTGACATAAGGCGGATGAACAGGCAAAAACCATAGTTAATTATGCATGGGAGTCCCACAAATTAGGAGCCTCCAAAAGGGGTCAGATGATTGAAGCTTTTGTTTAGCATCCTGAGCGACTGAAAGGAATAGGGGCTTGGGGCTTCTTAAGGGTGGTGGTAACACAACCTTCATTCTCCTTTCCTACGATCTGAGTTCTTCTTCCCTGGTTGGTAAGATTCCCAGAGGAGATTCATGACCTTCGAGTTCCTTTTGGAGGATCTGTCTCTTGGCAGATAAGGGGATCTCAGGGAAACGTCTGCCGGCATCTGCTGTTCCCCAAGAGCCTTCAGTTCAAAGTACTCAGCATACCAAAGCATCATGTTTTGGGGTGGCATTTCCTGAACTCCTTTGGTGTCATCCAATTTTAATTGTATCCAAGGTTGCTGAATAAAGTTGGATTTGATGAAGAGGTAAAATACTGTTGCAATGAGGGAAACATTTCTGGAGGTTCAGAGGTTTATTCTAAATGAATCATAGGCAACTTCTAGCTTTCTCTCTCTCTCTCTCTCTCTCTATCCCCACTTTCTTTCTTTTTCTCTATCCTTCTCTTTTCTTTTGCTCTGCAGACCAGGCTGGAGTACAGTGGCATGATCTCAATTCACTGCAACCTCCACCTCCCTGGTTCCAGCAATTCTCATGCCTCAGCCTCCCAAGTACCTGTGACTACAGGCATGCACCACCATACCTGGGTGATTTTTGTATTTTTAGTACAGACAGGGTTTCACCATGTTAGCCAGGCTGGTCTCGAACTCCTGACCTCAAGTGATCCACCCACCTCAGCCCCTCAAAGTGCTGGAATTACGGGCATGAGCCACCGCGCCCAGCCTCTAGCTGTTTTCTTGAAGAAAGCATCCTACAAAGTGTGGACATATCATTCCAGGTCCAGACCAAGACAGATTAATGGGCCCAGAAGCTACTGGCTTGAGCTGCTAAGTATTTCAACTCGCTACCTGTCATTCACCCACCTGCTGTCAGAACCTTGGTAATTGGCCCAAACTGAACTCAATGGTTCCCTAAAGGGCAAAGCAAAGATTACTCTGTCCCTCACTGTTAAGAAGGCTATTCTGGCTGGAAGCAATAAGCATCTCTCTTTTTATTTTGGAAGCAGAAGCAAGGTGTTTTTCATGCAACCTCTGGACAGAGGAAATGCAGTATGTCCCAGCATACTGGCAGGGACATGGGCTTGGGAGACAGGGACAGCTAAGTGGGCATTTTAATGCTGCCACCTGCAAGCCGTGAGATTGTGTAAGGGAGTTATCCTTTCTGAGTCCCAGCCTCTGTAGTTGTAAAATGAAAATAGCAAACTCCACTGCAAAAGTTGGTTGATTTAATATGGGAACATCCGAAAAGCTCCTAATTCTTTGCCTGCCATGGTGTTGGGTGCTGGGAAGTATTCTCTCTTTATTGGCATTGAAGATTCTCCACGGAGATGTGCGAGAGAAAGGGGGGCTTCACCATGACTTTTATTTTTTGAAACAAGGTCTCACTCTGTCACCCAGGCTGGAGTGCAATGGCCCTCCACCTAGAGGGGGAGGCTCACCGCAACCTCCACCTCCAGGGTTCAAGTGATTCTCGTGCCTCAGCCTCCCGAGTAGCTGGGATTACAGGCACATGCTGCCACTCCTAGCTAACTTTTTTTTTTGTGTTTTTTGGTAGAGATGGAGTTTCACCATGTTGGGCAGGCTGGTCTCGAATTCCTGACCTCCAGTGATCTGCCCGCCTCGGCCTCCCACAGTGCTAGGATTACAGGTGTGAGCTACCGCACCCGGCCCTTCACAATGACTTTTTTAAAACCTACCTAACTGTCCTCCCAACTTCCCAAGTGCCTCAAGCCGGGTAATGAGACATGCTTTCCCAACTCTTTATCCAGCTTTGTGAAAATCGTGGCTACGAGCACCAACCTCCCTAGTGGAATTAGGTCTTTTTTCAGAAGTGCGAATTCTCCTAGGAGAAAAAGAATGCTGAGTTCCCGGCGCCACACAGGGATGCATGTCTGGGATGTGCTTTTCTAATCCCTGGAAGTGCCTGATGTCCTGAGAAGACTGAGTGGGGCTGGGGATAAAATGCTGACAGATGAGAGGGGAGATGGGGAAACAAGTGTGACAACAAGTCAGAAAAGCGAAGCATAGGCCTCGGAAAATTGGTGTGGCTTTGCTCTCTGGTGTCACGCCATTTATTTGGTGGATGATAAACCTGATACATTTATAGTGGAATCTCTTCCCACACTGGCCGTTATACTTTATAAGGATTTTCTAAATGATCTCAGTAGAAATCCCAGTTTTATGAGAAGCCAAATTTTCACCATGTGATGCTATCTTGAAAAACATATGTCCACAGATATTCCTGGACATCAACTTTCAAAACCACCATTTCTCTTTCTTACACCATAGAAATATTTAGAAGAATTTTTAGAAATTTTTTTTTAGAAATCAGCAAATCATAAAAATGTATCAAATATTTAAGATACTCAAAAGGAGCCAAAATAATATAATGAATACACCCACGTAGCTGTTAACCAGTTTAATTTTATAGGGTTAAAAACAATAAATATAAAAATATTTTTCAGGCTGGGCAAGGTGGTTTATGCCTATAATCCCAACACTTTGGGAGGCCAAAGCAGGCAGATCACTTGAGTCCAAGAGTTCGAGACCAGTGGGTGACATAGTGAGACCCCATCTCTACAAAAAATTTAGAAGTTGCCAAGTGTGGTGGCACACACCTGCAGTCCCAGCTAGTCGGGAGGCTGAGATGGGAAGATTGCTTGCACTCAGGAGGTGGAGGCGGCAGTGAGCCACGATCAATCGCTCCACTGCACTCCAGCCTGGGCAGCAGAGTGAGACCCTGTCCCCAAAAAAAAAAAAAAAAAATTCCAGGAAGGCATATTGATGAAATAACAATACAAAAAAGGAAAGTAAGAGAATCCTGAACACAGACTTCAGGATGGTAGTTACGTTGAGTGGAGAAGCAAGGAAACAAAAAAGGATCACGAAGCGAGAGGGATTGTCCAGGATTTAGCCTTCTTAGAGGGTATCATGAATCAAAATCTATTAGAAATTCTGCCTCCAAAATTCTATGAAGTCTTCCTCTAAAAGACTTAAAGCCCAGGTGAGAGAAAATTCTTGAGCTCTTCAAAAATCACAGGTCTAAGAAAACACAATGAGGTCAGGCGCAGTGGCTCACGCCTGTAATCCCAGCACTTTGGGAGGCCAAGGCGGGCAGATGACCTGAGGTCAGGAGTTCGAGACCAGCCTGTGCAACATGGTGAAACCCTGTCTCTACTAAAAATACAAAAATTAGCCAGGGGCTGTGGTGCATGCCTATAATCACAGCTACTTGGGAGGCTGAGGCAGGAGAACCGTTTGAACCCGGGAGGTGGAAGTTGCAGTGAGCCGAGATGACACCACTGCTCTCCAGCCAGGGCAATAAGGCAAGACTCTGTCTCAAAAAAAAAGAAAAAAAAAAAAAGACGATGAACTTTTTGGACAATGTGCTTCATATACTTCATTCAGTGAGTATGCAATCTGGATTGACAAAGCTAGTTTCTGGGGTGACACTTTATTCAGTGAATATGCAACTTAGATTCCCAAAGCACTAGGCCAACGTTGGGACTGACTAGATGTAGCAAAACAACCCAAGTTTTCTATACCATGGTTTAGGGACACAAAACCAGGGAACACTTAACCAGGCCTATTCTATTGGGGTCACCAAAGAAGAGTTAAACAAATCAAACCAAAAGCACAAAATAAAGCCCATGTGAGCGGCACACGGCACACATGTAACTTTATATTATAAATCGTTTCCTCATCTTTTCAAAGGAAAGGAATTTCTATAAAGTGATTGTATTTACTACACATATGGTATCAGAAATATTCAAGATTGCTATAAAAAGATTATTTATAACTCAATAGCTACTCTTGTTTACTACATAGATTACATCACCATCCCATATTGTTACATTAAATCAGCATTTTCCCCACTTTTAGAGCATTTGTTATCAAGCCTGTGGCTCAGGCAAAAATGCCTTATAGAGAGCAGCCTAGAAGGTAATAAATAAGATGTACTTCTAATCTGCCCCAGGTTCGAAAGTTTATTCCAGCTGAGTCCATATGTAACCCAGAGGAGAAGCCCCTCTGTCTGTTGCCTTAGGCATTCTTCCCTCTTGGAATACCTTTCATGGAGGAGTGGGGTGATACCATCTTAGGTACAGAGCTCTGTAGGAGTACAAAATCCCCTGTGGAGCTAAGGCAGCGAGAGGACTCTGAACTGGGCACTGGGTAGTGCTGATGGAGTGGGCACGTTTTGTTTAGTAGCCACTCCTCCTTCTTTGGTAATTGCATTCTAATTTTGGGGGATGGAGGATAGAATTGCTCCTGTCTTATGAGATGAGTTTGGGGGAGATTGTTACTCAAGGCTCCATGCCTTTCTCTGGTTAAGGGATATTCACTTGACACAAGCAAGACCAAGTGAGCGCTTTCTAACCCAGGAGCCTCTGTGGGATTGGAATCCCAATCCCCCCTTGTGCAGAGGAAGACAAGAAACAGAGTGATGAAAAGACAGAAAGCCTCAGAGTTCATTCATTAGAGTGGTGGTACTTGGATAAGACTGCCCCAAATCCTAAAACCCTGAGAAAGCACCTGGTCCCCGTCCTTCTCTAAGCCTGGTTCTAAAATCTTAGGAGCCCCCTCAAACTCTTCCAATAAATTCCCCTGTGACTTTGTGGTTAACTTAGCTAGACTTTCAGTCTAACTTGCCATCAAAGAACTTGAAGCCTAAACCCCCTGGGGCTGCCACACCATAGCTGAGTGGTCTTGAACAACTCACTTCACTCAACCCTAGAACAAACAGGACACAGCCTGTCCTGTGGAGTCGGCAAATGTGAAATCCCCAATCTGACGAGCAATACGGATTGAGTTTACACTGCTTCACACACTCTCTGGAGGCTCCTTAAAGATGTATGATGTATAAAGAATCAATTCCAACTGCAGAATGAATGCTGACGGGCACCATCAGCTCCTGTCTGTGTGTCTTCAACTCTCTCCCATTGGAAAAATCAATGAATCAGTAATAATATTGTCCCCTCCTGCCTGTAAAGGAAATCTGAGGTGAATCCCGAGGCTGCCATGTAAATTTCCTCATATTGTTGTTTTCCTTCCCCATCTCCCGCCCCACGCCTTTGAAAAAATGATGGGCTGTGATCCGTGTCCTAGTAGCAGGAAGCCTGTCGGACCCGACTCTTTGCTGACTCTTTCATCTCCCAGCAGCTCCAGGAAGCAACAACAACAGAAAAAGGGGAGTCTGTTGCCATCACCCCCATCCCAACCAGGCTCAGGAAATTTTCCAGGGCCAGGCTGCCTTTGTGGAAGCTATGTAAGGACTGGAGAAACACGTGTTCTCATGCAAACAAACCCCAAAACAAAACAAGAGATGCTGCCTTTGGACTGGACTTTGTCCAGCCTGGAGTCACAGTGCCAGTCAAGAGCCCCTCCAGAATACTTGCACCTGGATCTTCACTAGGGGTAAGCCCTTGTTCTTGATTCTAAATATTTATTTAACCAACAAAGCGCTCTATTAATTCCAGTTGAAGGGCAGATGCAGAGACAGTGTTCTAGTTGCTAATGCTGTGTGAGAAAGCACCCCAGAAGGTCGTAGGTGAAACAACTATCTTAAGATGCCGGCTGATCGGGGCTGGGGAATTTGGAAGGGCCAAAGCAAGGGTGGCTTGTCCCTGCTCTATGGTTCTTAGATAACTCAGAGGGCTGGGGGCTGAGAGAGTGAAGGAAGGAGGACACACTTCCAGATGGCTTGTTCATGCACATGGTTATGCACCGGGCAGGAACAGGGATGGCCAGAGGGCCAAGCTCAAACTGGCAGCTAAAGAGCCCGGAGGGGCAGCCCTTAGGGGAGGCGGTACCCACTGCCTGCCTTATAGACCCTGTCCCTACCATCACCTTGACTTGCTTTCTACTATCTGTCATTGGTGGGAGCAGTCCCTAGCAGTCCCAGATTCAAGGGAGGGGTATAGACCTCACCTCCCAAGGTGGAGTCAGTAACAAGGAACTGTGGGCCACATTTAAAACCATGACAGGCTAGTGAATGGCTTTTGGGGAGATTTATGGGTGAAGGCAGGAGGAGAGTCGTGGAGAAGCCCAGATTCAGTCATTCTAAGCATTCGTCACAAACGGATCTATCATCTGGGTTTCAAATACAGCTCTCAGATGACTGCTCTTCATGAGGCTGGGCACAGTGGCTCATGCCTATAATCCCAGCACTTTGAGAAATTGAGGTGGATGGATCAGCTGAGGTCAGGAGTTCGAGACCAGCCTGGCAAAAATGGTGAAATCCCATCTCTACTAAAAATACAAAAATTAGCTGGGTGTGGTGGTGCACACCTGTAATCCCAGCTACTTAGGAGGCTGAGGCAGGAGAATTGCTTAAACCCAGGAGACAGAGGTTGCAGTCAGCTGAGATTGCCACCACTGCACTCCAGCCTGGGTGACAGAGTGAGACTCCATCTCAGAAAAACAAAACAAAAAACCAAACAAACAAACAAAAGCAAAGACTGCCCTGCGTTTCCTTGCAGCTGGCCAGAGCGGAATGCAGTGTTCTCAGGACTGCGAAGCTGGGTCACCCACACCTGGTTGGACTTGATAAGTGTCGTAACCTAACGAAGGGTGCCATTCTGTACTCTCCAGTGCCTGGGGGAGCCCCAGTGGGAACGGATCCAGATGGTGCTGGGCCTGGGCCAACAGTGAAATGGGGGAGGACGGGTCCTTTCTCTCCTTTGTCCCTAACCTCCCCACTTCCTACTGCTGTCTGACTCAGAACTCTCATGAAAAACCCAACTTCTTACACTGATATTTCCCAGAGGCCTAATTGTGCAACAAGAAATAAAAACACAATTAGAGAACTGAGGTCCAGCAGGAAATTCACATTACATAAATAAGACCTGGAGCGTGTAGGGGAGCGCCCCAACTCCCAGCCTTGTTAGTACTGAAGGCTGCGAGCACACAGCTCAGGGATCCTCTGATTTGGTGGATAACCCTTGTGAACAATAGTTCTCTGAAAAGGGATTTAGAGGAAAGAGACTTTATTCCTGTAAACAGTTTTCAAACTAGGGAAAGGCAGCCTTCGGTGTAAAATGAAGGTGCTTTCCAGACAACAAAGGAGGGGCTGGGCTTTTATAGAGAAAGTTCCTGCCCATGTTTCCACTCAGGTCCACTTATGCAAATAAAAGATTCAAACTTGCTTAATCTGATTGGTTGATGCTTGCTGAGTTCTGATTTGTTGACACAGGTCATAGTCTATTGGTTGGTTTGGGCAACATAAACAGGAACAGGAAGCTATGAAAGTCCCAAAGTTAAGCAGATGTGGGTTTTTCTGGCAACTCAAAATACACGCGTGACTTCTAGTCAGCAAGTTGCCGCTTGGCTCTAAATTGAATTTAAGCCCCGTTAGCCAGAGTGTGAACCTTGAGAGAGCCGGCCTTTCAAGGTTCACACTCTTCACATGGGCTGGAGATATTCCTATCATGACTGATTTTTCCATTCATCCATTGACAGACACTTGGATTGCTTCCACCTTTAGGGTGTTGTGGATAACACCAACATTCCTACAAACATGGGTGTACAAGAGGCTAATTCTCCTCAACCATGGTTTATGTAGCTAGAGGGAAAATGCCAAAAGCTGCATTATGAGAAACAGTAAAGTCAAAACTGGAAAGATGGATCAAAGCGTGGTGTCTCCCTGAAACTCCTCCTACTAGGCTTGAGGTGAAGGAGAAGCACAGGAAGAAAAGTGCCTCAGTGCTCCAACAACTTTTTCCAAAGAAACCCTCTTTCTCATTTCCAACTTTAAACCTTTTAAAGCTTTGACTGGCATAGAGCTAAGGGTTAGAAAACATCATCACTTCCCTCCTTTGCAAGTCTGTGTGGATAGTTGTATGTTATCCCCAAAGGTGGCCACCATCATTTCCTTCTCTCCCTATATGTGATTTCCTTCTCTATTGGCTTCATTCATCAAGAAGTAGAGGCGATTCCTGCTCTTCCTCTTTGAGCTTGGGCTAGCCCTGTGATTTGCCTTCACCAGTTGGACATGGAGGAAGTGATACGGTGCCGGTGCTTAGCCTGGCCTTTGAGAGACCTGACATCTTCGGCTCTCTCTCAGGAGAGAATGCAGCAGGCATGTAAGAAGGCTGATGAATCAGACCACCATATTATGAGGAAGGCCAAGCTAGCCGCATGGAAAGGGCACACAGAGAGCGGAGGAACCAAACCAACAGAAGCCTGAAGTCCCCAGCCATACGACCCAGGTAAGCCACCTTAGCTGGTTCCCTGCTATGTGGTATTCCAGGTAAAGTCCCAGACTTTAGTCATGAAGGTGAGCCATTTCCTCTGTGCCCTGTACAAATTTCGGAGCCAAAGAATTTTGAGAAAATAAAAGATCTATTTTATGCTGTACAGTTTTGGTGCATCTTGTTGTGCAGCAATAGAAAACCTAGAGCAGTGGTCTAGCACTTCATTTTGGAATGTGGGAATACTTAGTTTACTGTTTTATTCTTAGCCTTTTGAAACCTCAGCAGAAAATAAGACAAATAAAATCCCATTTTAACATCCTGCTACATACATTTCAAGATCATCTGTGAAAATGTAGATGTGATGCTTTGTTGACCTTTAGCACCCTGTCTTAAAAGACACTATCATCGGGCAGAAGCCTCTACAAACAGAATCTTTACAATCAGCAACAGGCTGGCTCCTGACACTTCGGGGGCTCAGGCAAGAATACAAACAGAGACCTACATACCACATGTCTAGATACTTAAAGGCTGTAAATCAAGCCAACAACCTATTAAATAAAATATGCTGTAGCTTGCTGCTTTGAAAAAAATACTGTCATGATGATCTTGAAGTCCAAGTTCAAATTTAGAATTCTCAACTGTCTGGAATTCCGCAGTGGAATATGGTGGTGTGGGGAGAGCTGGCCTTGGCTCCAGGCCTTTGTTCCAAGCTCACCCTCTGTTCTCTCATTCCTTCCGTGCTGCGGGAGGACTCATTCTCACCCACGGGGACATCCCAGCACACTCATCCAAACTCCAGTCACCAGCACACGCAGGGGTGTGATTCAGAAAGAGGAAAGTTATGTCCCCTTAGCTCTGGGGATGCCTTGTTCTGGAGGGAGGCACAAAACTGGATAAGAGTCAGGGTTATTTCCCTAGAGTTGGGGGCTGTAGTACAGTTTAGCAAACTGCAAAGTCTTATGGAATAGTCCCTTACTTCAGACAATAGTTGCAAGTTTAGGGGTCCCCAGGACCACCCTCAAGTTCAATAATTCTCTAGAATGGTTCAGAGAACCCAAGAAAGCACTGTACATAGATGAGAGAGTGTGTGTGTGTTTGTTTTGACAGTTAAAATTTACACAAGAAAATTGATCAAGGGAAGAGACACACAGGACAAAGTCCAGTTGGGATCCAAAGGAAGAAGATCCTTTGGTTCTCTTCCCATGCATTTATGATCAGTGTATTGGTCCATTCTCACATTGCTGTAAAGAAATACCTGAGACTGGGTAATTTATAAGGAAAAGAGGTTTAATGAGCTCACAGTTCTGCAGGCTATATAGGAAGCATGATGCGGGCGTCTGCTTGGCTTCTGAGAAGGCCTCAGGAAACTTACAGTCATGGCAGAAGGCAAAGAAGGAGCCAGCACTTCACGTGGCCAGAGCAGGAGGAAGAGAGAGAGGGGAGGTGCAACGCACTTTTAAACAACCAGATCTCACAGGAACTCACTCACTATTGCCACAGTAACACCAAGGAGCATAGTGTTAAACTATGAGAAACCACCCCTATGATCCAATCACCTCCCACCAGGCTTCACCTCCAACACTGGGAATTACATTTTGACATGAATTGTGATTGGGCAGCTCCACACTGTATCAGATGGCATTGCCTCCTCCTGGCCATGACAATGTACACAGGGTACAACCAACCAGGGATGCTCACCTGAGCCTTGGCTGTCCACAGTTTTTGCTTGGGGTCTATCACATACTACTCATGTGGGTGACCTTCAGTTTCCCCTTTTAGAGGCTCAGGCTAATAATTCTGGAGGTTGGAACTGATATAATGTGTCTCCAAGCCCCCATCATAAATCATATCATTAGACTATCCAGTGGCTAAAGTCCTCAGGCAAACAGAGACCCTCTTATTTGGGCAGGACATTCCAGTGGCTTGGAGATCACCACTCAGCGGCCGAAAGCAAAGGCCAAACTTCTCTTTCAGGAAGGCTAATCCTCCACTTCCCCAGGGCCAGGGTTGGGACCCTCTTGCCTAGAACTAGAATGATATTGATCAGAAATACTCTCAATGCATGACATAAACCCGAAAGGAGCAAGACAGCAGAAGAAATGATGTGGCTGCATATTGAACTCTCCAAGGACTCTACATTTAAATAGATGGAAGAAATGGAAGGAGAACCCCAGTCCAAGAAGAGATGCAAAAAATGGCAGTGCTTAGCAGGAAAAATATTGGGAAGGCCAGAATGAGCTAAGGCTTGTGAAAAGCACCAGCCCAAATGGGCTTTTTAGGGGGCAGGGGGAAAGACAGTGTCAGGCTAGAGTGCAGTTGCATGATCATGGCTCACTGCAGCCTCAACTTCCCAAGCTCAAGTGATCCTCCTACTTCAGCCTCCTGAGTAAGTGGGACTACAAGCTGGGATTACAAGCGCATGCCACCATGCCCAGCTAATATTTTTAATTTTAATTTTTGTACAGATGGGGTCTTGCTATGTTGTCTAGGCTGGTCTCGAACTCCTAGACTCAAGTGATCCTCTTGCCTTGGTCTCCCAAAGTGCTGGGATTACAGGTGTGAGCCACCAGGCCTGGCCCAAAATGGGCTTTTTAGCAATATTCCAAGAAGGAACACCAAGAAAGGTCTTCTCTGGGTGATGGTGTGATGCAGCAGTGTGGGAAATTGGCTCTCTTGCCCCAGAAAGTTCCATGAAGTAGAGGTATCTGGTCACTTACCCAGTTAGAAAAGCAACAAAGCTATGAGAAAATTAGAGCCAAAGAGAGCAAGAGGCTAAGGAGGGAAGGTCAAATGTTTGCAGCCCATCTGAATTTGGCTGGGAATCTGCAAAGCTCCCTTATTGCATTTTTTCAGAGTAAGATGGGGAAATGTAAAGTAAGAGACAGAATTGGCAGGAAAGTCACATCTGGTTGTAGAGCACCATGCTCCAAGGTGTCCACCTGGTGGGATCCTCCGTTGGTTGTTTAAATTCCTTATTTTATTGTCAACTTAGATCAAGAAATTGAAGCTATTCTTATCACTGCACAGATGACATGAAGCTGGGAAGGATCACTGATACCTGGGTAGAAGAATCAAGATTCAAGATCACAGGTTGAGTTCAGTGGCTCACACCTGGAGCCCCAGCACTTTGGGAGGTCGAGGTGGGAGGATCACCTGAGCCCAAGAGTTTGAGACTAACCTGGGCAACATAGCAAGACCTCATTTCTACAAAAAAATTTAAAAATTTAGCTGGGCATGGTGGCATGCAATTGTAGTCCCAGCTACTTGGGAGGCTGAGGTGAGAGAACCTCTTGAGCCCAGGAATTGGAAGATGCAGTGAGCCATGATGGCATGTGCCACTGCACTCCAGCCTGGGTGACAGAGTGAGATCCCCATCTCAAAAAAGGAAAAAAAAATGGATCTTGGCAGAATATAACATAACAACAAAGGAAATTTAATTGTCATGTATGATAATTTAATTGTCATGTATGACAATTTAATTGTCATGTATGTATATGTATATATACATACATATATACAAATGTCATGTATGACAATTTAATTGTCACATATGTATATGTATATAAAAATTCTAAATTCAGATGGCTAATTTAAAATGGATTTTAAAATAAGATGCTAATTATTGTGAAATGAACACTTTCAGAGGCAACACGAGAATATATAAATTTGCATAAACATATATATATGTTTTGTATGTACAAGTTTAGGTTATACATGCAACCAGGGAGACTCGGCTTCATAGGAATTCATGTGAAGAACCTTGAGGGGTTTTTAGTTAACTTTAAGCTCTGTGTGAACCCACAGTATAGTTACTCCAAACTATAAACAGGACCTTAGACACCTTCTAGAAGACTAGCATTTCGGCTTTGTATTTTAACCATCAGGTCCAGAGAGAGGTGGTCCAAATGATAATGACTTTGGAAATGGCATCATTTAGGACTGAAAAAGCTCAGAGTTTTGAGACTGGAAAGAGAAGGCTTAGAGGAGACCTGTGGCTGCCCTGTAATATTTGAGGGGCTGTCACGGGGAGAGGGTAGTAGATTTATTCTATGGAACTCTGGAGTGGCAAGATTAGGATGTATGAATGAAGATTACAGGAAGAGTTCAACTCAATACAGGGAAGAAGTTTCCCAAATTCATGTCTTATATAGCAGTTAGCTTCCCATCCCTGGAAGTGTCCACCAGGGATATTGCAGAGAAGGTTTTTGGAATCCAGGGAGATACAATATCTGAATACAATGGAGGATTCTTAATGGTGGAAGCTTCAAGCATGGTGGCAGGTTGCAGTGCTCATCAAACTAGACCATGAAGGCAGCTGTTGGCTGCCTCTGCAGTAACGAAGGGATGGCTCTGGTCCCAGAACTAGATTACTTTTCCCCTTTAGTCTTAAAGGTTTGTAATAAATCAATAGCTTTGTTGCACCCGGACTGAGATTCTGGCTTTTCACATTGGCAAAAACACACTCTCATTTGACTGTAATGCAATTGGAATAAAATTAACTCACTTTCCATATGGTCAGGTGTGCAGAAAGCCCACGTCCTTCTTCCTTTTTCCTGGATTGGATTTTTTTTTTGTATGTTTCAACCATCTGCACTGTTCATGGTCTCCTATTTGTGACTGATGAGATGTTGAGATGGCCCAGGGGCTGCCTTCTTTTACTCATACCTCTATAAAACTCACAGCAGCTATAAAAACCAGCTATTTACTAGAAATTGTGCCTCTATATTTTCCATATACAAGATGTGGCACCTGCAAAGATATATCTGTGCTGACCTTGTAAAAGTTCAACTTGGCTTTTCTTTTCACTGCAAAGAGTACATTTGATGAGAATCAGATGGAGTTTGAGGTCATAAGTGGTAGTTTGCCAATAGAGTTTTACTTAAGAGATGGGAAAATAACAATAATAGATGCCTGTGCCTTCAGGCTAAGATGCTAATTATTGTGAAATGGACACTTTCAGAAGCAACATGAGAATATATACATTTGCATAAACTTAAGAAAGCTCTTGGGTGTTTTAGGGCCTACAGGGATGGATAAAATATTTCCCAAATATTTACAAGGCTGACTTCTCTGAGAATGAGGCTCATTTTTCCCTAACTGTGTAAATGCATGTGCTATTAGGGTTCTGGTAGACATATGCACAGCAAATCCTCAGAGGTTAACAGAAAAATCGGTAGATTATGCTCGTGCTGATAATGCTGTTTCCAAACTCAGATGAAGACAGAGCCTACTGTCTTCATTAGCTAACATTACTGCATCAAAATGAGGTTTACAGTGTTTGGCAATATGATAAATTATGATTGCATTTACTGTTATCACCCCCTCCAAGTCTTTTTTTGTTTTGTTTTTTACATTTAAAAATTCCTTTCAATGTTTTACAGATTTCTAGGAGTCCGAGAAAGAGACAACCTCATAGATGACACATAGAGTGTTTTACTAAATCAATGAACTCTTGGTGGGTACTAGTAGGGAAATGTACTCTATCTTCTCAAAAGGTCAATCAAGAGTTTACCCATGAGGGACTCCCTTGTATCCACTTTGTTAAACCCTTAGATGAAGAGAGAATAGGGATAGCATGCATGTACTGCCATTGGAAGTTGTCTTGTGATGTGGCATCACAGAAACTTCCAGCTCTCTATGAGCACAGCCCCACTGTGTGCAGATACATATGTGTGCACACGGGTGCATCTGTGAAGGCTAGAGATGTGTGTAGGTGGACTGGGTGCTCCCCGCTTGCAGTGAAAATTAACCAAACACAAGGCTTTTTGGTTCTCAAATTCTACGCCATCTGAATTTAGAATTAAAAAGCGACTTCAGAAATGACCTTGTTGCATGTCAGAATCTGCTGGGGAGCATTACAAAAAACAAACAAAAAATAATACCTGAGCGGTAAACCAGACTGGAAGTAAGGTCCAGAAATTCTATTTTCTATTTTCTAAGCTACCCAGGTAATGCTGTTGTACATTAAGATAAAAGAATCACTGCTCTGGTCCAATCCCTTTTTCTTACATATTGAGGTCGACTAGTTAACTAGGGCCAGATTGGAGGTAGAATCTTTAGATGTGTCCTTTTTAAATACAACTAACCCAGAAAGGGAAGAGGATAAAGTTAGTTGTTGGTGTCACCTGCCTTTCCACTCTTCCACATTTACTTCTTTGGTTGAATTCTCACTCCCACCCTAATCATCCAGTGCTGAGCCCTCCAGGTTCCTACTCTTCCCATTGCCCTTTAGTGTTTAAGAAAGACCCATTCACCATCACTGTGACTGCCATGTGTTGACTAACGAATGACAGCTCCAAGTATTTCCCTTCCCTGGATATTTAAACATATGTCAAAGCTTATAAAGTCACTTCACCGTTCTGGGATTTCAGTCTTATCACTTGTAAATAGAGTTGGCCTTTCCAAACCACGGTTCTCACAGTGGAAGTGTAGGTATTAGCAAATGGGTAGAGAAGGAATTCTAACCCAAGGAAGGTAACTTTCATACCCTTGAAATCATACAGAGTGACCCATGCTGCTGTACCTTGCTGTGGACTTGCCCAAAGATGTGTTTAGTGCACAGCATTGATTTAGGGCCTGTTCTGTGTCATTAAGGAAGCCATGTCAAGGCCCTGTCCTCAGGGGTTTGTGCCAGCCTTCAGGCTATTCCACGATTATAAGCTCTTCCGTGCTTCCTAGGAATCCGAGTGAGCTGTGAGCCACCTCCATTAAAAAAGATAGGCTAAAAAAATTTATTTTTCCCTGAAGGAGAAAACAAGAAAAATGGTAATGATTGTGCAAGAGGGAGAAAAAAAATTGTAGAATGTTACAGGGTGATATGGTTTGGCTGTGTCCCCATCCAAATCTCATTTTGAATTGTAGCTCCCATAATTCCCACATGTGGTGGGAAGGATCCAGTGGGAGATAATTGAATCGTGGGAGCGGGTCTTTCTCATGCTATTCTCCTGATAGTGAATAAGTCTCATGAGATCTGATCGTTTTATAATGGGGAGTTTCCCCGCACTAGTTCTCTTCTCTTGTCTGCTACCATGTGAGATGTGCCTTTCCTTTCACCTTCTGCCATGATTGTGAGGCCTCCCCAGTCACGTGGAACTGTGAGTCATTAAGCCTCTTTCTTTTGTAAATTGCCCAGTCTCAAGTATGTCTTTATCAGCAGCATGAAAATGAACTAATTCACAGGGTTATCGATGAATAGTTACTGGCAGAGACTTTAAATTAAAAAAAAAATGTAATAACACTTTCAATAAGGATATATTATTTTCATAATAAGAAATCACGAATTCATATTTTGAGAGTAGGTTCTGCACTGGAGGTTTGTGGACTCAAGGACCAAAAATCTAAGCTGTCTGATCAGCCAGACCCAGCTCACCTATAGATGTTCACATTTTACTGGCAGGGGTCCATTCTTGAGCTTGAGCTTGACTGCTGAAAGTACAACTGCTCTCATAGACGGAGCATGCCAAGCCTAACTGAGTGTTCATGCATGAGTGTGGCAGAGGTTGTAAAATTATTCCTTGGGAGCAAGTGCAGTAGAT
Source organism: Macaca mulatta (assembly GCF_049350105.2). Lineage (NCBI taxonomy): Eukaryota > Metazoa > Chordata > Mammalia > Primates > Cercopithecidae > Macaca > Macaca mulatta. The sequence continues at coordinate 31,173,862 of NC_133414.1, forward strand.
GGGAGGTGATGGGTCAAGGGAAACTGGGTGCAGAGGTCAAGGCAAGGCCAGGGTCAAGCAGCACTGGGGGCTGTCAGGGTTGCTGGGCTGTATTGCTCATTGCTGGCTTGCTGATGTTTTCTTACCGCCTTGAGTTCTGACAGTTGTTTGTAGCCTTTGGAAACTCACCTGCTCATGGCATGGGGAACTTGAGTGCAAGGTTTGCTCAGATCAGTTCACCAGCTCCAATAAGATGAAGGGAGCTGTTGCCCTCCAGATAGAATGAGTTAGGAAATGACAAGGATACCGTCCTTCCACAGAGCATGTGATATAAATGGCTCTATGTGCAGGAATTGCTGAGAAGCCGCAGCACAGGGTAGGGGGTGAGAGAATATGCATTGAAGGTTATCTTAGTGCCTAAGAAGTTCATTCAATAAATATTTAGGGAAACTGCACTTGAGATATATGCCTGACCCAAATGGACACAATGCCTTCCTCAAGGAGTTTACATTGTAGCATAGGAGGCAGGGGATAAACCACAAACCTAACAAATAAAGCAGCCATATGGAAGGTAAAAGGTGCTCAGTGCTGGAGATAACGCAAGGGAGGTCAGGAGGATGGGAACAAAGAGGATTCAGGCTCTGGGGCAGAAGTCATTCCCTGGGTTTCCTTTCCAAGTCTGGAGAAGGACAAGATGCAGCCAGAGAAGGACTGTGGATCACTGGGAGGAGGGCACATTCCCAAAGGGGAGTTAGTAGCAAATGGAGGGACAGAGATGGCCAGATCAGGCGTTTCTTGTGGGCTGGGGAGCAGAAGAAAGAGGCTCACCCCTTGCTGTAGCTGGATGACCTAATAAGGCTTCTTCCATCTTGCCTGCTTTGAGTCCGGCCTCCGAGGACTCCCTGTTCTCTCTGGCAGGCGCTGCAGAGCCCACAGTGTTTAGGATTTCTGAGCGCCACTGAGTGTTCCAGCCAAAGACCCCATGTGACTTTCCTCCAAGCATGGGTGAGGGGTGCAGGAAGGAAGGGAAGGAGAGGGGTGAAGGGGGAAGGGGAGAGGGAGGGGGGAGATACAGAGATGGGGAGGAGTGCAGGAGGGAGGAGGGGAGGGGTGCTGGAGGGAGAAGAAGGGTGCAAAGAGGAAGGGGGAGAGGTAAGGGTGCCAGAGGAAGGGGGAGGGGGTAGGGGTGAGGGAGGGAGGGAGAGGCATGCAGGAGGGAGGAGAAGATGGCAAAAGGGAAGAGAAGGGGTGCAGGGAGAGAAGGGGAGGGGTGTGGGAGGGAGGGAGAAGGAGGGTGTAGGGAGGGAGGAGGAGCTTCCCATTTCAGGCCTTGGCACCAGGCTATCAGCTGAGACAAGGTGGACAGGAGAGGGGTATCAGAACAAATGCTAGGGCCCAGTTGTATCTGGCCAGCTTTCCTAAAGTAGTTAAAACTAAGGAGAAAGGTAACTGAGAAGGTGAAGAAAATAAGAGACTACTGAAATAGGTGTGCTCTGTGGGACACCATGCCTTCCTCAAGGAGTTTACATTTTAGCATATGAGGCAGAAGATAAACCACAAACTCTGTGGGGATTGGAGGCATTTCTGTCATGTTTTTGTATCAGTCACAGCACTTACTCTTCCAAGAGCTCATTTGCCCATGCAGCAGGGCTAGGGGCCCTGGGTGGCACCTCTTGCCTGGTCAGAGAGGGACTCCTCCACCTGGACAGAGGGCAACTGGTTTGTTTCCAATTTCTTTTAGGCTCTTAGCATGCTGAAGCTGGGAGGGAGCTTCGAGATGATGAGGGCACCAGGGCCTCGTGAGGGGCTGCCCTGGTGAACACAGGCCCCAGTACCGAATAAGTCCTTCCCGGTTCGAACTCGATTTTCACGGTGTCATTTTTGCGAGGTGCGTCTCTGATACGCTTCCAGTAAGTAAACGGCTGAAACAGAAAGTTTTGAGTTTGTTTTTTGTGGAGGAAAGGAAAGAGAGCATTGAAGAACACATTCAGCTACTTGGGAGGCTGAGGCAGGAGAATGGCGTGAACCCGGGAGGCGGAGCTTGCAGTGAGCCGAGATCGCGCCAGCCACTGCACTCCAGCCTGGGTGACAGAGTGAGACTCCGTCTCAAAACACACACACACACACACACACACACACACACACACACACACACTTAGAAGAAAAAATGTTCACTGAGAGGTGGGAAGTCAGGCCAACCAGGGAGAGCTTTGTCGCCTGTGAGAGGTTCTTACATCTAAACTAGGATGGGTTTGGGGGTGAGGCAGTCCACCCTGGAGTTGAGATTTTACACACAAGCTGTCTTTCTTACAATCTATACATTTCACAAGTAAGCCAGGTGCGGTCATTTGCATGTACCCACTTGCACAAGACCTGCTGGGAGCCTTCCGGCCAGGGTGAGCTGCATTCTTTCCAGGCACTTGTCCCAGGCAGGTGTGTTTCCCGGTGCCGCAGGTTAGAAACAAAGCAGGTTTGGACTGGTGAGGGGCTACACAGAGAGCACCATCTCCTGAGTCGGGGAGGTGGTGCTGGCCCCATCTTGGTCATTAATTCACTGTGTGATCCTGGCTGAGTTTCTTGGCCTCTGGGGCCCTTTGTTTACCACCATTGTAATGAAGGGGTTGGATTAGACCAGTTTTCTGGAAATGTGCTCATTGAGGCCCCGGATATCCCAGAGAAGCCGTGGCCCAGGGCAAGAGGAAGGCTAAGGAGAGCTCAGATGGAAAGTCCCCAGATGCCACCTGACTTCATCCACAGAACTGCCAGCTCTATAAGATGATGTAATACATATGATGTGATACTATAATACAATGATGGACTTCAGGGTAAGGGAAAGAAGAGTGCCACTGCCTGCTAAGTTTGGAAACCCCTGCATCAGGTCCCATCCATGATCCTATTATTCATTAAATGGTTCCAAGCAGTGCCAGAGGAGACTGGCAGTGTTCACTTTGCTTATTTGGAAGCCTGAACAAATGCCAAGAATTCACAGTCAGAAAAACACCCTTTGGCTCCACATTTATCTAGAGAGCAAAACAAACACACTTGACAGATCCTGCAGGTCTAACAAAACCCCGGTGTGGCAGAAACCCTCCCCGCTGCTCCATGGTATTTATTATTTCCAGCAGATTCTACACTTGCTGTCACCAGGACATACCTAAGCAGAGCAGGTCAGGGCTGACCCCTGGGGCTGTGGGCAGAAGCCATGGAAAGCCTCTGAGGGCCACTGGCTTTATCATGAGTAGATGCAATATGTGCGTGACTGTTTACGTGGAAATGAAACATCTGTGACACATGGCGACATGGAAAATCCCACCATCATACAGTCAATGAGAACCCCAAATTCCATGTCATGAAAGCAGGGGTTGCATTATTGAAGATTAAATGAGATGACCCAGGGGTGAGCCTGTGTGGCTGGTTGAGGAAGGTGCTGGGGTCAAAGTCCTTCTCGGGCCAACGGCTTTCTAGGACAATAAATGTGTCATTTTCCTCCCCTGGCCTTCTCCCGTGTGGAACAAGAACAGAGCTAAAGATGTGGTTCCTTGACCAATTGTACTATATTTAAAATGACATTTTTAAGGGACTTTACTATTAGGCCTTAGTAAGGAATAATCTGAATTTCAGACTGCAAGGCTAATGTGTGAGATCGAGTCACTTGGCCAATTCAGCATTTACATCTCAGGATGGCTTTCTGGTTCTTGATTTTCCTCATCAAATACAATTTTTTTTTTTAAAATACGGGGTCTCACTCTGTCACCCAGGCTGGAGTACAGTGACACGATCATGGCTCACCACATCCATGACCTCCCGGGCTCAGGAGATCTCCCACCTCAGACTCCCAAGTAGCTGGGATTACAGGCAACCGCCACCATGCTTGGTTAATTTTTATGTGTGTATTTTTTGTAGAGACGGGGTTTCACCATGCTGCCCAGGCTGGTCTCAAACTCCTGGGCTCAAGCAACCCACCTGCCTCAGCCTCCCAAAGTGCTAGGGTTTCAAGTGTGAGCCACTACACCTGGCCAACAAATACTCAAAGTCAGCCACATGCCTGGCATTATTGTAGAAGCTTGCTTCCCATCAATGAGCAAAACACAAAATTCCTACCTTGGAGGAGCTTATATTCTGTGTCATCATTTACTTATCCCTCACTTGGGGGCCCAGCTCTCCCGAGGGGCTGTGTTACTTGGGTGTCTGTCAGGGGAAATGGTAGCATGGAGATTGTGGCTGGGTTGTGGCATCAGACACCTGGGCTCAGACAGAGCCTTTGGTTCTCTCCTTACACAGCTTCCATCGACTCTGCTCATCTCTGTTTCCTTGTTGTTAAAGGGGACAGCAATGGCACAATTCTCATCTGGCTGTGTCGATGATTAAATAAGGTATTTAATCCTTGATGTGGCGCCTGGCACTTAGTAAGTGCCCATAAAGTGGGTGGCTCATGGCTCTCACTCCTGGGCCTTGTTCTCACAGCGGCATTCCTGCTCCTGTGTTTGCCCTCTGTTTGGTTACCATGGGTGCTGTGTTTGTGCAGAGCTTCAGCAGGACTTGGTGCTGCGAAAATTCATCTTGCCTCTGCCTGGTGATCTGGTGAGCAGGTGCTGCTGTCTGTAAGAGGAAGGGGCCAGCTGCCCACGGGACAGCAGCAGCTGTCTGGCCTCCCCAGGCTGGTGGCCAGGGGGCTGCCTTCCCCATCAGGGGTGGCACCCACTCAGATTACTTTTGCTTTTGGGACTCAGCCGGACGTCTGTTTTGGGTGAGAGGATGCATGCTCTTCCTTCCCTCCAGGATGCCCCTGTTTCAGGCTCTCTGCAGCAGTCCTGCCTTGAATTGGCCGTGTGATCTGAGGCTGGTCACTTAACCTCTCTGGTTATCCATATCCTCATCCATAGAATGGAGATAATCATTCTCACCACTGAGGGATGCTGTGAGGATCGGGCAAGGCCACAAGGTAAGGACTGGATCAAAGTGAGGCACAGCATGAGCTTCCCTCGCTCCAGCCACACAGCAGGATGCTAGTCTGTGCAAATCTTTGCCAAACACATCTGATCTTGCCAATTGTCTTGGTCTGTTTAGGTTGCTGTAACAAAATCCACAAACCAGGTGGCTTATAAACAACAGAAATTTATTTCTCACAGTTCTGGAGGCTGGAAAGCTCACCGTTGAGGTGGCTGGCAGATTTGATGTCTTGTGAGGGTCCATTATCTGGTGCGTAGATGGTGGCTTCTTGCTATGTTCTCACCTGGTAGAAGGTGAGAACCCCAGGCAGCTCTCTGGGGTCTCTTTTATAAGGATACTCATCCCATTCACAAGAGCCCTGCCCTCATGACCTAATCACCTCCCAAATTCCCCACTTCCTAATACCATCACCTTGGGGATTAGGTTTCAATGTCTGAATTTCGGGGGAGACACAGACATTCAGACCCTAGCACCGACTCTCACTACTTCTCTTAATATTACCTTATATGCTTCATTCCAGTGTGACCTTTTAGCACGTTCGGCCTCTTCTGTGATCCTGAAGTCACGTTTGACACTGGCGGCATCCACATCCGTTGGATGGAAAGCTTCTCCAAGCAGGGGCCTCTCCCTTCCTCTTTACAGAGCCTAGCATGCAGGAAGTATGCAGCATGTGTCTGTTCCTAGGTGGACAAATGCATCCTTGAACGAGGAGCTGGCACCTCTCTCTTGAAGATCTGTTTATTTCATGTCATGTAAGGGCATTGTTTCTGAAACTATGGCTAAATTTAGACTTTCCTTCTGCTGGGAGTCATGGGATGGGTTAGAAATTTATTCCTAGCCAGGCACAGTGGCTCACGCCTGTAATCCCAGTGTTTTGGGAGGCTGAGAAGGGAGGGTGGCTTCAGCCCAAGAGTTCTAGAAAAGTTTGGGCAACATAGCAAGATCCTGTCCCTACAAAAAATGAAAACAAAAATAGCTGGGTGTGGCAGGACGTGTCTGTAGTCTCAGCTACTCAGGAGGCTGAGGTGGGAGGATTGCTTGAGCCCAGGAGGTGGAGCCTGCAGTAAGCTGAGATTGTACCACTGCACTCCAGCCTGGAGTAGACAGCAAGACCCTGTTTCAAATTGAAAAAAAAAAAAAGGGATGCTGTATTAGTCAGCTCTTACACTACAATAAAGAAATACCTGAGACCGGGTAATAAAAAAAGAGGTTTAACTGGCAAATAGTTCCGCAGGCTTTACAGGAAGCATGATGGCTTCTGCTTATAGGGAGGCCTCAGGAAACTTATAATCATGGTGGAATGTGAAGGGGAAGCACATGCACATCACATGGCTGGAGCAGGAGGGAGGGAGTGAGGGGGCAGGTCCCACACACGTTTAAACAACTGGATTTTGTGAAAACTCTATTATGAGAATAGCAAAGGGGGAAAATTCACCCCCATGATCCAGTCACCTCCCACCAGGCCCCACCACCAACACTGGGGATTATATTTCAACATAAGGTTTGGATGGGGGCACAAATCCAAACCATATCAAATGTACTCCTGGGCTCTTACAGGTACAACCAAGTAGCTAAGTCTGGGGCAGATTTTGGCTTGGAGTCTTGGAGAAGGTTCCAGTTGCCATGTTTCTTGCCTTGCCAAGCCAGCTACCCAGAGGGTCTAGTGCCCCAAACATCCCACAGCCTGGCCTGGGATGCCCCATGCTACGTGCTCCCCCACCTGGCTGTCCTGCCCTGTTCTTGCCTTCAGCAGCTCCCAGATGCTCTTCTTAGGGACTACTGATGACATTCACAGTAACTCAAAAGTGCTTCACCGTTTTGGAAATTGCAAAGTAGATGGGGTTCCACAGACAACACCAGGCAAGGGAACCTGGTTACTAAAGCCAACGGAGCATCAAGGTTGTCTTAGGATAAGTTATCTGGAGTTCCAACTTGCACTTGATTATTTGAGTGGTAAAATGAAGATATTAATACATACTATAGGAAATGCCCTGTTGGAATGAACTGTCAGGTTAATTGCTTTAATCCTCTATACCCCATTATTGGTGAGAATCTGGTTATAGTCAATCACAAAGTAAGAGTCAACAGACCAATCTGAGCAGGGAGAGTGAAGTGATAAATATACAGATGCTAGGTGCTGATGAAGGCTAATGATGAAGGCCATTCGTAATGCCACTAGGATTTTGTGAGACTGAGTCTGTGGCCCAGTGAGGAAATCCGTCTCACCATACTGGTTTTCCATTGGCTACCATATGGCATCATTTTAAAGTCAGTGGACCTCAATTTCTCTTCTATGATAGAACTAAAGGATGTCATTACATAAGGGGTACACTCAGGCTGTGATGTTGTTAAATAAGGCCATGGCCCTCAATAAACCATGCCTGCCAGTATGCACATTCTTGGATGCATATTGAATCTGCGCTGGTTCTGTGATTTGTTTTAACCAATAAACTGTGATGGAAGTTACACTATACCAATTCTGGGCTTTAGCCTTAAGAAGGCCTTACAGCTTCTGCTTTTGCACTTTGATACCCTGAGCTTCTATGTAAGAAGTTCACCTACCCTGATGAAGGGATCACATAGAGAGACCCCTAGAGGGGCACTCAGGGAGGTCAGAAGGAAGGGAGAGGCCCTGAGACAAAATGGATAGAAAGACCAACCATCCCAGCACCCCAACTGAGCCCAGTTCCTAGCAGACTCTTCAGCTGAATGCACTGATACAAGTGACCTCTGGTAAGATCAGCAGAACAACCATTCAGCTAAGCCCAGCCACAATGGAAGAATTACAAGAAATAGTAACAGAATTGTTATTTTAAGTCACTGAGTTTTGGTGTAGTTTGTTATGACCAAAACAACCCAGTTCTCAGGACAAATATTTTAGCTTCACCTCTCATGTGGATATTTGAGTATATGACCATCTGTATAAGTCTGAGTTTTCCAGAGAAAGAGAAACAATACTATGTGTGTGTGTATATAAAAGATACTTATTTTAGAGAATGGGCTCGTATAATTGTGGAGGCTTGGTGAGTCCCAACATCTGATGTGGGAGGCCATCAGGCTGGGGGTTCAGGAAAACAATTACAGTTTGAGTCCAAGGGCAGTCTGGTGAAAAACCAGGAAGGGCTAGTGTTGCAGTTGAAGTCTGAAGGCAGGCAGTCTCATGGGGAATTCCCTCTTGCTTGAGGGAGTTCAGCATTTTTTTTTTTTTTTTTTTGAGACAGGGTCTCCTCTGTTGCCCAGGTTGGACGCAGTGGCACAATCGAACTCCTGGACTCAAGTGACCCTCCTGCCTCTGCCTCCCAAGTAACTGGGACTGTAGACTTGTGCTACTCGGCTAATTTAAATTTTTTTTTTTTTTTTTTTGGTAGAGATGGAGGTCTTGCTTTGTTGCCCAGGCTGGTCTCCAAATCTGGAGGTCAGCCTTTTGTTCTAGACTTTAATTGATGATTGGAGGGGGCCCACCCACAGTGCGGACAATGTACTTTACTAAAAGTTTGCAGATTTAAACACAAATCTCATCCAAAAACACCCTCACAGAAGCATCCAGAACAATGTTTGGACTACATATCTGGGCACTGTGGCCCAGCCAAGTTGACATAAAATTAACCATCACACCATCCATTGGCAGAAAATAGGTTTTCTTTGATTTCACCCAGAGGTCAGTATGTGATTTTTGAAGAGAGAACCAGACTAGAGAATAAAGAGACTTGCATTTTAATCCAACTACTGCCACTAACATCATCATCAGCCAACCTAATTCCTCTGAGCCTCAGTTTTTCCCACTGGGTTAATTTTAATTTTGTTTAATTTTGTGGTGTTCTTTCACCTTATTACCTCTTACAGGCAACTCTGGCAAGATGTTTATTCTTATAGGCAAAATTCACAGAAACCAAAAGCATGTTCTTAAACACCCTGAGGCTCTGGGACTTCATTGTTCTGTGCCACAGATCAGAGGAAAGTAATTTTGAAAGGATCACAGGTTATTGGATTGTGTAATTTTTAAAAATTTCAACAGTAAATACTTATGAAATGTACTGTGTGACTATGTAATTTTCATGTAGACACCTTAAGTAAATATCCTTTGTGAACTCCCAAAATCTGAGACGCGTCTCAGTTAATTTAGAAAGTTTATTTGGCCAAAGTTGAGGACGCGCGCCCACTGACACAGTCTCAGGAGGTCCTGATGACATGGGGCCAAGGTGGTCAGAGCACAGCTTGCTTTTACACATTCTAGGGAGACATGAGACATCAATCAACATATGCAAGATGAGCACCGTTTCCGTCTGGAAAGGCGGGACAACTGAAAGAAAAGGCAGGAAGACTCCAAGGGTTGGGAGGGGGGAGCTTCCAGGTCCTAGGTAGATAAGAGACAAATAGTTGCATTCTTTTGAGTTTCTAATTAGCCTTTCCAAAGGAGGCAATCAGATATAGATTTATCTCAGTGAGCAGAGGGGTGACTTTGAATAGAATGGGAGGCAGGTTTTCCCTAAGCAGTTCCCAGCTTGACTTTTCCCTTTAGTTTAGTGATTTGGGGGCCCAATATTTATTTTCCTTTTACACCTTTGAAGATAGTAAAAATACTCGTGAACACATAGAGGAAGAAATTCTCACCAAGGAGGAACATTGGCCGCTTTGGTTGAGGGGGCAGTAGTGAGACACGGTGGCCTCCTCTGCAAAAATTCCATCTCTCCCCTGCTGGGTAGAGCCACATTTAGTTTGGTGGTTGGACCCCATCTGTGCTCCAGGGTGGGACTTGACTGATCTAATGCCAGTCAGGATAATCCTAGCAATCAGTTCAGAGGAAGACATGTGGCTTGAATTGTTCCAATCAGACTGCAACTCAGAACGCTTTTCTGGTTCTTGGGGTAAAAAAAGATTTCTTCTGTGTGGTATGGTAAGTATAAGGATATGAGACTTAGGTTAACTGCAGCAATTTGCTACCAGAAAGGAAACCAACCTAAGGGATAAGGCAAAATATGGAAGAGAAGAGGACCAGAAAATTACAGAAAAATGGGGCCAGAGCCTTGATCAATGCAAACTGGAAGCCCATTGGACCTGTGAGCTTGACAAGCCCCTTTCATTTTCTCAAACATTAAAAAAAAAATAGAGTTAGGATCTTCCTCTGTCACCCAGGCTGGAGTGCAATGATGTCATCATAGCTCACTGCAGGCTTGAACTCCTGGGCTCAAACGATCCTCCTGCTTCAGCCTCCCTAGTAGCTGGGACTACAGGTGCAAACCACCATGCCTGGCTAACTTTTTTATTATTTGCAGAGACAGAGTCTTGCTGTGTTGCCCTGGCTGGTCTCGAACTCCTGACATCAAGTGATCCTCCTGCCTCAGTCTCCCATTTTAGGCCATTTTTGAGTTAGAATTTCTATTATTTCCAACCTTAAGCATCCTAATTGGTACCTGATACACCCCATCTACTTTTCAAGAAGAGTCAAAACTATCAACTGTTTAACCTTAGTCTCCTCATTGGTAAAGGATACTCGGAATAAAATCACTTTTCTCTCTGAATTGTTTGAGATATTATAATTCACCAATGAGCTTACATGGATGCAGAGTTCCTGCTGCTATCAGGCTGAAGGTTACACCTTTGCAAAGTTTCCAGGACAGCAGAAAAACAAAAACAAAAGCAAAAAACCTTCAGATCACTGGCTCGCAACAAATTCAAGGCAGGGCAGACAGAGCAAGACCATTCATAAAAAATCCATTGAGTAGAAATCCACTTTCTATAGTGTATGTGCGTTTGTTCTAGTTCCACTTCTTGGGCTGCAATGAATAAGTCGGATCCTTATTCTACCAAATAACTCTTGTTTTTTGTTCTTTTTTTTTTTGCATACCAGTCATTGACAACCCCATCGAGGGGCTCCTCATATGTCATGTATGTTTTTTGAAGATCAACTGCATTGAGATATAATTCATATACGATAACATGTACCCATTATAAGTGTACAGTTCAATGAATCTTGACAAACATCTCCACTCGTGTAACAACTACCACAATCAAAATGCAGAACACGGCCGGGCGCGGTGGCTCACACCTGTAATCCCAGCACTTTGGGAGGCAGAAACAGGCAGATCACTTGAGGTCAGGAGTTTGAGACCAGTCTGACACTATCTCTACTAAACAAAAACAAAAACAAAAACATTTACCCGGGTATGGTGGTGAATGCCTGTAATCCCAGCTACTCTGGAGGCTGAGGCAAGAGAATCACTTGAACCCAGGAGGCGGAGGTTGCAGTGAGCTGAGATCGAGTCATTGCACTCCAGTCTGGGCAATAAGAGTGAAACTCCATCTCAAAAAAAAAAAAAAAAAAAAAGGCAGGTGTGGTGGCAGGCGCCTGTAATCCTGGCTACTTGGGAGCTTGGGAGGCTGAGGCAAGAGAAGTGTTTGAACCTGGGAGGTGGAGGTTGCAGTGAGCCGAGACGGTGCCATTACACTCTGGCCTGGGCAACAAGAGCAAAACTCTGTCTCAAAAAATAAATAAATAAATAAATAAATAAATAAATAAATAAATAAATAAAGCAGAACGTTCACATGTCCTTCTGCAATCACCTCCCCCACCCATATTGGCCCCAGGCAATCACTTCTCTGTTCTCTGTCACTCCAGATTAGTTTTGCCTTTTCAAGAATTTCCTATAAATGGAATCATATGTCATATTTTAAGCTTCTATAAAACAAATGGAAAAGCCAGAGAAACCCCATGCATTGGAATGGGGTCTACCAATCCGGATCTGGATCTGCTTGGCCAGCTTTTCTTGGCACTGCTCAAATTGGAGACAGACTATCCTACAGGCACAGCTCTTGCTCCTCCCTGGCTTGCGGTCCCACCACACTCTAGCTCAGGCTTCTCTCTGTGGCACTCTGTACTCACGGCTATTTCTCCCTCGCTCTTGGAGCTGCCTTTCCCTTCTTGGCCCACATCTACCAACTGGAAAAGAAAACAAAAAAATGAAACCCCTGGAAAGGCATCTTTGCTGGAGAGTCTGCTAATCTTTGGGGAGAACCAGACAGGAAGCACGTCCCCTCGGTTCTCACTGACATCCCAGATAATGTAAACTCCCCACTTCCTGTACAGCTGGCTCAGGAATTGGCCTCTCTGACACAATGAAGGAAGCTTCAGTTTCTCATTATTTAACAGTTGGACACCCCTTTGCTCTCCTGGATCCTAGGGCTATCTTTCCCTCTTTTGTCCAGGGTTTTGTTTTCTTTCTTCATCTCGTTCACCTTCAGATTTAAGAGAGTGTGAGAGAGAATGATGGTCTAGTCTTCTAATCATTTCCTCTTCTCGCTAAACCTGTCTGGTTTTTCATCCATATACAGAAGATTTTTTATGACTGAGTAGACAGAAATGGGCTTCTGGAGCCCAGCTATCATTTGACATATTGTTGTTATTCTTCCCAGTAAAAACACTTCCACAAAAGAGCAACTGGTGGTAACTGAATATGTCTGCAGAAAAAAAGAAAATAAATATGCAGTACATTTCAACATGAGAACATTTTCCCACCTCTGGCTTCCTGGTGTATATAGTGCAGGCAGGAGGGAAATGTCCCTTGCCTTATACAGTATAAAGGCTAGACCAGTGGTTCTCAAAATGTAATCCTTAGGCCGGTGGCATCAGTGTCACCTGGCATATTGTTATCTATTGCTGCATCGCATGTATCCTAAAACGCAGTGGTGTTAAACACCAGTGAACATTTATTATTTCTCACAGTTTCTGTGGGTCAGGAATTTAGCTTAACTGGTTGGAGTCCCATGAGATTATAGACAAGATGTTATCCAGAGCTGCAGTCTCATCTGAATGCTTTATGAAATCCATTTCCAAGGTGGCACACACAGGCGGCTGGCAAATTTGTGCCAGGTGTTGGTGAGATGCCTCATTTCCTCCCTAGGTTGCTCACGTGTCCTCCAGACACGAGGGTCGGCCTTTCCCAGAGGGTGTGATCCAAGAGAGAGGGTGTGGAAACTGCTGTGCTTTTTAAAGCCTTGTCTTGAAATCACATGGCCATCTCTTAACATCGAACATGGTTAGAAACAAGTCATTTAATGTAGATCACACTTAAAGGGAGGAAAAGAAGCCTCCACCTTTTAAAGGGAGGAATGTCAAAAAGTTTGTGGACGTATTTTAAAAATAACACACCTGGCCAAGAAATGCATTTTCTTGGGCCACACTCCATACCTACCGAATCAGACACTGTGGGGTTGGGTCCATCAATCTGTTTTCAAAAGTCCTCTGGGTGATTTTGGTGCTGGCTAAAGTCGGGGAACCACCAGGTTGGACAGAACAACACTGAGAAAACCTCAACTTACTTGTAGTGCAGCCTTACCAGCCAGGGCTACCTTCTAGAATCTAGAAGCTGAGTTTTCATGAATCCACTGAGAGATAATGGCCTTACTTCAAGTTAATCCATAGCAAAGGTGCAGTAGGCAGAATGATCCCCCACACCCCCACAATGTCCATGTGCTAATCCCAGAAACCTTTGACTATGTCACCCTACATGACAAAAGGGACTTTGCAGATGTGATTAAGTGTCTTGAGGTGGGATATTAACCTGGATTATCCAGTAGGGCTCCAGTTAATCAGAAAGGATTTTTATAAAAGAGAGACAGGAGGTCAGAGTCAGAGAAGGAGAGGTGATGATGGTGCAGAGTTGGATAGGAATTTGAAGATGCTACATTGCTGGTTTGGAAGATGGAGGAAGGGGCCATGAGCCAAGGAATACAGCCAAGCCCTAGTAGCTGGAAAAGTCAAGACCACAGATTCACCCCGAGAACCACCAGAAACAACGCAGCCTGGCTGACCTATTCTTGACTTCGGAGCTCCGGAACCGTCAGATAATATGTGTGTGTTGTTTTAGGCCACTGAGTCTATGGTAATTTGTTACAGCAGGAACAGGAAGTTTATACAAAAGCATTCTTGTCTGAGCTTTCCTTTTGGTGGAAGAGGGATAAGAGTAAGAGGAGGGGATGGTCTGCTTCCTTAGATGTTTCCACCAAAAGAATAGACATCCATTTAATTGCAGATTCTGTACTTGTATTTTTACTTGCAGAAGCAAAATGCTCTAGAATGGAGCCAGTAGCCATATGAGAAATCAAAACTATTGCAAATTAAAAATTCAGTTCCCAGTCTCATCAGCCACTTTTCAAGTGCTCCATAGCCAATAGGGTGAGTGGCTAATGCATTGGGCAGCCCAGATATAGGGCATTTCCACCCTTACAAAAAGTTCTATTAGATAGAGCTGCAGCCTTGAGCTCCTAGGCTCAAGGAATCCTCCCACCTCAGTCTCCTGAGTAGCTGGGACTACAGGTATGCACCACCACATCTAGCTGATTAATTCTTTTTTTTTTTTTTTTTTTTTTTTTGAGATGTGGTCTTGATTGGTTGCCCATTCTGGTCTTGAACTCTTAGCCTCAAGCAATCCTGCCTTAGCCTCGCAAAGTGTTGGATTACAGGTAAGAGCCACCATGCTTGGTTCCTTTCCTAATTTTAAATAAGCTTTTGCAAAATATTGTCCCACATCTTGGCCATGGTTATGAGTACAGGTGGGTACTACTGGACCCTTTTAGCTCTGGAACTTGTATTTACTTGCTGTACTCATTAGCTAGGTTTTAAAAACCGTACTTTAGGGGCTCCTAGGGATTAACCGTACTTTAGGGGCTGCAGGAACAAAAACATGGGGGGTGAGGGAAGCACATCTCCTGGAAGTCATTTGGACAAGATTCCTTCTCACTTAAGACCACAACTAGAAGCAAGAAGTCATTTGCACTTGAATATTGACCTAGACTTACCATCTGGAGTTTCTGTATTTGTGAAGATTTCTTCAAAAACTTGATCCAAATATTATTTCAGAGGAAGCAAGTTAATTTGAAACATAGTATATTAGGTTTAGGATTAACTCAGCTATTTTGTATTTATATTCCCAGAAACATTGTATTCTTTTCCATTGAAACATACAAACACACCCACACCCACCCACACAGATTTGTACTTTATGGAATACACTGTACCTGTCTATTGCAGAGAGTTTTATGGTGCTTCTAGCCAAAACCAATAAAATTTGGATAAAAACGGAGTCTTTGGTAGTTTCTTTCAGCCATATAATCCCAGCCCCTAAGGGCGTCTTAGCAGAATTAACAACCCCTTTGGTTCAGGAGAGGCTGATTGGCAAAGTGATAGGAACCCCACATCTGATCGAAGTTGCTAAGCTTCTCATATTGAGCGTTAAAAATGTTACATGTGTTGAGATCACACTTCTTGCCTCTGACAGCAATCTCACTTTATCGGATACTATCATTATTATTTATGATATTAATAATACTATCATTATTTATTATTATCAGATGCTACCTCATTATTAATTATATATAAATTTCCCAACTAGAGCAAAATTCTCTGGGAACAGAGAGCGTGCCTTGTGCTTCTACCTGTCTTGGGCAGAATAAACTCTCAACAGATGCAGGCTGGAGTGATTGTCACTGCTGTTTTAAGAACAAGAGCCGGTCGCTGTCTGTAGAGTTTGCCTGGGTCACGCAGCCTTTGCAGGCCTGTTTTCTCATCCTGAACACCCAGATATCTGTGGATAGATGAGCTCTGTATCTTTCTAACTCTGTTCTTTCTAGCTCTGAAGTTTTGCGATTATGTGATGGATGAAAATAATTAGAATCGAATAATTTTCTATTTAAGGTTAGAAAGGGAAATCTATCATGTATGATAGCAATAGAAAAACTAGACCATGTTTAACAGCCTTCATTATTTTTCTTTAAAACTCATAATGCCTCTGTAGCTATTTGTAAACAAGTCTCATTTTTAAAAATACCATTGAGCGAGGCAGGCCTAGAGGTGAATTTACCTTTGGTATCCCTCAAGAATGGGCCCCTTCCAAGGGCCTGGGATGGACTTTAGCAATGCGGTTATATGTTCATATATTTCATAATCTTAAAAAGTACGCTATTGTAGCTATAATCTGTTACTATTGCCATCTCCTTTCATTCATGTTTCCCATTCTCTTGGGTAGTGTTGGGGTGATTGTGGATCTTTATAAGATCCAGTTAATAAAAGATGAGTCAGGATGCATTTACTTTGGGTTTAGTAGCTTAAATTGATGTGGTTCACTCAAAGGACTCTAGAAAATTGAGAGTGTAGGATTTTCCCATTCCTGCCAAAACTCTGGCTGGGGAGTTATTGGATCAAAACAATTGTGAGGATTTGGGAAGTAGGAAAAAGGTCCTCAAATGGAAGGGTTTACCTTTGCATAATCAGTGCTGTTTTAGCAACCAGCAGTGCTCTGCAATCAGGCATGTGGAGACCAAGAGCTTTGGAATCAAGTTCAAATTTCAGTCGTGCAATGTATCAACTGTGTGCCTTTGGATAAATTATTTTCCTTTGACTCTGTTCCCTCACCCATTACTGAGGATAAGAACATCGACTCCCTCATAATGCCCATAGTTGTCAGGAACTTTAAATGCTATCACATGCATATGCACATAATAGGCACTATAAATTACAGCTCTTACAAATCATGACATGAGATGTTCTGGTGACGTATTTAATTTGAATATCAAAAATTCCAAGCAAGGGAAAAGATCTCCTTTAGAGATTTTTGAAGTTAGAAGAGGCTTCCAAGAGTTTAAAGGCTTAAATTGTGGCTCTGCAAAGTTGTGACTTGCCCAAAGTCATGCCTCTGGGCAGTGGCAGGGCTAGTCTTAGAATCCACCTGCCCTAACTTAGAGTATAGTTAGGACAGATGGGCCCCTTATAGTGAAAGCAAATCAAGAAGTAAGTATGCTGCAAAGGCCATGTACGAAGAACTACTGGCATCAGTTTTTAAAAATAGTTATCTTTGACCAGTGGTTAGGAATCATACATACATTATTCCATTATAACCTTTATGACCACCCTATGAGAAAGTTGCTATCTAGTTGCTATTTTATAGATTAAAAAAACTAAAATACGGAGACCCAGGAAAGTTAAGAATTTGCTCCTATCCACACATTAATAAATAACAGAACTTGAATTCAACCATAGGTCTGTGTGACTCCGAAACCATGCTCTTTCTCCTTCTTCCACACTGCCCTGTATTCAAAGATGGTCTGTGTCCAGAAAGGGACTTGCTCCACCTCTGGCCAAGTTACAACTGTGAAGCCATCACTGCAGTGTGACTTTCTTCTCTCTGACTGCAAACTTAGTGATGCTTCTAAGGCTACCATTTTTGGGTCACCTAAATGCTATGAAAAGAACCTATCTTGGACATTTTTATGATTTGTTTTCAGAGGTTTATAAATTGTCACAGTTTTCTCAGAAATATTTTTCATAAAGTCAAAGAATTAAGGGGAAAAACAAGAACTTGCTCAGGGCATCCCTTGAGCAGACACACACCTGAACCTAACCAAACTTCCGGAAATTTCTTCCACTTAAAACATACTTTCGCTCGGTGGCTTTCAACCTTGGCTGACATTAAAGCTACCTGGGAAGCTGTAAGATAGTACCATGCTCAGGCCATACCCAAGACCTAATAAAATCAGAATCTCCAGGGGTGGGGTTTTTAAAAGCTCACCAGAGGAGCCTGGTGTATAATCACTGAGGCTAGACAAAGATAAAGATTAGATAGCCTTTCTCAATAATCCTTTTCACTGCTGGATTTCTGATGTTGTCAGAAAAAAATTTCTCTCTCTCTGTCTCTTTCTTTTTTTAAATTGAGACAGAGTCTCGCTGTCACCCAGGCTGGAGTGCAGTGGCAAGATCTCAGCTCACTGAAACCTCTGTCACCTGGGTTCAAGTGATTCTCATGTCTTCCGAGTAGCTGGGACTACAGGTGTGTACCACCATGCCTGGCTAATTTTTCTGTATTTTTAGTAGAGATGGGGTTTTACCATGTTGGCAAGGCTGTTCTTGAACTCCTGACCTCAGATGATCCTCCCGCCTTGGCCTCCCAAAGTGCTAGGATTGCAGGCTTGAGCCACCGCGCCCGGACTATTTTTTTTTTTTTTTGAGACAGGGTCTCACTCTGTTGTCCAGGCTGGAGTGCAGTGGTGTGATCACGGCTCACTGAAGCCTTCACCTTTTGCTGGGCTCAAGTGACCCTCCCACCTCAGCCTCCCAAGTATCTGGGACCACAGGCATGTGCCCCATGCCTGCGTAATTTTTTTTTTTTTTTTTTTTTCTGAGACTGAGTCTCAATCTGTTGCCCAGGCTGGAGTGCAGTGGTGCGATCTCGGCACACTGCAACCTCCATCTCCCAGATTCAAGGGATTCTCCTGCTTCAGCCTCCTGAGTAGCTGGGACTATAGGTGCCGGCCACCATGCCTGGCTAATTTTTTGTATTTTTTGTAGACACTGGGTTTCACTATGTTGCCCAGGCTGGTCTCAAACTCCTGAGCTCAAGTAGTCTGCCCACCTTGGTCTCTCAAAGTGCTAGGATTATAGCCATGAACCACTGTGCCTGGCCAAATTTTTTCATTCTTAACTGAGGTTCCTCTGGTGGAAGGTTCATTTCTCTGGTGATTTTACACCATACTGGGAAAGTGTTGATTAGCATAATTTTCTTTTTAGGACAACTTGTTACTATATTATTAAAAGCTTTATAAACTGCATATTTATTTGACCAGCATTTTGGTTCTTAGGACTTTATTCCAGAGGAATAAGAACTGCGTTCAAAGACGTGTATATGGAAGTTTGTGGAAAGCATTGCTTATGACAGCAAAATTTGGAGGTGACGTCAGTATCTGATGCTTGGCAAATGTTTGAGAATGCGTATTCATATGAGAGAATATAATCATTAACTTACATTTAGGTGCATGTTAACCAGCACAGAAAATACTGTAGTAGGAATAGTAAGAGTTAATTTCAGATTAAAAATACATGTATTTTTCAGATGTGTAGGAAAAAATACTGAAAGAGTTTGCTTTAAAACATATGTTGCCAGCCGGGTGCAGTGGCTCACGACTATAATCCCAGCACTTTGGGAGGCCGAGGTGGGTGGATCATGAGGTCAAGAGATCGAGACCATCCTGGCCAACATGGTGAAACCCTGTCTCTACTAAAAATACAAAAAATAAAAAATACAAAAATACAAAAATTAGCCAGGCATGGTGGCGGGTGCCTATAGTTTCAGCTACTCAGGAGGCTGAGGCCAGAAAATTGCTTAAATGTGGGAGGTGGAGCTTGCAGTGAGCCGAGATCGCACCACTGTACTCCAGCCTAGGCGACAGAGCGAGACTCTGTGTCAAAAGAAAACCCAAAAAATGTATGTCGTCAGTTGTTACCTTGGATGGTTGGTTTTCTAACTGATTTTTAAAAATGCTCTTCTGAGTTTTTCAAATGTTCTGTTTGAGTATTATTGTTGTTTAATTGGAAACAATAATAAAGTAGTCTTCAGAAAATGCTAATTGAGGCCAGGCAAAGTGGCTCACGCCTATAATCCCAGCACTTGGGGAGGCCAAGGTAGGAGTTCGAGACCAGACTGACTAATATGGTGAAACCCCATCTCTACTAAAAATATAAAAATTAACTGGGCGTAGTGGCATGCACCTATAATCCCAGCTACTTGGGAGGCTGAGACAGGAGAATTGCTTGAACCTGGAAGGCAGAGGTTGCAGTGAGCTGAGATTGTGCCACTGCACTCCAACCTGGGTGACAGAGGGAGACTCTGTCTCAAAAAAAAATAAAAAGAAAGAAAGAAAAGAAAATGCTAATTGAAAATGCAGTCTGAAAATACGAGTACCTCCATTCCTTGCCTACCTTTGATATATTATTTTTTAATAATATATAATGGCATTTGCTGGAACAATTGTTCAGCTCTCTTCGGAGAAGAATATTCTTCTTTTTGGTTGCTGTTATTAAACTCAGTTGTGTCCAGGACAGATTAAGACATTCTTTTTTTCAACTACCCGGATCTCCCTTGACTAGAGCAAATAGCTAAGTTCAGAGGAATTTTTGGGAAGAGTCTCAGTCGAACTCTCAGAGAGTAAGGAAAATCCGTGAGATGATATTGGGCCTGACCTGTGACAGACAACATGTATTTGTTGTTGATAAATGAAGAATATATTTGTTAATACTCTTAGCAGAAGAAAACATAGAGAAAATTATGTTTGTGTTTTTAAGGAGAAAGAGGAAGGCCAGATTCGGTTACTCACACCTGTAACCCCAGCACTTTGGGAGGCTAAGGTGGGAGGATCACTTAAGGCCAGGAGTTCAAGACCAGCCTGGGTAATACAGCAAGACCTCGTCTCTACAGAAAAATTTTTAAAAGTAGAAGAAGAAAGAGCAAGAAATCTTTAAAAAAAAAAAAAAAAAAAAGTTGCACAATTCGTTTGTGAACTGGAACAACTGAAGTTGAAGTATCCAACAGAGAAAGTGACTTTGAGTTGAACATGAAGTAGAGTGAGTACCCTGAGCTCGGGGAGAGCTCAGAGGGTGGACAGATATCACTGTGGATTCCAGGAAAAGGACGGCTTCCTCAGAGCAAAGCATCCTGCTCAATTTCATGATGGCATTTAAAGAAAGAAACATGTTTTTTAAAGCTTGGGTACTGGAGTTATAGCCAAAGGTTTAAACTGAGATGTACAAGAAGTTGCTACAATAATTAATACAATATGAAGTTCAGATCTGGCTGGGAAAGGAGAAAGAGGCAGGAGGAATGACAAATTTATGAAGTACCCTCTTTGACAGAAGTGTGGTTGGTGCGTCCCCTCCACCGCCGTGGAAGCTGGACAGGCGGGGCTGCAGTGAGGGATGCACCCAAAAGAGCTGTGGGCATTGTTTGGCAGCTGCTCCACAGCTGCTCAAATTGCAGGAGACAAGAAGTTAAAGAGGATGCTGGCTTTCCAATTGACTTGTGCAAAGGAATTTCTATTTTAGGAGGAACAGAGGCCCTGAGTCCACAGTGCCACCTGCAGGGGGCCGGCTGGGCAGGGAGGAAGAGGTCACAAAATCACCTGGGAATAGATTAGTTGCAAGAGGGCCCTTGGTCCACCTGCACTGAGTCACGGCACTTGCGCTAAAGCAAATCTGCTCACAGACTGATTACTACTGATTTGCTCAGGGAAATGTCCCTCTCCCTAAACTAGGACTCACTCTACCAAGAGTTTCCTTGGCTGATGTCAAGGATCAGAGGCTACTTCACATGATTTCTCACCATCACTGATGCCCCTCTTAGTCCTGTTACAATATAACTTTCACAGGGATGGGTAGGAGAGAGGATCAGCTCTGTTTTCATCATTATTTTTTTGGTTTTGTTTTGTTTTGTTTGTTTGTTTTCTTTTAGAGACAGGGTCTTGCTGTGTTGCCCAGGCTGGAGTTCAGTGGGGTAATCACTGATGGAGTGCAGTGGAGCTCACTGGAGCCTCCAACACTTGAGCTCCAAGCATCCTCCCACCTCAACCTCCTGAGTAGCTGGGACTACTGGTGCATGCCAGCATGCCTGCTAATTACATTTTTTTTTTTTTTTTTAAAGAAAGCAGGTCCTGCTATGTTGCCCAGGCTGGTCTCAAACTTCTGCCTTCAAACAATCCTCCCACCTCGGCCTCCCAAAGTGCTGGGATTACAGGCATGAGCCACCACACCCGGCCTGTCATCATTGTTGAAAAACAACTTAAGTACATCCCAGCTGCCCGGCTGGCAGAGGAGGCAGATGCATCCTATAGAGTAGTGGGTACAAACACGGGCTTCAGTCTCAGCCATCCTTGGGTTCAAATCGCAGCCAGGGAAGGGACAGTATTCATCAGGGCCAGGATTAGAGTCAGATGATTAAGGCTGAGTCTTACAAGTACAAGGTCAGGGGCTGTCTTTTTTTCACATTTTAATATTTTATTATGGAATGTTTTCACTAATTTTGCATTCTTAAAAAAATTGCCCTGAAATATCCTTTACCTTTCTTACTGAGCCTTTTGGCTTTCCTTTACATTTTGCACCAAACTGAGTGCTCACTCACCTCACCTAGTCTCAATATAGTCCAGCCCAAGCTTGTCAGTTTCATGAGGTTGTGAAAGTCACTTTAAATCTTGCTTTCAAAAAAAAAAAAAAAAAAAATCTTGCTTTCATTGTCTGCAAATGGGATGATTAATAGATTCTATCTTACAGGGTTTTGTAAAGTTAAATGAGATAATGCCCCTAAAACTCTTAGCACAGGACCCAAAGTGTGCAATAAACTGCCTGTACCTTTGCTAAGTCCTCCTATGGCCAGGATCTGATGTGTTGCACACAGCAAACCTAGATATAGTGTGTGCCTCCTGAAGGAATCATTTGCTTGAAGAGATAACATGAGTCAATGCCCAAAAATCACGTTACTGCCAATAAGAACCACATTTTTACAAGACCGAAAATGACCCACCAAGCCATTTCTGGACACTTACTAATAAAATGTAGCTCATTTCAAATTGGGATCCAGGCTATGACTTGAGCCGGGCTGCAGGTTGTTAAAAACCATGAGCAAATTCACAGATCCCGGAGTAGAAGAAATGCCCTTTGCTGAGAATCATCCGAAATTGTGGTGTGTGTTGAAAAACAGCAGCAGGTACTTATTCCTTGGACACCTTGTCCTCAGCTCAGGCATTTGCCAGGCACCCATAGGAATATATGCTTGAGAAACAGGCGAAACTACTTGTGATCACATGCACTGACCGAGGCTGCTCTATGCCCTGCAATGCATTTAAACACATGGTGGAAGTGAGTTCAGGGTGAAAAGATGTGTTAAGAAACACATGATATCAACCACATCCGCCCTTCCACACATTCTGGGAAAATGACAGTTTATGCTTTCAATGAACATGTTGCCGTTTCTAAAGAACCGTGATTTAGTAGTGTCTTGCAACAGTCAAGCTGGATCCATTTCAAATTTACTAGTAAAATTAAAATTAATTCTGTGAAAATTGAAAAACTTTCAGCCAAGAGATTCATTCTGGTTTCATGACATTTGTGAAATTGTTCCATGTTTAAGGTTTTAGGTACTGAAAATATCTGTCCTATGTCTTAAGGTAAAACTCAATGCTAAAAGGAATGACAATGAAAAAGGTAATTGATGAGCTTTTGAGTTTCAACTCTCTTTACTACTTGGAGTCTGCAAATAGCTCGTGATAGGCAGAATATGGATCCCCCAAAGATGTCCGTGTCCTAATCCCTGCAATTTGTGAATATGTTGCTTTTGTAAGGAACTTTGCAGATGTTGTTAAATTAAGAATCTTGAGATGGGAAGATTATCTTGGATTATTTTCGTGGGCCTAAATGAACCACACAAATCTTTAACATCAGACAACCTTTTCCTGCCATGGCTGGAAGGCGATATTCCTGCAGAAGAAAAGTTAGAAAGATGCAACTTTGCTGGCTTTGAAAATGGAGAATAGGCCATAAACAAAGGAATGGAGCAGCTGCAAGAAGCTAAAAGACAAAGAAACATATTTCCCCCTAGAACCTCCAGAAAGGAATGCAGCCCAGCTGACACCCTGATTTTAGTCCGGTGCAACCTGTGTTGGACTTCTAACTTAAAGAACTGTAAGGTAATACATCGTCTTGTTTTTTTTTTCCTTTTTGAGATGGAGTCTTGCTCTATTGCCCAGGCTGGGGTGCAGTGGTGTGATCTCGGCTCACTGATTCTCCTGCCTCAGCCTCCCGAGTAGCTGGAATTAAAAGTGCATGCCACCATGCCCAGTTAATTTTTGTATATATAGTAGAGATGGAGTTTCACCATGTTGGCCAGGCTGGTCTTGAATGCCTGACCTCAGGTGATCCACCTGCCTCAGCCTCCTAAAGTGCTGGGATTACAGGCATGAGCCACCGCGCCTGGCTACATCTGTCTTAAATCACAAAGTTTGTGGTGATGTGTCATAGCAGCAAAAAGCAACTAATACACAGCTGAAATTATACAACTTTCCATTCATCAATTTCATGACTTATTGTAGCTATACAAGGTATTAAAAAGCAAACCCTAGTATAGTATTTTTTAAATTCTAATATTTTTGCATCTAATCTAATATTGTTGCATCTAACATTTTTATTGCTGCATTTTATGTCTTGCATCCTTGTTTTCTTCTCCTCATTTATCCTAGGATGGCAGGACCTGCAGATTCTTGATTAGATTCTAGATGCAAATAAAGAACTTGGAATTATTCCCCAAGAAGCTCCTTCTTCTGAAACCAAGAGGTGAGGAATGCTCGTCTGCTCCGGGACATGCCCAGTGAGATGAAAAGCTGTATGCGTGGGAGTTGGGCCATGAAGTGCAAGACGTAAACCCTTGAAATCATTTTTAATGAAACATAAACATTGAGTTAGCATGGGGGCCACAGTTTCTGGGTGGTTGGTTCTAAGTTTGGCAATCAGGATATAGAGGGAAAATTCTCCTGCTTTAATGGCCTCCAGATGTTCCTTTGGTCCCAACTGAAAATTTTTCATCATTTATGGTTAATATTTTTGTCAGCAGTAGAGTTTTGTTGTAATGTCTCCAAACTGGTGGTAGTGACCATTAGTCATTAGACAAACCCCAAATAAGAGTTTAATTTTGGGGTCACTTTAAGTTTCCATTATATTTCACTTAAAGAATAGTCATCAGCATGTTCTGTTTGTACAACAGGGGACTACATGATTCTATCTGATGACAACCAGTCTGTGATCTCAGGTATAAAATGCAATGTCCTATTGTAATAATGGCTGGCATTACACCCAACATCTAGAAGAAAAAAACAATGATGTCAGAGGGCAGTCATCTTGAGTGAATAAAAGGCAAGAGGTGTATTGCAAATTCTAATGCACTTCATCATAGAATTTTAATTAACTATTTCATTCACA
Source organism: Macaca mulatta (assembly GCF_049350105.2). Lineage (NCBI taxonomy): Eukaryota > Metazoa > Chordata > Mammalia > Primates > Cercopithecidae > Macaca > Macaca mulatta. The sequence continues at coordinate 31,198,571 of NC_133414.1, forward strand.
CCAATTGGGGTCTATTAAAGCAATTATTTCTGAGAAGCAATCTTTGGGAAATTCAGGTAAAAAAAGACAACTTCTGTCTTCTGGAACAATAATGTTGTGACTGTCTACACCTAATAAAAGGTGACTGTGTAGCCAGGTGTGGTGGCACACGCCTGTAATTCCAGCTACTCAGGAGGCTGAGGAATGAGAACCGCTTGAACCTGGGAGGTGGAGGTTGCAGTGAGCAGAGATTGCGCCATTGCACTCAAGGTTAGACAACAGTGAGACTCTGTCCCCTGCCCCCCCAAAAAAGTGACCATGCAAGATCTGCCCTGGGATATAGTTTAATTACGTAACATACTCTGAAAATAAGCAAATTACTTACATACATGCTTTGATCTTTCTCTATCTGAGGAAAGGGAAGAACACAGTTCACCTCTCTAGAAGTTGCTTCTGAGAACTATGGTCCATGCTCCATTCTGAATCCACAAGGAAAGGCCTTCACACTATACGTGGCAATTGCAATTAGTTATTGTCTTCTGGTTATGGCATGATGGGCTGATTGCCTTAGTTATGTCAGAGAGGTGTTTGAAGAGCCTATTGTGACTTGCCTCTTTTTAAAGGGCTTGAGTTTTAACTGACTAATAATACACTTTGATATTGTCTGCAGTTTTTAACAAGTGTTTTTATTTGTGCTTAATACTCATTAGTATGACTAGGTAATTTTTAAGGTTCACTCACCAGGGCATTTGGTTTCATGGATCATTAGGGGCCTGGATTATAGGCCCCTCACGACACTTAGCAACTGAATCATACTGAACAATAGAATCTCCTTGAACGTTTGCCTTTTTAAAAAATTAAATGATAATAAATAATTCGACCCTACATCAAATCTTTTTCTTTTCTTTCTTTTCTTTTCTTTGAGACAGGGTCTTGCTCTGTTGCCCCGGCTGGAGTTTGGTGGAATTGTGGCTCACTGCAGTCTTGAGCTCCTGGGCTCAAGTGATCCTCCTGCCTCCTGCCTCAGTCCCTCCTTCAGCTGGCACTACAGGTGTGCAACACCATGCCCAGATAATTTTGTATGTTTTGAAGAGATGGAGAGGATCTCCCTCTGCTGCTCAGACTGGTCTCAAACTCCTGACCCTGAACGATCCTCCCACCTTGGCCTCCCAAACCTAGCCTAGTACGCTAGGAATTTCCCTGCTTGCAGAGAGGAATGGTGCTTTGCTAGAACTGTTAGAACAAAGAAAAGATGGCTGGGCGCAGTGGCTCAGGCCTGTAATCCCAGCAGTCTGAGGTGGGCAGATCATCTGAGGTCAGGAGTTCGAGACCAGTCTGGCCAATATGGTGAAACCCCGTCTCTACTAAAAATACAAAAATTAGCCGGGCATGGTGGTGGGTGCCTGTAATCCCAGCTACTAGGGAGGCTGAGACAGGAGAATCGCTTTAATCTGGGAGGCAGAGGTTGCAGTGAGCCGAGATTGTGCCATTGCACTCCAGTCTGGGCGACAAGAGTGAGACTCCTTCTCAAGAAAGAGAAGTAAATAAATAAATAAATAAAAATTAATAATTAAATTAAATTTCAAAAAAGGAACAAAGAAAAGATGTTACCACAAACTCTAAAATGGCACACTTGCAGATTTCTTACTGAGGAAGATGTCTCGTCTTCCTCGTGTTGTTCCTGTTTTCTTTCTCATCCAGGGTCTGACAGAGATGACATCAACAGAAGCTCAGGCTAGAAGGAAGATGAGGTAGCAGTGGGCCTGGTCTGCCCCGCCCCCAAGAGTGACTGGCAGCTCACACAGCCTGAATCGACAAGATTTTAAAAAACATGTATGTTTTGGTTTTCACAAATTCTCCCACCTGTTGGTAAGTACTTTTGAAAACTTAAATCGTAGACTCATTCCTTTATGACAGTTTCCAACAGATGTTCCCTATATAAAATCTTCTCAGACTACCCTTAACTTCCTCTGAAGCCCAGGGCTCATTTCCGTCTGTAATTCTGACATCTACCATCTTACAGGGGGTTCTGTAATTACCAAGGCAATGAGCACGAATCCCTGGTTCTCTCAGCAATCCAACCCTCTGAAGCAAGAAATTGCACCCCTCTGCCAAGTGAGCGTCTGGCTTTTCCTCCTTAAAATCTGCATGAAATAGTTTGCCAATCCCAGATGATGTGATAAGATGTGATGTGATGCAATAAAAGGGGTAACCAGCACTTTGGGAGGCCGAGGCAGGTGGATCACCTGAGGTCAGGAGTTCAAGGCCAACCTGGCCAACATGGAGAAAACCTATGTCTAGCAAAAATACAAAAATTAGCTGGGCATGGTGGCAGCCACCTGTAATCCCAGCTACTCGGGAGGCTGAGGCAGGGGAGTCACTTGAACCCGGGAGGTGGAGGTTGCAGTGAGCTGAGATTACTCCATTGTATTCCAGCCTGGGCAACAAGAGAAAAACTCCATCTCAAAAAAAAAAAAGAAAAAAAAGGGTCGGGGGTGGGAGGATAGCCAGGAAGAGGCCCTATTCTAATCCTGAACAGCTCTTTCCCTTGTCCACCCTGTTTCAGATCACATTGTTTAAAGCAATAGTAATAATAACAATTATAAGAACAGAGAAGAGAACTTGCATGAATTTACTTTTATTTTATTTTTTCTAAGACAGTATCTTGCTCCATCACCCCGGCTAGAATGCAGTGACATGATCACGGCTCACTGCAACCTCTTCCTCCTGGGCTCTGGCAATCCTCCCACCTTAGCCTCCTGAGTAGCTAGGACCACAGGCATCTGCCACCACACCTGGTTAATTTTTAAAAATTTTTTTGTAAAGACAGCGTTTCACCATGTTGCCCATGCTTGTCTTGAATTCCTGAGCTCAAGCTATGTGCCTGCCTCGGCTCAAGCTATTTTCTTGCTTCGGCCTCTCAAAGTGCTAGGATTACAGGCATGAGCCACCACACCCAGCCTCAGCATTTGGTAAGCCTTGAATATGTGCCAGACACTCTGCTAAGCATGTTACATTCATTATATTATCCAATCCACAGACTAACCCAAGAGCAAATCACCGTGAGTACATTCATCCTGTTGTACAGATGGGCCTGGAACAGTTAAGATAGTTGCCTTTTGGGTCAAGCATTGTCCTCTTTCTTCTCTTGCTTTTATTTTTATTTTTATTTTATTTTATTTTTTTTGAGACTGAGTCTGGCTCTGTCGCCCAGGCTGGAGTGCAGTGGCCGGATCTCAGCTCACTGCAAGCTCCGCCTCCCGGGTTTACGCCATTCTCCTGCCTCAGCCTCCCGGGTAGCTGGGACCACAGGCGCCGGCCACTTCGCCCGGCTAGTTTTTTGTATTTTTTAGTAGAGATGGGGTTTCACCGTGTTAGCCAGGATGGTCTCGATCTCCTGACGTCGTGATCCGCCCGTCTCGGCCTCCCAAAGTGCTGGGATTACAGGCTTGAGCCACCGCGCCCGGCCTCTCTTGCTTTTAAAATGTATTTATTGATTCTTTCAACAAAGATTTATTGAGCACCTACTGTGTTCCAGGCCTTATTTAATCTTTATATATTCTTGTATATTGATGAAGATGTCATGAGCTCAATAAACCCCTTTGTTCTAAGAGAAGAAAGAAGTTTCTGTAAAAGCAGGGGCTTCTGAGAAAAGAGGGAAATGTGAACTGCAGACTTCACTGGCTTCACACACTTCTGCCCTGAGCAGCGTTGATAAGAATGCAGTCTCTCAGGTTGAGGTATGTCACTTTCACCTTTTCAACTGGGTGGGGAGAATGCTATCTGGGGAATGTGAAATGTTTTTACTGCAGGCTTTCTGCAAAGACCAAAGGGAGCGATAGGGCCTGAAAAATGATGGGGAATTCCCAGATCTGAGAAAACTCATTAATACACTTGGAATCCTGGTGCCCCCATCTGAAAGGGCCTCGGACGTCTCTGAGTCCATCCCTTAGACAAGCTCTCAATTGGAAGCAAGATCCCCTAATAACAAATGGTCAGACTACTTCTGCCTGCGCACACTTTGAATGCTTGGGGAACTCTCTCTCTCATGAGGCAGCCCATTCTGGTGCCAAACAGACTGTTCTTCCTCATACCAAGCCAGGAATCTACCTCCATATCCACTCACGGGTCCCAGATCAGTTCTTGGATGTCATGAATACTAATCCGATCAGGAATAAGAACTCAGGAACAATAAATCTGGTATTTCTTTCATAGGAGAATTCATCTCTAACATCAGAAACCCTGTCTCCACTAAGACTGTCTTGTCTAGCTCCTTCAGCTTCCCTCACACGTCATGATTCCAAATGTGTTACTATCCTAGCTGGAGCAAGGGGAACTGTGAATGAATGAGCTGGACACACTGGAGGCTTGCTCAGAGAAGCCATTATTAATAAACACACACTGAAGTAACAAGAAACTTTGAAGGAGGGGCTGGAGCCTCTCTTATGGCCATTAGGATGTGGACAAAGCGTCTTTGGAATGGGAGAGGTTTCTGGGGTCAGGAATCATCTGAATGGTATTTGAGTCATAGCGCTTGTGACACTCAGAGCAGTCTTTTTAAGGCCAGGCTGCAGTGTCTGAAGAAGTACCCGGGAAGCAAATGTAATTGCTCTAAGTAGCGTGCTTGACCTAGGCAATGTACACAGCCGTCTCTGGGGAGAATTTCATTTACAGGGAGTAAAGGGATTGGGGAAGTCAAACCTTATGGATTCTTTAAATTTTTTTTTTTATTATTATTATTTGAGACAGAATTTTGCTCTGTTGCCCAGGCTGGAGTGCAGTGGTGCAATTACAGCTCACTGAAGCCTCGACCTCCTAGGCTCAAGTGATCCTGCCGCCTTAGCCTCCCAAGTAGCTGGAACTACAGGTGCACACCACCATGCCAGGCTGATTTATGGAATTTGAGGGTGATCCTGAAGACCCCCAAACTTGCAATTGTCTGAAGTAAGGGACTGTTTCATTAGACTCTGCAGTTTGCTAAACTCTGTTACAGCCCCTTACTCTAGGGAAATAAACTCTGACTCTTTATTGAGGTGTGTGTTTGTTTGTTTTTTTGAGATGGAGTCTTGCTGTATCACCCAGGTTGGAGTGCAGTATCATGATCTCAGCTCACTGCAACCTCCGCTTCTCGGATTCAAGTGATTCTCCTGCCTCAGCCTCCTGAGTAGTTGGGATTACAGGTGGCCACCACCACGCCCAGAAAATTTTTGTATTTATAGTAGAGATGGTGTTTCACCATGTTGGCCAGGCTGGTCCCAAACTCCTGACCTCAAATGATCTGCCTGCCTCGGCCTCCCAGAGTGCTGGGATTACAGGTGTGAGCCACTGCACCCAGCCTCTTTATCCAGTTTTGTGCCTCCCCCTGGGACAAGGTGTCCCCAGAGCTAAGGGCATAGCTTTCCTCTTTCTGAATCACACCCCTGCATGTGCTGGTGAGTGGAGTTTGGATGCGTGTGCTGGGATGTCCACGTGGGTGAGTGTGAGTCTCCCTGCAGCGTGGAAGGAATGAGAGAACAGAGGGGTGAGCTATGGTACACAGGCCTGGAGCCAGGGCCAGCTCTCCCCACACCACCACACTCCACTGCAGGATTCCATACAGTCGAGAATTCTAAATTTGAACTTAGACTTCGAGGTTATCATGGTGTTTTTTCAAAGCAGCAAGCTCCCTTTTCATTTTATTTTGTTTTATTTTATTAATTAATTAATTTTATTTTCAGCTTTTATTTTAGATTCGGGGACATGTGAAGTTTGTTACATAGATAAAGTCGTGTCACTGGGGTTTGCTGTACAGATTATTTCATTTCCCAGGTACAGGTACTAAGCGTAGTACCCAGTAGTTATTCTTTTCTGCTCCTCTCCCTCCTGCCATCCTCCACCCTCAAGTAGGCCCCCAGTTTCTGCTGTTCCTCTTCTTTGTGTTCATGAGTTCTCATCATTCAGCTCCCACTTATAAATGAGAACATGTGGGATTTGGCTTTCTGTTTCTGCATTAGCTTGTTAAGGATAATGGCCTCCAGCTCCATTCATGTTCCCCAAAAGTAGCTTGTTTTTTGGAGCTATGTAAATTTTTTCTCTTTTTTTTTTTAAAGATAGGATCTCACTATGTTGCCCAAACTGACCTCAAACTCCTGGTCTCAAATGATCCGCCCACCTTGGCCTCCCAATATGTTGAGATTATAGGTGTGAACCACCATTCCCGCCGTAAAGCTTATGGATTCTTTAATGCTCTCAACTCTCACGAAAACAACCACCATAAATCTTAGTTCCTTCATTGTCATAAATTATTTTTTCCCTATATTTTTGTAAAGAACTGAAATTGAGAAAAGACCACTAATGCAACCCTAGCATTTCTATTACTGGAAACTTATACTTTTAGCATTATATATAACATAAATAATACTAAATTTATAATATAAATAATGCTAAAAAGACCAAAGACCAAAGGGAGAGGTAGGGCCCTGAAAAATTATGAGGAATTCTCAGAGCTGAGAAAACTCATTAATAAACTTGGAATCTCGGTGTCCCCATTCAAAAGGGCCTCAAAGGTCTCTGAGTCCACCCCTTAGACAAACTCTCTATCCCCGCTTTGGTCTTATTATTTATATGAGGGTAAGTTATTTTGTTGTTTGCCTCACTGGTAATATCAGAGGGATTTGTTAAGTATGGGAAGTTTGGTTATAAACTAACCTTGGACATTCAAAGCCATGTTCGAATAATAATGCAAATGTTACTTTATCATGATTTCTTCTACTTAACAGGATAGCTTTTCTTATTGTTTCCCCAACTATATTGACTGCTACGCTTGCGATTAGTTTTGGTCATGATGCATTCTTTACAATGCTTAGGTGGTATGGTGGATAGAATTATCTCCATTTCACAGGTAAGGGAGATGAGGCTGAGAAGCTGAGGCCAGGAAGAGTTCAGTATCTTGCATAGAGTTTCATGGCTCAGAATAGTACAGCCCAAATAATATACCAATCTCCCGTCCAGTGCTTTTCACTTTGCAGAATTGCCAACAACATGAACTAACTCAAATGGAGGCATAACGATGAAATTCACGTAGGCACAGTTAAATTCCAGATCTCATGGAAAAAGTGAACGGCATTAATTAGACCCACCAATTGAACAACTAAAAATAAAATAAGACAATCATCTCCTGAGCAAAATCACAAGAAAAACCCAAGTCTTTCAAAACCTTACCAAGGGTCAGCTTTTAGAAGACAATGGTTCCTTTCGTACGTGAGCCATTTGGTGTAGGGAACTCAGGCTAACCTGATTCTTTAGATTCATTGGGTTTTCCTTCTTTCCTTCTCTAAGCAGTTAATAGGCATCTGCTAAGAGTAAGGCGTATGAAGGAAAATGTTTGGCTGTCAAAAGATTAATATCACAGAGATGGAAACCAGGCCTGTCGCTGAGGTTTGGCGACTGCTACGTCAAAGCCCCAGATCTGGCTAACCTCAAACTGGTCTCTTAATTAAAGAGTAAAATTTAAGGAGAGCTCATGTAATGTTTTGGAGGTTTAAGATAAGATTTTGTTGACTGGATACAGTATTCTATTTGGGGAAGGGGGAGCTGAAAAGATTCTTTTCACTTTTATGTAAGATATGTGTTAGTCTTGGCTCTAAAAGAACAATTTTAATCCAAGATTCTCAAGGAACTCTTCACAGATTAATTCATTTTGGAGAAACATAACTTCATTGCTTCCATTCCACAGACATTTAAATGGGTCCTGGAGGACCCATTTTTTGTCTGTTTTGCTCCCAATGGATATCCCTCTATTTAATTTGGAAGAATAGCAACCACAATTTATGCCAATAGTATGCATTTTAAATGTTAGTGCTGTATCTACCTCAGAGAGGTATCTGAGAAATAGCTGGGCAGTGTCTTCATCTGAGCATTCACCACCCATTCATCTATCCACCACCCCTCCAACCACCATCTCTCTAACCATCTACCATCCACCATCCATCCATCCATCCATCCATCCATCCATTCATCCATCCATCCATCATCCACCCACCACCCATTCATACATCTATTCATCATCAATCCACTATCCATCCACCCATCTCCCATCCGTCCATTCATCTACCATCTACATCCATCCACCACCCATCCAACCACCATCTATCTACCCAATTACCATCCACCACCCATCCATCCATCTGTCCATCCATCATCCACCCATTCATCCATCTGTCCATCATTTATCCATGCACCACCCATCCACCCATCTACCATTGATCCATTCATCTACCATCCACATCCACCCACCACCCATCCAACCATCTATCTACCCAATTACCATCCACCACCAATCCATCCATCCATCCATCCATCACCCATCCACCATCCATCACCCATTCATCCATCTCTCCATCATTCATCCATTCACATCTATCCTCCCATTTACCATCCATTCATTCATCTATCATCCATTCACCACCCATCCACCACCCATCCATCCATCTATTCATTCATTCATCCATCATCCGTCCATTCATCTATCTACCCATATGCCATCCATCCATTAATCTACTCTCCATTCATCCACTCACCACACATCCATCCATATCCATCTATCCACCTACTATTCATCCATTTATTCATCCATCCATCCATCCACCCACCTACCATCCATTCATTCATCTATTATCATTTATCCATCCACCACCCATCCATTCATTCATCAATCCATCTACCACTCATTTATCCATTCATTCATTCATCCATCCATCCGCCAGCTATCCACCATCCATCCACCCATCTACCATCCACCCATCCATCCATCTCCACTTACCATTCATCCATGCATCCATACATTCATTCATCCATCCATCCACCATGCTTTCACCCATGCATCCATAAATTCATCCATTTATCCACCATCCATCTACCATCCATCATCCACTGTGCACTATCCAGTCACCATCCATCCATCCATCCATCCATCCAACATTAAGTTAATGGTTAAATCTCATGCATTCTGAAGCCGGATTGGATTGAATCTCAGCTCTCTCACTGGCCAGCTATGTGACCTGGAGCAAGTTATTTCAATTCTCTGCACCCTGATTTTTTCATCTGTAAAATGAAGATCATGATAGCATGTACCTCACAATATTATTGTGGATATTAAGTAAATTAATATAAACAAAGTGAACAGAATGGTATCTGGCACATAACTAACATGATTCATATGGTTTCTATTGTTATTGATATTTGTATTTATCGATAAAGGAACTCAGCCCCAGAAAAGAGAAGTGATTCACCTATAGATTTAGGATAAATAAATCAGGAGTTAGAGAATCTACTTCTTTGATTGTTTGCTTCTCTTTCCCAGAAAGTGAAGGAGGAGAGCCACAGGTAGGAAGTGGGAGATAATGTTCAGAGGCCTAAATTATTTTGATTTAATTTTGGTCTAAGAGCTGAGTTCTAGGAGTGGGTTTGTTTTTTTATTTTTGCTTTTATTTGTATATCAATTCTAAAGCCTCCAAAATAAAGTTGACAAGACTACATTTCCTAATTTACCTATTTGTTCGATCAACTGCATCACAAGACCTGCATGGGCAAAGATGATTTTATTTCTGTCTAAAATCCCAGTGCCATAAGTCTAGCACCCTGGGTCCTTGAGGTGGCTGAGATGCAAAATAGGTGATAATGTTAAGAAGAAAAGAGCCTCAGATGCTGGTCACAGTCTCTTCGCAGGAAAGGGGAGCCCCAGTGAGAACATTTGCCAGAGCAGGATCTCAGGGAGGAAGGTTACTTAGTTCAGTATCTGGACAGCCAGGTGAATAGCATCAGTCCCTGTAGAAGAGGACTGTGCTTCTCTATCTCTAGGGGCCCAGCCTCTCAGCCCTGAACAGAGGCTGAAGATTCAAGGCAAGATGAAGCAAAAGGAGCTGGGGGAGGCTGAGGAATGCTTTCCCCTAAGTCACTTCCATTTAACTGGAGCCCTAGCATTGATTGAACACCTAGAACAGAGAAAGCACCAGACTGGGCATATTGTGGGTCTTGACTTGTGCACTTGTAGGAGAGAAGACTTCGGGAGGAGAATCCAGGCCCTGCCATGTACTCTCTCTGTCCCCCTCCCTGCAGAGATCTGGCAGCTCTCTACTTCCTCTTGGGTTCCTCCCTACCTAGGTTTGTTCGACTTTTAAAGTCAGCAACACAGGGCTGGCCCAGCACTTCAGGAGGAGGCGGGAGGATCACTTGAAGCCAGGAGTTCAAGACCAGCCTTGGCAATATAGCAGGACTCCTTCTCTATCTGGTGTGGTGGTGCATGCCTGTGGTCCCAGCTACTCAGGAGGCTGAGGTGGGAGGAACACTTGAGCCCAGGAGTTGGAGGTTGCAGTGAGCTGTGATTATACCACTGCACTCCAGCCTGGGCTGCAGAGTAACACCAGTCTCTTAAAAACAAACAAACAGAAAAAACAAAAACAAACAAAAACCCAGCAACGCAGAAGAGCTATGATCCAGGTACCATCCATTGTCATCCTGAATTAGGGTGACCAACCATCCTGGTGTTCCTGGGACTATCCTGGATTTAACTCTGAAAATTCCACATTCTGGGAAAGTCCTCAGTCCCAGGCAAACGGGACAGTTGGTCACCCTGACCTGAACTTGCTGTCACTGGATACTGGAAAGGAACAATCTGGGAAGAACTGCCTGAATAATATGTAGTCTGTTCTCTTCTCTACCTACTAAACTTTTTTTTAGGTGTATTTAGATTACTTATTATGTATTTAAATAGCAGCAAGATGTGTGCCAGGATTGACAATACTGACCCTTGTGGAATGATTTTTACTGGAATTCCCTTTGTCAAGATGCTCTCAGTCTATACCCAGGGTGGTTTTTTAACCCCTTGCCCCTCACTGTCCAACTCCCTCCAGGGTGTTATATATAGGAAGTTCACTGTATCAGTTCCTGGAAGGATATGGTTGAAATTTCATTCACTGTCTTACACAGTGTTGCCCTCCTGAGACCCATGGTGGGAACTTCTCTCCCTGCTGGGGAGAGATGTGACTTCTTTTGCCTGGGCTATTAGAAAGGTGGGTCCCCTTTGGGGTTGTCCTGTAGCAAGTATGGATCCTTGGCAGGTGGAGTAAACTCTTCCTGCTTTGTCTTATTTTCCTACCCATATTTTCTGTAAGCTATTTACACATATTAATAGAATGAAACTAAGCTATGTTTTGGGCCCTAAGTTACCCTAGTCGTGAGACTTGATGGGAGTGGAATGCTTTGCTTATTTGCCCGTGGAAGCCTCTCAAAATTCCCTCTCTCTATGGTAAATGGCTGGCTTCACAAACCTTTCGGGGGGCCCTTGCAGAAGGACACAGATGACAGCCACAGGCTCTTTTGAGGAGCTCTTGCAGCTTTTCTGTGTGGGCAGAAGGAAGTTATTTGAGAGAAGCAGCAAGACCACCATGCCCAATAGGAGTCTTCCATCAGGAGCTGAAGTAGAAGAGTAACTTCTTGGGGTGCAGTGGGATAATGTTGTGAACTAACCAAACATTTAGTCCCCCATCTGTCCTTGTAATCCATAGTGGATAGCCTGTCAGAAAAGAAATCAGGAGTACACGTAGGTTTTGGGGATTCAACCAAGGGAGGTCCCATGTGTTGCTCTCTCTGGGCCAGAGCCTTTGGTAGGGGGATGAAAGTTCCGGGGAAATTAATCAACAGAGGAATCCTGGGTCTCCCACTCCTGGGCCCAGCTCTGGACAGTGACAAGATCCCCGGACAGAAATGGCTGCTCAGGCCCTGAGTCGCATCAGGGTTTATCCAGACTCCCAGGGGTCCCATGGCCATGACCCAAGTTGGCTCTGAAAGCAGGGGAGAGAGAGAGCTGGGCTGAGGAGCCCTGGAGAGTGGTAGCTGTCTGTGCAGACTGAGGCCTGAGGTTGCATCCAGCTCTTAGAGGATGTTGACATGGACTGACAATGTCCCCAGGACCAGATCTGCCCACTCTCCCCATTCCCACCACCTTGGCTTATGGAAGCCAACTCTACCCCATCCAAGGAAAGGAAGTGACTCTGAATAGTTTGGGATAAATATACCTTCAAATGGGGGCTCAAAACAGACAATGAATGCAGTTTTAGAATAAATATGTTACATTTCTTTCACACTTGACTGTGTCGGTTGAGGTGAGTGCTTGCTTGGGTGTAATGATGCCGCCAATGACCACAAGGCAGATGATGAGAGCTTACATTCATTGAGCATTTGTCATGTATCTGCTTCTCTGCTAAGAACTTTATATGAACAAACTCATGAAATTCTTATAACAGAGAGATACTACTAAATCTCTCTCCCTCTCTCTCTTTTTTTTTTTTTTTTAAGAAAGGGTCTTGCTCTGTCACCCATGCTGGAGTGCAGTAGCACAGTCAAATCTCACTGCATCCTCAACCTCCCGGGCTCAAGTAATCCTCCCACCTCAGCCTCCTAAGTAGCTGGGACCACAGGCATGCACCACTATGCCTGCTAATTTTTTGTATTTTTGGTAGAGATGGGATCTCACTATGTTGCCCTGGCTGGACCTGCACTCCTAGGCTCAAGTGATCTTTCTGCCTCTGCCTCCCAAAATGCTGGGATTATAGATGTGAGCCAACCTGGAGGCACAGAAAAGTTAGGTAACTTGCTGAAGCTCATGTAGGAGGATGTAGGATTTGAACTAAATGATCTCAAAGATCCTTAGGAACACACTTGTTTTTTTACAAACCAATTGGTCAACAGTTCTTTCTTATTCTCAAACTAAAGTCCTCATGTGGGAGTTTAAAACATTCCTTTTTGTCTTGTTCCTAACACAAAGAGCCAGCAGTTAACTCCTGTGATTCCTATCTTTTCTCTATTTCCTCTTTCTCAAGCCAGCATGACCCAGTTGCCTTAGCCTCTCCTCGGGGTAGCTGTGACCCGAGGCTTTTCTTATTTCACTACTTCTGATTTGCCCTTTGCTTCAGTATTTGGGCTTGAATTGCACCAGAGGTCAGTAGGTGATGAGTTTTCTAGGAAGAACGGTATCTCTATGATTCACAAATTAATGCGTTCTGGTGCTGGATTTAACAATTGCTTTCAACAAGAAACAGCTCACTCCTATGATCTCCCATGATCTCAGATCTGAGCTTGCTGTGCTTTTACAAAGATACTCTTGATAGTCTTTTCTTTAAGTCCTCTGGGAAGTCAGCTATTTGGCCTTACGGAGACTGGTCTTACTGCCAGGCCTGTTCTTTGTCTATCTAAATTATGGTGGCAGAAAAGATAAAAATCCAAAGGCAAAAAAGTCATTTTTCTCCCCCCAAAATGTGGAAATTCTCTGAGGCTTTCATTTCCTTCTGCTTTTTTGCGGATAATAATGAAAAATGGTTTTCTGCTGCTGCTTTTATTGGCTTTAGCACTGGGGGTCCTAAGAATGTAAATGTTTCCCCAAGGAAAAAAAAAAAAAACATTTGGGGGATTAACTGGGTAGTTTCTTTTGTTTCAAAAAATTTTAATTATAAAAAGAAGAAAGAATCTGCTGAACCGAATGAAGTCGTGATCCCAAACAGGAAACAGAGAGACGAGACCACCATTCATTTGGGGTGGATCTTCTGGGATTCAGGGAGGTCAGCTCTGGAGGTCTTCATTCAGCTGGCTTGGTTTCACCACTCTATTTTAAGTCCAGGGACTGTCACATTTGAACATATTTATATTTGGTCCAGGTCACATAATCTGTAAAACTGGTTTTGTTCAGCATTTTTTTCCCATTAACTGCCCATTCTCGCTCCCTGGTCATGCCAGCTTTTCCATGTGAGGTGTATTTAGTAAATGGGTTTTCCTCATCACCCGTTTTCTCCCTAAATCTCCTATAATCTGCCATTTACCCTCACCCCCTCTACTGAAACTGTGCTCTTGGAAATCACAAGAACTGCCTTTAGGCCAACCGAAGAAACTTCTCCAGTATTCTTTTTCGTTGCTCTCCCCAAGAACCCTGGCCCTGTTAGCACCTTCTCTCCTTCAGACCCCCGAGTGCCTGGGCTTCCTGCATTCCCTGTGGCCGTGTCTTCTCTCAAGAGGGGTCCATTCTCTCTGGGGTGTTCTCCAAGTCTTGGCTTTTGTCTCCAGACTTAATTTTCTCCATGTTAATCTTGGCTTATTCTCCTATCTTCAGCTGTCAACATTATTTATGCAATTCCCCAGTCCACATCTCCCACACTGTCTCACTCTCAGTTCCCAGCCAGTATTTCCATCACCTTCTGAACAATTCCACTTGTTAAATTTGCTTCAACCTGGCACCTGAAGCTCTGCAGACCACCTGCCAAGATCATCTTCCTGCCTCCACGTTGACTCCCTCTCCTGACTTCTGTCCCCATGGCGCTATCATTTCATCTCTGAATGACTCACACTGGCAAACTCAGAGTCATCTTTGACCTCTTTTCCTGTGCTTCAAGCTCCAAAGGAACAGAGATACTGTCCACCTCTCTCAACCACCATCTCCGCAGGGCCTGACCCAGGGCTTATCGCATACTAAGAACGCAATACGTGTATGCTGGACGAACAAGTGAATGTTCTCTTTCGTTACCGGCATTCCCTCAGTCATAAAGTTCATGAATCCATCAGTCAATTTATATGTATGTGTTGAGGGAGGCTGTAAAGGGAACTGACTGAGAGTGGGGCTTCTTGAGTCAGACTGCCTGGGTTTGGATCTTGGTTCAGCAGCTTCCTACCTGCGTGACCTGGAGTATATTACTTAACCTCTTGATACTTAGGTTCTTGCTCTGTAAAGTGAGAAAATAATAATACTTATCTGGGTGTGTTGATTTGAGGATTAAATCAGATGATCTCTATAAAATGGATATATTAAGTGTTCAGTAAATCATGGTTGCTGCTGCTGCACATGTTGGCAGCGGAGAGGCATGGGCTGGCCCGGTGATCAGTGACATCTGGAAGCCCTTGAGATACTATCAGGACATCATGTCAGGGCATCAAGACAAGCAATAACAACAGAAGGCCAAGGTTCAAGGTGTGTTTGGGGCAGAGGGTCGAGAGCTCTGAGGGGCATGAAAAATAGCAGGAGAGAAGGCAGAGTGAAACTGACCCTGTAGGAAAATAGTTCAAACTGTGCTCCTTAAGGCTGTGGAGTTTTCTTCAATGGGTCTCTACGACTACTCGGGTGGGGCTGAGGTAAGGTGGGTGAAGGATTGGAGACCAAAGTGTGCAGGGTGGGCTGATTGGAGCGGGAGGCTCGCCGGGCTGTGTTTAGAGGCGAGCACGGTGGCTCTCCTGCGATCTGCTCCGCATCTCGGGTTTCTGTGTGAAATATCCTTTGAAGCAAGAGTTCTGCTGCTTTATCAAAGCGTGAGAATTGTCATGTGGGCCTTGAAGGCAAGCCGAGGCGTATGAACTTTCTATGGCCAGAAGCGGGGAAGCCGGGGGTGGGGGCAGATTCTGATGAAAGAGTAACGAGACTAAAGTGACACCCTGTTAGAACCGTTCTTCTGATAATTCATTTGGCGATGGGGTGTGTAGTTGCCTGGAATGAGGAGCAAACACATTCGCCAGGCAGGAAGGGCCACTGCGAGGTGGATCCCCTCTACTGTCCCTCTCCCTTGCTAAGCCTCCTCTTGGCCAGCAGCGTGTCTCTGCTCTCCCGATGTCCTGCCTGAACCATGGCAGCAGGCCTCTCACCCACTGCTGTGAAACTCTGTCCCCTCCATGGGGTCAGCTCTCCAAAACCCCGATCTTGTCATTCCATCCCACTTGCCATAACCTCTAGTGGTTCATTCTTGGTTGTGAGATTACGAACCACACTCTTTTGCTTGGCATTCAAGGCCTCATTATGAAGACAATCTACCTTCCTAGTCCCATCTGCTACTGGTCCCACATCTGTTCCCAGCTGGTGAAACCTTCTTACGGGACCCAGTACTCCCAACACAATGCCTCTTATTTTCTCCTGTACATTTCACGCCATCCCTGGGTCCTAGGATGCACCCTCTCCCCCACCACACACACACCTGTACTTAGTTTACTATCCTAGTGGACTTCACACACTCCACAAGCCTTTTTTGACCATGTTTGGTTACATCTGTCTCTTCCCATAGGAATGCTCCAAGGAACCCTGCCACATAAATACTTACCCTGGCACTAATCAGTATTTTTTTAGTTGTGTCACCTAACATAGCACTGGGCTCACTGCACATCCACAGACCCAAATAATTGTAATGTAGCTGTACTGGGAACATCTCAGATGTTTTTACTCCCAAACTGGAGCACCCACTTAGGCCATCCTTCAAGGCCAGAGGCCACGGGTGACCTGCCCAGTCCATTCCCTCAGCGCCTGATCTCCCCCAGACCAGCCTGTGACCAACTCATGAGGTCACAGGACGGTAACAACACAAGGTCTTTGTGTAGATGCCTGTGTTTTCAGAAGTGGCTCCAGTCCAGCCGGCATTCCTTCTCGACTGGGACTTTTTTTGAAATGTTTTCCCCACAAATGTCAGCAGGATTGAGATCCACCACACGGTTTATTAAAGGAACAAAAGCTTTGCCCTGACAGCCCCAGCAGCGATCTCGGTTTCCCCTGGGGACAGTCGGAAGCCAGAAGGAGGTGGCCTGACATGGCTGTAAATGACTTCTCCTAACCACAGGAAAGAAGGACAAGAGGAATTTCGGGACCTGCGGTAGAGTCAAAGCGCTTCCTGTTCCTCCCTTAACCCAGGTCCCACTCGCCAGTCCCAAACAGCACTGCCACCAAGGCGTGGCTCTTCTCACAGATGCCACATCATCTATAAAAAGCCTTCTTTGCCTTGCAAGTGCTAATGTTCTAGGGAGAGACATACACTTTACAACCCGTTTCACGAGCTGCTTCTTGCAAGACGCAGGAACCACGGCACAGATGGCTTCGTTGTCATTGACAAATCGTCCCCAGGAACCTTTCACAGCATTGCTAGGTATTAACATAAGACACATCAGGAATTACGTGCATCAAGTCCCAGTCCTCAGGGAGCTCCAGGTTTAAGCAGAGGAATGGGATCGGCAAAAATAATAGTAATAATAATATAAATAAATAAGTAAATAATGTTTTCAGCTAGCTCAGGCTAGAGGCCAGTGCAATTCAGGGAGACAGTGTTTGATGTAGGAGCTGAAGACTGGCAGACGTATGTGGCTGGCTTATCAGCAAAGGGTCCAGGAGCCAGGATGGGAAGAACTTGAGCTCGACCTTAAGGAATGATCCATCCATGGATCAGCTAGGGAGGAGAGGAGTCCTGATTGAAACCAAGACACCATACTCAGAATTAGGACAGTGACCCAATTGGCTTCTAGACTTGATGGATTTCTTCTGTGGGTGTCTAGAGAGCTTCCTTTGGCTTTAAGCAACCCTGCTATGGGGTGCCAGGATTACAGAAGTAGGGACATGAGTGCCCCCATCTGATGATGCCGCCCAAAGGATCCAGGCTGATTCTGGTCTCACCACATACCTTTGGTTTCTGGCCAGAGTCACCCATGCTATGGGCTTACCCAGAAGTCAAAGACAAGGCCAGGTCCTGTGAATAAGCATCCAAACCTTGAGTTAAGATGGGACTGCTGTCACCTCAGCTGTTCACAAGGTGGGACAGGAGACAAGAAGATGGGAAAAGCCATCAGGTCAACAGACAGCAGCCTTCCCTCCTGATTCACCATCACTGAAGGAATCACCTAGACTTGGAAGCAGCCATTCCTTCCAAGAACCCCACTTCCTTCTACTAGGGCTGTTGATTATATTTTAAGACACAAAGTACAAGTCTCTTTATGTCCATCAGCCTGGACCTGAAAGGTGACACCTATGTCTACACCCTCACTCCAAAGCCTCCTACACAGTGACTGGCTCTACTTCATCCCAAAGGTCTGGAATGGATGAGGTTCTGTGGTCCCCTTATAAAGCCTTTTGCATTCCAGATGTGTAGATTATTTTATTCTTGGTATTTCTTGCTTACCCATAGTCACCTGTCAAGTGTTCCACCCTGTCGAATGCAGGGAAAAACTCAGTTCACATATAATGCCCAGTCCCAAACTTCACTCACGGTTTCCAACATCTCCCTTGTAAAATCTTTGCCTGAAGCCATCACGAAATGGTGACATTGCTTGGTTTCCACATTATCTTTCTGTCTTCAATTAATGAGTTGGCTGACCTTGAGCGAGACAATTTGGCGCTCACTTTTTCCAGTTGTGTAATGAGGGTGGTGCTCAACTGGGGGCTCGGCGATCTCTTCCAGGACTCACATTGTGAGATTCTCTCCAGAGAAGAGACTTGCGTGATGCTTTCTAGACACTCTCTTCTCTTCTGCTGTAAGCAGGGTGATTGCTGAGCAAGGGGCAGGAAGTACTTAGAGCTTCGCCCCAGACTTTGGAAAGACCTGGGTGAGAAGCCAGGCTGCACGTCTTCGGCCTGCTCTGACCTCAGAAGGCCTGCTTTTCTCATGGAAGGCAGTGGGAGCATCCAATGAGCTAATGCATGTGAAATACTTAGCACAGTGCTTGCCTCAGAGCATGTACCCACGATATGTTAGTCCAAAGAAAACAAAAGGTCAAAGGTAAAAAGTAGGAAAAAAGGGAAGGGGGCTTAGGCCCACCCAGACTATGTACCGAGCCCCACTTCAGCAGACTCAGCATACAGGTTGTTGTCTCATGGATAGAGACAAGATGGAGACCCAGACTTTATCTCAGCGATGCAATATCAGGAGAAAACAAGGAGAATGTCAGCATTCTTATCAAAAGATAATTTGGGCCAGTGCAATGTCTTTTGCCTGTAATCCCAGCACTTTGGCTGACATGGGAGGATTGCTTGAGCTCAGAAGTTCAAGGCCAGCCTGGGCAATATAGTGAGACCCCATCTCTACAAAAAAATGAAACAATTAACTGGGCATTGTGACTCATGCCTGTAGTCTCAGCTACTTGAGAGGCTGAGGCAGGAGGATCAATGGAGCCCAGGAGTTCAAGGCTGCAGTGAGCTGTGATTGTGCCACTGCACTTCAGCGTAGGTGACAGAGTGAGACCTCATCTCTAAAAAAAAAAAAAGGAACAAAAAAGGAAAGAAAATCTGTCATAAAGAGAACATGAACCAGAATTAAGCTTTTCAAATACAGTCACAGCAGTGGCACATGTTCACCAGTGTACAGGGTGGCCCAGACCCTTCAGGACTGACTTAGTAAGAAGCCTACGTCTCTTAGTGGCCTGAGAACAGCTGAGGGATGAATGTGGCCCATTGCTTAGATAAGGAGTGGACAGGAGACAGATGGGTGTGGGAAGGAGTCATACAATAAACCTTGTACTTTTCTGTAAGGAGAGAACTTAAATGGTAAAGAGAATGTTATCAATTCCTTTTTCTCCAAAGCAGAGGAGGACCCTTATGTAAGATACTTTATCTTAATCTTCCCGCAGAGTTCTGGCTCTGAGGTCACTTCCATGTTCCCTGTGGAGGATTTTTTTTTTTTTTTTAATGAAGAACATTCGTATTAGTGTCACAAGTGCACGGAATTTCTGATCAATCCAGCGATGACTGAAAGCTGGACTGAACAGCCCTCCCTTGCAGGGAGCCCAAGACTGTCTGGCTCCACACGGGGCTTACCTTGAATGTGGCCAGCAACTGCGGGGGAGAAAGTCAGGCTCACAAATCTCATCTTAGGTCAGAGGCACATCTGTTTCCCACCAAGTGGGCTTGGCCTCAGGGTTTCTCTTTCAAAGCCTGCCCTTTTATTGGAGCTCCCTCTTATTTTATGGGGTGTTGGCTTGGCTTATCTCTGAGCAGCCTGTCTCCCGGGCACAGTTACTCGGCACACACATCGCACTCGTACAAGGAGGCTGTGTCCACTGTTGGGCAATGCCTGAGCTTTTTTTTTTTTTTTTTTTTAATCAAGGTGATAGGAAAAAAGCCCAAATAAATTATAGCCGCGAAGCCTTCAGTTGGATTTTCTTGTCCAACATGCTTTACAGCAGAAGAATGGAACACTCTGTTTTGTCTTAGAAGCGATAAGTGGGGGAATGGGATTCTAGAGGACTTTAAAGGGAATCCGGTGACTTCTGACAGTCCTGAGAAAAGGAAGCGTTTTGCTTTGAAGTTTCAGGACACAGAAGGGGTCCTGAAACTGACGGGAATGTTGGAAGCAAAAGGCATGAGTCGGCCCTGAGACAGAGCAGCTGCTGGGCTGGGAAGCCTTGTTTGTTGAGAACATTGGTTACGACTTGCATCTCGATCTGCTACTTGCCTTGATGTAGCAGCTCCACGACGAGTTGCTCTGATTTAAAGACAAAAATTAATCAAGCGTGGTGGGGAGATAGCCAATCTAGTAACAAACCAAGAAGGCTAGAAGCCTCGTGATGTTCCCTAGAGTTTTCCTGAAAATGAACTACAGTAGAAAAAGAATGGCTCATCCCCCAGCTTGGTTCAAGGCCCCTGGGCTCTGGGCATTGTCAGGTGTCTACAGGAGTTGCTCTGAGGCCATCTCAGCAATTCAGATCCAGAAACTCCAGCATCTACCCAGGAAGCCATTTTCTCTGCAAATGTGCCGAGCCTGAGAGCTGGTCTTAGGTGCTTTTCTTACACTCCATCGAGTTCAGAACCCGCTTCTGGTCCTGTAAATTTCCATGGAATGTGATGTCATTGGAGAGGCATGTGCCTCTTATCCACCAAGGCTGGATCCAGGATTTCTGGGGCCAAACCTTATTCCACTTGAGAATCCGGAAAAGAATACTAAATTACAAGTGCGAAATCAGGGACAGGGCCCTGCACAGGAAGGAGGCTGTGCAGGGCAGAGGCCTTGAAGCTTAAGCTCTTTTAACTTTACAGTAGTGAATTGTCTCTGTCCCCACCACGGGTTATCAGCAGAGGGCAGCCAGGCTGTTCACAGCAAGCTTGCCTTTGGGCATGGGGGTCCTAGCGTACTTCAGGCAGGGACAATGGCCCTTGGTCGCCTGAGTGGGCTTTGGTTCCCCCAACAACTAACAGTCCTCCTAGAACGTGTGCTATAGGGAGCAAAACAAAGAAGGCATGTGTCCCATGCCCTCCAACAGTCCTCCAAGCATGGTCCTCTAAGCACGTGACCATGCTCCCCCAGGGACGTTTTCCTCGCAGCCTTGCCTTCCTCAGGTTCTGGTGAAGCTCCTGGCCCACAGCCAGCCCATGCTGAAATGAATGCTGAAGAGAAGAATGAAATTGAAGGCAAACAACAGATCCCCAAGAGAATCCGAAATTCCTAAAGTGGGCTCAAAGGCAAGGGGGAATTCCCTTCCTGTACCTAGGACATGAGTATATTCCTGCTTTGCCTGGGGTAGGAATAATAAGTCACTCCTTGTTTGTCAACAGAGAGGGGCTCCTCTAGATTGGTCTCGGGGGCTACTTGGGGGCCTCTGGCCTGGAGGCCTGGACTCTTTCTCTTTAGAGAAGTTTGTACTGAAGAGACTTGTAGATTCCATCTTTTTTCTTTTTTGTTGAAAGTAGAGACGAGGTCTTGCTACATTGCCCAGATGGTTTCACACCCCTGGCCTCAAGCAGTTCTCCAGCCTCAGCCTCCCAAGATGCTGAGATGACAGGTGTGAGCCACCACACCCAGCTAGGTTTAATCATGGCCATTCATCTGCTCTAGCCACATCGTCCCTGGCTGTTTTGCTGAAATTGGCCAAGAAGGTCTCTCCCATGCTGAGTCCCTCATTCTTGCATGTAGACCAGGTATGTTCCACGCTGAGAGGGAGAAAGACAAAGGCCTTGGTCCTATAAGCTTACAGCACCACCATGTTGAGTGGCTCCGGGGAGTCAGCGTGTAGAAGGAAACCTCTATGGGATGAAATACTGTCCAGTAGAAGATCAGAAAAGTGCTTCGGATTGATGTCGAGGATGCTGAAAAGGGAGTGAAGGAGCTGTCCACAACAGAAGCTTCAGGAAGGGCTCTTCTCTTGCCCCAGGGTTGGGGTGCCTTGAGAAGTGGTTTTTGTGTGCGGATTCCACATGCTAGGTGAAGACAAGCGCTGTACAGGGCACTAACCCAAGGAGGTGCCATACAGGAAATAAGGGTTCCATGGCCAGCTAAATTTGGGAAACAGTATGCTACATCCTCCACTTGGAAATTTATAATGCGTGTTAGAGGAATAAAGTCTGAAAAGTCTTACACTTGAAAAAGGTTACTGGCCGGGCGTGGTGGTTCACGCCTGTAATCCCAGCACTTTGGGAGGCAGAGGCAGGCAGATCACTTGAGGTCAGGAATTGCAGACACCAGCCTGGCCAACATGGTGAAACCCTGTCTCTACTAAAAATACAAAAAAAAAAAAAAATGAGCCAGGCGTGGTGGTGGGCACCTGTAATCCCAGCTATTAGGGAGGCTGAGGCATGAGAATTGCTTGAACCCAGGAGGCAGAGGTTGCAATGAGCTGAGATGGCACCACTGCACTCCAGCCTGGGTGGTAGAACGAGACCCTGTCAAAAAAAAAAAAAAAAGAGAAAAAGAAAAAGGGAACCAAAATCATTTTAATTTTGTCAAGCACTTAGCAAAGGTCACAGAAACCACTGCTCATAGAATGCCTGTGTCCCCGGATGTGCCACTGGTGTTTATGGAACTGAATTAATGCCCAGCTGGCTCAGGAAGGAGCCATCAAAGCCGCAGGATTAGCTAGTCTGCCCCTTGTTGGACAGAACAGATGGACAGAGGGTGGCGTGTGCCTCTGTTGTACACAGCACTGTCTTGCAATTCAAGGTGTGAGTCTTTGGAGGAAATTTTGGATGAAAGTGAAAAAGACAGGGTAAAAAAAAAAAAAAAAAAATCCTTGGGTAGTAATGTGTGTGTTGCCTGGGCAAGAGAAATGGAGGAAATGGTGTCCTACTCCATGAGGTTAAGAAAAGATAGTCTGTAGGGATCTGGGATACCGCATTAAGAAAGATCTATTATTATGATAGGTGTATGATGACAGGTGTTATTACGGTTAGGTATATTAATGACGCATCTGAAATTTTACTGTTGCTTTTTGCTATATTATTACTATAGATGGTAACAGCAACATTTATTCATCTATTTGATGTTTCATTGTTGGGAAAATTATTTAGATCTCCTCTGGTCCTCGGAAAAGCTCTGTGAGATGACGGGTCTTTTTTGACTTTTATTTTAAGTTCAGGGATGGTTGTGCAGGTTTGTTACATAGGTAAACTCGTGTCATGGGGGTTTGTTGTACAGATTATTTCCTCACCCAGGTATTAAGCCTAGTACCCATTAGTTATGTTTCCTGATTCTCTCCCTCCTCCTGCCCTCCAACCTACAGCAAACTCCAGTATGTGTTCTCCTCTATGTGTCCATGTGTTCTCATTGTTCAGCTCCCACTTATAAGTGAGAACATGTGGTATTTGGTTTTCTGTTCCTGTATTAGTTTGCTGAGGATAATGGCCTCCAGTCCATTCATGTCCTGCAAAAGACATGATCTCATTCTTTTTTATAGGTGCATAGTATTCCATGATGTATATGTTCTACATTTTCTTTATCCAGTCTGTCACTGATGGGCATTCAGGTTGATTCTATGTCTTTGCTAGTGAATAGTAGTATTAACACTGTACATGAGATAACAAGCTAAGAGAGTGACTTGCTCAAATTCCTACAACCGGTAGATAATGGGCCCTGGACTCAAACCCTGGGTACCTGGCTCTGTGTCTTTGGCTCTATCTAGAGGAGGAGGCAGCAGCTCCATGGCTCTATGTCTGGAAGAAGAGGGTCAGGGCCTCTGGATTCCTTAGGGAAAGGTCAGAGGAAAGACTTACAGGCCCTTGACTAGGTGCTTGGGGTTTTCATATTGCCCAGAGCTAGAGCTAATGGGGCCGGTGAGAGCTCAGTCCTTGAGAGTGCCCCTAGGAGCCCACAGAGCTGAGGATGACTGGGAGGGCAGGAGGGAACCAGATGGCATCTCCTCCTTCTCACATTTGTCTCTTTGGTTCCTGCTAAGCGAGTTAAAGCAGGTAACGGAGCTCTGGCTCGCATAGGTTCTTCTAAAGGCTTTGAAGGATAGGCACAAATACCTCCACTAATTATATCTCAGGCTATTCCAAAAATCGGAAAGGCACATTGAAAAAAACCCTGGATTTATTTTAAAGCTGTTTTGAGTCTCATGCGGGGCTGTTCTGAGATTCTGAGAACCTCCAAGGAGGAGCTAATTCCGGGGATCAAGTCTGAGGGCCCTGAGAGGCAGGTGGATGTGCGGCCCAAGGAGGGGGGTGTTCTACACTTAATCTCACCTCGGCCTTGGGCCATGGGGCACCTCGAAGTAAACCTGGGGAGGCTATAGCTGCAAAGATAGCCTCACTGTGGTCCCAAGTCCTAGATAACCCCAGGGAACAAGGGGTCTAATCCACAGGCCACCTGGGATGTGTCTGAATGCTTTGAGAAAATGGGATGTGGTCTTAAAGTGGAGTGGTGGGGCAGCCTCAAGGCTTAAAGCCAAGGAAGATTTAGAACCCAAGGAAGCTGGAAGCAAAGTACTTCAGGGCAGAGGGATGCAGCTAAGAAGAGATGGGACAAGGTTACACCATGTGGGGAGTTATTGAGAGGGGAGGTACCCACAGCCCGGAGGCCTCAGCTGGTGGAGGAATGCAGCTGGCCTTGCTTGGAAGAGGAAGAAACAGACCTTGTATTGTTAGAAGGAGACCCTTATGGGGAGCTGTGGCCTGAGTTGAGACAGAAAGTGTTAGACAGGAAGGCAGATAGCATAGCAGGGGCGGGGGGTGAGCTGGGATGGGGTCAGGGAGGAGAGAGAGTCGCCTCTCCATTGCAGAGCTGGTGTATTTGAACTGCAGAATGATCACCTTGTGTTGGTGGGGCCGGGTACTGTGGTGAGGCTAGAGGTGTGGACAGAATCAGGAAGCGGCGATGCAAAGGCAAGAGCCTGGGGACAGGTGGGAAGGCTCACAGGGTCTCCACCAAGAAGGGGGAGCTGCAGCAATGGCTCAGACCAGAAAGGAAGGACATGGGGGTAGGAAAACTCCACAGGCAGTTCAGGATGACCTGACTGAGGAACCCTGTGCGAATCAGCTACAACCTTTTCCACCAGTCCCGACAGCCCAACTCCTCTTCAAGGAATCTGCACTGCTCTGGGCCGTGCAGATCCCCTTTTCCGTGTGAACTTGCATGAGGACGCCAATATTCTTTCTGTACCTTCTCGGCCATCTTGCTTCCCATAAGACATTCACCTGCTCAAATCCCCCGTTTTCTCAATTGTACCATTTGCCTGTGCTGCTAAGAATAACTATCCCAAAATGCAAAAACAAGGCAAAAGGAGAAATGTATGTCCCTTCAATGTCATGCTGGAGTTTGATCTATAACGCTCATCCAAGGATTCTTCCATTACCTGTGCCTTTGCTTGACTCACCATTTACTACTGATCAGGGCCTGGAGTAATAAGTTCTAGTGTTCTACAGCACTACATAGTGGGGTTAACAACGTATTGTATGTTTTCAAATAGCTAGGAGAGCCAATCTGAATGTTCCCAGCACAAAAATATGATACATGTTTTGAGGTTCTGGATGTGCTAAGGATCCTGATCTGATCATTCCACGTTGTATACATGTGATGCGGTTTGTATGTCTGTTTCCTCCAAATATTATGGCGAAATTTGATCCCAGTGTTGGAGGTGGAGCCTGGTAGAGGTGTTTGGGTCATGGGGGCAGATCCCTTATGAATGGTTCGGGGCCATTCTCATGGGAGTGAGCGAGTTCTCACACAGTCCCACAAGAACCGGTTGTTGCGAAGAGCCTTGCACCTCCTTCTCGCTCTTGCTTCCTTCCTGGGTTGCTGTGTGATGCCTGCGCCCCTTCACCTTCCACCGTGAGTGGAAGCTGCCTGAGGCCTCCCCAGAAGCAGATGCTGACCCCATGGTTCTTGTACAGCCTGAAGAAGCACGAGCCAAATAAACCTCTTTTCTTTACAAATTGCCCAGCCTCAGGTAGTCCGTTATAGCAATGCAAAACAGACTAAGACAATACATATCAAAATATCACATTGTGCCCTGTAAATATGTACAATCATTATGTGTCAATTAAAAAAGAAATAATGAAAATAACAAAAAAAAAGGACCTAGAGTCAGAAGTTTCTTGGAGATTTGTGCTGGAGAGAGGATGCACATTACTCCTGTTTAGGAGAAAAAGACAACTTCAAAAGGTGTGACTATGGCAGGACATAAGCCAACTTTTCACATGTAACCCGGTAGCTGTCTCATTCTATATTCTTTCCTCAATGACTGCAAATGCTTGCACTTTCAGTGCTCCTGATTGAGCTTTTCCATCTGCTGTTCCCTCACTAATTGGTTAAATAAACCTTTGGCAGATTTTTATTCTCTGTTTATCTGCATTCGTGTTTTTAACACTTCGGAAACTTGTCTCACAGAAAGATCCAAACAGGCTCCCCTGTCGGAGCTGAATAAATTGTGTTGCCCAAGAACAGCCCCACGTGCTACAGATATCCAGGTACAACCTTTCCTGGTTCCAAAATGAGTCCCAAGCACTAACAGAACACTATCTTTGCTGTCTCTTGGTTTCTCTGGGTTTTTTGTTGGTTGGTCTGTTTCAAACTCTGAGGCTGTGTTTTTGCTCTTGTTTCTGGTCCTTGGCCAAGTCCATCAGTCCATATAACTTGCAGTCTCTTTCTGCAGCTGGTTCCAGGGATCGAAGGGTCTGTTTCTCATCTTGGATGGAAAGCCGCCTTGACTGAGAGTTGAGATTCCTGCTGTGTATCAGAAATTCGTGGTGTGGGCCATGCTGTATCCAGGAAGAATAGGTATCTGGCCACTGGTCTGGTCTCCATTGCACAGTTGAGGGAGCCCCCTGTGTGAACTAGATGTGAATCTAGTTTGTGCACAGCTTGCTGAGTGAATCCGCCTCACTGAGAGCAGGGACTGGGAGTCCGGCTTTATGGCTTAACTACTTGGTGATGTCTGTTGGGTTAGGTGGAGGAGCTGAGAATCTGATGGTTAGTCTTTTTTGTTGTTTGTTTACTTGGAGTCACATAGATTAAGAAAGCATTTCATGCCTGCTGGAGAGGAGAACAGCTCTTTGAAATCTGGAAGGCTGAGTTTTATTATTTCTGTGCTTACTTAGGACCTTCAGCTCAGACTGCAGAACAGCAATGAAAAGCTCTCAGTGGGTCTGTGAGTCTGGAAATGAGACCAACCTCTTTCACTGTGTCCATGTGAAATGTATTCTGGAAGATATGAGTAATTTAGATGACAAATTCTCTTACAGAATTTATTCCACTGGGTTTATAGAGAATTTTAAGTGCTTAGCTATACCTAACATTCCCTGAAATTCTAGAAAATAAATAAACGGAACTTTTAATACTTCACTTGTCTTCTAAGGAAAAGAACAATGGAAATTGGGAAGGGTGAAGGGGTCGGGGGGCGGGGGAAGGATGACAAAAAATTACTTAATGGCTACAATGTACATTATTCAGGTGATCGACATCCCAAAAGCCCTGAATTGACCACTGCACATGTAACAAAATTGCACTTGCACTCCATAAATTTATATACATAAAAAAAGAAAAGTTAAATCAAAGCATAAAAAAGAAATGAAAAGGCTGTCTTACAGAAACTGCAAGTTCAGAAGTCTTTAATTAAGATTCCAATTTCAGGCCAGGCAGTGGCTCACACCTGTAATCCCAGCGCGTTGGGAGGCCACACTGGGCAAATGGCTTAAGGCCTCAAGTTTGAGACCAGTTTGGCCAACATGGCAAAACCCTGTCTCTACTAAAAATACGAAAATTAGCCAGGTGTGGTGGTGCAGGCCTATAATTCCAGCTACTCAGGAGGCTGAGGTGGGAGGATTGCTTGAGCCCGAGAGGCAGAGATTGAAGCAAGCCGTGATTACATAACTGCATTCCAGCCTGGGCAACAGAGCAAGACCCTGTTTCAACAAATAAACAAACAAGAATTCAAGTTCATATAAGCAAGGAGATTCATTTAACAAATCAAACTGGTCTAAAAAAAACAGTTACATGTCTTTTCCCAGATTTTATAAGAGTGGAATACATTATAATGCAAACATACATTTTACCTTATTTGAAGACTAGAATTTGTTTTCTCATAAAGAGACTAATTATAATGTAAACTTTCCAAGCTATATATATTTTTTACTCATTTACTAATCGGACAAAATAACATTACTCCTATGTAATGTTTAAAATTAAGAAAATGTAAAATTATGACTTCAACTATTTTGTATTCTATATAGTTCTGATAATTTTTATATCAACAATAGTAATTATTTGTAGCATACCAGCTTAAATATAATTTCCCCAAACCTCAGTTCACTTAAAATTAATATCAAATCAAGGTAATTAATGGACAATTTTCAGATACTTCAACAATTTTTAGATGAAGTAGACTGCTAAAATATTCATCCAACTATATTTTCGAATGACTTCTTTTTTACTAGGATATAGTGAGACAAAATAATTATTTAGCCAAAGGTTATACATGGAATGTCATTTTTAAAAATACATTTTATTTAATCATATATATGTAACTTTTAAGCAAAGGGCTAGCATTTTCATTTTGCACTGAGTCCTGCAAACTATGTAGCCAGTTCTATATGTATGCGTATGCACACATACACACGTACGTATATGTGTAAACATCTTTGCTTATTAGTATACATTATAGAGATGCTATTCCTTTGGGTTTTGTTATCAAACATGTTCACTTTCTGCTGTTTATAAGGGTGTGAGAGAGATGTATATGGCTGTAGGGGATTCTATTGTTTGTGCTTACAAGGTTTGCTGACCTGCTAAAATATCTGGGTATGACAGTTTCAATTAGTTACCTCTAAGTTTATTGAGTTTGTTTGGTTTACATAGGTTCGATAAGAATCTGACCTCTTCTTTTTTTTTAACCAGAATATAATCAGACAAAATAATTATACAACTAAAGTCATACCTGGAATATCATCTTTAAAAATAAATGTCATTTAATCAAGTATGCCAAATTCACCATTAAGGAATAAGGATTGTGCTTCCCATGTGGGGACTAATGCACACAAATCTTTTTTTTTTTAATGTATAAGAGTATTTTAATTCTTGTCCTTGGGAATTATAAAGATTATACATGATTTGGAAATGAGGTTGTACCAAACGATGGCCAAAGAGGAATCATCCATTCCACGCCTTCTCTTTTGCCCGGTCTCTTAGAAGTATAATATTATCAGCTATGATAGTCGTTGCTTGCTGCCTCACATTATTTTTATCCACATACTCACCATAGTCTACTTGCCTTTCCACGTAAACTCGAGACCCCTTTTTCACATACTGCTATGCCACATCTCTGAGGCCTGGCCGGAATACTGATATTCTATGCCATGTTTTCTTTTGATTGACATCACCCATTTGGTAAACTTCACAGTCCCCTGATCGCCATATCAGGTTTGTAGCTAGAGAAAATATTGTGAATGGATTTTTTCCTGTCACCTGCCTCATGACATGGTTTTCACCTACTCGCCCAAGTAACCGCACACAATTCAGGGATCTTTCAAGAACCAAATTGCTAGCTGTTTCAGACCCATGTCTTCCAAACCTGTAGGTCTTTGAAAATGGCTTCTATTTTCTTTTCTTTTTCTTTTTCTTTTTTTTTTTTTTGAGACAGAGTCTTGTTCTGTCACCTAGGCTGGAGTGCAGTGGCACAATCTCGGCTCACTGCAACCTCGGCCTCCTGGTTCAAGCAATTCTCCTGCCTCAGCCTCCCGAGTACAGTAGCTGGGACTACAGGTGTGCACCACCATGTCTGGCTAGTTTTTGTATTTTTAGTAGAGATGGGGTTTCACCATGTTGGCAGGCTGGTCTCAAATTCCTGACCTCAAGTGATCCACCCAACTCAGCATCCCAAAGTGCTAGGATTATAGGAATGAGCCACCACGCCTGGCCTCTATTTTCTTTTCTTACGATCTAATCTTTAGGCTCTTCCTGACGCTGTAGCCAGCCAGCCTCCAGACAGGAGATCCCACACAATACCTTTCTAGGACACTCGGCTGGTACCTGTACTATAGCCTGCAAGCTCATCACCTGTAAAGAAAGTCACTGCATGGCAGGCAGAAACATTAACAGATTTGACGGATCTAGAGAGAGGAATTCACCCAAATGTGGAGCCACTGCATGTGAAACTGGCAGAGATCATTTTCTTAGGTTTGATTTCCTAGCTTGGAATAGAATAACCCATAAGATGAAAAAGAACAAAAGAAAATTACTGGAATACTAGAGGCTATTCACAATGCAATTCTAGCTTCTGTATGCCATTGCTAGACATATGCTAATTTTGTCTGTAGTAGTTGCTTAATACTCTATAACTATATTTGCTAGCCATACTCAATAAATTTAATTGACATCTCTTATTGCACTTATGTCAATTAATCAAACCAAAAATATAAGGACAGGAGGTTTTGGGTTTTTTTGGTAAGGGTGATCAAAAATCATCCTTATAGATTATTTGTGATTACCAACTCTAGCCAAAACTTGGGAATGAGCAAAGAAAGGCCACATGTGCTTCCGTTGTGTCCCTCCAAGACGCGTATGTCGAAATCCTGATCCCCAGTATGATGGTATTTGGAGGTGGGGCCATTGGGAGATGATTAGGTCATGAGGGCAAAGCCCTCATGGATGGGATGAGTGCTCATAAGCCCTGGGAACCTCTGTTTCCTCTTCCACCATGTGAGGAAGATGGCTTTCTATGAAACCAGAAAGTGGGTCCTCACCAGACACTGAATCTGTCAGCACCATGATTTTGGACTTTCCAGCCTCCTGAACTTTGAGATCTGTGGTATCTCAAAGCCGTCTAGTCTATGGCATTTTGTTACAACAGCCCAGAAGGACTAAGACATCACTCAAAGATTAATTTCCTGTGGGGTTTCCTGTGTTTGGTTCACTATTTATTATTGATTTAGGCCTAAATTCTGAAGTGTTAACTTGTAGATTTTTGCTTGATAAAGATGTAAATAATTTTTATACAATAGGAAAAATAAGTCAAAATGTCATAATTTGATTGCTTTACAGGAAAAACCACTTTTGAATCTAATCTAAGTAATCTGATTCCAAACTTCTTCCTTCAGTTCTATACTGAGTTCCTTAAATATTATTTGAACTAGCTTTTACTTTCTTATTGGTTCCCTCATAAATGAGTTAAGCAAAGCGTTGACATATGTTTATTGTAAATTTATTTTTTACTTGAGACAGGGCCTTGCTCTGTTGCCCAGCCTGGAGTGCAGTGGTGCTATCGCAGTTCACTGCAACTTCAACCCCCGGACTCAAGCGATCCTCCTATCTCAGCCTCCCGAGTAGCTGAGACTACAGGTGCATGCCACCTCACCTGGCTAATTTATAAAATCTTTTGGTAGATATGGGGTCCTGCTATGTTCCTTAGGCTGATCTCAAAGTCCTGGGGTCAAGCAATCCTTCTGCCTCAGCCTCCCAAAGTGCTGGGATTACAGGTGTGAGCTACCACACCTGGCTGTTTACTGTGATATTGTGAAAAATTTTTTTTCTCTGTCTCTTATTTCAAGTCCAGAGGTCATCTTCTTCCCACATCATTTTGACAATTTGGACAGCCTTGCCTCTTCCACGATCAGGGGAGGTTGTAGATTTCCTTTCTCTGCTCAGACAGAGAATACTTGAGTTTATGTGGTTTGCACCAATTTCGAGATTCACTCAGCCTCCACTCTAAGCCACCTTAGAGCTCAGTGAAATCCTCATCTTCCTCGGTTATAAAGAGATTAAATTTATCCTACTTTTTAAAAGGTTTTGTAAATAGTATTGTTTCCTTAATTTCTTTTTCAGATAGTTTGATGCTAGTGTATACTGTAATTTTCGTGTTAATTTTTATGCTATAATTTTACTGAATTTATTTATAAATTTGAACAATTTTAGGTAAAATCTTTAGGGTTTTCTCCTTGTAAGATGATGTTTTCAGGAAGCAGAGAAAATTTCACTTCTTTCTTTCCTATTTGAATGTCTTTCATTTCTTTTTCTTCTCTAATTGCTTTGGACAGGACTTCCTGTACAATATTGAATAGAAATGGTGAGAGTGGGGATCCTTGTCTTATTCCTGATCTTAGAGGAAGGACTTTCAACATTTTGCTGACTGTTGATTGTCACGTTAGCTATGGACTTGTCACACATGGATGCTGTTGTGTTGCGGAATCATTTCTTCTTTTCCTAATTTGTTGAGAGTTTTTATCATGAAAGAATGTTGAATTTTGTCCAGTGCTTTTTCTGCATCTATTGAGACGATCATATAGCTTTTGTCTTTCATTCTGTTAATGTTGTGTATCACATTTATTGATTTACATGTGTTGAATCATCCTTGAGTTGGGATAAATCCAACTTGATCATAGTGAATGATCCTTTTAATGTATTTTTCAATAAAGTTTGCTAGTGTTTTGTTGAGGATTTTTGTGTCTATTTTCATCAGGAATATTGGCCTGTAATTTTTTTTGTCTTGTAGCGTCATTGTCTTGCTTTGGCATCAGGGTAATGCCAGCCTCATAAAATGAGTTTGAAAGTATTTCCTCTCCTTCACATTTTTAGAAGAGTTTTAGAAGAATTGGTATTTGTTCTTCCTCAAGTGTTTGATAGGATTCCACAGTGAATTCATCTGGTCTTGGACTTTTCCTTGATGGGAGACGTCTTATTGCTGATTCAATCTCCTTAACTCATTTTTGGTCTGCTCAGATTTTCGGTTTCTTCCTGATTCAGTCTTGGTAGGTTGTATGTGTCTAGGAATTCATTTACTTTCCCTAGGTTATCCAATTTGTTAGCATATAGTTGTTGATAGTATCGTATTTCGTGCTGTCGGCTGTAATGTCTCCTCTTTTGGTTTTGATTTTATTTATTTGAGTCATCTCTTTTTTTTGTTAGTGTAGCTAAGGGTTTGTCCATTTTATTTAGATTTTAAAAAAACAATTATTAATTTTGTCAATCTTTTGTATTTTTTTTTTTTTAGTTTCCATTTTATTAATTTCTGCTCAGTAACAAAGAGGAAACGGAGGCTGGAAGAGTGTAAGTGGTTCAGATAGCGATGATATAAATATTGTCACTTATGTCTGGCCATGTATTGACATAATGCCTCTTCCTATCTATGTACCTTTTCTTTTTTCTATTTATTTATTTATTTATTTATTTATTTATTTATTTATTTTTGAGACGGAGTCTTACTGTGTCGCCCAGGCTGGAGTGCAGTGATGCAATCTTGGCTCACTGCAACCTGTACCTCCCGGGTTCAAGTGATTCTCCTACCTCAGTCTCCTGAGTAGCTGGGATTATAGGCGTGTGCCACTACCCCCGACTAATTTTTGTATTTTTGGTAGAGACAGGGTTTCACCATATTGGCCAGGCTGGTCTCAAACTCCTGATCCACCCGCCTCAGCCTCCCAAAGTGCTGGGATTACAGGCGTGAGCCACCATGCCAGGCCCTATGTACTTTTTCTGCATATCCACACCTTAGATTATAAGTTCTCAAGGCTATAGGTATCTTATGTATTATTTTTCCCCACGCATCTTGGATGCCTCCCCAGAGGTGAGTAGACGTCCTATAAATGCTTGGTGGTGGAGATGAAACAAAGAAAAAACTGTTTCTGGAAGCAGATTTTCTGGAAATTGCCAGAGAAAGCTGTTCAGCTGTCAGAGGGTGACCATTCTTCTGTCTGAAATGGCTTTAAAGAAATCCCGCTCCCCCGGGGAATGACTCAGTGCATGCCTGCCCCTAAGCTCCCTCCAGATGCTTCCCCGAGGCTCCTCAGGGGGAGGTATGATCAGTGTCACTACCTAAGAAGATTTCTGCTTGCAGCAACAATTTTTGTTACTTTTGGCAGATATATCTAGAGGACAGCCAAGAAAGGATGTGACATAAATTCAACAATTTAATTCTGAAAACCCCGTGGTTTCAATTTTGCTCATTTCTTGTTAGAGCTTTGTTTTTCCTCTGGTCATACCAACTGGACTTCCAGGGGATTATTTCTTCTTCCAAATTAAGGAAATTTTCAGAGCCAAATTTTAGGTCTTTCCTGATTTAAAGAAAAAAAAAAACAAAAAAACAATGAAGGGATAGTGGGCTTGGCTTTGAATAATAGCCAGGGACACTACACAAAAAGACAGCTATTATTACACTTCCTAACAAAGTAACACTATTTTTAAGAAACACCTTTTTTTATGATGAAGAAAAATGTAATACTTTTATGGAACCTCTACTCAGAGTTTCTCATCATAAACATAATTTTAGTTTTTGGAAGTGGAAATGGTGCAGTCTAAGGATTAGATTTTTTTTCTAATGCAAATTTGGAGCTAAAGCTACGAGTAAGTGAATGAAGGAAGGCACCTCGACCCAGTCCTCCTTGAGAAGGCCTCATGGTGAGATGAACGGAACATTGGATTTACGGTCAGGAGCTTGGCTCACTTGAGTTCTGGCCCTGAGTGACCTGGGGGAAGTTATGCCATGAGTTTCCTCTTTGGTAGGAGAAGGTAATCAGGCCAAACTCACCATAATGCTGTAAGGATACATTCAACAGGATTATAATAATAGCTAATATTTTTTTGAGAGCTTAGTATGTGCTAGGCACTGTGTTGAGGGCTTAAAATATATTCTAGCATTTATTCCTCACAACAGTCCTCTAATGTAGGAACTATTACTTTTCATCATCTTACAGATACAGAGGCTGAGGCATAGAAAGGTTAAGTTTCTTGCTCAAGGTCTCAAAGTTAGCGAGTAATGGAACCAATGGCCAGATCTGGGCAGTGTGGCTTCAGGACTGTGCTCCCGTTCACTATCATATACTCTCTTCCAAGATAATGCATGTGAGAGTATCTGACACGATGCTTGGCACATAGTAGGTATTTGATTGGTTTTCACTGGATCTGTCCAATTCAAGTACAAACCTAGGATTTCTGTATAGCCCTGAGGCCTTTGCAGCTCAATACCGGTAATATCTGTGCTGTTAAGATGGTCATTCAACAAAATTGCAATAAAATGTGTACACCATTGACAAAATGTCATGCTGTCACACCTGGACAAAAATAAATTCATGATAAACGATCAAAGATAAAACTGCTTTTTGAGCATCAGGGGTTTCTTTCTCCTAGTTTGATCACAGCTTCTGTATCCCTTGGCCCCCTATCATATATCACCTAATTAACAGAATCTTCCGAGTAAAGATATGTCTTCCATTAACATGCATTTTTAAAAAATGCATTTCTTCCATTGATATGCATTTTTGAGTATCCCCTTGGCTCTTTACTGAATAAAATTGCCCTTCCTTTATTTAAGAAACATTTAACTATATCCCCTATGTCCAGGACATCATATCAAATCAATCATAAAATGATAAAGAAGAGAAGGCATATCCACTCAAAACTTGCATTTCAATGATCTAGTTACAAAGCACATGCATAGAATTTAATGTACTGGAATATATACCTTCTTTGCACCTATATAAGCTTAGATGCTCTGAAGTGCTACTGTTCTCTGCAGCTCACTCATGTAGAAATAAGCTCCTCTAACTTCAATCAAATGCCTTTTTGTTCAGGTTATTCTCCCTAAGGATACCAGTTCTTTTCTCTTGGGAGTTTATGACAAGACAACAAAAAGCATTTTTTTGAAATGAACTGAATTTGCACTATGGGTGAGGGAGAAGCTACTCTATTTTATCTAGTCATTATTTTACAATGTGTAGAGTGTTTCAGATACAGTACAGAGCTCCTGCCTTCCAGAAACCTAGAGTCTACAGAAGGTGTCAGCAAGCTGTGGCCCATCTGGCCCTCTACTTGTTTTTGTAAATAAAGTTTTATTAGAACACACCACACCCATTCATTGAAGTAGTGTCTGTGGCTGTGTTTGCACTAAAATGGCAGAGTTGAGTAGAAGCAAAAGACATTCTATGGTCCCCAAGGCCTGACATATTTTTGATTTGGCCTTTTACCAAAAAACTTTGCCAACCCCTATTCTAGGGGGAGGTTCTATGAGAAGGATTATTTAATGGGCATATTATGTAACTAGATATAAAACAAATGAGATTATGACATATAACCACCATAGAATTTTTAAATATGTCCAATTGCTGGTTAAAACTTGAGTTATCTCATGACTTTTTAGAGATTATTCTTAAACAATAAAATTCCTACATTCATTGTAAGTTATAAAATATGGTCTCCATTCTAGAAGTCCAAACTCATGTAATAGCAAAAAATTTCAACTTCATTCCAAGTTATAATTCCTTTCTCCCCTGAAAACTAGGGCCCGCTGGATTCCTGCCTCTTGGGAAATGGTTTCTTCTTTCTTTCTTCCCCAGCTTGCTAACTCTGGTTTTTGTCATTCTGGGGCTGGTGTGGGGTCAGGGGTGGGAGTGTGGAGGATGGGTCAGAGAAGCAAGGGAGTTATTACTTTACCGACACGGTCATCATACAGCTTTGGGCTTTCTGAATTTGGGCAGTTGTTCAAAGCTCTTTATCTGGTGGCATTTGGAATTATTTGGAGGCCCTGTTTCCCCACTTTCCCCCAGTTCCAGAGATCTCTCACCTGGGTGGGTTGTCCTCTGGCTTAACTGGTCATTTACTCCTTCCATAGCCTCTAAAGTGAGGCCAGCACACCCCTCTGGCAGCTTGATTCACATGTTCTAAGGTGACTTCACTGGCTCAGAGCACTGGCAACTGTGTCGTTTCATCTGCCCCAACAGACTCTAGACAAGCAAGCAGGTCCCAGGTCCTCTTCCTCTGTTTCGATCTGTCCAACTGTAGCTGGCCAGACTGTCGCTCCCATTTAGATTTCTCAACAGAGAGTCAAACGCTAGTTTAGTTGGCTATGTCTGCCACCATCCTACATCCAGGGACACCTTTTAAAGCCTCCAAGGGGTCATCTGAAGCCACCTTCTTTTGATTCAAGCTGATGCAAGTACATCTCCCATTTTCCTGCTTGGAGGGGAGGTCCTCCTAAAACAGCTCTCTCCAGAGAAACTGGTCTCACAAATCCTTCCTCACCAAATCCACTTCAGACTTACTTTATGGCCTCGGTGTGAGGAAGGGACTTGAGAGTCCTGCAGCCAGTTTGGTTCATGATTTTCACAAGTCTTCCCAGGTTGTCTGTTTCACTCGGAACTTGATCTTGATTGTATCTTGGTACCTCAGTCAAAACTTCCAATTTAATGTAATATACAATTAGACCAAAGGCATCCGGACCAAAGAAGAAATAGGTTATTTAAGGTGCGATTGAATCCAGGTCTGAGTTGTGTTTCTAGGATGAAGAAGATGAACAAAAGAAAGAAGAGGAGGCATAGAAGGGAAATAAAGTACAAGATATTTGGAGTTTGAAGCTCAGAAGTTGGTGGAGATTTCTGGAAAATCTAGATGTGTAAGTTGAGAGGCACTGACAGGGAAGGGAATTTACTATCTATGGAGTCCAGAGCTGACCAGGATGACTGTCCTCAAGCTGCTCCCAGAATAGCAAAGGAGCCATCCAGGAGGATCATGGATGACAAAAGCCTGGAAAATAGAAATGTTTCCAGGCTTTTAGAATGGACATGGAGCCTTCCATTGAAGTATGTCAAAACCACATTGTATAAAGTGCTCTCACTTTTCATTTTCAAACACATATAATAGGAAAATTTCCACGTTGTGTGAAATGTTGTCAGCTCAAATGTCCAGTTTTTTAAGTAAAAGTGAATGATACAATTCATCCTGGGTTGGGCATAGTGGCTCATGCCTGTAATCCCAGCACTTTAACAGCTCATGCCTGTAATCTCAGCACTTGGAAGGCCAAGGTGGGTGGATCTCTTGAGCCCAAGAGTTTGACACTGGCCTGGGCAACATATCAAAACTCCATCTCTACAAAAAATACAAAAACAATTAGCTGAGTGTGGCTGTATGAGCCTGTAGTCCCGGCTCCTGGAGAAGCTGAGGTGGAAGGATCACTTGAGCCAAGGAGGCAGAGGTTGCAGTGAGATAGCACCACTGCACTCTAGCCTGGGTGACAGAGCAAACTTTGTCTAAAAATAAATAAATAAAATCCAAAAAATCATTCTATGTTTGTACGGTTATGACGACAATTTGGACATTAACACGCATTGCCAACTTCAGTAACAGGAACTTGAAAATCCAAAGCTGTTAAAACGTTAACTTCTGCACTTTGCCCTTTGAGGGTTTGAACTGACCTTAAAACACTGTGGAGAAGTAAGACTGAAATGGTGCATTAGGAGTTATTCACTACACTGTGGGAAGGAACAAGAATCATGGAAGTCATTGCTTTAAGAGCAATGCGGTCTTCCTCCATGGTCCCAAACCTTCAGGAAAATTCTACTACACACTAATGCCTTGTGCTGGAGATACCTAGAGAGGTCAAAGAGAGGGGGTGTGTTTTATACTCAGCAATGACTTCAGGCTGTACTTGGAGCATGTCTGCACTTAAAAGTCCCCACCATTCCCACCAAGGGAATTGTTCCTGAGTTGTGTCTATCCCCGGTCCCCATTTTCCCATGATTTTATTGGAACTCTTGTCCTTTTCACTAGAAGAGGGCTTCCAATAATAACATATTTGTGTATCTTTCATGCATAGAGGTTTTTCTCTGTATCCCTTCCCCAAACTACTTTAGATCTGACTTTGGGTGCCCCAAAATGCAGGAAGAGTCTCTCTATGTAAACTGTCTCTTACTTGAGAGTCTACCTTTCAGTGACAGCACTGATATAAACCTTGAAATCAATTATCTTTTCTGTATCTGGGTCAAATTCTTAGGCACTGTTCTCTCCCCACCAATCTCTAGGGCCACGGGGATATGAGAGATACCACAGAGGGAATAAGAGAGATAGCTACAGAGACACAAATGAGATAGAGACTCAGTTGAAGCAGGAAATCAGAACACTTGGGGACCAGGAGAGACATCAGCCTTCTGGGAAGGCCTGGAGAGAAGAATGTGGGGTCAGCTGGTGATGGACACTGGCTTTCTATCACTGGGAGAAGGGAGCTTGAGACATTTTTATTTGCATACTAAAGGTCAGGGTGACTTCCTTAGTTCAGACGACTGGGGAATGTGCATCCAAGGGGATTGATACTAGGTTCCATGTAGAGTGCAGAATTTTAAGCCTGAGTGAAGCCAAAATCAGATTTGCATATTTAAAAGTTTACTGAGGTCACTGGATTAAGGATGGATTGAGGGGATGTCAGTTGGAGACCAGAAGAGGCTGTTACAGTAATCCAAGCACCAGAGAATTCATGAAGAGCTAAATTACTCCATTGGCATGGGGAGCAGAGATGAGAGAGCTGTGTTCAAGACAGTTAAAATGCACCATTTCTAGGAGCTGATGATAGATTGGCTGTTGAGATGGGAGAGGGAGGGAGGAATCACAGCCGCTCTCATGCTTCTGGCTTGGGTGACTAGGAGAATTTTAATTCCATGCACTGAGATGGGAAAGAACAGGTTTGTAGGGAAAAGTGTCTATCTCTTTGGTGGCCAAAAGTGGGACCATGAGAATCAAGGTAGAAAAAAAGATTGTGGGATGGGTTTGGACTAGGTTAGCAAAACCAAAACATCCAGAAGGGAGGAAATTCTGAGTAAGGTGTAAGTCCTAAAAGTCTATTGTAGTCTATTATATTTTGAAGTCTATTATGTTTTTTCATACAAATAGCAATAACCCATTACAACAGAGTTGCTAAATCTTCACTATAGAACATAAAAGTACTTCTACAAAAATTAACTGGGTGTGGTGGCACATGCTTTAATCCCAGTTACTCCAAAGACTGAGGTGGGGGGAGATCGCTTGAGCTAGGGAGGTTGAGGCTACAGTGAGCCATGATAGCACCACTGCACTCCAGCTTGAGACAGAGTGAGATCCTGTCAAAAAAAAAAAAAAAATTACTGTGACACTGTTAAAGCATTGTCATTTCTTTGCTCTTAATCCCCTAGGAAGGAGTCCTGATGGTAGCAGAAAGTGACATTAAAAATGACAGGTAAAGAAAGGGTGCCATCCTAATTCTTCTACCTGGCATCTTCTTCCTTTGCATTTTTTTCTATTTTCTTTTCATCTGTAAACTCACTCCTCCCTTTAGATTCAGCTTGCAGTCTAGCTTCCTTGGGAAACTATAAATCACTAAAGCTTCCCCAAAATACTTACCCCACAGGGATAGGCACATGAACAATTAACAAACTATTAGTTGGACAGTCAGTGAAAATATCCCAGCCCTGTTGTACCCACCCAGTGGTTGGTTCAGGAATAAGTTTGTGTTCCAAGCAGCACCAATCAAATTCTTCCCTTTGATGGCTCTAAGGAGGTTGAAGGATATCAGGTGTCTTTCTGCTTGACTTGCTATACATTGAGAGGAAAGAGTCTGTGGTTGCTTGGTGCCCTTATGTTCCTTTGGTAAGACTTTGAAGCCAATGGTATCTCTTGATTTCCTGGTTATGTTAGCCAATAAATTTCTTTGTGCCCTCCTTTTTACATTTTCTCAAAATAACTTGAGGTTTTTTCTTTTTACCTGTGAGCAAAAGAAGTCTGAAAAGCTTCCCTACTCCAAAGTTAATGGTCCTTGCATTGATGCCTCCCCTACTATATTGAGGTGTCATTCACACACCATGCGCTTCACCCTTTCAGTACAATTTAGTGGTTTTAATACATTCACAGTGCTGTGCAACCATTACTATTATTTAATTTTTCAAAAATTTTATTATCCCAAAAAGCATATCCATACCTGCTAGCAGTCAGTCCTCACTCCCCTGGAAATCTGTATTTCTCTAGGGATTTGCCTATTCTGGACATTTCATACAAATGGAATTATACATGTGACTTTTGTGTCTGGCTTCTTCCATTTAGTACAGTGCTTTCCAGGCTCATCCATGCAGTATTGTATGTTAGTCAGGGCTCTCCAGAAGGAAAGAATCAACAGGATATACATAATATAGATATGGAAGGGAGAATATTAAGGAGAATTGGCTCTCATGACCACAAGGTGAAGTCCCACAATATGCCATCCGCAAGCTGAGGAGGTAGGAAGCCAGTAGTGGCTCAGTCCAAGTTCAAAAGCCTCCATGTAGGGAAACCGACAGTGCAGCCTTTGGTCTGTGGCCAAAGGCCGGAGAGCCTCTGGTAAACCACTGGTGTAAGTCCAAGAGTCCAAGGGCCAAAGAACCTGGAGTCTGATGTCCAAGGGCAGGAGGAAGAATCCAGTACAGGAGAAATGAAAGTGAGAAGACGCAGCAGGCAAGCTCATCCTGCCTTCTCCCACCTGCTTCGTTCTAGCCACACTAGCAGCTGATTGGTTGGTGCCCACCCACGGTGAGGGTGGGTCTTCCTCTCCCAGTCCACCGACTCAAATGTTAATCTCCTCTGGCAACCCCCTCACAGAAACACCCAGAAACAATACTTTACCAGCTATCTATGCATCTCTCAATCCAATCAAGTTGTCACCTAATATTAACCATTACAAGCATGTATTATTTCATCATTTCTTTTTATGCCCACCTATTCCTCATTTGGCTTATCTGTTCATCAATTGATGGACATTAGCAATGTTTCCACTTTTTGACTATTTTCAATAATGCTGCTACAAACATTTGTGTACAAGTTTTTGTGTGGGCATACGTTTTCAGTTCTCCTGGGTCCATACACGGGAGTGGAATTGCTGGATCATGTGGTAACTCTGTTTCACCTTTTCAGGAACTGCCAGACTGTCTTCCAAAGTTGGGTGCACCATTTTACATTCCCACCAGGAATATATGAGCTTTCCCGTTTTTTCACATCCTCACCCTCACTTCTCATTATCTGTCTTTCTGATTATGCCCTCTGAAGTGGCGTAAAGTGGTCTCTCACTGTGGTTTTGATTTGCATTTTCCTGATGACTAACGATGTCAAGCACCCCTTCATGTGCTTATTGTCCATTTCTAAGTCTTTTTGGAGAAATGTCTATTTTAATTCTCTGCTTGTCTTTAAGTTGGGTTATTTTTCCTTTTATTGTTGGGTTGTCAGAGTTCTTCATATATCGTTCTGGATACAAGTCTCCTACCAGACATGTGATTTTCAAATATGTTTTTTCTTTTCTGTAGGGTTTCTTTTTTTTTTTTTTTTTTTTTTAACTCTATGGTGTTCCTTGAAGCACAAAAGTTTTCAATTTTGATGAAGACCAATTTAGCTATTTTTCTTTTGTCACTTATGCTCTTGGTGCTATATTTAAGAACCCATTGCCTCATCCACAATACAAAGACTTATACCTATGCTTTCTTCTAAGAGCTGTATCGTTTTAGGTCTATGAACCATTTTGAATTCATTTTTGTATATGACTGCATTTTGCATCTCCATCTTTTTGCATTTGTCCACTTGCACTGTAATTTCTGGTACACATGCATCCTAAGTACATTTTTTCAGATGATGTTAATAAATACAGACCCTCAAAAATATTCTGAGTTTAAATAAACTTGGGAAAAATCTGCATAGTAAATTTCCCTCTTGAAGCTTCACAGTACGAACCTGCTCATTAAAAGCTCTAAACGGATAGGAGTAAAGAAGCGTGTTTCATTTCATTTAATCTAGTACTTACAAATACCACAGTCTGGTGGATGCTAGGATGTATGTCCCAGATGCCCCTTTAGGAATGGAGGATCTGTTGCCCCAGCTGCTGGCAGTATCTGTGGAAACCACTTCTTACCTCTCCTTTGGGGATTCGCTCAGCTGAAAAGAACTACCTTGCCCAAGGTCATGCCCACTTCCTGGAATGGATTACATCCAGTAACTGATTGGCTTGGAGACATAAAGGCATGGTCATCTCAGGACAGCCTTGAAGGGTCATCTGATCATCAGAACTCCCTGCAGTGTCAGTTGAGGCTTGCCCTAAGACTGCATTGCCACTCAATTTTCCCTCTGTCTAATCCTGCTTTCTTCCCTTCCCTTCCGCAGGGGTTGATCTTAAGAACATGCCCTAAGAACTTCTTTCATGCAAAAATGCATCTTAGTATCTCGTCCTAGAACCCAACCTGTGGCAAAAAGTCTTTCCCAAACAGATTGAAATATGGAATGCAATTTTTAGAAAAAATCTGCCTCTTGGAAAAGTATTTCGAAACACCAGTTTTGAAAATGCACTCCAGTAGAACAAAACTTGCAACCAGAAGAACTGAGGTGAATTCACACTTATCTGCTGGCGAGCCCGTTTATCTTGATCTAGCCACCTATTCTGCCTGAGCTTTAGTTTCTCACTGATAGAAACACAAGAAAATCCTCTCACAGGACTGTGAACATGCCTAGCACAGTGATTAGATAATGTATTACAAAGAGCTCCTGCAAGCAGGATTTTTGCCTGTTTTAGGTACTGCTACATCCCAAATGCCTGGAATTGTCTTTTGCATATAGTAAGCATTTAATAAATATTTGTTGAATTAACTAAGTAGCAGACCACAAGCCTTTGATGCATATTTTCAGTCCATAGGACATAGTCATTTGTGAAAGGAAATAAGTGAGGATTAGTTCAGTGTAAATTATGAAAGAGCTGCTTGTTGACCTTTTCTATACAAATTGGGCAGCCATGAAAATATCAACAC
This sequence comes from Macaca mulatta, assembly GCF_049350105.2. Taxonomy (NCBI): domain Eukaryota; kingdom Metazoa; phylum Chordata; class Mammalia; order Primates; family Cercopithecidae; genus Macaca; species Macaca mulatta. The sequence goes on from NC_133414.1 coordinate 31,242,045, forward strand.
CATTACTAAGGAGGTTTTTTGGGCAATGTCCCACAGACCTTTATGTAGAGCCAACAATTGATTTTGCTGACCTTTCTTGTAAATTTTTTTTTTTTGAGACGGAATCTCGCTGTGTCACTGAGGCTGGAATGCAGTGGCGCGATCTCGGCTCACTGCAACCTCACCTCCCATGTTTAAGTGATTCTTCTGCCTCAGCACCCCAGTAGTTGGGACTACAGGCTCCTGCCACCACATCCAGATAATTTTGTGTTTTAGTAGAGATGACATTTCACCATGTTGTTCAGGCTGGTCTTGAACCCCTGACCTCAGGTGATCCACCTTCCTCGACCTCCCAAAGTGATATGATTACAGGCGTGAGCCACTGTGCCGGCCCTTTCTTGCAATTTTTGAAGTGGGTCGTATTCTTAAGAATATAAGCTAAAAAGTCACTTACTTTGGCTATTGTATTAGATTAAAGCAAGCTTCATAAAGTCACAATAAAATGATTTTTGAAGGATTGTTGATTTAAATGGTAAGACATCTTGAACCTATTGAGAAGAATCAAAATTAAAAAAAAGAATTTTTTTTTTTTTTTTTTTTTTTGCGTGTTGTAGTGTAGAAGCCAAGGGTAACCTTCTCCTTTGCCCTCTGAAGGTTCACTGAAAATCACGCGCAAGAGGCAGACTCATTAGCAAAAGGGCATACAAATTTATTAACGTGTATGCGAGAGCCTTCAGAATGAAGACCCAGAGATCTAAGGCTAGTAGACAGAGTGGGGAAAACCCAGCAAAGGCTGTCTGTCTAGGTTCTTCTTGGCCTCTCTGAGCACGCGTCCCTTCCTTTTGGGGAAGGACCCTCTCTGCAATGAGGGTCTTTTGTTTTATGGCTGGCTTTGGGGAAAGGGGGCTCTGATTTCTCGGACTTGCCTTGGGGAAGGGGGATTCTATTTTCTTTGGCTCCCAAGGGAGAAGAATAGGACTGACAGATGGGAGGGCAAGAGAAGGTCAGAGACAAAATTTGCTTCTGAGGGTTTCATATTGGAGTGTTGGTTTCTAAGTTCCAGTGGTAGGATAAACAGGACAAAGAAATTCTAGGTGATTTAGCACATCTCAGGGCTTATGGTGGAAGGAACAATTTCCCACTGGTAGTGACACTGGAGAGCAAGAGTCAAACCCGTCCCAAGGCTGCATTGCTTGTGTTAGATGTTATGCATGATCTGCTAAAATACATAGTCTCTTTCTCTATGAAAATTTCAGCTCACAGACACAGAAGAACGAGCACCTTCTAGACTCCGCAAAGGTTTGGGGACATGGCTGTTACCTCTCAGGCATAATCCAGCAGGAAAGAAACCTACCATCATCAACTCCAAAGACGACGAACAGGGAAGAGAGCCACATGGAGAGATCCAATACAGCAGAGACAGAAGACAGAAGAGGAAGCTGCTGATTGTCACCAGAGCTCAGGAAGCCACCTCGGAGAAGGTGTCACCTGAATTGCGTTTCTTTCCCCCTTAGATTTATTGAGGTATAATTGACAAATAAAATCGTATATATTTGAGGCATACAACATGATGATTTGATACATGCATGCATTATGAAATGATTACCACAATTAAGTTAATTGACAAGTCCATCACCCCACAGGGTTACCTTTTTTCTTTCTTGGTGAGAACACTTAAGATCTATTCCCATATCAAATTTCAAGTTATGCTACAATATCATTAACTGTCAGCACCATAACTGGATCCCCAGAACTTAGTCATCTTATAATTGAACGTTTGCACTTTTCCACCAGCATCTTCCATTCCCCAACCTCCAGCCCCTGGAAAAACCACCATTCTACTCTCTGTTTCTATGATTTCAATTTTTTTCTTTTTCTTTTTTAAAGATTTCGCATATAAGTGACACCACACAGCAATTGTCCTTCTTAATTCACTTGACATAATGCCCTCCATGTTCACTAAGGATTTCCTTCTTTCTTTCTCTCTCTTCTTTCTTTCTCTCTCTTCTTTCTTTCTTTCTTTCTCTCTCTTCTTTCTTTCTTTCTTTCTTTCTTTCTTTCTTTCTTTCTTTCTTTCTTTCTTTCTTTCTTTCTTTCTTTCTTTCTTTCTTTCTTTCTTTCTTTCTTTCTTTCTTTCTTTCTTTCTTTCTTTCTTTCTTTCTTTCTTTCTTTCGTCTCTCTCTCTCTCTTTTTTTGGAAGGGGGAAGGGACAGGGTCTGGCTTTGTTGCCCAGGCTGAGTGCAGTGGTGTCATCATGGCTCACTGCAGCCTCAACGACCCCGGGCTCAGGTGACCCTCCCGCCTCAGCCTCCAGAGGAGCTGGGACCATAGGCGTACCTGCACATCAGGCTAATTTTTGCATTTTTGTAAAGATGGGATTTTGCCATGTTGCTCAGACTAGTCTCAAACTCCTGGGCTCAAGCAATCTGCTTGCTTCAGCCTCTCAAAGTGCTGGGATTACAGGTGTGAGCCACTGTGCCCAGCCTCCTTTTTTATTGCTGAATAATATTCCATTATATATATATATGTGTGTGTGTGCACGCATATATATGTGTGTATATATGACATATATATTATATATAAATTGCATATGCTATGTATGATATATATATATATTTATGTGTGTGTATGTGCGTGTGTATATATATCTTTACACTAAGGGTCCACTGATGAACACTTAGGTTGATTCTATATTTTGGCTATTGTTAATTGTGCTGCAATGAACATGGTAGTGCAGGTAGTGATTTCATGTCCTTTGGATACATGCAGAAGTGGGATTACTGGATCACTTGGTAGTTCTATGGTGAATTTCTTGACAAGCTTTTATATAATGGCTATACCACTTGAATTGTGTCTTATAGACTAAATATAATTTCTGATAGACCAGGAGGTGAGGGAAGGGCATTCCAAGGGAGAAACAGAACCAGCCTGGAAACTGAGAGAGACTGGATACAAAGCGATGAGCAATGAGGATGAAATCAGACTGTGGTGGGAATTAGAGATTTATCAACATGCTATTACATCCAACTGATCGCCGAATTATCAATTACCTTCAGAGTTCTCACATTGTATCTCACGCCCCAGGTCCTCTGCAAAATTTTTAACTCCTTGAGGGCAACTATAAAAACATACAGAAATAGCTGGGCGCAGTGGCTCCACCTGTGATCCCAGCGCTTTGGGAGGCTGAAGCAAGCGGATCGCCTGAGGTCAGGAGTTTGAGACCAGCCTGGCCAGCCTGGTGGAACGCTGTCTCCACTAAAAATACAAAAATTAGCTGGGTGTGGTGGCATGCGCCTGTAATCCCTGCTACTCTGAGGCAGAAGAATCGCTTGAATCCGGGAAGTGGGAATTGCAGCGAGCTGAGATCGTGCCACTGTACTCCAGCCCTGGGCAACAGAGCGAGATTCCATCACACACAAAAAAAAAGTTACAGAAATAACTTATTGAAAGGTTGGACTCCTGGCAGCATTATATCTCTGGAATGAAACTTTAAATGCCAAAGTAAATGAAAATGAAAGTGAGGAGAGAGACAGAGAGAAAGAAGGAAAAAGAAAAAGGAGAAGGAAGAGGAAGAAGAGGAGGACAGAGAAAAGAGGCAGAGGCAAAGCAAAAACCCTCTGTGAAACCCTATTACAATGCATGTGCTTAGGAGATAACTGAGGTTTGAATCCTGATCCTGGCACTTGTGAAGTTTGGGACCTCGCTGAGCACCCATTTCCTCCTGTGCAAAATGAGCAGGGCTCTAGCAGGGGACTGGAGGAAACACACAGGAAGTGCTTGGCGTGAGGCCTGGTGCAGTGGGCGGGCCAGTCCGTGTTACCTGCTGGTGAAGCGGGTGGGAGCAGGTGCTGCTTGCCGGGTGCTAGAGCTCAGTTTTTCTCAAAAGACAGGTTCTTATTTTCTTACTTGGAGTCTGCTGACTCGCTATCACAATGAGATTTTCAATCACTTTGCTTGTTTGCCTTTGGCATACTAAGGTAAGGATGTGAAGATTATCATAGGAAGAGTCTCTAGGGGTCATAAATGCTTGCCGCAAGACCGACGAAGTGACAACAGAGCAGACGCGTGTCTATGGAAAGCGTGGTGATGGCTTAGAGCGTAGGGCCACAGTCACTGTGCGTAACAGTGGCCCTGAGTTGGTGCGAAAAAGCTAAATTCCTTCATTCAATCCGAGCCCCTTCCATATTCAAAACTTTAGGAAAGATATGGGGATTATACAGATATGGAAATCATACAGATGAATAAGGCAGTCGTTTTAAACAGAGTTGCGACAAGTTAGTCTATAAGGCAATTTGGAAATTTTCTATCCAAAATAGTTGAAATGAGGCCGGGTGCAGTGGCTTATGCCTGTAAACCCAGCACTTTGGGAGGCTGAGGCGGGCGGATCACCTGAGGTCAAGAGTTTGAGACCAGTCTGGCCAACATGGAGAAACCCCGTCTCTACTAAAAATACAAAAATTAGCTGGGCCTGGTGGCACACACCTGTAATCTCAGCTACTCGGGATGCTGAGGCAGGAGAATAGCTTGAACCTGGGAGGCGGAGGTCGTAGTGAGCTGAGATCATGCCACTGCACTCCAGCCGGGGCAACAGAGTGAGGCTCTGTCTCATGAAAGAGAGAAAGAAAGAAAGAAAGAAAGAAAGAAAGAAAGAAAGAAAGAAAGAAAGAAAGAAAGAAAGAAAGAAAGAAAGAAAGAAAGAAAGAAAGAAAGGAGAAGTTAAGATGAGCAAAGTTTCAATAACCCGAAAACAAAATAAAAGCCATCACTTGTAGAGGGGTGTGTGTGTGTAGGCTGCTGAATTCTCTACAGTGTGGGGTTATAAAATATGCCACACTGAGCTCAGAGCAGGTGCTCACAGGGACTTGCCAAGTGAATTGGTTTTGTTTTGCTTTGCATTTGCACAACAACAAAAAAAGGAAAACTACCTTTTTTTTCTCCCTGGGTAATTCATCTTCATCCCACAGAAATATTCCTTACCTTCCATTTCCTGTTCCAATTCCTGGCACTGCCGTCATCAGCATCCTCCCGGCTGGAGACCTGGAGCCATCTTCGAATCTTCTCTTTATCTTGCCACCTGCATCCAAGAGGTCTACGCGTTCTGTAAATTCCTTTTCTATAACATTTTGTGCATCTGTTCCCTCCTCTTTGTTCCCATTGCCACTGTATCAGGGAATCATTTTTCACCCAGATGATTTCAGCTGTCTTCTAGATGGCTGCTGAGTCCCCATTTTCCTTCCAATTCATTCCATCCTACGCAGTGTGCTAAAATAATTGTCCTAGAGTTCATCTCTGGCAGTCGCTTACCCTGCAGAAGGCATTAGTACCGTTCACAAAGAGCACCCAGCACCCTAACTCTCAGGAACATGGTCTGGGTGCACTTTCGGACTGTGGTATTGTTGGAAATGTCATGTGTCTGTCACTTCTGGACCCACACACTGAATTGCTGGGATGAGACCATTCAGAGCTCTCTCTCCCTTCTTCCACAGTGACCAGTATGCTCCAGATGGTGGCAACTCCATCAGTCTGAGTTCTGGGGTAAGGATACTGTGAATCACCTTTACAGCTGACTTGTGAATGTAACAGATGCAACAAGTCAACCTTGAGGTTCTCATCCATTGGGATTTTGTGATTGTTTGTTACTGTAGCATAACACAGCCCATCCTGACCAAAGGCTTCAAAGACTGCTGGTTACCCTGAGACTCAGGGTCAAACACTTTAACCCAGCAATGAAGGATCTTCATCTCCATCTGTCTTTCCTGCCTGCTGTCCTGGGCTGTCCCCTTCTACGCTCTGCACCTCACCTCACTTGGGCTGGTCACCATTCCCTCAGACTCCCCCTCCATGTCTCTGTTTGCACGATGCCCTCTTCTTAAAATGTTTTTCCTGGCTGCATGTGGTGGCTCAAACCTGTAATCCCAGAACTTTGGGAGGCCAAGGTGGGCAGATCACTTGAGGTCAGGAGTTCAAGACCAGCCTGGCCAATGTGGCAAAACCCCATCTCTACCAAAAATAAAAAAATTAGCCAGGCATGGTGGTGGGCACCCATAGTCAGAGCTACTCGGGAGGCTGAGGCAGAAGAATCGCTTGAACTCAAGAGGCAGAGGTTGCAGTGAGCCGAGATCACACCACTGCACTCCAGCCTGGGGAACAAGAGCGAAACTGTCTCAAAAAAAAAAAAAATTTTTTTCCAAAGCCTCTACATTTCTAGTTAAAATCTGCCCATCTCTCCTCACCTACCCCAAACATTGTCATTTAGAAGAAGCTTTTCTTGACTTTTCCTGCCGTGTGCTAGTAATTTCTCCAGCTTCTGTCTTCCGTATCCTTTTCTGTGCTCCTCCGGGGGCGGGGGGGTTGGGGGGTCACTTGTCATGCTGGGCATGCATTAGTATTTCCCGCAGTTTCACCGTCCCTCACTAGATTATTAGCTTCTTGAAGTCTGGGGCTCTATTTGGAACATCTTTTTACCCTCTATAGTGTCCAGGAAAGTGAGTTGCATATAATGATTTGTTGAGAAAAAAGAAACAGACTTGAAAGACTTCTATCAAGAAAAAAGACCTCAAAGAATTCTATCATGAATGGATTTAAATATATGTGGAAAATGTTCTGGTAATACAGCATTGTGCCAGGATGCTTTGTAAATTACTTTAAAAAAAATTTAGCAATAATACATCTCATAACTACTTTGGAAAACTCACAGTCCTATTAAAACTAAACATGTTTGTTCCATGGCTTGGCTATTCCATTCTTAGGCATATGCTTATGATGCATGTCTGTATATTACACGGTATAGTTTGGATTTGTGCCCCACCCAAATCTCATGTGGAATTGTAATACCCAATGTTGGAGGTGGGACCTCGTGGGAGGCGATTGGGTCATGGGGGCAGAGTTCTCCCCTTGGAGCTGTTCATGAGAACTGAGAGAGTTCTCATGGGATCTGGTTGTTCAAAAGTGTGTGACACCTCCCCGAGCCCCTTCCTCCTGCTCCAGCCACTTAAGGCATGCCTGCTTTCCTTCACCTCCCGCCATGATTGAAAGTTTCCTAAGGACTCCCCAGAACCTCTCACGCTTCTTGTACAGCCTGCGGAACTGTGAGCCTATTAAATCTCTTTTCTGTATAAATTACCCAGTCTCTAGTATTTCTTTACAGCAACGTGAGAACGGCCTAATATGTCATACCACAGTGAAGTTTTTTTCAAAGGAATGCATATTTATAAAATTTTACAAAATATAAATAAGTGGAAAAAAGATCGTCTGACTCTGCAGTCCACATTCATTATTAACATTGTTCATATATTTCCTTTTAGCCTCTTTTCTATGTTTTTAAACAACAATAGAGTCACTGTTTCTAGAAGGATCTGGTCTCTGTGTAGCTCAGCCAGTGTGGGATGTGCCCCAGATGATCATACCTGAAAGGTGACACCGAATTGACAGCCTCTTTCACAGAAGCCATGGGATAGACTGAGAGACAAATTCCAAAACTTTTTTCTTTTTGAGACACAGTCTCGCTTTGTTGCCCAGGCTGGAGTGCAGTGGCGCAATCTTGGCTCACTGCAACATCTTCCTCCTGGGTTCAAGCAATTCTCCTGCCTTGGCCTCGTGAGTAGCTGGGGTTACAGGCATGCACCACCATGCCCGGCCAATTTTCGTTACTCTTAGTAGAGACCGGGTTTCACCATGTTCTTCAGGTTGGTCTTGAACTCCTGACCTCAGGTGATCCGCCCACCTCAGCCTCCCCAAGTGCTGGGATTATAGGCATGAGCCACGCGTCCGGGCTTCAAACTGAATTTTAATGAGGTTTGAAAAAAATGAATGGTATGAAGCATGCACACACTTGAGGCTCCAGGGTAGCCACTCAATGTTGCCTACTCATAGGACCGGCCTTGGAAGCACAATCTAACAGGATCACAGCCTACAGTGGAATAGATTTGGGTGCCGTGCACTTTCTTGTATAATTCCTTGAGGGTATGAACCATATCTGCTTGTTCGTTACTATACCCCCAAAGTCTGATACTATGCCTGGCACATAGTAGGCACTTAATAAGTAACGTATAAATGAATGAATGAGTGTTGAGTAAAGAACCAACTGGTAGCCAACGATATGTTACTATAATTTATTTCATCCATCTTTTATTGTTAGATATTTAAGTACCTTTCTTCTATCTCCTTTGAATGACACAGTCAGGAACCACCTTTATCAGGAATTACACTTAGCTAAAAACCTGGTGTATTCATCTGTTTTCATGCTGCCGATAAAGACATACCTGTGACTGGGTCATTTATAAAGAAAAAGGTTTAATGGACTCACAGTTCCACATGGCTGGGGAGGCCTCACAATCATGGTGGAATGCAAAAGGCATGGCTTACATGGCGACAGGCAAGAGAGAATGAGAACCAAGCTAAAAGGGTTTCCCTTTATAAAACCACCAGCTCTTGTGAGACTTATTCACTACCACGAGAACAGTATGGGGGAAACTGCCCCATGATTCAGTTATATCCCACCGGGTCCCTCCCACAACACATAGGAATTATGGGAGCTACAATTCAAGATGAGATTTGGGTGGGGACACAGCCAAACCACATCACCTGGTTACAGAGGCTTAAACACACAGGGTTCATTCTCTTCTGTAAAGGAACTCTAGATGGGGACAGCACCATGAAGTCATTGGAAACACCATCTCCTTCTACCTTCCTCCTCCACCATCCTGAGCATGTGGCTTCCATCCTCAAGGCTATGACATGGCTGCTGGTTCTTCAAACATGAGAGTAGAATTTCTATGCAGGAAACAGAAGCAGCCCCAAATTGAGTATGTTCCAAAGATGACTAAAAAGCATGGGGTGCTCTTCAACTATTGGCAAATACAAGGGTTGGCGAAATTTTTCAAATTATGTATGAGTTCTGTCTGACCCATGGGTTCCCCCAAGAAAGAATCATTCTGATAGATCACATTTTACCCCTCCACGAGTAACTAGTATCTCAGTAACACTGAGATGTGAACTCTGTGAACAGCCAATCCCCATTGTGAAAAAGACACAAGAACGTACCTCTTGCACTGCTTATGCAAGCATTCAACTGGGTATAAAGAATGTACTCAGAAAGTGTCTGTGGAGTTGAGCTGACATGTTTATATTCAGGAAGGAGTGAAGCAGGCCCATTTTGTTGTCAGATCTCCAGCTGTCCTTTGATTCCACTGTGGAACAGACGTTGTCCTACTGACCTCCTTTAAGTTTCCGCCATGGTATCTGTTCCATGCACTAGCTGATTTTGTTCCCATGAGCTTTTCCAAGTGTGCTCCAGGCCTGAACAAGCGAAGCTTGAGAACCACTTTATTCACTGCTCCCTTGAGGGAGTTTCTCCTATTGTGGGCTTTACAAGTGAGATACTTCTAAGCAATGAGGGTCAGGTTCCCACTGGAAAAGCTGATGGTAGCAGATTCCTGGACAAGAGAGAATCATTTTGTTTTCCTCTGTTTGTGGTTTTGGTTTTGTTTCTAACAATGAAGCTCTGGTCACCACCAATAAACCCACTGGAGGACAACATTTTCTTCCTTCTCTTTCTCACATCACCCAACAAGAAGGAAAAAGAACTACAGGGTGAATGGAAGATTTTCCAAGAAATTGAGTTTTTCAAAATTTTCTAAAGCAGACTGCAAATCACTCTAACTGATTCCAGTTGCAGGGCGATGTGAGTCTAGGCTTGGATATTCTCTGCCAAGCAGACTGGGCAAAGTTCTAGCCAAGTCTACATATGGTAGGTGTTCAATAAATAGTTTTTTGATGGATTGGCTGAGATTCGTTGTGCCAGATCAAGCAATTTCCACAGCAAAAAAAAAATTATGGGATTTTCTTTTCCTGTGCTAAAATGTACAGTGTGTATGTTGCTCCACAGGTCCCTGGGACTTGCCTGAATATCTTCCAGTGCAGTGAAACATTTGATTGGTCCACACTTCGAAAATGTAGTAGGAAATCAGAATATATCATCTTTTCCATTAGACTCTCAGGCCCTATTTAGTATCCCTAAATCCCATGGGTTCTCCTGCCTTTTGGGTACCTGTAGCCCTCTTTGTCTAGAAGGGAAGGTCCTTATCTTCACAAATAGACACCTATCCCCTCTTGTAAGTAGGTTTGAAAAATTTTTTGAGACAGGGTCTCCCTCTGTCTTTTTGCCCCAGGTTGGAGTACAGTGGCAAGATCATAGCTCACTGCAGCTTTGAACTGGTGGGCTCAACGGATCCTTCCACCTCAGCCTCCCGAGTAGCTGTCGCTACAGGCACATGCCACCATGCCTGGCTATTTTTAAATTTTTTGTAGAGATGAGATCTTACTGTGTTGCCCAGGCTGGTCTTGAACTCCTGGCCTCAAGTGATCCTTTCACCACCCCTCCCCAAGTGCTGGGATTACAGACATGAGCCACTTCCCCTGGCCACATCAATGGTCTTAAAATAAGCTCATACGCAGAAATGGAATTTGCTGAAAGTATATTGAGTAGCTCACAGAATTGGGAACCGGAGAACCAAGTTCAGAGACTTCATTACCACACACACACAAAAAGCACCTCATCATGGACTAGCCCAGGGAGGAGGCCACCATCTCTCTTGCTGGTCTGGAGCCCACATGTTGCTTTGCCAACCCGGCTGGCTGGCTTCATTCCTCCTCTGCCCCTAGACTCTTGCTCAACTACCCCTATTGCCAACAAGACTGGCTGGGCCCCTGTTTCTCTGCACAGCCAGCTCTATCTTCAAGGGTTGTGGAGATCCTCTCAAGGGTGAAGCCAAGGGCGCATACCTACGCTCTTCACTAGCCCCTGGGGACATGCTCTTTTCTAGGTTGTTACTGCCCAAAGTATGGTGCATGAATGAAAATAGAAATCTAGAATCGTCTGCCTCCCACCAAGACTTAAGACGAGGGATTCTCTTCCCATGGGAAGGGGCTTAGATGCAAAGTTGCCAGGAAAAATGGCAAATATCCACATATTCCTTAACGAAACACCATGGTACTGTCCCTGTGTGCCTGGCGTCCAGCTAGATCGAGTTCCATGGAGATTTTCAGAGAAAAAACAAATATCCTTGAGATCCAGGTGTTGAGGATAGAAAAACTTAAACTTAAGCCTTCATAGTTAATCAGATGGACAGGAGAGGGATGCCTGTGCTGGGCCATTTGCGTGTCATCCCTAGGGTGACCAACCGTCTGTCCAGGACTATCTTGATTTTAGCAAGGAAAGTCCTTTGTACCTGGAGCAAGTGTCATATTTCTGTGGTATTTTGCCCAGTAACACCCAGCCAAAGGCACACAGTGACTACGTGTTATTTACTTGACAGATTGGCCAAGTTTACACGTGACAGCTAAAGTAATCGGGACTTGGTTTCATCTGTGGTCTCAGTACAATGGCTTGGAAAGGAAGCAGTGAAGCCTTAGATAAGGTAATCTTATTTTCTTCATACTTTTGTGATATCAATCTTCATATCAGGGATTTACAGCCATATTTGGAATATTTGTTAAGCAGGGCCTTTCTTTCATTGCCCAGAAAATTTAAAACTTCTAAGAATATATTAAAAGACAGCATCATGTCAGAAGCACTGTTGAAGACCCCAGAGAAACAGGTCTTAGTGCTTTATTTTTTTGAGACACAGTCTCACTCTGTAGTCCAGGCAGGAGTACAGTGGTGCTATCTCAGCTCACTGCAACCTCCGCCTCCTGGACTCAAGCAATTCTTGCACCTCAGCCTCCCAAGTAGCTAGGATTACAGGTGCACACCACCACCCCCAGCTAATTTTTGTATTTTCAGTAGAGACAGGGTTTCGCCATGTTGGCCATGCTGGTCTCGAACTCCTGACTTCAGGTGATCCACCTGCCTCGGCCTTCCAAAGTGTTGAGATTACACATGTGAGCCACTGCACCTGGCCAGTCTTAGTGGTTTTTGATGCACATCACCACATTTCAGCAAATCAGGTAGACTGTGTCGTGGCTAAAATCTGACCCTGTCACACCCCAAGGGGGTCAAAGCTTAGTGCCCAGATTGGAGTAAGTTTGCTTTTCACCCAGGCAGCAGGGCCACCCCTTCAACTGATACCTTCCCTAAAGAAATAGGGTGCCTGGGCATGGTGGCTCATGCCTGTAATCCTAGCACTTTGGGAGGCTGAGGTAGGCAGATCATGAGGTCAGGAGATCGAGACCATCCTGGCCAACATGGTGAAACCCTGTCTCTACTAATAATACAAAAATCAGCCAGGTGTGGTGGTGCACACCTGTAGTCCCAGCTACTCGGGAGGCTGAATTGCTTGAACCCAGGAGGCAGAGGTTGCAGTGAGCTGAGATTGTGCCACTGCACTTTAGCCTGGGTGACAGAGTAAGACTGTCTCAAAAAAAAAAAAAAAAGGGGGCGGGGCCAGGGGTGATTTACTTTGATCAGTTTCTTCTGCACCCGCAAGCATATTGGCAGTTCCTCAGAAAAAGAGCACAACATTTTCTGTCTCAACTGGTGAGCCAGAAAGACTTTCATTCAAGTTGACATCCAGCTTTCTTGCCCCCCAAAACTCAAGCAAAGCCCAGTCAAGACCAGGTGCCACCTTTCACAGAGTAAATCCCTGAGCCAGCTGATAATCACGTGTGACCCTGGCATTGGCTGCAGAGAGGCAGCAGCCACCTGAACAAACAGCCTCCAGGTGCTGGTGCTGCCCACATTCTCCTCCTGCCTTGGAAAACTGTAACTCCTCCTGCTGGCTGGGAAAGGCCTTCTTCTTGGAATGCTGAGAACAAGCGGTTTCTGGAGCACAGATCAATCTCTCCTTCCCTTCCCTCCTTTCACTTCTCCTCCTCCTCCTCTTCTTCCTCATCTCCTCCTGCCTCCTATTCCTCCTCCTCCTCCTCCTCTCCACCTCCTCCCTTCTCCCCTCTCTTCTGCCTCATCCTCTTCTTACCCCCTCTTCCTTCTCCTCCCCTCTCCTTCACCTCTTCACCTGCTCTCTCCCACTCCTTTCTTCCTCTTTTCCTCCTCCCTCTTTCCTCTCTCCTCCTCTTCTTCCTCCTTCTTTCCCCCAGCCTGCTCCTCTTTCTTCCTCCCCTTCTCTCTCCTCTCCTCATCTTCACCTTCTCGCTACTCCTGCTTTCTTCTCCTCTTCTTCTTCCTTCCCTTCTTTCTCCTCCTCTTCCTCCTTCTTACCTCCTCTCTCCCCTGCTTCCTTACACTCTCCTCCTCTTTATCTCTTCTTCCCCCTTCCCTCCTCTTACCCTCTCTTCCTCCTGTTTTTTCTCCCCTTCTCCCTCCTCCTCTTTACCTTCTTTCTTTTCTCCTCCTTCTTCCCTTTTCTCCTCCTTTTCACCTCCTCTCTCCTCCTATTCTCTCTTCCTCCTTCTTTTTTATTTTTTCAGACGGAATCTCACTCTGTTGCCCAGGCTGGAGTGCAGTGGTGTGATCTCGGCTCACTGCAACCTCCGCCTCTGGGTTCAAGTGATTCTCTTGCCTCAGCCTTCTGAGTAGCTGGGATTACAGGTGCCTGCCACCACGCCTGGCTAATTTTTGTATTTTTAGTAGAGACAGGGTTTCACCATGTTGACCAAACTGGTCTCGAACTCCTGACCTCAGGTGATCAATTCACCTCAACCTCCCAAAGTCCTGGGATTACAGGCATGAGCCACCACGTCTGGTCTCCTCCTCTTTCTTTTCCTCCCCTTCTCTTTCCTCTTCTCTTTCTCCACCTCTTTCTCTCTCCTCTTCTCTTTCTCCTCCTCCTTCTCTCTCCTCCTCCCCTTTCTCTCTCCTCCTCTTCTCTTCTTTCTCCTCCTCCTCTTCCTCCTCTTCTTCTCTTCTTTCTCCTCCTCCTCTTCCTCCTCCTCTCCCTCCTCCCTGCCTCTCCTGCCCCCTTCATTTTGCCAGCACCTCTCCTCTTTCTCTCTCTACCTCTCACTCCACACACCTCCTCTCCTTTTCCTCTTCTCCTCCAGATGGAAGGTGCTACTCCAGGTCTTCACGCTGTTGTTATCTCCTTCATTCTTCACCCCCTAGGAGCTGAGTCACCTTTTCTGATCTGTACATTTCTTTGGGTCTCAACCCTTAACTCCCAGAGCTCATGGCTGTGCAAAGCACTAACCTCACTGACGTGCAACTGAGAGGCTGTTTGCAACCAGAGAGCAGAAAATCAATTTGTTTCCCACAGGACAGAATTGTAACATGAATCAGATCTTTCACTGGACTTGCCTCCCTGGGCTTAATTCCTCTTCTCTCAACTTAGGGAAGTTACCGAAATTACTTTTCACCTGTTTTGAAAAGATGGTGGGTGAGAGTGGGAATGAGCTGGGGGTAAAGGATGTGTGCAATTGGACGTAGTTTCAGGAAGACACTGTGCCTTTGGAGAGCTAAATATTAAAGAGTGTGGCTGCATTTGAGAGCCGGTAGTACAAAGGTTAATACATTGCCTCTGTTCAGGGCCCAACATTGACCCGGAGCCATATTTGAGTCCTAGCTCTGCGCCATCATTCACTGGGGCACGGCCCTGGCTGAGGGTTCCTGGAGAGAACCTCTCACAGGTCACAGCCAGCACTGCCCCACTGTGTCCAGAAGACTGGGACCCTCCAGGGTGGAAGGGACCGGGGTGTTGATGAAAGGGTTCAGGGCAGATGTGAGGAGAGTGTCCTATCCTTGGGTGAGTTCCTTGCGTTTTTCCTCCCACATGGAAGCTAGCAGTTTCTGTCAAGATATTTTCTAGATGTGCTTAGATAGTCAGCTTTCTGTCTGATCTTGTTAGAATTTGCCATCCCCTTCTTTCTCGGGCCACTTTCACTTTTGTAACTGAGTATGGATTTCTAACCTTTATGTAAGAAGAGTTATTTTTCATTTTGCCCACATCGTGCAGTTTGTGGAGGTCTTGGCTGTGAAGTCCCCTGAGACAGCAGGGCCCTGGGCCTGTAGTGGGGTCCCCAAAACTCTGGGGTGGCAGCAGCAGCTGGCTTAGAAATCCACATAAGGAGGGTTTCAAGTGGGCTAGCAGAGGTTTGCTGGGACTCATCCAAGGCCATGACAGGACACTCTGCCAAAGCCATCTGCATGGTCTCTGATGCCAGGGGCAGCCTGGGGAGGCTGTGGGTGGCAGCATAAGCTTCGACGAGTGCAGGCCTGTGAGGCCAGATAGCACAGGCTCCAGTCCTGACTCGACCCTCATAGCTGTGCAGCCTTGGTCAAGGTGGCAACCTCTCTGTGCCCACATTTATTTCTGTGCAAAATAAGGTTAATACTGTCTCCTTCACAAGGATAATTGTGAGGATGGAATGAGAGAAACTCTGTACAATTCCTAACCAGGTCCTAGTATACAGTTAGAGCAGGGGTCCCCAAACCCCCAGACTGTGGACCGGTACCAGTCTGCGATCTGTTTGGAACCGGGCTGCAGGGCAGGTGAGTGGTGGGCCAGCGAGGGAAGCTTCATCTGAATCCACACCATCCTCATCCCTCACATTCCCATGGAGCTCTGGCTCCTGTCAGGTCAGACACAGCATCTGATTCTCACAGGAGCGTGAACTCTGTTGTGAATTGCATACATGAGGAATCTAGTTGCACATTCCTTATGAGACTCTAGGCTGGGTGCAGTGGCTCAAGCCTGTAATCCCAGCACTTTGGGAGGCCGAGGCGGGCGGATCATGAGGCCAGGAGATCGAGACCATCCTGGCTAACACAGTGAAACCCCGTCTCTACTAAAAAAATACAAAATACTAGCAGGGCGAGGTGGCGGGCACCTGTAGTCCCAGATACTCGGGAGGCTGAGGCAGGAGAATGACGTAAACCCGGGAGGCGGAGCTTGCAGTGAGCTGAGATCCGGCCACGGTACTCCAGCCCGGGCGACAGAGTGAGACTCCGTCTCAAAAAAAAAAAAAAAAAAAAAAAGAGAATCTAATGCCTGATGATCTATCCCCAGATGGGACCTCTAGTTGCAGGAAAAAAAGCTCACACTCCCGCTGATTCTACATTATGGTGTGTTGTATAATTATTTCATCATATATTACAATGTAATAATAATAGAAAGAAAATGCACAATAAGCTGGGTGTGGTGGCTCATGCCTGTAATCCCTGCAATTTGGGAGGCTGAGGCGGGTGGATGGCTTGAGGTCAGGAATTTCAGACTAGCCTGACCAATAGGGTGAAACCCCATCCCTACTAAAAAGACAAAAATTATCCAGGTGTGGTGGTGTGCAGCTGTAATCCCAGCTACTCGGGAGGCTGAGGCACGAGAATTGCTTCAACCTGGGAGGCAGAGATTGCAGTGAGCTGAGATCGAGATTGTGCCACTGCACGCCAGCCTGGGCAACAGAGTGAGACTCTGTCTCAAAAAAAAAAAAAAAAAAAAAAGGAAAAAGAAAAAAGAAACCAAAAGAAAAGGCACAATAAGTGCAACGTGCTTGAATCACACGAAACCGCCCCCCAACCAACCCCAGTCTGTGGAAAAATTGTCTTCCACCAAACCAGTCCCTAGTGCCAGGAAGGCTGGAGACTGCTGAGTTAGGGTAAATGCCCAAGAATTGACTCTTTCATTGGAAAGCAGAAAGGAGCAAGCAGCGGGAAGCAGTGAAGTATGAGTAAGAGGAATGAAATAGGCAAAAATGTGGCAGAATAGATACAGGAACTGACCCTTAGTACCTGTAAAATGTCTGTTCGCACAAAGAATCTATAGCGGAGTGCAACTTTCTTTTGGAGCAGTGGAGAGTACTGGGAGAGACTGTTTCTGAAAGCAGCTGTCGTGATGCCCAGAGTGGCAGGAAGACTAAAGTCTGATGTGTAAAAAGCCCTCAGACCCCTAAATATATATAAATTTAAAAAGAATTTTAAAAAAGACTTATCGTGGGGAAAAAGAAAAAAAAAAAAATCTCAGGGTCGCTGTAGGAGTGAGTGTCAACCATCCCCTGAAGACAGGGTGTTTATAATTGAGCTTCATTTTTCCAAGGCATACAGCATTTCTCCCCATTTGGAACTTGGAGTTGATGGTTGGGAGTGACAGGGTTCTTTAAACATTTTTCTTTCCCTAGATGGAACATTCTTTCACATCTCAACTTGCAGGCATCCCCACAGAAGCATCTGGCCCTCTTGGAATTTCTCATAAGAATTCCAACTATCCCAGCTGCCACCTCTAAGCAACACTATATTCACTCACAAGGGTCAGAACGCCTGGGGTCCGCTTTCACCTTGAGTACACACCCCCAGGTACTAGTTATACAGAGGCCCTGTCCTGGGCGGGACTCGGGCCTGCGGGGACAGTGCTAGAGAGAGTCTTATGCCCGCTGCCAGCAACCAGCACACTTTCTTCCTACTCCTCTCCAAGAAGGCGGCTTTGTGGCATTGAAGTAGTTTGGATGGGAGAAATTTTTCCTTTGAAAATCACATCTGGTTCATTAGTCAAATCATCACACTGCTTTCCTCTTTCTCACTCTGACCCAGGAGAATTTTTTTTAACTGATATCAACTAATAAGACTGAGTTTTAGGTCTGTTCACTTATTTTCAGACAAAATCCTCTATGGATTAATCCTGGTGGCTTAGAGAGGACAAGTTCTTCTGAAGTATTGTCTCTTAGGGATGTGCAGAGGAAGGGCCTCCCTGTGAAATGAGGTGAAGAGGGTGTGTGGGCGTGGGGGAGCGTGTTAATGATTGTTCCTTCCCTTTTCTCTTCCTAAATGTTCTAATTTTGTATCTCCTTAGAATGAAGATAGATGAGGGCGTGGCCAACACACACCCAACATGTCTTCTCTTTAAAAGTTCAAATACAGCACTGCTATTTTTAAAAGACGCATGGGGCTGTGCTGTCGTTGAACAATGCTAAGAGCTATTTGTGCTGGTCCCAACTGAACGCACGGCTGCCTGGGATGCCGACATCTTCATCTACAATGTGAAAAGTCAGCACTCAACCATAAATACTTGCAGAAGGCCTGGGGAGGGTTCCAGCTGTGGCAGGAGTGGCATAGACTCCCAGCTGAAAACATTTTCACTTGGCAAATGGAAGACCATGAAAGAAAATCTGGCCACGCTGTAGGATCCTGATAATTAGGGAAAGGAAGCAGGCACACTGGAGATACTGTGAGATCACAGCAAAGTGGACATTTCTCCCTGTCCTATTTCTTGTTTCTTCTTCCCAACTCCACCCGACTTCAGCCTATGTCTTACCAAAAAGTTAGAATGTCTTAGTAGAGCCGAAGGCCTGGGGAGGCCTCTGTGTCTCTCTCCATCTCTGTCTTTATCATCTCTACCTCTGCCTTTATCCTTATTGTTTGTCAATATCCCATCATTAAAAACACAGGAGCATGAAGTAGCCACCTCTGGAAGATGCTCTTGAATAGGTATACAGGTATTCCTGAGCTCACACACGGACATGGCACAATCTATAAATGCTTAAATGTGGGTGCATGCACATGGAAGCAACAGCACGTCAAGACAGAGCCACTCAGCATCATGGTCACGGCCCCCATAGTTACACATGGCCAAATGGATGAGTGGAGGGAGACATGTGATAGGAGGTCCAATAACTCCAGCATTGGGCAGGACCCGGAAACACTTCAGACCCTTCACTAGATCCTTGAATGGCAGTGGGATGGGAGGAAGGGGGAGTGGGCAATGAGGAGACATTCCTGGAGGTGGACAGAGCAGGGACAGGAAGGGACAAAGGCCAGGCATGGTGGTTTATGCTTATAAGCCTAGCAATTTGAAGGGAGGATGAGGCAGCAAGATTGCTTGAGGCCATGACTTCCGGACCAGCATAGGCAACGTAGCAGGAGGCTGTCTCTACCAAAAAAAAAAAAAAAAAAAATTAGATAAGTGAGGTGGTGCAAGCCTGTAGTTCCAGCTACTCAGTAGACTGAAGGAGGAGGATTGTTTGAGTTTAGGAGTTTAAGGCTGCAATGAGCTATGATTGCACCACTGCACTCCAACCTGGGTGACAGAGTGAGACCCTGTCTCTCTTTATAAAAAAAAAAAAAAAGAAGAAAAAAAGAAAAGGAAAAAGAAGAAAGAAGAAGACAGAAAGAAAGAAAGAAAGAAAGAAAGAAAGAAAGAGAGAGAGAGAGAGAAAGAAAGAAAGAAGAAAGAAAGGAAGGAAGGAAGGAAGGAAGGAAGGAAGGAAGGAAGGAAGGAAGGAGAAAGAGAAGAAAAGAAAAAGAAGGAGCAGAGCCAGGCCATTCCAATCCTTTGACATCTCCCATTTGAGGAAGAAAACATATCCCAACCAGCCTCAGGTCAACGTGGGCACCCCCAATGTGGGCTACCCGGGAAGATTCTTAAGAAGGGGCAGGCACTGGGCTTTTCCTCATCCCCTCAGTAGAGTAGGGGTGACTGGATATCAGGGCCACCATGGGAAATTGAGGCAGAAGCCAGTGAGCGGCACTGTGAGGGGCTGCCCAGTGGTTGTCAAAGACATTCACCTGGACTCACTCTGCAGTGTTACTACCCTTGGGGAAGAAATAAAATGGAAAGAAACAGAACCCTGCTATGATGGTTAACATTGTGTGTTAACCTGACTGGGCCATGGGTAGCTGGTTAAATGTTATTCCCAGGTGTGTCTGTGTGGGTGTTTCCAGAAGGGTTTAGCATTTGGATTGGTGAGCTGAACAAAGTAGATGGCCCTCCCCAGGGTGGGTGGGCATCACCCCATCTGCTGAGGGTCTGAATGGAGCATAAATGGGGAGAAAGGGTGAATTTGCTCTCTGCCTTGCTGCTTGGGTTGGAACATGGATTCTCCAGCCCTTGGTGCTCCTGGTGCTCACATCTTCAGACTTGGGGACTTTACACCATTGGCTCTCTAGCTCTCAGGCCTCCCAACTATATCACTGGCTCTCCAGCTTGCAGAAAGCAGATAATGGGATGTCCCAACCCACATAGTCCAAATCTCTGGAGAGAAGCTATGATTATAGAGGCTGAGAGGTCCCATGACCTGCTGTCTACAAGCTGGGGACCAGGAAAAGGAGCTATATTTCTCTTATTGGTTTTGTGTTAATCTACTTTGTGTTGTTATAAAGGAATACCTGAGACTGGGTAGTTTATAAAGAGGCTGATTTGGCTCATGGTTCTGCAGGCTGGCACCAGCATCGGCTTGGCGTCTGATGAGCCCTAAGGGAGCTCTTACTCATGACGGAAGGCAGAGGGGAGCAGGTGTGTGACATGGTGTGATACTTCGTTCTCACAGTGCTGTAAAGAAATGCCTGAGACTGGGTCATTTCTAAAGAAAGGAGGTTTAATTGTCTCATGGTTCTGCAGGCTGTACAGGAAGCATGACCCTGGGGAGGTCTCCGGAAACTTACAATCATGGTGGAAGGCAAAGGGGAAGCAGGTATGTCTTACATGGCAGGAGCAGGAGGAAGAGAGTGAAGGGGGAAGTGCTACACACTTTTAAACAATCAGATCTTCGGAGGAATCACTCACTATCACAAGAACAGGAAGCAGGAAATCTGTCCCATGATCTAATCACCTCCCACCAGGCACCTCCCACAACACTGGGGATTACAGTTCAACATGAGATTTGGGTGGGGACTCAAACCCAAACCATATCACATGGTGAGAAAGGGAGCATGAGAAAGGGGAGGAGGTGCCAATCTCCTTTAAACAAGCAGCTCTCTTATGAATTCATGGAGAGAGAACTCACTCATTACCATGGAGACGGCGTCTAGTCATTCATGAGGGATCCACTCCCATGACTCTAACACCTCCCACCAGGCCCCACTTCCAACAATGGGGATCACATTTCACATTTCAACATGAGATTTGGATGGGGACAGATATCCAAACCATGGCAGGTTCTGTTTCTCTGGAGAACCCTGACTGATACACCCCTCTACCTCCCACCCTGCTGTGACTGAGGTACCCCACAAGGCTGCAATTGGGTCTAAGGAAAATGCCTGGCCTGCCGCACTGCTGAAAGCCAGCAGGGGGCTGTTTTGGTTTGTGCAAACACTGACATGCAGTGATTGCTCTGGCCATCACATGATCTCCTGAAAGGAAAAATGCTGAAATATCACAAAACTGTCTTAGAAACAAAGTCCCAAATGCTCCCTTAACTATCCTAGAACCTTAGACTGCCACTGATGCTTATGTTTTTGTATCCTTTTTTCTCCCAGTTTCTACATCTTTAATTCCCAAAGATCAAATTCTAATGGCGTTTCCCATATCACTTAGATTAAGGGCCAAAGTCCTCACAATGACCTGCAAAATCTTGGGTCTCTCGTGTCTCTGACCACAGCATCATCAGTTATCCCACTGTCCACTCTGCCCTAGACCCTCTGTCTTCTTGCTGTCCCCAAATGTGAGGCATGCACCCATCTCAGAGCCTTTTCTCTTGCTGTCCCTTCTTTCTGGAAAACTCTTCTCTCAGATCTCTATCAGGTGCCTTGTCACATTTCCTCAGGCAATATTGAAACGCCCCCTTCTCAGCGAGGCCTCCCCAGCCACCTGTCTCAAACAGCAAGTCCATTTCTCTACCCTCGTCTCCCTCCACTGCATTACTGCCCTCTTTAGCACTTCACATGAGCTAACTTCCATTCCATAGCTTCCTTCCCTTCCTCCCCCATCTTCTCCATCTGATAGTCCCCAGTTTATTTTGTTGCCATCTTTATGTCCATGTGTACCCAGTGTTTAGCTCCGATTGATAAGTGAGAACTTACTTGCTACGTTTCTTAGCCTTTCTTGCCATTAGGTTGAGGCCATAGGATTAATTTTGCCTAGTGGATGGTTAGAGGAAGTGACATGTGCCACTTCTAACTGATGCAATTAAAAACCAAAAAGACCACATGTTCCAGATGGGGCAGCTGCAAGAGCAGAGCCTCCATCTACCCGGCCTGAATGCCTGTGTGGAGCCGAGTGCCCTGTCAACCTGCATGACTTATGCTTGGGATGTATCACTATTGCACCTAGTCTTCACCTAACTAATGCACATGCTTTCACCCTCATAGAAAACACTACTATTGCAACTTACAAAACAAACAAAATAACTTTAATTCTTCATTTTGAAAGTTATTTTAAATAGCAACTTCTCTAGTAAAGTTTTTCTCTAGAGGTCACTAGCAATTGACATTGAAGAGAGGGATGATCCTGGGAAAGTGTTTGGAAGCATTGCCAATAGAAAATCACTGCAGATGGCCAGGCACGGTGGCTTGCACCTGTATTCCCAGCACTTTGGGAGGACAAGACGGGTAGATCACTTGAGGTCAGGAGTTTGAGACCAGCCTGGCCAACACGGCGAAACTCTGTCTCTACTGAAACTACAAAAATTAGCTGGGTGTGGTGGCACATGCCTGTAATCCCAGTTACTCGGGAGGCTGAGGCACGAAAATTGCTTGAACCCAGGAAGCTGAGGTTGCAGTGAGCCAAGATTGCACCACTGCAGTCCAGCCAGTCTGGGCGACAGAGTGAGGCCCTGAAAAAGATGGAAGGGAAGGGAAAGGAAGTGAGGGGAGGAGAGGGGAGGGAAGGGAAGGAGAGAGAAAGAGAGAAAGAGGGAGAGAAAGAGAGAAAGAGAGAAAGAAAGAGGAAAGAAAGAAAAGAAAGAAGAAAGAAGGAAAGAAGAAAGAAAAAGAAAGAAAGAAAGAAAAAGAAAGGAAGAAAGGAGAGAAAGAAAGAAAGAAAAGAAAGGAAGGAAGGAAGGAAAGAGAAAGAAACAAAGAAAGGAAGGAAGGAAATCAATGCAGATAATGGCATCTCTGAAATAAGTCATTAGGGAAATATCATTCTTATAACATCTGCAGATGTTTTCCTACAACCCCAAACTTCTGAAGAATTAGATCTGTCTCCAAAACCTGCAGTATTTCTGGCCTACTCTCAGTGTTTGTTATTCTCTCTGATGGCCAGATCTCAGATGCTGGTATGTTTCCCTTTCCCAAGTTAACACAAGCTGCTTCCATTCTTTCCCCAAGTGTTTCTTTGGTCATCTGTCTTCACTCCTCTCCCATGCCTCTAGGAGCACTACGCAGGCAGTAGCCTTCTTAGGAAGTGAACCAGGTCAATTCATTTCATTCCTTGAAAGTTGTGGGAAAGGTCCAAACTCCATTCCACAACGGACAAGACTTTGTGCAAAATCCTGCCGTGCCTCTCTCTTCCACCTCATTGTAAGCTTCTTGTATCGGTTCCAACCCCGAGAGCGGGCCAACAGACAACACGAGGCCGTGTGGAGAAACATGCTATTTTAATGAGCACCTGGGTGCAGGCAGGCTGAGGCCTAAAATGGTGTCAGCACCAAATGAGGACGGAGCCGGGGTTTTATGGTCTTCTGTAAACAAGAAGTGTGGTAGTCTGACGTGACTGCTACGTAGTACCCGGACAACCTCTTTCTCGACAGCATGCTGCTGGTGCAAGTAGCCTTGCACCTTGGGACTGGGCCTGAGAAGGGAGGAGTTATTCATCCCTTCAAGCTTTCAGGCTGCGGGGAGAATCTTTCACTCATCTCAGGCCTCAGGTCCCGCTAGACTTACACTGACCTTTCTCTGTTCTTTGTGTATGCCTCAGATGTGTGTGTTATTCGCTCTGCCCAGAGTTTTGGGGCTTCAATCTTCATGTGCCTAGTTAAACCAAACTCCTCTTTCAGACACTTTAAATAGTGCTACTCCTTGGTTTAAATGGAACCACTTCTGAAAGGTCTTCCCTCATTATCTTGTCTCTACCCTCTGCCCTGTTCCACAATCTCTATTTAATCGTTGTTTCCAGCACTTTTGACAATTTATAATTACATTATTTGTTTTCATGTTTTTTTCTTCCCCCATTAGAATGATAGCTCCATGAGAGTCTCCGAGCTAGAAAAGATCTGAGATTTTACTCTACCTACAAGCTAACTAGCTAGCCCACCACAATTTCATAAATGCTGGCAGAAGACACAAGACTCCTGGATCAGAGACAAAGAACTTTACTACTCACAGCACAGAAAGCAGCATGAGCTTATGCTTTTTGGTTTCCCCTTGATCCTCAAGTCTCACAGGGACAACAGAGATGCCCAGATGGATGGCACACATGCAGTGGGTGGCATCATGGATGAGGGAACCTGTGCTTAGGCAAGGCCAATCTTTATAATGGGATGCAAGCAAACCTGCCTGACCTTGGCCTTGGAGGGAGAAATCTTTATTACACTGGATAGTGTATTAGTCACGGTTCTCTAGAGGGATAGAACTAATAGGATAGATGTATCTACAAAGGAGAGTTTATTAAGGAGTATTGACTCACACTATCACAAGGTGAAGTTCCACAATAGGCTGTCTGCAATCTGAGGAACAAGGAAACCAGTCCAAGTCCCAAAACCACAAAAGTAGGGAAACCGACAGTGCAGCCTTCAGTCTGTGGCCGAAGGCCCAAGAGCCCCTGGCAAACTGCTGACCTAAGTCCAAGAGTCCAAAAGCTGAAGAACTTGGAGTCCAATGTTCGAGGGCAGGAAGCATCCAGCATGGGAGAAACATGGAAGCCGGAAGACTCTGTCAGTCTAGTCTTTCCATGTTCTTCTGTCTTCTTTTATCCTAGCTGCATTGGCAGTCGATCAAAGGTGCCCACCTAGATTGAGGGTGGGTCTGCCTCTCCCAGTCCACTGACTCAAATGTTAATCTTCTTTGGCAACACCCTCACAGACACACCCAGAAACAGTACTTTGTGTCCTTCAATCCAATCAAGTTGACACTCAATATTAATCGTCACAGATAGTAAACAAATATTTCCATTTCCCTGGAGGAAGATACTATCTCTGTCTTCCAGGCTATGTGCTATATAAGCATCCTTGAAAAGATAGTGCCTCTTCTGACAAGACATAGAGAAACATGAGAAAAGTACCTCCTTACAGAGGGCAGGAATCATAAATATACTTTCACCGCTCCTTGTAGAGTATTCAGCACAGTGCCTATCCCATCAAATCAGTTGGTATTCTTAATTGTAAGCCACAGAAACTAAACGACTTTTCTGAAGAAAAAAAAGGGAATTAAAAAATGTTTTAATTTGTGTTTTGAGAAGGTAATATATTCACAGAATTCAAAGAAAATTTATGTATGCTTATATAAGCGTATGCACACACACATACATATAATATACAGATGTTGCTCAACTTATGAAAGGGTTACATCCCAATAAATCCATCATGAGTGGAAAATATCATAAGCCTAAAATGCACGTAATACAACAAACCTACTGAACATCATAGCTTAGCTTAGCCTACCTTAAACATACTCAGAACACTTACATTCACCTGCAGTTGGACAAAATCACCTAACATGAAAGCTACAAGAAAGTGTTGGGTATCTCATGTAATTTATTGAATGCTATACATTGCATAGAAATTGCAGTGGTTTCACATGATTGTAAAGTTGAAAATTGTAAGTTGAGCCATTGTAAGTGAGGGAATATCTGTACAGTGAGAATTTTCCCTCCCACTCTTATTCCCATCTCTCCAGGGGTCCCTCCACTAATTCTATTTGAATGCCAGGCAGTCACTATTATTAGCTTCTTACGTTTGTTTCTCAAGTGCCTTAGTGTACATACTAAGATATATACAAATATATTTTCTCCTTTTATATACAAAATATAGTTTACTATTTTGTAAATGTAGTTTGCTACTTTCTTTGCATTTTGTCTTTCTCACTAATATATCTTAGAACACGTATTTATTATTTTTTATTTTATTTCATTTTTAAAATATAAGTGGAGTATTCCACTGTGTGAATGTACCATAGTTTATTTAACCATTTCTGTATTGATTAACCGTTGTGAGACTTCCAATATTTTACTACCATAGGATGTTATAATGAAAAGCATAAGTAAGGGTACATATGTGGAATAAATTCTCAGAAGTAAATTTTCTGGGTTAAAGGGTAATGTCATCTTGATAGATGTTTTTCAGTTGTCTTCATACAAGTTGTACCCAAATGTGGTACCAACAGAGCACGTGGGAGTGGCACCAAACACAGACTTAAATATCAACCATGACTTCCTGGAGAAACAGATCAAATCTCAGACATGAAAAAACCGCTAGGCACGTCAGGAACATCTATAGTTTTTGCCTGTTGAGGAATAGGCTGGCTAATAACACAAGTAATGTTACTTTTCATTATCCTGGAGAAAAAGGACAAGTTTTTATTCAAATGGGGCCTAGAAGTTTAAGAAAGACTTTGCTAACAAGCAATAGGGGTTGCTCAGCCTCAGGTGGTCCCCTCTCACATGGACTGTGGACTTGGTGGTGTGACTTGCTTTGGTCGTTAAGACATTAGTCAAAGGGCTAAACTAGGGCTTGTTTTCGTGGGCTACTCCTCCTTGAATTCCAGCCACCACACTGACAAGAAGCCCATGCTTGGCTGCTGGAGGATGAGAGACCCTGGAGCATGAAAGACAATCTCAAACCTTTCAGCCCCATACAGGCTCCCAGCTGCATGCTGCATTTACAGCATGAGAAGCAGAAGAACTTCCCTGCTGAGCCTGGTCTACTCACAGAATTATGAAAAATAAAAATTATTGGTTTTTTTCTAGCCAGAATTTTAGGATGGTTTGGTTTGTTTGTTTGAGACAGAGTCTTGCTCTGTCACCCAGGCTGGAGTGCAGTGGCATGATCTCAGCTCACTGCAACCTCTGCCTTCCAGGTTCAAATGATTCTCCTGCCTCAACATCCTGAGGAGCTGGGATTACAGGTGTGCACCACCACCTCTGGCTAATTTTTGTATTTTTAATAGAGATGGGGTTTCACCACGTTGGTCAGGCTGGTCTCAAACTGCTGACCTTGTGATCTGCCTGCCTCAGCCTCCCAAAGTGCTGGGATTACAAGCGTGTACCACCACATCTGGTTAATTTTTTTATTTTTAATAGAGATAGTGTTTCATCATGTTGGTCAGGCTGGTTTCAAACTCCTGACCTTGTGATCTGCCTGCCTCAGGCTCCCAAAGTGCTGGGATTACAGGCGTAGGATGGTTTTTTAAATACAGAAATAGATAACCAAAACATATTGTGTTATAAGTATCTGTTACTTAAGTTCAGATATCTGTTACTTAAGTTCTGCTCTATTCTAAGTAAAGCTGTATTAGTCCCTTCTCACTCTGCTGTAAAGACATACCTGAGACTGGGTAATTTATAAAGAAAAATAAGTTTAATGGATTCACAGTTCCACATGTCTGGGGAGGCCTCCCAATCAAGATGGAAGATGAAGGAGGAGCAAAGGCACCTCTTACATGGCAGCAGGAAAGAGAGCAAGTACATGGGAACTCCCCTTTACAAAACCATCAGCTCTCGTAAAACTTATTCACTATCAAGAGAACAGCATGGGAAAAACCCACCCCTATAATTCAATTACCTCCCATCTGGTTGCTCCCATGACACCTGGGGATTCTGGGAGCTACAATTCATAATGAGATTTGGGTGGGGACACAGCAAAACAATATCAACAGACTCAGTAAATACTTTTTGAAAGACTTCTCAAGTGTTCTTGGGTTAGGTCAGGCTTAACAGCATTGCTGACTCAGAATCAGCTTGCATTAAAGAGGGAGTGATGAAACATTTTGATTCTATTGGTGTAGAGGTCATTAAGGAAAGGGAAAGGCAGCAAACCATGACTTTCTGTAATTCCTGCTGTGACTAAGATACCGCATCAAGTGAAAAAGAAACAGTACTTCTGAAAATTGCTACTTCTTTGAGTTTTGTTGTTATTCCTTGGAAGCCAGTTTAAGTTAAGCCCCAGATGACAGCTTTTCTTAGAAACGTTTGGAAAATACCTTAACTTTCTGTGCTAGTCTGTTCTCACATGGCTAATAAGGACATACCCAGACTGGGTAATTTACAAAGGAAAGAGCTTTAATGAACTCACAGTTCCACATGGCTGGGGAGGCCTCACAATAGTGGTGGAAGGCAAAGATGAAGCAAAGGCACATCTTATATGAGGCAGGCAAGAGAGCTTGTGCAGGGGAACTGCCCTTTATAAAACCATCAGATCTCGTGAAACGTATTCACTACCACTAGAAGAGTGTGGGGGAACTGCTTCCATGGTTTACTTATCTCCACCTGGCCTTGCCCTTGACACCTGAGGATTATTACAATTCAAGCAAGATTTGGGTGGAGACACAGCCAAACCATATCACTTCCAAACAATTCAGAAAATCTGTTAGAAAGGGAATGGAGGGTCATGAAAGGAAAGGAAAACATGTGGACTTAACACATGTTGAAAAATTTTAATCAAGTTGGCCTCCTAGGTAGCATCCCAGCACCAGGTAATCACTGCCTCTTTTGAACTCCTGGAAGGTTTTTATCTTCAGCATCTGGCAATTAATCACTCGCTACCGCCTGCTATCTCTTCTCTTGTTGTCTTTGCATTAGGTCCTGCCATTTAATTTTTCACAGGTTTATGTCTGCCCTTTTTACTGGATTCCCGCAGAGCCTAGCGCATTGTAAGCATGTAATAAATAGCTCCTACGGAATGGTTTTGCTCTAAGCAACCCTCACAAAAAGTGGACAGGAAAGACTCCACGGTCCTGGGTAGAAGTGTAATGATTTTGAGGAGTTGAAGCACACGGCTGTCGCCCCTGCGGGTGTAACCCTCCAACAAGAGGTTAGGCATTTGCTGAACAGCCTCTCCTCTACCCTTAATTTCTTCTTCCCTCAGAGATGGCTGGGGTGGTCTCACTCTGCCTGAGTTGTTCCCCAGCACCAGAAGAACGACTGTGGCTCCTGGTTTGGTCCTTGGGGGTGCCCAAGTCCAAACCTGAAACTTTTTTTAGTCTTTAGGATGAGGAATAGATGATTTACAAATTTCTCTGTCTCTTTCTCTGCCTCTGTGTCTCTTTTTGTCTCTTTCTCATTCTCTCTCTTCTATTATGTATGAATCAATGAATAATTATCTCTGCTTTCACTGAGGTTACTAAAAGAAGAACTGTAGCTGGAAGGCTTTCAGTTAAACACAAGAGTCCACCCTGCCAGTTAGAGATCCCAACCAGTGCAATGGAGTCCTAAAGGAACGTGAAGGCTCTCTTTCTAATGAGGTCTTTAAAGAAAACCCAACTTCTCTGCTGTCTGGCATGATTTCTACATGGGTCCAACTTCTGGATTCCTCTCTGCTTGATAATGTCATGTGTCTCTGAAATAGACCTGGACTCTCATTATTCTGAGAAGCAGCAGCAAAAACAACCGCTACCCCCAATCTCTTCTTCAATATTCTGTCTTCCTTTAAAAATGAATAAAACATCTGATTGAGGAAACTCAGAAACATGGCTGGCCTACTCTGATTTGTTTTTGTTGTTGTTGATGTTTTGAGACAGAGTCTCTCTCTGTCGCACAGGCTAGAGGACAGTGGCACAATCTCGGCTCACTACAACCTCTGCCTCCTGGGTTTAAGCAATTCTCCTGCCTCAGCCTCCTGAGTAGCTGGGACTACAGGTATCTGCCACCATGCCCAGCTAATTTTTGTATTTTCAGTGGAGATGGGGTTTCCCCATGTTGGCTAGGCTGGTCTCGTATTCCTGACCTCAAGTTGATCTAGCTGCCTCAGCCTCCCAAAGTGCTGGGATTACAAGCATGAGCCACTGAGTCTGTCCCCCTACTCTGGTTTTAACCCACCTTCCCTTTTGAAATCCTTCCTACTCTAATGGTGTTTCCTAAAAGTTGGGAAGGTATCAAGGCCTCATGCTAACTGGAGGCAGCCCTGGTAGCTTCCTGGAAGTTCCTATCCTCTAAGCCCATTTCTCCCTGTGGTGGGTTGAATTCTACAATGGTCCCCAAGGTTCTTGTCCTTTGGGACATACACCCTGTTCTGAGACAGGCAATCCCAGACAGGAGAATCAGAGAGGAGAAAGAGGTTCCTTTCTTCACTGATGAGCCCTTCAAAAAGCAAATAAAGGAAAGAAAAGGGGAAGAGGAACATTGTGGCATAGAGATGGGGTGGAAAAAGTATTTCTGCCCTGAGTGTGGATAGAGACTGCCGAGAGTGGGGCGCAAATGGAGGCAAGTGGCCAAAAGTGACAGTATCCAAGGACCAGTCAGTATTATGTCTTCATTATAAACCAAACCCTGGTGTGTGAGCGAACAGTGCTTTTTTTCCCCCGTTTTTCTTTGCAATAAGAAGAAATAATATTCAAAAAATCAAAGTTCAAAATCTGTGGATTATTTCTGAGAAATGCTGAAATCAAGCTAATGAAGTTTTAATTCCTAGAGAGATTAGCCTCCAATCCTGGCTCAGACACCAACTTCCCTAACACTGCTTGTCCACACTGATAAGAAGGCTGATCTTGTGTAGGGCTTGAGGTACCTTTATGCTTTTTCTTGTTGTCTTTTTTTTTTTTTTTCAGTTGTTTGTCCCTCCCCTCTCCCCCTACCAGCTCTTTGGTTTCCGGTAGTCTTTTTGTCTGTCATTGCCACAGAAATATTTCTGTGGGGCGCGGTGGCTCACTCCTGTAATCCCAGCTTTTGGAAGGCTGAAGTGGGCGGATCATCTGAGGTCAGGAGTTTGAGACAAGCCTGGCCAACAGGGGAAACCCCATCTCTACTAAAAATACACAGAAAAATTAGCCAGGCGTGGTGGTGCACGCCTGTAATCCCAGTTACTCAGGAGGCTGAGTCAGGAGAATCACTTCAACCCAGGAAGCAGAGGTTGTGGTGAGCCAAGATCACATGACTGCACTCCAGCCTGGGAGACAAAGCAAGACTCCTTCTCAAAAAAAAAAAAAGAAAAGAAAAAAGAAATATTTCTGGGTATCATAACATAATTCACAAGAAGCATGGGTACCAAGCCCTGTGTCCTTGCCTCTCAATGATGCCCAATAATTAAAAATTGATGATACTTTTGCATCTCGTTGTCTTAAACTGCCTGTTTAAAAATGCCAGGCTGGCTTAGGAAAAACAAATTGTTTTCTACTACATTGTGCCTATTTTTATGTAAAGAAATAATTTGTTAAGTACTTATCATCTTAGTCTGTTTCCATATAGAATGTCTATTCTACAGTTGTGTTAATAAAGATATGTTGTCAGTAATTATATGTGAGAGAAAATAATAAAAGTTTCTGAAAGGAGAATGAGGACAGCTTTTCTCTTTTGGTCTGTTTAAGCACAGAGAACATGACTTTATTTATTTATTTAGAGACGGAGTCTTGCTCTGTCGCCCAGACTGGAGGACAATGGCACAATCTCAGCTCACTGGAACCTCTGTCTCCCGGGTTCACGCAATTGTCATGCCTCAGCCTCCCAGTAGCTGGGATTACAGGCACCCATCAGCACACCTGGATAATTTTTTGTATTTTTAGTAGAGACGGGGTTTCACCATGTTGGCCAGGCTGGTTTTGAACTCCTGACCTCAAGATAGATATCTTATCTGCCTGCCTCAGCCTCCCAAAGTGCTGTGATTACAGATGTGAGCCACTGTACCCGGCCAAACACGACTTTAAAATGTCATGTTGCCCCATGACATTTTATTATGAAAATATTTATAGATACAGAACAGTTGAGAGAATCTTATAGTGGACACCTACTAGATTCTCCAATTACCATTTTAATGTGCTTGCTTTATGATGTGTCTATTCATCTGTCCCTCTCCCTATCCACTCACTAATCTTTCTTATTTTTTGCAAAATTACTGCCAAAGCAAATTACAGTCATCAGTGCACTTCACCCTAAATACTTCAGCATGTTTTACTAATGAGAGTTCAATCTTTGTTAGCAACTTTTTTGTTGGTGTAAAATGTATGAAGAAATGCACAAATCTTTCATGTACATGAGCTGACGTTTGGAAACGCATACAGCCTTGGAACCTAAGTCCCTATCGACCTAGAGAACTTTCTCTTCACTCCAGGAGATCCCTCCGTGTCCTTCTTCAGTCAATTCCTGATCATGTTCCACCCCCAGAAGATTCTGTTTCCTAGTTTTTCCTACCATAGGTTATTTTTTTTCTCTTCTAAAATGTCAGGTCAATGGCCGGGCGCGGTGGCTCAAGCCTGTAATCCCAGCACTTTGGGAGGCCGAGACAGGCGGATCATGAGGTCAGGAGATCGAGACCATCCTGGCTAACACAGTGAAACCCCGTCTCTACTAAAAAATACAAAAAAATAGCCGAGCGAGGTGGCGGGCACCTGTAGTCCCAGCTACTCGGGAGGCTGAGGCAGGAGAATGGCGCAAACCCGGGAGCCGGAGCTTGCAGTGAGCTGAGATCCGGCCACTGCACTCCAGCCTGGGCGACAGAGCGAGACTCCGTCTCAAAAAAAAAAAAAAATGTCAGGTCAATGTAACAATACCATTTATACTCCATCATGTAAAGATTCTTTCCCTCAGCACAATGATCGTGAGATCTATCCATGCTGTTCTTTTATTTTTATTGTTGGGTGATAGTCCCTTGCATGAGTAGAACTCAGCTTGTTTGTTCATCTTCCTATTGTTTACAGTTTGGGGCCATTACTTACATGTATTGAAAGGAAGACCAAATTGAAATAGCAAAAACAAACAACTGACAACAAAAATTAAATGCACAAAAATATTCAGTACATGCGTGTGCACATACAAACATTCAGACTCATGAAATCTTTTAAGGTTAGAATTGTATTACTTCTCTTACATTTAGTTACTGATAACATTTTTTTTTTTTTTTTTTGAGATCGAGTATTGCTCTGTTACCCAGGTTGGAGTGCAGTGGCATGATCTTGGCTCACTGCAACCTCCATTCCCCGGGCTCAAGCAATTCTGCCTCAGCCTCCCAAGTAACTGGGACTACAGGCATGTGCCACCATGCCCAGCTAAATTTTTTTTTTTTTTTTGTATTTTCAGTAGAGACGGGGCTTTACCATGTTGACCAAGCTGGTCTCAAACTCCTGACCTCAGACCATCTGCCCACATTGGCCTCCCAAAGTGGTGGGATTATAGGTATGTGCCACCGCATCCAGCCTGATAGCATATGTTTATTACCATAATTTATGGAATAGAGATTCTATATAAATAAACAGATTAGGATGATAAGTAATTAGCACATTATTTTATTTATACAAGAAGGTGTACGATGTGTTAGAAAACAATTTGTTTTTCCTAAACCAGCCTGGCATTCATAAACATACAGTTCAGGACAATGAGAAATTATATCGATTTCCAATTATTGGGGTCCAAATAGAATATAGAGATAAAGAGCTAAAAGTACCTCGGTATACTCTTGTCAAGAAAAGTCATTGCAGAGTACAGGTTGAAAGCTCTTAAGTCTTCTTTGTGTTTAAGGACACCTCTCTGATGAGAGACACTGTGAAGTCTTAGAACAAGTGCCTTGCTGAAGAGGTCGTTAGGCTGAATCTCAGTTCTGCCTCCTGGCTACATCACCTACCATCTCCAGGCCTCAGGTCTTGTTTGTAAAATGAAGGCGTTGGAATGGCCAATTTGGAGATTCTTTCCAGATGTGTGTATGTGTGTGTGTGTGTGTGTGTATTATATATAAATAATTATATATACACACTATATATATATGTATGTACACACTATATATATGTGTGTGTGTATATATATATACGAATATACTCAATTTAATAGAAAGGGTGGTTAAAGCCATGAGAATCATTAGGGTCTTAATTAGTGGACCACAAAAGAGTTCATAAAGAAATTCTAGTAGACAAGGAAATTTAATATATAACAGAGGCAAAGCTCCAATTCAGTGGAAAAGAATTATTTTAGAAATAGGATAGGAAAAACTGACTCTCCTTTTGAAAGAAAATAAAGTCAACATTACTTCATACCATATGCAAAAATAAATTTGGGGTATATTAAACATTTTAATGTAAAAATAAAACACTATAAGCTTAGAAAAATAGACTGCAAAATATCATTATAACCTAGGGTTGTAGAGATCTTTTAAAAGCAGATAACTCAGAGGCTTTAAAAGAAAGATATTTGTTTCACTACAGAAAGTTAACAGGGTTTTTGACATTTTTTGTATTTGTTAGAGATATAAGGAACACAGTCAAAAGAAAAATTATAAATAGAATAAAATTTTAAATGGATTTAACAGATAAAGGGCTGGTAATAGAATAGTTAAATGGCTTGCAAGTTGAAATGACAAAAACAATTAAAATGGACAATAAATACGAATAGGCATCTTTTCAACAGATAAAACTGACTGATACATATGTATCATAAAATTATCAATACAACCTAGTCACTGGAATTTGTAGCCTGTACAGTTTTACAAAAACGAAAAAGCCACTGCCGACATTTAGAATTAAGGAAATTTACAAAGAATTTCAGTTTCACCCCTTTTGTTTGGTAGGTCATAAACCTAACACTCAATGTGTATTTCCACTACTGTGATCTGAATGCCTGTGTCTCCCCAAAATCCATTGAAATTCTAAACCTTAAGGTGATAGTATTAGGAGGTGAGGTCTTTGGGAGGTGATTAGGTCATGACAATGGAGCCCTAATAAGTGGGATTACTGCCCTTAGGTCAGGAGTTTGAGACCAAACTGGCCAACATGGTGAAACCCCATCTCTACTAAAAATATAAAAATTAGCCAGGGATGGTGGCACGTGCCTCTAATCCCAGCTACTTGGGAGGCTGAGGCAGGAGAATTGCTTTAACCCAGGAGGTGGAGGTTGCAGTGAGCCAAGATCACACCATTGCACTCCAGCTCTGGGCTACAGAGCAAGATTCCATCGTGGAAAAAAAAAAAAAAAAGAGGCCCCAGAGAGCTTCTTCATCCCTTCTACCATGTGAGGGTTCAGAAAAAGACAGTTGTCCATGAACCAAGAAGTGGGTTCTCACCAGACACTGAATCTTCCATTGCCTTCGTCTTGGACTTCCCAGCCTCCAGAACCATAAGAAAAAAAAATTTCTATTGTTTATAGAAGCTATGGTTAGAATGTGTCCCCTAAAAAATCATGTGTTGGTAATGTTATCTCCAATACAACAGTTCTGGGATATGGGGACTAATGAGAGGTGATTAAGCCATGAAGGTGGAATGAATGCATTAATGCCATTATTATGGGAGTGGGTTTGTCACTGTGCAAGTGGGTTTCTTATAAAATGACAAGTTTGGCTCCTTTTCTGTCTCTCATGCTCTCTCTTTTGCCCATCTTCCAGGTGATGCCTTCCACCATGTTATGATGTGACAAGAAGGCCCTCACCAGATGCCAGACTCTCAGTCTTGGAGTCCCAGCTCCAGAACCCTGAGCCAATACATTTCTGTTCATTATAAACTACTCAGCCTCTGGTATTCTGTTATAGCAGCATAGAATGGACTAAGACAATAAGGCACCCAGTTTATGATGTTCTGTTATAGCAGCATAATGGGACTGAGACACCCACCGAGCAGAGGTGGTTCCAACATTTGCAAGGTCCAGTGCACAATGAAAATCCAAGCCTCCCTGTTCCAAATGCAGGGGGAAAGTACTGTTAAAATACTAACATGTAAAACGTTGTCCTTTCTTCTGCAGCCTCTGGACCTATGGTGGTGCTTTCTATTTGCTAGCTATGCTCCTCTTGGGTGTGTAGTTTCTCTGGGGCTGGTGCAGCCCCTCACAGGTATAGGGGACTCTGTGCAGGGGGACTTAATTAACTTGTCCACTCGTGAGCACAGCCCACCAGCTGTGGAGTCATCCATTCCATAAACTCTGCTGCCCATTCTCACCATCCTGCAGGCCTAACCCACTGCTGACAGCAATCCCCGAGGGATGGCAACCTCCACACTGAATCACACTCAGTAGCTGGATTGAGGGTGAATGAGAGGCTCACCTGCTCTGATCACGCAGATCATTGGGAAGACAATAGGTCACTGTCTTGCCCTGCTCTGAGACCCCAAACCTCCTGGTGCCCACTCCTGGATCCCCCACTGAAGGCAGAGAGGGATGGAAGAACATTAGTTCTCCCTTATTGCCCATCCTGGTGATGTGACTTAATTGACACCCAGGGGGAAGGGCAACAGTTGTTGTTCCTGGGCAGAAGCAGGAAAAGAAAGGCCAGATAGGGCCTGAGAAGTCAGAGGGTGGCAAGAAGGAGGCCAAGAACTGGGGAGGTGATGAAGGGCAGTCATGGATGAGCTGAGGTTCCAAGTCCCCATGCATGCTCTATTGTCTCAACAGACTTCACTTACAAAACACAAACTGAAAGATAAAATTTAATAATAAAATAAATTAAATTAAGAGAAGTAAAACCCAACTGAGGGACCCTTCTGAGCCCAGAGCCCTGTGCAACTGTACTGGTGGCTTGCCCACGATGCCAGCCCCATCACTTAGCAACACTTGACAAGAGCCAGAGACACCAAAGCACTTGCCATTGTCCCTGCCTCTTTAACTTGTCCTGTTTTTTTCCAGCTCTCCAGTGGGGTCTGAGTTTGCAAGCTCTAGATTCAGTCACTATAATGCAGGGACTACCTTTCCCCTTTTAAGCTTGAGTCCAGCATGTGCACATCAGGCTGCTCAATGCATGCTTGTTGCATTTAATAGACTCATTTCCACAGGAGCCCCCATCTTTTCCTTTCACTTTCACCAGTTGGTGGTTGTCTTCTCCTTCCCCAAGCTACCTAGAGTTAGCCTGAGAAGCACTTAGGTCTCCTTTCTCCTAAAGACCTGGGGTCTAGGGACTTCTTTCCAGTTCTTACTTCCAGGAGGCTGCAGGCTATAGCTGTCACCTCTTCCATGTGCAGAGGGCTGCAGGAGCCATAGCAATGTGTTCCCATGGTCATTTGCTTCTGTAAACTTTGCAAAGGTTGGGTATTTCGGCAGTTAAGGTGCTGCTTCTTTCCACTCAGACGTCCCTCTGTCTCACTTCCCTTCTGGTCAGGTGGCACTGGAGTGGCCATAGCATTTAGGGGATCTGGCTAAGGGTCATTGAGTTGGGTGTACATTGAGGTAGACTTTGGGGGATACGTGTAGGTGATTTGCAGACATGTATGGAAATAGTTAACCTATTGCTAGCAGAAATTCACAGGCAGAAGTAGGGTTGAGGTTTGTCTGACTCTGATGGTGCTGATCTAAAAACGATTTTCTATTGCCTTTTACTGCTTAGTGACCCCTCATCAGGTCTTTGACTCCCAAAATCAAGGACAGAATGTTCCCTCCTCAGCCACTTGCCAGCATTTGACATCCTTTTGCATCTCCCTAATGGACTCTGGTCTTTTTACTCACTGCTGTCTATTTGTCCATTGCTCTCTGTCCATTGCTGTCCATTGCTCTGAGACCATTGCCTTTGCTGGAGAGTGACTTTCTTTCATGCTCTTCCTTCAACTAAAATGACCATGCCCAATCATATCTGCATTAATTCCTTGCTAATTTGACCTGAAATACAGTCATTAATGGAGGTAACATACAATTTATAAATATATCTCTAAAAAATGATATCAAAGACAAACTGATTAAGAAGTGACATTAATTTTTCAGTTTTTATGGTTAGTTATGGTGAAAAAAATCTTGAATGCCCCAAATCCTATAGCTCTTATATGAAAGAAACATACAGATTTCCCAAAATTTGGCAAGAATTCCGACAACTTACTTGCCATTACCAACGAAGAGTCATGAGGCTAAAAGAAACTTTTATAAACAATCAATAATAAGATTCAAGAATAAAAATAAAGACCAAACATATCAGAGACAATACTAAATTATTTTTCCTTTTTTTTCTATAGAAAGATATTATAAAAGTGCATTATAGACAGGCCAAGAAAATGTTGCAAAAAAAATTTGGAAAAAAGTAGTACGGGGTCATGTCAGGCACCTAATTAATAAAAAGTGTCGCTTTTTTTTTCTTCTGGAATTGTCTATGTCTATGTATTTGTCAGCATTTAAAAACTTGTAATTTGGCTTTCAAAAATCATTCTAATAAATCTTGGTTTCATACTTAACTTTTATTTAATGGATTATATTTCTTGAGGAATTTCCCAAATTGCATAAGTGCACCATTGCACTCCAGCTTAGGCAACAGAGTGAGGCTCTGTCTCAAATAATAATAATCATCATCATAATAGGCCGGGTGCAGTGCCTCACACCTGTAATCCTAACACTTTGGGAGGGCAAGGCGGTTGATCGCCTGAGGTCAAGAGTTTGAGACCAGCCTGGCCAACATGGTGAAACCTCATCTCTACTAAAAATACAAAAAGTAGCCAGGCATGGTGGTGGGTACCTGTAATCCCAGCTACCTGGGAGGCTGAGGTGGGAGAATTGCTTGAACCCGGTAGACGGAGGTTGCAGTGAGCCGAGATAGCACCACTGCAATCCAGCCTGTGTGATAGAGCAAGACTCCATCTCAAAGTAATAATAATAATAGTAATATATAAAATAAAATTATCATCATCAAAAATAAAATAAAGGCTAAATATATATTCATTAACTATTTTACTTTAACTCAATGCAAAGGCACCTTCATCTGGCAGGCATGGGGCAAGGCCAAAGTCTTCTCTCGAAGTCTGGGTTGTCTAACAGAGCTGCTTCTCTAGCTTTTTGGTGTAAACCACAATGAAGAATCCTCAACCCATAATGTGAATTTCTCAAACATGGAGGAATGACTTTCAAATATGGAAAACGGGAAGTAACGGAGTGCAGCATCCTTCTGGAGCGTTAGCTGCTTCCCTTCGTATTTTTCAGTTCTCTCATCAATCTGTAACTCAACAGCTCAACAGCAGGCTGTTCTTTGATTGACTTACTGTTAAGTTTTCCAAGGCATTCAACCTTGTTATCACAGAAACTGCTCTTTTCTCTGCTCACATTTCATCAGCTTATAGGTTATTCACTAAATTACATAATTGTTATCATAAGTGTAACTGATGGACACAGATCCGGAAGTAAACACCCCTGACTCAGGTACCTGAATAACTCACCTGGGCAGATGTCGGCGCATGCCCTGGAGGGCTGCTCTCCAGTCTGTGTGGTTCATGGAATATGAGCTTTATTTGTGTTTTCCTGGGAAAAGGGAGATTATGGTTGATCTAGTAATTCATGGGTGGAACTAGGTGAAGAGAGCACCTGCCATAATGGTAAATTGAGCAAAAGGAAAGTAGTAAAAAGAGGTTCAGAAGGAAAGATTGCTGAACCTCAGCCCACATGCAGATAATGGACGTGGTTGGAGATTCCCTTTCTGCCAACCTGCCCAAGCTGTGTACTAGGTTAGTTATGAACTATTGCCACAAAATGAATTTTCTGGTAAGAATATTTCTGTAGGAATATTGAGGAGCTCACCGCCCTCCTTGGGTTCAGATTAAGTTGGCCGCAGAGCATTCATGATCCACACCAGCGACTAGCACATTTCTCTGTGCCCCTTCCATCTCTTGTCTTGCTAGGTCTGACCTCCTAGTTTTGCATCCTGACTAGGCAGGCAGTCCTCAGAAAGGAGCCCATAGCATTTTCTGTAGTGACTCTAGGGTATCATGCTTCCCTGGCACTTCTCCTGGTTAAAACTAGGTATGGAGGAGGCCCCAAATTTTCCTGGGTTTTGGTTTGAACATCAGTGTGTTCAGAACCCTGATTGGGCCACTTCCTCAATCCCATGTGCATGAAAGAACCACCAGCAATATTTGAGCTTGAACATGGAACCGTTGTGCTCCACAATGCAGCCCCTACCTACCTCACCAGCCTCTTCCCTACCCACCTCTCCAGCCTTGAGCCACAACGGGACACCCCCCATTCTCCAGAAACACACATCGGTTTTAGTCTTAGTCCTACACAAACAACAACAACAAAATCATTCCTGGATTCATACTTCCAGGAGATGCCACCTTCTGTGAGAGGACTGTTTTTCCAGACATGCCCTCCTCCTCACCTCTCATAACCAATACTCCATGACATCCTGTTCATTTTATTTCCTAAATATCAAGTGATTTGTCTGCCTTCTCTCCACCTATCCCTTAGTACCAGCCCTCCTCCTCTCTCACCTGGACCATTGCTGAAGGCTCTCAGCTGGTTTAGTTGTCCTTGACTCTTCTCGCGCCAACCCTCTCTTTACACAGAATGCAAATTCAATCATGCTACCTTCCTGTATAATGTCCTTTACAATAAATCCCCAATACCCACAAGATAAAGCCTAAATTCCTCACCCAGGCACACAAGGCCCTGTAGATCTGGCAATGATTGTAATCCCCTCCCTCCCTCCCTCCCTCCCTCCCTCCCTCCCTCCCTTCTTTCTTTCTTTCTTTCTTTCTTTCTTTCTTTCTTTCTTTCTTTCTTTCTTTCTTTCTT
Organism: Macaca mulatta; assembly: GCF_049350105.2. NCBI lineage: Eukaryota > Metazoa > Chordata > Mammalia > Primates > Cercopithecidae > Macaca > Macaca mulatta. The sequence continues at coordinate 31,282,085 of NC_133414.1, forward strand.
TCTTTTCTTTTCTTTTCTTTGCTTTTCTTTTCTCTCTCTTTCTTTCTTTCTTTCTTTCTTTCTTTCTTTCTTTCTTTCTTTCTTTCTTTCTTTCTTTCTTTCTTTCTTTCTTTCTTTCTTTCTTTCTTTCTTTCGAGACTGAGTTTCACTCTGTCACCCAGGCTGGAGTGCAGTGGCACGATCTCAGCTCATTGCAAACTCCACCTCCTGGGTTCAAGTGATTCTGCTGTCTCAGCCTCCCGAGTAGCTGAGACACAGGTGCATGCCCCCACGCCTGGCTAATTTTGTATTTTTAGTGGAGACAGGGTTTCACCATGTTGGCCAGGCTGGTCTCAAACCCCTGACCTCAGTTGATCCGCCTCAGCCCCCCAAAGTGCTAGGATTACAGTCCAGCTATGGCTGGACTATTTTTTTCTCTTAACAAATTGTGAGTTTCTCAAGGGTGGAGACTGTTCCTCTATCTTCCATATCCAGGGTACATTGTAAAAAATATTCAGATTAGGGCACTTATTTAGAAATTCATGGAAATGTTGATTGGGACACAATCAACCGTTTCAAGATATCTTCCAAAAGAAATCTTTGTTGAATTTGGCAAGTGGTTTAATTCAAGAAAGATGTAAGTTGAAATTTTAGTTTTTAAAAAGCTTACATATAAAAGACATGTTTTAAAAACACAAGATAAATAAGAACAAAATTTAAAAACAGGTTTGCCCCAATTGATCTTGGTCTCAGATACCCGCAAACAATGTAGTCCTGTAAGGTCTTCCACCTTCTCTAAAGATGTCTAGAAAATCAGTGGGATCTTTGCAAGAAAAGATATACAAGTCAAGGTAGAGCCTGATCCTTCTGCCTCATCGTCACTGTAATGTGAGGAAGAGCAATGGTACCTATTCAGGGTCTACCAGGAGGCAACACTCTCTTCCCTGAGATTGTCAGCCTTCCAAGAAGGTGACTCTGGAGGGACAGGGTAGCATTATGTCATATTCCTGGAATAGTGTAGCAAAAGTCCCCCTGTTTATGCACTCTGCTGAGATCCAGGTCTCTGCTGGCACAGGACAGAATGTTCCAGCACAGGATATCTATGTTACAGTGCCAGTTATGAAAGCAGGGGAGAGTGTCTTGTGTGGGTGGAAGCACAGTCTTTGACTGCCACGCTAGGTAAAAGGCCACCATGAAAGCCGTCTTATTTAGTCTGAGCTTCCACAATTCCTGGCTCTTGCCAGTCTCAGGATTTTTCTCGTGAATGAACCACAAAGGTCAAAGGTAGGGTGAGCAAGGCAAGCTAGCCAGGGATAGGAGCAGGGCTGGTTTGTAGTGCAGGCTGCCCTGCTGAGGGGAGCAGCCTCATATGTATCTGGGAGGCAGTCAGTATGATTCACCGAGCCTGTTGGAGGCTGGTGACTTGAGCTGGTGTTTCATAAGGCTCTGTATGGGCAGTTTTCCCTCCCAGATTCTTCTCCATGCAGCTGCAGACTGAGGAAAATCAAAGCCACAGCTTCTGCTGGGATTTGCATGGGAAAGTTTTCCCCTTCCCCGGGAATGTCCTTTCAGTTCTCTACACCCCGTGGCTTTGACTATCTTCTACAAACACTGAGCCAACAGCTTGTCAGAACCCCAAGGTCAGCGTCTGTGGAACCTGTCACCCACCTACAGCTGCGAGTCTCGGGATATGCATGAGACCTCAGACAGCAGTCTGCCTGCTGGGTGGAGGTGGGGGTCCAGGCCAGGATGGGCTGACTGGTAAACATTCCCAGGTAGGGTGACTAGTTCATCCTGGTTGTCCCAAGACTTTACTGCCCTTAGCACTAAAAGAATCATATCAAAGGAAATTCCTCAGTCCTAGACAAAAGAGGACAACCGGTCCCCCGACTCTCTAATCCCCGGCAATGGTGTGCCTGCCAACCTGCCCAAGTAGTTGTGCTTATCCTGAGCTAATGATTCACCTTGTGGACAGGGTGGCTCAATGCAACTGATGGCACTTTCTTCTTTGGCTGGCTGCTAGAAAATTCATTTTAAAATTTATTTTATTTTATTTTTGAGACTGGGTCCTTGCCAGGCTATAGTGCAGTGGTACAATCATAGCTCACTGCAGCCTCAAACTCCTGGGTTCAAGCCATCTTCCCATCTTAGCCTATGGCATAGCTGAGACTACGGATGTGTGCCACCACGCTTGCTAATTAAAAAAAAAATTATTTTGTGTAGAGATGGGGCCTTGCTATGTTGCCCAGGCAGGTTTTGAACTCCTGAGCTCAAGCAATCCTCCTGCCTCAGCCTCCATAGTTGCTGGGACTACAGGTATGTACTACCATATCGGGCTAATTTTTAAAAAATTTTTGTAGAGACAGGGTCTCTCTATGTTGCCCAGGCTGATCTTGAACTCCTGGCCTCAGGCGTTCCTCCTACCTTGGCCTTTCAAAGTGCTGGGATTATACGTATGAGCCACCATGCCTGGCCAGCTGCTGGAAATTTCAGAGCCTAATTTGTACCTCTCCCTAATGAATTATATAGGAATGAGTAGGTGCAATTTGTGTGTTAATCTTTATCTTAGCCAATCCATCTCTCCTTAGCATCTACTTGTCTTCTTTTAATACTTACTGTAAAACATACCTTCTCTTACATCATTGGAAGTAGCTTTGTAACCATTTCAAATTACATTTGAAAGACCTACAAATTGTTAGGTCCCTCAGAAAACCTCCTGCAGGGAAATCTTTCCTATCTGCCCAAGACCCTTCTTTGAGTGTCCCTGGCCTTGGCCAGGAGGCACTGTTGTAACAAAATAGACCTGATTATGCACTGGGGGAAAAAATCACTAATCTTTAGTGTCTCTTGTTATGAACAGAGGTATTTTTAAAAACGTTAGAAACATGTATAGGCCTGTGCTGAAATTACGATCAAATTGTGTACCTGCTTACCAATTTGTTCCTTCACAGTGTAATGGCGAACGTGCACCTGGCTGCTCCCCCAGATGATCGTGGTTGGGTTTTCTCTACAGTTTTCTCTCCAGTCGAAAGATAATTGCTTTCCATACATAGGAAAATCTAAGCATAGAACCAGGTGTTCAGGTATCTTGGGCTGAGCCAAATGAAACCAGCCACAGGCAGGCTCTGTGAAAACAAGATTTAGCTTGCATGACAGCTACTGTTTCACTGGCTTTGATGAGGTGTGAGCCATGTGTATTTCACAGGCAACAATATGGCTTCAAGAAGGAGCCTGAACTTCAGTGTCTATTTCCAGTTCTTTGCCCTCGGCTGTTTTGATTTTCAGTCTGAGAGGTACTCCTGGGCTAATTCACTTTTTTCTCTGGAACTCGTAGAAAGAATCCAGGCACTCTTCGGCACAGTAATTTGAACATTTTTCATTTAGGAGGATCTGGCCATGGGACCAAATCCTAGGACCAGTGAATCTTGGAAAAATCACTTAGAAAATATATCCAAGGCCTGTTTGCTAAAATCATTCCCCCTTTTCATTTATCTTTGCAGACATTTCGCTTCCTGTCTCATAACAAATTCAAATAACAAATTCAACTTTAGGTCTGAAAAAAATGTGGGCTGTGACCACAATATATTGTTATCTGAATTGTCCAGATGGTCCAGGAAAAAAAATTGAGGCTTACTTGATTGATTTCTCTAACTTCCCAGACAGATTATGATTCACTGGGAAAATGTTCCCTGTGGTTTTCCAGAGTGTTTTCAAGCAATAGCCGTGCCGAAGACGCTTCAGGGAATGAAGACTAGTTTCTAAATGATACATAATAAACCCCGTTGCTGGGCAAAGTTTTCATTTTGAAATCTGAAAACTTTACCATCTCTAAGTTTAAACATAACAAAAGCATCTCAACTGATTTCACCAAAATCAATTCCTGACCTTTGACCTTTATTAGAAACTGTAGCATGAAGTCTTTGCCCCACTCAAAAGTGTACAATTTTTTTTTCATGAATCATTGTGGTTTGTTCAGAAAGACTTGGCCAAGCCATGAGGTTTACGTCCAGTTTAGAACACTTGTGGCAGATATGATGCATTCGACACGATGCGTAGTTTCCTTTGTTTTTTGAGACGGAGTCTTGCTCTGTCGCCCAGGCTGCAGTGTAGTGGGGCGTTCTCGGCTCCCTGCAACCTCCACCTCCCAAGTTCAAGTGATTCTCCTGCCTGAACTTCCCAAGTAGCTGGGATTACAGGCACCTGCCACCACACCTGGCTAATTTTTGTATTTTTAGTAGAGACGGGGTTTCACCATGTTGGCCAGGCTGGTCTCGAACTCCTACCCTCAAGCAATCTGCCTACCTTGGCCTCCCCAAAGTGCTGGGATTACAGGCATGAGCCACCATGCCCAGTTCATTTTGATTTCTTGAGAAATCCCTGTAACGGCACCTTGAAACCCCACCAAGCCATTATGAGGAGCATCTAAGCCAAACCAAGATCCCTGTTTAGGGTTTGATGTTGGATTCTCCTGGCAATGTGGGTCTTGTCTATAATACAGTTGGTGCACGCTCCCATAACCCACAGCAGCACCCGGCTGGATGAAAAATGCCTCTATCCAAATGATGGAATGTGTTCTTTCCCAACAGAGGCCCACACGGCTCTGTGAGCCTTCTTCGGGGAAGCTCTGTAGTGCCCGAGCTGTCTTCCTAGACCCATGAGAGAAAGGACAGGGAAGGGGGTTCCACAGCCTATGCAGAACTTTAGGGAAGAGGTGGTGGCCAGGAATGTTCTCCTCTTCCCACAGGCCTTTATAGATGTCAGGACATGTCTAGACAGAACCAATAATTAGGTTTATCTGAGTAGGAGGCGGTACTTTGCATGCATACACACACACACACACACACACACACACAATTTCTTGGGAGGCTGAGTGGGGGAGAGAGGAATTAAGCACAGTATTATTCTTGCAGATACAGAGCTATAATGATGGCGTTGGAACAGGTGGGAGTGGGAGAATAATCTGTGAACTCAAAAGGAGCTGTTCCTCACTTTTTGTTTTCCCTTTTTTCTTTTATTGATATAGAATACTTGACATGTTTCTGGGGTACATGTGTGTTACCTACTTTTAAGGTTAGACAGAGTCATGATAGCCTAGGATGTTTTTAAGCTAGGTGTATGGTTGATTTTAATGGTAATATTTCATTTGCAACTCAGAGGATAAATGCTTGAGGGGATGGGTACCGCATTCTCCATGATGTGCTTATTTCACATTGCATGCCTGTATCCAAACCGCTCAGGTACCCCATAAATATATAAACCTACTGTTTACCACAAAAGTCAAAAATCAAAAAAATTCACTACTTCTTAATACTATATCTAAAATCTTAGCACCTCCCCAGATGCTTTCTAATTCATCGCCAGGCTATGCAATTGTTATAGTTTCCATCCCTGAGGGTTAAGTAGGATCATGACTCCCATCGTAGGGATAAGTAACCCAAGGTTCCGTGATTGTGTTTGTTTTCTAGAGCAGGGAACTCTATTCTTTTAGGTTTTATCCACCGTGCAATTTCTTCAGCATTTGTCCTGCTTGTCATAGGGTTTAATTTCCTCTTCTTTTCCTCCTTTCTCTTAGACATGTGGGTTTAAAGCCATCCCTAGCTGAGCCCTGTTAGCAGATGAATATATTGAAAGGTGGTAAGTACGAAGGAGCTTGGCTGCCAGCCAGGCAGTGTAGGAAAAGGATGGGGATTATGTTGTTGTGAACCTAAAGCTGCTCCAAGAAAGTCTATCAAAAAGTTAAAAACATTTGAATAAACAAATAAAAGGACGAGAATGTTGAAATGCTAAAAGATCAGTAGTGTGTGGGATTCTCCTAGCCCTGCAGTTTCAATGCATTTGAGGTGGAAGAACCAAGATCGGCCTGACATAGCCCTTTGTTTAGAGGATGTTCAGCCAGTTGTGACTCCACAGGCCTGCAGCCTAAAAGCCCAGGGGCAGATGCAAAGGCAGTCTAGACCAAAGCAGTGTCCCATGCCTGCACAGGTGCGGACAAGTCCAGGAACTCGCCAGCTGTTGCAGCTCTCTCAGAACAAATACAGCCACCACTACTGTAGGGCCAGCAGGCAGCCTCAGTCTGCAGAGAGGTGGTCTCTGTCACTCCAGCTTCCTTGTCTCTCCTCCAGTTTGATAGAACCCCACCCTGATCTAATATTACAATCCATGTAGCTTGTGTCACCAGTTTACCTATTTCCAGTAAAAACCAGGTAACAAATCTAGGCTCAGTAGTGTGTGCCTATAGTCCCAGCTACTCAGGAAGCTGAGGCAGGAGGATCACTTGAGACCAGGAGTTCAAGGCTGTAGTATTCATGATCATGCCTATGAATAGCCACTACACTCCAGGCTGGGTGACATAGCAAGACCTGTGGGAAAAAAAAAGCAAAAACAAACAAAAAACAGGTAACAAACAGAAAATTTGCCACAATCCCTTTTAGGACAGTCAACATTATAACATTATGATTAATACTTCTAAAGGGGACAGACAAACACTGGTTGTCTCTGTCTATGAAGAAGTATATGTTATAGTCAGTGGGATATGTAAATATATCCAAGGTGGCTGAACTTCACAGAACCTGACTATGTTAGTCAGTCTTTGTTTCATTGCTATAAAGAAATAACAGATTTGGTGATTTGTAAAGAAAAGAGGTTTAATAGGCTCATGATTCTGCAGGCTGGACAGGAAGAATGGTGTTGGCATCTATTCGGCTTCTAGGGAAGCCTCAGGAAACTTACAATCACGTGGAAGGTGGAGAGGACGCGGACAAGTCAATGGCAAAGCAGGAGCAAAAGGGAGAGAGGAGGGGAGGTAATACACACTTTTAAACAACCAGATCTTGTGAGAATTCACTCATTATTGCGAGGACAGCACCAAGGGGATGGTGCTAAAACATTAATAAGAAACGTGCTCCCAGGCTGGGCATGGTGGCTCATGCCTGTAATCCCAGCACTTCGGGAGGTCAAGGCAGGTGGATCCCTTGAGGTCAGGAGTTCAAGACCAGGCTGGTCAACATGGCGAAACTCCGTTTCTACTAAAAACACAAAAAATTAGCCGGGCGTGGTGGTGCACGCCTATAATCCCAGCTACTCGGGAGGCTGAGGCAAGAGAATCACTTGAACCCGGGAGACAGAGGTTTCAGTGAGCTCAGATCATGGCACTGCATTCCAGCCTGGGCAACAGAGCAATACTCTGTCTCAAAAAAAAAAAAAAAAAAGAAATCTGCTACCATTATCCAACCACCTCCTACCAGGCCTCACTTCCAACATTGGGGATTACATTTCAACGTGAGATTTGGGTGGGGACAAATCTACAAAGGATATCACTAATTAACATTCCCACTCCCACCCCAGGTGGCCCGGATCCCAAACAGCAAAAAAAGACTTTAAAAAGTTGGGGAGCATAAGCAGAACTGAGGGTTTCATCTTGTTTTGGAATAGTATACACAGTGTGTAGATCAAAGACATGCAAAAATACATGATCATTTCATAGAAAATCTTGGGAATTTTTACTGTTTTTTGTTTTTATTTTTGTTTATTTTGAGACAGAGCCTCACTCTGTTGCCCAGGCTGGAGTGCAGTGATGCAGTCTCGACTCACTGACTCACTGCAACCTCCACCTCCTGGATTCAAGCCATTCTCCTCCTCAGCCTCCCTAGTAAAGGGACTACAGGCACACGCCACCATGCCCGGCTAATTTTTTTATTTTTAGTAGAGATGGGATTTTGCCATGTTAGCCAGGCTGGTCTCTAACTCATGACCTCAGGTGATCTGCCCGCCTCGGCCTCCCAAAGTGCTGAGATTACAGGAGTGAGGCACTGCGCCCCACTGAAATTTTTCTTTATAAGATACCGTGGCAATGATGAAAGTTTGTTCTTCAGTACCACAGATTTGGTGACCTTGAATTTTGTAAAGCAATTGTCTTCCAACACCCTGACCTACACCCTAAAAGTATTTTGAAAAGTTACATTCCCCCTTGCACATTTTTAAGTTGACATTTAAATCCTTTTCTTCAAATATTTAAATAACTAAAAAAGATAGAATTTCTAGCAAAATGTAAACGCTGGCATTTTAAAAAATGACTTCATTACTTTTTAAAATATATCTGATGGAATATAAACACAAGTGTGATTTGATACTCTCACTACCATCTATTTAAAAAACATTAATATTCTCTTCCTTAGCTGTCGGCAATTTAATATCTTTAGATTGTATTTCCACTCCTCTTTCACACTGAATTTTCTTCCAAGAAAATATAATTTTATAAATTAAAATTTGTATTAATTGCCCATCCTACTTCTTTGTCACAGAAGTATGAATAAATATGGACATTTAAGAAATTATTTCAGCCAGGCACGGTGGCTTATGCCTGTAATCCTAGCACTTTTGGAGGCCAAGGCGGGTGGATTGCCTGAGCTCAGGAATTCGAGTCCAGCCTGGGCAACACAGTGAAACCCCGTCTCTACTAAAATCCAAAAATATTTAGCCAGGCTTGGCCACATGTGCCTGTAGTCCTAGCTACTTGGGAGGCCGAGGCACAAGAATTGCTTGAACCTGGGAGGCGGAGGTTGCAGTGAGCCGAGATCATGCCACCGCACTCCAGCCTGGGCAACAGAGTGAGACTCTGTCTCAAAAAAAAAAAAAAAAAAAGAAAAAAGAAAAAAAATTATTTCTTCTGGATTTAGTAATGATTTTAATATTAATCTACATTTTGATTAAAAATACATTAAAGGCTATGCACAGTGGCTCATACCTATAATCCCAACACTTTCGGATGCTGAGGCTGGAGGATCACTTGAGCCCAGGAGTTCAAGACAAGCCTGGGCAACATGGTGAGACCCCATCTCTACAAAAATTGTTTTAAAAATTAGTTGGGCATGGTGGTATATGCCTGTGCCTGCAGTCCCAGCTACTCGGGAGGCTGAGGCGGGAAGTTGGCTTGAGGCCAGGAGGTCGAGACTGCAGCGAACCATGATTGTGCCACTACGCTCCAGCCTGGGCAACAGAGCAAGACTGGCTTTCAAAAGAAGCAAAAATATACATTAAATAAATTTTAATTAAAATAATTACTAAAACTTCATTGGAAATGTACCCTGATAAGAAGGCTAGGAGTGTCTCGGTGCCTTCATGAAAGGACACCTCGCTGATGTCAGTATTTCTAATGATCCCTTTCTTTGGTAACCCAGTGTGGCAGACAGACTCTAAGATGGTCCCAAATTATTCCTGCCTCCTGGTGTCCATGGGCTTGTACAGTCCCCTGCCAAAGTGTGGTTGGAACTGTAACTTGCTTCTAGTTAACAGAATACAGCAAGGGTGGGTACAAAAATACAGTTAGATAGAAGAAATAAAAGCTGGTGTTTGATAGATCAGTGGAGTGACCATAGTTAATAATACTCTATTATATATTTCACAATAGCTAAAAAAGAATAATTCAAATGTTCCTAGCACAAAGAAAAGATAAATGTTTAAGATGATGGATATCCCAACTACTCTGATTTGACCATTACACATTATAGGAATGTATCAAAATATCACATTTACCCCAAAATATGTACATCTATTATGTATCTTAAAAATAAATACATACATACATAAATAAACGGGGGAATCAGAATACATCAAGGGTGTGTGATGAATGTTATGTCTGTGATTATACAACAGGAGATGGGACTTTCTATCTTTCTTGCAGGCTCTCTCGACTCTCTCCCTTGTTGGCTTTGGTGATGTAAGCCTCCATGTGGTAGAGCCCTCGTGGCAGGAACTCAGGGCAGCCACCAGCAACAGCCAGCAGGGAGCTGCGACTCTCAGTCCAACAGCCTGGCAGGAAGTGAATCCTGCCCAAACCACATGAGCTTGGAAGTAGATCGTTCCCCAGTGGAGCCTCAGATGAGACCCAAGCCTGGCAGATACCTTGAATGCAGTCTCTTATGAGGTCCTGAAGCAGAGGACTCAGCTAAGCTAGGCCTGGACCTCTGACCAACAGAAACCATGAGACAGTAAACATGGGTTGTGTTAAGCCACTAAATCACCCAGTTAACACACTGGGGTCAATGCACTAGAGGTTAGCACTATAGCAGTAGTTGGGATGGGGGAAGGGTCTGACCTTCCCTTATAAAGTGGGAGAAGACTGTGAAGGGGAGGTATTTTCATAATGTTTCCATCACAAATGTTTTGCTGCAAGTATCTCAGAAAGCAGTACATTCCAAGATTAAGAACCTGGAAATTGCCTTCGGTGGTGGCTCACGCCTGTAATCCCAGCACTTTGAGAGGCCAAGGCGGGCAGATCACGAGGTCAGGAGTTTGAGAACAGCCTGGCCAACGTAGTGAAACCCCGTCTCTACTAAAAATACAAAAAAATTAGCCAGGCGTGGTTGTGGGCGCCTGTAGTCCCAGCTACTAGGGAAGCTGAGGCAGGAGAATCTCTTGAATCCAGGAGGCGGAGGTTGCAGTGTGCCGAGATTGTACCACCGCACACCAGCTGGGGCAATAGTGTGAGACTCCTCCTAAAAAAAGAAAGAATCTGGAAATTGATTCCCTTAAATCTGTAGTGCCCATGTGCCCCTTGGGAAGTTTCTTAAACCCCAGAGGTTGATGTGGCCCAGTTTGAAGATGGCTGTAAAGCTTGAGCCATTATGATTCTTCCTCCCATGCTGGGAGAGGAGTGGCCGTACTCAATGACCAAAGGGATGTGCACAATGTGCCCCTGACCCTGTGCTCCATTCCTGCCTCTGCTTGCAGGGTTCACCCTTCCTCCGTGTCATTTGGTCAAATTCCATTCCAACGGGACAGGGCTTTATCAAATATCTACTGTGGTTTATACACTAACCCAGGCGTTGGAAAAAAGGACATTGGTGATTGCAAAAGGGAGTGACCCATAGGAGGCATTCTGTTCTGGGAACTCTTCTCAGATAACCACACTATGACCATCCTTTGCCCCGTCTTCTCTGAACTCCTGAAATGCAGGCTGTGTGCCACACACCTTGGAATGTGGCCACACATGGACTCACATGGCTTACTCTTGTTGTCTAAATGGCAGTGCTGTCTTCCTCAACAGTTTCCAACTATGCTCTTCTGGGCAGGGATTTTTTTTTTTTCAAGAGACAGAATCTGTCTCTGTTGCCCTGGCTGGGGTGCAGTGGCATGATCATAGCCCACTGCAGCCTAGACCTCCTAGGCTTAAGCAATCCTCTTGCCTCAACCTCCCAAGTAGCTGGGACTACAGGTGCGTGCCACCATGCCCAGCTAAGTTTTAAAAAATTTGGTAGAGAATGGGGTCTTACTATGTGCCCAGGCTGGTCTCAAACACCTAGCTTCAAATGATCCTCCCCGCTCGGCCTCCCAAAGCACCGGAATTACAGGCATCATATCTGAAACAAGCAAACAAAAGATTTTCAATTTGAAAATAGTTACAAAATAATAATTTAAGTAACTTTTAGTAATATAGGTCATTTATATTTATTATAGAACATTTTAAAAATGAGGATAAACCAAAAATAGAGAAAAAGAAAGAAGAAATCATCTAGAATTCTTCTATCCAAATACAATCATTGTTAGCATTTTGGTGTCCCTCTTTAGAGGCTGAAACAGTCCCATCTTACACTTGTGGTCTCCCTCACAGCATCTCACACAGGCCTGAGGCTTGGAAGACACTCAGTGGCTGAGTGCTTTAATGAAGGCTCTGCTGCCAGCCTGCTCACCACAGTTCCTGATTCTTCACCCTACGCAGAAAGCACAGTCTGTTGTAGCAGCGAAACTTCTTTTCTCCAATCTGCCTTGATTAGGGCTCCATTCACTCCTCCTCTTGGGCTTCCTGCCTTCCCTGTCTCACAGCTTCTGAGAAAGGGCCCACTGAAAACTCCCCCTAGCACAGAGCAGGGCAAGGTCTGCCATCCCTTCCAGCAGATACTAAGACTGGAAATGCGCAGGTGCTTAGGGTTGATCTACACACGAATACCTGGGCTTGTTGAATAATAGGAAAATATTTTGTTTAAATTGGAAACTTCTCTTTTGAATGCCTGGGAACCTCTGGGATGACACTGCTGGAGTTGTATCCTAGGAACCGGTTGCTCTTCATCTTTGCCACACCTGGGCTCCTTTGGTCCCACCTCTGATGCTAAGACCTGCCCTTCCCTGTTGCCTTATCTGCCTGGCCCTTTCAGTCTCACCACTCTCAGGGAAGGCTGGTATTGTTGCTTGGTGTCTGGCCACGGTCACAGTCCTCTAGGAAGGCCAGGGTCAGGCAGGGCTCAGCCTCTCTGAGAGCAGCAGGGCAATGGCCCATGGCAATCTTGCAGGGACCCAAGCCCTGATCTCAGGGGAATGTCTCCTGCCTTCAGCCTTTCAAAAAAGGGAAACTTCTCTCTCACTTTGTGCAAAACAGTTGTTCAAAACCAGTTGGTGGTATTTGCCAACTCATTCCTCAGGCTCAGCAATCCATCTTGCAGGTGGTAAATACAGTCTAAGGTATTTGCAAGGGGAAAAGGTCAGTGAAAGAACGAACACTCTTTGATTGTGCGGCCCACACAGTTTGGATGGCTTTTGAGTCCCTTCTGGAAGCACCCTAGAGACACTTCTTAGAAGCAGCACACTCAAAGAAGGGATTTAGACTTTTGCCAGTGACATTGTCTGCCTAGGTGCTTTTAGTGTAAAATGAGCTGTGCATTTGGACACAACTTTATCTCAGTAAACACATGGAAATGAAGAAGGTGAAATAGTATTGAGAGCAAAGGAAAGGGTGATGGTTATCCTAGACCCAATAAAGACATGCACAAACATTTGCTGAGCACCTACTATGTGCAAAGCCTTGCTTAGATTACACAGTGGGAGGAAAAAGGAGATAGATAAGACCATCTCTGGCTGTCATAATATGCATGTTGTCATATCAGAAAGAATGCATTCACATTTTGTGATGTGGTTACATGATTCACTCAAAAAGCATAAGATTCTGCTTTCCAGTCTGATGCCACAGCCCCTGCCTGCCTGTCAGACCATGCAGGCTCCAATCATTCTGACTCGGCTTCCCTCTCAGCACGTCTGTGCTCTCACTGGGACCTCCCCAAAGCCTCTTTTCTCTGCACTTTGGGGCCCCAGTCCTCCCTATCTTTTTTCGACCTTTTTGTGTTGGAAAGGGGCCCTGGATTTAAAAGATTCAGATTAGAATTACGTGTGCATCACATGTTTCTTGTGTGTCTCCACACAACTTGAATTCTCCAAGTCTCAGTGCTATAAACCGAATGTTTGTGTTTCCTCAAAATTCATGTGTTGAATCCTACCCCGCAGTATGATGGTATTTCAAGGTGGAACCTGGGGGAGGTGATTAGGTCATGAGGGTGGGGCCTTCATGAATGGGCTTAGTGCCCTTATAAAAGGGGCCCCAGAGAACTCCCTGGCCCCTTCTGCCATGTGAGGATACAGCAAGAAGACAGCTGTCTATCAACCAGGAAAAGGCTCTCACCGAACCCGCCACACTGGCACCCTGAACTCAGAATTCCAGCCTCCAGAACTGCGAGAAATAAATTTCTGTTGTTAATAAGCCGCCCAGTCTATGACATTCTGTTATAGCCATGATAGCAGATGAAGATACGCGGTCTCTCAGTTTGTCAGACGAGGTCTGTGCTATTAGCTTGCTGGGATTGTTAAGTCAGGACTCACCAGCAATGTGTCTGGCACCACTGGGTACCCCATCTGCGCACCCCACCATCTGGGTACCCCAACTGCAATTTCCTTCCCTCTTCTCTAGTGTCCAAGGCCCCTGGATAGAATAGAATGCTCTCCCCCTTCTCATTCAGAGGGTTTGGGATATGGGAAGGATCCCTTACCTGATGATGAGTTTAACCAACAAAAGTGAAGTCATCATTTTCAAATTTTGGATCTCAATTTCATTTTCTCTCTGGCAGGGTGATTGATGCTATATCACATTTCCCCCTGCAGCCAGAGCAGCTTCTATTATGTCATCAATTACATATGGACACACGTCTGGGCTCTTGGGTTCTTGCAGCTGAGCGCTCAGCTATCTGGGAGAAGAGGCCCCGTCACACCTCAGCTGCAGCAGATGAGGACTGGGCCACATGCCGATCTCTTGGCTGGACCCGTGAATGTGAGAGACTTCCCATTCCATTTTCAAAACTTCCAGCAAAGCCAGATGTATAAGAGAAAAGGCATCCGGCCTCTGTAAGTTTTGGCGCGGTAGGAAACAGACTGATCTCTGGAAGATCAATACAAAAGGCAACGCGGTGGTTTTGCAGCTGAAAATACAGACGGCAGCAGCCAGCCACGCCTGCGACCAGGGGAGAGGGAGTAGAATGTACTTATGGACCCTGTAATACTGACCATATTGAAGGGTAAGTGGCACCCAAAGGGAGGCTGGTACTTGCTGGAAATGGTCAGTAAACCAGAGCACACCTCTGGTACGGGGGAAGAACGTTTCTGTCACTCCCTGAAACTGCTCCTAGAAATGCCATGGCTCAAATGAAGCCCACACACGCCCGTACCTACACTTCAGTTTTCTACATCAGCCGACATTGCAATCTGAGGGCGATGGGAACAGAGGTAGACCCTCTGCTCCCATGCCTGATACCCAGGGACGATTTGCTCTTGTGAGAGATCAAAGACCTTGAATGCATTCATTTATTTTGCTATGAGTGGAGACAGTCACCCTGAATAGGTACTCAAGGGAGAATTCTGGAACATATTTCTGCCTGTGGGGGTGCTACAGTTTGGCAGCATGTGTCTGGTCTGGCATATGTCAGAGCCACCATGCCCAGTGGGGTGCTGACTGACTGGGAGTGAGTGCCAGCCCAGGGCAGGTATCCTGGGATTGAAGTTCTTTTCTGTGGATCTAACCGGGTTGCTCCTTCCTTCCCTGCTTGGTACCAATTAGTTGAGAAAACAAGAAAACAAGGCATTTGCAACAAGCATAAGTACAATATGGATAGAATGATTCTAGCAATGCCATGAGGCAGTGCCCAGTGGATCCCAGCTGCGGAACAGACAGGGATGCTTTGGGAGTTTAGGGAAGAGAAGGGCTGTGGGGAAATGAATGATCAGTGAAGCTCCTGGGGCACAGGAGCAGTTGATAGAGCCCAGTCGGGGCCCTTGGCTAACCCCAGAGAGCCAGGTCTGTGGAAAGCCATATCTGCTTCTGAGAAAATGTTTGAAGGAAGTGGGAATCAGGAATGTGGTTCTAGCCAGAACCCCTTGGATTTCAGCCTAAGGCAGAGGAGAAGCCCCGGCTTCCTGGGAAGGCTCAGAATGGGCATATTCCACTTTATGGAGTAGTATCTCCCCCCGGACGTGGCCCCTGTCAGACCACACTGTGGACTCACTCCCTTCATCAATGGCTGAGAGACTAAACCAGGTTAAAATGGGCATGATGGTCAGGCTGAAGTGGCAACCAAGTGACAAAGCCTGTAGCCTGGGGCAGATGTGAGGACCCTCCTGGTGCAAGTCCTAGGCCCAGGGTTGAGGAACTGACTCTGGGCTTTCAAGCCCCAGCTGATGGCCTCTCCTCCACCTGCAGCGGCAACAACCTACCTTATTCTCTGCCTCCTCCCACTCTTATGCACATGGGCCATGTCACTGGGGAGCCGCCAGTGAAGCCGAGCAGATGAAATGGTACAAACTAGTTGAGGAAACAAGGCATCTGAAGAAAGTGTAATTACAATATAGACGTCACAATGCAAGAGATGCCACAAGGCAGTGCACAGTGGATCCCAGCTGAGGAACAGGCAGGGGTGTTTGGGGAGTTTAGGGAAGGGTCGTAGGGGAATTAGTGCAGGTAATACTGGCAATGTTTGCAGAAGGTATGTGTCATGATATGGTAGAACATGTTCTCCAGAGAATCTCCTTTATAAGGCTCTTCTAGGCCGGGCACAGTGGCTCATGCCTGTAATTCCAGCACTTCAGGAGGTCGAGGCAGGCAGATCACCCGAGGTCAGGAGTTCGAGAATAGCCTGGCCAACATGGCGAAACCCCATTTGCAAAATACAAAAAGTAGATGGGTGTGGTGGCAGGTGCCTGTAATTCCAGCTACTCGGGAGGCTGAGTTAGGGAGAATTGCTTGAACCAAGAGGCAGAGGTTGCAGTGAGCCAAGATCCCACCACAGCACTCCAGCCTGGGCAACAGAGTGAGACTCCATCTCAAAATAAATAGATAAATAAATAAAATAAAAATTTAAAAAGACTTTTCTTAGCCTGGGTATAGAACAATTAGTGGTAGATCTAGAGAATAAAATGTTCTGTTCTTTTCCTCCCCTGCAGGTCAAATCCACTCTTATGTTTATTTATGAATCCATTATTGTGTTCACATATATATATTTCTTCTCTTTGTTTTCTATATGCATTGAACTGTATTGCCCTTGTGACTATCATAGTGCATTTTATTAGCATTTGTAAGCATTGCAATAAATTAGACATTTTTTAAGTGCGTATCTCTAAAAATAATTACTTGAGTTTTGGCTAACACAGAGGTATCTGCAAGAGGAACATCAATTTCTTTTGCTGGAGGAAAGGCAAACGTTTTTATGAAAACAATGCTCACACCACATCCTAGGGTATGGAGGAGCATACACGAGAGACTAGGGCAAGTGCTTTTCCCAGCAGCTGAGCCGAAAAGCAAGACAAATATTTTGAACAGTTCATATGTCAAGAAGACATGTGTAGGCTCTATTATTAAAATAATAGTGGCATCACAGTGTGCCGACGTGGTGCTTTTATCTTCAAAGCAATTTATGACTGCTCATGAATTGACTTAGGACAAAAGATCAGAAATTGGCGGGAGGTTCTGGGTCTGTGATTTTGGAAAGAATGGATGGAAGAGAGATCAAAGGAACATCCCCAGCCCCCATGCTTTCTCAGTGTGTCGCTTTGGAGCCTGAAAGGAAACCTATGATTCTGCCCTGGGGCAGTTTCTTCCGGACAGTGGAAGCCGACAATTCAATGGCAGGCATAGATGGGTGTTCTTAGATTCATCAAATCCCACTCCCCTAGTCCATGGCTGGTCATGGTCCTAGAACCAGGGTGGATCAAGAGATAAGTCCCACACCAGGGTCCCAAGGACTATGTCCCACCCAAATCTGAAAAGAAATTTCAGATTCTCATGGGGCTTCTATGTTGTTCCAGTATCCTTGGGACAAGACGCCCCCACAGGCTGACTCTGACGTGATGAAAGTGACACGGGTTACTGAGCCCTCACAATGTGTTGGGCCCTACCCCACTCTGTATATAGATTGTGCCATTTAACCCACACAACTCCTCTTTAAGGTAGGCACTCAGGTTTCCCCCATTTTACAGGTGAAGATAGTGGGATAGAATGTGATCCATATGGTTTGGCTGTGTCCCCACCCAAGGTCTCATCCTGAATTGTAATCCCCATTATCCACACTTGCCATGGGCAGGACCAGGTGAAGGAAATTGGATCATGGGGGCAGTTTCCCCCAGGGTGTTCTCCTGATAGTGAATGAGTCCCACAAGATCTGATGGCTTTATAAACGTCTGGCATTTCCCCTGGTTGCCACTCCGTCCTGCCACCCTGTGAAGAAGGTGCCTGCTTCCCCTTTGCCTTCTGCCATGATTGTAAGTTTCCTGAGGCCTCCGCAGCAATTCGGAACTGTGAGTCAATTAAACCTCTTTCCTTTATAAATTACCTAGTCTCAGCTATTTCTTCAATGCAGAACTGTGAGTCAACTGAACCTCTTTCCTTTATAAATTACCCAGTCTCGGGTATTGCTTCGTAGCAGTATGAGAATACAGTGGTTAAGCAATTTTCACAAAGTTAGCAGCCATTGGCAGGCAGCAGGGTCAGGATTCATCCTTGGGTAGTCAGCAACTGGATTTCACGCCATTAACCTTAAGCCAGGTTGCCTCCATATGTCAGAGAAAGGAAATTGAATTTCTTAAACTTTGTGCTTCCATATCCAATAAACTTCTCTCAGAGCCTGTAACTCTGGGCTCATGTCTAATTGTGATTCCATCCAGTGGGTATTTCAAGGTGTTGACCAAAAGGTCAAGAAAGTCTAAATGGCTTTTCGGCAAGCTGTATATCTGGGAACCCAGAGGGCTGAGCGACCGACTTTTGATCTCAACATGATAGACCAGGAAATAATAAGAAGAAAGCTTTCCACTGGCCTGTGATGAAATAGGCACCATCTGTCCTGACCCAGATGTCTGCTTCCCAAACCTGAGCAGACCTCCTGCCCCATTTCTCTGCAAGGCTGTCCTGCTGGCTCCCTTGGCCTGGACTCTATAGTCCTTCTCTTCCCCTTTGCACATAGCTCTTGCCCTTTCCTCGCCATTCTCCAGGCTGAATGACATTCTCAGGTTCCCAGTCACCCTCATCTCCTTGTGACTCCCTCCTTGCTATCAACCAAACTCAGCCTACTGATGACACCTTGGGTAAGGGGGTTGATTCCATTAGATCCATTGCTTCATTTATTTCCATGCTCTTTAACTATTTATGGAGCACCCACTCTGTGCCAGGCTCTTTGCTAGGTGCTGGGTACACAGCTTGAATAAGACAGGCCTGGGTATTGCCCTCATGGAGCCTGTGGTTTAAACAGGAGCCCAGCATCAGAAAAATGAATGAGCAATAACTTATCAATGGAAGTGAGCCCTAGGAATGAAAATTCTCGGGATTGGAGTGAGGAAAAAATAGGGAGTCCTGATCTCCTCTGGACATCAGGAAGGGCTCTTTTGAGGAAGTGATGCTTGAGATGGAGGCTGAAGAACTGGCCAAGAGTAGAGAAGGATGGTAATCCCCGCTGCTTGGAAGGCTGAAGTGGGAAAATCACTTGAGCCCAGGAGGTCAAAGCTGCAGTGAGCTGAGATCATGCAACTGCACTCCAGCCTGGGTGACAGAGGATATCCAGTAGCAAAAAAAGAAAAGGCCAAAGTGGCTCAAGGCCAGAGAGCAAGGGGGCAGTGAGAGAGGGAAGGTGGGCTGAGCCAGGACCTGCAGGGTTCTCTGGGTCATAGGGCACATTTGGGTTTTAATCCTAATAGCAGTAGGAAGTCCTTGGAGGGGTTTAAGTAGAAGGTTGATATAATTTACATGTTTAAAAGATCATTTCAGTGCAGCAAACGGATTGAACAGGGTGGGAGTGGAGGAAGGGATATGCAACTGTGGCTTCACTGGGAAAATCCAGGTGAGAGATGATGGGCCTGGATTAGGGGTGGCAGAGGAGCTGGAGGACTCTGTATGGCTAATTTCTGCAGACCCAGGAGACAGTCTTTGCATATATGCTCAGTCAGTAGTAAGTGTCCTATAAATGCCAGCTTCCATCATTGTTGTTATCAGTCCGTGTATGTGGTTTGGAAACACATAAATTAGCATAACATTATTAAGTAAAGGGAAACAGCATTCTAGATCAAACACATTGGCAAACCACAGCTTGTCTTGTGGGCCCAGGCCGGCCTTATGCTTATTTTTGTAAATAAAGTTTTATTGGAACACAGCCATGCCCATTTGTTCTCATATTGTCCATCTATAGCTATCTTTGATGCTGAGTTGAGTAGTTATAACAGGGGTCATGTGGTCTACAAAGCCTAAGACACTTACTGTTGGTCCTTTATGGAAAAGTTTGCTGATCCTTGTCCTAGATGAGTATGCTTTGTGTTGGTGAAAGCTGGGTTTCTTTTTTTCTTTTTTTTTTCGAGACAGAGTCTCACTTTGTCACCCAGGCTGGAGTACCGTGGCGTGATCTCGGCTCACTGCAACCTCCGCCTCAAAGGTCCACACGATTCTCCTGCCTCAGCCTCCTGAGTAGCTGGGATTACAGATGTCCACCATCATGCCTGGCTAATTCTTGTATTTTTAGTAGAGATGGGGTTTCACCATGTAGACCAGGCTGGTCTCGAACTCCTGACCTCAAGTGATTCAGCTGCCTCAGCCTCCCAAAGTGCTGGGATTACAGGCATGAGCTGCCTGGCTGAAAGCTGGATTTCTTAATCCTTTTTCTCTGGCTTTCCCAGTCCTGAGACATGGGATTCTCTCCCACCTCTGCCCATGAGGCAAAGGCAAATTGCCTACGTTCCTGGGTAAAAGGAGTGCCATGGCTATGCTCATACAAGTAGCTATAATTATTTTATATAATCTTATTTTACAGAATACATCAGAATATAGTAGCAAGGCCATTAGCCTTAGTGTTTTATTTTAGATTGACATTATGGGTAAATATCTTAGAATATTTTGACCAGACCCCACAAAAGTCAGAGTTGTTGATAGGGACTTAACAGAGGGTGCTGTCCTGTGACGGCTCTCGGAAGCTTCTGGTTACCTGACAGGTGGAAACAAGCACACCTGTCTGTGTAGGAGCCTCAACACTTTTGTTCCTAGTACCAGGCAGGTTGAATAACTGTGGCTCAAAAATTCCAGGTAGAAAGTGGAAGGATTGGCAGCTACATAGAATTAAAAAATGGATTAAACTCTTATAGGACTTCATAACTCATGAATGAGTCATGTTTCAAAAAAGTTTTTTATGTTTTTGTTTTGTTCATCAGGACACATTTTACTACTTAACCCATTTTATATGTGGGAGTGAGGTCCCCTGGCAATGAGAAGATGCTTGTTTAACTCGTAATGAACCTGAAGGCTAGAACTGCACCAGTAGGACACTTGCAGATAGGTGTGACCATGTGCCTGAGTTCTGGCCAGTAGAACGTGGAAAGAGCCACTAAATGCCCCCACTCAAGCCTGGGATGTCAACACATCCTGAGGAATCCTCCCCTCGCTCTCTTCCTCCACCTGCTGGCTGGATGCAGGGGACCCAGCAGAGGCCTCTGAGCCCAGGGGCCCCACACGTCCCACAAGGCTTAAACAAAAAAACTACAAACACAATCAATTGCAGAGTTATTTTATTTGATGTTATAAGAAGTAACAACCATCAACACTCATGGGCAATGGAAAACTTTGAGGAATGGAATCCTCAGTTTTAAAACAAAAAATTATTTTAAAAGTGCGTGTGTTTATTTTGCAGACAGGGGTCTTGCTAGGCTGCCCAGGGTGGAGTGTGGTGGCTATTCCCAGGAATAATCATAGAACACTACAGTCTAGAGCTCCTGAACTCAAGTAATCCTCCCACCTCAGCCTCCTGAGTGGCTGGAACTACAGGTACCTCCACCACTGCACCCGGCTGAATTCTCAGCTTTATGTGACAGTGGAAGGAGTAGAGAGATCACTTGTGAAGAACAGAGATTTAGAGTGGACAGCCCGGACACTCAAGTCTGGCTCCTCCACTCACTGGCTGCATAAATCTGGGCCATTACCAAATTCCTACAAAACCTTAGTTTCCTTGTTTGTAAAATGAGAATAATAACAAGACTAACATCATAGGGTCGTATTCATTCAATAACCATTTATTGAACATCTATTAGGTACGAGGGACCGTCCTTGTTTTGGAGAGTTCAGTATGACAAAGTCAGAATGTGGAGTTTACAGAATGAGAGAAGGCCCAAGAAGTGCCCGGCAAACCCAAAGCACTCCACAAGTCTAAGCTGATATAGTATAGAGAACATTACCCATCTCCCCAAATCATGACCCCAGACCTGTTGTAGTAACCTGGGGTTTCAGGTATGTGGCCATCTGAAAATTGTCCACAAACTCAGAGCCAGATTAGGATGAGGCGAGAAGGGCACACTCATCCCAGGCGCAACATTTAAGGGGGCACCAAAGACTCTAATTAAAATAAACAGGACAAGCTCAGGGACTCATGCCTGTAATCCCAATACTGTGAGAAGCCAACGTGGGAGGACTGCTTGAAGTCAGAAGTTCTAGGCCAGCCTGGGCAACATAATGAGACCCTTGTCTCTGCAAAAAAATTAAAAATTGGCTGGGTGTGCTGGTGCATGCACCTGCAGTCTCGGCTACTTGGGAGGCTGAGGAGAGAGGGTCACTCGAGTCCAGAAGTTTGAGGCTGCAGTGAGGTATGGTTGTGCCACTGTACTCCGGCCTGGGTGGCAGAGTGAGATCCTGTCTCTAATTAGGAAAAAAAAAAGAGATAAATAATGTCTGAATGCATGTATTATAGCAGTATCCGTTCTCTCACTGATATAAAGAACTGCCTGAGACTGGGTTATTTATAAAGGAAAGAGGTTTAATTCACTCGCAGTTCCACATGACTAGGGAGGCCTCAAGAAATTCACAATCACGGTGGAAGGCGAAGGGAAAGCAAGGACCTTCTTCACATGACGAATGGAGAGAGAAGTGCAAGCAAGGGAAAGCCCAGTCACTTATAAAACCATCAGATCTCGTGAGAACTTAATCATATCATGATTCAATCATTCCCTCCCTTGACATGTGGGGAATATAATTCAAGTTGAGATTTGGGTGGGGACACAGAGTCAAACCATATCAATGCAACATTATAAACATATACAAAAGAATCCATAATGAACAAAATATCAAAATTTTAAATAAAGACAGGCTCAGTATGACTGAATTTTCCTTTTGCCTCAGAATCCGCAATAGTTTGCTGCACGAACTCAAATCCACATGGCCAAGTCCACTATCTCTATTCCTGGGCACACATTGTACTTTGCTAGAGCACTGCCACATTTTCTCTCTTCTCTCTGAGAGAAAGCCACTTGCTAAGCCTATGTCCAGAAACTGCCTTTTTCCTCTGGCCTCTTCAGATGCTTCAGAAATGGGGTTTTTGTTTTGTTTTGCTTTTTAACATTCACCAGAACATAAAGCAGAGAGCTCGCAATTGTTGTTGGAAGGACCTAGGGAAGCAAACACAAACACATAACTAAAATAGCAGCCCGTGAAGGTCTAGATTCCCAGCCTCAGAGGCGAAGGTCTGTGGGCTAGGGCAGGGCGCACTCAGGGACCTCGAAACAGAGCCGAAATGAGCCCAAAATTCAGATCTAAAGCAACAGGCCGTTTTCCTGTCAGGCCCCAGGCCTCGGACAGATCTCTCTCTCCCTCTGAAACATACGCACACTCATGTTGGGCATTTAACCATCTGCATTTGCCAGAAAATTGCAGTCTTCCTTTCGGGTTGTTAATACAACAAAAATCAGAATGATTCATGTCAAAGCAAGGACATATACTTATGTAGAGGACTGGACAAATACATTACTGTGTGTGCGTCAGTGTGTGTGTGTGCTTGTGTACACGAGTGCCAGTGTCTGTGTGTCCGTGTGTGTGAATGTGTTAGTGTGTATGTATATGTCAGCGTGTGTAGTTGTGTGTGTATGTTAGAGTGTATGCATGTGTCAGTCTGGATCTGTGTGTGTGTCAGTGTGTATGTTTGTCATTGTGTCACTGTGTGTAATTGTGATGTGTATGTTCATGTGTAAGTGTATGTGTGCCAATATATGTATATTTGTTCTCAGTGTGTATAATTGTGTATGTGTATGTTAGTGTGTATGTGTGTCAGCATGGGTGTGTCGGTGTGTTTGTCAGTGTGTGTCAGTGTGTCACTGTGTGTAATTGTGTATGCGTATGTGTGTATTGGTGTGTTAGCATGTATGTATCAGTGTGTGTTTCTGTGTGAGTGTGTGTGTGTCATAAAGAAACTGCCCTCAGGCACACTGCAGATCCTGCTGAAGCCATCTGGCCTGGACATTAACGCAGTGCAGATGTGGCCTGCAGAGAGTGCCTGAGCCACACAGGGCCACTTCCGTCGCCCCAGTGACATGTGTGGCCTCTGTGTAACATGTTGTCGTTGGCATTGCTAACAGCAGCAGGCGCTGTTTGGCTTCTGATTTAACTCCTCCTGCAGGCCCAAATCATTACAAGGAGACTTATGGGTATTACCACATTTTGTTACAGATTTTGTTTCCAGGAGCAGAGCCTTCTGTTGCAGGCAGGAGAAAGGGTGGCAGTTAATCCATCATGTCTGTATTGAGCTACATGATACTGAAGAACATTCGAGCAGGTTAGGGTGCGATGGAAGGAACACTTGGCATGTCAGTTTTCCCAGAGATTGAAAAGTACACCTTAGAAATCAGTCTACTGACTGGGCAAACCATGTACCTGGGTAAATGATATCTTTCTTATTAACCAACAGCCACTTGTAGCTTACTAAGCTAGAGACTTTGAGGGGAAAGGGTGAAGTCCATGATTCCTGTTTTTAACCCATTTATGCCTAGCCTTCCATTATTGGAACACTAAGCTTGTGGGAGTTGTTTATATCCTACTGCTCAAAGTTATTGCCAAGGTCTGATTTTTCACACACACACACACACAAATTATAACCTCCAGCACAAACGGGTTAAGTGGCTTATAGAGTAGTTGTCTGGTTACAAAATAATCACACTCTTGAGGAAAGATTTGTGGGCTCAATTTTACGAATTGACATCCCCCTTCTGCATGCATTCTCATCTTTAGGTAGACAGCTCTTGGAGGGGAGGGAAGGCTGGGCATTGGCTCTGCTGCTGACAGCTCTGTGACCTGAGGCCAGTGCTTCTCCATGTGTGGCTGGGACCAGCAGCATCCACATCACCTGGGAGCTTATGAGAAATTCAGATTCTCAGGCCCCAGCCCAGACCTGCTGAATCAGAAGCTCTGGGAGTGGGGTCCAGCAATCTGAGTTTTACCAGCCCTCCAGGTGATTCTGAAACATGCTCAAATTTAAGAGCCATGGTCTTAGCAAATCCCTTCATCTCTTTGGTCTTAGGTTCCTCACTCCCTGCAAAACTGTAAAAATCATATGCTATAGTTCACTCCATTAAATCGTGGAGATCAAATGGGGAATTCAAGGCACTCAAGGCATAGTAAAGGACAATAACAAATAATCAACTAATAATACTGAAGTATCACCAGTGCGAAGCACAAAACATTCCTGAAGGAGATCGGCAAGCTCTTGGCAATGATTTGCAAGGATGTTCTATTTCAGGGATTGTCTCCTTCAGGGAAATGTCCAAGAAGCACCTTCCACTCAAGACCATGTTTTCAATTCCCACACCATGATGAAAATCTCACTTGCCCTCACGGCTGATTCTGTGAGCCAGCATCTGTGGCATCTTTAGTGGAAAGCATTCATATCTTCAGAGGCAAGGGCCCAGCCCGCATGGGCATCAGGTCAGGTGACTTCAGGCCAGACCACTTGGAACCTTTTTCTTCACAGGGAGTGGAAGTCAAATCAGGAGATAAATATTCAGGAGAGAGAACAGCATCCCCCATCACTTCAGAGGCAAATCAAATATACAGCGGTGAATAGGAGGAGAAACTTCCTTTATTGAAGACATTGGGATAAAGGTTACATAAATAGGTCAGAGAAAACCATCTCTACCATTAAAAAAAAAACTCCCACTCATAAGTGGGAGATGAACAATGAGAACACATGGACGCAGGGAGGGGAACATCACACGTGAGGGCCTGTCGGGGGATGGAGGGCTAGGAAAGGGGTAGTAATCGGAGAGATACCTAATGTAGATGACAGGTTGATGTGTGCAGCAAACCACCATGACACATGTATACCTATGTAACAAACCTGCACGTTCTGCACATGTATCCCAGAACTTAAAGTATGATAAAAAAAATTTTTTAAGTTAAATTCACAGATAATGGGCTATTGTGTTAAGCCGTTCTTGAGTTGCTATAAAGAAATATCTGAGACTGGGTAGTTTATAAGAAAAGAGGTTGAATTGGCTCATGGCTGTGCGGCTGTGCAGGAAGCACGGTGTTGGCATCTGCTTCCAGGGAGGTCTCAGGAAGCTTCCAATCATGGCGGAAGGGGAAGTGGGAGCAGGCACATCGCATGGTGAAAGCAGGAGCACGAGAGAGAGGGGGCCGAACATGACTAGATCTCACAAGAACCCACCATTGCGAGGACAACACCAAGAGGATGGTGCTAAACCATTCACGAGAAATTTGCCCCACAATCCAGTCACCTTCTGCCAGGCCCTACATCCAGTGCCGGGGACAACAAATTCACATGAGATTTAGCGGGGACACAGATCCACATTATATCAACTATCAAAAACAAAGTTTTATGATAGAAATTCCCAAGCTTATCAAGTAAGAAAGTCACTTGGTAATGTCAGTTTCTCACAGGGCAATATTTTTACTTTTTTACTGTGGTAAAATATACACAACATAGAAGTCACCATTGTAATCTTTATTGTATTTATTATTATTATTATTATTATTATTTGAGACAGAGTCTCGCTCTGTCGTCCAGGCTGGAGTGCAGTGGCGCGATCTCAGCTTACTGCTACCTCCGCCTCCTAGGTTCAAGTGATTCTCCTGCCTCAGCCTCCCAAGTGGCTGGGATTACAGGTGTATGCCCATCACACCCGGCTAATTTTTGTATTTTTGTAGAGACGGGATTTCACCTTGTTGACCAAGCTGGTGTCGAACTCCTGACCTCAGGTGATCTACCCCACTCAGCCTCCCAAAGTGCTAGGATTACAGGCATGAGCCACCATGCCCGGCCATTGTAACCATTTTTAAATGTATATTCACATTGTTGTGAGGCCATTGCCACCATCCATCTCCACAAGTTTGCCATCTTCCCCAACTGAAATCTGTACCCAATAAACACTAAGCTCCCATTTCCCTATCTCTCAGCCCCTGGAAACCACCATTCTAGTTTCTGTCTGTATGAATTTCACCACTCTAGGGACCTCAAATAAAAGGAATTATACAATACATACTTTTGCGACTTGCTTATTTCACTTAGCATAATGTCTTCAAGGTTCATCTATGTTGTTGCATGTGTCAGAATGTCCTTCCTTTATAAGGCTGAAAAATATTCCATTGTATATGCATACCATTTTTTATGTATTCATTTGTCTGTCAATGGGCGGTATTTTTACTTTCTGTTTCCTATGTATTACCTACCTCAAAAGGTGATATCTGTAAAACACATAGCACAGGCCAGGCACAGTGGTTCATGCCTGCAATCCCAGCACTTTGGGAGGCTGAGGCTTGTGGTCACCCGCGGTCAGGAGTTCGAGACCAACCTGGCCAACATGGTGAAACCCCATCTCTACCAAAAATACACAAATTAGCAGGGCGTGGTGGTGGGCACCTGTAATCCACCTGGGAGGCTGAGGCAGGAGAATCTCTTGAACCTGAGAGGCAGAGGTTGCAGTGAGCCGCGATAGCACCACTGCACTTCAGCCTGGGTGACAGAGCAAGACTCTGTCTCAAACAAACAAACAAACAAAACAAAAACACATAGCACCGTGCTCAGAATGCGATGTGTGCTCAGTAGATAAATATTAGCATTATTCATTATCTCTTGAGTAAGAAAATGCATGTTCACATATGGACGTGTAACCCCAGCCTAACTGCTCAGCTGCTAGGTAGGACATCAGTATTCAGCCTGTTAGTCAGCAGGTGCCCTGATCAGAAATGTCACTGTTGGCCGGGCATGGTGGCTCACGCCTGTAATCCCAGCACTTTGGGAGGCCAAGGCGGGTAGATTGCCTGAGGTCAGGGGTTCAAGACTAGCCTGGCCAACATGGTGAAACCCCATCTCTACTAAAAATACAAAAAATGTGCCGGGTATGATGGTGCGCACCTGTAATCCCAGCTACTCAGGAGGCTGAGGTAGGAGAATCACTTGAACCCAGGAGGTGGAGGTTGCAGTGAGCTGAGATGGTGCCATTGCATTCCAGCCTGGGTGATAGAGCGAAACTCTGTCTCAAAAAAAAAAAAAAAAAAAGAAATGTCATTGTTCATCCCCAGCTTGAGAAAGGGATGGAAAATGTAGCCTAAATGTTAATTTATAGCAAAACAAATATAATCAAGGCCATGCATTTGGTAATGTTAATGCTTATGTTAATATGCTCCCTGGTGACAGCATTTTGAGATACCAGAGATAATGACATTGTGGTGTACACTTATCTGACGAATGTTTACATGGATATATGCTGAGCCTGTGTCCACTGATAGTAAGGGCACAGACGTTTGGTGTTTATGTTGATGATTCTATCCTCAAACTGACACTTTATTTACACTATAGCTACTGTCTTTATCAGAGGTGTAGCTGATATTAGAATGTAAATCTTCAAAATATTAGAATATTTAGAATGTAAATGTTCTAGATTTTATTTCACTTAGATGTAAATCTTCAAAATATTTTAGAATGTAAATCTTCAAAATATTAAATTTGGGAAGGAAATAATCTGTGTTTTTGTTTGCTCCTTTGATCCAAAGTCTACCTTACTAGGGCCCTAGTGAGCTGAGAGGGCACCACTGCGCTCCAGCCTGGGTTAGATTTTTGTTCAACTAAAAGGCAAGTAACAAGGAAGCAAAGACTGACCCTCAGTGGGCATTGGCTGGAATGAATGTACACATCAATAAACAATAAACATCATTGTCGATTGGTATGCAAGGCTAACCTCGATGGAACCTTCCAGTTGTGTTGCTTGATGAGGAGAAAGGAAGGCTTGAGGGATCCTCTGAGCTCCATGCCACGCCCAGCCCCTCAGTGATTGCAGGCCTGTTTCCTTACCCTTTGGCTCGGGTTGAACAGTGAATGGGATGCAGGTGTGGAGTTAGTCAGGGTCTGCTTACTAAGCAGAATGAAAGAGGAGAGGAAAAGTTCAACTCCACATGTGCAGAGGAAGCCAATGGCTCCCTGGGGGAGAGAGAAAGCCCTGGCCAGAGTTGTGCAGGCAGAGCTGTGTGCTAGGTGGAATATTTCATAAATACAAGCTAGAGAGGCAGCAAGATGGTAATTAACATAATATTCACATCAAATTAGCAGCCCAAGGGGACAGAGACAGAGAGGGGTGAACCTCTTTCTATCACTGACAGGATCCCCAGAAGAACTTTTATTTTCATTTTTCTTTGTGCATCTAAGTTCTGTTTTATTAATAAATAACTGGACAAATGCAAATTTCTCAGGTGGCTTATTCACTACATCTGGACCATGCAGGTGAAGCTATTTAGGGTTATCTCTCATCTGGGAAAATTTCGAGCCCATAACTTATAAAAATCTCTTCATAAACTGACATCATGGATATCCTGATGAGATGTAGTGGGAGAACACACAGAACTTATATCATATTCTTGCCAAAATGGTGTAACCTGGACTTAAAATCAGAAAACATCAGAAAAACCCAGAATGTAGACACTTCCCCCAAAAAACTGGACTGGGTTCTATAAAGAAATGTCATGTTCTGACATTCAGTGTCACAAGAGGCCAAAATAAACTGTAGGAGATGAAAGACTTTTCCTTCACTCTTTAGGTTTTGTGGTTGGGACCTATGAATTGAATTTACAAAAGACAGATTAACAGGAGAAAAAAGGAAACAATTTTTATTTGGTATTAATGCCTTTACATGGCACAGGGGCTTTGTAGAAAGGAGTAAAGACCCCCAAAGAAGCAGTTAGATATGAGGGCTTATATACCATTTTAACAAAGAATGGTAAATTGTGATGATGTTGCAAGACAAAGAAAAATGGAGTTTGGGTTGAGATGGAAAGTTGTGGAAAAAGTGATGAGGAAATATATGGAGGGAACTAATGGAAGGTAAGGATTATTTGCGTAAGGTTTTTTAGCAAGATTTGAACAGACTTATGTTAGTATCAGCTCCCCATCTCTGGTGATTAAATGTTCTCGTCTTCATGATACAGGAAGGGCACATTTTTTAAGGATTTTTTTTTTTTTCTGAGACAGGGTGTCACTTTGTTGCCCAGGCTGGAATGCAGTGGCATGACTTTGCCTCACTGCAACCTCTACCTCCTGGGTTCAAGCAATTCTCACACCTCAGCCTCCCAAGTAGCTGGGATTACAGGCATGCACCACCACACCTGGCTAATTTTTGTATTTTTAGTAGAGATGGGGTTTCACCAAGTTGGCCAGTCTAGTCTTGAACTCCTGACCTCGGTGATCTGCCCACCTTAGCCTCCCAAGGTGCTGGGATTACAGGCGTGAGCCACCACACTCAGCCTTCTTATGGAAATTTTATGTCCTACTTTTAGATAGAAAGGAAGAGGGTGGAGAGCCCTTGTTGCACCTGCTGTTTCTCAGTTCCCTTCAGCTCAAAATAATCAATATGCCAAAGTGGCTAGTTTTCAGGGTGGCATGTTCTGATCCCCTTCAAAACAAGCAAACACACAAACAAAGCAACAGCAATTACAACAACAAACCAAAAAAAAAAAAAAAAAAAGGGCAAGGGATTGCTCTGTATTAGAAGAAACAAAATGAGAAACTTTGATTAAACCACTATAAAGGACATTATTTAGACTACTGGGGATATAAAGGATATTATTTAGACTACTATGAATATGGATTATGGATTCTGTATTAAATAATGTTGACATTGAATTTCTTGGGTGTGACCATGTGATTTTGATTATGTAGGAGAATGTTCTTATTCTTAGGAGATACCTAGAATACCTGTCATACCTAGCAGTGAAGTATTGTGTTGTTTCTGATTTTTAAATGGGAAAGAGAAAAAGAGATGATATGTGCAAAATGTTAACAATTGATAAAAGGATATCCTGGTATTCATTATACAATTCTTTCAACTTTTCTATAAGATTAAAATTTTTCCAAATGAAAAGTTGAAAGGTAGAAATTATATTCTTTCCTAAGACATTTTTTATTTATAAAGCTGACACTATGGCCAGGTAAGTCTGTAGGATCCCAAGGAATAACAATCCCACAAAGAGATCACAAGTAGAAGGGAAGGAGCCGAGGGCACCTGGTGAGCGCTTGTCCCTCGGTCCACAGAGGGAAAGAGCACAGAGCTCATGCTTCCCTGGGCATGAGTGCCAACTACCAACTCACTGGTTGCAGCTGCCAACAAGTCCTGATTTCAAGATGGAAATACACGGGGCCCCAAACACAACCATAGGGTCAAACTGCCAGGATATAACTGACTCACTATGGACCCAGTGACTGCTGCTTAATATAGCACTTGTCCAATATGAGTAATGGGGTTCTTTCTTTCTCATTCTCTCTATTTTAATCAGAAATAGAGGATAATTCTAATTCAGGCGCTTTAAGTACCTCATTTGAAGTTAGTCATCACTCTCTCCTGGAGTTCCCTGATTTAATTAGCATGGAAATTAAGCAGTCCTTGAAGCTTTGTTCAGCAATGATTCACTCCCAATTCTAAGGCTGAGGCAGAAATGACCCCTTTATCAGTTATCAGTGATGCTGCCTCTATCTCTTTAATCCCCAGAAGTAAGAGTTAGAAGAGATTCTTTACACAAGCCCATCACTGAGGAAGGCTTTGGGATACTTGATGTTTCCCTCCATCAATGAGTCAAGACATTCCATGCTCTGTGCTTTTGTCCATGCTGTTCCCTTGTGTAGGAGGTTCTTTCTAACTTCTCCCCCTAGAGATCATTTATTTGCTATTCAAAATGCTTTTCCATTTTGAGTAGCTGCTCTGTGAAGGCTTCTGGGACCTCTCCCAGTATGAAGTCAGAGATTCCAAATCCATTCTATCCACCTTTACTCTGCTACACTGGAAACTTGCTCACTGAGCTCAAATTATGTTGCTCTCTTTTCTCTCTCTGAAGACCAGAAGATAGTGTGTGTCTCTGGTCTAGGGATGAATGAAGTATTTGGCCCTTGGTAGGTAGTCAGTAGATACTTGTTGAATGAACGAACAGAAATCATCATAGATATCCAGAAGGACCACGTGGAACTGCAGAACTGGGATAACTCATTAATGCACCAGTATCTCCCACTCACTCACGAGGATTAATTTATCAGTTTAGCTGGTGGTCACCTGGTAGAGAGCAGAGGCCTTAAGCAGAAATTAAGCAGAAGGGAGGGACATTAGTTCTGGTCTAAGTTAGACAGGTCCAGAGGGCTCAACTTAGCAAGAACCCTGGATGGCCGGGGCCAAGTACCAGCAACCTGTGCCAGAGCATGGACAATCTCATTTCATCTCATCAGCTGTGTTTCCAATGGAACCGTTTTTTAAAGAGGAAGGCTGTCCAACAGAAATACAATGCAAGCCACAAATGCAAACCTCACATGTAAATTAAATTTCCTTAGTATCTACATTAAAAAAGTAAAAAGAAATACGTGAGGTCATTGTAGATACCATTCCTAATATAGATACTGTTCCTTAGTATCTACATTAAAACAGTAAAAAGAAGTGAATGAACTTAATTTTAAATGTATTTTATTTGATGTGAAACATTATTATTTGACGTAAAAAATTATCTTAATGTGATCAATATCAAAATATTATCTTAGCTCATGATCAATATCAACATTGTAATAGATCGTTTACATTCTTTTTCTATTAAATCTTTGAAGCTCAGTGGTTATTTTTACTTAGAGCACATCTCAATTCAGACTAGCCACATTTCAACACCTCAACAGCCACATGTGGCCAGTGGCTGCCATATCGTACAGGAAAGCTTTCTTTTTTTTTTTTTTTGAGATGGAGTCTCGCTCTGCCGCCCAGGCTGCAGTGCAGTGGCACAATCTCTGCTCACTGCAAGCTCCGCCGCCTCACAGGTTCACGACATTCTCCTGCCTCAGCCTCCCTAGAAGCTGGGACTATAGGCGCCCGCCACCACGCCTGGCTAATTTTTTTGTATTTTTAGTAGAGACGGGATTTTATCGTCTTCGCCAGGATGGTCTCGATCTCATGACCTCGTGATCCGCCCGCCTCGGCCTCCCAAAGTGCTGGGATTACAGGCGTGAGCCACCGCGCCCGCCCAGGAGAGCTTTCAATCTGAATCTCTAGCAACATTGATTAACCTTCAACTCCTTTTTAGTGAAAAGAAAATGAGCCACGGGATAGAACAAGTCAACCATCCTAGAATAATCAGTAGTCAGAGAGTAGTGAGCTCTTGGCTTTTACAATCTCTTTCCTGATGACAGATGAAGACAAGAAACACCAGAAGAAGAATTTCTCGTCTTCTCTCAGTTCAATCTAACACAAAATTAGTGCACATCTGTACTTGGAGCCTCTTTTCATGTTTGTTTGGTTTTTAAAAATGTTTTTTCCTCACATATGCTATATTTTATACCCTGTGGACATATAAGCATAAAAAATTGACAGGAACTGAGTGAGATGTGGAAAATTTTATAATTTATTCAGCAACATTAAAATATTAAAAAGCCAGCCAGGCGTGGTGGCTCATGCCTGTAATCCCAGCACTTTGAGAGGCTGAGGTGGGTGGATCACTTGAGGTCAGGAGTTTGAGACCAGCCCGGCCAACATGGTGAAACCCCATCTCTACTGAAAATAGAAAAAAAAAAAAAAATTAGCTGGGCATGGTGGTGGGCGCCTGTAGTCCCAGCTACTCTGGAGGCTGTGCATGAGAATTGCTTAAACTCGAGAGGTGGAGGTTGCAGTGAGCCAAGATTTTACCACTGCACTCCAGTCTGGGCAACAGAGTGAGACTCCATCTCAAAACAAAAACAAAAACAAAAAAAATTACCATGCCCCACCCCATATTAGTACATAATCTCATAATCTCCAATTATTAGGGAAACAGAGAATTCTGAGTTACAGAAAATAAGGATTAAAAAGTCCAAAGAAAAATTTCAATAAAAAAGCAGTGTACTGGCCAGGCGTGGTGGCTCACGCCTGTAGTCCCAGCACTTGGATCACCTAAGGTCAGGAGTTCGAGATCTGCCTGGCCAACATGGCAAAATCTTGTCTCTACTAAAAATACAAAAATTAGCTGGGTGTGGTGGCACATGCCTGTAATTCCAGCTACTCGGGCAGCTGAGGCAGGAGAATTGCTTGAACCCAGGAGGCAGAGGTTGCAAGGAGCTGAGATCATGCCACTGGACTCCAGCCTGGGCAACAGAGCAAGACTCCATCTCAAAAAAAAAAAGGCCAACGTATAAATATTTTTGCTTTCTCACCATCCTTTTTTTTTCCGTGAAATTTCATAAAACATATTTTTTTGGAAAATATGTTATCATACTTATGCTTCACATGTCTGTTTATATTTGATTTGGCGTGCTCCTGGGCTATCTTTGTGTAGCTATTTGGGCAAGAACACTTTGGCCATAGGTTACAGAATGGATTTTGTTCCTCTGATTTGTTGAATAAGCAGTTCCTGCCTCTTTGGAGCTGACAACTGACCAGGAACAAGCAGACTTAAGGCAACCCATCACAGTTAGGTCTTGCAAAGCGGTTGGGCTCATTTTCCTAGACCACTGCAACCTGGAAAAAATTCAAGGTGACTGAGAGTTGGCTGCTCCCTGCATTTCTCTACGAGGTTATAATAAAAGCGAACTGTAGACTAAAATTTGTCCCAAACAGAGACATTTGTTAAACAAATATTTATTAGCTTATAGGCCAAAAGTTTAGATAATTAATTTGAAAGTTTGACAAAGGCCCAGTTTTCTGTCTGTTTAGGTGTCCAAGTGTGTCCTTGCATGAAAAGGCTACTCCAGATAAGAGCACATTCCATGACTTGAATTCTACTGGCCTCAGGCAACAAAAATCCACCTTGAGGCTAGGCACAGTGGCTCATGCCTATGATCCCAGCACTTTGGGAGGCCGAGGCGGGTGGATCACCTGAGGTCAGGAGTTCGAGACCAGCCTGACCAATATGGTGAAACCCTGTCTCTACTAAAAATACAAAAATCAGCCAGGCATGGTGGTGGGCGCATGTAGTCCCAGCTACCTGGGCAGCTGAGGCAGGAGAATTGCTTGAACCCAGCAGGCGAAGGTTGCAGTAGCCGAGATTGAGCCATTACACTCCAGCCTTGGTGACAGAGCAAGACTCAGCCTCAAAAAGCAAAAAAACCACCTTAAACAAATGTCAGAACAACACCAGTGGGTTCAAGCATCAGGACCACGTCTAAGAAAAAAGGTTACAGGCCCTCTCATACAGCCAGTCCCTGAATAACACAGTTTGTTCAATGTCCTTAGGTTATAACATTGATGAGAAAAAAAATCAATTATTGGTCAAGGTCACTGTCTATGTGGATTCTGCAGTTTCTCTCCTTGTCCATGTGCAATCTCCCCAGATACTGAAATTTCTTCCCAAATCCCAAAGATGTGCAGGTCAGGCAAACTGATGTGTCAACTGGTCCAATCTAAGTGAGTGTAGGTATGTCTGTGAGTGACCCCTGCAGTGGGATGGCGTCCTGCCCAGGGCTGGGTCTTATCTGGCTCCCTAAGTTGCTGGGACAGGCTCCAGCCATCAGCAACCTTCAACTGGAATAAGTATGTAAATAATTATCTTATTGTTGTTATTCGTCTCTAGTAAATGTCTATATAGCTCACATTTATTTCAATGTTTACACTTACTTATTTCAGTGTTTACATTTATTTCAATGTTTACTATTAGAAGTGTTTTGGTCTTTATTTAGAAGTTTGGTGATGTTTTTGTGAACACAAACACACTGTAGGAACTTAACGCTCATTTATATCAATTAGCCTGTGGTGAAATTGGTTTTATTATAACTCGTTTCACTTAAAGTCACAGTTTCTGGAAATCTATGGACACTGTTAAGTGATAACTTACTGTACAAGGGTGAGAAGTGTTTCTAAAATATTTTCTCGTGTCTATACATCTTGACTTCCTTTAATTTCACTAATGAGGGTTTATCACTGACATTCAACATATCGGTCAACAACCCACTGTTTTCAACCTAAAAACCCTATTTCAGGTATTTATAAGCTAATTGAAAGGGTGGAGAGTTGATCAAGAATAGATAATAGGAACACTTACCATGGCTGCCTTGGGGCTTGGCTTTCTGTTTGCTGATGGCAACATGGCCTCGGTGGCAACACTTAAACTAATAGGAATTAGTAATTTCTGGCCCAGGTGCAGTGGCTCATGCCTGTAATCCCAGCACTTTGGGAGACCAAGGCTGGCGGATCACTTGAGGTTAGGAGTTCAAGACCAGCCTGACCAATATGGTGAAACCCTGTCTCTACTAAAAATACAAAACTCAGCCAGGGTTGGTGGTGTGCGCTTGTATCCCAGCTACTTGGGAGGCTGAGGCAGGAAAAGCGCTTGAACCCAGGAAACGGAGGTAGGAGTGAGCCAAGATCACACCATTGCACTCCAGCCTGGGCATCACAGCAAGACTTCACCTCAAAAAAGAAAAAAAAAAAGGAATTAGTAATTTTACGCTGTCTCTGTTGAAGGACTCTAAAGTAGACTACAGAGTCCTATATTAGGAATAGGAGGATAGGGTCCTATGGGGAAGCCAAGCAAAGGGATAGAACCTAATCAAGCCAGTAACAGAATTCCTCTCTGGGCCAGGTGCAGTGGCTCACACCCAGCACTTTGGGAGGCAGAGGCAGATGGATCACTTGAGCCCTTGAGAATGCCTCTTTGAAGTGACGTTTAAACTAAGACCTGAGGCCAGGTGCAGTGTCTCATGCCTATAATCCCAACACTTTGGGAGGCCCAGGCAGAAAGACTGCTTGAGGACAGGAGTTTGAGACCAGCCTGCGCAACATAGTGAGACCCTCATCTCTACAAAAATAAATAAATAAATAAAAATTAGCTGGTCATGGTGGCGCACACCTTTAGTCCCAGGTACTTGGGAGGCTGGGGTGAGAGGATGGCTTGAGCCCAGGAGTTCAAGGCTGCAGTGAGGTGAGATCATCCCACTGCACTCCAGCCTGGGCAACAGAGCCAGATCCTGTCTCTAAAAAAGTAAAATATAAAAGAAAAAAGAAACTAAGACTTGAAGGATGAGTAAGAATTAGCCACAGGATGGAGGAAGATATATTGGGGCGAAGCAGGCTGGGAGTCTAGAGACAGGACATGGTGATTAAATGGCCATAGGGCATGAGGCAGGAAGAGCCATGGGGTGCCCTGGTTTCAGAGAAAAGAGCCTCATCCACTCCTTTCCTCTATTAATGTCTTTGTCATTGTTTCCTCTAGGACCTTTTTTGTCTGCAAAACCCAGAAGGCTGGGTTTCATTTCAGGGGCCCAGCAATCTCTCCCTGTTACTTATGACAATGAACTTAGACTGCGTTATCAAGGTGGAAAGTAATTTCTGAAATACATGACATCATTAGTGTTCCTGTGCTGCTTTTAAAATCCTCATTCGCCACACATCTCTGACTTTCAAAAATGATGCCTGTAGTTATTAGAAGAAAATGCACCTTTGAAACTGAAATCTTTTGCACAGAAAAAATGCTTCTGAATCTGATATTCCTTTTCCTTAAAATATTCAGCCCAAAGATCATTTTTTCATCACGTGGGGTAAGGGGTGCGTGGGGAGGAGGGTCTGTAATTATCTGGAAGACAGAATTGCCTCCTACATAGGCAAAGGGAGCTGGACCCACACAATGGGATGAAATTGCTCCTTAGCTTCTCAGATCAATGGTCAGATGTCGGAAATGCCTTTTGTTGTACCAAAGAAACAACAGCCTACTGGAGAGATTATGATTTGCTAGTTCAATAGTCAGTCGCATATCTTTTATTTTGTTCTCTGAATCAATAAACACATGGGAACAGATTGGAGTCAGTATACCAATTACGACACTTTAAGAAAACTAGTGGCCTCACTTGAAATGGCCTGCCTTGCTCAATGAGAGGCCTGAATACAAAGCTGCTCCTGAAGATCAAGAAAGAAGAATTTGCTTGTTAAACACAGGCCGCTGGGCCTCCCCTCCCAGAGTTTCTGATTCAGTGGGACTGGGCTGGGGCCTGAGAATCTGCATTTCTCACAAGCTCCCAGGTGATGTGGATACTGCTGGTCTAAGACAACACTTTGAGAAATACTGATGAAGAAAAGCAGAGAGAAGGAAAGAAAGAAGGAGAGAGGAAGGGACAGAGGAAGGGGGCAGGGAGGCAAACAGGGAGGGCGGAAGGAAGGAAGAGGGGAAAAAGGGAGGGATAAAAGAAGGAAGAAATAAAGGAGGGAGAGAGGGAGAGAAGGAGAGAGGAAGGGAAAGAGGGAGAGAAGGAAGGAAGGAAGAAAAAAAAGGGAGGGATGGAGGGAGGGACAGAGGGAGGAAGGGAGAAAAGGAAAGAAAGAAGGAAGTGTTATAGAACCAACAGGTTTGTATGCCTGCTGTGCAGTCACAGACCATTATGCTGAGACAGCAAGGTTTGCAACACAGAAAAAGTTTAATTATCACACCGATTGATGAAATGGGAAGAGACCCTCAAATCTGTCTCCCCCAGGAGTTCTGGGCTGGTTTTTAAAGGAGATGATGGAGGGTGAGGGGCTGGAGAACTGGAGTTGTTGATTGGTCAGGGTAAGAGGGGGTGAAATCATCAGGACGTGAAATTACGTACTTCAGTGAGTCAGCTTCTGGTAGGTTCCTTCAGACCAGCTGACCTCAGTAGCTTCACTGGTGCCCAGGATCTGGGGCAATAGACAGCAAAGCACTATGAGGAAGGGTCAGAGAGCAGCTGACCCCAGGACTAATGCTGAGTGTGTGCAAGCCTGGTTTATTTTTGTTTTTCTCCCTCCCTTCTTCCCTGATTAATTTTGTAAAGTTTATAGGGATGGTTTTGGAAGGAAGGAAGGAAAGAAGGAAGGAAGGAAGGAAGGAAGGAAGGAAGGAAGGAAGGAAGGAAGGAAGGAAGGAAGGAAGGAAGGGAGTTCAAACAGCCCCAGATGCATCAAATAGTAGACCCCTTTTTTCCTGTGATGATTCTTGTTTTTTTGCTCACTAACCATGGGGTCTCCATAGGCAGATGATGAGAAAAATGCTGCTGGTGGTGGGGTTGGTGGCTCAGAGATGGACATTCAGAGACCCATGCCAAATCTCTGTGATGGCAACAGAGCTCACAGGTGGGGTAGACAGTGAAAACAAAGCTGAAAAAGAAAGGCAGGTGAGCCAACAGGTGGAAGGGAGACCTCAGAGCTCCAGAATGCAAATGAGTTGTCTAGGTATCTTATGAAAATGCAGACCCATTAGGGCTGGGGTGGGGTCTGAGAGTTAGAACTCATAACAAGCTCCCAGGTGCCATTGATGCTGTTGGTCACCAGACCACACTTGGAGTAACAAGGGTCTACAGGCCACAGGTGAGAGATCTTGGCATTAAACACAGTGTATCTGTAGCAAGATGGAAACAGTCATTGCCATCCTCAGCCCGAAGACCTCATGTACTCCACACATCACAGAGCACGGGGGTTCCCAAACCTAAGGAAGGAAAGGTCTTGTGAACAGTAAGTTAATCCACCCAGAG
This sequence comes from Macaca mulatta, assembly GCF_049350105.2. Lineage (NCBI taxonomy): Eukaryota > Metazoa > Chordata > Mammalia > Primates > Cercopithecidae > Macaca > Macaca mulatta. The sequence continues at coordinate 31,321,063 of NC_133414.1, forward strand.
GCAGAAGCTTGAGTGAGAAAAGAGGGTAGATCCCATCAACTCACAATTAACTCACAGAGTGATTTTAGGCAAATCTTTATTTACTCAATTTCCTTATTGAAAAATTGGAGAAATCTGCTTGAAAAGGGATCAGGCCTGCAAGGGCTTTTAAAAGTCCAAGCAAAGAATTCTTGCCTTTGAAGCGACTTCTCCGCTACTCTTAGGGCTGAGAAGCAAAGTCAAAGAATCCTGAGTCAGGAGCATCTTAAGAACCCCAAGACCAGGAATTCCTACTTGGGCTGGTCATTTGAATCATCTGGAATAATTTAATAAAAACACAAGTCCCAAGGCCTAATCCCCAGAGAATCTTTATTTATTAATATAGATTAATTTACTAGTCTATAAATCTGTATTTAGTCATATAAGTGGCTCATGCCTATAATCCCAGCACTTTGAGAGTCCAAGGCAGGAGGATCACTTGAGACCAGAAGTTCGAGACCAGCCTGGGCAATATAGCAAGAACCCCATTTCTACAAAAAAAAAAAAAAAAAAAAAAAAATTGTTTTAAAAGTTCACCAGATTACTCCCTTACCCATTTCTCTACTTTAAGCCCTATTTCAACACGGTATTTCAAGGCCTCTCAACCTCATTCCCAGGCATCAGCAGTACCGGCTTCACTGTTCTCTCACCTCCTGACTCTCTCTGTTGCTCTCTTCCACCCAGTCTGACTCATATGCATATGTATTTTTAGTTAACTTTTTAAACAAACCAATATTGATACATGATTATTAAAGCCCTATAGTTTACATCAGTGCTCACTCTTTGTGTAGCACATTCTATGGGTTTTGACAAATGCATAATGACATGTGTCCACCATTATGGTATCATATAGAGTAGTTTTACTGTCCCCCCTCCCCCCCAATGTTTTGTGCTCCACTTCCATCTCCATCTTTCCTCCAGCTTCCAAATCCAACCCCTGGCAACCACTGGTATTTTTACTGTCTCCACGGTTTTGTCTTCTTCAGAATGTCATATAGTTAGAGTCGTCCAGTACATTCATATTAAAGTGTTTTTCAGATCTGCTTTCACTTAGCAATATGCTTTTAAGGTTCCTCCATGTCTTTGCATGGTTTGATAACTCATTTATTTTTATTGCTGAATAACCCATTGTCTGGATGTACTGCAGTTTGCTCATCCATTCACCTATCAAAGGGCATCTTGGTTGCTTCCATGTTTTGACAATTAGGAATTCATGTGCATACTTTTGTGAGGACATGAGTTTTCAACTCATCTAGATAAATACCAGGGAAAGCAATTGCCAGATTTTATGGTAAAAGTATGTTTAGTTTTGTAAGAAACCACTGAATTGTTTTCCAATGAAAACATTTGTATTTTTTCCACCAGCAACTAAGAGGTCCTGCTGCTTGACTTTTTTATTTTATTTTATTTTATTTTACTTTATTTTATTTATTGAGATGGAGTCTCGCTCTGTCGCCCAGGCTGGAGTGCAATGGCACAATCTCAGCTCACTGCAATGTCCACCTCCTGGACTGAAGCAATTCTCCTGTCTCAGCCTCCTGAGTAGCTGGGATTACAGGCGCCTACCACCATGCCCGGCTAATTTTTGTATATTTAGTAGAGATGGGATTTCATCATGTTGGCCAGGTTGGTTTTGAACTCCTGACCTCAAACGATCCACCCCACTTGGCCTCCCTAAGTGCTGGGATTAGAGGCATGAGCCACCATGCCCAGCTCGACTCATATATTTTAAATTTATTTTGATCTAGTCAGTCACTTATTTGGAAACCTTCCATGGATATTTGCTACTTCAGTATAAAACTGTGGTTTAGGGCCAAGTGCAGTGGCTCATGTCTATAATCCCAGCACTTTGGGAGGCTGAGGCGGGAGGATCACTTGAGCCCAGGAGTTTGAGCCAGCCTGGGCAACACAGCAAGACCCATATCTACAAAAAATAAAAAATTAGTGGGCCAGGCGCAGTGGCTCACACCTGTAATCCTAGTACTTTGGGAGGCTGAGGCAGATGGATCACAAGGTCAGGAGATCAAGACCATCCTGGCTAACACAGTGAAACCCCATCTCCACTAAAAATACAAAAAATTAGCCAGGCGTGGTGGCGGGCACCTGTAGTCCCAGCTACTTAGGCTGAGGCAGGAGAATGGCGTGAACCCGGGAGGCAGAGCTTGCAGTGAGCCGAGGTCATGCCACTGCACTCCAGCCTGAGCGACAGAGCAAGACTCCATCTCAAAAAAAAAAAAAAAAAAAAAAAATTAGTAAGGTGTGATGGTGCACTCCTGTAGTCCCAGCTACTTGAGAGGCTGAGGTAGGAGGATAGCTTGAGTCCTGGGATGATACTATGTGTATGGTAGTGGCTAACATTTTGAGGAGTGCTTACCTGTACTGTTATAAGTCCTTTACATGCAGTATCTCATTTTAGTCTCACAATAACCCTACTAAGCACTATTTGTATCCCCATTTTACAGATAGGAAACTGAGGCACAGGTTAATTGGCTTGTCTAATTTCACGTAGCTGGGAGGTGGCAGAGCTAAGGTTTGAGCCCCAGCGGTCTGGTCATAAACTTTTGCTTGGAACCACTAAATCAGACTCTTTCTCATGTTGACTCTATACCTTTATTTTTCATTAAAAGATGTATTTTCTGGATGTATTTCCATGTCAGTTCATCTTACCTTTTTAGTGCCTGCATAATGCATATAATTTCATTCTGTTATGCTCTATGTCTTATTTAATTTATTTTTATTTTATTTTATTTTTGAGATGGAGTCTTGCTCTGTTGCCCAGGCTGGAGTGCAGTGGTGAGATCTCGGCTCACAGCAACCTCCTCCTCCCGAGTAGCTGGGATTATAGGCATGTGCCACCATGCCCAGGTAAGGTTTTTTATTTATTTATTTATTTATTTATTTATTTTTGAGGCAGAGTCTCGCTCTGTTGCCCAGGCTGGAGTGCAGTGGCATAATCTTGGCTCACTGCAACCTCTGCCTCCCGGGTTCAACTAATTCTTCTGCCTCAGCCTCCCCAGTAGCTGGTACTACAGGCACACACCAACACGCCCAGTTAAGTTTTGTATTTTTAGTAGAGATGGGGTTTCACTGTGTTGGCCAGGCTGGTCTTGAACTCCTGACCTAGTGATCCACCCACCTCAGCCTCCCAAAGTGCTGGGATTACAAGCGTGAGCCACTGTGCCCGGCTTCTGTTTTATTTAATCATTTCCTATTGATGTTTAGATTGTTGGCTTTTTTGTTATTGTTGCCCTCAGTGCTGCAGTAAGCCTCCTCCATGCTCGTATAAGGGTCTCTGTGCACACATAGAGATGCCGAGAACCGTAATTGCAGAATGAGATGTGTACCTGAAAAACTGTGACTGATAAGTGCCAAATTGTCCTCCAGTTTTCATTCTCACCAACTGTGTATGAAAGTGTCCATCTCCCCCAGAAATAACTCTGGATATGAAAAAGTGTACAACTTTTGGTGAGCAGAACGAGTTTAAATGATCAGTAGGCGTTTCCCGCTTCCCACTGGGAAGGAGTGGAGGAGGTGGTTGTGAGGAGTTACAGAAGTTACAAAAGACCCTGTGCTTCAACTTGTAGATACACACCCTGCACCCCTTGCTTCTGTACCGTGCGTCACCCCACTGCACGCCACTTGCATGGAGAATAATTTGGTAGAACATTTTTTTTACCCCTATGAATCTACTTAATGGATCAATTCTTTAAATTGAGGTACAACATACAGCAAACTACACAAAGTGCCCTCTGCTTAAGCATACGGCTTGATGGGTTTTGCTATGGCCATGCTCCATAACACCACATCTCCACACGGGATATTCCCAGCATCTCAGAAGCCCTCCACACTCACCCCTGCCTCTCCAAATGTGACCACCACCTCAACTTATATTATTATAGATTCACTTTGCCTGTTTTTGAACTTTGTATAAATGGAATAGTAAACTATGTTATTCTTTTGGTGTCTGTTGTTTTTTTTTTTTTTTTCACTCAATATTATTTTTGGAATTTATCCTTGCTGTTGTAGGACATAGTAGCTTACTCATTTTCATTGTTGTGTATATTTCACTGCATGGAAATCCCATCATTTAGGTATCCATTTGCACTGTTTCCAGTTTGGGGCTATTCTTGCATATGTCTTTTGGTGAACACATTGCGTATATACTGAAGAACAGAATTACTGGGTCCTAGGATTCACATAGGTTCAGTTTTAATAGATACTTGGAACCAGTTTTCCAAAGTGATTGTACCAATTTATACAACTACAGCCATAACTAAGAAAATGAAGAGGTAAGCCATAAAGTGGGAGAAGATCCTTGCAATACATTTCCTAACGAAGGATTCATATCTAAAATATGTAAAGAATTCCTACAATTCCAAAGAATTCCTTATTGATTTGTATCAATAAGAAAAAGGTAGGCAACCCGAAAGAATCATTCAAAAGTCTTGAATAGGCAGTGGAAGTAGTTCCCATTGCCCCACACCCCACCAGTTGTATTAGTCAGGATTCTCCAGATAAACTGAACAAATAGGCCATATATAGGAAGAGATTCATTATAACGAATTGGTTTAACATGAATATAGAGGCTGAGAAATCCTGTGATCCGCCATCTGCAAGCTGGAGACCCAGGAAAACCAGTGCTGTGATTCCAGTCTAAGTCCAAGTCCAAAGGCCTGAGCTAATCACGCGAATCCCAGTCCAAGCGCAGCAGAGGACTGACGTTCCAGCTCAAACAGGCAGGCTGGAAGCAAAATTTTGCAAACTCACTCTTCCTCTGCTTTTTTTGTTCCATTCAGGCCCTCAAAGGATTGGATGATACCTACCCACATTGGGGAGGAAAACCTGCCTCACTGAGTCCATTCCTTCAAATGCTAATCTCATCCAGAAACCCTCGCAGTCACATCCAGAAATATTGCTTAATGTGGGCACCTTGTGGCACAGTTTAGATGACACCTAAAACTAACCATCACACCAACGCTTTATGTGGTCAATCTTTTAAAAATTTTGAACCATTTGGTGTGGGAGTACAGACACTTCATTGTGGTGTTTTGTTTTTTTTTTTTTTTTTTTTTGAAACAGAGTCTCGCTCTGTTGCCCAGGCTGGAGTGCAGTGGCATGATCTCAGCTCACGGCAACCTATGCCTCCGGGGTTCAAGTGATTCTCCTGCCTCAGCCTCCTGAGTAGCTGGGACTATGCTTGCCCCCGCACCATACCTGGCTGACTTTTTGTATTTTTTTAGTAGTGACGGGGTTTTACCATGTTAGCCAGGGTGGTCTCAATCTCCTGACCTGATCTGCCTGCCTTGGTCTCTCAAAGTGCTGGGATTACAGGCTTGGGCCACCACGCCCAGCCTCATTGTGGTTTTAATTTGCATTTCCTTGATGACTGATGGGGTTGAATATGTTTTCCTATGTTAACGGCCATTTGGATATTGTCTTTTGTGTCTATTCAAGACTTTGTAAGGTTTCCTTGGGGTAATCTACCTTTTCCTTATTAATTTGTAGGAATTCTTTATATATTTTAGATCTGAATCCTTTGTTAGGAAACGTATTGCAAGTATCTTCTCCTACTTTGTGGGTTGCACTTTTATTTTCTTAGTTGCATCTTTTGATTAACAGAAGATTTTGTTTGTTTGTTTTTTTGTTTTTTTGAGACGGAGTCTCGCTCTGTTGCCCAGGCTGGAGTGCAGTGGTGTGATCTCGGCTCACTGCAACCTCTGCCTCCCGGGTTCACGCCATTCTCCTGCCTCAGCCTCCCGAGTAGCTGGGACTACAGGTGCCCACCACCACACCTGGCTAATTTTTTGTATTTTTAGTAGAGACGAGGTTTCACTGTGTTAGCCAGGATGGTCTCGATCTCCTGACCTCGTGATCCGCCTGCCTTGGCCTCCCAAAGTGCTGGGATTACAGGCGTGAGCCACCATGCCTGACCAGAAGTTGTATGTTTTAATGTAGCCCAACTCACCTATGTTTAAGTCAGTTTGTGTATATGTGTATAAGAATACTCTGCCAATCCAAAGCCATGAAGATATTCTCCTGTACTAGCTTTTAGAAATTTATGATTTACCTATCACATTCAGATCTACAATCCAACTGGAATTGATTTTATTAATAGTAAAAATTAAATTTTAAGGGTAAAATTATTAATAGGATTAATAGGGGTAAAAATTAATGTCTCCTTCACATGCAATGTGGAATACTCCAAGGCACCATTGATTGAAAAGAACATCGTTCCCATTGCATTGTCATAAATCAAGGGGCCAGTCTGGGCACGGTAGCTCATGCCTGTAATTCCAGCACTTTGGGAAGCCGAGGTGAGTGGATCACCTGAGGTCAGGAGTTTGAGACTAGCCTGGCCAACATGGAGAAACCCCGTCTCTACTAAAAATACAAAAATTAGCCAGGTATGGTGCTGGGCACCTGTAATCTCAGTTACTCGGGAAGCTGAGGCAGGAGAATCGCTTGAACCCAGGAGGCAGAGGTTGCAGTGAGCCGAGATCACGCCCCTGCACTTCAGACTGGGTGACAGAGCAAGACTCTGTCTCAAAAAAATAAAAGTAAAAAATAAAAAAAATATAGCACATACAATTATGTATAGTACATAATACTTGATAATGATAATAATTAAACAACTATTACTGGTTTATATTTTTACGATCCTATACTTCGCATCATTATTTTAGAATGTTCTCCTGCTTATTAAGAAAAAAAAGAGTTAACTGTGAAATAGGCTCAGGCAGGCCCTTCAGGAAGTATCCAGAAGAAGGCATTGTTATCATAAGAGATGACAGCTCCAAGTGTGTTACTGCCCCTAAGACCTTTCAGTGGGACAAGATGTGGGGATGGAAGACAGTGATATTGATGGTCCTGACCCTGTACAGATTTAGGCTAATGTGTCCTAGTTCTTCTTCTTCTTCTTCTTTTTTTTTCCTGAAGACAAAGTCTCGTTCTGTTACCCAGGCTGGAGTACAGTGGCACCATCTTGGCTCACTGCAACCTCCTCCTCCCAGGTTCAAGCAATTCTTCTGCCTCAGCCTCCCGAGTAGTTGGGATTACAAGTGCACATGCCATCATGCCTGGCTAATTTTTGTATTTTTAGTAGAGATGGGGTTTCTCCATGTTGGCCAGGCTGATCTCGAACTCCTGACCTCAAGTGATCCATCCACCTCGGCCTCCCAAAGTGTTGGGACGATAGACGTGAGCCACTGCGCCCAACCTGTGTCCTAGTTCTTAACAACACCACCACCCACCCAATTAGAAATAGAAAAAAAGCGTATAGAATAAGAATATAAAAAAATACTGTTGTACAGCTGTACAACATGTTTATGTTTTAAGCTAAGTGTTATCACAAAAAGTCAAAAAAAATAAAAAAAACCTTAAAATTGTATAAAGCAAAAAAGTAAGCTAGGGGTAACTTATTATTGGAGAAAAAAATATTATTAATACATTTAGTGTAGCCTAAGTGCCCAGTGTTTATAAAGTCTGCAATAGTGTACAGTCACGCCCTAGGCCTTCACATTCACTCACCACTCACTCACTGACTCACCCAGAGCAACTTCCCATCCTGCCACCTCCACGCATGGTAAGTGCCCTGTACAGGTGGACCATTTTTTACCTTTTACACCTTATTTTTACTGTACCTTTTCCATGTTTAGGCATGTTTAGATACACAGATGCTTACCATTGTGTTCCAATTGCCTACAGTATTCAGGACAGTGGCGTGCTGTACAGGTTTTCAGCCTAGAGGCAATAGCGTGGGTGTGTAACTGGCTATACCAGCTAGGTTTACATCAGTGAACTCTGTTGATACGGCTCCAACAAGTAGAGGAACACCAGGTTCTTCCTCTGGAGTCGAACTGGATAAAACCACACGGACGCAAGTGGAATGGTTTTAAGGAGCAAAGGGTTTAATAAAGAAGAAAGGAGGAAGGAAGAGGAAAACAGCTCCCTTCTACAGAGACACAGGGAGCGGGTATTCCAACAAAGGGAAACCCCAGTGTGGTGGAAACCAGCCAGTTATTTGAGGAGGCGGGAGGAGGCGGTGTCTGATTGCATGGGGCTTAGGGGATTGGTTTGACCAGGCATGTCACTCACGTGGCCCTGGAAAAAAAACTGGCCCTCCCCCTCTAACTTTTAATATGCAAATGTGGAGCGCCATGATGTTCTCCACACGTGTGATATGGGGGCGCCGCCATGTTGCCAGGCACATGTGAGAGCAAGGACATATTTGGGTGGACCCAGTTTCTAATGGCCAGCATTTGTATCAGAGGTTGCCGGCCTAGCTCTAAGAGCTGGAGCTTTCCTGCTAGACAAGAAACGTTTCTTTAGCTGCTTTAAAAGAAACAAAAACTTTCCAAGATCCCCTTTTCCTCTCAACCTGCCTAAAATAATTTCTTAGTAACTCCTGTAACACTATGATGTTCACACAATGATGAAATTGCCTTCACATTTCTCATAACATATCCCCACCATTAAGTGACCTATGACTGAACATGTGTGTTCTTTATTTTGTCTGTTTCCCCCACTAGAACGCAATCTCTTTCTCTGACAGTCGGGTTTTTGTCTGCTTGGCTCTCTGCTGTCCCCTCAGTGTCTAGCATAGATGCCCGAGTGAAGCTTATGATGTTGTGAGTGTTCAATGAGATCACGTCTGTAAGGCAGCAAGTACAATGCCCAAAGGCCAGGAGAGCCTCAGGACCTGGTGATGTCTGCCATCATTGTTCTGATGGTGGGGAGGTGGCAGGTGACTTCTCTGTGCCTCACAATCTGTTCAGGGCCGTGCTGGGGTCTGCCCACCATCAAGGGCCTCTGCAAGAATAGAGAAGTGAGGTGCCTTACGTGAGTCCTTCAGGCACTGAAGCTTCCAGAGGGCCCCCTCCCTACCATGACACCGGCCTCCACCCCCAGCTCTCCCCAGGACGGGGCTGGAAAGCTCCCACGGATTGCAGCAGGCCCCTCCGCTCCTGTCTGGCACCTCATTACCAGAAAGATGTGGACCCACTGGAGCGAGTTCAGAGAAGCGCAGCAGCCCCAGGGAGGCGAGCTCACGGGCTGATTTACGAGGCAAGGCTGGAGGGGGGGGATCACGAGAGCAGAAGACACCCTGGGAGCGCAACTATGAGATGTGTGCGGCTGGCGTGGGGTGGGTGTTTCTTGAAACATTCCAGGATGAAACGAAGGAGAGAAGCTTTGAGACTGGTTGTGGCGGGAGGTGTCCCTGACAAGGAAAGCCTCACGTCAGCAGAACATTCTTTCCATAGGAGAGTGGGAGGTTACTATTTAGAAAGCAGCAGATTAGACAAGATCCAGCACGGTGAACTGTGATTGATGAAACTCCCTGAACCAGCCTGGATAGGATACCTTTAGTCTCTAGGACACTCAAGACATTGCCAAGGATCCATGATCTTGTCATCCTCATCCTGTTGGGCTCAAGAGCAGCCAGGGGAGCATACTTAACTTGCTGAAGTGAAAATAAACATGGACAAGTCAGGGAAAGGGCTGGGGAGAGTTCTGGAGTGTTTACACATAGCGATCTGCCAGGCCTTGCCTCTCAATAAACCAATGCCTTAGAGAAAGGTTTTTCAGCCTCAGAGCTCTTGACATTTTGGGCCAGATCACTCTTTGTTATGGTGGTTGTCCCGTGCATTGGAGGATATTTTGCGGCATCTCTGCCTTTACCCACCAGATGCCAGGAGCCTTCTACACCAGTCATAATAAAAATATCTCCAGACATTGCCACAGGTCCCCCTTGGGGGCAAAATCACCTCTGGTTGAGAACCACTGCCCCGAGTGAGCTGAGCATGAGAATCTGCTCTCTGTTCTGTCTCGAAACTCAACACTTTGACATGTTGTGAGCATCTTGCCACAGTGAACGTGTTTCAGAGATATTTCTTCTACCACACAGCTTGTGGATATAATCCACACACCATGGGGTGAAGAAAAAGCTACCCCATGTTGGGCTTATTGAGAGATGATCTTACATGGAGACTTCCAGAACACTTTTTTTTGTTTGTTTGTTTAGGAGATGGAGTCTGGCTACATTGCCCAGGCTGGTCTTGAACTCCTGGCCCAAGTGATCCTCCCACCCAGACCTCCCTAAGTGCTGGGATTACAGGCGTGAGCCACTGCATCCTCCCCCTAGAGCATTTTTCAAGGATCTCTTTGACTCTGTATGATTTTCATCTCACCCTCCAACTATAGGGCCTGATTTGTAAGTAGGGTGCTCTCCATCATCATAACCTTTGGCCACTCCTGGGATCATAAGAAAGACTGATGGATTTCAAAGTATTTGGAAAATAGAGGCAGGCAAATTGCTGTTCTTGAGAAGAGAGGAGTTAACAGTCGTGCTAAGAGTGGTAGCGTGGCATAGAGGTTATGATCCCTGAAACTCACGTGGATAATGAATGTTTTGAGATAAAGGCTCAGCTGCTGTAGCCAAGAGACCAGAAACACGGTGCCTGAAGGAAGATAGATGTTTATTTCTCTCTCATGTAATGGTCTCCACGTTGGAGGACTGTTTCTGCTAAATAAATCAGAGCATTGACCCTCACTGGCAAGGACCCAGCTGTCTGTCTTGTGATTTCACCATCTCCTAGGGTGTTGCCCTTGGCTGCAAGGCTGGGGCCAGGTCGTGAGATGTCACTGAAGGGAAAAAGAGAGTCTGGGACAGCAAATTCCTCTTGAGCAAGTGAAGCAGAAGTGGCACCTGTCTCTCTGAAAAGAACTTGGTTACATGGCCACACCCAGTCACACGGAAGGCTGGGGAGGGTGGACTTTAGCTGTGTGGTCAAGTATTCGGGAAGTAGGGGAGAACAGGCCAGAGAAGGAAAGCAATGTCTACCAAACAAGGAATTCAAGTTTGAATCCTAAAGTAAAGCACCCTTCAGAAAAGGACTAATCCATTTTTCACAGTCTCTCTAGATTGTATTTGATCTCCTCAAACTCCCTGCATGTCCTTGGATTTGGGGCCAAAGGCTGTTCAAAGACAGGCATTCTGTCACTCCCAAAACAAACTCCCGAGGGAGAGACAGTTAAGCCATCCCAGGACAGGGGTTGCTTGAGAGCAGATGGGGGATGGTCCGAATTTTTGGTAGGTCTTCAGGGGCCTTCCTTGCAATGCTGGGATGTGGCCAAAATCGCCTTATGGCTTTTGAGGGTTGTCAGCAATGGGCAGACCCACATTTTCCTACTTCCCTGAAGAACTTCTGTGCCGGAGGAATTACCCTCCCAGCCTGGGGGTGAAACTAACTGTGCATAACCAAAGGGCAGATGGAAAATAGTAGAAAAAGAACAAAAGGGACCAGGCAGGGTAGTTCACGCCTATAATCCCAGCACTTTGGAGGGGAAAGGCAGATGGATCACTTGAGGTTAGGAGTTCAAGACCAGCTTGGCTGACGTAGTGAAACCTCATCTCTACTAAAAATACATAGTAGCTGGGTGGGGTGGTGTACACCTATAATCCTAGCTACTCAGGAGGCTGAGGCAGGAGAATCGCTTGAGCTGGGAGTCGGAGGTTGCAGTGAGACAAGATTGTGCCACTGCATTCCAGCCTAGGTGACAGAGTGAGACTCTGTCTCAAAAAAAAAAAAAAGCTCACTTTGGGAGGCCGAGACGGGTGGATCATCTGAGGTCAGGAGTTCGAGACCAGCCTGGTCAACGTGGTGAAACCCTGTCTCTATTAAAAACACAAAAAATTAGGCAGACATGGTGGCAGGCACCTGCAGTCCCAGCTACCTGGGAGGGTAAGGCAGGAGAATCACTTGAATCCAGGAGGCGGAGGCTGCGGTGAGCCGAGATCACGCCACTGCACTCCAGCCTGGGCAGCAGAGTGAAACTCCTTTAAAAAAAAAAAAAAAGCTAATCGAAAAGCAACAAGAGAGCCTCCACTTGCCCTTGGTTTTTGGTCCAGATTCCTGAGCAGAGTCCTGGGACCCATGTCTGGACAGGACTAGGAAGGGAACAGAAATGAGCCCCTTCCTTTCCCACCTCTTAGACAACATCAGGAAGGGCTAACCAAAGGAAGGAGACTGGGAACGGACAGAGGACAGGTCAGAGGTGAGGGGGAGGGAGGGGTAACTGAGGGCTGCCTGCCCTGCCCCTGATGCTTGTTTTTCCTATGGGGAAATTTGATCCCAGTTCAATCCACCGCCAAGATTTCCTGAACGCAGGTGAAGTAAGATGCCAGGCAGCCTATTTAACATGTACACAAAGCCAGCCCGACTCCCCAGTCATCTGCTGTTGGAAGTACCCAAGGGGACAGTTGCATGGGAGCTCTGCTGGTCATGCGACACTTGTCACAAGCCCAGGGTATGGAGAAAGGGTGGATTAACCACAGAAAGCCTGGCACAGCCAGAACACCCCCGGATCCTCTATCTGGGGAGAGTGTCTGGTTACCACGCACAAATGATATGCAGAATTTCTCATGCCTGTAGAGTTTGCCATGGTTCTCTGTTCTTAGAGGGGTTTTTTCGGGTAGCAGATGTGGCTGCACGGTAGAGTTTTATCAAATCACCGTGGCCTAATCCAAACACCAAGAAATTCTGATTTCGTTGGTCTGGAGGAACACAGACAGCAGTCTTTCTGAACGTGCCTCCAGGACTAAGACCCACTGACATGTGGGAGCTCAAGTGATCTTCCAGTTACCCCACTGAGAAAAGGGGGACGTTTCATGGATAAGAAAACAGTCTCAGCAAATGAGATGATTTGCTTAAGATTATCTGCAGACAAGTCATTAGATTCTCTTGTCCAGAAACCACAATGTAATTGTCCCTTGGAGGAAAAAAATAATGTCTTTTAAAGTGGATTCATAGGTTTTGTGGTGTCTACAGATACTGTGACTTTATTTGACTCTCATAAAGTGAAGGAAGGAAAGCCATCTGAGTACCTGGGGTCCCCCCTGCATTCTCCATGTGCCATACTCAGATGCTGGAAAGTAAGGAACATTCAGCCAGTGGTTGACATGTGGTTCCAATGCAGGAACATTTTTTCCACATGTTTTTGGGCTCACCAGGAAACTCAGCCATCAGATATTCATGTCTCTCTCTCTCTTTTTTTTTTTTTTTCCTTGTTGGGCGCAACACAAGGGCTCCCTCCACGTTGGAGAATTCTACTTTCCCATGGCTACCCTCGATCAGTCACTGCCACCTTCCTCAAGAAAATATCACCCCAGGGCCTGAAAGCAAGCTGTTTAGTGCAGAGCCTGGAACGTCTGAATCGCAAAGACAGGCTTGAACTAGGATTTCTGGCTCGAGACGTCTTGAGGCCTGCAGAGAACTAATACAAGAATAATTTTGTATTGAAGAATAATTTCGTAATGCTGCAACAAGACCCTCCAGAGGTTTGGGGATCCTGACTTATAAACAGGGCGCTCTTCTCACAGCTGCCTGAGGATGTTTGGGGCTGGCATCCATGACTCCCAGGATGGGAGAAAAAGTTAAGCTAAAGGACACTGTTGCCTTTGGTGTGGTAATGGAAGTGCAACTGTTGTGTACATGCATGATTCCCCTCACATACAGCACATATAGTATACACACCTGCAACACACGTGACACCCAGAGCATGTGCACTCCACACACGCTCACACAACACCTGCATACACAACACACACATGCAACACACAAAATTCACAGTGCATGTGAACATAATTCAAGTTCACACAACTCCTGTATACACAACACACATGTAGCACACACAACACCCAATGTGCACTCAATGCAAGCTCACAACATGCATGACGCATGCACACCACACACACATGCAACACACAGAATTCACAATACTTGTTCACTCAACACACACCACGCACATACAACACACAGGACACACCATACATGTGCACACAACACAAGTTCACACAACACACGTAGCACATGCATATACTTCACACACACACACACACCACACAGGACACACAGTACGTGTGCATTCATTGCAAGCTCACAACACACATGCATATACACCGTACATACATGCAGCACAAACAACACAGTACATGTGTATGCAGCACCCCCAAACCGGCTTCTTGGGGACTTCACTGAGCACTTTCAATAATTAGCCAGCAGGGGACAGCATTGCAAAGGCTTTGCAGGACAGGCATGCTCCCTCAGGAGGCAACAAGTGTCAAAGATTCATCAACTTTACAACCTACATCCAGTTGCCTATTATGTACCAGGCATTTTGCTAGGTGCTTCCAGCCATGATAAAAACGGAAATGTCTCCTCCTTCAAGACTAAGCTTCCTTCAAAAACTCGAGAGGTGGAAGATGGTGTGGGGGTAAGGGGTTGCGACTGAGAACCATCACGTGGCCGCCTGGCTCCGAGGCTGGGCTTGGGTAGTAAAGTCGCTGCCTTGTATCTAGCTCTGCCACGTAGTCTCTGCCCCTTTTCTGTAACATGAAGCAGTGTCTTGCAGAAATACAGTGTGAGCTGCACATGCAATCCAAACTAAATTCTCTAATCATGCGATTAGAAACGGGAGAAAGAAGCAGGTGAAATTAATTTTAGTCATATGTTTTATATAACCCAGCATATCAAAAATAGTAATATATAGGGCCAGATATGGTGTCTTACGCCTGTAATCCCAGCACTTTGGGAGGCCAAGGTGGAAGAATCATCTGAGGTCGGGAGTTCAAGACCAGCCTGGCCAACATGGTGAAACCCCGTCTCTACTAAAAATACAAATCTACTAAACATACAAAAAAAAAAAATTAGCCAGGCATGGTGGCGGGCACCTGTAGTTCCAGCTACTCGGGAGGCTGAGGCAGAAGAATCGCTTGAACCTGGGAGGCAGAGGTTGCAGTGAACAGAGATTGCTCCACCTGCACTCCAGCCTGGGCGACAGGGCAAGACTCCATCTCAAAAACAAAACAAAACAAAACAAAACAAAACAAAATAGTAATATATATAGTCAATGTGTAATATAAAAAGATTGAGCTAATTTACATTCACTTTTTGTACAAAGGCTGCAAATCCAGGGTGTATTCTACACTCACAGCACGTCTCAATTTGGACCGCCTGTACACTACGCACTCAGTTGCCACCTGTGGCCGGGGCTTGCCATATTGAACAGCCATCCAACTAGGGTTTTCAGGCCTTGCAGGGTGTTAGAATCACCTGGGTGGTGGGGGAGTGGCTATTAAAAAATTTCTTGTGCCCAAAACAACAAAACAACAAACAAATACAGTGATCAGGCCCTACTATATTAATTATAGTCTGTCTGAAAGCCTGAGGCTGTCATCCAAATACCAAATGCCAGCCTAGCCCATTTATTTTCCCTTTCCAGTGTGTACCTCCTTCTTTCACATCTCACACACACACACACACACACACACACACGCATGCACACACAGTTTGAAGTCTGAAATTAGCAGGATCACTTGAGCCCGGGAGACAGAGGTTGCAGTGAGCCAAGATCACACCACTGCACTCCAGCCTGGGCAACAGAGCGAGACTCTGTCTCAAAAAAAAAAAAAAAAAAAAAAAAATCCAAACCACAACATAAAACAGAGGATAAAGAGAAGATACAGTCGTGCTCTTCTGCATCTCTTGGTTGCTGGACCTTTGCTGACATCCCTCAGAGAAGCTCCGTCACTTTGTCCTCCTGCTGCCAGCAGATGCCAAGCCCCGGAAGGGCCCCTCCTCTTGTCACTGTCCCTCCAGGCCTGGCAGAGCCAGTTCCTTTGTTAGTGAGGAAGCTGTGATCCCGGGAGCAGTGGCCCTTTCCCCTCTGGGTGGAACACGGAGCTCAGCCTCTGCCCTCCCTCTCTCTGCTCCTCCTTGTCACCTTCCATTCACAGGCCTGGGACAAGGACCCTCCGGGATCCTTGCCTGCAGTCCTTTTGGTTGGCAGGCGCTGCTGATTGGCATGGGCTGACAGCTTTCCTGAGGGGGATGTCTGGAGGCCACCAGCTGCCTCCACACACAGGTGCCCAGGTGTGTGGCTGCTTCAGTTCCAGCAGTCACCACCTTTCTGGGGAAATTCGATGCAGGATGAAGGGTGAGGGAAAACCCCATGTACTTTGGGACCCCAGGACAAGAGGATAATTGTGCAAAATCCCACTGACATCACTTTTTCTCTGTAGGGAGCTGCAGATTAATTGGAAAAAAAAGCAAATGAGCAAAGTAACTGCTAGTTACCCCATCTATATTGGGGAAGAGAAGTTTGGAGACACTAGTGTCTCTAGTTATGTAGCATTTATTTTCTAGACCTAAGCGTCTACTCTGCCATGGTATTAGCTGTCCTTGGAAGCGTCCCTAACCTTCCCAAGCCTCTGTTACCTCATCTGCAAAATAGGAATACCTGATGTGCCTGGCTCTCAGGGTTGCTGTGAAAACGGAAAGAAAACAGCAGCTGAGCATTGTCAAGGACTGTGACAGGGCTGAGGTTTTTACCCCATTTGTCAGGTTACAAGTGGGCCTGCCGGTTACATGAATGGGGATAGAAGACACAAGACTCCTGGGTCAGAGCTAAGGGAATTTATTACTCACTGCAACAGCAGTAGCCAGAGTCTCGGCATTTTCTTGCGTGGGATCCGTAGACTCCAATACCCAGAGTGCGTCGTGAAGAGGCCTGGTGAGACGGTCACACCAGGCAGGAACGCTGAGTTTAGGAAAGTCACTTATTTTTAGAATGGGTAGGAAGCCTGCCTGACCTTTGTCCCTGAGAGAGACATTATCTTTATTCTGGGCAGTAAACAAACCTACCCTTTCCTCTGGACAGAGAGACACTGACTCTATCTTCCCAGGCTGCTCTCTGCACAAACACCCTTGGAAAGCTAGTCCGGAACAAAAGCAGTCCGTGCCTCTCTTGGCAAAACAGGCTTCTGCCTTTCCAGGCAAGAGACCCATGGATAATTTTCTCTCCACCAAACCACTATTGGGAAAGTGCAAGTGCTATGTACGTGTAAGGTACTTTAACCTCATTTACCCTGACAATTGCCCTGTGAGGTGGGAGGGGGTAAAAATGACCCTATCATGATGCTTATGTGGAAAGAGAGTCAGGCATGAGAGGTTCAGCACGTGTCCAAAACCACCCAGCTATTTGGTGAATCACCATGTCTAGCACTAAGAAATCTAGGCTCTAGGCCCTCTGCTATTTCTACTACACCACTGGCAAGATCATATTTAATGGCTCTCAAGTCTCACTCATTCCCACTAGAATCTACAAATTGTGACAGGCCATCAACAGTGAGCAGTCAGCACCATTAGAAACCTCTGCAGCTTCCAAGGCTGAGTTCATTTGAAAGCAGGCGATGTGTGTTAAATAACCAGGCTTTGTTCCGGGTTATCAAAATTCTCCCACAGTCTGCTCCAACATGCCCATGTGGGTGTCGAGGGGTTACGAGGGAGTTTGCGGGCACTCGGAAGCAATTGAGACCCCGTGAGCTGCAGAGTGGTGAGCAGGACTGAGGCGTACGGGAGTGGGAAGTCGCTGACCCTCACACCCGCACTGACGTTGCTGCTCTTCTGCTTTGCATAAGAGGGTTCATACCCGTTCTTTCTGTGCCAGAAAGAGGGACAGACTCAAAGGTTCTGTGGCCTGGGGCTTGAGGTCCCCCTGTTGTTCAGCAAGTGTCAGCAAGGGTCTCTGGCCCTGGAGGGGCTCTCACTGAGCTCCTGTGGGAGTGGGACATGTAGGATCCCCAGTTCCTACACTGTCTCCTACGGGGGCTCCAGCTTGGCTTGGACCTCTTTCCTGGTGCACAGTATGACTACTGATCGACACTCACTGAACACTTAGCAAGTGCTAGGCGCTGTGCTATGCCAAGCCCCTCGCACACATCATCTTATTTAATCCTCACAACAATCCTTTCTACGGGTGACATGCTCGCATCGCATGGTAAGTGACAAAGCTCCAACTCGTTGCAGATCTTATCTGGCTCTGAGGCCCAGATATGCTTCCAACAAAGGACTTGTGAGTTTTCTTCACATTTTTAGAAATAAAGTTGGGGTCCAGGGAGCAGAGCCCCTGAAAGCCTCTCTTTTGTGCCAGCCTGTCGCAGCAAAGTACTTCCAACTAGATCTTTAGGTAGACAGGTCTGCAGGTTCTGCCTGTAGGAAAAACAGCAAGCAATTAGCACAACCCGCCTGGATGTGGGGCTTGGTGAACATTGCCTTCGTTGGCGTGCACGTACACTGCCCTCTAGCGTTGAAACGCCAGCAGGCTGCTACCTCTGCTCAGCTTGCACAAGAGGTCAGTCTCTCGCCTTCCCATGGGTATCAGAACAGAGCCCGGCATTTCCCACTCTGAAGAATGGGCCACTTCCCACTGAATGGCCTCTCCTACACAAAGCGCAAGGAACCCCGCATGAAAATGTCCCGAGCATTTTTGTGCTGCCTGGGGCAGCTGGCCACTTTCAGCAGGCTTCACTCTACAAGCAGCTTTTTCCTCTGAAAGTGACTTCTGTACACCATTTATTATGATCTGTCATCTCTGAAGCCATTTATTTCAATGGCTAGTGATAAGTATTGATACTTGACAGGATTTTCAACTTGGATTTCACAAACCTCACATATATTTTCTATTCTCTCCCATGTCAGTATTCCTTTAGAAATCAAAACTACATCAAAAGAGATTCACCTGATTGCAGAGCTCAGTCTGTGAAGTCGGTGCCTCCATCGCCCCGAGATTCCTAGAGCTGCCTTGAGCAAGGCATATCAAAGCAACCTGCCCTTTGACAACCACGTTTTATTTTCACCAGAAGGCATCTTCTCTCCATTGTATAATATGTGATTCCAGGGTCTATGCAATGGTTCTGTAACTTGAAACTTCTCTGGATCAAGAGAAAAATGAAACTGTTTGTAGGCATCATTCATTGGAAGCACTCAAACTTAATAAAGATGATCTATTGTGAATGCAATACATTTTCTGCTGAGTTTAGCTTATTTTTCTTCATGGTACAGCCTTATATATGTGGGGTGGATTTGAACCAGATATAATATGGGTACAGTTATAACTCTGCAGGAAATCTCCTCAGAGTAACAGATCTTATCTTTATAATAAAGACAGCCATTTAAAAAATTTCATATAAATCGTGTAGCACAAGGTTGGCATAACTCAAGCATAGCGTGCCGTCTAAGTTCATGCATGTGGCATTTCCCGTAGGCAGAAATAACTCTTCCAATGGCTTCTTTTTGTACTTCCATAATTGAAGACAAAGAAGACAGGTTCTATGGCAACATTATGAGGCCATCAAAATCAATGCTCCAAGGCCCACATTTCGTACTTCTTCTTTTCTCTACAGCAATTACAAGTTTTTCTTTTGTTTTCTGACCTTCTCAGGTTCAAGGTCAAACCTCCTAATAAGTTTTCTATTTCTGCAAAACAATTGCTTCTACACTCAGCAGGTTTTCTTTTGGGTTTTTCTTTTTCTTTTTCTTTTCTTTTCTTTTTTTTTTTTGAGACAGAGCCTGGCTCTGTCACCTAGGCTGGAGTACAGTGGCACCATCTCAGCTCACTGCAACCTCTGCCTCCTGGGCTCAAACCATCCTCCCACCTCAGCCTCCCAAGTAGCTGGGACTATAGGCATGAGCCACCATGCCTGGCTATTTTGTTGTTGTTGTATTTTTAGTAGAAATGGCATTTCACCGTGTTGGCCAGGCTGGTCTCGAACTCCTGACCTCAAGTGAACCACCCACTGTGGCCTCCCAAAGTGCTTGGATTACAGATATGAGCCACCTTGCCTGGCCCGCTTTTATCCTTTGTGTTACAAAAATGATCCAGTTATACTCTTTTAGTTATTTTTAATTGCACAATTAAATTATTGTTGACTATAGTCACCTGGTTCTGCCATCAAATAGTAGCTCTTATTCATACTTCCTATTTTTTGTAACCATTAGCCATCCTTACTTCCTGCTCCCTTCTGTCCTCCCCAGCCTTTAACTGTCCTTCTACTCTCCATCTCCATGAATTCAATTTTTATTTTTAGCTCTCAGAAATACATGAGAACATGCCAAGTTTCTCTTCCTGTGCCTGACTTATTTCACTTAACATAATGACCTCCAGTTCCATCCATGTTATTGCAAATGAAAAGATCTCATTATTTTTTATGGCTGAATAGTATTCCATTGTGTACATGTACCATGTTTTCTTTATCCATTTGTCCACTGATGAATACTTGGATTGTTTCCAGATCTTGGCTAGTGTGAATAGTACTGCAATAAACATGGGAGTGCACATATCTCTTTGATACACTGATTTCCTTTCTTTCAGCTATATACCCAGTAGTGGGATTGCTGGATCAAGTGGTAGCTTTATTTTTAGTTTTTTGAGGAACCCCCAAACTGTTCTCCATAATGGTTGTACTAATTTATATTCCCACCAACAGTGTATGTGGATTCTGTTTCTGCACATCCTTGCCAGCATTTGGTACTGCCTGTCTTTTGGATAAAAGCTATTTTAACTGAGATGAGATGATATCTCACTGTAGTTTTGATTTGCATATCTCTAATGGTCAGTGACACTGAGCACCTTTTCATATACTTGTTTGACATTTCTATGCCTTCTTTCTTTTTTAATTTATTTTTTATTATTATTATACTTTAAGTTTTAGGGTACATGTGCATAACATGCAGGTTTGTTACATATGTATACTTGTGCCATGTTGCTGTGCTGCACCCATCAACTCGTCAGCACCCATCAACTCATCATTTACATCAGGTATAACTCCCAATGCAATCCCTCCCCCCTCCCCCCTCCCCATGATAGGCCCCGGTGTGTGATGTTCCCCTTCCCAAGTCCAAGTGATCTCATTGTTCAGTTCCCATCTATGAGTGAGAACATGCGGTGTTTGGTTTTCTGTTCTTGTGATAGTTTGCTAAGAACGATGGTTTCCAGCTGCATCCATGTCCCTACAAAGGACACAAACTCATCCTTTTTTATAGCTGCAGAGTATTCCATGGTGTATATGTGCCACATTTTCTTAATCCAGTCTGTCACTGATGGACATTTGGGTTGATTCCAAGTCTTTGCTATTGTGAATAGTGCCGCAATAAACATACGTGTGCATGTGTCTTTATAGCAGCATGATTTATAATCCTTTGGGTATATACCCAGTAATGGGATGGCTGGGTCATATGGTACATCTAGTTCTAGATCCTTGAGGAATCGCCATACTGTTTTCCATAATGGTTGAACTAGTTTACAATCCCACCAACAGTGTAAAAGTGTTCCTATTTCTCCACATCCTCTCCAGCACTTGTTGTTTCCTGACTTTTTAATGATCGCCATTCTAACTGGTGTGAGATGGTATCTCATTGTGGTTTTGATTTGCATTTCTCTGATGGCCAGTGATGATGAGCATTTTTTCATGTGTCTGTTGGCTGTATGAATGTCTTCTTTTGAGAAATGTCTGTTCATGTCCTTTGCCCACTTTTTGATGGGGTTGTTTATTTTTTTCTTGTAAATTTGTTTGAGTTCTTTGTAGGTTCTGGATATTAGCCCTTTGTCAGATGAGTAGATTGCAAAAATTTTCTCCCATTCTGTAGGTTGCCTGTTCACTCTGATGGTAGTTTCTTTTGCTGTGCAGAAGCTCTTTAGTTTAATGAGATCCCATTTGTCAATTTTGGCTTTTGCTGCCGTTACTTTTGGTGTTTTAGACATGAAGTCTTTGCCCATGCCTATGGCCTGAATGGTACTACCTAGGTTTTCCTCTAGGGTTTTTATGGTATTAGGTCTAACATTTAAGTCTCTAATCCATCTTGAATTAATTTTCATATAAGGAGTAAGGAAAGGATCCAGTTTCAGCTTTCTACTTATGGCTAGCCAATTTTCCCAGCACCATTTATTAAATAGGGAATCCTTTCCCCATTTCTTGTTTCTCTCAGGTTTGTCAAAGATCAGATGGCTGTAGATGTGTGGAATTATTTCTGAGGACTCTGTTCTGTTCCATTGGTCTATATCTCTGTTTTGGTACCAGTACCATGCTGTTTTGGTTACTGTAGCCTTATAGTGTAGTTTGAAGTCAGGTAGCGTGATGCCTCCAGCTTTGTTCTTTTGACTTAGGATTGTCTTGGAGATGCGGGCTCTTTTTTGGTTCCATATGAACTTTAAAGCAGTTTTTTCCAATTCTGTGAAGAAACTCATTGGTAGCTTGATGGGGATGGCATTGAATCTATAAATAACCTTCTTTTGAGAAATGTCTATTCAGATCTTTTGCCCATTTTGAAATCAGCTCATTAGATTTTTTCCTATAGAGTTGTTTGAGCTCCTTGTATATTCTGGTTATTAATCCCTTGTCAGATGGTTAGTTTGCAAATATTTTCTCCCATTCTGTGGGTTGCCTCCACTTTGTTGATTGTTTCCTTTGTTATGCAGAGGCTTTTTAACTTGCTGTGATCCCATGTGTCCAATTTTTTTCATGCAGTACTTGTTTTTTATAGTAAATACAGATAAGCAATCCATTCATACCTACATACCCATAACCCCAATTCCAGAAGTGATTATTGTTAACATTTTGGTGAAAACACGTCCAGGTTTGTTCTAAACTTTTGTTGTACTATGGTATTGACTTCCTGCTCTACCAAAATAAAATAGTGGACCTGGTGTACTCTGCCTCCCTGTTTTGTCTAATATCTAGACACAACTTTGCTTCAAAATAAATATTTATTGATAACTCACGTTATTGATATGTGCCAGGAATTTTGTTAGCCCCTGCGGATTTGTGAGACAGACACAGTCCAAACCCTCATGACACTGTAGGAGGAGGGGACAGTGACATTCGATACTTTCAGCACTCTCCATAGAGTCTTTACAATGGTATGAAGGGGAAGCCTAAACCAGAACCACCTAACCTCACCTGGCCAGGTCAGGGGAGATGCTGTGGACCACGAGGCTCAAAAAGACATGGTGGGTGAATGGAAATTGACAGAAAAGAAGGCGAAGGCCAACCAGCACAAATGAGTGGCATACACGGGTGCCAAGATACAGGACCCAGAGAAGAGCAGGTGGATGGTCTATTGTACTGTGTCTGAAGACACCTCAAGTGGCTATGGGACGGCTAGCATTAAAATCACATATGTACTAGTTAAAATTGAAGTGTTCTGGCCCCCATGCCGGATGCACTAAATCAGCGTCTTCTTCTCTTTTAACACATTCCAGGCACTGGGATAGACATTGAAGTTTGATAGCCAAAGCCCTAGAGTCCCCATGGCTTGTGTGTGATGGCCAGGGAGCTCTTGCAGTGCAAGTCTTACAGGGTCTTCCAGAACCAGCTCAGCAAGGGACTCCACAGGAAGCATGGGGGACAGGCATATTTGCTGAATCATAAAAAGCAAATGAATGAAGGTTAGTTACCGTATTTCATCAACTGCACGGGCACTTTTTTTTTCACATTTTAATTTCTCTGAAATTGGGATGAACTTATAATCAATGGCAAGTAGTAATTTCATCAATAGCCTTTTCTTCCTTTTTTGGAATGAAGCAAATAAAATGGCGCATCTTCTGCATGTTTTGAAATACAGCAGTTGTCTTCTCCCATAGTCCCCCAGCCTCTCCTCCCTCATCTAGAAGACCCACCTGAGGGGATAGTCTACACCCTTTGGAATATTTGCTGCCATGTTAATTTGTATTGCATGAACTTTCTCCCTGGACACAATTTTGCCCCTGATATCTTTCATCACTTTCTTCTGGCACCTGTTTCATTTTTGCCTTTAGTCACAGAGTCTGATTTAAAAAAAAAAAAAAATTGAAATCTGTTCTGGGTGCATCCTCTGGATTTATAGAGGTAACTCTATAAATAAAAATCTCAATAACCAGGAAAGTGAGTTCAGAACGCTTCCTCTGCAACTGAGACCAGCTGAAAGAATGAAACAGAAAGGCAGAGCATTCAGCAGTAAAACTTAATATCTGAACAGAGAGGTCTGTTCTGGGGTTTCCAAGGCTCTGGGCTCCATCTCAGGCAGGAAGGCAGCGACAAAGGCCCTTCCTGGGGACTTTCTAGTAGGATGCAGGGGGCTGTGTCGTTCCATCCCTCTCTGTGTCATCTAGTCCTAACCTTTCCTCTTCCCCCGGCCCCAGTCTCACCCACCAGCTGCCCCTGCCCCAGCTGCCCTGATGGTTTTCTCCTGAAGATGTTAGGACCCTCATGTACAGCCTCTGCAGAAAATGGGAAGGGTCTCCTCTGTAGAGCACACAAGGATGGATGAGGTCTGCTGTTCCTAGAACCCAGAAACTTAGCATCTAGACCCCTGTGTTTGCCATTCACCTCTTCTGATGCATCCCTGTTATAAACAGCAAGGGCCACTGTCTGGGCAAAGTCATTTCCTCTATGGAAGGGGCCTCTCCCAGGAATGTGAGAGTTTGCACTTGACAGACCCTGGAACTAAATTACACAGGCAACTACTTACAGATAACCCTCTTGGCCTTGTGGTTGCTCCCTTATTAAACTGAAGGCACTACTAACCTGCCCCCAACCTTTTTTTTTTTTGAGACAAAGTCTCCCTGTTGCCTAGGCTGGAGTGCAGTGGCATGATATTGGCTCACTGCAGCCTCAAACTCTTGGCCTCAAGCGATCCTCCTTCCTGGGCATCCCAAAGTAGGGGGATTAAAAGTATGAACCACCCCTTTCTTCGTGGTAGCATGTTTCGTTTTTTGGTGAGACAAAATCATCCTGCTGCCTTTGAGGTTCTGGTCACATCAGCTAGTCACAGAGACACAGGACGCACACTAGCTGCTTGGTATTGCCATCTAGTGAGCTTTCATCTGCCCTGGGGCTAACGCTCAGCTCATCGATGGTTTAACTGTGTCAGGGCCTACTGGTTGCCAGTGAATAACTATTGTAACTCTCTTTATTAGCAACAGAACTTTGATTTTATTTAGAACCACAGTGGTGCCCGGTTAAGTGGACTACATTTCCAGGACTCCCTTGCAGCTTGATCATGTGACTGAATTCTTGCAAATGGAATACAGTCCTTCTGGGGTATCCAGGGGATTGGTTCCAGGTCCCCAAAGGACACCAAAATCCATGGATGCTTAAGTCCCTTATATAAAATGATGCAGTATTTGCATATAACATTTATATGTCCTTCTGTAAACTTTAAGTCATCTCTAGATAACTTATGATAGTTAATACAATGTAAATGCTATGTAGTTATTATACTGTAACAGTTGTATTCTTAAGTTGTATTGTTATTTTGTTTCTTTTTCTTGATATTTTTGATCTGCAGTTGGTTGAATTTGTGGATGCAGAACCTGTGAATATAGAGGGCTGACTGTATATGCAGAAGAGTGTAGGACTTCCTGAAGTCTCTTTAAAGGAAGCTAACTCATCTGGGAGGATAATTCTTCCTCTTGTCAGCTGCCTAGAAAGTGTCCAAGATAGCCGGCACGATAGCAGTCATCTTGGACCATGAGGTTACTTACCTTCAGGATGGAAGCCATTGCAAGGATGCTGGAAAAGAAAGATACAAGGAGCCCAGATCCCTGATTGCCAAGGAGCTTCTGTGCTGGCCCTGGACTGCCTGTCTCTGGGCTCCTTTGAAGTGTGAGACAAATAAGCTTTCACTTCACTTAAACCGCTGCTATTTTCAATTTTCTGGCATAGGCAGCTTAACCCAATCCTAACAAATGTATTTCGTATTGTAAGAATATTACCTTTGAATTTCATGACTAAATAGAGGATCATTCTGTCATCCTCCTAGGATGCAACAAGCTAAAAGGAACAGCATGGATGTTGGAGTTAATGTGAGTAGGTCTGAATCCCTGCTTGGCTGCTAGCTGTGTGCTGCAGGCAGTAATTCAGCCTCTCTGTACCTGTTTTATCTCCCACAAAAGGGTGTGCGTTAAATTAATTAATGCATATAATATGCGATGCCCACAGTAAGGAACCAACTTGTTGTGCATTTTATTTTAAATACTTAAAAAATTATAGGTATAGATTGAGGATCCCTTATCCAAAATGTTTGGGAAGATAAGAGTTTTGGATTTTAGAATTTTTTGGACTTTGGGATATCTGCATATACATAATGAGATATCATGGAACGTAAGTCTGAACAATTTTTTTTTTTTTTTATTTTTGAGACGAGTCTCACTCTGTCATGCAGGCTGGAGTGCAGTGGCGTAATCTCAGCTCACTGCAACCTCCGCCTCCCATGTTCGAGCAATTCTCCTGCCTCAGGCTCCTGAGTAGCTGGAATTACAGGTGTGCACCACCACACCCAGCTAATTGTTGTATTTTTAGTAGAGATGGGGGTTTCACCATGCTGGACAGGCTGGTATCAAACTCCTGATCTCAAGTGATCTGCCCATCTTGGCCTCCCAAAGTGCTGGGATTACAGGCATGAGCCACTGCGACCGGCCAAAACACGAAATTCATTTATGTTTCATACACACCTTAGGCATGTAGCCTAAAGGGAACTTTATATAACATCTTAAATAATTTTGTGTACTCATCACATGTGGTCAGGTGTGAAATTTTCCGCTTGTGGCATCATGGCATTCAAAAAGTTTGGGATTGGCCCAGCGCGGTGGCTCACACCTGTAATCCCAGTACTTTGGGAGGCCGAGGCAGGCGGATCACGAGGTCAGGAGACTGAGACCATCCTGGCTAATGCGGTGAAACCCCGTCTCTACCAAATATACAAAAAATTAGCCAGGCGAGGTGGCAAGCGCCTGTAGTCCCAGCTACTCAGGAGGCTGAGGCAGGAGAATGGCATGAACCCGGGATGTGGAGCTTGCAGTGAGCCAAGATGGCACCACTGCACTCCATCCTGGGTGACAGAGCAAGACTCCGTCTCGGAAAAAAAAAAAAAAAAAAAAGTTTTGGATTGTGGAGCATATTGGATTAGGGGTGCTCAACCCGTAAATGCAGATTTGGGTTTATTTCCACACAAGCTGACCCTGTTATCATAATCTTAGAAATATACCAGTGGGGCTGGGTGTGGTGGTCATGCCTCTAATCCCAGCACTTTGGGAGGCTGAGGCAGATGGACCACTTGAGGTCAGGAGTTTGAGACTAGCCTGACCAACATGGTGAAACCCTGTTTCTACTAAAAATACAAAATCAGCTGGGTGTGGTGGCGCATGCCTGTAATCCCAGCTACTTGGGAGGCTGAGGCAGGAGAATCACTTGAACCCAGGAGGTGGAGGTTGCAGTGAGCTGAGATTGCACCACGGCACTACAGCCTTTGTGACAGAGCAAAGGTTTGTCTCAAAAGAAAAAAAAAAAAAAAAATATATATATATATATATATATATATATATATATATATATATATATACACACACACACACACACACCAGTGGAGTTAGATTAGGTAGAAATACCCATGGTTCCATGGTTGGCCCTGGTGTGGTGGCTTGCACCTGCAATTTCAGCACTTCGGGCGGCTGAGGCAGGCAGATCCCCTGAGCCCAGGAGTTTGAGAATAGCCTGGAAAAGATGGCAAAACTCCATGTCTAAAATTAAAAAAAATTAAAACAGGACGGGCGCAGTGGCTCAAGCCTGTAATCCCAGCACTTTGGGAGGCCGAGATGGGCGGATCACGAGGTCAGGAGATCGAGACCATCCTGGCTAACATGGTGAAACCCCGTCTCTACTAATAATACAAAAAACTAGCCGGGCGAAGTGGCGGGCGCCTGTAGTCCCAGCTACTTGGGAGGCTGAGGCAGGAGAATGGCGCAAACCCGGGAGGCGGAGCTTGCAGTGAGCTGAGATCCGGCCACTGCACTCCAGCCTGGGCGACAGAGCATGACTCCGTCTCAAAAAATAAAAAAATAAAAAAATAAAAAATAAAACAACCAACCAACCACGGTTAATGTACAGGACAGAGTGGGGAAGTCAAGAGAAGAAACAGTGACCAGGGTCTCCAGAATAAATCTCCTCTAACTCCAAGAAAAGCTGGGCTTTCCAGCAGAAACCAAACCAGAGGCTCCCTGGAGCTCATATGGGTTAGCACTCAGTTTCCCATGGAGTTTTGGTCCCCAAAACCCTGAGCAATGTAGGACTGGCAGCTTTTCCAGCCAGTCAATTGCAAGCTGACCACTTGGGGAAACACTGGTGTGTGGGGTAGAAGCAGAAAGGCGATTTAGCTGGTGAGACACAAATATCTCCAAAACTAAGTACAT
The DNA here is from genome assembly GCF_049350105.2 of Macaca mulatta. Classification (NCBI taxonomy): domain Eukaryota; kingdom Metazoa; phylum Chordata; class Mammalia; order Primates; family Cercopithecidae; genus Macaca; species Macaca mulatta. The sequence continues at coordinate 31,349,140 of NC_133414.1, forward strand.
TTAAAAGGACCCCAGCAGCCAAATAGTGAGAAAAGCAGTCTATGTGGGTGACTGCAGATTAATGCCTTGGGCTGACTGCCCAGTTTATAAACACCCCAGTGCCCTGCCCTAACGTAAGAAAAATGTCGGGAGAATTCAATATTGTCAGTCCCTTGGCTGGGCCATAGCGACGGTGATGGGGAGACACATGATAAGTTACTGGAATGGGGGAAGTGGACCACCCTGGTGAGAGAAATGGCAGGACTCCCACCGTGGCCATGACCCAGTCCGCAGTCACGTACAGACGTAGTTTTCCAATTGTTTTACTCTTGAACCCTTCTGGCAGGACAAAAGACCCTATGGACTTTCAGGTTTGCCAGAAAATAGTTATATAAGCTTAGAGTTGGAAGAAACCAGCTAATTTAGCTCAATCCCCCTCTCCACTTACAGGATGAAGTGTTCCAGGGAAAGGGTGTCAATGTCACAGCTAGTTAATGGCAGAGCCAGGCCCAGGATGAGTCCCCCAATTCCTGGGTTGTGTGTTTCATCTTCTAGCATTAATGTGGTCTAGGGATTTTTTTCAGTTATATTTTAATATGTGGATTCAATTATCAACCAACTAGGGGACAGTCCTTACTTTAAAACCCACATCTCAATGTGATCTGAAATTTCAGACTACCTAGAGGGCCCTGGGATCCTCAAGCTTTGGGGCTCTGCACATGTGGAGCCAAGGAAGAAATGAGGAAAACAGCTTACAAAAGCTTATGGGAGAGAGAGGAAGCCTACACTGGAAAGAAGGACCATGTTTTTAAAAACTCAGAAACAACAGCTTAGAGGTTTATTGGTCTGACGATGGAAACGATTGGAGAGTATGATGTTGCACCGAGTCTCCCTCCCTTCCAGAACTGCCCTACAAGAAGACAGAAGCCTGGAGGGTAAAACCTACAACACTGCCAGGCAAGTATTTTCCCCAGAAGGCACTGTTCTAGCTTCATTTTCCATGCACTCGACACCCACAATGTGCTGGAGGTTCTCTGTATATTGGATTCTGATGTTCTTTTGGTAGGAGAGGCTGGGGAGGACACAGAAGCCAGGGATGTGATATGTACAAGGCCACATGGTTACTGAGAGTCAATATTCACACCCAGTCCCCAAATTAACTCTTGGCCTCGTTCCACAATGTCAGTAAGCCTTGGGGGAGATGTAAACAGGAGCTTTAACTCCCAGGAAATCCCAGTGGAGACCAAAGGTGCTGGAACCCTGTGGGCTACCTGTCCCTGCATTACCCACACCATCTGAGCTGCTGCCCTTTAGGAAGCAGCCTCTAGGGCAGCTCTTGCACCCACAGTAAAAGACAACAGACATAGGTACTTTCATGCAAAATCTTTATTTGGAACATGTATGTTACTGAGCAGGCCAGCCGCCATCCTGAAATAGCAAGGATATTTACATTGTGCAGAGAAATACAAGAGCTTCTTGAAGACATTCATCTGTGCTTTGCCGGCATTTTATCTGTTGCTTTGTCCTGTTTCTCTCTTCCCTGTGCTCATTATTCTTCATGCACCCTCACCTCTCATCACCTTAAGGCATCCTGTACCAGCCTGATCTGGGGGCGGGGACTGCAGCCAGCAATCGGCCATTACCAATTGTGTCTTTCTGGGACCCTTTCTACCTGTCTTAGGTATTAATGGTGCCCAAAGAAAGAATAAACAGATGAAAGTTTCTGTGGTTAGCTGGGCACGGTGGTGCACACCTGTAGTCCCAGCTACTAAGGAGGTTGAGGTGGGGATAGTGCTTGAGCCCAGGAGCTTGAGGCTGCAGTGAGCCATGACCGCATCACTGCACTCCAGGCTGGGCAACAGAGCAAGACCCTGTTTCAAGGGGGGGGGAAAAAAAAGTTTCTTTGGGGTTGCAAGGCCTTGTTTTCACCAAATTTTAGAAGTCCCCCCGAGATGTTTCTGCTTAACTTCTCTTACAGGCCTGTGAGGGCTCGAATTTCAGCTGACCCAGGTGGAGAGTACTTCATTGATTTTTATAATCTGGAAATGACTGCTTTTCCCCCTGGCTGGGACATATTGTTTTCATTTCTGTTTGCTGCCATATGCTTCTCAACTTGAACTTGCCTTTGTCTCCTTGCTCCATGACAATGAATGTCTCACATCTCGGCTCTGCTGCAGGGCAGGGGTGAAGGGAGGTGGAAGAAAGAAGAGATGGTCCTTTGGCTTGGTTGTAAGCCCTAGCAGGGCCTGCCTTTCATACGGAAAGGTTCCTCCTCACTTGCTTCAAGGCATGGGGATGAACGGCCAGACAATCTGGACTTGCCTTTGGGTATAAGTTTCAGTCACTAAGCAGAGACCACAGAACAAGGACCTCCCGGTCCTCTGCTGTATTTGTACACACAAGTATCACAGAGCCTTTCCAAGGTCAAAGTCAGGAATCTGCAGGAGCCTTGGCTGCCTCCTCACACGGCTGATGAACCAAGGACTGTTTCGACGGGCAGGATGCTAGCCCACATCAACCTTTTCAAGAGGCCTCAATCTGAATTTATGGTCTTAATGACTCCCTTTTTATTTCTTTCCAACAAAACCTGCAGGCTGGAGGCCATTCTTCCTTTAATGTTATTTTATCATCTCCCCCTTCTTAGTGTGGTGGGTCCCAGAGTGGACCAACCCACACTCCTGGAGAAGGACCTCCCGCCATGCAGATTCTTAAAGGTCACTGGAATGTGTCTCTTAAATCCTGTCCTGAGTAGCAACTCTCCTCCCACAGACAGATGTACAGAATCTGCAGTCAAAAACAAAACAAAACAAAAATGCAAAAATCCCCCAGGCCTGCAACAGCTTTGGCTTAAGAAACACACTCCCACCCCACATCCCATCTTTTAAGCTTCATCTCCCCTGCACAAATGGGTCTGGTAGAACAATGCTCCCAAACGCTAAACTAATTGCTTCTAAGAACTTACGACATGGGAAATGTTTCTCTAAGCTCAAATACAGATAGAGAGACAATTCTGCTGCACTGGTCCCTTTGCAAGAGATGCTATCCTGACATTTAACTGTGTATTATTTAATCATTTAAAACAAATGATAATAAAAAACTCAGCCAGAACACACAAACATGATCTTTGGGAGTCACAGGATGAAACGGTAGGTGAATGTTATCTTCCATCAGCCCCTTCTGCCTCTGAGTTGGGAAAGTAGTTGTTTCAACTGATCAGCTTCATCCTTTTTCTTCAGAAGCCCCAAACCGAGATGCTGTCAGAGTTAAGTCATTTTGCTACTGCAAAAAAATTTATCAGGGTCTGGTTTCAGAGTCATTTGAGTTTTAAAACATAAACTTCCATTAACAATGGCCCCTCACCAACAGTAAAATGGGGCAGCAAAAGTTCTACTTAGAATTTCCACATGAATGAAACCAGCAAGGAACTCTGCTAAGGAAACCAGGATCTCGAAGAACAGATTCATGTTTTAGGGACTTTAAAAGAAGAAATCCAAGCAGTTATGCACATGGACATAATCCTGAAAACCCAATCGGGGCTGGGTGCATTGTCAGCGAGGAGTTTTTCTGTAGTTTGCAGAAACATGAGGTTGAAAGTGATAATATAGATATTTGGTTTTCAGTCATTCAGAAATTTTCTTCAAAGAAAGGCAATTTGAGCTAAATTACCATCATTTATCCCTTCTTTTGCAAATCAAGAAATACTAATCCATTGCACATGTAATCCCTCATATAATGTTTAGTCCAAATGGTCAAAATTACAACTTTTAATTTTATGAGCTCCAAATTATTAAACACCAACAGTTAACTGTGTGCATGAGAACAACAAAGACAAATACAAAATATAGAAACTTTTTCTTCCAGCCACAAAAAAATAACAAAGTTATGTATGTATGAGAAATAGAAACAACTGAATAATTAGTGTTAAATTCAAGACCTCTGGGAAAGCTGTTGTTGGTTATAGGCTATTATTTACCTTAGAATATGAAAGTTTAAAGGTCAAATTTTCAAGGTAAACGTTTAAAGTTACCTTCCCCCCAAAAAAGATTTACATGTAGGCTTAAGTTTAGAAGAGTTAAAGTATAAATGTTGATAATTTCAACTTAATTCAGAATGGTTTCAGAAAGACGTAACAATTTAAGATAACAAAACACAAGGGCATTGCATTTTGGTTTGGGAATCACAGAAGGTACAACAGTTTTTCTTCCTCCGGGATCCTTCTCTTTCTCTTGAGGAATGAACTAAAATTCAGTTATTTTGATTCAAAGAGGTATTTAGATGGTATCAACAAAACTTCCGAGGAAGTCAGAACGGAGTTCATATACATGTATGGGTATGTATGCGTACACGTACATGTATACATGTGCACGTACATAAATGTATATACACATATACCTTCTTATGTTTGCATTTAAAGAGGGAAGTAAGACCCCACAAAGACCTCCAGGCACCTCAGCCCTCATTTGGTACTACCAGGTGACTTGAATGATTCACCAGCGACAACAGTGTCTGAACTCTTCCCCACTCAATTTTTCCTGGGAAGAGGAACTTTTCGTTTCCTCTGCATACTGCTGCTGTGAAAGCTGGAGTGCACTCTAACTTTTCGTAAGAGCTGAATTCTGGACTGCAGATAAGTGTTTTGAAAAGATTTGGAAAGATTTTTCGGGGCGACTTAGGTTCTGTTTTGTTTGTTACAGTCCAAATACATAAAGTTGTTATGAAATAAAATCATACGGTGCAGATGAGAACAGGCCGGGAGAGCCAGGCCAGCCGTTTTAGGGCCAAAGGACAGATCACCCAACGGTTCACATTTTAGGAATTTGAAATGTCTAAAAATAGATAAGGTGGTTTCTCTAAAAGAAAATAAAATGAAAGAGAAGGGGAAAAAAATAAAAGGGAAAAGGAGGACAGGGGTAAGGAAGGAGGGTAAGAGGTAGTAAGGGAGGGAGGGAGGGAGGGAGGAAGGAAGGAAAGAAGGAAGGAAGGAAGGAAGGAAGGTAGGCAGGGAGGGAGGGAGGGAGGGAGGGAAAGGCAGTGATTTAGGGAATGTTAGCTATCAAGAATACCTTACTTAGAAAGAAGGAAAAAATGCATAAACTTTGTGCAGGTTAATGCAGTATTAAACACAGTAGAATACATAGGCCTCATAATACTTTTGTAATGTCATATATATAACGTCCCCAAGCACTTTCTAAAAATACGCAGAGACTAATTCAAGATCATTCTAGATAAAAATACATATTTCTTTAAAGGGGTGGCATGGCGGGGTGGGGAGAAAAGTATGGTTTCAGGGCAGATCCCCACACACATACAAAGATAAAACTATGTTTTTTGGTAATTCTAGTTGATATGGCAGCAAAAATTGTCATAACAATGTTGGCTGGTTTTGAGAGGGTTATTTTCAAATATAACCTGATAGCTACATTTGTACAAAAATCTTTGTGAAAAGTTTATTTTATTAACCCTGTGATATGTCTATATTGACATTTTCTAAGATAAAATAAAAGTAGCAGAGCTGTCAATGGGTAAGGGACAGAGCTTTAAAGCAAAAGTGAACCCTCTTTGGGTTCCTCTCACACAAAGGGATACAGACTCTTAAATAAAATAATACTTCCTTAAAAATCTGCCGCCTAACAATTGTTTACATCATAGAAAAATAGCATTTTCGTAAAAAGAAATAGTCACTTTGTTAAAATGGTCTATTTTAAACCAGCAATTATTTTTCATATAAAGAATTTCTAAATACCCATACAGAAAATAAAAATAGATAATACTGAGTGCAAAGCAGACAATGGCATGTTTGCAACTGATCAAAATATTTCACTGCCAGATAAATAATACTCTTAGTATATTACAGTACAAGTTTTAATTTTTCAGGAACTTAGAAGATATTGCTTTTATTCTCTGTTGGCAAGTTACTTATAAGTAAAGTTACTTCCAGCAGCAGAAGGTCAAATTGATTAGAAATGGATCATACCTATTGATTCACATTTCCCCTAAACTGGAAGTGCTGAAACACCAGGCAACAGCCTGTGTCCCAAACTCCTTCACAAGAGCACGTACTGCAGGCCATGGAGACACAGAGGGGAGCACACCATTCACAGGCCTTTCCAAAGCATTTGCTGGATCTTCCACGTTGAAATCTTCACCCAGAACGAGAGCAACACCAACTATTTACCAGCTTGGTCAAATCTGTCATGAGGGAGGGTTTCTGTGAAAACTCCTTCCTAATTATAGGCATTAAATCTTCATGCTATAAAAACAGATGGTTTCAACGGACGATCGCTTTATCGCCACAAAGCAATTCTGAGAGGATGGCAAGTTTCCTAGTGGCAGTGGTAAAGAATGTTATCAGGATGCTAAAAACCCAGCAGCTTCCAGCTTCTACATGGGGAAGTGGGCTGACAGACTAAATCTCTCAGCTCCTTGAGAATACTCAATTAGCAACGGAATGCAAGCTCCGCCAGCATTTCCTCACACCCTCTCCACTCTGCTAGGGTCATAGGAATCTGTAAAAAAAGAAAAGAAAAGAAAATCAGCGGTATATTCAACTGCTCTATTTTCTGTTTAATCCTTAGACCACAAATTTGTCTAGGGAACAAAAGCTACAAATGTATAAAGGTTAATTTTTGGACATTTTAACAATAATGTTTTCACTAAGGAGTAAAAAAATATTTGTCAAAAAGGCCTGTTTTCAAGGAATGTGCATAGTCATTACCCAAACACAGATGGGAAAATATGGACTGCTTAATACTTCGGCGGCTCCTTCCTGTTCACCGTGGAACATACGTCACTTTAAACGCAATGTTTCCAAACTGGCAGTGATGTGTTTGGCTGATATTAAGGTAGACATCTTATCTGGCCGATACTAAGGTAGAAGTCTTATCTTTCTTTCTTCTTCTTCTTTTTTTTTTTTTTTTTTTTTTTGGTAAATTACAGCTCAAAAGAAAGCTTGCTTTAGAATATGCATCTTTGTGATCAAACGCTGTCGCTTGAAGGCGTGAGGATCCTCAAATCCTGAATGCCTGGCTGGCAAAGAGAGGCTTTCTGTCTCTCATCACCACTGACCAGCAGGCAGCCCCAGGGCTGGATGCTCACCTGTCAGTGGAAGGCTTCCAGAGCCTTCTAACACAGGTGTGTACGAGTCTGGGCCCTCACACTGATCCATTCTCCTGCCGGCAATGGAAAAATCCCAATCTGTGCCCAGATGACCTGGATTTCTAAAACGGGACACCATACAAAAGAGCAATCATCCTAAACTGCCACTATTGCTGCTGCTGGGCGCTGCCAAGTCCCACAACCTCCAATTCACAGATGTCTGTCTGGAATCCAGACAAACCTAAGGCTCATGCGTGCGCCTCCTGTGGTAAGATTTTCCTGCCATAGCAGCTCAAAGGCTTCTTAATTTTTAAAGAAAAAATGTTTAAGCAATCTGGAAGGAGTACAGCCATTATGGAAACATTATGGAAGTTCCTCAAAAAAATTTAAAAATAGAACTACCGTATGATCCAGCAATCCCATGACTGGGTATGTATCCAAAGGAAAGGATATCAGTATGGAAGAGATACCTGCACTACAGCATTATTTACAATAGCCAAGTTCACTGCAGCATTATTTACAATGGGCAAGATAGGAAACTACCTAATCGTCGAGGTTGTCATCACTGGATGTACGGATAAAGAAATTGTATAGCTGGGTACGGTGGCTCACGCCTGTAATCCCAGCACTTTGGGAGGCTGAGACAGGCAGATAACCTGAGGTTGGGAGTTCGAGACCAGCCTGACCAACATGCAGAAACCCCATCTCTACTAAAAATACAAAAAATTAGCCGGGCATGGTGGCGCATGCCTGTAATCCCAGCTACTCGGGAGGCTGAGGCAAGAGAATTGCTTGAATCCAGGAGGCGGAGGTTGCTGTGAGCCGAGATCGTGCCATTGCACTCCAGCCTGGGCAACAAGAGCGAAACTCCCTCTCAAAAAAAAAAAAAAAAAAAAAGAAGAAGAAAAGAAAAAGAAATTGTATATACACACACAATGGGATATTATTCAGCCCTAAAAGATAGGCAAATCCTGCCATTTTACAACAACATGGATGAAACTTAAGGCCATTATGGTAAGTCAAAAAAGCCAGACACAGAAAGACAAATACTGAATGATCTCACCTATATGTGGAATCTTTTTTTTTTTAAAAAAAAAAAAAAAAAAGCTGAAATCACAGTAACAGAGATTAGAAGGGTGGTTGCCCAGGGGCTGGGGTAAAGGAAAAGGGGAAATACTGGCCAAAGGCTACAAACCCTAAGCGATAAGATGAGTAAGTACTGGAGACTGAGTGCATAGGGTGGTGACTTTAGTTACTAATGCCATCATGTACACTTGGAATTTGCTAACAGAGTACATCTCCAATGTTCTCAACACACTTGAAAAACTGGTAACTATGAGAGGAGATGACTATGTTAGCTGCCTTGACTGGGGTACTCATTTCACAATCTATAGATGAATCAAGACACCGTGTTCTATACCTTAAATATATGCAATTTTTGTCAATCATGCCTCAATAAAGCTGGGAAAAAAGAAAAAGGAAAAAAAACCAGCAAGGCTCAGCATGGTCAAAAAAGGTGTTTCACTTAAAAAAAAAAAAAAAAAAAAAGGAAATCTGGAAGTATCTGAAAAGTTAGAAAAACAATCTTTTGGCCAAACGAGGTGGCTCACGCCTGTAATCCCAACACCTTGGGAGGCTGCAACAGGTGAATCACCTGAGGTCGTGTTGGAGACCAGCCTGGCTGACATGGTGAAACCCCATCTCTATTAAAATACTAAATATACAAAAATTAGCCAGGTGTGGTGGTACATGCCTGTAGTTCCAGCTATTCGGGAGGCTGAGGCACGAGAATCACTTGAACCTGGGAGGTGGAGGTGGCAGTGAGCTGAGATCACACCACTGCACTCCAGCTTGGGCAACAGAGTGAGACTCAGTCTCAAAAAAAAAAAAAAGAAAAACGAAAAACAATCTTTTCTGAAATCCATCTGGACAACCGTGCATTAAAAAGGCCATAGACATTCCAATTTCTCCAGCAGCAAAGCGTCTTACACATCCTTCTCACTCCTTTACAACCTGGCTGAGACAGACGTGTGATACGACAGGTCTCATGACTGTGATGACTGATACAACCGGGCTGAGACAGACGTGCCATACGACAGGTATCACGACTGTGATGACTGATACAACCTGGCTGAGACAGACGTGCGATACGACAGGTCTCATGACTGTGATGACTGAGACAGCGTTCAGAGTACTTTCAGCCCTACATTACTAACCAGATGGGACAGTCTCTGCATTTAGGAAAAGAAGTTTGCGCCTGCTCAAACATCATCAGCTGCACGCAGGGGTAATCTGGCTAAAAGGAAGGGGAGTTCACATAAGTTCTTCCTGACTGTTGATGCTTAACAACATCCGTGAGACAATATAAGACATTAATAGCTGGGTGCTTCATTTCTGGGCTCAATCAGCCTCAGAGTGCTCACATTCTGAGAGGGTCTGCCTGTGAGCAAAGGTGTCTTTTTCTTCATTGAGAATAAGGTGTGCGGTCACAAAATTATGAGAATGTGTGGAAGTCACACTTCCGGCTAGTGGGAGCATCTGTTATTAAGATGCTTAGTTTCTTCCCGGCTAAGCCTCACATTACATAACACTAGGCACTGAACAGGCCATGCCATGTCTGTCTGTACCACCCCACCCAACACACACACCCTTCAAGACCCTTATTATCTGTGCTGTGTTGTACCCACCATCAAGCGTCTTTAGATTACAGATGGTCATTTCAGCTCACATCTTTTTCGTGGTCTTCTGTGCCAGGCACCCTAGAGACACCTCCACAGGACACGCCTGCTGCCCACAGTCCCCTGGGCTCTTTCTTCAGCTCATGGACCGTCCAGGTCCAATAAAATCATAATGTGGGCCACAAAACATTATTTTTTAGAGACAGGGTCTCACTCTGTCACCCGGGTTAGAGTGCTGGGGCACGATCACAGCTCACTGCAGCCTCAAACTCCTGGACTCAAGCGATCCTCCTGCCTCAGCCTCCCTAGTAGTTGGGACTACAGACATGCACTACCATGCCTAATTTTGTTTTTCATGTTGTGTAGAGATGGGGATCTCGCTAGGTTGCCCAGGCTGGTTTTGGGCTCAAATGATCCTCCCACCTCTGCCTCCCAAAGTACTGGGATTACAATCACGAACCACCACACCCAACCATCATTATTTTAAATTTTCTAGTAGCTACGTTAAAACAAATAAAAATAAACAGGTAAAATTAATTTAAATACTATATTTCACCAAATATATTCAAAATATCGTTTCAATATGTAACCAATATAAAAATGATTGAGACATTTTAGATTCTTTTTTTGCACTAAATCTTTGGAATCTGGCGTGTATCTTACACTTACAGCACATCTCAATTTGCATGAGCCATATTTCAAGTGCCCAGTAGCTGTATGTGACGAGGGGCGACGATATTGGACAGCACAGGTCTAGAGGGTAGGGTGGTTACCTGGAGAATTTAGAATCCTGTTTCCTGTGGGTTCCATTTCAGCTGAGGACAACTCACTGAGGACTGCCCTGGTGGGCATTTCACATATTAATGCCCTCGGAGAGGTGCTAATGTCCAGCCTTCTCATGGCGTGATCTGGCATCATGAAGCCTTCCCCGATTTCTCTCATTTCGGGCCTCACACAGATATCTCTTCTCATTGTTCCCCTGGACTCATATTAACAGGGCTTGCAACAGAGGATGACGGAACCAGGAGGTTCTGTGTACGATCAATGCCTGGGATGACACTTCCGAATTGGAGCATCAGTCATCCAGCAAAGATGGGAGTCTGTGACCCGAATTGGTTTTGGGCTGCTGATTTCTTAGCCAGAGGCATGAAAGACCACTAAAGACATGTGAGCTGAAACAATCAACTTTAACCTAAAATAAAGACACTTGATGATATGACAGGCACGACACAAGGGTGTGTGTGTAGGGTGGGGTGGTGCGAATAGACATGGCACGGCCTTGTGTTACAGTTCCAGAACAGATGCTTGAATTTAAGTGGGCTACAAATTTAGGAGCAATGAAGCAGTTCTAGTATGCTGGGGTCATGGGGGCAGCAGTGGGGTGGGGAAAAGATGAGGATTCTTATGTTTAAAACGATGAAATACATCAAAAGGAAAGCAAAGTCCAAGTGCTTATCAGTGACATAACAACAAGGCTTTACTGTAACTTGTGAAGCAACAGTGAGTGGAAAAGTGGACATATGTCAAAAGTATTACTACCTCCATCATATGACCTCAGCTGTTCTCAAAACGAGTGGTTTTGAATATTGAGGCCTGGTGACCATCACATGAAAGGCCGATAGAGGGCCACCTGAGCAAAACAAATGTGAGAAATCGTCCCTAATGGTGCTCTCCTCCAATTATGGCCATGCACCACAGAACAACGTTTTGGTCAATGACAGGCCACATAGATGACAGTGGTCCCATGAGACAATAATGAAGCCGAAACATTCCTATCATCTAATGATGTCATATCATAGTGGTGACCATCATATGAAAGGCCGATAGAGGGCCACCTGAGCAAAACAAATGTGAGAAATCGTCCCTAATGGTGCTCTCCTCCAATTATGGTCATGCACCACAGAACGTTTTGGTCAATGACAGGCCACATAGATGACAGTGGTCCTATGAGACAATAATGAAGCCGAAACATTCCTATCATCTAATGATGTCATATCATAGTGCAATCAATTTCTAAACGAATGTGGTATAGCCTAAGTTTATAAAGTTTATAAAGTCTACAGCAGAGTAGAGGAACTCTCTGGGCCTTCACATTCGGTTACCACTCACTCACTGACTTGCCCAGAGCAACTTCCAGTTCTGCAAGCTCCATGCATGGTGAGTGCCCTATAAAAGTGGTCCTTTCTTTTTTTAATATTTTATACCATATTTTTACTGTGCATTTTTTTTTTTAGATGGAGTTTCACTCTTGTTGCTGAGGCTGGAGTGCAATGGTGCAATCTCAGCTCACTGTAACCTCTGCCTCGCGGGTTTAAGCAATTCTCCTGCCTCAGCCTCCCAAGTAATTGGGAGTACAGGTGACTGCCACTACACCTGGCTAACTTTTGTGTTTTTAGTTAGAGACGGGTTTTCACCACATTGGCCACGCCAGTCTCGAACTCCTGACCTCAAGTGATCCACCCGCCTCGGCCTCCCAAAATGCTGGGATTACAGGCATAAGCCACCACGCTCGGCCTGTACCTTTTCTTTAGATACGTTTAGATACACAAATGCTTACCATTGCGTTAAAACTGCCTGCAGTATTTTACACAGTAACAGGCTGTACAGGTTTGCAGCATGGGACCACTAGGCTCTACCACGAAGACTAGGTGTTTAGTAGATTCTACCATTTAGGTTTGTGGAAGTGCACTCTCTATGGCGTTCACACAATAACGAAACTACTAATGATGCGTTTCTCAGAGTGCAGCCCCATTAAGCGACACACGACTGTATTTGAAAATGCCCGAGGAAGCTGTCAACACGAGTAGCTCTCTAGCTGCAGATTTTTGGCCATTTTATTGTGTATTAGCAAATGCATCAGATGGAGAAGAGAAAAAAAATTAAATGTTCTGCTTGTTAGTAGCGATGGTTAAAAAAAACCCAAAAAGGTCATGAGGGAGGTGTTGTTAATAACTGGCTAAAATGAAAGTCTGCATTACCTGGGTGTTTTTAGATACCTACTGGACCTTCTCATGCTAAACAGTCAAGCTAAAAATGAGGGAGTGCTTTTCTGCACTGGCAATTTTGTGTTATCAAATACTCCCTGGACTGGGCACCATAACTGAGGCAGGAGGATTGCCTGAGGCCAAGAATTCAAGACCAGCCTGAGCAATGTAGCAAGATCTCATCTCTACAAATAACTAAAAAAATAGCTGAGTGTGATGGTGCATGCCTGTAGTCACAGCTACTTAGGAGGCTGAGGCAGGACAATCGCTTGAGCCTAGGAGTTCAAGGCTACAGCGAGCTACGATCATGCCACTGCACTCCAGCGTGGGCAACAAATTGAGACTCTATCTCAAAACAATCAAAAACCTCCCTGAAATAGGTGTCCATGAACTGAGACACAGAAATATTTACCAACTGGTATTTTATTATAACAGGATTTATTTGTCTTATTTTAAACTCCTTACAATTTTCAGGAAGATGTAGGACTGAGAAAATCATCCTGATTTTATAGATGAAGAAATTTGCTTTAGAAGTCTATGACAAGTTTTAACTAGCCTTAAAGTCTAGTGGGCAGATGTTTTGAGGAGGAAGGGGGACTGCAGAGGAATTACATTGAAGGCTACAATAAATCCCGACAGCTCAAAAAAAAGGGCAGGTAACTCTTTTCCACCATAATGGCAAAGCCTTCACATTCTCAGTATTCTCTACCACTGCAAAGCCCCAACTTGTCCAACGAGAGGATCCAAGGAGCCCCAATGAAGGATTATTTCAATCATGTATTTTGCATAGGGAGCAGAGGAGCAACACTGGCTAGCACCCCTAAGAATCCCACCGTATTTGGGGGAAACTTGAGAGTGCCCATGTACATTTTTTTGTTCAACAGAAATCTCTGACTACTTCCAACTGAAACAATGGCTCTTTTCTATCTGCTTCAATATTCTTGGGTTTCAAAACAGAAAATAGAAAGGGGTAGGAGGAGCGGAATCACCTGTTGAAGACTGGGTAGGAAGAGGGAAGGGCCCGGCTCAGGAGAGAGCATTCCTCTAACTCAACTCGTTGGGGGGTGGGCCAAGTTTTCTTTTTCCCTTACTGTAAAAAGGCTTGGACTGGGCCAGGCTCAGTGGCTTACGCCATAATCCTGGCACTTTGGGAGGCCAAGGAGGGCAGATTACCTGAGGTGAGGAGTTCAAGACCAGCTTGGCCAATATGGCGAAACCCTGTCTCTACTAAAAATACAAAAATAAACTGGGCATGGTGACACACGCCTGTAGTCCCAGCTACTCCGGAGGCTGAGGTAGGAGAATCGCTTGCACCCAGGAGGCTGAGGTTGCAGTGAGCCAAGATCGTGCCACTGCATTCCAGCCTGGGCAACAGAGTGAGACTCTGTCTCAAAAAGAAAAAAAAGGGAAGGGCAGACAAGGGGAGGAGAGGGGAGGGGAAGGGAAGGGGAAGGGAAGGGGAAGGGGAAGGGTAGGGGAGGCGGAGGGGGGAGGGGAGGAGGAGAGGAGGGGAGGAGACGGGGGGGGGGAGAAGTGGGGAAGGGGGAGGGGAGGGAAAGGGAGGGAAGGGGAAAGGAGAGGTGGGGAGGGGAAGGGGAGGAGAAGGGGAGGGAAGGGGAGGGGAGGGGGAGCAGGCTTGGACTAAATGACAGAAGGTCCCATCCAGTCCATGGCTTATGATGTGGATCTTTTGACATTTATCTCAACTCTTCTTCTGATCACCTGAGCTCAAGAGTTTGAGACTAGCCTGAGTAACATAGTGGGATCTCGTCTCTACAAAAAAGTTAAAAAATTAGCTGGAAATGGTGGCGCACGCCTGTGGCCCCAGCTACTCGGGAGACTGAGGTGGGAGGATCGCATGAGCCCGGGAAGCAGCGGAGGTTGCAGTGAGCAGAGATTGCACAACTGCACTCCAGCCAGGCGACAAAGTGAGATGCTATCTCAAAAAAATAAATATGCTGCAAGATCTTGAAGTTTAAAGATGGCTTCTGGATAATTCTTCAAAAATGAGGAATCTTTTGATAGAACAATTCCCAGGGTCAACTTGATCTTTTCTGAATATGCAGATCTACATTATCCACCAACCTGGTATTCTGCACTGACTAAAAACTCCAAATGCATACCGAGCACCTGCCTGCCTGATTCCTCACCTGGGCACCAGAAGTCTTGATCCACGCTCTTCTCCTTTTGTGCTGCCGGATGCTCCTTCTCTTCCCTGGAGATGCTGCCCTTGGAGATGGAGAGTGAGTGGCCCACTCTCTGAGCCTGGTCCCCACTGCCCGGAGACACAAGGCCTCCCGGGAGCCCAGCCTGGCCCCTCGTGGTGGCCTTCAATTCCTCGGCCTCCTCCTGGGAGTTGGCATTCCTGAAGCTCAGGAATCTCATCCGTGACACTGAGCTCACCTCTTTCATTCTCATCAGGCGGTCAGGGTCTGCTCTCCTAGGCGGGGAGGCCAGTTTCTCTTGTAAACTTTCAATCACTTTGGAAGGGCTTCTGAGTCTCTTTTCTGAGCCTGCCACACTTGGGGTTCTTTCTACAAAATGGAACAACGTGGACCTGAAGGGTGGTTTTGTCTCCACATCCTTTTGTTCGAAGACCTTGGACTCCAAGGGGCTGGGCTCAGGCTCAGGGACGGGGTCTGTGCTGGTGACAACCCCGTCCACATCTGAGTGCTCGAAAGCCTGAGGAGCCCGCCTGGCACTGTCCCTGTCCCCTACAAAGAGAGGGCTCTTGGTCCAGCCACACTTCCTCCTGCCATAAAAGGCATCAGTGGACACCCTGGGGACATCTGCCGGTGCTGGGCGAGATGGCAACTCTTCCTGGGGGGACTCTGGGGTGTAGGCACTTGCATCGGGCTCAGCAGGCTGGTTCTGTGCCACTCTCTGGGTGCCCGGCAGGAGGGACTCCACTGCCACCTCAATGCCCAGGATCCTTGCAGCCCTGGCTTGCAAGGACTCACCTGGGGGGATTTCTATCGTGCTCGCTTCACCCAAAGACCCCACTAGCTCGCTGGCACCCTGCTCTTGCCCAGGGGTGAGCCCCACAGACCGTAAGTCTGGAGCTGAGAGCCCTCGGTTCTTGTTAGACAGGGACAGCGGGAGCCCTGTGCTCCTCTCTCCACCACTGTCACCCTTCCAAGGGACCGCTTCACTTGGTTTCACAGAGCTGAAAGCACTGGTGATTTTCTGACTTTCCTGGGGCTCCCGAGGTTCAGCTGGATAGGATGGGGGCAGTGGTTTTGCATCACTTGATCTTGACATTCTCATCACAGGAAATGGGCGACCTGCCAGCTCGTCCATTCCATTGCTAACCTCCAGGTGTCTCTTCTCTGCACTCATGCTTCCATCTGCTGACCACAAAGGTGCACCGCCACTGTCTTCCATGCAGAAGCGGCCTGGGGATGGAGGCCAGGCACGTGGGTGGCCAGGCTGCAGCTCCTCACTCCAGCTCTCAGACTTACTCTTACCTCTTCCCGACCTGCACACAGGGCTCTCCGGCACCCACACCCTTGGCTGTGGCTCAGCCCTCATTTCCAGGCTGTTTCTGCGGAAGCCCACATCTTCCTGTGTGCAGTGAGCGCGGTTCTCCTGCTGCGGCTCTGCCTCACTTTCCTCACTGCTGCTACTGCTGCTGCTACTGCTGCTTTCTTCCTCTTCCTGGAGCTCCTTGTTAAAACTTTCTAACTGACTGATCAAATCCCAGGGACGACGGCTGACCGGTTTCAGGAGAAACTGCCCAAAGAGTTGTTTACTGTTGCACGGGCCTGTGGGCTCCCCCTTCACCACCTCCCGCTTAGGCCCAGGGTGGGCTCCAAGCCCGTGGACATCCACGCAGGGCTGACTTCGGCCTGCTTTTGGCATCGGTGCCTGATCTACGGACAAGGAAGTCCTTGAGAAAGCACTGTTGCTGGATGGGCTGAGGGACCTGTGGCCCTTCAGGTTACGGGCACTTGGCCTCTGTTTGTGATCGCCAGAAGGGAATGCTGTGTGCGCCTGAGCTTCGGAGGCAGCAGGGTCTGAACGTTTTGGACTCAAAGCTGCACAACTCGGCCCTCCTGGCTTTGCACCAGGGAGCAGCTGTGAACTTTGGGGTTCCTCGGAGAAACTGGTTTGTGTTTGCTGATCTCTGTACCGGTGCCCTGGCCAAGAGCCAGAATGCTTGAGTTCTCTGTGCTTTGTAAGGTGGATGAAACTGAGGTCATTTGTTTGTCTGTCTTCTTCTGGTTCCCCTAGATCTTGTTTTTGGAACTCCGTTCTCCCACCCATGCTTCCTGTGAGGGCCTGCAACTCCAGGTCGGTGGAAGACATGCTCAGCAGACTCTGTTCTTGCAGAGCCGGGCTCTTATCAGACCCATTCTTTTGATCAGCACTGGGCTTTAAGTCATTGTTGTCCATATCTCTATCTGGCAGATGTGATTCTGATTTCACTGGGATAGAAACCAAACAAAATATAGTCTCATTCATTTTTGTCTTTGAACTTTTCTTGGTCCGAGTCCCAGTTTGGAACTTTTTGAGCTTGGTTTGAGTTTCGCAGGTGCTCTCGCCCTGTGAGTACGGGGAGGAAACTTGTCTCCCAGTGTGCCCGTGCTGGCTGCCTCTCACATCAGGCCACTGTCCCCTTGCCACACAGCGGCCTCTCTGGTCAGGGAGGCCGCTGTTTTCCCCATCCCCGGGGAGCTGGCCCCACAGCCACCGGGGGCTGGGACTGGCCAAGACCGGGCCTCTCTGATCCCCCGACAGGGTTATTAAGCTCTGTGGATTCCAAATGGCACCATCAGGCTGCATTCCTCCATGAGCCGGCTCTTGGGCAGTGACAGGACTGGAGTTATATGATTTATCGTCAAGCTTTATGTCTTCACAGAAACCCTGGGGCTGAGCTAGTTTAAAATGTCGTAACCGTGGATCATCAAAGGGAATGTACTGAACGAAGCCGTCGTAGGCAGTGACGGGTCGGGGGTGTGCAGGGAGCCCCTGAGGCGAGCGGACGCTCGCACCATACTCACTCCCAGTTCCAGGGGGGCCCGAAGGAGGCTGACCGCTGGCCCCAGCCTTCTCGGTCGGAGACTGCTGTTGACTGTGATCGCCACACACATTTATGGGCGCTGTGTCTTCCAGGTAGGGGTTTGGGATGTTCTGTGGGGGGGATCTGTATGAGGGCGGAGGCACATACACTGGAGGTTCCAATCCAGGGTCGGACAGGCAGAGCTCATGCCTGGGGACATAGGCGTCCATCTGCTGGCTGTCCTGAGAGTCACTGCTGTCCGCTCCTCCCCTAGACTGCTGGTGCGAGCTGTAAGATGGGGGCTTGAGGGGCCTCCCAAACTTAGGCCGGGGAAATGGGGCTGAGCAGCCACCCTTCTCAGAATTCCTCGTGGAGTCCAAATTCGGTGTGCAAGTGGGAGGATACGGTGGCATTTTAGGTGAATGTCTTTCATTGAATGGAATGGGAATTTCGGTGCAACTCAGACTCTCGGGGGAAAGAACTCTAGGCAGTGAGCGGGATTTCCCTTTGTTTTGAGAATTCAACACATGTTCTCCTTGAATGAATGGGTACAGGTCTTTAAACAGTCTCTCCCCATCCCCATCAGACATCTGCCTCCCTAATTTCCTTGGTTGGTTCCAGCTTTCCAGGCTGACATTCTGCCACTTGGCAGGACCCGACATTCTCAATTCTTCTTCCCAAACTGGCTTCTTCATCACATGCTCTGACCTTCCTCCAACTTCCCATGGACCCTCCCTCATGTGGACAGGCAGGCTGTGGGCTTGGGCCATTCCTCTGGCCTCTAGGTTTTCATGCTCCCTCGGCTTCTGGCTCCTGGCTTCTTGCCGTCCTCTTCTCCGGTAGGCTTGGTCATTACCAGTCAGGGGATGAGAGGACCGTGCTGAGGTGGGTTGATTATAAAACCTACAAAACAAAGAGTCACAGACGTTAGGCACAGAAGAAACATGTCTTCATCTGCTTCTGTGACTGGCATTCGAAGTCAAACTCAGGTCAGCAACTTGGAAAACTTGGTTCCCAGCCACAGTACTTGCCAGCTTGAAAGAAAACATATCCCATTAATTATGGTTGGAAGACAGCCACATGTTTTGGCATCAAGGGCCAAGAAGGGGCAGCAGTGGGCAGCCCACAAGAATACAGGGATGTTGGGCATACTCCAGAGATGTCAAGGTCCTTATAAACATTAAAATGTTCAGTGGGAGGCTGGGCACCATGGTGCATGCCTGTAATCCCAACATTTTGGGAGGCCAAGGTGGGAGAATCTCTTGAGGCCAGGAGTTCGAGACCAGCCTGTGCAACATAGTAAGACCCTGTCTCTACACAAAATTTAAAAATCAGCCAGGTATGGTAGTGCCCACCTATCTCAGCAACTCCAGAGGATGAGGTAGAAGAATTGCTTGAGCCCAGGAGTTGGAGACTGTAGTGAGCTGTGATGGCATCACTGCACTCCAGCCTGGGCAACAGTGAGACCCTGCCTCATAAGAAGACCGAAAAAATGCCCAAGGGAATGAGGGTTAACCATACAGCAGCATTTTTCAAGGTGTGGTCTTGGACCACTTGCAGCATATTCCTGGCTCAGTCCAGACATTCTGTGCAATCTCTGGGAGGGAATCTGGGAACCTGCTTTTAAAAACACTGCTTTTTAGCAGGGGTTCTGAAACTTTAGTGAGAATCAGAATCACTGAGTCCTGGAATTGCTAACACACGGATTGCTGGGTCCCATCCCCAGCTTCTCATCTGGAGAGGGGCTGGAGAGGGGCTCTATAATCTACAAGTTCCCAGGTGATGCTGATGCTGCTGGTCCCAGGGCCTTACTTTGAGAACCATCATTGCTGGTGGTTGTTCACTCTGACTGCACATTAGAATCCAGGAGGACTTCAAAAATCCAGATGCCAGGCTGTATCCTAGACACATTACATTACAATCTGAAGACGTGTGGGTGGTAAATGCAGGGGGAGGCAACCAGGCATCCGAGATTCTCCAAGTGTCCCCACGGATTCCCAGTGTGCAGCTAAGACTAAGAAATATGTCTCTAGCAGAGTCCCCTCATCTCTCTGATGGTAAGCATCACCCAGTGGGCTTGTAAAATATACACATTACCAAGTCTCTCCCTCTGAAAGTTCAGACTTGGTAGGTCTGGGTTAGGGCCCAGGCATTTGTATTTATATTTTTATTTATATATTTATTTTTGAGACAGGGTCTTACTCTATCACCCAGGCTGGGTGCAGTGGTGTAATCATGGCTCACTGCAGCCTCAAACTCCTGGGCTCAAGCAATCCTTCCACTTCAGCCTCCCAAGTAGCTGGGACTGACTACAGGTACTTCACCATGCCTTGCTAATTTTTAAGATGTTTTTGTAGACATGGGGTTTTGCTGTGCTGTCCAGTCTGGCCTTGATCTCCTGGCCTCAAGAAATCCTCCCACCTCAGCCTCCTCATGCGTTGGGATTACAGACATGAAGCACCATGCCTGGTCCATCTGTTTGTTTGTTTTTTGTTTTGTTTGTTTTGTTTTTTTGAGACTGAGTCTCGCTCTTTCGCCCAGGCTAGAGTGCAGTGGCACAATCTCAGCTCACTGCAACCTCCACCTCCTGGGTGCAAGCAATTCTTGTGCCTCAGCCTCCCGAGTAGCTGGGATTACAGGCGCCTGCCACCACACCCGGCTAATTTTTGTATTTTTAGTAGAGACGAGGTTTCACCATGTTGGCCAGGCTGGTCTCCAACTCCTGACCTCAAGTCTTCTGCCCACCTCGGCCTCCCAAGGTGCTGGGATTACAGGAGTGAGCCACTGCGCCCGGCCCCATCTGTATTTTTAACAAGCACTTCAGAGGATTCTTATCCTAAATTTTGGGAAACACTGCTAGGGCTCACATTGAGATTGACTAGAGGAAGAGGGGAGCCCTGTTCATGGGTTGAAACTCTCTGCAAGGCAGGAAATGGTAGTATCAAATGCAGGGTGTTGTTCACTACCGGGCCACACATTAGGATTTCCTTGTGAGCCTTTAAAAAATACCAGTGCTCAGGGCCCATCTCCAAATATTTGGATTTAATTGGTCTAATGAGAAGCCAGTATATTTCAAAATCTCCCAACTGACTCTAGCATGCCTGGAGAGTTCAGAATCACAGTTCTAAGGCAACCAAAGGAAAGTATCTGAAGAACATCATGTGCAGAAATATTAAGCTACTACCCATGAATGATCAGAGACTAGGGCCATATAATAGGGAAAAACCATTAACTGGAGGGAAGTTCAGGGGACTCAATAGTTTTGATTAACCATGGGCTGGGCTGACACTGAAAAATGTTTCAAGTCTAAGATAGCTGTTTGCTTTTTAAATGATTACAGTAATGGATTCATTGTTGAAAATGAATGTTGGAAGAATATAAAAAAGTACAAAAAGCAAAAATTGCTTATACTCTTTCTACTCAGAGATGGTTACTTTGATACGTATCTTCTCGCCTGTGTGTGTGAGGATGTGAATTTTTGAACAGCCTGAGTATTCTACTAGGTATCTGGTATTATGTGAACATTTCAACATTTCCTGACACTTGTAGCACAAACAACAGCAGCCACTTACACAGCAGTTGCTGTGTGCTAGGTCCATGCCACATGCTTTCTGCCTACTCATTTAAGCTTCACCAACATCCTTCTGAGGTAGGAGCTACGGTCATTACCATTTTACAGAGGAGGAAACTGAGGCACAAGTGTTCAGTAACTTGCTTAGTCCTAACATTTACTGGGCACTCAATGCATGGTGCTAAGCATGCCAAGTAAATTATTTCATTTCAACGTTATAATTACCACTATTTCCCACTTTTACAGATAAGAAAACTGAGGCATAGGTAGGTTAAATGATTTCCCCAAGTTGCACAGCTTGCAAGGATTTGGGAAAGAGTTCTAAGCCAAGAAATGGGAACCTAAAGCGCTCAATTAACCCCACGTTTTACTTCTTCCAGTGTCATGTAAACCCCCTCAGATGCTTAATGTTCGTGGATGAGTTGTATTCCCTCACACACACGGGATTTACTTAACCCTTCACCAATGTTGGACATTGATATGGATTCTATTCTAAAACACTTTGAGACACACCATTGTTCACAAACACAGGATGCAGATCTCAGATCATTTAGAGTAAGTCCTTAGAAAAGAAGTGAGTAGATCATGGGGTGTTGTGTGACACATATTGTCAAAATGACCTTAGATAAACTATCCAATTTATAGGCCCTCCTGTCGTGCAGAGGACAGCCGGTCTTCTTGAACCTTTTCATCCCCAGTTATTACAACTATTTTTCCCCATAACTTCTCACTACTTTAATTTGCATTTCTTTGATTACTAGTGAGGTCAATTTCTTTCTCCCCATGTGCTTAGGTGTTGTTATACATTTTGTGGTTTCAAATGATTCCGGCGACACAGTCTGCTTTTCAGCTGGTGGCACAGCGAGTGAACACAACATGAAACCGGGAGGTGCAAGGCCACCAGTTCTATGCAGCAACAGTGCATGAAGCCGGGGAAGAGTCCCTGCTGGGGACTGGGCTGCAGGAGAGCCCTTCCAATCACAGAAGCAGAAGGCTGTGGGCAGGAGCCCTGGTAAAAACTTCTATTTTTATTGCTACTATTCTTATTTTGGAATTACCTCTTTGCCTTAAAAGGTAAAGATAGACCCTCAAACTCTATCCAACGCCGGGTGCAGTGGCTCATGCCTGTAATCCCAGCACTCTGGGAGGCTGAGGTGGGTGGATCACCTGAGGTCAGAAGTTCGAGACCAGCCTGGCCAACACAGTGAAACCCCGTCTCTACTAAAAATATAAAAATCAGCCGGGTGTGGTGGTGGGCGCCTGTAATCCTAGCTACCAGCTACCCAGGAGGCCGAGGTGGGAGAATCGCTTGAACCTAGGAGGCGGAGGTTGCAGTGAGCTGAGACCATGCCACTGCACTCCAGCCTAGGCGACAGAGCAAGACTGTACCTCAAAAATAATAATAATAACAATAATAATAATTCTGTATCTGCTTCTACCCCCTGATAACTTGTTAGGCAGCCACTTACAGCAAAGCTTAATTATGGGCTGGAAAACCAGAAAATATCCAAAATCAATCTGAGGTAAGGCATTTGCCACTGAACAGCCTCAATGCTTCTGTGTTAACAACCTGTACTTGGTATAAGCTATCTTAACACCGGGCACAGTAGTAGGAGGTCATTTTCTTTTGTTGTCATCGAAATTATGTTTTGAGCATTTGAGTTTTGAGTGCTGAGAAGGGGGCTTCCTGGTCAGGTTCTATGCAGATTATTCATTTTGAAAGCCATCGCCACTGGCCCCCCTCCACATCCCTTTCCTCCCTGTCTCCCCACTTTAGCTGAGCCAGGCTTGCAGCTCCAGAAGCCGCAGAGTCCGCCCTTGGGGACTCCCGTGTGACCGCCTATCAGTAGCCTGAGAAATGCTGTAGAACATGAACCACTGAAAAGTCTTCAGCACCTACTGTCTCTAGGCTCTCAGACTCTATAGAAAATCCAAGGTCAAGACTTGAAAACTACAATGTAAGAAGGCATTACAATTGTTACACCCCACTTCGAAAGGCTAAAAGAAATCATTAGGAAGTATGTGGTTGGTGCTTTGCACCAGAAACAATCTACCCTCTTACCTCTGCTCTTAGGCTGATGGTGAGTGGGCTTTTATTAAGCACCGTTCTCATTCCTGACAGTCCTGTGAGCGCTTTCCTGGATTGCCTGACTTTAGGGAGGAAATGATACCATGTGGCTTTGATGCATTTTCTCAATTGATATTCGGGTTTCACAGTGTGCTTAGAGAAGGGGCTAAAATCCTGAGGTGCTACTTGTGCAAGTACACGCCACGAGCATAATCAGAAGACAGATAAAAAATGACAGAAATAGGACAAGAATACAAACAGCCCGTCACTTCCTACAGAGGGAGCGTGGTTGGTTTTCTTCTCCACCCAAAAATGTTACATTATCACTTTAACTTTTGTCAAAACTGCCATATATAACAAACCAAAATAACTAAGAATTTTGGGTTAAACTTCCTTCTGTTTGCACAAGGTGCCAAAATTCCAATTTAATAAAAACCCAGGTCATCTGGGAAATTTTAAATTATCCACTTTACAACACAGTACACATATCATAGAAAACTATAAACCATTTAATTAATAAACATCTATTTTGTACCTAGCAAGGGCCAGGCTCTGACAGGTGCAAGCGCACTCGCCATGGGAATTGCTCTGGTAGATTTCTCCTTCAGACAAGTTAGCAAGAATGGCTCGTCTAGTAGCTTCGCTATAGGACGCCCATTACCAGTTAAAATGTACACTGCTGCATATGGTTTCAAAGCCAAAAATATATTTTCTGATACGTTGAAGGAAATGAGATCAAATTTTTCTTTTTAGAAAAATGAAATTATCTTACATTTTAAAAGACATTAACAATGGCACTTTTAAGAAAACATGCTGAACACATTAACACAGGGTGGGAAAAAGATAAGGAAAGCAAAGTGGAATGTGATCGCCCAGACAAATTGTGTCCACGAGTTCAATGGGACAAGTAGGGTCTTTACACAGAATTCCCGGGCGAACAGGACGGAGGTGAAACAGAAGTTATGCTTGCCAACAGCCCCATCTCTCATCTCAGGAGAGACGAGGCCAACGAAACAACCGCTAGCAACTGCTTGGGAAATATCTGAAATATGAGCATGCGGAAAACAACATGTTTAACGGAAAATGAGCAAATCTACTCACTGCATATGCAGCAGCTAATTATGAGAAAAATCAGGAGACAGTTCTGTTCGTTCACACGACTCCTTCTCAACCACAATGGAAAATGATACCCTTCTTTTAAAAAGTGAAAGTCTCCTTAGAATAGCAACATTTGCGCCAGGCACAGTGGCTCACACCTGTAATCCCAGCACTCTGGGAGGCTGAGGCGGGCGGATCACCTGAGGTCAGCAGTTCGAGAGCAGCCTGACCAACATGGTGAATGAAACCCTGTCTCTACTAAAAATACAAAAAATTAGTCAGGCGCGGTAGCAGGCGCCTCTAATCCCAGCTACTTGGGAGACTGAGGCAGACGAATGGCTTGAACCCAGGAGGTAGAGGTTGCAGTGAGCTGAGATCGTGCCACTGCACTCCAGCCTGGGCAGTAGAGAGCAAGACTCCGTCTCAAACCAAAAAAAAGAAAAGAAAAAAATAGCAACATTTGGAATGCCTGTAACCATTGGCTTACATTCTCCATCTTCTCAGTGGCCTCCAAGGTCCTCATGAGCCGCACTGACTTGTTATCACTGGGGCAGCTACAGCCTGGCACTGGGCCTGATACCCAGCAGCACGGGATAGATGTGTGGATTAACTTAAAAAATCAGCTAGAGGCTTGCTGCCCGCCTGATGAACTGGGGGTTCTGTGGGAAGTGAGACAGACAGTTACCCTTCCCCCCTGCATGAACAAAATCCTGAGCCTTGTCCTCCCGTGGGGGCCCTCAAAGTCCAGTCAGCCGTGCTTTGCTGTGGTCATTGGGGTGGGGCTGGGGAGGCCCCACTAAAGCCATGCCTTTATCCAGCGATCCCTTCCTGGTCCCCAAATCTGCAGTCTAGCAGATGCCTACTGCTTTCTATTGCTTTCCAACCCTAGTGTCATGTTCTGGACCAGTGGATGGTCATGGCATGTTGGCCTAGCCTGTTCCTTCAAAACCCACTCCCCTTCCACAGGCATCTGTATCTAGCCATTGGTATCTAGATGCAGAAACTGAGCACCA
The DNA here is from genome assembly GCF_049350105.2 of Macaca mulatta. Classification (NCBI taxonomy): domain Eukaryota; kingdom Metazoa; phylum Chordata; class Mammalia; order Primates; family Cercopithecidae; genus Macaca; species Macaca mulatta. The sequence continues at coordinate 31,374,628 of NC_133414.1, forward strand.
AGGCTGTAGGTCTCACTGAAAGAGCCAGGAGCAGCGTTCTCTTCTGGTTGGCAGAAGGGGCTTTGGGCATCTCTTTAGAGTGGCTCATATTCACCAACCCCAGTGTCAGGTGCCTAACATGCTTCTGTGAGGGCCCTCAGCCATGTTCCATTCCAGAATTTGCTCTGAAAGCTCTCTGGGTCTGGAAGCCTGCAATTTCATTTTTCGGCATGCCTTGGTCTATTCAGTACCACCCTGCGCAAACGTCCCTCTGACACAGGGTAACGAATGGGCTAATTTTGGAAAGGGGAAATCTGGGGTCCAGAGAAGATGAAGACTGAAGTATAGAGGTTAGCATAAAATTAAAGGTCAGTCAGAAAAGAGAAAACTGCTCTGAAAATATAATGGATAAATATCAGTCTTCAGCAAAGTTCAATTTGAACAAGAATTGTAGGTTGCACTGGCAGAATTGTAACTAGAAAATCCACAAATGCCCAGTCGGACTGCGAATGCATTGTCAGGCCTGCTTTTTATGATGTCACAATGAATGACTCCAGATGACAGACAGTGCAGATTCAGTTAAAACATAAAGTACCTGGCAGACTATTTCCGGAGGTTACAGTTTTGTTATTTAAAAAAAAAAAAAAAAATACACAAATAATGGGTCTGGAAGAGGGAAGCATGATAAATTTGAGGACTTAGAAGTGATGCTAAATTTGGACATTTGAAGAAGGGGCACAGGAAAGCAATTCAAAGGCACTTGAGTTATCAACGTGCACAGAGGAAATTAAGTAGGAGGCATTTTGGAAAGGCACCCACTGATAGCGACCTGGATGGAAGCCCTTGAAGTCACAGTTCCTCCACAGCACGGGCTTTGAACTCCTGTGCTTGGGTCTGGCTTCCACAAAGATGAGCTCAGAATGGAAAAATTAAAAAAAAAAAAAAGAAGTTGGAAGCCATCGCCACTACAGTGCCAACCTGGCCAGCCACGAGACCATAATATTTTTTAAACTCTGATGGCTAGAAATGGACACAAATTGCTCTTCTGTGGTTGCCAGCAGGTTTCTGAATCATCTTTGGGTTAGGGCTTCAGCAGACTTTTGATTTTGCAAGGTCTAGTCAAGAACTTTTATACACGCAAGGTAAGTCGGAGACCACGGTCCACGGGCCCCGCCCCTGGGACTGGGGTTTGGGTGGTTGCTTCCTTTGCATAAATTAGTAAATTCACAGCTGGTGCTGATGTGAAGGATGGAGCCAGCTTGGAAACTGTGGTAATTCTAGTAGTATATCTTTTTAATGCACGTAACAAAATCAGGGGCTGGGAGATCGCTCATGGAAGGGGACACCTCGTTGATGTGGACCACTGACCCACCTACAGGTAGAGGAGACAAAGAGAGACCCGGCATGGAGGTTCACGCCTGTAATCCCAGCACTTTGAGGGGCTGAGGTAGGAGGATCGCTTGAGCCCAGGAGTTAAGAGACCAGCCTGGGAAACATAAGGAGATCCCGTTTCTACAAAAAAATTTAAAAAGAAAAATTAGCTAGATGTGATGGTGAGTGCCTGTAGTCCTAGCTACTCAAGATGAGGTGGGAGCATTGCTTGAGCCTGGGAGGTCAAGGCTACAGTAAGCTGAGATGGCACCACTGCACTCCAGCCTGGGTGACAGAGAGAGACCCTGTCTCAAAAAAAAAAAAAAGAAAAGAAAAAAAAGAAAAAAAAGAAAAGAGAAAGAGAGAAGAAAAGAGAGAAGAGAGAAGCAGGATGGAGCAAAGGGATACAAATATACAAATGAAGGAAGAAGGGCACAGGTCCACGTGGAAGAAGGAAAACAATACCCTGGAGAAAAGGTAGGTGGAGCTGGTGAGGGTTCCTGGGGCAGCCGCCAGCTGTGTGCAGTAACATGTCCCTGACGAAGGTGCTAGAACCTCTCACTGTAAGTCAGGGCATCTCTGAACAACATCCTTCCTGCAACTGCACTTCTGAGGGAAAAAAGCTGGGTCGCAAACCCCTAACCTCTGACTCACGCCAGCTATTCAAATGAGCCCACTCCTTTTACTGATTAACATGGCAAGGACACACTGACGCCTTCTAATCAATGTAAAGGCAAGAAGCCACACTGGGCGGCCCTTAGTCAGCGGCAGACTCCCTACAGGGCCATACGCTGACGCTCCTCCCATGCTAGGGTCCCACTGATAGAGGACCCTGTCCCTCCACAGCAATGATCACCCCGGGAGCATCCCAGGGCCTACTGGAAGCCACCCCTGAGGGTGTCTTCACAGGCAGGGACAGGAAGCACTAGAGATATGGTTCCCCACCCGAGTGACCAGGAGAAGTCCCGGTGACTGCACGCAGCGCAGACACTGTTCCCTCCCACAACGTGAGGCCCTTCCCACCTGATGGCTGGGTAGCCGGACTGGCCTCGGCTTCTGATGCCTCATCTGTACTGCAGGGACGGACTAAGCCTTCCTTTTTGTATTCTGGGAGGAATTAAATGAGATGATACATTCAGAGTGGTCAGCACCGTGCCTGACACGTAAGAAGCCCTTGTTTCATTTAGTATTAACTCAATTAAAATACATTCTCAATGGAGCAGCTTATCTTGAAGCTCTGTTTGCTTGATCTCCTGGGGAAGGGGGTGCGGGTGGCACACAGCAAAGGGTGAAGGACCAAGTGTCTGTCTGAAGGTGATGATTATTTCGGATCGGCATTGTCTTTGTCTAAGTTGTAATCAACGGGCCTTCACAATGCCAGGAAAGAGTGACAGAGCCGACTGTCATCACGAGACGCTGTTCCCCCTCGGGATGGCTGGTCTCTGACGAAGAAGCTACACCCATTTCCACAATATGGATGTAGAACAAACCAGTATTTCATTTATTAAAACAAGGCAGGAAGAGAAGCTCTAATCCATTCTCTCTCATGCGTATCTAATAGGTAAGGCAGATTATTTCAGTATTTTCATATTTTCTCTTTAATAAGGGCATGTCAGATTTTTAACACGTACACCAGTGTGAACCCCACAGTGCCATCACTGACACAGAGAAAGACCAGCCTCGCTTCTCATTTGCCTTTTTCTAGCACCACTCTCGCTTTCATTTATTTATTCGTTTATTCAACAAATATTTATGGAGTATTTGCGGTGCCTCTGACCCACGGTTCTTCAGAAGCCAAGATGAGGGCTATGAGAGGCAGAAAAGGCGGTCACTATGCGTGGGTTCCTGAGAGCCTGAAGGACCCTGCAGCTGGGTCTCTGGTGATGACACCCTAGGGAGGCTGCCTAAAGGCCCCCAGGCCCCACAGCTGGTGCACAGCAGCCCGCCAGTGACACCCCCAGTCCACACCCTGTCCTTTATCGAGAACGCAGAGGCACAGTCATCTTTGAGGCAAAGGGGCTGGACTGGAAGACCCACTCGGGTCTCTTTTGGACCCCGTCTCACATTCCCACCCTCAGTGTCTCTCCGTGGGGCATTTCCTAGCTCTCGGACTCATCCAGTTCTCTAGCTGAAAGCAGAATTCCACATGAACAACTCTCCTCTTGGGGATGGCATAACCACCAAGACACATGAGGCCCTCGGCGGTGCTGCCGCTGGATCTTCCTTGTCATTCCAGAAGCTTGTGCCTCCGCACCACTGCACTTCCAGAAGCCTCGTGTTCAAGGGCCACAACCTGCCTTTTAGTGGGGAAACTGGTGCTGGTAAAAGCCACATGGGGCGCACGCGGGAGAGAGGACCAGTTTCCAGGCCCTTCTGGAAGTTTCCACACTTACGAACGAGACCAAGGAGAAGGGCATACAGAAGACAGTGGGGGAAGAGGCGGCCTCTTCCTGGTGTTCATGAGCATGCCAGCCCTCAAGAGAGACAGGCAAACCCCATAACAAGGTCAAAATACCAACAGCTAATGCTTAGGATGGGAAACAAGTGGTGAAAAGGCAAATCGTGTTTGTGGATTTATAAGTTTGTAAAAGAAAGAGGAACATAAACAGATGTTAAACTTGAAGCATTCTCTGTTTTTGGAAAATCCTTATAAGCAGGATATGATTTAAGAGAAGCTTTAAAAGACCCTGAAAATGAACTGTTTACCATATCCAGTAGCACTATCTAGAATGGATGTTTACTGATCAAATAGAAACCTCCCAAGATGAGGGCCCCAGACCACCACATCAGAGACTCTCCCTAGGTTGCTAAGTCTCTCATTAGTTACGACTGCCGCTGATGACAGGAGATAATTACAAGTTATTCTCATGGGTAACTAACAAAAAAATCTTACCCGAATTCCTGGGGCTATGCAGAGAAGAGCCAATTATGGTATAACTTTCAGCTTCAAACCTCTGCTATGTTAAGAGTATTTTACAGCTTCCTCTGATTATAATATTTCAAAGGAAACACATTAAGGAAACCCTGAGTGCCTGATAACAGCCTTTTACATATTTTAATGATCGTTAAGTATTATTTAGTTTTGGCTACTTGTATTTTAAGCATGCAGTTTCCTCCATGTGCAGATAACACAGTTTTTCCTCTTTGCCCACTTCCTCTTAATCTGTGTGTGTGTGTGTGTGTGTGTGTGTGTGTGTGTGTGTCAGCAGGCAAGTTTTGGACATGGCCTGTGGGTCTTTTCCTGGACCACGTAAGTGACTTTCATGCAAAGCCTGCAGCCAGTTTCATCACTACACTCTGTTAACTGAGACCATTTAGGAGTGGGCTAGCATCTAGATGAGCTCTCTGCGGAGTCAATGACTTAAAAAGGGGAAAATGCCAAGTCTTTAGTGTTACTTGTCAAATGGTCTGTGAAGAGAACATGTTTTGGGGTTCACAGGCAGTCCCTGTGGCCTGCAAACTGTCCTCACCCGCAGCCCCTGCAGTGGGGAAAGCTCAGGCATCCATGCCTGGTCATTCCCTCCTCCCCATCCAACCTCCCACTCCCTTGTCCAGCCCCTCCCCTCTGATCGGAGGGGGCAGACACCCTGACCCAGACTCAAGCATCCACTGGCTGTCTAAAACTCAATTTTTTCAAAAGTTTCAACTAAGAGATGTGGGCAGTTGTCACCAGTGGGTTCTGAAGCTAAGCCGTCAAGAGGAGCAAGGGTGGAGTCTAAGTCTCCGCCAGCCAGAGGTAGGGGGAAGCAGAAGCTGTCAGGGAAGGGAAGAGGAGCATAAACAAGTACCTGGAGACGCAGAGATGGGTGGCAATGGGGGACAGAGATGAATGAGTCCCCAGGGGAACAACCCACAGTCCAGGGGGACGCCAGCCAGTCTTTCTCCATTTCCTATGAATGGTCCTGAATCTCTCCATGAATCCTTACAACGACCCCTCCCTTTCCTTTCAGGTAGGTTCCACTTCCTACCTTCCAAAGGATCTACCAAGGAGGGAAACTCTACTGCTAGGAAGTCTTCAGCCCAGGGGCAAGGAAGGCCCCTGAGCCAGGAGTCCCACAGTCAGGCTTCACAGTCCATCTGCTGTGCTTTAAACGCTGGTAAAGTTACCAGTCATACGAACAATGGCCCAACACATTAACATGTAGCTTCCAAAAACAATTACTGTCTACTCATCAATTTAGATAAACTATGTACAAGGAGAACCAACTCTTGGTCCTTCTCCACTACTTACACCTAAGAGATTTTTAGCAAGTTCACACGCTCCTTTGCCTTCCTTCACAACAGAATTGTCATTCTTCTCCTGTCCTAGATGCTCACTACTACTTGATCTGCTAATAGTGAAAGCTCAAAGCAACAGCCACCTCAGCACATTAGGAAACAAGTATCCTGAATGCTCGAAAATCTCATCAAAGCTTCATATTTGTGTTTTTTTTTCTTTTTCTTTTTTTTTTTTTTTAAGTTTTACTAGATGTCCCTCGAGTAGAAAGGGAAAAAGACAAAAAAAAGTTTTACTAGATAGAGCTGGTCCTTAAATCAGAAACTCTGTTCTAAACTAATACTAATCATTAGAGGGTAAGGAACAGTCCTGACCATTCTCACCAGACAATGCTGATATTCCAGCTAAGCCCCAGATGATGGATAATCCTGCCTTCCATGTATGCTCCCTTTACAACGTCCACAGAAAAGCAGTGTTATGTGCATTATCTCGTGTAGACAGGTCAGGATGCAGTCTTTATAGGCCTCTCCAGACAGGAAAGGGACACAGCTGGGCTCTGGGAGCTGTCACACGTCCATGCATGCCAGGGAGAGGGTGGAGGACAAGGGACTGAGAAAAGACCATCCAGTGATGGTAACCCCAGGAGCTCACAGAATCAAGTGCTCCTTTCAAACAAAAACAGGCCTTACCTGGGGAGAGCTCAGCCAGGCCCAGCGCTGCTGCAGGGAGGCAGCCCCAAGGCTTCTGGCAGCCCGGGGTGGGTGGGGGAGTCATGGCCCAAGCTGGGCTCCCTCCACTGCTGCACTGAGTGGCCATTGATGGCCAGTGACATCCTCTGGACTTTGTGTTTGCTATGGTTTAAATGTTTATTCCATCTAAAACTCCTGTTGAAATTTAATTGCCATTGTAACAGTATTAAGAGGCGGGGCCTTTAAGAGGAGATGAGGTCATGAGAGTTCCACCCTCCTGGATGGGACTGGTGCCCTTATAAAAGGATGAGTTCAGCCCTCTCTTGTTTGATCTCACTCTCACTCTCTCACCTTCCACCATGAGATGACACAGCAAGAAGGTCCTCATGAGATACCAGCACCTTGACCTTGGACTTCCCAGCCTCTAGAACAGTGAACTGATAAATTTCCATTCGTCATAAATTACCTGGCCTGTTAACAGCAGCACACATTGGATGAACGCAATGTTCTTCAGTTATAAGACAATAACCTTGCCAAAATGCCTAGGTCGCCACTATCCTGTCAGAATAAAACAAATTTTCAATCAGCCCCTGTGGCCTTCCAAACGACCTTGACCTCCATCTTTCCCAGGACATCAGTGGGGTGCTGAGGACTGGCCCAAAGTGTGGGGACACACTTTAAGGCAGCCCTCAACCAAGAAACTGCAGAAGAGGAACCCTCGTGACCCTTCTCAACCACACTGATGGTTTCAAGTTGGACAGGGCTATCCTGGGCTCTAGGCACCCCCTAGACCGGGAGGCCAGCCCAGCAGAGGTCACTGTGTGGGATGGAGGAGGCAGCAAGACCACAGCTGTGCTTTTGAGTAACCAAAGACTGGGATCTGACAGCACCATTTATCCATCAGATTTAGAATTCACATAAGCCATAGTAGTATCGGCTTCTCTTATTATTATTATTTTTTTAATTTAAGCTGTTTACTATTGACACCTATTTACTTCTTCCCAAAGCACTTTGTTTCTGATGGGGAAAAACAATTCTCCTTCATGCCTACCTTTCTGTTTCCCTCCAATTTTCAGTTCTCTATTGGGCACCTAAAAAATAAAGTCTTTCATTTCAACCCAGGGAACCTCGCAGCCAGTCTCTGAGGCTTGGGGCACTGGGAGGGATGTTTGCAAACATGTATGCATTTGCTGTTTCCACCCTAGGACCAACCTTCAATCCAAAAGCTACTCTACATCACCTAAGTGAATCGGCCAGTCTCAGCAACATGGACAAGAGGCCAGATCTGTCAAGAACTCTGTCATCTGTATGAAAACATCCCAGGGCTACACAAAGCCACTTATCTGAGCCCTTCACTCAGGACGGAAAGAAAGGCAGCTTGCAGATCTGATTATGCCACAGTCCTCAGGAACCTGTTACCACACGAGGGGCTAGAAAGTCCTAAGCGAGTTGTGGATGAGGTTGGCAGCCACACTGCCCACACAGAATTCTAAAGGGGTTCTCCTGCCTCCCACCGTGGGACTCAACTCTGATCCAGCCCCTCAAATTTGAGGGAGACCCCACATAACCTACATGGTCCATCTGCGGGGATTCCACAGCCCTGTCTTTACTTCATTAGAAACCGACCGTTCTGCTTTTCAACAGTTGCTACAATGGGGGAAAGAATAAATTGAACTCATGAGCATGTATTAAATAACCATATATGCCCAGTACTGTAAGACTCTGTACAAGAAACAAAAGAGATAGGAGACAAGGTACAATCTCAGTACCTTGAAATCCAGGTTGGAAGATACGGATATACTCAGCACAAAACTAAATGAAAAACAAACAAACAAAAAAAAAACAAGCACCAGTTTGTGTGGTAGTCATTAAGGTTATCTGAACCCTCAGCCAACTCACCCATAAGCTCCCTCTTCCAGCTCCATGCTGGAAAATGGTGGTCAAGAAAGTGAAGGCCTTGACAGTAGTCAACTGAAGTGTGAGTTCTAAAGCGCAAGGCGAAACAGAAACAGCTTCCAGCTCCTTCTTCATTGTGACTTTTCCCCCTGAGCCTGGCTCCATCAGTGCTAACTCCTCTGGCCCCTCGCTGGAGAAGCAATCTGACTTGGCAACTTAAACCTGCTTTCACTACGCTGGGCAAAAATGAGGGCTCTCACCTTTGCTTTTCTCCAATAATGTGTTAAGTGCTCTGACTCTAAAAACAAAATCCTTCCGATTTTTGCCTGAAAACTGTCAACCGACAAGGAAGGTCCTTTCTCTGCAAGGGTGACCTTTAACCATGGGAGGCGAGTTCATTCCCATCAGACTTGCCCATTTGGTGTGTTTGTTTCTCTTAAAGAAAGGTCCTTGATTCTGTCTATGTCCTTCGTCCATATCTAACTGCTGACATGCAGTTACATAACACACTCTGTAGACTCACAGCTCTTCCTCCCCAATCTGTGCCTGGTCCCAGTGCAGCACTAAAGGCAAATGCAATGTCAGGAAGGGATGACAAAGGTTTCCTCCAGGTGGAAACTGCCTGGGAGAGGGCTTCAGGGCTCCTGTCCCAGCCTGGCTCTGTGGCAAGCTGCCGAAATTCTTTTTTTTTTTTTTTTTTTTTACCATCCTGTTCCCCTAGCCAACCCGCCCTCTCTTTTTGTTGTAAGGAAACACCCACAGATGCAGCTGTATTCAGATGGGATCCCACATTAGGGCCAGAGTGTGTGCAAGGAAAAGATAGGTCAGAAGCCAATGGAATGATATGAATATACCAGAAGAAAGGTTTTGTCTTACAAACTGAGGGGAATACAGACCCCTTTTCAACTCTCTGTAACCTGCAAAATGTTGAATTATGTCAATAAGAAAGCCAAATACACTGTGAATGGGTGCGTGGTTGTGAACTAGCTTTTATGAAGTTCTAAAATGACTCCTAACTGAGGCAAGATGAAGAGATTACAAGGGATCCAAGCAGCAGAGTCCTAACACATGGCATTTAGCATGATAGAACGTGTTTACTCACTGCTATTTATTGAAGGCCCATTATGGCAAAGCCCTGTGCTAAGTACTGCTGGAACACCCTGAATATCTCAGTGGAAACAAGTGATCTTGGGCTGGGCGTGGTGGCTCATGCCTCTAATCCCAGTGCTCTGGGAGACTGAGGTGGGAGGATTGCATGAGGCCAGGAGTTAGAGATCAGCCTGGGCAACACAGTGAGACTCTGTCTCTACAAAAAATAAAAATTAGCCAGGTGTGGTTGTGTGCACCTGGCCCAGCTATTCGAGAGGCTGAGGTGGGAGAATCACTTGAGCCCAGGAGGCCAGCCTGGGCAACACAGTGAGACCTTGTCTCTAAAAAAAACAAAAAGTGGCCAGGCACGGTGGCTTACTAATCCCAGCACTTTGGGAGGCCGAGGCGGGCAGATCATGAGGTCAGGAGTTCGAGACCAGCCTGACTAACATGGTGAAACCCTGTCTCTACTAAAAATAGAAAAATTAGCCAGGCGTTGTGGCGCATGCCTATAATCCCAGCTACTCAGAAGGCTGAGGCAGGAGAATCACTCGAACCCTGGAGGTGGTTGCAGTGAGCTGAGATTGTGCCACTGCACTCCAACCTGGGCAACAGAGCAAGACTCCGTCTCAAAAACAAAACAAAACAAAACAAAAAACAAAAAAAAAGTGTTCTTGTGTCTAATACCATTTATCCCTCATTGGCCCCGGCCAAACACAGAGTTGAAAGAGTTTGCCTGCACATCACCCACTGCTAACTCCTGAGTCAAAAGAGAATGGTGGGTTCACAGGGAAACTTACCCCGCCTCTGAGGTTCTGGAAGCAGAAGTGCTCTGGGCCTCCCCAGGGCCTCTCGGTGTGCTGCGGCGGCTTTCGGAGTCACTCACGTGTCCTTTCCCCGCGGACATCTTACGATGTGTGAGGGCCGCAGGGCCATCCTCATGCCCATTCTGCAGGCCCTGGCCTGCTCGTGTCCCAGTCCTCGCTGCCTGGCGCCCCTTGGGGTTATCCTCGCGCGGTGCCGGGAGGTCTCTCGACGGTTTGTATCCATGAGAGATCAGGAGGTCTTCTACACTGTACATGATGCCCAGGCTTCAGCAGAGCTCAACCGCTGGAACCATGGTGGTGGCAGGACCCAGCACTGCGGAACAACAGAGAGCTCTATTTGTGACCAGGTCTCCCTGGGGGTCAGTCTTACACCTCCTCGTCCCGTGGTCCCCCCACCAAACCAGACCACGGTGATGGACACAACACAGAACCTGCACAGAAAGAGGAGACACAGGGATGGCTCTGCCTGAAACTGCTCTCCATTCTATTCATGTAGAAAGTGGGTGTGGCTCTGGCTCTAGAGGACGTCGTGGAACCCTGAGGACCTCACCCTTCGATGGCTGCCTCTGGTAGAAGAGCATGTGGCACGGCGCTTAAGCAGTGACATCAACACTGTCCACCTTCCCCTTGTCCCACTCACAAAGAGCAGGCGGAAGGAGTGTGGACAAAAAAAATACAGATCTGGGAGCTGCAATGACTCCTTCATGTTTCTAAAAAGAGAAACTACCAATATCCAGCTTAATCTCAGGACATGCCCCTGCTTTCATCCTGTAGACATACCTTTGCTCTACGAGAGAGTGAGATCTTTAATCAACACAGTCATGATACGCTTCAGCGGAAGCGACTGAAGCAGCAACTGCCAGGGCAGCCCCTCCATGGCAGTTAACTAGCAACCAAAAATAGATTTTAATTCTTTGGGTTCATGATGAGAAAACAAACAACACACTGATCAATCATACACACCCAACTCACTATACAATACCAAAGTTCTCTTTTCCTTATGAAAGTTTTTTTTTTTTTTTTTTTTTTTTTTTGAGATAGAGTTTCACTCTTGTTGCCCAGGCTGGAGTGCAGTGGCATGATCTCGACCCTGCAACTTCCGTCTCCTGGGTTCAGGCGATTCTCCTGCCTCAGCCTCTCGAGTAGCTGGGAATACAGGCATGCGCCACCACGCCTGGCTAATTTTTTGTATTTTTCATAGAGACAGGGTTTCACCCTGTTGGCCAGGCTGGTCTCGAACTCCTGAACTTAGGTAATCCACCCACCTCTGCCTTCCAAAGTGCTGGGATTACAGGCATGAGCCACCACACCCGGCCTCCTTATTAAACTTTTATGAATCAAATTTCTTTCTAGTAGATCTTGGGGAAAAGTTTTTGCATCTCTCAGCCAAGGATGTCCACACCCAAATCCTGCTATAGTACCTGAATCAACAGCAGCAACTTCCTCCAGTGTAAGCTGCACAAAACGAGAGTGCCCACAAAGAATGAAAATGGGCAGAAACCTACCTGAAAGCAAAAGAGGCAGAGCCGCCCTGTTTATTCCTACATGAGGACATCCTTCTTCCTAAGTCTTCCCTTTGATGATAAGGCGTAAGACAGATTGGTCAGCCGGATCCACCCACCACTGCTTCCACGAGGGCTGATGGTAATGCTGGCCTGGGTGAGAGGCACACAAAAGCCACAAAAGCCAGCCCCACCAGAAAAGCTCAGCCAGCTCCAGCCCCACTTTGCTGGTGGACGGAAATAGAGTTGCTGCAGCCATGGCGAACAATGGCCAGGAAATGCCTGCTGGTCCATGCGCAGGTGAAAGGAAGATGCCTGCAGCATGTGCTTCCTGTCACTGGGAGCTCTTACTTGGGTCCGTTGCACAATTCTGCTGTGCCTGTCCTCACTCTTCATCACCTGCTAGATTACAGTAGGGAAAGTCTCGCCTGTCAGCATGGAGAGTACCAAACTTTGGAAGTTGATAATTTTCCATTATGTCCCTATATTTTATGGAAGCTGACAAGCTCTGGCAGCTACTGTACTAGTAGAAAAATCTCCATAGCAACTCTGCCACTCCTGACACTCCTACTGCATGTCTTTCGGGGAGTTGTACAACTTGGGTCATTTGCTTCAACAGACAAGGAAGGTCCAGAGAAGCAAGAGTTTGTTCTTCGACTCAACAGAGGAAGTTCCACCATGTGAGGGATTATAGAGGAATGAGATCCCATCACAAGCAAAGGGCTTCAGGAACACAGAGTCAGGCTTTAGGGCAGGGTCTTTGGTTTGTTTGACACTTTATCCCCAGCAACTTGCACACAGTATGCACTCAATAAATACTTGCTGAGAAAATGCACAAATGAGAGACAGAACTGTTTGAGCTAGGTTTTGAAGAATGGTTAGGAGTTCATTAGGCAAAGAGCATGTGTATGTGTATGAGAAGGGGAACTGGCATTTAAAATAGATTATGAGTAGAATTATCCCAAGGGTAAAGAAATGAGGCTGGGCACAGTGGTTCACGCCTGTAATCCCAGCACTTTAGGAGGCTAGGTGGGTGAATCACTTGAGGCCAGGAGTTTGAGACAAGCCTGGACAACATGGTGAGACCCTGTCTCTACTAAAAATACAAAAATTAGCCAGGCATGATGGCAAACACCGTTAATCCCAGCTACTCAAGAGCCTGAAGGAGGACAATCGCTTGAACCCAGAAGGCAGAGGTGGCCATGAGCCGAGATCATGCCACTGTACTCCAGCTTGAGTGACGAAGCAAGATGCTGTCAGAAAGAAAGAAAGAAAAGAAGAAAGAGAGAGAGAGAGAAAGAAAAAAGAAAGGAAGGAAGGAAGGAAGGAAGGAAGGAAGGAAGGAAGGAAGGAAGGAAGGAAGGAAGGAAAAGAAATGGCTTAGTAACAGAATCCTGGCAGCCTAGAACAAAGTCCCCAGGCTCACTGGTTCAACATCACACACAGGGTCAGCATCACAGTTAAAGTTAGCATTAGGTCTCACGACACTCAGTTTCTCTCTCTTACTATGCTGGGCTCTTTAAAATAAAAGCAAATTGCACTGTACTCCAAGTGGCCACCAAACACACTGAGGAGCAGGCATGTGCAGCACACAGCTGGTTGTGCTACAGTCCATTTGTCAGAATGGCAGAGAAGACATAACCCTCACAAAACACAGATGTGGGGCATTTTCTTCCTGGGGCTGGATAGGTTGGTCCAATATGGCTATGTGTTTGCATGGTAATTATATTTAGTAAGAATATCTTTCAATCGTAGTTAATGGATTCTTCCCTCCCCCGCAGCCCAATAAACTCTTCCTCTACAAACTCCAAGGAAAAACCTGAACTATTAACCCAGGATTGCAGCACACATGAAATCTAATAACATCAACTATTAATGACCATCTGTAATGTGCTAGATTCTGTACTGGCACACTTTCATTCATTCTATGCTTCCAGCAAACTTCTCGATGTAGACAGAAACTTCTCCATTTTCACAAGAAAACTGAGGCTGACAGTCCAAGGTTACACAGCTTGTGTTAGATCCAAGGTTTGAACTAGATCTGTCTAGCTTCAAAGTTCAGGCTACTAATTTAGGTTCACCCATCTATATTTTCTTCCTTAACATCAAAAAAGTTTCCTAATTTACCAAATAATCCATGAACATAAATAAGGAAAGATACAAGGCATAGTGGCATTAAAATTAAAAACCATGTATTTAAAAGGAAAAAAATTCTCCTTTATTCTCTAGGAGCAGGATGACTCTTCTAGATGACTCTTCTCACACACCACACACGCATGCACATACACGCGCGCACGCACACACACACACGAATTGATGCCTCACTTGACTATAACGTCTTGATGGCAATGCTGGTGTTAATGTTTAAATGCTCAGTAATGTGATTCGTTCTCGAATACACCATGCAATTGCCTTGTGACCTTAACAGACCTCTTTCATCATTTGGGGTTTTGAGCTTTTCATAAATAACATGGGGCTATCATAAAGCATGCTGTATGAAACTGAAATGCATATATAATAAGTGGGAGATGAGTAACTTTAAAAAAATAAATTCTTAAAGAAAAAAAAGTCCTATATAGAAATAGCCATTCTTATCTGCAACATTAATAGAATTTGGACTTAATTTGAGTAGACAACAGCAAACCACAAATGGGTTTGGGCAAGGGAAATCTGGCAGGAAAGCAGAGGACTAAAGTGGATAGAGCGAGAACAGATGGGGGACCTGTAGTTACAAGTCCTTTCTATTGTAACATGCACAGGGGGCTGGCAAAGGGGATAAGAAAAAAAAGGAATAATAAGAGTAATTTTCAGGAGAAGAAGTACAATGGATTTTAGCCTCAGTGACGAGGATAATGATCATTCCATTAATAGAAATATAGAAACTGGAAATAATTGTTGGTTTGAGAAGATGACAGCTCATTTGATTTTGATTTAACCAACCTAGTCTCACAAAATTCTCTTTTCCCCAAATCATCATCAAATGGATTTTCATCAAAGATTAATTATGTGTCCTTCCAAAGAACCTGAATAAGACCACTTGTGCAGCGATCTTATTGCATGGCACCTTTTCAAAGTTCTTTAAATATTAGCTCTATGGTGTCTATTCAAATGGAAGGGATTATAAAATTAGGAAGTTGCTGTTAACCATCCACTGACATTGAGCATAGGGCTGGGTTACCTCCCGCTTTGCTGTTGGGATGAGTGTCTGTTTCTCAATGGTGCAAGGTATTTATCTGTGAGCTGAATCAAGCCTGAGTCACTGCACAGGAGGAAAGGAGAGAACCCTTTGGGTCTCAGTCTTCTCCTGAAAGAGTAAAATGAGAAGGCTGAACTAGAGGTTCTTTAGAGTCCTTCTAGCTCTAGGGAGCAGCCCCCTTTCTCTAGCCTATTCTCGCCTGTGAGGAGCAGCAGGCATCGAAGTCAGCTGCCCCAGGAAAAAAGAGTACAGCTTGTGGCCATGACACAGGCAGGGCTAAATAGGTCATCTGAAGACAGAACCTCTGACCTTGGCCTTATTAGCACCTATGCAGAGGCCACCCAAAAGAGCAGAGATAAATGGCCACCCACTGAGGAAAGGAGTGGGTTGGGGTAGGCAGGCCAGAAGCGAAACATCCAGCAATTCTCCATCCCAGAGTGCAGGTGCTTCACACTTACGCCAATGTAAATTCATCAGGGCACTTGTTTTACATTGGAAGTGCCAGGCACTGGGCTGAAGAATATAAAGACAAATAAGACCCCATCAGCACCCTCCCTTGCAATGCTATGGTCTACATGGTATTATTTCAATTATGGATTCTCTCATCACTAAAGGTTGAGACTGGCGAATGAATGCCATTTAACAGGTACCATCTTCTCCCTTTCCATTTATAAAAATAAACATTTTAATTCTCATATTTACAGTTACAACGCTCAAGACAGTGAAAGGAAACAAAACATTAAGGAACTCATTAAATCAACCAGAGCTTTTTTTCCTTTTTAAAATTGGCCTAGAACACAAACTAAAAATTAACTTTAAAAAGAGAGACAAACATACTATTAAAAAGATGAAAAGCATGGTCATCCTCACCTGTAATCAAAGAAATGCAAATTAAACCAAAATGCCATTATTCACTTATGAGATTAAAGCTTTTAAAAAGCAATGCTTGTTGTTGGTAAGGGCATGAGGAGCTACAAGGGTTCTCCTGTTTGTGTGTGTATAAATGGGGGGGGTGGGGGGTGCAGGCTATATGTAAATGAAAATGAGTATTTCCCTTCTTAAAAGTGATTAGCTAGATTTGCTGGCTCACACCTTTGATCTCAGCACTTTGGGAGGCCGAGGCAGGCGTATCACTTGAGGTCAGGAGTTCGAGACCAGCCTGGCCAACATGGTGAAACCCCATCTCTACTAAAAATACAAAAAATTAGCCATGCATGGTGGCGCTCCCCTGTGGTCCTAGGTACCTAGCAGGCTGAGGAGGCAGGATCCTTTGAACCCGAGGCAGAAATTGCAGTGAGCGGAGATTGTGCCACCACACTCCAGCCTGGGTGACAGAGCAGATACTCTGTCTCAAAAAAAGAAAAAAAATTATTAATATGTAACAAAATCTTTAAACATCTGAAACCCTATGAAATAATCTCACTTCTTATGATTCATCCCAATGAAATAATCAGAGATACACATAGTTTTATATAAGGATGTTTATCCAAGTTTTAATTATAATAACAAAATTAGACTAAATGTCTAATTTAGTAAAAAAAAAAAAAAAGAAAAGAAAAGAAAAAAAAACTTCTGGGCCAGGTGCAGTGGCTCATACTTGTAATCCCACCACTTTGGGAGGCTGAGGTGGGCAGATCACCCAAGGTCAGGAGTTCGAGACCAGCCTGGTCAATGCAGTTAAACTCCGTCTCTACCAGAAAGACAAGAAAACTTAGTCAGGTGTGGTGGCATGCACCTGTAGTCCAAGCTACTCGGGAGGCTGAGGTGGGAGAATTGCTTGAACTTGGGAGGCGGAGCTTGCAGTGAGCAGAGATCGTGCCATTGCACCTCACCCTGGGCGACAATCAGACTCCATCTCAGGAAAAAAAAAAAAAAAAAAATTCTGGTGCATCCACATGGTGGACTATAATATGTATACACACGCATAAAATTCTGTTTTCAGGTATACAACAGCACAGGGAAATGCTTATGATATCATACTAAATAATAAAGACAGGATACAGAACCCTATATTCAATGTCATACCAAATTTGTTTATATACATATGTACTTGAAAGGGGAAAAAACACTGAAAGGAAACATACCAAAATATCAGCAGAGGTATTGGACTCTGAGTTTATTTGTTTGTTTGTTTGTTTTGAGATGGAGTCTTGCTTTGTCGCCCAGGCTGGAGTGCAGTGACGCGATCTCAGCTCACTGCAAGCTCCACCTCCTGGGTTCATGCCATTCTCCTACCTCAGCCTCCCTAGTAGCTGGGACTACAGGTGCCCGCCACCATGCCCAGCTAATTTTTTTGTATTTTTATTAGAGACAGGGTTTTACCGTGTTAGCCAGGATGGTCTCAATCTCCTGACCTCGTGACCTGCCCACCTCGGCCTCCCAAAGTGCTGGGATTACAGGCGTGAGCCACCACGCTCGGCTGGACTCTGAGTTTTTAAAAAATTTCTTGATTTATACTTTACTGAATCTTATGATATTCTGTCATGAAATGTATTAGGTCCAATCATATGAAACTGTCATTTTGCATGTCAAAAATAGTCAAATATTGACAATTTCATATACTTACTATACTTAATATTAACTTCATATACTTAATGTTAGCTTAAGTATATATAACAACATACATAATATACACATTATTATATAATGTTAATATAACAATATTGTTTCATCACCAATCATCATTATTCATAACTTAATATATTACCAACATATTACATAACTTAATTAAGTTATATATAACTATTTCATCATCAGAAAAACACTTTCATAAATGAAATGCTGCTTAGGTTAGATTAGGAAAATGCATCTTTAAAAATATGTAATTGGAAGACTCAATGACAATAAAAGAAACATTGAAGAAAAGAAAAGAATAAATGAATAGTAAATTACATAAGGCTCTAGTATATGGTACATGTGCCTTATCTGCCAGAGAGACTCTTAACCTGTTTTCAGGGAGCCAAAATCACATGTGCTGCTGAAGAAATCTAATACAAGGTTACAACCAGCATTGTAAAAAGGTCTTAATTAGACACTGTTACTCCTCTAAAAGACCTAAAGCTTTTCAGTTGTATTCACTGACATTCCATGCTTAAGATGTAATTGGTCCTTCAAATTGTTGGCAGTTCAGTGTAAATATCTTTTCAACTGACAACATTTAGGTCTAATGCTATGATTAATATATAACAAAGTACTTTCTTTAAACAAGAGGTAAATCACCAAGACATAAAACAAACCAGAATGGAGTATGTTGCTAACTGACACGTAGGTTTTTAATGCTTTCCACAGATTTTTTCCTAAGGGTAGAATTGTGTATTTTCCTATGAACAATAGAATTGCTATTTCCCTTTCCAGTCTTAATTATTAAATAACGCAACAGTTCCAGTTGAAGTCCTGGGACACCAAGTTCTCACAGACTGCTGTTACCATGCCACACGTGTGATGACCAACTCTGCCAAGGCACTCAAGTTGTCAAAATCTCACAAGATGTAAAAAGTCATATTTAATCTGTGAAGTAATCATTTTAGGAGGACAACCTTAGCTTTCTTTAAGGTGACAAAAAAACAAATGAGTTGGAAAACTTGGGTTTAAGATCAAAAGGATCTCAGAACGTTAATCTCGCTGGGGTGGATTGGTATTAAGGCATTTGTTCAGAAAAAGAGAAAGAAAAAGAAAAAAGTCCCCAACATTATGCACTGAATTTTTTTCCTATTATCTCTTCTGACTCCTCTTTTCTTTCCACAACTAATGTGAATACACACACACATGCACTTACACACATACACTCTTTCTCCTGTCTTCTCTTTCATCTCTAAATTCTGTGTCACACAATTATTGATTTGGCTAGCAATATCTTTTATGAGACCCTAAGTACCTCATGAATATTTCTGAAAGATTAGAAGTCATTAAGAAAGGACTCAAACTGGATAAGATTTTTAAATCTTTTGGAATTTTTGGCTGTTTGCAAAAATAGCTGTAAAACATTATCATAGGATAGAATTTTATTCCCTTATCATAATAGATGTCAAGCTCCATATGTAAAGATACCTTAAATATTCCATTAAACTTACCCTACTTTTGGTTTTGTTTTTAAATATCTTCAGAATAAAAAAAAAAAGGCAAGTCTTTATCAAAATGTTCGACTTAAATTATTTCATATAATCTTTACATTTTTATTTATTTTCTATGTACAAAAGCCATGTAAAGTGATTTCAAAAGTAAACACTGCAAAATTCAGTGCTTAAGTAAAAAGCAAAAGTTCCTAGTAATCCCACTGTGCCAAGAGATAACCAGTAGCAACAATCTGGTTTCTGTTTCTCCAACTATTCTTCCTACACAGACAAGTTGCTTGCTTTTTTTTTTTTTTTTTTTTTTTTTCCTTTCCTTCTTTGGAATATATCTTGGTGCTTCTTCCTAACAGTATCTAAATTCTTTCATTTACATACAGAAAAAACAAGCTTTACAGGTCAACTATAAAGATAACCAACAAGCACAAAACTCTAAGGATACTTCACGATCTGATAATAAATCTGCCAGGCTATTTAGCCAGGCTATTCCCAAGCGTATGTATAGAAAGTTGTTGGGAAAGATACTTAGTTCCAGATAATCCAAATTTTTAACAAGACACCTTCAATTCAAATCAAGATAATTGAGGTTTTAGTATCTGGGGGAGGGGTTCCTGTATTTTTCTAAACACCATTTAGTGTTTAAAGAATATATCAAAGCCCAACCTCTCCCCTCCCTGGGCTGCTGGCATTTGTAAGTCAGTGGACCTCAACATTCCTTCAATCAGCAGGCCCTTGAAACAAAGCACAAGAGCAAGGTTTTAATGAGAGAGATAACCCTTCTCATCCAAAGGGGTAAAAACAACATCTGTTAAAAACCCAAGTAAACTGCAGTAATGGGTTCAGCCATAGGCCCAGAGGACTTCAGAGACAGTCTTTGCTTATCAAAATAAAAACCACAATAGAACAATTGTTTCACTCCAACGCTCTGTGTTCTAAACTCTCTCCAGATTAATTAGCATGGAGTTTCGCCAAGCTCATTAAAAGAAAAACTCCGGACTCCTAAGGATGACTGGTGTTTACTGTCCTCCCAAACTGGCCAGTGAGAACCTGGGGGAGCCACAGACTTCTGGGCTTTCTGTACTGATAACATTTCTAGGATTTATTTTTAAATTGCATGTTAAAAATTAGACTACAAGAATCTTTTCATATTTACTTTTTTTAAGTGAAAAAACTGGTCCTTATTTATTTTCCTTGTATACCTCCAACCCTGTTACATTTTATAGCTGCCGAACAATAGACCACAGGCTCCTGGAATCTGTGACCACTCAGATGAGTTATTAGATAACCCTGATGACTTTGTCAAGTCGTCCAGAGCATGTGGACACTCAGGCCAAACTTCTTTTTTCCTGAAACAGGCTTTCTCCACCCACCCAAATCCCCTAATTCTCCTGGGCCTGCCAAGGGCCTGGCCTTCCAGTCTCTGCAGCAAAGGGTGCAGTTTTACAGGAGGAAGGCCCAGCAGATTAAAGGCCTCTGTTCAACAAATATTTGCTCGCCCACTCCAGGCGGACTAACAGTTTGCTACATGCTGCATGCCCAGAGTGACACTTAGAGACTTTAGGAAGCTTGTTAAGCTGGTGACTAAGAATCAGACGCCTAATGTCAAGGTAAATAATTAAGTCCCAATCCACAGAACCTTATGGAAAACCAAACGACTTTACCAAACTCCCAATTTCACACGAAAACCAACACAAGTCCCATGAAATAGAATCTGCATATGATTTCCAAAAAAGCCTGTAGGCATTCTTGCTTTGCTGGGTGGTCTTAAAATTCTAAAATGAACTGACATTCCCAAAGTTTTACCTGTACAGCCCATGACCCTCAGTTTACACCATGCAGACTGCCTTTTTTTGCCAGAGCATTTCTGGCTGCCTGAATCCTACCCGTCAGGCCCCTTCCCCCAAATCTCTGTATTTTGCAACCCTAGCCCTCAATCTCTGGGATGTCTATTCCTTGTAAATCTGAAAAGACAAAAGGCTGGAGAAGGAAAACAAGTTGTGGGAGAAACATCACATTAAACTGTCAGGACAGGAAACCCTGGGAGTTGTGGTCTGCACTGCCCCACCCCTCTCCCCAAGACTAAGACCAAGCTACTGGATTTGGGGAGGGAATGAGGACACGTGAGGCGGGTGGAGTGGGTGCGGGGGTGGTACAGTGGGTGTGGGTGTGGGGAGGTGATGTGCCCAAGCTAATTCCACCAAGGCCTCTACTCCTGAAGCGCGTGGATGACCAAACACCAGGGCATGCCCAGGTAGTGCTGGCCTGAAGTTCTCATTTTTATTTTTTTCTTCAGTAGTGAAATCACAGCTTCTTTACAAACGCCCAGAAGAATCCCAGGCGCTCCGCTTCTTGATAGGAAGCGAGAGGGGCCCGTTTAGCTGCTAGTGCTGGGCCCCACTGTGGCCAGGGCATCGAGGTAAACCCTGGCGTTTTGGGGGTGAACGGACCCCGACTGGAGATGGGGGAAGCAGAGGGTGCCCGCGGAGATCTGAGCGCAGAGACCCTGGGTGGGCGGGCTCCAGATCCCATAAATGAGCTGATTAAGGGGATTTACAGCACTCCTAGGCAGGGCTCCTGCCCTTCTCCCACCCCACGCGCAGCCTGGAGCCGCACTCGCTGGGAGGCAGCCGCGATTAGCGCCCTAATCCCCAGCGCAGACCGCGCAGAGACCGGAGCGGGAGCAGGAGCGGGAGCGGGGCCGCCGCAGGAGCCCCCACCGTCCGGGGCAGTCCAGACTGCCCGGGCAGCGTGGGAACTGGGACCTCGGGGACCCAGCGCAGCGGCTGTCAGCTCCGGGGTGAGGTCCGCGAGGTCGGGGCGCGAGGGCGCGAGGGCGCGGGAGGGGTTGGACACAGGCTGGGGAGGGCGACTTCGAGAGGGAAGTGAGTGACCCCGGCCCCCCAGGCCTTCCGCGCGCCGAGGGGCGACGCGAGCGCTAACGCCAGCCGCGGCCCGCAGTGCCCGCCCCGGGACCCCCGCGCCCAGAGCAGGGCACCTGAGGGGAGGGGACACCCCTCCCGGGCTGGCAGGCGCCCTCCACCCCGAGGCTGCGGGGCCAGGCACCGTGCAGGGGGCCCAGGCGGGGCTGCGACTGGGTGTGCGGACACCCCCCACCGCCGGGGTGGCTGGGACCGGAGCGACGTCCCAGCTTGAGAAGTTGGGGGGAGTGCGGGAGGCTGTGGGTGAGGCCAGCGAAGCGCCGTGGGAGCGGCCCTAATGGACGGTGGGAGCCAGGAGGGTTAGACGCTGGGACTTACCGAGCGGCTCCCTCATGCCGCCTCGCGCCGCCGCCGCCGCTCCGGCCGGCCGGGGACCAGCGCGACCCGCCCCGCCTGCAGCCGCCGAGGCCGAGCATGCCCGGAGCACCGCCGTCCGCCCCGCCCACCGCCCGAGCCCGCCCCGCCCACCGTCCGGGTCCGCCCCGCCCACCGCCCGGGGCTGCCTCCTTTGCGCTGAGGGCGGTATCCAGGCCAGGATCTTCCTAGGCTTTCGGGGGTCTGCCCGCGTGGGTCCCGCGGAAGGCACAAGTAGGCTGACCACCCTTCCCTCTTTTCTTGTCACTTGGGTTTGGGCCACGTCAACCCTGTGGAAATGTCCAAAGACACACACACTCTCACAGATACACACAAAGCAAACATATTCATATACACTCACAGTTACACACAAACACACAAAGATGTATACAAACACACTCATATACACCCACACACAGATGCACACAAACACACTCACAGGAAACAGGCACACACACAGATACAGGACACACAGATGCACACAAACACACAGTCACAGACAAGTGCACACACACTCATATACAGTCAGACGCAGGTGCACACAAAAACACCCATACACAGTCACACACAGATGCAGCCAAACACACTGGCACATATACATACATACGCAGGAACACAGTACAGCTATACACACACACACACAAACGCACCCACATAACACATTGATATTATGAAGAGAAGGAAACAGTGATGGTGACAACAGCTTGAGATATACTTCTTAAAAAAAAAAAGTCTTCGAGTCAACTAATGCGCTGGAAGCCACCTTCAGATCAGCTGGCCCATCCTCTCCTGTGGCAGAGGAGGAAACCGATGCCAGGAGTAGGATTTGCCTACAGGGCAGGGGTAGGAGGGGAGATAGGAGGGCAGTGGGAGAGTTCAGACCAGAATGAACGTTTCCTGACACCAAACCCACTCCATGTTTCTGTTACAGCGGGAAGGGGCAGAAAGATTAGACTGCTGCCTGGGTGTGCTCAGGGCAAACGTTTTCATAATTTTGGAAGGCAGACAGAAGACAAAAATGTGAAATATTGCTGATGCATTGGGGAGAGACAGGGAATATTAGTTAAGTCCACCTAGACAAAACATGGATGGCACAGCGGACTGGTGACCTTGCCAAATGAGTTTTCAGAAAACTACTTAGCCACATCATGATTTTAGGACCGTATTTGCTGTCAAAACACCAATAACTAACGTTTTTTGCTCTATCACCATGTCTCAGCCCTTCCTATGCATTATTTCTTTTAATCCTCATCACAGTTTGATGATGTGGGCACCACTTTACAGATGAGGAACAGGCTCAGGGAAGGGCACAGATGGCAAGCTGCAGAATCTAGCCCAAGACCCTTGCTCTGAACCACCAGAGCAAGGTCGTTTCTTTGTTCTCTTGAATTGTATGTTCCTCATGGTTAGTAGCAACATATAATCTAACAGAGCATAAAAGCTAAACACACTATTGCTGGAAAATAACGAACAATGTAATTGAGTGTTGTATTGTGCATTATCAGGAGTGCATGGGAGGAAACCAGATGGCGGTGATGGGAGCAGGCAGCGTGATCAGGGACTCGAGAGCCAGGTAGCTCGGGTCCTGGGCTTGGCTTCTCTACTACTTTCTAGATGTGATACTTTACTTCTGTTAGCCTCACTTTCCTCTCTAACAAAGTGGGGTAATGATGGTTTGCATCTCATAGGAGAGTCATGATAATTCAATGAGATGATGCCTTCTTATCACTTAGTTCAGGTACATGTAACAGTGAAGAAAATGGTGGCCAGGCATGGTGGCTCACGCCTGTAATCCCAGCACTTTGGGAGGCCAAGGCAGGCAGATCACCTGAGGTCAGGAGTTCGAGACCAGCCTGGGTAAGATGGTGAAACCCCATCTCTACCAAAAATACAGAATTAGTCGGGAGTGGTGGCAGGTGCCTGTAATCCCAGCTACTAGGGATGCTGAGGCAGGAGAATCACATGAACCCGGGAGGTGGAGGTTGCAGTGAGCCAGGATTGTGCCACTGCACTCCAGCCTGGGCAATAGAGTGAGATTGTCTCAAGAAAAAAAAAGGAAAGAGAGAGAGAGAGAGAGAGAGAGAGAGAGAGAGAGAGAGAGAGAGAGAGAGAGAGAGAGAGAGAGAGAGAGAGAGAGAGAGAGAGAAAGAAAGAGAAAGAAAGAAAGAGAAAGAAAGAAAGAAAGAGAGAAAATGGTAGCTACTACCATTAGCACTTGCACTGCTATTGCTATTTGGGTTGGAGCCACCAGGGAAGACTTTGAAGGACAAGTGGGCTGTGGCTAGGGGGAGACACAAAGGCTGGGGAAATAGGATTCAACAAAATTTAAAAGATAAAAAAGGAAATGCAGAAGTTTTTTTTTTTCTTTTTTTTTTCTGGGAAGTCACAGTTATTAACAGCAGTGATATTCTTGTCAAAAAAGCATCATTCAATGATGGATTGCTTCTGTGACTTATAGAATTCCTGTTTCTCCTCAATTTGCCAACTCAATGAAATAACTTTGTGCTGGGGTGGAGCACCTCTATGTGCCCAGCATGGTGCAGACACCTAGGGAGCCAAGTATTCCTGCTAGAACATTTATCAGCCAGTGAATTGATATTAGGATGTGTTTTCCCATAGAACAATGTCATATTGTTAGGTTTCTGGGTCAACCCCATGGAAGTTTTATAATGTACCTAAGTGCTGCAGAGTTGCAAAAAAAACAGAAGAGTTGCAGTAAATCAGAAAACAACGCTGATTCAATGCTAGGAGCTAAGCTAAACCAAACCAAATCAAGTTTAATAAGAAATTGTATTTTAGCAGAAAGGCTGGCAAAGGCAGATTCGATTAGGGGAATGTAATGGGATTGAAATACTGGAGATTCTAGAGAAGATGACTTCACAATTTCAAGATGCTTGTGGTTTCTTGACCCTGTTCTTTATCCTAACATCCTCATTTCAAAATGTTTGGCTTCCGTCTTTCCTCAGTACTGATGTATCCCTAGCCCTGCTCTAATGTTTTCCTGGCATGACTAAAACCATTTCAAATGAAGAAGTAGAATGAAAAGATGGGAAGAGAAGATGGTAGTGAGGCTGGGGATGTGGGGACAGGGGCAAGCAGAAAGGTGGAAAGTTTTTCTAAAGATCTGGGAATAGAATTAACAAACAGGAAAGAGGGTGTATTCGTCTGTTCCCATGCTGCTAATAAATACATACCCAAGACTGGGTAATTTATTAAGGAAAGAGGTTTAATGGACTCTCAGTTTCACATGGCTAGGGAGGCATCACAATCATGGTGGGAGCATCACAGTCATGGTGGAAGGCAAAGGAGAAGCAAACACACGTCTTACATGGCAGCAGGCAAGAGGGCATGTGCAGGAGAACTCCCCTTTATAAAACCATCAGATCTCATGAGACTTATTCACTATCACGAGAACAGCATGGGAAAAACCTGCCCCCATGATTCAATTACCTCCCACTGGGTCGCTCCCACAACACATAAGGACTATTACAACCCAAGGTGAGATTTGGGTGGGGACACAGAGCCAAACCATATCAGAGAGTAAGGTTGAAAAGATGCATAAGTATGAACAGGTGATTAATTATAAATGTAGGAAGATAATAAAGATAAAAGGTAGTGAGGAAAATCCACTGGACCAGTTTCCACACCATTCGCCAGTACATGGACAAGGGATGGTGGGCAAGACGTGAGAGAAACCAGCGTAACCTCCTGCCCGTTATCCCTACCCACTCCCACTTTCCTGCAATTTGGGTCTCTTGCTTCCGTCTACTTGATCTTGGGAGATATAAACACAGGAAAAAAATACCTATCGCTTATGTGATGTAAAATATAAACTATGATTGAAAACAGCATTTAACATGAAACTGTTAGAAGTCTGGCACAGTCCTGGGAGAATGTGCCAAGAGCCAGCCCCGGATGCCCAATGTCCCCGCCTTTCTTGAGTCCTGGAGAAGGGATTTCACAGACTCAGGAAGGAACTTGGATTATTGAGTCATTGGGCAGATGTGCAGTAACCAGAGAAATAATGCTTAACAGCCTGCTTAAAGAAAGAAAAAAAGTAAAAGCCAAGATCTTGTTTCTCTAACTTACTGCCTGTTCAAGGACCTAGAGTAACCCTCCTCCCTCCCTGCTTTAGGGCCCTTCTCTGTAGACTATAAGGTTTCCTTTAACTGATTTAGATATTGATTTTGTTTTTCTTAGTCTGTAAAGACACTACCAGTTCTCATTTTTAAAAAGATTAATGCTCTTTTTTTAAAAAAAATTAATTTGTTGTCTTCATTGACATATAATAATTGTACCTATTTATGGGGTACACTGTGATGTTTTGATACTTGTATACATTGTGTAATAGTTAAATCAGGGTGTTTAGCATATCCATCTGCTATAGTTTGAATATTTGTTTCCTCCAAAACTCATGTTGAAACTTAATCCCCAATGTGGCAGTGTCGAGAGATGGGATCTTTTTTTTTTTTTTTCAAGACAGAGTCTTGCTCTGTCGCCCAGCCTGGAGTGCAGTGTCGCCGTCTCGGCTCACTGCAACCTCTGTGCCCAGGGTTCAAGCAATTCTCCTGCCTCAGCCTCCTGAACAGCTGGGATTACAGACAAGCGCCATCGCGCCCAGAGACGTTTTGCATTTTTAGTAGAGATGGGTTTTCACCATGTTGGCCAGGCTGGTCTCAAACTCCTGACCTCGTGATCTGCCTGCCTCAGCCTCCCTGAAGTGCTGGGATTACAGGCATGAGCCACTGCACCTGGCCCAAGAAATGGAATCTTTAAGAGATCATTGGATCATGAAGGTTCTGCCTTGGATTAATCTATTCATCTATTCATAGATTAATTAATCTATTCATGGATTAATAGATTAATGGGTTAATGAATTAATGGGTTATCATGGCGGGGAACTGGTGGCTTTATAAGAAGAAGAAGAGAGACATGAGCTAGCACGTGAGCACGCTCAGCCCCTCACCATGTGATGCCCTATAGGTTAGGTTGACTCTGCAGAGCCCCCAACTGCAAGAAAGCTCTTACCTGAGGCAGCCCCTTGACCTTGGACTTCTCAGCTGTAAGAAATAAATTTCTGTAACTGCAAGAAATTTCTTTTCTCTATAAATGACCCACCTGCAGGTATTCTGTTATAAGCAACGGAAGGACTAATATACCATCACCTTATACATTTACCATTTCTTTGTGTTGAGAACATTCAAAATCCTCTCTTCTAGCAATTTTGAAATATACAATACACTTCTTAGCTGCAGTTACCCTTCTGTGTGATAGAACACCAGAACTTATTCCTCCTAAATGAAACTTTGTACCCATTGACCAAAAAAACCCCACATTCTCTTCTGGAGTGCAGTGGCACAATTTCGGCTCACTGCAACCTCCACCTCCCGGGTTCAAGCAGTTCTCCTGCCTCGGCCTCCTGAATAGCTGGAATTATAGGCACGCACCACCGCGCCTGGATAATTTTTGTATTTTTAGTAGAGACGGGGTTTCACCATATTGGTCAGGCTGGTCTCGAACTCCTGACCTCGTGATCCACCCGCCTCATCCTCCCAAGGTGCTGAGATCACAGGCGTGAGCCACCGTGCCCAGCCAAAGCCCCACATTCTCAATAAAACCTTGAGGTCTCTTTTGTTGGCTTGTTTTAGAAAGTCGGGCAATGGTGGTTACATGGAAACTGTCAAGGATCTCGTGAGGATAGAGAGTAGATTGGTGGGTACCAGAGGCCGAGAAGGATTTGGATAAAGAGAAACTGATTAATGGGTACAAATACACACTTAGAAGAATTAAGACCTGGCATTTGATACATCAGTAGGTATCTATGTTAACATTAAGCAATTGTTCATTTCAAAATAGCTGGAAGAGAATACTTTGAATGTCCTTAGCTTAAAGAAAAGATAAATATTTAAAGTGATGGATGTTCCTATTACCCTGATTTGATTATATGAATTTATCAGATTATGACATGGATCCTGAAAATATCTACATCTAATATGTATTAAATAAATAAATAAAAAGATGTCACATTGAAAAAAATCTAGAAAGGATTTTATGTCAACAAATGCTAATAAAACTTGTTTGTAGTTATTGCTATGCTTTATATTAATTCACAGACTATACTGCATATATATATATATATATTTTTTTGACATGAGCTCTCACTCTGTCATTGAGGCTGGAGGGCAGTGGTATAATCACAGCTCACTGCAGCCTTGACCTCCTGGGCTCAAGCCATCTTCCTCCCTCAGCCTCCTAAGTAACTGGGACTATAGACACACACCACCATGCCCAGCTAATTTTTGTATCTTCTGTAGAGACGGGCTCTCCCTGTGTTGCCCAGTCTGGTCTTGAACTCCTGGGCTTAAGCAAAGTTACCACCTTGGCCTCCCAAAGTAGTGGGATTAGAGGCATGAGCTACCATGCCCAGCCCTGCATAATTATTTGTAACCAAGAACTAGAAATCTGTTTCTCAAAGTCTGCTCCATGGACCACCTACACCAGGACCAACTGGGGGAGGGAGAGTTGACTAAAGGCCAAATTCCTGGACCTCATCAAACCGATGCAATCAGAATTTCTAAGTTCTACCATTGAGATCCTGGAATGTGTACTTTAAGGAAATGCCCAGGTGATTCTCACATACAGTACGGTGTGCGAAGCAGGGATGGAGCACAATAAATAGAAATAATGTGTGTCAAGAGAGGAATGGATTGATTGACACATAGTATACAATGCAAAGACAGCAGCCATCGACATCATTGTATGATGATGGGGAGTCACATAACAACGTCCTTCACAAATCAAGTGCATTAGATGTTTGCTGTTGGCTTAGAAGATTTGACACTAACTGAAACAAAACCTACAACGCCGGGGACCAAGAAGAGAGTGACAGTTTTTCAATCCTATACCTCCACTGTGAGGAGATTGAATCTGCATAGTTACTGCATGAGAAAAATCATTTCTAATTGATTGCTCTCCTCATGTCAGCTTGTTCTCACATAAAGCCACATATTAATGGAAAACAACTTCTCTGTCATGCTCACCATAGCAAAGAGCTGCTATTTACTAGTGGTAGACAGACATTCCAACCTTCCCCCTGCCTGCAGTTTATAAAATTTTTTGTCAAATTCATAAGGAAACCCCTCAAGTGGGCCTTGATTTATGTCCGTCCATGTACAAAAGTGTAGCACTTATTAGCAGGGTTTTATGGTTTTGAAGCACAGTCATGCATCACTTAATGATGAGAATACGTTCTGAGAATTGTGTTGTTAGGTGATTTCATTGTGCCCTCCAAGGAATGGCAGTGGCTGTCAGGGATCCCACTGGTACCGGGGGGATGCCAATGTGACTTCAAGTAGACAGGGGTGTGGCCAGCACCGGAGTGGTCCAGACGTGGGCACCCCCTGGGCTGCCTCTCCCACCATTCCATACCTGCTAATCAAGAATGAATCAAAATTAACCCAAGCATTTTTAAACCCCATATGACTTTTTGTTTTTAAAATGGGAAATAGGCCGGGCTCCGTGGCTCACACCTGTAATTGCAGCACTTTGAGAGACTGAGGCAGGCAGATCACTTGTGGTCAGGAGTCCGAGACCAGCCTGGCCAACATGGTGAAATCCCTTCTCTACTAAAAAATATATGCTTGTAGTCCCAGCTACTCGGGAGGTTGAGGCACAAGAATCACTTGAACCCAGGGGGCAGAGGTTGCAGTGAGCCAAGATGGCATCACTGCACTCTAGCCTGGGCAATGGAGTGAGACCCCGTTTCCAAAACACTAAAAAATAAAAATTAATAGCCAGGTATAGTGGTACATGCCTATAGTTCCGGTTACTCAGGAGGCTGAGGTGGGAGGATTGCTTAGGCCTAAGAGTTCAAGGCTGCAGTGAGCCATGATCATCCCACCGCACTCCAACCTGGGCAAAACAGCAAGACTCTGTCTCAAAAAAAAAAAAAAAAAGAACTATGCAAATAACTATGAACTACATTAATTGTGAAAAGAATGCTTCCATTTGGGGAGAGAATGGTGTATCAGGCTTTTATTAAGTCAGTAATGTCTAGCAATACAAAAATGACATCAAGGTGGGAGGGAGAGATGAGAACTACTTTTTTTTTTTTTTGAGACAAGGTCTTGCTCTGTTGCCCAGGCTGGAGTGCAGTGACACAATCTTGGCTTACTGCAACCTCCACCTCCCAGGATCACACAATCCTCCTGCCTCAGCCTCCCTAGTAGCTGGGTTTACAGGCGTGTGCCACCACACCCAGCTAATTTTTTGTATTTTTAGTAAGACAGGGCTTCACCATATTGGCCAGGCTGGTCTCAAACTCCTGACCTCAGGTGATCCTCCCAATTTGGCCTCCCAAAGTGCTGGGATTACAGACCTGAGCCACCGCAACTGGCTGAGAACTACCTTTGTTTTAATGTTTCTTATGTACCAGGCACTAGGCTAGGCCTTGACTTACGTCCTTCCATGTACAAAAGGGTAGCACTTATTAGCAGGGTTGTATGGTTTTGAAGTACAGTCATGCACACTTAATGATGAGAATACATTCTGAGAATTGTGGTGGTAGGTGATTTTATTGTTGTGCAAACATCCTAGAGTACACTTACACAAACCTAGGTGGTGTAGCCTACTACATACCTAGGCTACATGCTATAGCCTATTGATCCTAGGCTGCAAACCATGCAGCAAGTGACTCTACTCAATACTGCAGGCAATTGTAACACAGTGTTATTTGTGTATGTAAACATAGAAAAGGTACAGTAAAAATACAATATTTTAATCTTATGAGACCACCACCGTAGATGTGGTCCATGGTTGGCTGAAGTATTATGCAGTGCATGATGGTGGTTCTTCTAGTTAAGTGTAAAAGAGGATGTATGGCTGGGCACGATGGCTCAGGCCTGTAATCCTAGCACTTTGGGAGGCCGAGGCAGGTGGATCACTTGAGGTCAGGAGTTCGAGACCAGCCTGGCCAATATGGCAAAACCCCATCTCTACTAAAAATACAAAACATTAGCCGGGCATGGTGGCGGGTGTCTATAATCCCAGCTACTTGGGAGACTGAGGCAGGAGAATCTCTTGAAACCAGGAAGCGGAGGTTGCAGTGAGCCGAGACTGTGCCACTTCACTCCAGCCTGGGCGAAAGAGCAAAACTCTGTCTCAAAAATAAAAGGATGTAAATCTCCCATGAAATAAAACTTTCCATTTCATTAGTCACCTGCCTCCCTCAAACTCCCATTACACATTGAAGCTGCTGGTGCAGTACTGCATTTATCAGGGTATATCTTGGATTTGCTTACATGATTCTTGATTCAGCTACTGGATTCCAAATACCTGTTGGAAGACATTGTTCATCCCTGCCCTAACTGTGTTTTCTTAGTTTAGACTTAGTTTGTTTATTTGGCCTTCATTAATCACAGGACCAAACTAACAGCCAAGGTTACTCACACCTCCCCTGTGATCCAGAGCCTGCTCTCTCAACCACCTCCTTATCTGACTCTTTCACGCAAGCCAGTATTTTCCCAGCCCTGAATCAACCCAGGGCCAGGTCCCAGACAACTAGGGATAACAGTGTCCCAAAGCCACTGGAATTATTCCAACCGGCCATTTCTAGGCTCTTTCCCTTGTCTCTCCTTGCCTTTCCTGTGAAAATCCCAGTAATGGCTGTGGCCAAGGACTTCTGACTCCTTTCTGCCTCCTGACCAGCACTGGTGCTTACCCCAGGCTTTGCATGGCCTGAGATGCCTCTTGTTTATAGGTCAACTGTGAGTAACTTTAATCTTTGCTTTCAATAGCATTGGCCTCTCAGATGTCACTTAGTCACCTTTATAAACTACGACCCAGGCACAAATCAACTTCTCCGTTGACCACAGCCTAGCACCATACCTTTGGACAGGTAGATGAAACATGTCTGTTGAATAGAATTTTTGAATACCTCTGAAGTGGAATGGTCCCTTCAGCTCACATTGTGGAAATCCTGAGTGGGGACTCTTCACCATAGGAGTGAGGGCCAAAGCATTAGCTGAGAACTGGGGGTGACCAAAGGAATGAGGCAAAATGACCAGAACAGCCAGGCGCAGTGGCTCATACGTGTAATCCCAACACTTTGGGAGGATGAGGCAGGAGGATTGCTTGAACCCAGGAGTTCGAGACCAGTCTGGGCAACATAGCAAAACCCCCATCTCTACAGAAAATTTACAAAAAAAAAAAAAAAAAAAAAATTAGCCACTGTTAATTCTGAGGCAGGAGAATGGCTTCAACCCGGGAGTCAGAGGTTGCCATGAGCTGAGATCACACCACTGCACTCCAGCCTGGGCGATAGAGTGAGACTCTGTCTCAAATAAACAACAACTAGAAAAACCCCCCAAAAACACTGTATTAATTATTTAATATATAAAATCCACCACAACCCCATATTTAGACGTGCCTATAGGCATGGTGGCATGCACCTGTAGTCCCAGCTACTCAAGAGGCCAAGGAAGGAGGATCGCTTGAGCCTGGGATGTCAAGGTTGCAGTGAGCTGTGATTGCACCAATGCACTCCAACCTGGGCAACAGAGTGAGACCCTGTCTGAAGAAAAAGAAAATAGCCAGAAAATGTTAGAAAATGTCTAGGCTCTCTTGAATTCTTTGTCAATTTGTTTTAAATCTGTTGGGAGTTTTATTTCTGCTTTTTCTGTGTTCTAACTTAAACCCAGCTAACCATCCCAAAACTCATTGGTTAGCCTCTTATGGACCTGAATGACATGTATATCAAGCAGATGGCATGCTATTTGTGTGTTTTGTTTAATCCCACAAAAATCAAAACTTCTAAAGCAAATCAATCAAACTGTGCAAATAAGAGCGACTACAGAGGATAATTAGTGGTTTGTAGGAAGGCCACCCGTAAACATGAAATACAAGTCCGAGAAAAGAAAATAAATCAAATGAAAGTCAGCTTATCAGCCACAGTTGAAAAATAACTGTGAAAGTCCAAAGCCAGTGTCTTATCTAGCTGGAACAATTGGTCAGTGTCTCTGAGGCCCTGGTAACTGTTGCAATGTTTCCTTTCTCCGACCCCCTCCCGCCCTGCCCTGCTAATTTAATGCATTTTTCCCAGTAGGCGCTGATAAGATCCAGCAGGATGTCCTGTGTCATCTGCACTTGCCATCCCTAGAGGCTCCATTCTTGCGTGGGTACCCACAGCAACTTCCTTGTAAAAGAATGAATTGAGCACTACTTTCAAGTCAGCAGGGAACTACGTGCACTTTTTAGTTGTCTCAAATTAGTGGATGTATGAATTATTTGTCCGCATCTTTTTACAGTCTTCCATATAGTTCTGGATGCCTGGAATGTGTATTAGAACTTTTGTTGAAACCACCAAATACCTGTAGGTTGCTATAACTAACTGGTCACAGATGTAGCATTAAACCCACCCCAAGTTTTTTTCCCTGCAGCTACAGCATATGCCGGAGCCATAGTTTTATACATCTTGGAACAGACGCTATTCAGAAACAAAACCAATACCTTTTTTAAAGCAGTACTACCTTATTTGGGGTCAGGGGCTACCTATTTATTTTCCAGGGGCCTGTTTATCAGTAGGCACATCTAAATATGGGGTTATGGTGGATTTTATATATTAAAGTATTAATACAGTTTTTTTTTTTTTTTTTGAGACGGAGTCTCAAAAAAATCGCCTAGGCTGAAGTGCAGTGGCGCGATCTGGGATCACTGCAACCTCCCCCTCCCAAGTTCACGCAATTATCCTGCCTCAGCCTCCCGAGTAGCTGGGATTACAGGCATGCGCCACCACGTCTGGCTAATTTTTGTGTTTTTAGTAGAGATCAGGTTTCACCATAATTAGCCAGGCTCGTCTTGAACTCCTGGCCTCAAGTGATCCATTTGCCTCGGCCTCCCAAAGTGCTGGAATTACAGGCATGACCCACCATGCCCCGACCTAAAGTATTAATAAAAATGTAGAAGAACATTTCCTAGTTCTTCTAATTATTTGCTGTGACCTCACATGACAAATTGTCCTAATATTATCATTATTGTTGTTTTTACTTTTCCCGGCTCCCTTCCCAGTGAAGTGTAGTATCAACGAGGCACTAGCACGCGGGAACCTCTGGAAATGGTGACAGACTGCGGACTGTGAGGACAAAAATCTTCTAATGCTGAAGTCATTGCAGGATGGTAAATCTGATTTCAAGCCATGTGATGTACAATTTTAAGGGCTTAATGACTATGTTTAAGAAAATATACTTAAAAGTTAAGGCCAGGTGCCGTGGCTCACAGCTGTATTCCCAGCACTTTGGGAGGCCGAGGTGGGCAGATCAGCTAAGGTCAGGAGTTAGCGACCAGCCTAGACAACATGGTGAAATCCAGTCTCTACTAAAAGTACAAAAATTAGTCCAGCTACTCTAGAGGCTGAGGCAGGAGAATTGCTTGAACCTGGGGGGCAGAGGTTGCAGTGAGCCAAGATCGCGCCGCTGAACTCCAGCCTGGGAGACAGAGTGAGGTTCTGTCTCAAAAATAAATAAATAAATAAATAAGTAAAGTTAAAAGACAAGTTTTTTACAAGTAGATTTGAAACACTAACTACATTGATATGAACACAATAAAAAGGAATTCTGACACTAATACATTATCGCTTTGGGAAAACAAAATATGCTCCTCTTCCTCATAAAGGCAGGTGAACAGAGGTTAATATTATAAGCTCCGTTCATTCAAAACTCTTCACCTGAGATTATAATCCTAACCTCAGGAAATCTTGACGGAACACTTTATGGTATTTCAATAGTTTTAAGTCTAAATGCTTTTTTAGAAAACCTGAAAAGGCAAGTGCTGTTTCTAATACTATTCTGGAAGGAAGGAAAGAAGGAAGGGCAGGGCAGGGCCGGGAAGAAGGGAGGAGAGGAGAGGGATGTAAATTAGAGGCATGTAAATTGGAAGCCATCTGAAGCTAAGAAATGAAAGAAAAAGATGAGAGGCCATGAAATTCCTTTAGTTCGTAATTAACACTCTCTGTTCTTCAGTAATGTGTATTTACGTAACATCCCCATTTTCCAGATTACATGATTTATCTTATGTTCTATGCTCTATTAGACACTACGTCTACTGTATCTCAATATAAGTCTATGCCTTCCTGCAGCATTTGTATATCCATAAAGATCTCATTCATCACACCAGATTGCAAGTTTTTAATAGAAGACATCTGATGACAATGGTTACTCACAAAATAAACTAAGACTGGAAATGTCATAGTCTGAATCTATGAAATTATAAATCAGTAAATTTATGGATCATTTGAAAAGAAAAAGAAGTACTGGTTGGCTGTTATTATTGGTTAGGAAGCTAGAGGTAGGGCTCACAAATCTTAAACAATTTCTGGGTTTTTTTTTTGAGACAGAGTCTCACTCTGCCGACCAGGCTGGAGTGCAATGGCGCGATCTCAGCTCACTGCAACCTTCGCCTCCAAGAGATTCTCCTGCCTCAGCCTCCGAGTAGATGAGATTACAGGTGCCTGCCACCACACCTGGCTAGTTTTTGTATTTTTAGTAGAGACAGGGTTTCACTATATTGACCAGGCTGATTTCGAACTCCTGTGTCCACCTCGGTCTCCTGAAGTGCTGGGATTACAGGCGTGAACCACCGCACCCAGCCACAATTTCTTTGATTCTAGTGTGCACCAAAGTTTGAGAGCCATGGGGCATGACCAGTACTAACAAACATTCACTTTACAGGGACAGGTTCTCTTGGGAACACCTGGTCACTCGCCCTGTAGATCTCAAGAACTACAAAGTGATTGATGGCCCCATTTGGGGAGCTGAATGTATTCACAGTAAAGTGCTTCCCAATTTCCCTGTTTATCAGGAGGTAACATAACCCGGAAGAGGAAGAAGTATGTAGGCTTTGGGGTCAGACAGATTTGCATTGGATCTCAATGCTGCCATTCATTGTGCGTCTTCAAGCAAATGACCTCATGTCTCAGCCTCAGTTCCTTACATGATAATGATCCACAGTCTGGTTATGAGAATTAGATGTTTGGTGAAACCGTTTAGTACAGAGCCAACATTCTATAAGCATTAGCTGTTCTTATGCTGCCCCCTCCATGAAGTTTGTGTGAGAATGAATGAGAGAAACGCAAAGCACCTGGAGAACATCATGGTACTCTACAAATGGGAGGTGGCTTCCATTTCTGGGGACTAAATAGAACTAATGAGCTGTTCCCTCATTTACTGAGAACATGGAGGGTTACTATTTCTATATTCATTTATTTTTTGTGGGAAAAATATTACAGAGATGGAAGGTGATTAAGAAATTTTAGAAGGACCATTCCATTTAGCATTTGCAATGGACAGGATAGCAAGATTGTTCCTTCCTTCCTTCCTTCCTTCCTTCCTTCCTTCCTTCCTTCCTTCCTTCCTTCCTTCCTTCCTTCCCTCCCCCCCCGCCCCACTTCCTTCTGTAATAGTACTGCAAATAGTATGTGCATTTTCAGGTTAAAACAAAGCATTTAGACTTCTTAAAACTATTGAAATACATAAAGTGTTTGGTCAAGATTTCCTAAAAGGCAGGGTATTTAGAGCTACTTCCATTCTGCCAGGGAACCCAGATAGCACAAGACTGCAAGATAACACTTTAATGAGAAGATTCTTATGTAACGGGAAATGTGAGCTTAATCTGAGCATATGGCTGTGAGTGCATGTGCGTGCATATGTGCATGTGTGTGTGACACCTGTGTGTGAAGAGGGCAGTAAAAGCTGGCTTTTACAGTTTAGAAGACTAGTCTTGGTGTTGGAAATCTTGGCAAAAATGCTATGGACAAAATATCCCTCTGATGGTAAATTCGGAGTATTCTTTGAGGCATATAGGATACATTTACATCTCCTCCATTGGATATTGACACACATTGTACCTGTGGCTAAGACATTACTTCACTTCCTTTCACCACTTCTTCCAAGTTTAATTGGAGGATGCCAAGCAGGCAACTGGCCAAGCAGAGAGGAATGGGACCATATTATAAACTCACTGAAAGATTCAGTGATTTCAAATCCTCAGCCAACCTAGCTATCCGGGCCTGGCTTCCATATGTTGCCAAGCTGATAATATCCCCCTCACAGATCGGGAGTCATGAGGGTTGGTGCTAATGTGCACAGCTCTGCACCCACCTAAACACACAATGACGACTTCTAGGCCGAGACAACAGGACCTGCAGCTGTGCTCACCTCCAGCTGCCAGCGATCCCCTCATGGGAGGAGAATTCAGAGGAGATTGAGTGCTTTCAGTGTGGTAGGGCTGTAGATGAAAGGAGAATTAAAAAGGGTCTGGAAGACGTGGTTATACTCCTCAGAGGTAGGTAGTGGTAGAGGAGACCATGAGGCCTGTGTTTCCTATGGCATGGCCACCATCCCACACAGGACTGCTTTCTGATATAGGAAGGAATACCTCCTTTCCATCCCCCATGTTATACTACTGTTTTTTGTTTTTATAAGAGACAAGGTCTCCCTCTGTTACCCAAGCTGGACTGCGGTGGCACCATCTTAGCTCACTGCAGCCTCAACCTCCTGGGCTCAAGCGATCCTCTTGTCTCAGCCTCCAGAGTTGCTAGGACTACAGGCACATGCTGCCACATATGGCTAATTTTTAAATTTTTGTATAGGCAGGGTCTCACTATGTTGCCCAGGCTGATCTTCAACCCTGGTCTCAAGTGATCCTCCTGTCTCAGCCTCCCAAAGTGTTGGGATTACAGGTATGAGCCACTAGGCCAGGCCAGACTTGTTTTTGAAGGGTTTAATTATTTTGTTTAAATTATGATTGCACAATCTAGAAATATATGTAGAATTCTAGGAAACGTCTTATTCTTCTATGAAGAAAAAGGCCTTGGAATCTAAATGAAAGACTATGGAGTTATCCTACTTTCTGAAGAGAATAAATGAGCTTTAGGAATGGAGGATCCAATACAATCCTAGTTCCCCTTTGACATTATGAGGAAGTTCATCCCATATAAGCTTACAAGTTGCTTCCAACATGTGTTTAGTTGGGTTATTTAGGAACAACATGCTCTTCTCATTCAACCTGTAGGTCTGGTGACATTTCATGTAGCTTTAGTCCAACTCTGTGGAATGGCCCAATTGATTTAATATTCACATTGGTACCAATGATACAGGATAATTGCTATTTAATAAATGGGCTAACAGTCAGCTAAAGAGCTGGTGTACCCAAGGTTTCCTCCCACTGTTAGATTTCAGTCCAAAGCCCTACCCTTTTTTAACCCACCCTGGGAAGCTACATCCACGCTGAATACAAATTCTTGTATAAAATGAAGCCAGTATCACATCAGAAATGCCAAACATCAAACACCAACAGATGCCAACCTGTCAGAATTCACGCTGTCAGATTCTGAAGCAATGCACTAGAAAAATGTGATGTGAGCAGGAAGGGGAAAAATGCATTTGAAATGAGGGAGGGTTGTTCTTGTTTTGCTGATATCCATGAAAGGGAGGAAGAAGTCCCTCGGAAGAATGAGGGTGAAAAGCAAAGGACCTCCCATGCATTTGGGTCTACTCTGTTTGCTTGACACAGCTGTATCCTCACCATATTATAGCACTATTTCCAAGCATTGTCATTTGTTCTGAATCATCTAGACTAAAATGACAAACGGAGTTAGCCTGATGCTTCCTGAGGCATATGTGGTTTTACTTCCAACTTGCAAATATGGTTCAAACAAGGACTTTTTTTTTTTTTTTTGAGACAGAGTCTCACTCTGTCACCCAAGCTGGAGTGCAAAGGCATGATCTAGGCTCACTGCAACCTCCACCTCCTGGGTTTAAGCAATTCTCCTGCCTCAGCCTCCTGAGTAGCTGGGATTACAGGCACCCACTACCACACCCAGCTAATTGTTTTTGTATTTTTAGTAGAGACAGGGTTTCATCATGTTGGCCAGGCTGGTCTCAAACTCCTGACCTCAGGTGATCCACCTGCCTCGGCCTTCCAAAGTGCTGGGATTACAGGCGTGAGCCACTGTGCCCAGCCAACAGGGAATTTTTGAGCATTTAGTACCTATACAGAAATCTGACAGTTATTTTAGAACATCAAAGTTTTTATTTGATCAAAATCGTTACAATGTACAAGCGTTTGCTGATTGTAGAAACCACAGGTGAAATTGATTTTCATTGTCTTTTTTTTTTTTTCTTATTTTATGTTTCTTTGAACTAGGATTATCCCTCAAGATTTTCAGTATCTTAATCCCCCAAGCCTGGGGGTCACACTCAGCCAGACAGAGAAACAGGGCTTCCCTTTTCAAAAATGGGCGGTGTCCCAGGGCTGTTTGGCTACCCCTTTTTAAGTTGTAAGTGAAATTAGGAAGGATTATCTATATGCAGCTAGAACAATATGTAAGGACACATGTGGGTATATGGCATTGCTATCCATTAGAGTTTAAAATAAAACTCGGCTGTGATGGCACCAGCAGACAGCCTGTTACCTTCAACTTCACAGGAATGAAAGTCAGCATGAAAGCAAAGCCATCATGCTTGTCAAGGGTAGAAAGAAACAAAAGACATACTCTAAGCTGGTACAAACCAGCTAGGAGGGCTGAATTGCTCAGGCCCACGTTTTACTCATTTTAAAAGGAATTCTCGGCAAGTGGAGAAGGCACATTCCCCAGCAGAACTCACTTGCCCAGAAGGGAAGGCAGAAAAATGGACACATATTTGATTGAACTTGGAAACACGTATGAAGACATTTGGTATTGCAGCGTATATTAATGCCTCTGCAAGGCAGCCTGGGTGGGCCACTGAAACCTGCCTCCCAGGGTCACAGCATCAGCGAAAACAGCTTCACAGAGTCCGAGTGTCTAGTCTTCTTGGGTGCAAGGTAATGTATTTACAAACCCCTGGCCAGAAGACGGTATTGGGAACAGGGATGCCTAAGCTCCTGGCAAGGAATTGAGCAAATAGAATCAAATAGAATTGACCTTTCTATCCTTTTTTGTTGTTTGCTTTTTGAGATGGAGTCTCGTGCTGTTGCCCAGGCTGGAGTGCACTGGTGCAATCTCAGCTCACTGCAGCCTCCTCCTCCTGGGTTCAAGTGATTCTCCTGCCTCAGCCTCCCGAGTAGCTGTGACTACAGGTGCATACCACCATGCCTGACCTTTCTGTACTTTTGTTTAACCATTTAAAGTATACATTTCAGTGGCAGTAAGTACATTAATGGTGTACAACCATCACCACTATTCATTTCCAGAAACTTTGTATCATCCCAAACAGAAACTGTATTCATTAAATAATAACTCCCCATTCCCTTCAGCTCCTGATAACCTCTACTCCATTTTCCATTTACAAACATACCTCTTCTGGATACCTCAGACAAGTGGTATCATATAATATTTCTCATTTTATGTCTGGCTTATTTCACTTAGCATGTTTTCAAGGTTCATTCATGTTGCAACACACAGAATTCACTCCTTTGTAAGGCTGAATAATCTTCAATGGTACATATATGACATTTATCCATTTATCTATTGTTGGACAAAAGTTT
Source organism: Macaca mulatta (assembly GCF_049350105.2). NCBI lineage: Eukaryota > Metazoa > Chordata > Mammalia > Primates > Cercopithecidae > Macaca > Macaca mulatta. The sequence continues at coordinate 31,415,272 of NC_133414.1, forward strand.
TTTCCACCTTTGGCCATTGTGAATAATGCTGCTATGAACACTGGTGCACAAATATCTGTTTGAGTCACTATTTTCAGTTCTTTGGGCTATATACCTAGAAGTAGAATGGCTGGATCATATGCCAATTCAAGTTTAACTTTTTGAGGAACTGGCAAACTGTTTTCCATAAGGACTGTATCATTTCACATTCCCACCAGCAGTGAAGGGAGGGTTCCAGTTTCTCCACATCCCTGCCAACATTTGTGGTTGTTTTGTTTTTTACACAGCCATCCTAATGGGTATGAAGTGGTATCTCATTGTAGTTTTTATTTGCGTTACATACTTTTTCTAATTTAGTTACTAAAGATAGGTATGGCTTTTCCTCTGAAATTCCAGTAGCTTCTCTTGGTCAACCAAACAATGTGTGTGTGAAGCCTATTTCTTCACAGATTTCAGAGCTGCTCAGCAGGGATTTCACCTTGTCACTGTCATACCACACAGCACAGACTGATTGGAATTGAAGGAAGGCAAACGGCTGAATCAAGAAAGGCACTTTGCACTCTCTCTGGGGCAGGATGAAGCGTTTCTTTCTTTTTCTTTCTTCCTTTCTTTTTCTTTAATACACTAGCATCAGAGAACTGCCATTTAGTGCAAAGCAGGCAATTCACCCATCAAGCCTGTGAAGGTAGTTGAAGTAGCTGCTCTAATGGCTGAATGGCTGGACAAAAGCGTCCATTGTGGGGCTCACTGCTTTTGAGGATAACAATGATTGTTCTGATCTGACAGCAAGACCATGAAATTATACCTGTGATAGAAAGAGCTGCATCTTGAACGAGTCGCTCCTCTAATGATCAGCTAACGGCAACAGGTCCTCTTTACACTACTGACATAAAAAGTCACAGGACAATCGTACACTCCTTTTTTGAAGTAGATGTATCCGAGCTGCAGCAGGCATCTCTCTGATGACAGTTAGGAGGATGGTGCCCCTGATTCTGGGACTGATGCTGGCAACATTCAGGAGAGAAAGGTTGTGGCTGGCCTTCCCAAATACATGCTGGTAAAAGAAGGTCATGTGCCACACTGGTCTTCTTTGTGTGCCCTTGAAGCTGGGTGCTGTGAAGGTAGGTAGGTAAGTGTCCCACAAATCTGGCTCTAGGCTCTAGTGCTCAGACTTTAGTGAGACTATTCCAGCCAACAGCAGGGAAACCCACCTCTGCTGGTAATGCCAGCCTAGAAATCTGGGGGAACTTGTTAGTAGGTCAAGAATAGTAATCATCACAGGGGCTTCTGGTGAATTGGCAACAAAGATCAAAAAGGTAGAAGTGAACTTTGAAGTGATGGAGATGTTACTTTTTCAGATGGACTCTATTGAGTTTTAAGAATAAAAATTTCCAAGAGAAATAATTTGATTGGTCTACTTAATCACCATCGCCCCTGTCTAGGCAGACCTTCTTTGCAAACCTCTTCCTGGTTCCTGGTCATGGATTGGTTGCCCTTGGGTCAGCTGATTCACCAGGCTCTGATCAGCTGAGGGGGCTTGGTCACATGACACACAACATGGCTACTCCTACTGAAAGAATAGAGGGCAGTGGGAAAGATAATTTCTTTTCTTTCAGAGGCTGTGTATCACAACTATAATTGATGGGCCTGATACATTCATACCTAACTCCACACTTAGGAAAACCAGACAATTGGACTTCACATTTTTCTCCCTTGCCTAAAACTTAGAATGGTTTCTGCAGATCATGAGAATATGTTATAAAAATAATTTAGGTCAGGCCTTATTTGCTTTTACAATTGTTCCTAATCATCATTATTCATCATTTACTTAATTTTTCAAACAACCCCTCTTCCCACAGAGAGAGCAAGAATGATAAAGAATATCTACATAAGTCTCTTGGCAGAAAAAAACTCCTATAAGATAGTTTCCTGACTGAGCTACTTGAGTTGAGTAGTTTAGATATTTCCTAGAGGAAGGCCAGGGAGACCCAATTCTCTTCCTGCCCAGTGGTTTTGTTGAATAGTCAGTGAGTGAGGGAAAAAAATTAAAAGTTCCTTTTCCCTTTTGGAATTCTCATCTTAGAAGAACTACCAAGTTTCAAAGCACCACTTGAATCTTTTTTCTTAAATATTTAGTGTTGAGTTCTCTTAATCCCTGTTCCCTCCTTCCCATATTCAAACAGCAACACTGAGAGAACTCGCCTCTCAGTTCCTGAGGCTTATGACTTTGAGTCAACTTCTATTCCGCCCTTCTCTCTCTTTCCCCAATAATGAGTCATCTCTGAGTCCTGTATTTGTATCCTCTTGACCCATCCCTTCCAATATATCCCTGCAATTTTGGCACTAGTCTTATGTCTGGGGCTCTTCCGTTGGCCTTACTCTACAGAGTTAGATTTCCTACACAGCCTAGAAAGCAATCTGACATAAATCCCATTTCAATCATGACATTTCTCCATTGACGAATCTATGTTCAAGCCACTGTCAAATTCAAATGCCTGTATCACATGCTTCCTACATTTAAGTTCCCAATCTCATGATTCATTAACTCACCCCCAGTCAGTAGGACAGCCCCCAACCTCACTACTCTGCAGGCCACTGAGCCAGGCCCCCTGCCCCATCAGTCTTTCTACCAGCCATTTCCCCTCTGGAATGATCCCCTTACTACCCACTCCTGTGCCCCTATTCAACCCAAGTCCGGGAGCTATCCCCCCAGCATTAAACCATGGGCCTGCACATACTGCATGCTTTCCAGGAACTGCCCTCTTATGGTCAAACAGCATCTTCTTGTCCATGATGTTTGCTACCCAGATGGCCCCCGAAGCCTCTTTCATGACTTGTTCTCAGTTTAGGGAAAGAGGAAAACAGATTCTCTCTTCTCACCAAAGCAGCTCTATTTTAGACTCGCACCAGGTGTACTTATACCAAAATCTCTAAAGAGCAATGGAACATACCTTTTCTCTGCCCCAAATCTCCTTACTACTGACCACCTGGAGTTTCCCAGATGAAGGCAAATGCCTCCTGAAGTTAAGCTTAAAAGGCATCTGTGTTACCTGGAAGGGATAAGACATTATTGATACCTAGTGAATTTGTACCATGGATTATTTTAACAGATTGGCTAGAGCATGAAAGGTAAAGGAGTAGAACAAAGGGCAGCTATATTTTGATATGTTATACATCAGTCTGGAATTTCTTTGGTTACAAAGGGCAAAAACCCGGTTTGAACTATTTTGGTCAATTTATCTTGGAAGACTTAATTGAATGACAGAATTGGAGGAAGGGTTGAATGAATAAGTTGGGTAAGTGAAGGCATAGAGCTGAATCTGAGCCCAACATTTGTTTTTTATTTTATTTTCATTTTATTTTTGAGACAGTCTTGCTCTGTCACCCAGGCTGGAGTGCAGTGGCACGATCTATGCTCACTGCAATCTCTGCCTCCCTGGTTCAAGCGATTCTCTTGCCTCAATCTCCTGAGTAGCTGGGTCTACAGGCACATGCCACCACACCTGGCTAATTTTTGTATTTTTAGTAGAGCTGGGGTTTCGCCATGTTGGCCAGGCTGGTCTCGAACTCTTGGCCTTAAGTGATCCACTCACCTCAGCCTCCCAAAGTGCTGGGATTACAGGTTGAGCCACTGCACCTGGCCCCCTGAGCCCAAGATTTAAATGCTAGCAGGTACAGCAGCAGTACCGACATGTCGCTGCCTAGAAAAGAAATCTGTGTACCTGAGAGCTGCCCCTAAAGGGATCACTCATGTCTGCTGCGTAGCACTCCTGAAATTAGTAGACACTTGTTTGGAAGCTGTGTGTAGTATTATAACCTCCAGTATTGCCTACAATTCTGTTGCACTAAGAATGTCTTTTAGTGTTTAGAGATATCAAATGTGTTTATAGCTAGAGGGTCAGTGGGTACATTAAATTTCCTCATTTGCTGGTATCTAAACTGAGCTACATTTGTTTAAATATATCTTTTACGTCTAAGTGTAATTGTGCTTTTACCTTTTTCTTTCAAATGAATTATTATGAATATATATTTATATCTCACACATAATGGTGATGATTAAAAACTTAAAAAGTGCCTTGGAACAGATGGTAGTTTTAGAACAAAACAGATCCATTAGCTGTCAAATCCAGCTTCCCGTAGGATGAAAAATAGAGTTAGTTCTCAGGTAGCACTAAGAAAAGCTCTCACTTAATCTAATACTTTAGGTTATGGATTATTTTGTAAAAAAAAATTGGCATGGGAAAACTGTGACAACTCACAAAGTGCAAAAAATAAAATAAAATAAAAATTCATATTATTCTGTAAGCAAACAACACAAAACCTAATTGAAAGTATATTTTAAAAGATGATATGGGCTGGGCACGGTGGCTCACACCTGTAATCCCAGCACTTTTAGAGGCCGAGGCAAGCAGATCACTAGGTCAAAAGATCAAGACCATGCTAGCCAACATGGTGAAACCCCTCTCTACTAAAAATACAAAAATTAGGCCAGGCATGGTGGCTCATACCTGTAATCCCAGCACTTTGGGAGGCTGAGGTGGGTGGATCACCTGAGGTCAGGAGTTTGAGACCAGCCTGACCAACATGGAGAAACCCCGTCTCTACTAAAAACACAAAATTAGCCTGGTGTGGTGGTGCATGCCTGTAATCTCAGGTACTTGGGAGGCTGAGGCAGGAGAATCGCTTGAACCCGGGAGGTGGAGGTTGTGGTGAGCCAAGATCACGCCATTGTACTTCAGTCTGGGCAACAAGAGCGAAACTCTGTCTTAAAAAAAAAAAAAAAAAAAAAAAAAAAGCTAAGAGTGGTGACAGGCGCCTGTACTCCCAGCCACTCAAGAGGCTGAGGCAGGAGAACAGGAGAATCACTTGAACCTGGGAGGCAGAGGTTGCAATAAGCCGAGATTGCACCACTGCACTCCAGCCTGGCGACAGAGCAAGATTCCATCTCAAAAAACAAACAAACAAAAATACAAAAACAAAAAAGGTGATACAATTGATTTGGAATTAAATGGTGCAAATTTCCAGAGTTTTCCAAATACACATAGTTTTCCTATCTCCATTTGTGTAATCTTTCATTTTTTTCTTAACCATGAGAAGAAGGAAAAAATAATCTCTAATTTTATAGAAGTAGTGTTTTCTAGAGCCAGAGAAATCACTAGAGATGACACAATGATTTGTCCAAGGTCAGACAACTATTTAGAGTCAGAGCAGAAGCTGGAGTCAAGTCTCCTCTCCTTTATCCTTTCTACCACCTCCGTCAAATGCTCAGCAGTCCTTTTCTAAAGGAATGGTTCTATAAATAGTCACTTGTGTCAGATTTTCTGTATGTGTTTGTTCTTGTGGCTCTACTAAGTAAAATGTTTTGATAAAAGATCTTTAAACAACATGTTGCATGACCACAAACAGTTCTCAGGGCAAACAAATATATTTGCGGATGTCCTGTTCTACTCAATAGAGACAGCAGAGTTCTTTGTATACCACAGTATACAGGGTCTAGAGACAGCTAAATTTAAGCTAAAATGCCTATAAGCAAATCTGTATTTAAGTAACGCAATTCATGGTTTTACATGGAAATGAAATGAAACTTCTGTCCATCAGCACTCGCACAAGTCAGGCACGAGTCAGAAACATAGGTGTTTAAGCCATAAGAAAGAAAAGGTGGCTGGGCATGATACTTACGCTTGTAATCCCACAAGTTTGAGAGGCCAAGACAGAAGGATCACTTAAGCCCATGAGTTGCAGACCAGCCTGGGCAACATAGTGAGACCCCGTCTCTACAAAAACATACAAATAGCTGGGCATAGTGGTACACACCTGTAGTCCCAACTGAGGAAGTTGAGGTGGGAGGATAGCTTGAGCCCAGGAATTCAAGGCTGCAGTGAGGTATGATCTTGTCACTTCACTCCAGCCTGGGTGACAGAGTGAATGAAAAAAAGAAAGAAAGAAAGGAAAGAAAGAAAGAAAGAAAGAAAAAAAGAAAGAAAGAAAGAAAGAGAGAGAGAGAGAAAAAGGAAGGAAGGAAGGAAGGAAGGAAGGAAGGGAGGGAGGGAGGGAAAGAAAGAAAGAGAAGGAAGGAAGGAAGGAAAACATGCAAATAGGCAAAGAAATTTTATAGAATCTGAAAACTTCACTATTATTCAGAAGTGAGAAAGAGAAATTTGACTTCATATAAAATACAGTGTGATGATTAATTTTATGTGTCAGCTTACTAAATCAAGGGGTAGCCCAGGTATTTGGTCAAACATTCTTCTGTGTGTTCCTGTGAGGCTGTTTTTTGGATGAGCTGAACATTTAAATTGATAGACTTGAGTACAGCAAATCACCCTCCCTAATGTGGGTGGGGGCCTCAGTCGATCTGTTGGAGGAATCAATAGAACAAAAAGACTGACCTTGTCCTAAATAAGGGAGAATTCCTCCTGCCTGACTGCCTTTTAACTGGGATGTTGACTTTTTCCCACCTTCAGACTCAAAGTGAAACACTGGCTCTTCTAGGTCTCAACCCTGCTTGCCATCAGATTGGAATGTATACCATTGGCTCTCCTGGGTCTTAGAATTCTCAACTCACCCCGAAAATCTTGCAACTTGTCAGCCTCCATAATGGCATGAGCAATTTCTTATAATAAATCAAATCTCTGTCTATCTATCTGTCTATCTGTCTATCTATCTATCCATCCATCCACCCACGCACACACATCCTGTTGGTTCTGCTTCTCTGGAACATGCTGATGAATACATTTAGCAATTATTTGCACTCCGGAAATAATCATAGTCACTCGATCTAAGTTCATCTTGTTTATAGAGTCACTGTTTTCAAACCGGTTTGCCATCACATTAATAAAATAAAGAAACAATCCTGATATGAGAGCAGTAGGTATCCTGATATTCATCAGTTTATTTTCTTTCAGTTATATAACCTTTCTTGTTTTAATCTTTTGGTTTCTTTATGAACTCAGGTTTGGTGTTATATTTTTCCCTATTTCAAAGGAGTAACTTGATTGTCTTTTGGTGTGATTTATACACCGGGTGTCAGTATGATTCAAATCGGGACATCAGGGGAAAAGCAGGCTTAGGTAAAATGATTTTGTGACCTTGAATTGGTCTTTACATTTCTCTAGTATTTCTACATTCATCTTTTATTCATCTTATGGTAAGTTCGTTCTTACCATAAGATTCCTTCTAGCTCAAAGATTCTGTAACAAATAAAATACGTGGTTTCTGCTTCCAATAAATTTGTCATCGAGCTAGAGAGAAGATATTCTGGATTGCAGTACAGGCAAAGGTTTTGCAGAGGCTTTGAGAAGACAGAGATGAAGGAAAGTTGTGTGATCATGAAAAGCTCCTTGACAAGGATGAGATGCCCTTACATGATGGGATGAAGGAAGAGCTTCCCAGAGAGGGGCAATGTGAGTTGAGAGCCAAAAAAGTGAGAACTGGTTTCAAGACCAACGATGTATGCTGGGAATCATGTGTGGGGGTGGGCAGTGGAGATGGGGAGCGATGGGTTGAGCCTAAAAAAGTGGCCCTCCAACCACTTTGCAACTGAGCAGAGAGTCCTGATCTCTCGCATCCACCATGACTCAGTTACCTATTCTATGTAATAGTGCCCATGGGTTTAAGGTGATGTCCAATCCATGAACTGCACGATGCCCTACACATCTGCGTAGCGGGAATCTACAACATCGCCGAGTGTTTGTTTAGCCAATGTCAAACACCAATCCAGTCCTTCCCCAAGAAAGTCTATTTGTTTAATGAAGTCTTTTGAAATGTTAAAATTCAAAATTATGTGACAAATTGGGTGAGTTGTAGGCAAAATTTGTAAAACTCTGTATATGTCTGTTAACTCATTGGAAAATGGGAAATTAAGACTTTTGTCAGCATTAAACTATCACCAAAAATTAAAATTAATTTTAATTCTTTAAATTAAATGTAAAACAATTACATTAAAAATTTATTTTTTTAAAGAAAGGATTTTCCTCAAAAAAGGAACATGTACAAAGTACACTATTGATTAACTATCTTAAAAAAAAATCTAGAAGCAAAGTCTGCTCATTGTCTGCCTCTTTTGTACATTGAACTTTTCCCCTCCACACCCTTAGTGGACAAATTCATGTAACCAGCATGTCAGCAATATAGGGCATTATCCCCAAGGGAGCATTCACTGACAGGGCAGAAGATAGAAACTACTACTGAGTTTGAAATGAGCTGCATTAGACAACCCCGTTGAGAGCTTACTTCCTTTGGTTTGCAGCTGCCTACAGGATGATGTCAGTTGATAGAAGATGGAAAGTTCTGTGTTTGAGTGCACCAGTTTCTTCAGCTTTGGATTTTCAGCAGTGAATTCAGCAGGCTGAAAGCCATGTCACAAATCCTGATCATTAATTACCACCCACCCTGGGTGGAAATCCAATCCTACTAATGAAAAAAGTTGTTCAATGCTTTGTTCCAACAAACAAAAGTCCTCGCTTATACTGCAAGGATGCTTATACATCCTGCAATACTTCCCAGGGCACATACACTGGATGAAACAATGGTGGGGCTGTCCACCAAGCCTTTTCAAACTGTGGATTCAAACTCTTTCCAATCTGATGCATGTGATTTGAAAATGTTCCTATACCTTTTTTAAGTAAAGAAGTTAGATCAGTCTGAGAAGTCAGAAATAGTTTTCTAAAAGGGTTACTGATATTTTTCTCTTTTTTTAAAAGGAAGAGCAGATTTCTTAGTGGTGGTAGATTTTTATTTATTGCTAAAGAGCTCCTGCTGTCACCTGTTACAGTGGAATAAATATAGTATACTGAACTCTAGACTCAGGGTCCAGAGACTTGGGGTGAGGAGAATCCTGACTCTTCCCAAATAAGCACAAATTGTGGCAGGGGAACCCTTATTCCTGCTAGTGAGATAGAGTCTTGCTCCAAACTCCTCTCCACTTTTTTATAAACTCTACCCCAGGCAAAGAGGCTAAGCGGCATCTGATTGTCAAGTCTGGGAGGAGGCCAGGCACAGTGGCTCATGCCTGTAATCCCAGGACTTTGGGAGGCCGAGGCGGGCGGATCACCTGAGGTCAGTTCAAGACTAGCGTGGCCAACATGGTGAAACGCTGTCTCTACAAAAATACAAAAATTAGCTGGGCATGATGGTGGGTGCCTGTAATCCCAGCTACTCAGGAGGCTGAGGAGGGAGAATTGCTTGAACCTGGGAGGTGGACGTTATAGTGAGCCGAGATCACACCATTGCACTCCAGCCTGGGTGACAGAGAGAGACTCTGTCTCAAAAATAAAAATAAAAGTAAAAATAAAAATTAAAAAAGTCTGGGAGAAGGAGCTGAATACCGTCTAGCACTTCACTCCTCCATCTCTTAGAATGTACCAGTTAGTACATACTCTTGGCCGGTTCTCAAGGAGGGTGGCTTGTGGTTGTTTAGCAGTAACACTGTCCATGGCACGGAAAGTATATCTCATTTAGGGGCATGGTATTAACAAGCCCACTTGGCCAGTAGGCTGAAGCATCATTCTCCAGAAAAAATTCTCCATTTTTTCTGTAATACAATTGCCCAACTCAACTAATTCTGAATGTGGGAAGAGAACAAGCGGGGCGGGGAGGTGGGTATTACTTTTTCATTCCTATTGGAAAAGGTCTAGCATGGTATCTGAAACCTTACTGGATTTCTGTAATTTTTTTATTCTTTTTTTTGAACCAGAGTCTCACTCTGTCACCAGGCTGGAGTGCAGTGGCGTGATCTCAGCTCACTTCAACCTCCGCCTCCCAGGTTGAAGCCATTCTCCTGCCTCAGCCTCCAGAGTAGCTGGGACTACAGGTGCGCACCACCACGCCCAGCTAATGTTTGTATTTTTAGTAGAGACGAGGTTTCACCATGTTGGCCAGAATGGTCTTGATCTCTTGACCTCGTGATCCACCTGCCTCGGCCTCCCAAAGTGCTGGGATTACAGGCGTGAGTCACCATGCCCAACCGACTTCTGTAAATTTTTACCTAAAATTAGTGAAGGTGGAGAGTGGGTCTGGTGAAAAAGCAAAGTAGGCTGAGTGTGAAAATTAGAAATAGGAAGTTAGTTTGACGGTTGATCCAGCTTCGAACTCCCAAAGACAGGTCATTAGCATTAGAATAGAAAACAGGGCAGTCATTTTCCCCACGGGAAGTTCAAGCTAAAACAGTCACCCTAGGAGTTCCAGAACACACCCCGTTCCAGAGCCTGATGGTCTCAGCCGAAGCTGGAGGAGTTCTCACTGCAGGCCTCCTGATTCATTTGTTTACTTAGAGCAAGCAGAGAGATCGGTCAGCTTAGTGTTCAGGTTTTAAATCAAATAGTTTCGGAGATAGCAAGATAAAGGCCCTGATTCAATTTCAGATTCTTTCTCTTTTAAAAATAATAAGATACTGAAATACAATCACCCAAAGGCAGGAACTGGATAAGGTCCATGGGAAGAAAACAACGGACAGATAAGTTATCTGTATCCCAAGGAGAGAAGCAGAGTCCAAAAATAATGCTCATTGGCAGGGCGCGGTGGCTCACACCTGTAATCCCAGCACTTTGGGCGACTGAAGCAGGTGGATCACCTGAGGTCAGGAGTTCGAGACCAGCCTGGCCAACTTGGTGAAACCCTGTCTCTACTAAAAAAATACGAAAATTAGCCAGGTGTGGTAGTGGTGCATGCTTGTAATCCCAGCTACTTGGGAGGCTGAGGCAGGAGAATCCCTTGAACCCAGGAGGTGAAGGTTGCAGTAAGCCAAGATAGCACCACTGCAGTCCAGCCTGGGCGACAGAGCGAGACGCCATCTCAAAAAACAAATAAATAATGCTCATTAACGAAAATGGAGCTTTATTTTCCCTCTTCAGTGCAAATTGTAGAAACCATTGATGACAGAAGGACTTACAGATCCTAAATCCCTCTTAGGTTCTATGGTGGCAGTGAATCATTGGAAATATGACGGATTGAGCACTGTGCTGGGGGTGGAGGCTGTACCATGTCCTTGGTAAAGTCATTTTCCCACTACGCATCAAGATTTCGTCCTCTGCAAAATGAAGAAGCTGAGAGCTTTCTTCCCTTGGTGGTGAGGGTGGAGCTCTGGCTCCAGCTCCCTCTACCTGGCGAGTGTCACTGCACCACAGTGGTGTCAGCGAATGGCTACTGGAGAGAAGGCAGAGGCTCGGAGAAAAGCATCTGTCTTCCAGCAATTGAATAACACCTCTTCTCGCCCTGCTCAGTCTGGCTGCCCCATTTGGCAGTCACTTGCAAACTACTGCTGTGTTTCCATCTGTCAAATCCCAGCAGAACATCAGGGATAGAGGGTGTGAAGTGTGGATGCTTCTTCCGTGTTTTTTTTTTTTTTTTTCCTACTAATGGCTGTCAGGGATGGAAGTGTTGGAAGACCTTTTCATAAGTCCCTTCTGAAATACATAAAAATATCTAGAGTTCATTAGATAATTGCTTCATAGAATACAGGGTTACCACCACCATTCTTGTAGCCAGTGACACTGTCTGATTTATCCAAAGGGGTAAGAAGTCATTGCAGATGAGTTAATCACTTGGAATAGAGCAGCAGATGCCAGATGTCTAATGAACAGCAAGGCTTTTCTGTATTTTAAGGTTTTTAAAGTACACACACACACATACACATCAGCTCTGCTGTATAAAAGTGATTCACAATACATGAAATCATGATTGTTTCAAAATAAATTCAAAATGACTGATTTGTTTTGTTCCCAATTATGTTGGTGAGAATGGTCAAAAAGAATGTGTGTGTCCATACATTCCCTAGTTAACTTCACGAACAGCTAGAGAATATGTGGTCATTTTTCTTCTCAACCTGACGGGTGCTTATTTAGCTAAGTGCCATCATCTTTTGTTTAGAGGTTATTACCCAAACAACTGCTGGGCCCAGCAATATGATAAATAGTGTTCTTTGTATTCCTTTGTTTCTGAAGCTAATGACACAAAAAATACCCTAAGAGGACATCAAGCTCCCAAACCATCATGAGAACTATTTAGTTACTTGCGGATTGCTTCCAGAACTTTTGAGAAGAACTTATTTGCACAGGCCGGTTGCGGTGGCTCATGCCTGTAATCCCAGCACTTTGGGAGGCTGAGGCGGGTGGATCACTTGAGGTCAGGAGTTCGAGACCAGCATGGCCAACACGGTGAAACCCCGTCTCTACTAAAAAAGCAAAAATTAGCCAGGCGAGGTGGCGGGTGCCTGTAATCCCAGCTACTTGGAATACTGCAGCAGGAGAATTGCATCAACCCAGAGCCAGAGGTTGCAATGAGCTGAGATTGTGCCACTGCACTCCAGCCTTAGTGACAGAGTGAGACTCTGTCTCAGGAAAGGAGAAGAGAGGAGATGAGAGGAGGGGAGAGGAGAGGAGAGGAGAGGAGAGGAGAGGAGAGGAGAGGAGAGGAGAATGTGAACATTCTACTTCTTATTCTTGTCTACTCCTAAATCCCTTTCCATATTCAGTCAAAAGTCCTATCAGACCACGACACGCAGGACCCTAAAAACTGAAAATCAAGTCACTGTAGGGAACGTGGCACCTCCAGGCCTCTGGGACACAGCTGTCCTCCCAAGGTGGAAGGATTGGTCGCTTCCAGCTCATTGTCTGTCCGTTAGCTTCTGCTCTAATTCACATGTTATTGATAAATAAGATGGAGGGCGAGGGAGGGAACTGGAGCCAAACCCCACGGCAGGATTAGAAATGCCAGCCGGATGCAGGCAAAGCCTTGGAAAACAACAGGGTGCGTGGCTGGGCCTCCCATAGCCAGCCTGGGCCAAGCTCATTAATCTTCCAGGCCCACTGACTTATTCAGACCACAGGTGCACACACTGGTCGTCATCTTCATGGCCAAATAAAATCATCAAAACTCTGGAGGAGTAACAACATGGCAGCTTAAAGACAACTGACTGGTGCGTTTATGACAGGCTTTGCAATATGATTTCTGACAGTTGTTTGGCATCATTAAGAGATCACTAAACAGAGCTAAGAAAAAATTGTTCGAAAATAGATGTGATTCTGGACGAGATTCTAATAACATAATGGAATCTCTTCCTAAATTTGTCTTTAAAGGAAGCTCTTGTCTTTAAAGGAAGCTCTTGTCAAAAACAAGGCTGAGAGGATAAAGATAGGTTATAACAACACATGAGAACTGGCGTCAGATTTTTCTTGGAGGGGCGTAGGAGGTAGGAAGGTGGGAAGATGTGAAAACATAACTTTATCAACGACTTGAATTTCCTCATAATAGCAATAACTGTTCTTTGTTTTTTGTTTTTAGTTTTTAACAGAGTCTTACTATGTTGGCCAGGCTGGTCTTGAACTCCTGGGCTTAAGCAATCCTCCCACCGTAACCTCAATAACTATATTTTAAATAATTTTATAATTATTTAAGTCCTTGGCTATTTAGAGATACCTACGTAATTATCTATGGACATAATAATTTGATGCCAGAGAATTGTTTTAAATAAGACAGGCAAAATACTAAAAACAGTTGAAATTCTTCATTTATGGTGATTTATAATATTTTTTTCTACTTTGGACTAAGTTTTTAAAATATATATTTTTTAGGCCAGGTGCAGTGGCTCACTCCTGTAATCCTAGCACTTTGGGAGGCCAAGGTGGGTGGATCACCTGAGGCCAGGAGTTCAAGAGCAAATGGTTACACCCCGTCTCTACTAAAAATACAAAAATTAGGTGGGCCTGGTGGCACGCGCCTATAATCCCAGCTACTTGGGAGACTGAGGCAGGAGAATCTCTTAAATCCAGGAGGCAGAGGTTGCAGTGAGCTTAATCCCCTGCTGCAAAAAAAAAAAAAAAGTGTATATATACATATATACACACACACACACATATATACACACACATATATACACATATATATACACACACATATATATACACTCATATATTCATATATAAAGTTAAAGTAACTTTTAAGCTCTTTGCAAGTTCTTTAAAGTTTATCTACTTTAGGTCTAAAAAGAAAGTGTAGATTATCAACAACACTAGGGATCCTCTGGAAGGAGAAAGGAGAATGGCGGAGGAAGCAGAAGAAGGGGAGGGGTTTGTCTGGTGAGTCGCTGTGCATGGGGACCCAAGGAAGGTGACAAAGTGGCAGGAAGGACTGAGGACAAATATTCTCATGTTGGCGTGGAACTCCAGGTCCTCCTGGCTTATGCTGGTAGACAAAGCAAAGTAACTGGGAAACTCTATAGTTGTCAAAACCATCACAACCACTCCCACTCTCCCATCTAGTTCCCAAGCCCTCCAAACAGAAGCTAGCAGGCCAATGCGTTGTTCTTAGTTGACCAAACCTAGGAAACAGCGGGCAAGAGAGAATCCCACCACAGAGCACCAGCCCAGCGTTTTATGTCAGGAAGTCCACACAATGAGTGGCTTGAGAGTCCTCCACAAAGAAGCTTTCTCCTTCCTGTGGACAGGATGAATAACAGCACCCAGCCAGCATGTTGGATGCTTGGCATCGGGAGCTTTAACGTTCCCAGCTTTGTCTATCTTTGAACAACCCCCCAAACCTGTGACATGTAATAATTTGTACTTTCACCAGAGCATGGACTAGAATGGTACAAGAGCAATGTTTGAGGGTGAGAGTGAGTCATTTAGCTAGTGAAGGAACCTCGCTTACTGCTTAGCATCTCCATTTCAACTCAGGATTCACTATTTTTCTGCTTGGTACCTCTGGAGGGGTTTTATGGAAAAATAGAATATTCTGTGGCAGTAGAGATCCCTAAATAAATTATGCTTATTCTGAAAGTGAAAAGACGGCAGAATGCTCTAAGTAGGCCATGAGTTTTAGCCAGAAAATAGAGCTTCGGGATAAATTTTAAAATAATGGATTTACCACACTAAACAATTGGAAAAAAAGAATAGAATAGACTATGGAAAGGATTCAAACTTTGCAGATACACTAAGGTTCTAGATATTGAGTCTACCACTGTGTTTTCCAACTTTGAGATGGGAAAGAGCTGTGTTCTTCAGGTAGATACTGAGACCATGCCAGGGAAGGAATCTACCTCTAGCTATAAGCAAGGGAATTGATTCACACTGGGCGTGGTTTAAATGTTGATAAAACCCACAGTCTCCTAGTTTTTCCATGTAGATCCCAATGGCATACTCATTCTATGATAACTTTTTGTGTCCACGTATTCGTGTTGCTTACAAGATAGCATTCACATCTGGGCACCCACATCAGTTTGGATCATTTGAAACTGGCATTTCAGGGCACATAAGCTGCCTGTGGAGGGGTGTGAGACAGACATAAGACTCACAGCTGGCCCCCTGCAGGACTGCAGAACAAACTGAGAAAGAGGCTGGCTGACTTGCTGCATCAATGATGAGTCTCTTACAGGATTGCTTGGTGCCTTCTGTTCCTGAGCTCCTGCCAAATTATGTCCTGAGCTCTAGCCCCCTGCATGTGGCTCTCTTTTATTATCAGAGCCTCACTCTGACCCTCAGGACTTAATTCTGGTTGGCACCACTAAAGCCATGGGAATCCCGGGGATAGAGTCTAGCTCAGAGAATCAGCAAGTATTTGCAGACCCAAGTCCTTTTGCAAGAGTCTTCAAAATAAACGCTAAACTTCTTGCTTGTATAGAATATTGGCTGACTGACTATTGCCCGGACTAATTGGGTCCTCTCCTGAGAGCTTGCGCATCTTGTTCTAAAGAGGTTGGGGCCTTCATGGGATTCTGTCTTTGTCACATAACACTTTGCTCGCCTCATGAAGACTTACAATGAGATGGTTGATGCCACAGGAAGGAAAAGAGTGTGATTCTCTTTTGGGGTTGATAAAGGAAAATCATTAGGAACTTGCCTCCCTGCATTGTCATTGCTTTGTTAAGTCAAGATGAAAGTTCATCAACTGCAGACTCGGCACAGTGGCTCATGCCTGTAATCCCAGCACTTTGGGAGGCCAAGACAGGCAGATCACTTGAGGTCAGGAGTTTGAGACCAACCTGGCCAACATGGTGAAACCCTGTCTCCACTTAAAAAAATACAAAAATTAGCCAGGCACAGTGGTGGGTGCTTGTCATTCCAGCTACTCAGAGGCTGAGGCAGGAAAATCGCATGATCCCGGGAGGCGGAGGTTGCGGTGAACCAAGATCATGCCATTGCACTCCAGCTTGGGTGACAGAGAGAGACTCCATCTCAAAACAAAAGACAAAAACCACAACAAAAACAAAACAACAGAAAACTGCTTACAGAGGGCTATTATGAAATATGGGAAATACAAAGGAACAAAGCCTCCAGGTGCCATAGGGCTGCTGCCACTGTGCATACAATATTCACCTTTTGTTGAAAGCAGAAGAGCTACTTCTACCTGCATTTTGCCTTATGCAGTCTGGAGGGGACTGCATGGTAGCCTTATGGAAAGAAATCAGTTCTCTTACTGCTCCCAACTAAGACACCATCCTTGCCTTTGGAAAAACCAGCCACCCACTCCTAACTTAGTTTCTTCCCCACACACCTCACCGATTTAGCCCACCTGTTCCCCGTCATTTTCATTCCCCCACCTCCTCCCGAATTTCTGTCTCCCTGATCTTGCTGAGATGTGGAGTCGTTTCCCTTCTTTTCCTCCTCCTACACTCTCTCTGAAACAAGCACACCAAGTCCTCCATTTGGGAGTGCAAAGGAGGACATCTAGTTCTCACCAGAAATTAGTTTCATTAATTGTCTGAGTTGGTCGTTGGACCCAGTGATTCAAATTTCAGCCCGGGGTGGATCTTGGCCGGTGCACCTCCAGGTAGGGTGTAGTTCTGAGTCCCTTTGGTCACCTCATCCTTTTCCTTAGCATCCCTCTGGCCCTTGAACGAACTTTATGTTTATTCTCTGTGCCCTAGAACTCTGGGTCCTTCCCTGGTTCATGCCTCTATTTTTCTTTCCTGCATAGAACTTGCAGTTCCCATTTTGCCCATGATGGACAAGTTCATGGCTCTCGTCTCTTGATGTTATTTTCTGATCCCTGACCCATTTCTTCACTTCTCTGTCAGTTTTGTTGATAGATATTTACTGATCATTAAAATTGATTCTACCCCTGGGGGAATGAGTCATGGCTTTTTAACCTATTATTCTAAATTAATTCCTGGGCCAGGCTTGCAGTGACCCTGTGGCCTCAACAATGGGCACCAGTGTCCCAGGTGCCTTGGAGGTATTTTCTCAGCTCCACCCAACAACCCATAGCCCACTTTTCATCTCATCCCATTGCTGAGCTTGCCTCCCCATTTGACCTGCTCTGACTTTGAATTTAGGGCTGGAATTGTGCATTTTGTTCTTTTCTCATTTGCACTTCATGTATCTGAGTACTGGAGCATTTATCCCGCTGTGTTTTAATTATTTGCTCACCTGTGGATCTCCCAGGCCGGATCACAAGCTCCTTATTGTCAAGGACTATATCTCACTCATCTTAGAATCCTGAGTGCCTGGCTCATGAGAGATGCTCAGGAGATATTGATGAGGTTAGCAGCTGAATTCCCCAGAGGAGAAGCCTTACAGCCTCCTATAAGCCCAGACAGTACTTCACTCCTGGAGCAGTGGTAATAAAAAAAATGACCACATTAGTAAGTGATAGGCTGTTCCTATTCATCCCAGAGACTTTTTGCAGGGTTTTTTTGTGTGTTTCTATTTGCTCATTTGTTTTTCAGTAAGGGGGAACTTCTCTTTGAATCTTGTGGCATGTTAAGTCCACTGACCACAAGTTAGGGAAAAAAAATGCAGTGTTTCGCTTTTTTTGTTTTATTGTCAGTGAAAGTCAAGGTTCAGTCCACAGGATCCACACAGCCATCAGAGGGGCCAGTGTATGGAGAAGGTGCCAGGAAAGATGCCATCAGCCTGGGCCATTGAGGTCTCCTCTGTAACCCTGCCTCTCTGTGTCTTCCTGATTCACCTGCCCCACTGCCCCAGGTGCTGGGGACAGAGGCATGTGTATTCCAGACCAGCATTGATGATGGGCAGCCCCACCAAATCAGCCTGGAGCTCAACTTCTGCTGCACCACCAACCCCACCTCCCTGAGCCTCAGTTTCCACATCTGTAAGATGTGGAAAATGCCACCTATCTTGCAGAGTTGCTACAGGGATCAGTGGTAATGCAAAAATGCTATTAGTATTGTTATTATTATGGAAATCTCTAGGCAGGAATCACATTCTCAAGCTAGCACATAATGAAAATCAAGGAATCACTAATGCATTATTCATCACACCTTGACATGACTTTTATGTAACATTCAGCTGAAGTGTCTTCGATCTGTGTCTTCTTATTTGCTATTCTGAGCTCAGAACATAGGATAACTAGCTCATCAGTTCAATGAGCTGGGATTTTTTTTTTTTTTTAATGAGCATCTGTTTGTGCCAACATCTCAGGTCCCTGAATGTACCTGTTCTCCTGAGGTTGAGGTATAAATTGATGAAGGCTCAAGTGGTGTCATGGAATGTCTCAAATAGATTAAGGCTGCACGACACGTGTGTGACTTGTATTCTATTTGGAGACAGTGTGGGAAGGTGAATCCAGCAAGAGCTCAGATTTTCCAGAGAGCAAATGTAGAATTTTAATTAGCTTCAAGTCCATTTCTCTGCTGGAAATAGATCTCTGAGCATTTCTTCAATAGCATTACAGTAATTATAACAATTCTGAAAGGAATAAGTTACAGGATGTATTTTTGTAAGCTTAGCAGAATAAGAAAGGCCACATCCAGTTCTGTATTTGGAGCATGCCTGGAGTTGCTGTCAAATGATGCTCAAGAGCATCAATGACAATAACGTAGACCATCCTATCCACAGTACTCTAAGACTGTACTGGCCATGGCACTTCCTACAGTAATAGAAATGCTCAAACCAAATCTTCACTGTCTAATATGGTGGGCACTGGCCACATGCGGCTAGCATAACTAAGGACTGAATTTTAACTTTATTTAATTTTAAATAATTAAAATTAAATAGTCACATGTGGCTAGTGACCACCGTATGGAGCAGCACAGATACCAGTGGTGCTTACTTTAAGCCCCCTGCAGTCTGGGGTATTAGTGGGACAAAGGAGGAAATGTCAAAGGCCCCCAAGGCACCATAAAACCCACACCCTAAAGCTCAAAGGAATCCAATTTGCTGAGTTCTCTATTTTTCATCCTACAACATATCAGACGCGTCCAATTAGAAAAGAGACGCAGGGCCAGGTGCGGTGGCTCATGCCTATAATCCCAGCACTTTGAGAGGCTGAGGCGGGCAGATCACGTGAGTCAGGAGTTCGAGACTAGCCTGACCAACATGGTGAAACCCCACCTCCACTAAAAATACAAAATCAGCTGGGTGTAGTGGTGCACTGTAGTGGGCCTGTAGTCCCAGCTACTCAAGAGGCTAAGACAGGAGAATTGCTTGAACCCAGGAGGTGGAGGTTGCAGTGAGCCGAGATCGCCCCACTGCACTCCAGCATGGGTGACAGATGGAAACTCCATCTCAAAAAAAAAAAGAAAGAAAAGAGACGCAGATGCAGGTACAATGGCAGCACCCCTCCCCAAGAAGTGAAAAAGTTTGAAAGGGGAACAAGACTCAAAGGAGAAAAACAGCCTGGGATTCCTGAGCCCAAGGACAAGCAGCCTTTACCTCAAAGTCGTCAAGGAAATGTTAAGAGTTCAACAACAGATGCTCCAGGAAGGGATAGAGGGAAAAGAGCAACCCGAATCCACACCTCTGGCCATCAAAGGTGGTAAAATATGGACGGTATTGGTGCACAAATGGGTGAGTTTTGGTGATCTGGAGAGTCCAGCTGCTGGTCACATCTCAGTCCCTCCATAATAGCACCTTGTGATGTCCTATTGCTCTTGGGAGAAATAACTACTGCGACCCTCAGGTCTGCCTAAAGTAGCTTTGCCCACAGAGCCTGCCTCAGTGTATATGACTTCTCCTGACTCTTTGTTCTCTAGCTAGACTGATCTTCCTTCTGCTTCCTGAAGGTGCCGTGATCCTTCCTCCGCAAGACTTCTATCTAGAAGGTTTCTTCCATGCTACCCCCGTTTCTCCCCCAGCTGGTTCCTAGGTACTCTCAGATCTCAGCTCAAGTGTGCTCCTTGGAAGGCCCTCTGAATCTCCAACCCATCCCCACCACATCTAGACCTGGTTTCTTTGTTAGTCACTCTTCCCCCTGCATTTCTTCTCCACAAACACCTACTTGAATATACACGTGCATCAATGAGATGAACTCGTTTATTCATCTGTAAACTCCAAGAAAGCTGGGATCGTGTTTGGCCTGATTCATTCGCTTTTGTGTCCTCAGTTCCTGGATCGTGCTCAATAAATGCAAAATGAAAGAATGAATGAACTCCAGTTTATTTGTAAGATTTTCGACATGACAAGTGTCCTCCAATCCCTAACACTTTCACATCTTCCTAAAAAATCTCTTTCAGCTCTAGGATGACTCATATTCTCTTTGAGTGCCATTCCAAAGTTCTTACTGTCCAATAACTTATTATCATGAAATCTTCAACCTTAAAATTCCACCTACTTCTCCTTTGTTTGCTCCACTTACTATATCGTCCCCCCAAAACTTCCTGATTTTTTTAAACCTTTGGAGCTCATGTTGCAAGCTGAATCACATCTGTGGTTCTTTTCTTAGCAATGTGCTTGCCTTGATTTTTTCAGTTTCCTTCACTTGGTTTATCTGATAACCTCTGAGCTCCTTATACTTGCTACTAATTACTTAGGTATCTATTACTTAGATAGCTGCATTATCTTTTGAGATTTGTAGTTTATCCTTCACCCAGAATTTTTCTATTATTTTTTCCATAGACTTTCTCTAAACTGTGAATCTTTCTATTTCTTATTCTTTCTCTTTTAAAGAAAATTATTTAAAAATGGGGATAATGAAACGTAAACCTAATCCCAATTCATCTTACACCTCATCTTTGAAACATAAAACATCATTGCAAAAGAAAGATTTCCATCCTGGCTAACACGGTGAACCCTGTCTCTACTAAAAATACAAAAAATTAGCCGGGCGTGGTGGTGGGCGCCTGTAGTCCCAGCTACTCAGGAGGCTGAGGCAGGAGAATGGCATGAACCCGGGAGGCAGAGCTTGCAGTGAGCTGAGATTGCGCCACTGAACTCCAGCCTGGGTGACAGAGCGAGACTCCGTCTCAAAAAAAAAAAAAAAAAAAAAAAAAAAAATCTCAGTTAATTATTTCCAAAGCCTTCAGGGGATTTATTCCTAAATTCTCATTTTCTGTCTCATTCTTAAAGAATCAGGGGTAAAACTCTCATTAGTCCTAATTACCCTCCCTAAATCCAATCAAGTCATTATGCCTCAGGCTTTGTTTTCTTTAGAATGAGTTTCTTCCCTAGTTAAATAATTTTCTCTTTCTAATAGACTTTATTTAGTACCAAATTCTTGATATAAATAACACTTCTCTGTAGTAAGTGTTTATTAAGCACTTACTATGTTCCAGGCACTGTGCTAGGGAAATAGTAATGAATAATAAGATGAAAAAAAAAATTCCTGTCCTCATGGAGATTATATTTAATGGGAAGGGGTATAATAAACATATGAATATATATAATATAATTTTAAATAATAGGATCTACAAATAATCTATATGCCAAATGCCATATACAATGAAAAAAATCTGAATTTATACTAAAATAGATGTTAGATATGAGTTCTAAATTTCTTTTCAAAGAATCAATATGTCAGTATGTTCAATTCTTTGCCTTCTACTTTTAAACTTAACTTCCTCATAAAGCAACCTTTTTCAATTATCTGCTCCACCCTAACTCATTCCGATTACCTGCTACCTGCTCTGCCCTGACTCATTCTCCACCCTGCATAACCATTTTTCCTGCCAAACCATTCACCCCGTAACTCTCCTTAAATTAGCCAATTGGAATTAGTTTAGCCTGCGCGGTCTGACCGTAGCCAATAGGGGAACGACACAGCAGCAGGGGCCACGTGCTCAGGGATAAGAACCCCTCCCCTCCCCTGTCCAAATGTGCGCTCACCATTGCTCCATCTGTAAGGGCGCACCCTTCTATAGAAGTAACTTGCCTTGCTGAGAATTAAAAAGAAAATTTTGTATTCAAGTGCTATTTATTTTGCGGCACCAAAACTTTATTTATAACATAGAGAAGGGTTGATAATTCTTGGTGGAAATTATGACTTTGTTTTGTTAACAATGAGTCAAAATCTAAAATCTTTGAAATGATTTATTTATTGTGATTTATTATTTTTGTTGTTCTTGTTTTGTTTGGGGTTTTTGCTGTAGTTGTTGTTTGAGACAGATCTCACTCTGTCGCCCAGGCTGGAGTATAGTGGCACGATCTTGGTTCACTGCAACCTCCGCCTCCCAGGTTCAAGCAATTCTCCTGCCTCTGCCTCCCAAGTAACTGGTATTACAGGCACCCACCACCATGCCCGGCTAATTTTTTGTTGTTTGTAGTGGAGACGGGGTTACACCATGTTGGCCATGCTGGCCTCAAACTCCTGATCTCAGGTGATCCGCCCACCTCGGCCTCTCATAGTGCTGGGATTACAGGTGTGAGCCACCCCCCCAAGGCCTATTCTACTTTATTCTTAAACAAAGCCCGAGGCATAATGACTTGATTGGATTTAGGGAGAGTAATTGGGACTAATATGAGTGACCAGTGGCCCCTGACACAGCCCTCGGGAGATCCTGAGAACATGTGCCCAAGGTAGTCAGGGTGCAGCTTGGTTTTATACCTATTAGGGAGACATGAGACGTCAGTCAACACATGTAAGATGTGCATTGGTTCAGCCAGAAAAGTGAGATAACTGGAAGTGGGGGCTTCCAAGTCATAGGCAGATTCAAAGATTTTTCTAACTGGCAATTGGTTGAAAGAGTTATTATCAATTAAAAGGAATGTCTGGGTTAAGTTAACGAGTTGTGGAGATCAAGGTTTTATCACGCAGAGGAAGCCTTCAGGTAGCAAGCTTCAGAGAGAATAGATTATAAATGTTTCTTATCAGACTTAAAGACTCTGTTCTGCCTGGTGTGGTGGCTCACGCCTGTAATCCCAGCACTTTGGGAGGCCAAGGCAGGTGGATCACAGGGTCAGGAGTTCAAGACCAGCCTGGCCAATATGGTGAAACCCTGTCTCTACTAAAAATGCAAAAAAAAAATTAGCTGGGCGTGGTGGTGCCCACCTGTAATCCCAGCTACTCGGGAGGCTGAAGCAGGAGAATTGCTTGAAACTGGGAGGTGGAGGTTGCAGTGAGCCGGGATCGTGCCACTGCACCCTAGCCTGGGTGACAGAGCGATACTCGGTCTCAAAAAAAGAGTCTGTTTTATCAGTAATTCCAAAAGGGAGGAGGGTATCATGAGGCATGTCCAACTCACCCTTCCTGTCATGGCATTAAACTAGTTTTTCAGGGTAACTTATTTATTTATTTTATTATTATTAATTTTTTTAGAGATAGGGTCTCACTATGTTGCCCAGGCTGGTCTCAAACTCCTGGACTCAAGCAATTCTCCTGCCTCGGCTTCCCAAAGTGCTGGGATGACAGGCCTGAGCCACTGTGCCCAGCCCAGGCTAACTTTAGAATGCCTGTGGCTGAGAGGAGGGGTCCATTGAGATGGTTGTGGGGCTTGGAATTTTATTTTTGGTTCATAGTCTTTCAAGTATAAAGTCCTGTCAGAAACATCTTAAGAAATCTTAACTTCACTTTATTGTGTTCCAGTGAAAGGGGAGATTTTCCACTCATTCACTCAAGAGACATTTGCATAGTGTCTACTGTGGGTAAGGTTCTAACATACATGTGCAGTGTTGCAATGAAGAACAGGAAAGCTTCAACCTTCTGACCTCAGGAGTGAGACTGAAGTAATGAGCAGATGCCAGTGTGTCCTTTGTCTAAGAAAGGCCAGTGAGGGCCAGAGGTAAGCTGGTACTCTACCCTTCAGACCACTCCACAACTCACCTCCCACCTAGTCAATTTTTTTGTGGCTCTAGATGAAAGAATCCTGGTTATGATTTTTATTATTATTTTATCATGGTAAGAACACTTTACATAAGATCTTAACATACCCTCTTACATTTTTTTCTTTTTTTGAGACAAACTCTTGCTCTGTCGCCCAGGCTAGATTGCAGTGGCATGATCTTGGCTTACTGCAACCTCTACCTCCTGGGTTCAAGAAATTCTCCTGCCTCAGCCTCCCGATTAGCTGGGATCACAGTGGGTGCTTTCCACCACCATGTCCAGCTAATTTTTGTATTTTTAGTAGAGACAGGGTTTCACCATGTTGGCCGGCCTGGTCTTGGACTCCTGACCTCAGATGATTCATCTGCCTCAGCCTCCCAAAGTGCTGGGATTACAGGCCTGAGCCACTGCACCCAGGCTCTCCTCTTAAATTTTTAAGTGCACATTACAATATTAACTTTTAGGCATAATGTTGCACAGTAGATCTCTAGAACTTACTCATCTTGCAAAACTGAACATTTATACCTATTCAACAATACCTCCCGCTTTCTACGCCAAACCCTGGCAACTACCATTCTACTCTCTGCTTCTATGAGTCTGACTATTTTAGATTCCTTATGTAAGCAGAATCATACAGTATTTGCCCTCTGGTGCCTGGCTTATTGTATTAGTTTGTTCTCACACTGCTAATAAACACATACCCAAGACTGGATAATTTATAAAGGAAAGAGGTTTAATGGACTCACAGTTCCACAAGGTTGGGGAGGCCTCATAATCATGGCGGAAGGCAAATGAAGAGCAAAGTCACGTCTTACATGGCAGCAGGCAAGAGGGCATATGCAGGGGAACTCCCCTTTATAAAACCATTCGATCTCATGAGACTTATTCACTATCATGAGAACAGCATGGAAAAGACCCACCCCCATGATTCAATTACCTCCCACTGGATCCCTCCCATGACACATGGGAATTATGGGACCTACAATTCCAGACGAGATTTGGGTGGGGACATAGCGAAACTATATCACTTATTTCATTTAGCATAACATCCTTCCAGTTCATATGGTTGCATATGGCAAGATTTTCTCCTTTTTTAATGCTGGATAATATTCCACTGTGTGCATAGACCACATTTTCCTTAACCATTCATCTCCTGATGGATATTTAGGTTGTTTCTGTATCTTAGCTATTGTGAATAGTGCTTCAGTGAACATGGGAGTAAAGCTATCACTTCAAGATCTTGACTTCAATTCTTTGAGCTATATACCCAAAAATAGGATTACCAAAAAACAGTATGGTTGTTCCTCAAAAATTGAAAGTAGAATTATGATATGATCTAACAATCCTGGTTATTCTTTTCCTGTAATATTTAAAGGTGTATGTAAGGAGATAAAGGCAAATAATTCAGATTCATACACTTAGAGTTAGAAGGAACTTCAGATGTTACATGTCAAATGTTAAAATAAATGTTAATGTTAAAATTGATGTTAAAATAAATGTTAAAATAGATAAGAAAATACCTGTTCAAATGTTAAAATACCTGTTCAAATGTTAAAGTAGATGAGGAAATGCCTGTATATTTCTGTATAAATACACACGTACAGACACACACACACACACACACACATACACACACACACACACACTCACAGCCAGTTCTTTTGATCCCAAATAAGCCCTTTCTCTATTGCTACTGTAATAACCTACTGATAATAAACATTTAGGGAGTCAATTTTTCTTTTTCTGTCTTTCTTTCTTTTTTTTTTTTTTTTTTGACAGAGTTTTGCTCTTGTTGCCCAAGCTGGAGTGCAATGATGCAATCTCGGCTCACTGCAACATCCGCCTCCTGGGTTCAGCGATTCTCCTGCCTCAGCCTCCTGAGTAGCTGGGATTACAGGCATGCACCACCACGCCTGGCTAATTTTTTTATTTTTAGTAGAAACTGGGTTTCACCAGTTAGCGAGGCTGGTCTTGAAGTCCTAACCTCAGGTGATCCACCCACCTCGGCCTCCCAAAGTGCTGGGATTACAGGCATGAGCCACCGCGCCCGGATGTAGGGAGTCAATTTTTCAATTAAATTCAACCAACATTTTCTGCTCTATGGTTATGTGCAAAATAGCTTGCAAAGTACTGCACGAGGCCCCCAAATGAATAAGACCTAGTTTAAATTTTCAAGAAGTTTGCCGTATAACACAGGAAATGCAATTCAATGGGAGAGTGGTAAGTGCTATGGCAAAGGCACAAAGGAAGTATCATAGAAATGAACTTCCTTCTTATCATTTCATAGAAATGAAAAGAAATGAACTCTAGTTTGAATAGTTCCTTTTGGAACTAGCCTGCAGGCAGAGAGGGAGGAAAAAGGGTATTAGAAAGAGGAAACTGAGAAGTTAACTTACAGAGGCCTGGGGGCATGTGGCTCATTCAGGAAAAGGAAAATGATTTCAGAGGTCGAGGAGTGTAAGGCCTGAGTTTGTTGCAGGTGGGAGGGAGAGTGAAGCAATTTCACAAGGTGCTTTACATGCTGTGTTAAGGGAGTTTGGATTTGATTCAGTAGCAGGTTTTTGAGCAGAAGAGTAACTTTATTAGAGCTGCACTTTATACATGGAATCAACCTAGGTGCCCATCAACAGTGGATTGATAAAGAAAATGTGGTACCAAGAACAGAAAACCAAACACCGCATGTTCTCACTCATAGGTGGGAACTGAACAATGAGATCACTCGGACTCAGGAAGGGGAACATCACACACTGGGGCCTATCATGGGGAGGGGGGAGGGGGGAAGGGATTGCATTGGGAGTTATACCTGATGTAAATGACGAGTTGATGGGTGCAGCACAGCAACATGGCACAAGTATACATATGTAACAAACCTGCACGTTATGCACATGTACCCTACAACTTAAAGTATAATAAAAATAAATAAATTAAAATAAAATAAATAAATAAATAAATAAATAAATAAACAATCAAACAAACACAAAAAAAAAAAAAAAAAGAAAATGTGGTACATATACACCATGGAATACTATGCAGCCATAGGAAGGAATGAAATCACGTCCTTTGCAACCGCATGAATGCAGCTGAAGGTCATTGTCCTAAACAAATTAATGCCAGAACAGAAAACCAAATACCATATATTCTCATTTATAAGTGGGAGCTAAACATGGAGTGCTCATGGACATACACATAGGAACAATAGACACACTGGGGACCACTAGAGCGTGGAGGGAGGAGGGCAAATGTTAAACAACTACCTGTGGGGTACTGTGCTCACTACTTGGGTGATGGGACCATCCACACCCCAAACCTCAGCATCCCACAATATACCCATGTAACCAACCTGTGCATGTACCCCCTGAATCTGAAATGAAAGTTGAAGTTATTTTAAAATTAAAAACATATGCTTGTCAAAAGTTTTGTTTTGTTTTGTTTTGTTTAATGAACTGTGTTTTATGATTAAACTCAGAGAAGAGAGAAGAACGGAGGGTTGGGGGTTGGCTGAAAAAAACGGCAGCTCAATTCTGTTATTCGCATGTTACCTGTGATAATAATAGTTAGCATTGATTGAATGTGCTAAGAGCTTTGCATACATTAGCTCACTTAATTGTCACAACATTCCTGCAGGCTAGGAGCTTTTATTATTTTTACTTTACAGATCCGGAAATCAGTTTGAGAGCTTGAGTTACTTGCTAGAAAGAGGCAGGATGTAGGAACATCCAGGTCACTTTAATTCCTAAATGCACCCTCTTCACTGAACTGCTGTCCTGCCCTGTATTGCTAAATCCAGTTAGCAATGATTTCTTTGAGACAGGTATGCATTGAGAGAGGTGAAAATAATTTTTCAACATCCCTATAATGGCAGATATCTGAAAAGATGATAAGAAGACAAAGGCAGAGATTGACTGTGCTGTCACCAGCCCTGCAACTGTGACATTCAACCCCTAAGGGGCTTCTTTCTCTCTGCCTGTTTTCTTCTTCTTTTTTTTTTTCTTTTTTTTTGAAATGCAGTATTGTTCTCTTGCTCACTGCAACCTCTGCTTCCTGGGTTCAAGTGATCCTCCTGCCTCAGCCTCCCAATTAGCTGGGATTACAGGCACCTGCCACCACACCTGGCAAATTTTTGTATTTTTAGAGAGCCTGGTCTCAAACTCCTGACCTCAGACGATTCATCTGCCTTGGCCTCCCAAAGTGCTGGGATTACAGGTGTAAACCACCAAACCCAGCCCTTTCTGCCTATTTTCTAGTCCAAATCCTCAGTTTTTGTTTGCATGTACTGAAATAATGCAACATAATTTTCACATTAGTTTCAGAAAATTAAGAATCAGAAAAATAAGGCTATTGTAAAATAATTCACATAATGTTTGTCAAAACCTAATGCCAAAGTGTTATTTTTTATCATCTGCTATGAGAAATTAGCATCGACACTAATTGACATGGCTGCTTTTGATAAGTGTACAATATCAAAAGCTGATTTTACAATTTATGTATAAAGATCTAAAATGGTGATTTTGCATCCTATATTCTGAATTGGTTAAGACTCAGCATTAATGTAACTCTGCTAACTCTTCCAAGCATTTATTTCCTAGTGATCACATCTAGGCAGGAATACAGCACTCCCTGCAGGATAAAATATCTTCCAGTACTAAGACCCCAACCAATATTTTTGTTCCTTCACAATTCCAGAGCAATAGAACCACGATTATAGATTACGCTTCATTCATCATTTTAAAGAGATGCAGGTTGGGCGCGTTGGCTCACACCTGTAATCCCAGCACTTTGGGATGCTGAGATGGGAGGATCACTTGACGCCAGGAGTTCAAGATCAGTCTGGGCAACACAGCGATAACCCATCTCTACAAAAAATAAAACCTATGAAAAATTATCTGGGCATGATGGTGTGTGCCTGTAGTCCCTGCTACTTGGGAGGCTAAGACAGGAGGATTGCTTGAGCCCAGGAGTTGCAGACTGCACGGGACAACAGAGCAATACCTTGTCTCTTAAAAAAAAAAAAAAAAAAAAAAGGACAACGCAAAAAGGCAGATGTGTTTCTGTAGAACTTTGTCACTGTGAAGCCTACAGTAGCACAGAAGATTAATTTGGATGAATGTTATAGTGCTTTGTCACCCAGGCTGGAGTGCAGTGGCACTATCTTGGCTTACCGCAACCTCTGCCTCCTGGGTTCAAGTGATTCTCCTGCCTCAGCCTCCTGAGTAGCTGGGATTACAGGTGCGTGCTAATGTGCCCAGCTAATTTTTGTATTTTCAGTAGAGACAGGGTTTCACCATGTTGGCCAGGCTGGTCTCGAACTCCTGACCTCTGGTGATCTGCCCACCTCGGCCTCCTGAAGTGCTGGGATTACAGGAGTGAGCCACTATGCCTGGCCCATTGTAGCTCTTTGAGCTTAAATGTCTTGGAAATTGCCCATTTCCCCATTTGATTTCTCAATTATCCTCCTCCTGACTGGGCATGCTAAGAAGGCCTCCAGCTCAAATGTAGGGAGACCACAACTGGGTGCAGGCAGCCCTGCATGCCTGTCCTCACAGCACTGCTTTCTATGCATTTCTCTTCTGTTGTCACTTACTGTCCCATGGCAGACCTGATTCTTTATTAACACTAGAGAATTGGGGCAGAGCCTTGCACATCCTTCCGCATGGGACTGTTGATGAGTTTTCAGTGGGCTTACACAAATACTCATTTAATTGTCAGAGGTGTTTAAACCAGAGTGACTCCATCTTGAATAGGGGCTGGGTAAAATAAGGCTGGGACCTACTGGGCTGCATTTCCAGTAGGTTAGGCATTCTAAGTCACAGGATGAGATAGGAGGTCACATGATACAGGTCGCAAAGACCTTGCTGATAAAACAGCATGTGGTAAAGAAGCTAGGCAGAACCCATCAAAACCAAGATGGTGATGAAAGTGGTCTCTCATCATCCTTGCTGTTCATTATATGCTGATTATACTGCATTAGCATGCTAGAAAACACTCCCACCAGCGCCATGACGGTTTTCAGATGCAATGGCAGTGTCCAGAAGTTGCCCTATATGGTCTAACAAGGGGAGGAAACCTCAGTTCTAGAAATTGCCCAGCCCTTTCCTGGAAAACTCATGAATAATCCACCCTTTGTTTAGCAAATAATCAAGAAGTAACGATAAGTACAATCAGTTGAGCAGCCCACACCACTGCTCTGCCTATGAAGTAGCCATTCTTTTGTTTCTTTACTTCTTGAATAAACTTGCTTTCACTTTACTCTATGGACTCGCCCGAAGTCTTCCTTGCGTGAGGTCCAAGAACCCTCTCTTGGAGTCTGAATTGGGACCCCTTTCAAGTAACATGACGAGGTATCTAAATTAACACATGATTGAATGAAATCAGAAAACACATCATCCAAGGAAGTCAATCCTGAAGTCTCACCATTTCAGAATGAAGATAAAACTTATTTCCTTTTCAATTGCCTAAAGAACAACGACCTGAAAACTTTAAAAAAATGACCATAATGTCTAATAAAATATGCACCCCTATCCCGGAATGCCCCTTTTCTGTCTAGGATACCTTAATCAGTAGGTTATGTTCCAGAAATATGTTCAGGAGCCCTATCTTAAGAATGATGGCAGCCGGGTGCAGTGGCTCACTCCTGTAATCCCAGGACTTTGGGAGGCCAAGGCAGGTGGATCACTTGAGGTCATGAGTTTGAGACCAGCCTGGCCAACATGGCGAAACCCCCATCTCTACTAAAAATACAAAATTAGCTGGGCGTGGTGGTGCACACCTGTAGTCCCAGCTACTTGGGAGGCTGAGGCAGGAAAATCACTAGAACCTGGGAGGTGGAGGTTGCAGTGAGCTGAGATCACGCCATTACACTCCAACCTGGGTGACAAGAGCAAAACTCCATCTTCAGAAAAAAAAGAGTGATGGTGTTATCAGGGGTGGCTGTCATGGTGTCACGAAAGTGTACTTGGCTCCCCGAGGGTTTCTCTTTATTCAAGCTCAGAATTGGAGAGGGATACCACATAGCCTTGAGTTTGGGAACACTGCTTTGCAATGGGGTGATGAGAATTTTACCAGAAAGACTGCAGGCACAGAACCATAGTACACACTCAAAGTAAGGGGCTTATAAGGAGAAGATATCCCATCACTCATCGTTCATTCATTGAAGATATCCCAACATCTAGTTCTCACATATGAGCACCCTTGTGGTGTCCAAAGCCACAAAGAAATGATGGCAGTGATCATCCCCTCACCAGAGTTTTCACTAAGTCCGTGGGAGGAGATTTCAGCCACTACATGCTTCTTCCTTAAGTCAGAATTCTCCAGCCTGGGTAACAAATGCCTTCTTCATAAACTCGCATTTCAGTCTACACATCTATGGAAGGGAAATCCTCCTGAAGTATAAGGGCCCCTTCTATGTGCTCAACATTAAAAAAAAAAACAAAAAAAACAAAACTCTCACATGCTTTTGGCAAGTTTTTGTAAGTATGTTCCACAGTGAACATTTTAAGAGTAAACTTTTCTCTGTCCTGAATCTTGAGGAGGCAGAGCTTGGAGTCCTTGGCCCAACTTGCTGGTTGAAACAACAAGGGCTTAAGCTGGAGACAGAGGGCCACAGAGCTGCTCTCTGCTGCATGCCCTGGCACCCAGCATCTCCCCTCGTCCTCAGGCTGCCCCTCCCCAGCCCCCACGCTTGGTTATCTTGATAATCTGTCTGTGTGCATTGAGGCTATTCTGTGCACTCCTCCACCAAGCGGGGAGACTACGATTGGCAGAGTGGAATTGGCCTTGATGGGATAAAGAAGCCACAGTGGATTCCTGAGGCTGCCTGTACCAGGGGTATCATCACAGACCCTCTGAAATGCACGTCTAGGCTTGGTTCATTAAGGACCTTTCACTCAGAGCATCATGAACAGCAGGTAGTTGGGGTAGGACTAGTTTCATGGTGGTTTAGGAGACTGCAGGGAGGGAAAGAGCAGAGAGAGAAGGTGGACTGGCAAGTTAGTTGCCAAATCTCTCTGTCTCTCTCTCTCCGTCTCTCTCATCCTCTCATCTTTGTTTTGGAAACCCTGCCCATTCTCTGAACTTCACTGATACCCTTGACCCTTCACTTTTGACTTTCTAACCAGGGTCTCCATTCTGGTCTCCCTAAGTCCTAGCCCACTGTCAGCTGCAGGGTCATATTTGCCCCCACTCTCTGGGGGAGTAAACTCAGATCTCTTGTTGTCTTCTCAAATACAAAGCAAACCTTCTCTTTTTCCTGCTCCCAGTGTCCCTGTCTAGTTAATGGTTCCACCATTTCCCCAAACTTCCAAGTTCAAAACTTGAAGTTATCTCTGATAACTTTGGCCCTCTGTCTCCAGCTCAAGCCCCTGTTGTTTCAACCAACCAGTCACCTAATCTTGTTTTTTTTATCTCCTTCAGTGTCTCCCTCCTGTCTGTCCCTGTTACTCTGCTCTCCTTGTGGCTTCCTGAGCTCTGGCTCTCACGATCTCAAACCTTGATTATCCAAATAATTGCTTTGCTGCTCCAGCCTCTGTCCCCATAATCCAAGGAGTGGGTAGACGGCAGAAGGATACTATGCCACGGCAGCATCAGCTGGGGGTGGGGAGGATAGATAATATGGTATAGACGCCCTGATGTATGGACTCCCTGATATATGGGCTCCTTGATATATGGGCCCCTTGATGTATGGACCTGCTGATGTGTGAACCACCTAATGTATGGACCAGCTGATGTGTGGATCCTCTGATGTATGAACTAGCTGATCTGTAGACCAGTTGATGTATGGGTCAGTTGGTATATGGACCAGCTGATATATGCAACCCCCCATGTATGGACCAGCTGACGTATGGACCCCCTGATATATGGGCCAGCTGACGTATGGACCCCTGATGTATGGACAACTGATGTGTGAAGCTCCTGATATATGACCCCCCAATATATGGACCAATTGATGTATAAACCCATGGATGTATGCACTCACTTATGTATGGACCAGATGATGTATAGACTCCCTGATGTATGGGCCAGGTGATGTATAGACCAGCTGATGTATGGGCCAGATGATGTATAGACTCCCTGATGTATGGACCAGGTGATGTATAGACTCCCTGATGTAGGGACCAGGTCATGTATAGACCAGCTGATGTATGGTCCAGGTAATGTATAGACCAGCTGATGTATGGGCCAGATGATGTATAGACTCCCTGATGTATGGGCCAGGTGATGTATAGACCAGCTGATGTGTGGGCCAGATGATGTATAGACTCCCTGATGTATGGACCAGGTGATGTATAGACTCCCTGATGTAGGGGCCAGGTGATGTATAGACCAGCTAATGTATGGACCAGGTAACGTATAGACTCCCTAATGTATGGGCCAGATGATATATAGACCAGCTGATGTGTGGACCAGCTGGCGTATGGACCAGCTGATGTATAGACCTGTTGATGTATGGACCCCTGATGTATGGACCAGCTGATGTGTGAACCTCCAGATGTGTGCCCCCCCGATATATGGAGTAGCTGATGTATGGACTCCCTGATGTATAGGACAGATGATGTATGGACCCGCTGATGTATGGGTCAGTTGACATATGGATGCACTGATGTATGAACCAGCTGATGTGTGAACCTCCTGATGTATGCCCCCTCTGATACAGGAACAACCTGATGTATGGGCCAGGTGATGTATGGACCCCCTGATGTATGGAGCAGCTGATGTATGGAGCCCTGGTATATGGACCACCGATGTGTGAACCTCCTGATGTGTGACCCACCAATATATGGACCAGGTGACATATGCACCCGCTGATGTATGGACCAGCTGATGTATGCACCCACTGAGATATGGACTAACTGATGTATGGGCCAGCAGATGTATAGACCAGCTGATGGGTGAACATCCTGAAGTATACCTCTCCCCCCGACCTGATACATGGACTGGTTGATGTGTGGACCCCCTCATGTATGCCCTGCTGATGTTTGGACCAGCTGTGGCTCTCCACTCACTCTGGACCTTCCACCCTGTTCCTCACCTGCACACTGCTCCTCCTGGCCATTTGAGTGCCTCACAACCCTTCAGGACCCAGCCCAGGGGTTACTTCTTCTTGGGTGCATTTTCTTCAAAAAAATTGTTTTTGTAGAGATGGGGTCTTGCTATGATGCCCAGGCTGGTCTCTAACTCCTGGCCTCAAGCAATCCTGTCCCACCATTGACCCATCTGAAGATGGGAGAGACCTTAGGCCCAGGCCTGGGGAATAACCATAATTTGCTCTTCAGTTATTCTGCAAATACATACTGAGTTCCCACAGTGATGAACAGTCTTAAGTCCTGAGATACAATAATAGACAGAATCCCTGTCTTCATGAGGCTTTCATAGTTCTAGGAGGAGATAGGTAACATTTCATTTATTCATTTAAATAAGTAAAAATGTGATGTGACATGACGTGGTAAATCATAAAGCTATGTATAAAGAAAAATAAAGCCAGATAAAGGAAATACAAAGTGAATGACTGGACAAATGGCCAACAAGCAAATGAAAAGAGGCTGTATGTCATTAGTCATGAGGGAAATGCGATTCAAATCCACAGTGAGCTCACACTTCACACCCAGTAGGATGACGATCATAAAAATAACCGGAAAATAACTTTTGGCAAGAATATGGAGAAATTGGAACCTTCCTACAGTGCTGGTGGGAATGTGAAATAGTGCAGCTGCTGTGGAAAATAGTTTGGCAGTTCCTCAAAAAGTTAAACATAGACTCACCATATGATCCAGCAATTCCACTCCCAGGTAGATGCCCCCATAGAGCTGAAAATATGGGTTCAAGTGAAAACTTGTCCACCCATGCTCATGGCAGCACTATTCACAATAACTGAAAAGTGGAAACAACTCAAATCACCATGAACTGATAAAGCATAAACAAAATATGATACACACACACAATGTACTATCATTCAGCCATAGAACAGAATGGAGGACCGATGCAGTCTACCTCATGGACGAACATTAAGAATATGATGCTGGGCTGGGTGCAGTGGCTCACACCTATAATCCCAGCACTTTGGGAGGCTGAGGTGGAAGGATCACTTGAAGCCAGGAGTTCAAGACCAGCCTGGGCAACAAAACAAGACACTGTCTCTACAAAAAATTTTTTAAAAATTAGCTGGGCACAACAGCATGCACCTGTCATCCAAGCTACTCAGGAGCCTGAGACAGGAAGATTGATTGAGCCTAGGAGTTCAAAGCTGACTGCAGGGAGCTATGATTGTGCCACTGCACTCCAGCTTTGGCAACACAGTGAGATCCTGTCTCTTTAGAAAAATTAAACTTAAACAAACAAAAAAAAATTATTATGCTAAGTGAAATAAGCCAGACACAAAAAGTCACGTAATGCATGATTTCATTTACATGAAATATCCAGGCTGGGCACGGTGGCTCATGCCTGTAATCCCAGCACTCTGGGAGGCTGAGATGGGTGGATCACCTGCAGTCAGGAGATCGAGACCAGCCTGGCCAACATGATGAAACCCCGTCTCTACTAAAAATACAAAAAATTAGCTGGGCATGGTGCTACGTGCCTGCAATCCCAGCTACTCAGGAAGCTGAGGCAAAAGAATCACTTGAACCTGGGAGGCAGAGGTTGCAGTGAGCTAAGATTGTGCCACTGGACTCCAGCCTGGGTGACAGAGTGAGACTCCATCTCAAAAACAAACAAACAAACAAAAAATCCATAGAGATGAAATGCAGCTCAGGGGTTCTGTGGAGCTTGGAAAGAGGATAATGGGGCATGACTGCTTAACGGGCAGAGGGTTTCCTTTTGGGTGATGAAATGCTCTAGAACTAGATAGTGGCAACGGTTGCATGACGTCGTGAATGTACAGTACGAAATATCACTGCTCTGTATACTTTACAAATGGTTAAACTGGTAAATTATATATTATGTGTATTTTGTCACAATTTTTAAGGAGAGTCAATGAAGGTGGTCATGGGGTTCTCTTTGAATAGCAGGGTCAAAGAAAGCCTCACAAATGAGCGGAGATTTGGGCAAAGACCTGAGGCAGGAGGATATGATATGAGTGAGGTAGGCAAAAAGCCTCCCAGGGCCAGGCGTGGTGGCTCACGCCTGTAATCCCAGCACTCTGGGAGGCCGAAGGCAGCAGATCACCTGAGGTCAGGAGTTCAAGACCAGTCTGGCCAACATGGTGAAACCCCGTCTCTGCTAAAAATACAAAAGTCAGCCTGGCGTGGTGGCAGGCATCTGTAATCCCAACTACTCAGGAGGCTGAGGGAGGAGAATCGCTTGAACTCAGTAGGTGGAGGTTGCAGTGAGCCAAGATCGTGCTACTGCACTCCCGTCTCGGTGACAGAGCGAGACTCTGTCTCAAAAAAAAAAAAAAAAGAAGAAACTTCCTAGCAGAGAGGAAGGAAGCACAAAGCAGACAGATGGCTCAGAGCAGCATTCATCAGAACTTGGCTCCACCCTCCTCACAGGGTGCCTTCTGGGCCCACCCCCCTCCACCTCTCTTTCTTAGTACTTCCCTTTTTACCTCTGATCAGGGCATGCACTGTTGCACTGTCCCCCAGACACCATGGACCCTTCCAACCTGTTCCTCATCTGCACACTGCTCCTTCTGGCCCTTTGAATACTTGAACACCCTTTGGCACCCCACCCAGGGACCACTTCTGCTTAGGTGCATTTGCTTTTAAAAATAATTTTTTTAGAGATGGGATCTTGCTATGTTGCCCAGGATGGTCTTGAACTCCTGTCCTCAAATGATTCTCCAGCCTCGGCCTCGTAAAGGTTGGGTGCATTAAAGATTTGAGCATTGTGTTTACGACTCGTCAGCAGTATGACACTGGGCACTTAGCCCCCTCTGTAAGTTTCTCTTTCCTCATATGTAAAATAAGGGCTATTGAGAGAATAAAATAAGATGATTGCAAAGTGGTTGGCTTAGTTCCCTGTGCACAGTGGGCTCTCCTGAGCGGTAGCTGTATGGCCACTTCAACCTCACCTGTAATCTGAAGTTTGAAATTTGGCACTTGATTTTGTGCTATCTGATAATGTTTTGTAACTATTTGATAAATGTAGATGGGAGATACAGGATAAACACCAAGGGTGATATTTATTTCTTTGAAACTGCCTTCCCCCAACCCTGGTAACTATTTCGATGCAGAGCATATATAATGCATGCATGTGAATAAATGTTTGACTGACAACTGATTGATTAATTATTTGGCTTTATCATCAAGTAGGTAGGAAATTTTCTTCAAATGCAAGTGTGAAGGAAAAATGATAATGTCTCAGGAGAGTTATAGATTGGCAAACTAGAAAATACCTCGTCCAGCCACAATGAGATATATTGAAAGCTTTCATAGGCACAGATGTTTCCCAAAAAACACAAAACAGCACAATAAAAAAAGAAAGACCAGGAGGTGTGGTGGCAGGTTTTTCAGAAAAATGACTCATTCTGCAAATGAACTGTTCTTTTAGTTCAGGAGACCATAGTTACTGGTATTGGAAGAAAATGTTAACACATTTTGCGATAGATTTAAGACAAGTCTCTAATGATGTATCACTTAGAAAGTCATGAGTTTAAAAAATATGAAAATATGAGATAATGGAACTGTATTTCACAAAAATTTTAAAGCAGAATATAGATAGATGGATGATAGATATATAATCGATGATAGATAGATAGAAATATAAACAGATAAAAAACAGTGGCACATAATTACTTGAAGAGCAGCCACATGGAAGGAGAAGCAGTTTAGTTTTATTCAATAAGAACATATGATGCTAAAGATAGTCCTGGGAACTGCTCCTGTATGAGCTGGTCACGTGACCAACCTCAGAGCCACTGCCCCAGACAGTGAATAAGACCAACAGACTGTATTTTCTACCTTTGTAACCTATATACAACGAAATACGATGCGCTGACTCCGCCAAGTCATCTCTCTTTCTCAAACACCCAGCCCTTTCTCCACAGAGAATTGTTTCTGCAGCTCTCCCTCCAGGAGATCCTTGTTTTATCACTTTATTTCCCTTTCAGAGAAACCATCACAAGCCCTGTTCACCAGCAAAAAGCTAGAAAGCAGCTGCCGTTTTTCAGTGATTACCGGCCCTATTTTCTTAATCATCCTTTCGACAAAACAATGGAAAAGGGAAGAAAATATTTACCTGAGGAAATCCCTGATTTCTTCATGAGCGTCTAAAGAATTGAATTTTTCAAAAGCCCCTCGGATGCTCTGCTGAGAATTTCCTAAATCTAAAATCCTCCTCCGATAGCAGCTCTAAGTTTGAGCTCTGAATAGAGGCTGTGTGTTATTTTAACCACAAGGTTTCTAGTCAGTAGGGAGGAGAGATGGAAATGAGGTATGCTGGCAAACACAGCACCCATCCACCTCAAGTGAATCAAGCTCACAGATCTGATGTAAGAGGTTCGAGGAGATTTGAAGAACCCTCAAACCAACTTTTCCTAAACTAGAGATTAAATAACTGCGGAAAATTCCAAAGGAGTAAGATAAGACACTTATGGTCTTTTCTAAAAAAAGACGTGTTGGTATGCCCTGTCGAATACTGTCCCAAAAGAAGCTTGGTACTGAGCCTGTGTGGTCCTGGGTTTTGGACAAGAGAATTACCTTTCTCGTGGTAGCCTTTCTCCACAGAGAAAGGGGGTTAAAGGTACAAAATAACAAAGGAGCGTGACTGACCAAGTCAAATCTTTTGTGCAAAAACAAAACCAGTGTCATGAGAATCCATAGGAAGTTATAGGGTAAGGGAATAGCTATTCTGGAATGTTATTAAGGGAGGATTAATGTGTGTGTGTGTGTGTGTGTGTGTGTGTGTGCGCGCGCGCGCGTTCCCCACCTCCCACACAACTTAAAAAGCAAAGATCCAGTCTCAGCTTCAACCAGTTGGAGATCCTCCTCCTTAGTATTTTGGCAAATACAAATGCCGCCTTTGGACTTGGAGGAGAATGATTTATGGCACGCAGAATCAACAGCAAAAATGAGGGTGGATGAAAGGGCCAACGATCCTTTACAGCCAGCCCTTTGCAGATGCCAGAGGGGTTTAACTCCACTTTTGGAAAAAGACAGCAGTGCTCCTATTAAGCAGGGTCATAACTCAGTTTTATATAGAGTCTTTCATCTCAAAGGAGCTTGAGGTGCTTTTGCACCAAAATATAAATTATCATGTGCACTGTCACCTCAGGGACGAAAGGCAGCCCTGCCTAGGAGCAGTTGGCCAAGATGCAACCAGTCAGTTTGGAACCACGGTTAGACAACAGGACACGCGGCCAGGAGGCACTCCGCAAGGAGAAATGAGTGGGCCTGTCCTTCTTTCTGGTAGCCGATCCTTTTCTTCACAGAGCTCAGTGGGACGTCTTCATTCTGCCCATCACTTCTCTTCCGGAGTCGCCCTATGCCCTCCCACAGAGGACTCTTTCCATCCTACCTGCACACACAAATTCAAAATGTGCACTCAGAAAAGAGCCAGCAAACAAAGTGGTAAGCAATGGTTTGCAAATTTGATTCTGTAGATGAAGAGTTGGCCGGACAGGTGTGGTGGCTCACGCCTGTAATCCCAGTACCTTGGGAGGCCAAGGCGCGTGGATCACCTGAGGTCAGGAGTTTGAGACCAGCCTGACCAACATGGTGAAATCCCATCTCTACTAAAAATACAAAAAAGTTAGCCAGGCATGGTGGTAGGCGCCTGTAATCCCAGCTACTCGAGAGGCTGAGGCAGGAGAATCGCTTGAACCCAGATGGCAGAGGTTGCAGTGAACCAAGATCACACCATTGTACTCCAGCCTGGGCAACAAGAGTGAAACTCCATCTCAAAAAAAAAAAAAAAAAAAAAAAGGAGTTGGCCAACCATGGCTCTCGGGCCAAAGGCAGCCCACTGACTGTTTTTGTCAATAAAGTTTTATTGGTCTATAACCACACACTCATTTACACACTGTATCTGGCTGCTTCTGCATGACAGCAGTAGCGTGGAATAGATGTGGCAGAGACTGTGGGGCCCAACAAGGCCCAAACTATTTGTTAGCTGGTCCTTCATAGAAAAAATTTCTGCTACAGAGAGTTTTTGTTTTGTTTTGCATTATTTTTATTTTTAAATGGGTGGAAGAAAGGAACAAGGAGGTTGTTTTCAATAATTCCTAAAGATCATACTATGGAAGGAACATCTACTCACACCACCAACTCATATTCAGGCCTTAAGTCTCCAATTTCCTTATTCACTCATCAGAGAAAGTCTTTTACACAGATACTCTCATTCCTGCCTAGCCACACTGATGGACAGACACAGAGTACCTGACCTCACCTCCAAGAACTCAACATGGCTGTCTCTCAACTGGTCTCTCATATAGAAGCCTTGGAGCCCTGTCAGGGCCTCCTCCTTATCATTCCCAAGGGTACCTTGTCTTTCAAGCTCTCTATGGATCTTCTCAGGCTTCTTCCTCCAGCCTCTTATCATATTTTGCTCATTCTCTTCTTGTAGTTCTTACCTTAGTTACACCCCCATTATCTATTTTTGTCTTTGCCTTTCTTACTACACTGTGGGTTTCCTGAGAGCTAACACCATGTCTTATTCATCTTTTTATCCCTAGAATCTAAAACAGTCAAAGACATAGAGGGGATACTCTATTAATGGTTATGACAAAAATAACCCAATCAGTCTTACTCTACCAGAATGTAATCTCAAGGGTGGTGAATAAAAGGGTTGCCTGATAGTCTCTGAAGATGAGGTTCCTAAAATGGTCTTCCTCAGGGATGAAGCTGGCCTTATCCTTCTAACCCTTGCCCCTGAAAGAAGAGCCTCATTGCAGAAATACGCATCAACTACAGTTAGGAAAAGGATCTTTCTAACAGCTAGAGCTGTCAAGCTCTCAGGAGACTCTGAAGAAGGTTGTGTTTGGTGGGAAGGAGGCTGGGTGTCCCCTGAGTTCCCTTCTGTAATAACTAACTCTAAGGCTTGGTAGTAGTCTGTGTTCTCTGGTAGGACACCCTCAGAAGACAAAGCGATCACATGGCCAACAGATGCAGCTTTGTCCCCATCAGGCCCAGAGCATGAAAGGACCCAGCCCGGTCATGGCAAGTGGCATTGTCATTAGCATTGTGCCATTATTTCAGTGGGTGACATCACCCCCCTTATTCGTATCCATTTTCATGGTCACGTTGTGGCAAACCTGGGA
Source organism: Macaca mulatta (assembly GCF_049350105.2). Taxonomy (NCBI): domain Eukaryota; kingdom Metazoa; phylum Chordata; class Mammalia; order Primates; family Cercopithecidae; genus Macaca; species Macaca mulatta. The sequence continues at coordinate 31,456,367 of NC_133414.1, forward strand.
ACATTCGGTAGTGAACAAAAATTGCACAGTTATCACACATATGGCCACCTCACATCCGGTGACCAGTTTCCCTTTGGTGAACTTGGACTTCCCACATTGAGTTCCCCTTCCCCAAAGTAGAAGCCAGGACTCTCTTTTCCAGCCTCATTTGCCGCTGGGGCGCAGGCAAGTGCTACAGGGCGCACAGCAGGTGCACTGCAAGAGACTCAACTAGTAAGAACCAGGAGGAGGCAGAAAAGGGAGCGAATCTGTGCTATGGGAGGCCAGTGCCATCTGGCAGGGGGACACAACTCTCTGGCTGGTCTCAGAAAGGGCCAGTCTGGTGTCCTGTTTGGTGTCTGCCTGGCCCCACCTCTGTGGCTGCAGGGGACTCAGTGTGTCACTTGTTCAGTGCTCCTGGTTGTGCAGTTTCCATGCCTGTCTCTAGTCTCCCAGAGATTCTGTGACCTAGTAATACCCTTTGATCAACTTTCTTTTTCTCCAACAAGCTAGTGGTATCATTTGCAACTAAGAGTGTGAATGTGTATGGTTGATACGGGTACTGAAAACAAAACCATATAGTTTATTTTTGCTTTCTTGACCAACTCTTAGGATTTGTCTTTCTGGCCTTGATGCAGTTTTGAATGAATATATGTCAATGTGATTTTGTAGCAATGCTTGGCTCATTTGCCTTTGGGCTCATTCTTCACTCTCTTCCTCTTTGCCTTGTGTCATGGTGTTGGGGACCAGCAGTGGGCTGGCCCTGCTCCTTGCGTATTGTAGACTGTGTTGTGGTTTCCATTTGAGTCCCACCAGTGGGAGACATGGTGGGAGGGGAAAAGGCAAGAAGTTGGGAGAAGCCAGGGTATTCTCCCCCCGTAACCTCAGTTCTTGTCTCCAGCAGGGCTACGTCCTCTCATTTGGGACTTGAGCTCTGCTGGGGCAGGTCCCCTGGGCTCAGCTTCTGCCAAGTGTTTCTGGCTCTGTCCTTCAGCCTCGAAGGGAGGTGGGGTAGTGGCTTCCTGCTATTTCTGACCTCTTCATTGCTTCACCATCCCCAGTGCACCTCTCTGCTTTTCCTTCATCTGGGTAACCAATTCACTTACCAAATTTCCTCTATTTTATTTATTTATTTACTTACTTATTTTTTGAGGCAAAGTCTCACTCTGTAGCCCAGGCACAATCACAATGCACAATAACAGCTGACTCTCACTCTCTCTTGCCTGCCACCATGTAAGAGGTGCCTTTTGCCTTCCTCCATGACTGTGAGGCATCCCCAGCCATGTGGAAATGTGAGTCCATTAAATCTTTCTTTCTTTATAAATGACTCAATCTTGGGTATATCTTTATCAGCAGTGTGAAAGCAGACTAATACGCCTTCCCGTCCTTTTCCTTTCCTTTCTTAGCTAGGATCTTGTGATACTAAGTGATAACAAGAAGGAGAGAGGCAAGGCTGAGAGGCAACCAATCACCAGGATTTAGGGCACAGGGAAGAGGGCATGGAGGCAGCAAAGAGTACGAAGAAGAAGAAAATTAAAATAGCAGAAACTAGATAATATGAAATTTTAGTGATTCTTAGGGCCTACGTATGAAGAAGAACATGTAGGATTTTAAAATTTGGGCTAAACAACTGTATTAGTTCATTGTTGCATTGCTATAAAGAAATACCGGAGACTGGGTGATTTATTAAGAAAGAAAGAAAGAAAGAAAGAAAGAAAGAAAGAAAGAAAGAAAGAAAGAAAGAAAGAAAGAGAGGGAGGGAGGGAGGGAGGGAGGGAGGGAGGGAGGGAGGGAGGGAGGGAGGGAGGGAGGGAAAAGAGGATTCATTTGTTCACAGTTCCCCCAGACAGTACAGGAAGCATGACTGGGGAAGCCTCAGGAAACTTACAATTATGGTGGTGGAAGGTGAAAGGGAAGGATACGCTTCTTACATGTCCAGAGCAGGAAGAAGAGAGAGCAATGGGGGAAGTGCTACACACTTTTAAATAACCAGATCTTGTGAGAACTCACCCACTATCAAGAGAACAGCAACGGGGAAGTCCACCCCTATGATCCAATCACCTCCCACCAGGCTCCTCCTCCAACAATGGGGATTACAATTCAACATGAGATTTGGGTGGGGACACAAATCCAAACCATGTCAATAACATATTGTAGCTTTCATTTTCAATACTTTACAGTTTCCATGTTATCAGCATAGCAGATGGTGAAGCTGTTTCTTGCCACAATGACCAGGTGAAAACACTGATGCTAAGATAAGTTAAGTGACCTGCTCAAATTTATACCACTAGCAATGGCAGAGCTAGGCCTCGAAACAACTTCTTGGGTTTCAAGTCTAGCGTATTGGTTTCCATGCCATGGTTGCTTCTAAACAACTAAGGTAGTGTTTGATCAAAATCAGTGTCCCCAGTGGTCAGAAGTGGCGCTGCCCCTTGAACAGTCTTGAGACATCCTTCTAAATGTCCTTGAGTTGCTTTGACAGAACACAGCAGTGTGTCCCTGCCTCTCTCTCTAGATAAAAATTGTCTCTGGAGCAGGATTTTCTTATCTGCTATTGGGGAGGCTTCCGGTTGTTTGCAGTGACTTCTCTCCACATGTTAATTCCCAGGCTGCAGAAAACCTGCTCATGGAGAACATCAGCTGCTTTAGGAAGGCTACACATAAAAAGGGCTGCCTGCAAGATAATAGGAGATAATAGGACCCCTCACAGGACAGGTGTAGGATTAAATGTTTTTGAAGTATGTGTATAGGAATTCACGCAACACCTACCACATAGAAAGTTAGCTACCTACCTGGTAGTAAGAGTCCCACTAGTCATGAAAATAGGGATAGCAGCAAGTCATTAAGGGACTAGGGTTAGAGAAATAGCCCCATGACGTAATTTCCTTCTGAAATTAGGACTAGGAGAAAAATTTCTTCTTTTTCCTCTCCAAAACTTACATTCTAACTAACCCGTGTGACTTCCTTTTAGCCAAAGTTGCAAGGAGACTCCATTAGTCCAGCTTCTTGTCATTTCTTTTTTTTTTCTTTTTGAGATGGACTCTCACTCTGTTGCCCAGGCTGGAGTACAGTGGTGTGATCCTGGCTCATTGCAACCTCTGCCTCCTGAGTTCAAACGATTCTCCTGCCTCAGCCTCCCGAGTAGCTGGGATTATAGGCACGTCCCACCACGCCTGGCTTATTTTTGTATTTTCAGTAAAGATGGGGTTTCACCATGTTGGCCAGGCTGGTCTCGATCTCCTGACCTCAGGGTGATCCACCCACCTTGGCCTCCCAAAGTGCTGAGATTACAGGCATGAGCCACTGCACCCAGCTTTGTCATTTTTTTGGTGTCCCATTTCTCACCTTTTTTATAACTTGCCTCCTACATTGGGTCTTGTAAATGGTTTGACATTAAATCTGTTTTGGAAGGAAGTGGGATATAAGTTAGTTGATTACTAAATAAATCAGGTAGTTACTGTGCATAGCTCAGCTGACAGAATGGTCATCTCCCTTGTCTCCTTGTTATATTGTGAATCAATAAATTTACACCACTAGTGTTTAATCCATATACTGAGTATAAACAGTATCCGGTAGGTCCTATTTACTTAGTCACTGTTCAATAAATGACCCCTGACATTAACATAAAGATTAACTTTCACAAGAGGTTGTGCTTCTAAATTTCTCAGTATGTTATTCTCTGGGAAAACAGGCTCAGGCTTCCTTGGTGAAGAATGTGTGTGTGTTGTGTGTGGTGTGTGGTTTGTTTCTTTTCTGAGTGTACATTACATATATTTCAGGGCATAGTTTAACACTGTGAAAGGTAAATAAATCTGGGGTCCCCAAATCACTAAGCTAATGGGAAAAGTCAAGCTGGGAATTGCTTAGGGCCAACCTGCCTCCCATTCTATTCAAAGTCACCCCTTTGCTCACTGAGATGGATGCATATCTGATGGCCTCCTTTGGAAAGACTAATCAGAAACTCAGAAGAATGCAACCGTTTGTCTGTCACCCACCTGTGACCTGGAAGGCGACTCTCCACTTTGAGTCTTCCTGCCTTTGCTTCAAGTTTGTCCTGCCTTTCCAGACTGAAGCAATGTACTTCTTACATATATTGATTGATGTCTCATGTCTCCCTAAAATGTATAAAACTAAGCTGTTCCCTGACTAGCTTGGGCACATGTCATCAGGATTTCTTGAGGCTGTGCCACGGGTGTGCCTTCTCAACCTTGGCAAAATAAACTTTCTAAATTAACTGAGACCTGTCTCAAATTTTCAGGGTTCACACAACTTAGCATCATCAAGTCATTTGTGTATTAACTTGGTAGGTACGTATTGAGCCCCTGCTGTATACCAGGCCTTGAGCTATGCAGATTCCCCATGATGTTTTCAAGTACTCCATGGTCAAGCCTTCCTCCAGAGTCAGACAGGGGCTAGTGGTGGGCCATTCATTTTGTACTTGCTGTCTGGCCTTGTAAACTGCTTTTTTTCTGAATGGTTTTTGTCTCTTTCATCAGAATATGGCCCTCTCTAGAGCAAAATCCTTATCTTACTCATCTTTGAAGGCCCAGTGCCCCAGTAAATTGTCCTAGACATATTAGGTTCTCAGTAAACTGTTTTATTGATACTGAGATCACATCCTCCCTGTGGTTTGAAATAAAACAAGAAGATATTACATGGGAAGTAAAATTTGGTGCCTTCAAACAACAACAACAAAAGGGGCCCAAGATTAGAGGCAGATGGGGCAGTCCAAGCTGCAGATTAGGAAGGCTACAGACAAGCGTTGCAGCAAATCTAAAGGCAGGAGCCCACAGCCAAGACAATGGCTGAATAAATGCACGGACGCCCAGCCCAACACCATACTTGAACAGACCCTGCCTGGGAAAGAAGAATGCATGTGGCAATGACAGTGGTCAGGGGTTGTGCTTTCTGAGAACTGATGAGCATGTCATGAACAAAACCATGGCTAAGCACTAAGCAGAATAGAATCTGTCTCCTACATTGGCCAAAGAAGCACCATCTTTCAGAGTAGGAAGGATAAAGAATGAGAGTTGCCAAGTCTGTTTTTCTCAATACAAAACTGGTGATCAGTGGTAAGTGCTCTTGGTAAGAGCAGTGGCATTTAGTTTGGAAGTAGATGTGATGCAGGATATAAAAATCAGTAGATATAAAAATAAAAATGTAAATATCTCCAGGGAGCAAAAAGCCACTATTTCAGTGTATACAGCGTCACAGCAGCAAAAAGTGCCCACGGGCTCCATTGGTGTGACCTTGCTGAGTGCTTCTTGGGAAGAAAGCTTTTTGGGGTTCATGGGACCACGCCCAGGGTTCTTGGCCTCCACCATCTAGGTACCAAGATTTTGACTTGACACAAACTCCTCTGAAATCTTTTTGGTAGTTCTCAAAACTTGACTTATCCTCAGACTTACCCATGAAAAGCTTTTTTAAAAAGCAGATTCTTGGGTTTCACCTCTAGAAATTTTGATTCAGTGTATTTTTTTTTAATTTTTTTAGAAACATGGTCTTGACTGGGCAAGGTGGTTCATGTCTGTAATTCCAGCACTTTGGGAGGCCGAGGCAGGTAGATCACCTGAGGTCAGGAGTTTGAGACCAGCCTGGCCAACATGGTGAAACCCCATCTCTACTAAAAATACAAAAATTAGCCGGGTGTGGTTGTGGGCGGCTGTAATCGCAGCACTCGGGAGGCTGAAGCAGAGAATCGCTTAAACCTGGGAGGTGGAGGTTGCAGTGAACTGAGATGGCACCATTGCACTCCAGCCTGGGCAACAAGAGTGAAACTAAGTTCCCCCAACTGCCCCCCTCAAAAAAAGAAAGAAAGAAAGAAAAAGAAGCATGGTCTTACTCTGTTGCCCGGGCTAGAGTGCAGTGGTGCAATTGTAGCTCATTCCAGTCTTCAACTCTTGGGCTTAAGCGATTGCCCCACCTCTGACTCCTGAGAAGCTGGGACTATAGGAATGCATCATCACACCTGGCTAGATTTTTAAATGTATTTTTTATTGTAGTGGCAGGGTCTTGCTATATCACCCAGGCTGGTCTTTAACCTGTGGACACAAGCGATCGTCCTGCCTTGACTTTCCAAAGCACTGGGATTCTAGGTGTAAGCCACTGTGTCTGGCCTCAGTAGATCTTTTTAAAAATGTCATTGGGTGATTCTTGATTCTGGAAACGGGTGGTGTTTTGACTACACTGATCTGAAGCTCTTTCTTCTTTGTTAAACTTTGCTGGGAATTAAGGTATGAAAGAAAAGGGGAGACTGTGGTTTACCGTCAGTGATACGTAATTGGGAAGACCAAACTTGCACCTCTGAACAAGGAGAGACCAAGGCGTGAGAAAGGAGGACTCAGGAAGGATTTGAATGCTGCATCAGATGTCCCTAGACTGGAGAAGCGGCAGGGCTTACTTGGCAAGAAAACAGCTTCAGCAAAGCCACAGAAATGAGGCTAAGGCGAGAGCAGAGAGGACGGCCAGCCATTTGGGGCGGAGGGGACACATATGGGAGTAGCTGGAAATAAATCTGACTTATAGATACTTAGCAAGTGGCTATATAATTCTTTTTAAAGAACACTGCTCACAGACAGTGGCCCGGTGGAGAGCGTGACTTGAATCAATAATTTCCAACCACGTTGAAGTTCTGAGACACTGTAATTGTTGGTTTGATTTCACAACGTTCCACTTTCCCCCTCCATATCTCTCCAAAGAGCTCATCAGAATGGCATCCGAGCCCTGAACACATCAAGTTTTCCCTTTGTGGGGCTTTGCAAACGCTTCTTGAGAATTTCCAACTCTAAGATAAAATAATACTTGGGCTGAAAATCTAAGCACCATGTTTCCATGTGGGCACCCACCACCTGAGTTCCCATTCAGACACACTCCACAGCCATGTCCATTTGGAGAGATGGCAGAGGGGAAGCCTACTAAAGTCTCTTAACTACTGGTCCTACTCTAGTCTAGTCTTAATAATCCCTAACACTGAAAATTGTTAGGGGTGACTTAGAAAATGTATCTAATGGTGTATTCACAGGCTCTTCTCTGAGTCAGGCACCATGAGGAGTATGAGATAAATAATAACATGTTCTGCCTCAAGAAACTTACCATCTTGCCGTCCAGATTTACGAATGAGTCCAAGCCAGGTGTGGTGGCTCATGCCTGTAATCCCAGCACTTTGGGAGGGTGAGGTGGGCAGATCATGAGGTCAGGAGTTCGAGACCCGCCTGCCCAACATGGTGAAACTCTGTCTCTACTAAAAACACAAAAATTAGCTGGGCGTGGTGGTGCATGCCTGTAGTCCCAGCTACTCGGGAGGCTGAGACAAGAGAATTGCTTGAACCCGGGAGGCAGAGGTTGCAGTGAGCTGAGATTGCACCATTGCCCTTCATCTTGGACAACAGAGCGAGACTCTATCTCAGAAAAAGAAAAAAGAAAAAGAAAAAGAATGAGTCCAAATTGAGATGTGATTCTAGCATATCAGTCTCAAATGTATCCTAAGATCCAGAAATGGAGAGTGGCAAGTAGAATAAAACAATAAAACATGGGAAAAGGTCAAGAACTCACCCTATAGTTGGGATGTAGGAGCCATTTATTGGTATCTTTGATCATGGGTGTGAAAACAAGTATATACAACACCAAAATTAAGCAGCAGTGAAATGGGCCAGAATTATGCAGGCATCTCTCCCTCACCTGGGGCATCAACAAAAATTGTCAGAATTGACTCATTTCATTTGTGGCTTTGGTTTTTAAGAGTGATGTTACAGAATACAAGAAAGCAAGGAACAAGGGCATGTCAAGTAGGTAATACGAATGCGCCCCTGAGAAAAGGTAACCGATTCCCATTCTTTCCAGGGGAAGGAAAACCAGAAAATGGGGTTTAATAGAGCACTTAAATATAGGAGAGTTGTTTTAAGGAGAAAAGCACTTCTCTATCTTAGCATAGCTTACATGAGAGAAAATGGCTTTAATTTCCAGAAGCGAGGTTAATTTACTTATAAGGAAGACTTTCTAAGTGGAAGGAAGGATTATTACCGATCAGATAACTGAGGAATTGGTGGACTGTCTTTTCTTAGAGATCTTTAAGATGAAGAGAAACAGACTTTTGTCTGGAATAGAATTCTGGCAGGGAAACGAAGAGGTGGGGTGGGTTGCACCCTTAAAGGTCTAGCAATTCCGACTCTGGTATCCTATAAGATGAAGAAAGGGATTTTTGTAGTCATAGCTAGCCCCTATCTAGTGCTTACTGTGAGCTAGTTAGTGCTCTAGTTATTCTACATATTAACCTCTTTAATCCTCACGACAACCCCCTGAGGCAAGTTACTATCTACAGAGTGCAGGTGAGGAAACTGAAGCACACGGAGGTTAAGTCATCTATTCAAAGCCACACATCAGTGAGGGCTTAACCAGGTTTGGGGCCCTGTGTGGGTCTCTGAACTTGCCATGAGAACTGATACCTGCATTTTGGTTTTAAACAGGCAATCTTCTTTCCTATATCTAACTTACCGTGCAAAAGAAGTTGAAGTGTTTTATTTAAACTATATTTTCTTCAATTTTATTAAAGTTTAATTGACAAATAGAAATTGTACATATTTACGGTGCACAATGTGATGTTTTGATACATATATGCACTGTGAAATGATTGCATCAAGCTAATTAACATACAGCGTTTCACTGTTCTTTTTTTGTGTGTGTGAGACAAAGTCTCGCTCTGTTGCCCAGGCTGGAGTGCAGTGGCACAATCTCGGCTCACTACAACCTCCACCTACCGGGCTCAAGTAATTCTCCTGCCTCAGCTTCTGGAGTAGCTGGGACTACAGGCGCCCACCACCATGTTCAGCTAATTTTTACATTTTTAGTAGAGACAGAGTTTCACCATATTGGCCAGGCTGGTCTGGAACTTCTGACCTCAAGGGATCCACCTGCCTTGGCGTCCTAAAGTGCGGGGATTACAGGTGTGAGCCACTACACCCAGCCAGTTATTTTTTATATTGAAAACTTTTATATCTATTCTCTTAGCAATTTTCAAGTATTCAATACACTGTGATGAACTAGAGTCACACATTGTACAGTAGATCTCTTGAACTTATTCCTCCTGTCTGAAAGAAATTTCGTATCCTTTGACCACATCTTCCCAGTCCTCCCCTCCCCATCCACACCCTGAGCCCCTGGTAACCACCATTCTACTTTCTGCTTCTATGAGCTCAAGTGTTTTAGGTTCCACAAATAAGAAAGAGCATGCAGCTTCTGTCTCTCTGTGCTTGGCTTATTTCGCTAAGCATAATGTCCCCCAGGTTCATCCATGTTGTCACAAATCACTATATTCTGTTCTTCATAAATTTTAAAAGTTGGGATTGAAGGAAGGAATTCTTTTAAGACCAGAACATTTTTCAGCATCTTTTTCTGCTTCTAGCCAAGCAGTAAACAGGCAACAGTGGTGTGCCCCAGGACGCACGGTTTGGTGGGAGAAGGGCCACTAAGTAGGGCTGGGGTTCTCAGATTCTCTGCCTGGCCCCAGCTCAGGGTCCACTTCTGGTTGGGAACCAGGGTTCAAATCCTTTATTAATTTTCCTCCCCGACTGCCCTGTTCTGACGAGGATTTAAGGCAGCTCAAGGCTAAAATCGCTTCTTAGTTTCAATACCCCTGCTACTCTGAGCCCCCAAAGGACCTTGGATATATGAACTCATTGTTAATCCGATGATGCAGAACACACAGCCCTCTTCCAGTTTCGGGTACAATCAAACAAGTTCAGCAAAGAATAACACACCCTCATCTTGGTAACTGCCAAGAGGTGCCTTTCATCTACCAAAGGGAAGGCTATTTTCAGGTCGGAGTGGGGATGGGAGAACAAGAAATGATTAAAAAGAACTTTCTCCTTAACTTGCCAGGGCCAGTTTTCCTCAACCAAAGACTGATGGAAAAATTGTTGGTAGATTTCATGACTTTCTGGATAGTTCTGGAAAAGAGATCTTGGGAAGTGAATGTCCAGGTTTTAGTCTAGGCTCCTCTTAAGTTGGACCACAATAACTTGCTTCCAGAGTGCTTGTGACTGTCTACAATCCAGAGGATTTTATTTCTGACATCAAATGTATTCAGAAGAAAACTATTTACAACTTGGGAACTTTGGGTGTTTGGGGTTTTCATCTCTGCACCCCTCTGTCTGCCTGAAGTGTTGCTGCTTAGGTTAGCTCCATGTGAGAATTCAACTTTTGGCTCTTTTTTTTTTTTTTTTTTTTTTTAATGAGACAGAGTCTCCCTCTGTTGCCAGGCTGGAGAGCAGTGGCTCACTGCAACCTCTGCCTCCCAGGTTCAAGTGATTCTCTTGCCTCAGCCTCCTGAATGAATAGTTGGGACTACAGATGTGTGCCACCACGCCAGGCTAATTTTTGCATTTTTAGTAGAAACGGGCTTTCAACATGTTGGCCAGGATGGTCTTGATCTCTTGACCTTGTAATCTGCCCGGCTTGGCCTCCCAAGGTGCTGAGATTACAGGCATGAGCCACAGCGCCGGGCCTCTTTTGGCTCTTATTTCAGGAAAATGGGTTAGAAAAACCAAGGCCCAGTCTCACTCCTGCCCTCTCCCACTTTGTCTGCTGAATAGGGCAATGCTAGCCCTGTTGTTGGAAGGCACCTCAAGTCCAAGGCTCTCTGCCTGAAGGGTGGGCAAACCCCGCCCCCCACCCCCCCCACACACACCCCGTGACTGGACATGAAGTTACCAGTGAAGACCAGCAGAGAGCGGCTGGGACCCCTGACTCAGCTGACACAGGAGTCCACTGGTAAAACTAGATCCTCACACCCTACTGTCAACCATCTCTTGATGAACTGCAAGGAGCCTCTTCAGGCTCAGAGCCCAGTGTCTGCACTCTCCACTCAGGGATGGTCCAGCACCCGCTGAGCTTCTGCGCATGTCAGAAGGAACGCGGCCGCAAGACAGGCCTGCCCTGGGAGAGTCACGGGTGGATGCCTCGGAGGTCTGTTCACCTCATGTCCACCCAATAGGCCCAGGATCGGGGTCCTAAGAATTTAACAAAATGAGTGGACAGCATTGATGGGGGAGGTGACATCCAGAGAAAATCTAGAAGAAGGGCAGGGATGTAAATGGACACAACCTAAAGTCACACTGTCAGAAATTCTTAATGTTATAATCTGGGTGTGGTGGCTCAGGCCTGTAATTCCAGCACTTTGAGAGGTTAAGGAGGGAGGGTCGCTTTAGCCCAGGAGTTCGAGACCAGCGTGGGTAATATAAGGAGATCCTGTTTCTCCAATTTCTTTTTTTTTTTTAATTAGCTGGGTGTGCTGGTGCTCCCATGTAGTCCCAGTTACTTAGGAGACTGAGGTAGGTGGATAGCTTGAGCCTAGGAGTTTGAGACCAGCCTGGGCAACATAGCAAGACTCTGTCTCTGTCAAAATAAATAAACAAACATTGTTTTGAACCATTTAAGAATGCCTGAATGACATGATCACATCGGGAAAAAAACCTCACAACACACACCTACAACATGTTGTACAAAGTCTCAGGGGGGGTTCTCCTGGCAATCCCAACCACAGCCTGGTTATGGACGTGGCAAAAGCACCAGCAAATAATCGCTGCCCAACATGGTCACACACATCGTCCCAGTGGAGGCAGACAGCAGGCTAGGGCCAGCCCTGTCTGCTCCAGATCCAGGCATAAGTCACCCCCCCCCACACGGTGATGTTAAATGGTCAGGGCTTGCAATTGAGAGACACTGTCATTGGTAGACCCCAGAGATGACAGGAACCCTGTCATCTCACTCTCAGAACAGGTTTCCTTATCAATTATAGCCTCTGTGCATGGCAAGAGTGGGTGCTTTTGGGAGCCACAAGCACCACCCTCTGATGAGATGGAATGTGTAGGGAAACCTCAAATTCTGGGACAATTTTACACAACTGAACAATGAAAGCACCAGGCACGGTGGCTCACGCCTGTAATCCCAGCACTTTGGGAGGCTGAGGTGGGCGGATCACTTGAGGTCAGGAGTTCGAGACCACCTTGGCCAACATGGCGAAACCCCGTCTCCTACTAAAAATACAAAAGTAGGCCGGGTGTGGTGGTGGGCACCTGTAATTCCAGCTACTCAGGAGGCTGAGTCAGGACAGCTTGAGCCTGGGAAGCAGAAGTTTCAGTGAGTTATGATCATGCCATGGCTGGCATTCCAGCTTGGGCAAAGAGCAAGACCCTGTAGAAAGAAAGAAGACAGACAGAAAGACGGAAAGAAAATAAAAGGAAAGACAAGAAAAAAAGAAAGAAGGAAAGAAGGAAGGAGAAAAGGAAAGAAAGAAAGAGAAAAAAAGAAATAAAAAGAAAGAAAGAAAAGAAGGAAAGAAGGAAGGAAGGAGGGAAGGAAGGAAGCAAGGAAGGAAGGAAGGAAAGAAGGAAGGAAAGAAGGAAGGAAAGAAAGAGAAAGATCAAAGCAACAAAAAATTTAGTTACGTGTCAACATAACATACACTGACGTGGTAGACATACCTAAGAACCAGCATTGCAGCTCCAGTTTGCAATCTGCCAGGAGAGCAAATTAAAAGGGAAAATGTGCTGTAATGAGATTCTTTGCAGCATTTTGGTGACTGCATCCCCCTGAGGGTGCCCTGAATCCCACACTGCTGCGGCTCCAAAGGGATCATCACAAAACCTCAGGAACCAAGGAAATTGTAGTTCATGCTGTTATGGCCTTTTCCATAGGCACAACCCAACATATTCCATTTTAAAATATGTCCTTGATAGCATCAGAACACAGGCCATACGTCTCCCATGCTCTCTTTGTTTCTAAGACAGTCACAGGCCGAGGTATTGAGACCTGAGAGATGAAGAAGGAGACAGAGGAAAGGCACCCCTCCTACCTCACAGTCTTGGTCTAGAATGTTCTTTTGCTAGGTTTAGGGGTTCTTATGATTTTGTGCCTGTGGTTTTCTAGTTCCAGACTTAGCAGTGCTATCCTCAAACTATAAGTACCTATAAAAGAATTTCAGCCTGGAGCCAAATTAATGTATCTCATAGTGATCAAATCATTACTCTCTATTGTCATCTGGGTGGGATGAGGCCAAACTCCATTCGGTGCCAAACTTGCTTCAGATGGTGTCTCCAGCTGGTGGCATATACACGCTGGTCACACTTAGGTAGAAGTATAAAATTATAAAATGTATGGCTTGGAATTAGTGGGGCAGTAGGGCTATAATTCATCGGACACTTGTATTTCGTTCTGGAGTCCTCGTTCTAAATCTGCTGCATGAGATTTAAAAGGCATGGATCCAAACCCACCATGGGCAGGAGACGAAAGGCAGCTCCCTGCTGAGTTTGTCTAATTACAAATGTCTGTCCCGGTGTTGACAGTTCATTTGCCAACGCAGCATTGTCATGCTGAGCACCCAACTAGAGAATATTTGATGCTGAATATTCTAGCGGTTGCTCTGTAAGGCCCTGCACGCTGCAAATGACACTGTGAATGAGCTATTCACAAAAGGCTCAGTTGATCCCAGACAGACCCAGGGAGGTTTACTCTAGAGACTGCCAGGTAGCAGGCAAGAATGGCAGGGCCCACTGGTCCCTGGGTGCAGTGAGGACAGGGGATAATGGTGCCACCCAGGCTGCTGCTGAAGACAGTCAGGTGGGGAGAGCTCAATCGAAGTCCCTGGACACCAGGAAAAGGAGTAAACACTCGGGCCAGGAAAAGGGTGGGCCTCTTGTTGTGGAGCTCAGGAAGTGCTGGTTTGCTTTGAAGCAAGGAATGCAGCTGGTCTCTTCTCATCCAGGGGCAAGGTCTTCCTTCTCCCTGAGATGTGGATCTAAGTTCCAGGAAGCACAGGTGTGAGGGGCTGAAGTATTTTAAACGAGGCTAGCTGGACGCCGACCTGGGGTGGACAGATGGCTGTATGCAGGCCCGCGGTGAGAAAGTCAGGAAAGACCCCTTCTTTACAAAGCCAAGAACTTCACACATGTGTGTGTGCGCACACACACACACGCACATGCTTGCACACACATGCGTATGCATACACACACATGCATGCACACACATATTGTTTTTTCTCCCAGAAACACACACACATATCAGATGCACACACCACTGACACATGTACATCCCATACCTCAGACACACATATACCATTAAGTAAAATGGTTAATATTATTATTATTATTATTATTATTTGAGATGGAGTCTTGCTGTATTGCCCAGGTTGGAGTGCAGTGGCATGATCTCTGCTCACTGCAACCTACGCTTCCTGGGTTCAAGAAATTCTCCTGCCTCAGCTTCCCAAGTAGCTGATATTACAGGCAGGCACCACCACACCCAGCTAATTTTTGTATTTTTAGTAGAGATGGGGTTTCACCATGTTGGCCAGGCTGGTCTCGAACTCCTGACCTCAGGTGATCACCCGCCTTGGCCTCCCAAAGTGCTGGGATTACAGGCATGAGCCACCATGCCTGGCAGTTAATATTATTTTTAAAAGTAGTTTTTATTATTTTTTGAGCCCCTATTATGGGCCGGGCACTTTGCTAGATGCCCTGCGTAGATGACCACCCACTAATCCTCACAGCTGCTCTTGGAACTATGGTAGTACCACACCCATTTTATAGATCAGAAAATGAGGGCTGGCATAATTAAGTAGCCGGCCGAAGGCATGACTACAGAGTTCAAAGAGGGCTTGAGCGGGTCACTAACTCCAGAGCCCAAGTTCTCTGCCTGGAAACTATACTTCTATTGCGTTGGGAGATTTTAGCTGCCATTGAGAAAAGGATTTATGAGAAAATTACTAGTGGGAGTCCAGGGCAGTGAGACCAAGCAAATGAATGTGCTGTGAAATTTGTTTCTAATTAAATCTGACACAAACTTTTAAAACATTATTATACACAGAGTTGCAAAGCAAAAAAAAAAAAAAAATTCCAAATGCCAGCCACAACCACCAATTAATCAGAGAATTATAAAAATACAGACAGTCTTTGTAGATATCTAAATGTAGAAACCCAGCTATGGAACTGAATTAGCCCTGGAACTCCCCACGGCTGCTGCAGTCAGTAACCAGGAGGGCTCGCCCACTCTCTTCTTGTGGAGGCCCCTTATTGAAAAATATCTGTTGACAGAGGATCAACTGAAGGGTTTTTAAGTTGACTTAAAACCAGTGGGTAGGTAGGGCATGGTGGCGCATGCCTGTAATCCTAGCACTTTGGGAGACTGAGGCAGGAGGACCGCTTGAGCCCAGGAGTGTGAGACCAGCCTGGGCAACATAGTGAGACCCCATCTCTACAAAAAATAAAAATAAATACCTGGGCATGGTGATGTGCACCTGTGGTCTCAGCTACTTGGGAAGCTGAAATGGGAGGAGCGTTTGGGCCCAGGAGATTGAAGCTGCAGTAAGCCAAGATTGCACCACTGCACTCCAGCCTGGGTGACAGAAAGAGACTCTGTCTCAAACAAATAAATAAATCAAATAAAAACCAGTGGCCCTCAGAAAGCTGCTTGTGAAAATATTTTGCACTTAACTGATACTCTGTGTTATTAGTGTGATATTGACGTCAGCAGCTGTACTATTGGCTCCTGCCACTTGGGTGGCTCCATCTCCTCCAGCCTGTCTTGAGGCTGATGACCCAGCAGGGACAATGCTCTGATGTGCTGCAATCAGATGTTACAGGTCAGGCTTGGGTCAATGCCAAATGCGTGTTTGACAGACACTGCTTCCTTCAGGACTTCAGTTCATGCTAAGCTACAGGAAGTAACAGGATCAAGTTGGTGAAGGAGAACGTGGCAAGGCAAAACTTTGACCTTTTATCTTTTTCCTTTTTTTTTTTTTTTGAGACTGAGTCTCACTCTGTCGCCCAGGCTGGTGTGCAGCTCCACCTCCCAGGTTCAAGCGATTCTCCTGTCTCAGCCTCCCTAGTAGCTGGGTATTACAGGCACCTGCCACCATGCCTGGCTAATTTTTTGTATTTTTAGTAGAGACGAGATGGGGTGCCACCATGTTGGTCAGGCTGGTCTTGAACTCCTGACCTCAAATGATCCACCCACCTTGGCCTACCAAAGTGCTGGCATTACAGGCATGAGCCACTGCACCTGGCCTTTTTTTTTTTTCTTTTCTTTTCTTTTCAGAAACAGGGTCTTGCTCTGTTACCCAGGCTGGAGTACTGGAGTACAGTGGTACAATCATAGCTCACTGAAGCCTTGAACTAGTGGGCTCGAGCAATCCTCCTGTCTCAGTCTCCCAAATAGCTGGGACTATAGGCACAGACCACCACACCTGGCTAATTTTTAAATTTTTATTTTGTAGAGATGGAGGTCTTGCTATGTTGCCCAGGCTGGTCTCTAAGTCCTGAGCTCAAGTGATCCTCCTATATCCCAAAGCATTGGGACTACAGGCATGAGCCACCACACTCAGACAAAATTTTGACTTTCTTCTTAAAAAAAAAAAAAAAAGAAAAGTGAATCAAAAGTGAATCAAAATCAAAAGTGAAGTAATACTTTCTGAAGAGGGACAGCTGGGCCCTTGTAATCCTGACACCTGGCTTCCTGAAAATCATCTTCCTTTTAGGGCTATTTCAGGCCAGCCTCTAAGGATCCGCTCTTCTTTCAAGCTCTGGCCCCAGTGTAGAGACAAACTCCTGTTTATTTTCCACCAGACAATTCTGATAGCACTGGAACATTAAACTAAATGTTTATGAATTATGGTAGAGAAAGAAACAAAGAAACTCAACATGCCATCAGACAGTCTGGCAGCAAAATGCCATCCTCTCCTTTCTGGGATGCCTGATTCTTTATCCTGCTCCCTGCCTGGAAGGGGCCAAGTCCATCTACAATGCCTGGCAATGCCTGGAAACATCATCAGTCAGGTCTAGACACCTCAGACTCCAAACTCAGGGACAGGAGATGCAGAGAGGAGTGTGCCCTCTCCCTCACAGCCGAGATCCCCTGGCTCTGCTTCCGATGGCCCAGCAATCCATTCCTTTACTCACCTGATATTTATTGAGTACTTACTATGTACTGGATACTTGGGTGGAGGCTGAAGATGAAGGGATGGAACAACATCTCTGCCTCCCCCTGCATGGGAAGTAGCTTCGTTTGGTGGTTTCTGGTGTTCCTTCACAAGTCACCAGAAAGTCTTGCTTCTATCATAACTGATTCTGATGTTTTTACAAAAGTTTCTCTTCCACTCACTTTGGTCTCTGCCCCAAGTGTCAAACACTGAGTTTAACCCTAAGAAAAGTCTCCAATGGCTGCTTCCATTTTTACTGGGATGGGGATGATGGGCAACTGCACTGGACGGCCTGAGTTTCCTCAGTTCTTTATTTATTTATATATATTTTTTGAGACACAGTCTTGCTCTGTAACCCAGGCTAGAGTGCAGTAGCGTGATCTCAGTTCACTGCAACCTCTGCCTCCCAGGTTCAAGCGATTCTCATGCCTCAGCCTCCCAAGTAGCTGGGATTATAGGCGGGCGCCACGATGCCTGGCTAACTTTTGTATTTTTAGTAGAGATGGGGTTTCACCATGTTGACCAGGTTGGTCTTGAACTCCTGACCTCAGGTGATCCTCCTGCCTGGGTCTCCCAGAGTGCTGGGATGACAGGCGTGAGCCGTCGCACCTGGCCGAGTTTCCCCAGTTCTAAGCGTCAAAAGCACCGATGGTGCCAATCTGCTCTCTGAGCAGAGACTTTTTAATAAAGCATGTTTTGGGATGCCTGACTGCAATGAATAAGGCATCCAGGCCATGCCTGCACCACAAACATGTTCTCTGGGAATCTTAAGTCTCCATAGGAATCCCTCTGGCCTCAGGAATTGGTTGCTGGACATACTCTACTCTGTGAAGTTGACGGAATATCCGAAATAAAATATCACACGGTCCTGGAAACCTGGTCAAAAAAGCCAAGCTCAGGGACGTGCTGGGTCCCAATTCAAGACTGAGGCCAGGGAGCAAGGCTCTGGGGCTCTCAGATCTTTCAGGACTCTGGAGTGACTGACCCAGTTCAGCTGGTGTGTCATGTGGCTGGGGAGGGACAGACAGCACAGGGGGTGGCTAAGCAGGAGGGAGAGCAGCCTGGGCTCCTTCCATCTGAGCTGCCCTGGCATCCGCCCCTACCCTAGGATGCTCCCCTAAGTTCCAGTTCTGTGCTCGTTCCCTGCACCTCAGCTCCTCAGCACCACCAGGTTCCCAGAGTTCCCAGCTCTGCCCACTGCTTCCACCAAATAGAAACAACTTCAGCTGTTGTTTCTGGAGGATGGACATCAATTGATGGACATCACTGCATTCTTTTTCTTTAAGTTTTTCGTAAACATGTCTATACATTTACAGCAAGTAAAGCCTATATTTTTCTGTATATTCTAAAGTGCACTGTCTTTCATGATCTGACTGCCAGGAGAGCAACTCCTCATTGGGTTACTAATTAGTGTTTTTATTACATTTAAAAGACTTTGCAATTTTTTTAAGTGATTTGTTTTAAGTAATTAGATGCTATGAATAAAACAAAAGAGTGTTTTTTTAAAGAGATGGGGTCTTGCTATATTGCCCAGGCTGGTGTCAAACTCTTGGCCTCAAGCAATCCTCCTGCCTCAGCCTCCCAGAATGTTGGGATTACAGGTGTTAGCCACCTTGCCAGACCTAGAAGAGTTGTAAAGTGATCTTGGGATTGTCTTTAGCAATCCCTCTGAAAGATAAAAGGATAAAAAAGGCAGCAGGATAAAAATGCAGGATGGGGCTGGGCATAGTGGCTCACACCTGTAATCCCAGCACTTTGGGAGGGCAAGGCAGGTGGATCACCTGAGGTCAGGAGTTTGAGACCAGCCTGCCAACATGGTGAAACCCTGTCTTTACTAAAAATATGAAAATTACCCGGGGGGTGGTGGCACTCGCTTGTAGTCCCAGCTATTAGGGGGATGAGGTGGGAGGATCACTTGAACCCGGGGGCAAATGTTGTAGTCAGCCAAGATTATGCCACTGCACTCCGGCCTGAGTGACAAAGTGACAAAGTGACTGTCTCAGAAAGAAACAAGATAAAAAAGTGTAGGATCAACTCTTACCTCATTCTCCTAACATAGTTGTTCTCGGGTTGTGGTCCATGACACTTTGAGAGTCGCTGAGACCTTTCCAGGCATTCCATGGCACCAAAACTATTTTCAATGATAGTAAATATTATTTACCTTTCCACTGTGTTGACATTCATACAGAAACTATGGGTAAAACTGCTGGCATCTTAGCATAAACCAAGGCAGTGGCACCAAACTTTACTAGTAGTCACTATGTTTTTAGCCACCATTCATTCAGAGGAGGAAAACGTCTCACTTAAGGACCCCCAGGGCTGAGTGTGGTGGCTCACACATGTAATCCCAACATATGGGAGGCTGACGTGGGAGGATCATTTGAGTCCAGGAATTCGAGGCTGCAATGAGCTATGATTGTGCCACTGCACTCCAGCCTGGGCAACAGAGTGAAATCCTGTCTCTAAAGAAGAAAAAAAAGAAGGACACTCTAGATGAGCAGTAAATATTATAAATTTTATTATATCTTAAACATTGAGTATGGGAAAAAAACATTCATTCAAGGTGCAAGAAAGACCCATGTACTTTAATGAAACCAAAGTATGAATAGTTCCTTGATATGGTCTTGGATTCCACATTGCAACAAACCTTAAAGAAACTACCTCTTGTTTGGGTTGTTCATTTGTTTTTGAGGTGGAGTCTTGCTCTGTCACCCAAGCTGGAGTGCAGTGGCATGTTCTCAGCTCACTGCAACCTCCACCTCCCGTGTTCAAAAGATTCGCCTGCCCAGCTACTGTAATCCCGAGTAGCTGGGATTACAGGCACGTGCCACCATGTCTGGCTAATTTTTGTATTTACTTTTTTTTTTCTTTTTCTTTTTTTTTTTTTTTGTAGAGGTGGGGGTTTGGCCATGTTGACCAGGCTGGTCTCGAACTCCTGACCTCAAGTGAACCACCCGTCTCATCCTCTGAAAGTGCTGGGATTACAGGTGTTAGCTGCCGTGCCAGTCAAGAAACTACCACTTGTTGAGTTTTGATGTAATAACCAGGAAAAATATCCATAATTATCTGAAAAGACTAATAAAATACTCCTCCCTTTTCCAGTGACTTTAGCAGATATGAGAATCCAGTAGTCTTTTATTATGCTAGACATTAAAGAAGTTTGCAAACACATAAAACAAGACTACTCTTCTAATTTTCTTTGTTTTGAAAACTACGGCTTTTTAAAATTATAAAATATGTTAAAAATGTTTGAAAGGTAACATGTATTGTTTTGTAGTTATTTTTAAATGAATTAATACATGTTTCATAAATTTCTCACTTGTCATTTCTTATACGGTAAATGTTGGTAGGTATAACTCACATAAACAAAGCTCTTTAGGGTCCCTAATGATGTTTAAGAGTGTAAAGGGGTTCTCTGAACAGAGTAGTTGAAAACTCGCCGACTTACCAGCCCCAAAACCTTGCCTGACTCACTGAGGAGCAGAAGTCCTTGAACTGTTTGCAACAAAAAAGAATTTATCTAGACCACTGAGAACCAGAGCGAGGTCCACATCGCCACAATGGCACTAGCAGCTTGCTGGAACAGCCTGGAGGAGCCTGCCAAAGAAAAGAGATTTGAGGCTCAGATCATGGACACTGCTGGGACCTTGACACTATCAAGACCGCTCTGAATTACAGGAGCTGTTCCCGTACTCTCTGTTCTTGGAGCCACATTTCCTAATTTTTACTTAATGCCAAGGACATCCATGCCTGGGCTTTCTCCTGATGTGTTTATTCTTTAGTCTCCAAGACAAAGCTTCCACTAATATCTCCTATATGCAGAAATATTGTCTGATGGAAGCAGGGAATAAATTCTAGAGAGTCAAGATAGATACTTGACTTCCTTTCTTTCAAGATTTACCTGCGGATATTTTAAACAGAGCCTATAAAAGTTGGGCCCAAGCAACGACCTAAATAGGTTTGCATATCAGGCTCTGAGCCAGGGGTGTTAGCACCCGGGAGGTGGCATGAGGCTCTGAATTCTGCCTCACGCACTGCATTTACCAATGGAGTATTCTGGATTGACAGTTCTCAAAGTGTGGTTATTTAAACCAGCAGCCTCAGCCTCACCTGGGAACTTACTTACTAGAAATGCAAATGCTATAGCT
This sequence comes from Macaca mulatta, assembly GCF_049350105.2. Taxonomy (NCBI): domain Eukaryota; kingdom Metazoa; phylum Chordata; class Mammalia; order Primates; family Cercopithecidae; genus Macaca; species Macaca mulatta. The sequence goes on from NC_133414.1 coordinate 31,477,460, forward strand.
CCACCCTAGACCTACTGGATCAGAAACTCATAGTTGGGGGACAGCAAATTGTGGGGTTTTTTTTGTTTTGTTTTGTTTTGTTTTGTTGAGACAGAGTCTCACTCTGTTGCCCAGTCTGGAATGTAGCGGTATGATCTCAGCTCACTGCAACCTCTGCCTCTGAGGTTCAAGAGATTCTCTTGCCTCAGCCTCCCGAGTAGCTGGGATTACAGCCGCTTGCCACCATACCTGGCTACTTTTTTTGTGTGTTTTTAGTAGAGACGGGGTTTCACCATGTTGGTCAGGCTGGTCTTGAACTCCTGATCTCAGGTATCTGCCTGCCTCAGCCTCCCAAAGTGTTGGGATTACAGGCGTGAGCCACCGTGCCCAGCCAGGTTGTTTTAACAAGGCCACAGTTAACTCTGATGCAGACTCAAGTTAGAGGACCCTACTCTAGATCAAAAGGGGCAAGAAGTTTTGTCTGTCACCTTCCCATGTACTATTGCAAGGTATCTAATTCCTTTCCCAGTGGGTTCTTCAGCTCCCAGCCACCTCTCCTACTTCACAGGAGACAGGACCTCATTTTTACATCTTGCTTCCACTCTTTTCACAAATGAAATGTGAGCAAATAAGGCTTCGGTTATCAAGTTTTATTTCAGAAGAAATCCTTAAATGTGGAACTCAGAGGTGCTGCCCAGAGACTGAAGATCTTAGCTTTTCTCTTTACCCATGGGGCTTACCATTAAGTTCATTTCTTTTATAGTTTCATCTCTTTTTGAAAGTATTTACATTTAATCTCATGTTAGCTTGTGCATAACTGATAGAAACTTTCATGACTGGATATGTGAGCACTGCCCCTTTGCCTTACTTTTTCCTGCCGAATTTTAGAGCAAGATTTACTAGACAGATCCCTCCACAGCCATTTCTTATAATACCCAGGGAAAGCAGGAGGAACTTAAAGACTGGTATGTTGGACTCCCACTGCTGACACCACATGAACGCCTGCTGAGTGCTTCGAGGGCTAATTCAGCATCCTGACTAGAACTGCTAAGCCTGGCCAGCTGCATGAAAAATATATTCAGTTAAATTTATTACCTCTACTTGCAGAATAATTCATATTATGGGTTCTCCCATTGAGGACTCAGAAGTCTAATTCTCACAGGAAGCATAGTGCCTACTTAGAGAATCCAGTGGATCAGGGCTCAGGAAACCAGAGCAATTGTCCCCCATCCCTACCCCACTGCACCACAGAGACTAGCCAGGGCAGTACTGTGGAAATCCTCCAAAACCACCTGCACATATGGGCAATTCTGAGTCTTCCTGCATTGGTGAATGTTATTAGTATAGGCAACCAAGAGCACCAAGAAAGACTCACCTACAGACACTAGCATATATTTCTTCTAAAATGTGTCGTTGATTGCCACTTCAATTTTGTTTGTTTCTATTAATCATGTAATGAACCAGGCTCAGTGGCTCATGCTTGCAATCCCAGCACTTTGAGAGGCTGAGACAAGAGGATTACTTGAGCTCAGGAGTTCATGACCAGCCTGGGCAACATAGTGAGACCTTGTCTCTATAAAAAAATTTTTAAAATGAGACAGGCACAGTGGTATACACCTGTGATCCCAACTAGTCAGGAGCCTGGGGTGGGAGATCACTTGAGCCTAGGAGTTCATGGCTGCAGTGAGCCATGTTTGCACCACTGCACTCCAGCCTGGGCAACAGAGCAAGACCCTGTCTCTAAATAAATAAATATGTAAAGAAATATCTGAGATAATTTTATCAATGGAAGCACTCATTCTGAATGCCAAATAAATGTGCATACATACCTCATCACCTTCTTCCAGGTGGCATGTCTGCCTGTTAGCAAAATTGTTTCCAAGTTAAAGATATTGATATGTATTTACAGGGTTGGTTGGGGGATCTTGATTTGACAAGCCTAAAATAAGTATGGAACCATGAAAGAAAATTTAACTTTAAAATATTAAAGCCAGATTCCATGGTGAACATGAATAGCTCCAGCTACTCAGGAGGCCACGTTAAGAGGATCACTTGAGCCCAGGAGTTCCAGGCCAGCCTGGGCCATATAGTGAGACTCTGTCTCTAAAGTAAACAAACAAACAAATAAATAAATAAGATATGAAAGTAATCTGGATGTCTCCCCTTTGGTGGCTCAAAGAGATAGAGTAGGAAGGAGGTTGGTTGGAGGGGAGTTCTGCGTTCTTAGCCTACACTATCCTGTTGAACTTTTGCAGCAAACAGTTCACCAAGTCCTGGGGAGGAGAAGTTTGCAACAGTCACATCTATTATGCCACTCTGCCTTTTGTCAGGATGACCCAATGTCAAAAGTAACATCATTGTGTTCTTAAAGATCTCCAGAGAAAGATTTCATTCCTTCATCTTTTCTCTCTAATGGCACAAAAGAGGACACTCTGGGGAAAATTCTGCAGCCTCTCTTTTCCTTTGTGGTACCACTGTTACACACTGACTGTGTCTCCCCAGAATTCATACACTGAAGCCTTGATCCTCAATGTGACTGTATTTGGGTATGCAGTCTATGTAATTAAGGTTAAATGTAGTCATAAGGGTGGGGCCTTAATCCAACAACATTAGTGTCCTTTTTAGAAGAGACACCAGGGTGCTTTCTCTCTCTCTCTCTCTCTCTCTCTCTCTCTCATACACACACACACACTCTCTCTCCCTCTGTACATGCACCAAGAAGAGGTCTTGTGAGCACACAGTGAGATGGCTGCTGTCTGACAGTTAGAAAGAAAGCCCTTGTCAGAAACGAAATGCTGCTGGAGCCTGATCTTGGACTTCCCAGTCTCCAGAATTGTGAGAAAATACATTTCTGTTGTTTAAGCCATGCAGTCTATGGGATTTTATTATGGGACTTTTGCCCTAGCAGACTAAGACAACCAATTCCATATGAGATGCAGTTGAATCAACCAGGGTTTTTGGTAGCAAGTAACAAAAACTGGCTCTGACTTGAAGCAATAAGGGATTTAAGGGGATATTATTTGGGATTCTTGGAATTGTTGGGAAGCTGAAAGAACAGGTTTGGCACAGCAAAAGCCATGGGAGAACTGCAGAGAAGGGTCATGATAAGTAAAACAAAGCAATGGCTTTGCAGTAAGCACTGTGATGATGCCTGGCACTACTGTGGGGAGTCTAACCTCTGAAATTCCTCTACTTCCCTGTTTCACATGCACCAAATCCAAAGTTCCCAAGAGCAAGAAATTGAGTGGCCAAGCTTGGGTGACTTGGCCACTCAACCTGACCATAGCATGAGGCAGATGGAGAGTGGCCTCCCTAGAGGGAAGAGGCAGTGGGAGGCAGGAACCAGGACGCCTTTGGGCCAAGACAATGCTCAACAGAAATGTAATTCCCACTAAGGAAATTAGGTGGCAATAGGGAAGGAAAATGGATATACTGTGACCCATAGCAATAGCATATCTGTCTTTCCCCAAAAGGAAGGTAGGCATTGAATATGTAGTTGCAATCAAATCCTGGCACGTGCAATGTGGCATAAGAACTTTTGCGAGTGCCCATATACAACCCATGAAGGGTAATTGTGGTCCCATTAAGCTTGAGTTCCATGAGCTTTGATTGCAACTTTTCCTTGTCCACACCTTTCCTACTCAAGGCTGCTGGCCGAGCAGTGAATTGCTTGGCATCCCTCCTGTTCACCATCCAACTGGCAGCATTGGCAGTTGTGTTGTACTTTGGCAGTTTTCTTTCTATCCCATATTCCAGCTTGGCTTCTTACAAATCACGATGATTTTACAAGCATTTATCAACCTAGATCTTAATGTCAATGGCCACTGTGAATGTCCCAGAGAAGTAAGGGATGTTCTGCAGTTACAGATAAATCTATCAGAACAGAAAAAATGGATCCATCTGTCCCAAGTAGAATCTATGTCACATCAAAAGGAGAATCAGTGAGCCACACTAGAGGGCAAAGTGTTTTCCACTTCTCAATAACCAAAGGACACACGATCTGAGAGCCAGTGTCTCTCAGTCTTAGTAAGAAAGAAAAAACACTGCCAAGCTATGAGACAATATTTTTTTATTATACAGGAATTTTCTCTTATGCATATTGAAAAAGATGTTTTGGTCTTATTTCGACATAGGTTTTATAATAAATTGCTGTTGCACACACACTAATAAGGGAAACTTAAGAAAAATTGCAGACAACTTTGGATTCACACCCTGACTTGCTGAATCGCTTTAAAAAATCTTTTTTAAATTTCAATAGGTTGTTGGGGAACAGGTGGTGGTTGGTTATTTGAATAAGTTCTTTAGTGGTGATTTCTGAGATTTTGGAGCACCCATCACCCAAGCAGTGTACACTGTACCCGATGTGTAGTCTTTTATTCCTCACCCTCTCCCACCCTTTCCCCTAAGTCCCCAAAGTCCAATGTATCATTCTTATGCCTTTGCATCCTCATAACTTAGCTGCCACATATGAGTGAGAACACATGATATTTGGTTTTCCACTCCTGAGTTACTTCACTGAGGATAGTCTCCAATTCCATCAAGGTTGCTGTGAATCCCATTATTTCACTCCTTTTTATGGCTGAGTAGTATTCCATGGTAGATATCTAGAACAGTTTCTTTATTCACTCTGATTGATGGGCATTTGGGCTGGTTCCATATTTTTGCAGCTGCAAATTGTGCTGCTATAAACATGAGTGTGTAAGTATCTTTTTCATATAATAACTTATTTTCCTCTGGGTAGATAACTAATAGCGGGATTACTGGATCAAATTGTAGATCTACTTTTAGTTCTTTAAGGAATCTCCACGCTGCTTTCCGCAGTGGTTGTACTAGTTTACATTCCCAAGAACAGTGTAAAAGTGTTCCCTTTTCACTGCATTCATGCCAACATCTATTTTCTTTTTTATTTTTTGATTAGGGCTGTTCTTGCTGGAGTGAAGTGGTATCGCATTGTAGTTTTGATTTGCATTTCTCTGATAATTAGTGATGTTGAGCATTTTTCCGTATGCCAGTTGGCCATTTGTATATCTTTTTTTGAGAATTGTCAATTCATGTCCTTAGCCCACTTTTTGATGGGATTGTCTTTTTTTTTTCTTGCTAATTTGTTTGAGTATGTTGTAGATTCAGGATAATAGTCCTTTGTCGGATGTATAGATTGTAAAGATTTTCTCCTACTCTGTGGGTTGTCTATTTACTCTGCTGATTATTTCTTTGCTATGCAGAAGCTTTTTAGTTTAATTAAGTCCCATCTATTTATTTTTGGTTTTGTTGCATTTGCTTTTGGGTTCTTGGTCATAAAGTCTTGCCTAAGCCAATGTCTACAAGGGTTTTTCTGACATTATCTTCTAGAATCTTTATGGTTTCAGGTCTTAGATTTAAGTCTTTGATCCCTCTTGAGTTGATTTTTGTATGACAGGTGAGGATCCAGTTTCATTCTTCTACATGTGGCTTACCAATTATCCCAGCACCATTTGTTGAATAGGATGTCCTTTCCCTACTTTATGCTTTTGTTTGTTTAGTCAATGACCAGTTGGCTATAAGTATTTGGCTTTACTTCTGGGTTCTCTATTCTGTTTCAGTGGTCTATGTGCCTGTTTTTATACCAGTACCATGCTGTTTTGGTGACTATGGTCTTATAGTATAGTTTGAAGTCAGGTAATGAGATGCTTCCAGATTTGTTCTTTTTGCTTAGTCTTGCTTTGGCTACGCAGGCTCTTTTCTTAATTTTTAATTTTTTAATTTTTTTGGTTCTATGTGAATTTTAGGATTGTTTCTTCTAGTTCTGTGAAGAATGCTGATGGTATTTTGATGGGAATTGCATCGAATTTGTAGATTGCTTTTGGCAGTATGGTCATTTTCACAATATTGATTCTACCCATCCATGAGCGTGGGATATGTTTCCATTTGTTTGTGTCGTCTATGATTTCTTTCAGCAGTATTTTGTAGTTTTCCTTGTAGAGGTCTTTCAGGTCCTTGGGGTTAGGTATATTCTTAAGGTTTTTTTGTTTTTGTTTTTGTTTTTCAGCTGTTGGGAAAAGGGTTGAATTCTTAATTTGATTCTCAGCTTAGTTGCTGTTGGTGTATAGCAGAGCTACTGATTTGTGTACATTAATTTTGTATCCTGAAACTTTACTGAATTCATTTACCAGTTATAGGATGTTTTTGGATGAGTCTTTAGGGTTTTCTAGGTTTACGATCATGTCATCAACAGTGACAGTTTGACTTCGTCTTTACTGATTTGGATGCCCTTGATTTCTTTCTCTTGTCTGATTGCTCTGGCTAGGACTTCCAATACTATGTTGAATAGAGGTGGTGAAAGTGGGCATCTTGTCTTGTTCCACTTCTCAGGGAGAATGCTTTCACCTTTTCCCCATTTAGTATAATGTTGGCTGTGGGTTTGTTGTAGATGGCTTTTATTACCTTAAGGTATGTCTCTGGTATGCCAATTTTGCTGAGAGTTTTAATCATAAAGGGATGCTGAATTTTGTCAAATGCTTTTTCTGTGTCTATTGAGATGATCATGTGATTTTTGTTTTTAATTCCATTTACATGGCATATCACATTTATTGACCTACATATGTGAAACCATCCCTGTATCCCTGGTATGAAACCCATTTGATCATGGTAGATTATCTTTTTGATATGCTGTTGGATTCAGTTTGCTAGTATTTTGTTGAGAATTTTTGTATCTATGTTCATCAGGGATATTGGTCTGTTGTTTTCTTTGTTATGTCCTTCCCTGCTTTGGGTATTAGGGTGATAGCAGCTTCATATAATGATTTAGGGAGGATTCCCTTTTTATCTTGTGGAATCGTGTGAATAGGATTGGTACTAATGCTTCTTTGAATGTTGAATAAAATTCAGCTGTGAATCTGTCTGGTCCTGAACTTTTTGTGTTGGCAATTTTTTAATTACCATTTCAGTCTCACTGCTTGTTACTGGTCTATTCAGAGATTTTATATCTTCCTGGTTTAATCTAGGAGGATTGTATATTTCCAAGAATTTATCCATCTCCTCTAGGTATTCTAGTTTATGCACATAAAGGTACTTACAGTGGCCTTGAATAATCTTTTGTATTTCTGCAGTATGAGTTGCAATATCTCCCATTTTACTTCTAATTGAGCTTATTTGAATATTTTCTATTCTTTTCTTGGTTAATCTTGCTAATGGTCTATCAATTTTGTTTATCTTTTCAAAGAACCAGCTTTTTGTTCCACTTATCTTTTGTATTTTTTGTTTGTTTGTTTGTTTGTTTCAGTTTCATTTAGTTGTGCTCTGATCTTTGTTATTTCTTTTCTTCTGCTGGGTTTGGTTTTGGATCGTTCTTGTTTCCTCAGTTCTGTGGAGTGTGACCTTAGATTGTCTATTTGTGGTCTTTCAGACTTTTTGATGTAGGCATTTAATGCTATGAACTTTCCTGTTAGTACTGCTTTTGCTGTATCACAGAGGTTTTGATAGATTGTGTTCCTATTATTGCTCAGTTCAAATAATTTTTAAATTTCCATCTTGATTTCATTGTTGATCCAATGATCATTCAGGAGCAGGTTATTTAATTTCCATGTATTTGCATGATTTTGAGGATTCCTTTTGGAGTTGATTTCCAACTTTTTTCCACTATAGTCTGAGAGAGTACTTGACATAATTTAGATTTTCTTAAATTGACTGAGACTTGTTTTGTGGCCTATCATATGGTCTACCTTGGAGAACGTTCTATGTGCTGATGAATAGAATGTATATTCTGCAGTTATTGGGTAGAATATTCTACAAATATCTGTTAAGTCCATTTCTTATAGGAAATAGTTTAAGTTCAGGAAATACTTATAGGAAATAGTTTGTTTCTTTGTTGACTTTCTGTCTTGATGACCTGTCTAGTGCTGTCAGTGGAGTATTAAAGTCCCCCACTATTACTGTGTTGCCATCCATCTCATTTCTTGGGTCTAGTAGTTATTGTTTAATAAATTTGGGAGCTCCAGTGTTAGATGCATATATATTTAGAATTGTGACATTTTCCTGTTGGACACATCCTTTCATCATTATGTAATGTCTCTTTCTCTTTTTTTACTGCTATTGCTTTAAAGTTTGTTTTGTCTCATGTAAGAGTAACTATTCCTGCTCACTTTTGGTGTCCATTTGCATGGAATATCTTTTTCCACCCCTCTACCTTAAGTTTATGTGAGTCCTTGTGTGTTAGGTGAGTCTCCTGAAGACAGAAAAAACTTGGTTGCTGAATTCTTATCCATTCTGTTATTTGGTATCTTTTAAGTGGAGCATTTAGGCCATTTGCATTTAATGTTAGTATTGAGATATGAGGTACTATTCTATTCATTGTGTTATTTGTTTCCTTAATATCTTATTTGTAAAATTTTGTTATTGTTATGTAAGTCCTGTGAGATTAATGCTTTAAGGAGGTTCTATTTTGGTATATTTTGAGGATTTGTTTCAATATTTAGAGCTCCTTTTAGCAGTTCTTGTAGTGCTGGCTTGATAGTGGCAAATTTTTCAGCAATTGTTTGTCTGGAAACGATTGTATTTTTCCTTCATTTATGAAGCTTAGTTTCACTGGATACAAACTTCTTGGCTGATAATTGTTTTGTTTAAGGAGGCTAAAAATAGGACCCCAATCTGTTCTAGCTTGTAGGGCTACTTCTGAGAAATCTGCTGTTAATTTGATAGGTTTTCCTTTATAGGTTACTTGATATTTTTGCCTTACAGCTCTTAAGATTTTTTCCTTCATTTTGACTTTAGATAACATGATGGCTATGTGCCTAGGCAATGATCTTTTTGTAATGAATTTCCCAGGTGTTCTTTGAGCTTCTTATAGTTAGATGTCTAGATCTCCAGCAAGGCTGAGGAAGTTTTCCTCCATTATTCTCTCAAATATGTTTTCCAAACTTTTAGATTTCTCTTCTTCCTTGGCAACACCAATTATTTTTAGGTTTGGACATTTGACATAGTCCCAAACTTCTTGGAGGGTTTAGTTATTTTTTAAATTATTTTTTCTTTGTCTTTTATGGATTGGGTTAATTCAAAAGCCTTGTCTTTGAGCTCTGAAGTTCTTCAGAGTCGCACATAGTCATCAGGTTATTTAAAGTCAAGACGAAGGAAAGAATTTCAAGAATCTTTCTTATTCAGTTCTATAGCTGAGACTTTCCAATGCCTTTTTCATTTCTCTAAGTGTATCCTTGATTTCCAGAAGTTGTGATTGTTTTTTATTTATGCTGTCTATTTCACTGAAGAGTTTTCCTTTCATATCTTGTATCATATTTTTGATTTTAAGTTGGACTTCACCATTCTCTGGGGCCTCCTTGATTAGCTTAATCATTGACCTTCTGAATTCTTTTCTGGCAATTCAGAGATTCTGTCTTGGTTTGGATCCATTGCTGGTGAGCTGGTATGATCTTTTGGGGGCATTAAATAATCTTTTTTTTTTCCTGTCATATTACCAGAATTGCTTTTCCGGTTCTTTCTCATTTGGGTAGACTAAGTCAGAGGGAAGATCTGGGATTCAAGGGTTGCTGTTCTGATTCTTCTGTCCCATAGAGTGCTCCCTTGATGTGGTGTTCTCCCCCTTCCCCTAGGAATGGGGTTTCCTGAGAGGTGAACGCAGGTGATTGATTTTGCTCTTCTGGGTCTAGCCATCCAGTGGAGCTACAGGGCTCTGGGGTTGTACTGGGGAGTGTCTGCAAAGAATCCTGTCTTCAGGTCTTGCAGCTGTGGATCCCAGCACCTGCTCCAGTGGAGGTAGCAGGGGAGCGAGGTAGACTCTGTGAAGGTCCTTTGTAATGTTTTTGTTTAGTATGCTGGTTTTGTGTTGGTTGCCCTCCAGCCAGGAGGTGTTGCTTTCAAGAGCACTTCAGCTGCAGTCCTATGGGGGGAACGCAAACTTGCCCTAAGGACACCTTGCTAAGTATTCGGGTTTCTCAGGAGGTGGGCAGGACCATAGAGCTCCCAAGAGGTTATGATCTTTGTCTTTGGCTACCAGGGTGAGTAGAGAAAGGCCACCAGGTAGGGGCAGGGATAGGCATGTCTGAGCTCAGTCTGTCCTTGAGCGTGGCTTGCTGTGGCTGTTGTGGGCCATAGGAGTGTGGTTCCCAGTCTAATGGAGTTATGTTCCCAGGGGGATAACGGCTGCCTCTACTGAGTCATACAAGTGGCCAGCTAAGTGGGGGAAAGCCAGCAGTCACAGGCCTCACCCTGCTCCCACGCAGCCCTGAGTTTTAAAAGTCAGTCTCATTTCTACTGTGCCCCGCCCCCTAACAGCACTGAGTCTATTTCCAGGCAGCCAGTGACCAGGTCTGAGAACTTGCCCCAGACCATGAGCCTCCCCATTGAGAAAGCAAGCAGACTCACAGTTTCTTGGCGTCTCAGGGAGACTTCAGCGGTGATCCAGTTCCTTCAAATGGTCTTTGGATTCTCTTGGCTTTCCTGGTATGTTCCCAGTGGTAGTTCTTGGAGAACAAGTTCATGAGGTGTCTCCACATGCTGCTCTGTCCATCGGAGGGGGCGCTGCAAGCTAGTCCTGCCTCCTATCTGCCATCTTAATCTGAATCGCTTTTTCAAAAACGTCGCCAATAGTTGTGTTTTTCTACATAAGCTGTCCTCTGTGCCATGAAGGGTTTTAATGATACAGCATTTCTTGTTTTTGTTTGTTTGTTTGTTTGTTTTGAGGTGGAGTCTCGCTCTGTCGCCCAGGCTGGAGTGCAGTGGCGGGATTTCGGCTCACTGCAAGCTCCGCCTCCCGGGTTCACGCCATTCTCCTGCCTCAGCCTTCCCAGTAGCTGGGACTTACAGGCGCCCGCCACCACGCCTGGCTAATTTTTTGTATTTTTAGTAGAGACGGGGTTTCACCATGTTAGCCAGGATGGTCTGGATCTCCTGACCTCGTGATCCGCCCGCCTCAGCCTCCCAAAGTACTGGGATTACAGGCACGACCGTACCCGGCCGATACAGCATTTCTTGAAAGAACCCATGAAAAAGCTAAAGCCAGTGGTGCTAAGCTCTTAAGATGGCCCTGCAATTATTGAAGAGTTTGACTTCTTTGACTTCTGCTTTAGGAATTGCTATACTCATCTGATTCACTTTTCGCTTCTTTTCTCCCTCACAAAATAACAGTCCCTACGGATGTTAAGAGTGCTCCCTGACTGTTCCAGGACCTTGCCAGGTGACTGCCACCTGCCGTACAGACTTTGATGTTGGTTTTTGTTGTTGTTGTTGTTGTTTTTAGCTTAGGCAATGGCAGCTACCTAATTGCTGATGTCTAGCCAACAGTGACTATAAAACACTGAATATAAGACATATATAAATTTCAGAAGCATTGAAACATTTAAAAAAGTAGAATTTTAGAATTAATTTAAAAATGAGATATGAAGGTGCTCTTTAAACTTAGAAACACTGCCAAATGAGAAGCTATTAATGTGGCCTTGTAACAGTTATTGTCAGACAGGACTGAGCAGTTGGCGTGTGTATGTATATTGCGCTGAAGCGGCTATGTTGTCTGGGTTATATACCCGGGATTCATCGTCTCACGCCAGGAAAATTTAGGACAGGGACACACAGGAGGAGTTTAGGAGTGGAGGTTTAATGGACAGAAGAAAAGAAGAAGAAAAACAGCTCTCTCTATAGAGAGAGGGGTCTTCCGAATGGAGAAGACCATCTGGTGGATGAACCCAATTTGACATTCCGGCTTGAGGCGGTGGTGTCTGATTTGCATAAGGCTCACAGATCGGTTGGATCAGGTGTGACATTTACATAAAGGGGACAGGAAGGCTGATCTCCCACCCTAATCTTATTAGGCAAGTGAACTCTTCCCTTGGCTGGGACCCTCTTGTCTGCTCCTTACTGTACACGTGGCTGGCAGAAAAGGGAAGATGGAGCCGCCCTCTTGAACATGTCTGGTCCTTATTTCCTGCCAGCGTTTCCCCAAGGAAGCACCCAGCTTGCTTGTCTGTGTCTGCAGCTCAACTTTACAGGCTGCGCTTTGTTAGAAAATGATTTGGGGCTGCTTTTCATTAAAAAGAAAGGCTTACTGAGGACTCCCATACCCTATCTGCCTAAGTGATTTCTTCTTAACCCCTATATCAGTGCCATTTTGACCCAGTCATTTTGATGAGTTCATTTTGACCTCCACACAATTTTTCATAGCTTTAATGAACAGCATTAAATGTTGGAGTGATTTGTATGCTACCAGGAAGCGCAGGCAACAGACACCCTAATCATCTCCACCCCCATCCCATCCCTTATCTTGCTCTGGAGTCTGACCTTGTCCATTGCCCCACACTCTCCTCGAGCTTGAGTCTTATCCTGAGGGAAGGTGGAGTGAAGCCCAGACAGGGTCAGGGTGCCTTGATTTAAATAGCTGCCTTCCATGGGCAGGTGGGCTTTGGGTATCAGTGGGCCTGGGATTGGGAGAGGGCCACTGTCTGGACTCTAAAAGGGAACATTTACATTTAGGGTTAGAAAGAGTATGACAACCATGATTGACAAGGCAGAGCATTGGTGGCTGAACCAAGATCAAGGACTGAACTGTGTTAGTCTGTTCTCACACTGCTATAAACAAATACCTGTGACTGGGTAATTTATTTTAAAAAAAGGAGAGAGAGAGATTTAATTGGCCCATGGTTCTGCAGGCTGTACAGGAAGCATGGTGCTGGCATCTGCTCAACTTCTGGGGAGGCCTCAGGAAACTTTCAGTCATGGCAGAAGACAAAGGGGAAGCAGGCATGTCTTACATCACTGGAACAGGAGGAAGAGAGGGAGTGGGGAGGTGCCGCACACTTTAAAATGACCAGATCTCATGAGAACTCTATCATAAGAACAGCACCAGTGAGATGGTACTAAACTACTCATGAAGGTTCCACTCTCCCATGACACAGTCACCTCCCACCAGGCCCCACCTCCAACACTGGGGCTTACAATGTGACATGGGATTTGGGTGGAGACACAAATCCAAATTATATCAGTTAGCATTGGCCAAGAACACATGGAGAGTTCAAAGAGTTCAACAAATCAAGTCATAGGCAGCACTAATTATCTGAGTACAATGATCAGTACATCTGGGTTGAAGACCTTCTATATACTTCCTTCCAGGGCAGGTACTGGATAGGGGATGGGCTGGCCCAGGTCTAAAGAAATGAATAGTAGATGAACTATAGCTGAATGGGGTGAAGAGAACTGGGCCCGTGGTGGAGTCTGATTACTCCTGGTACACATGCAAGGCTGACACAGGCTCCGATACTCTTTGAGCATCTTTGTGCAAAGCAGAGTTCTTTCTCTGGCTCTCAGAAGGATTTTCTGATTATTTTCCATGGTCTTTCCCTGCAGTTGCCGTGACTATCCTCAGTGAGACAGCTTAGTTTCAGGTGTAGAAACAACAATAGAATGCAGTTTCGTCTAAAGTTGCTGAACCCAAGAAAAGATGATGACAACTCAAAACAAAAATGAAAGTTTCTTTAAGGCATGGCCACCTCACAGCCACACTCGCAGCTGGAGTTTCCTGCTAACGTGACCCTTGAGTCTTTGGAGGTCGGGGCCAACTGACAAAACAATTTGCTCACGATGGTGGCTCAGTGACAAAGAGGAAATCTCTTATGGACTGCTGGGGCAGCCAAACTTGTCCAAAGAACACAGCTTTGTGGTACTGTAGCCACAGGGAACTACTGGGCGAGGAATTCTTTAATTTTCCACAGTGAATGCTCCAAAGATGACAAGCTCTGCAGGAAATCCTGGGTCCTATATATCTATATATATCCCCACCGCTGGTCCCATTCAGCCCTAATCAAGGACCACATCATCAATGAGCTTATCCACAATGACAAAGAAGAAAAACAAAACCCAGGTTGCAAACGCCTGTACACAATTTGCTTTTGACAGCATGTCCCAGCATTCTCCAGGAAAGAGGAAGCTACGGAAATGTTTAGTACAAGTAGCTGCAGGGCAGAGAGCTGCAGGAAGCCTGATGTTGAAGGAATTGTTTTTATTACCTAGTTGAGTTCATTTGGTTACCTTTTTGGTCTGGTCACAAAGTAAAGTTTTTGATTGGTAAGTCAATTTTTTTTAGGAGTCAAAGATAAAGAACACACAGTATAATGAGGCCACATAATTAAGTGGTTTCTAATTTCCAATAAAATAAATTTATGGGCAGAAGTTATCAAAGGCTTATCTACTTCACACCAGGCCAGAATAACTTTCATGACTTTACTAATGATTTCCCAGATATTATTCCCTCTTGCTGATGGGATGGTAACTTCTTTGAATGTATTATATGACACAGACCATCTTAGCAGACTGCAGTGAGGGATTATCCTGCTAGCCTTGAAGGAGGGAACTTGTGTTGGTAGCAGACCATATGGCAGGGATCTATGACTGGCTTCTGGAAGCTCAGAGTGGCCCCCAGCTGACAGCCAGTGAGAAAATGGAGACCTCAGTCCTATAATCTCAAAGAATTGAGGCTGGGCATGGTGGCTCATGCCTGTAATCCCAGCACTTTCAGAGGCCAAAGTGGGCAAATCACCTGAGATCAGGAGTTCAAGACCAGCCTGGTCAATATGGTGAAACCCCATCTCTACTAAAAATACAAAAATTAGCTGGGCACCTGTAATCCCAGCTACTCGGGAGGCTGAAGCAGGAGAATAGCTTGAACCCGGCAGGCAGAGGTTGCAGTGAGCCGGAATTACGCCATTGCACTCTAAGAGCTGAGTGACAGAGTGACACTCCATCACACACACACAAAAAAATCAAAACCAAAAAACCTCAATGCTCTGTGAGCTTGGAAGAGGAGCCGGAGCTCCAGAAAGGAATGCAAGGCCACTGACCCCTTGATTGCAATATTTCTCTGCTACCAATGCAGCAATGAACCACCCGCTATATGCATGCATTTCTTTTCTTTTTTTTTTTTTTGAGATAGGGTGTTGCTCTCTCTCCTAGGCTGGAGTACAGTGGTGTAACCATAGCTCACTATAGTCTCAATCTCCTGGGCTCAAGTGATCTTCCCTTCTCAGCTTCCTGTGTAACTGGAACCACAGGCATGTGTCACCATGCCTGGCTAATTTTTAAATTTTCTGTAGGAGTGAGATCTTGCTATGTCGCCCAGGCTGGTCTCAAACTCCTGGCCTGAAACTATCCTTTACCACCCACATTGCTGGGATTACAGGCATGAGCCACCACATTCAGCCTACATGTATGCATTCCTCAAGGGCAGATTATATAAAGTGGATATTGTTAATAAATATTGCCAGTTGCCCTTCATGGCTGTACCAATTTACACTCCTGGTACAGGAGTCTACCATGACCATCCATGTTTGGGAATGTCCAGTCCTCCACCTCTTACCAGTGCTTGATATGAACATATCTCTGATTACCAGTAAAGTTGAGTGTCTTTCTTATATTTCTTGGCATTTGGTTTTCCTCTTCTGTGAAATGCCTTTTTGTATCTTTTGCCCTTTTTTCTATTGGGTTATTTATCCTTTTTTAAGTTGATTCATAGACATCATTTTGTAAATCCTGAATAGCAATCCTATTTCTATTGTATACATTGCAAATATATCATATTTCAAATCTGTAACTCATACTTTTTCTAAAACTTATTTATGATTTTTCTGCCATACAGCTTTTAATTGTTTACATGTAGTCACATTTATTAAAGTTTATGTGTTTTAATTTGGTGCTTTATTTTATTTTGCAAGGCCTTCCTACCCCAAGATTGTAAAAAATATTATTCTATATTTTCTTACAATATTTTAATAGATTTGTTCTAATGTCTTCACTTTCATTCCATATGGAGTTGATTTAGAGTTATCCACTCTTCTACTCACCCCAGGCTGAAGTCCAACCTTATCATTGCTCCTGACGTTGCATTGGGCAAGGTCCCAGTGATTTCTGCGTTGCTGAATCAAAAGGACACTTTTAAGGCCAGGTGCAGTGGCTCACACCCATAATCCCAATACTTAGGAAGCTGAGGCAGGTGAGGCAGGAGGGTCACATGAGTCCAGGAGTTCAAGACCAGCCTGCGCAATACTGTGAGACTCTCTCTCCAAAAATATATTTTTAAAAACATTCTGCAGCCTCATGCTATATATATATATATTTTTTTCTCAATAGCATTTGTCAGCAATGAGCCCATTATTTGTTTTTTAGAACCCTTTCTTGGTCCCTGGGATAGCATACTGTCCTAGCTTTCTGATATGGTTTGGCTTTGTGCCCCCACCCAAATCTCATCTTGAATTGTAATCCCCAAGTTTTGAGGGAGGGACCTGATGGAAGGTGATTGGGCCATGGGGGGGATTCCCCCTTACTGTTCCCATGATAGTGAGGGAGTTCTCTTGAGATCTGATGGTTTTATAAGGGGTTCCTCCCCTTTTGCTTCCCTCACTCACTCTCTTTTGCCTCCTGCCATGTAAGACGTGCCTCTTCCCCTTCTATCCTGGCCCGCGGGATAGTCAGAGCAGGCCCTGGAGGAGGGGGTGGGAATTTGGGGAACAAGAGACACGAGAAATGGAGACAAGACAGTGCTCTGATCAAGTCTCATTTAATGGCGGTAATGCACTGCCTTATATACACTTGGAAGGGAAGGGGTTGGGCTAAGGCGGAAATGATCTCATTGCTGAGGGCGTGGCCAGGTTAGTTTCGGTTTCTCCGGTCGGACGTCATGTTGCGCTTGCGCTATTAAGTAACAATTTTCCCCGGCGCGGGAAAAGTGAGTGAAGAAGAAGCAGGAAGAGCACCATCTTTAATGAGGTATTAGTACAGGGGAAAAAAGGCAAAGATAGGGAGAAGGTGTGGGGTGGAAATGAATATAGCTCAGGCGTTTAATCCTCAATTATTATTCGCTATGGCCGGGGCGTGCAGCTCCGGACACCCTTCCACCGTGATTGTAAGTTTCCTGAGGCCTCCTCAACAATGAGGAATTGTGAGTCAATTTAACCTCTTCTCTTTATAAATTACCCAGTCTCAGGTATGTCTTTGCAGCATTGTGAAAACAGACTAATCCACTTTCCCTCTATCTCACTGGCCACCTTGGTCCCTTTTATTATCTTTATTGAGTCATCTTCCTCTTTCTAATCTCAAAGTGTTGGTATTTCTCAAGGTTTGGTTCTGAGCTATCTTCTCTGTCTCTCCATTGGGGAATGCAAGCCTTATGTAATCTCTATAATGATGTCTTCGTTACATCTTTAGCCTAGATGTCTTTCTCAAGTTACAGTTTTGTACATTCTGATACTCACCTAACATTTCTCTTTGGATAATCTACAGCCATCTCAACTGAACAACTGAACATATTCAAGATGGAAGCCTGAATTCTCATGCTGTATTCCAAATCTGTTTTCTCTCTTGGTCACCATCCACTCCTGTGACTCAGACCATACACCTAGGCATCATCCTTAGGTGTTTCTTTTTCCTTTCTTCTTTTTTTCACCCCCATATCCAATCCGTCATCAGTCCTGTCAACTTTATCTACCAAATATTCCCTGATGGGCTCTGCTGTCCTCTGCCTCCACTTCCCCTCCTCGTCCAGGCTGCTGTTGTCTCTCACTCACTCCTCTGCATGGTCTCCCTGCTTCTAATCGCTCTCCACACAGCTGTGGTCTCCTTTCAAAAAATGGGTCACTTTAAGCTTCTCAGTGACTTCCCATTGTCTTTAGAACAATCCAGACTTCTTCCCGGGTGCTCTAAGACCTGGTGTGACCTGGACTCTGTTGCTCCACCCCCATGTGGGGCCACCCTCCACCTTGCTCTCCCATCTCCTTCAAATCTCTGAACAAACCCAGTTCTTCACCACTTCAGGGCTGTATTAGTTCCCTAGGGCTGCTGCTACTAATTACCACAAACTTGGTGGCTTAAAACAACAGAAATCTGGTCCCTCACAGTTCTAGAGGCCAGAAATTCAAAACCAAGTAGCTTACAGATGAGAGACTCAGATTTTAAAAAGGGCACATAGGTGATTCCTCAAAGAACTGAAAACAGAACTACTTTTGACCCAGCAATACCATTACTGGGTATATACCCAGAAGAATATAAATCATTCTGTCATAAAGACACATGCATGCATATGTTGGTCGCAGCACTATTCACAATAGACAGAGATCAACCTAAATGCTCATCAATGGCAGACTGGTTAAAGAAAATGTGGTACACCTGCACCATGGAATACTATACAGCCACAACAAAGAATGAGATCATGACCTTTGCAGGGGCATGGTTGGAGCTGGAGGTCATTATCCTTAGCAAACTAACGCGGGAACAGAAAACCAAATACCACATGTTCTCACTTATAAGTGGGAGCTAAATGATGAGAACATATGGGCACATAGAGGGCAATGACAGACACTGGAGCCTGCCTACCTGGGAGTGAAGAGTGGGAGGAGGGAGAGGATGAGAAAAAATAACTGCTGCATATTAGGCTTAATACCTGGGCAATGAAATAATCTCTATAACACACCGCCATGACATGAGTTTACCTATGTAACAAAAGTAAAAGTTTTCAAAAGAAAAAAGAGAAAAAGACAAGGGCCACACAGCTTCAAGAACCACTCCCTGTTTTCTGCCTACACAACTCAATATCCACAATAAGATACTTTTTGGTAACAACGAATCACTGTCACAAGAAGAAAGACCAGAGAGCATCTTTGTCGCATAGTGTCATTCAGTGGAGCAACTGGACTAGAAGCGGTTCTGAAAAGCTCTATTACTGTGGATATGGACTAGACTATGGGAATAACTAACATGCACTGTCTCTAGAATTTTTACATTCACATTTATACAAAAAAAGAATATGAGCTCTAGAAGACTGGGCTGATGAGATGAATTGTCTCCTGTGAGACGAATTTCCTTAGACATGTTTGAACATCCAGTTCTGTGTTTCACTCTGAGTTTTGTCTGTTCCTGAGGCTTTTCAATCGACCAAAGGGAGGAATTAGGACTCTTTGTGACTCTGCCTATAAGACACGGCAGGGCTCCACCTTCCTCCAGGCCAAGTGTCAGGTCACATTTACATTTCAGTCTCCATGTGACTGCTTTGAAAGGGCCTGCTTTTCCTCTCGGAGGCTTTTGGGATCTGGGCAGACACACACCCTGAAGTTATCTCCTCTTAAGCAGTTAAACCAGGGATTATCTTATCTTGGTAAGCACAGTGATCTTAAGAGGACAGCCACTCACCTCCCTGAAGAGTTGGGAAGTCTCCAGAGAGCAAGGGAAGCCATTCCAGGCTGGAGCCTCCTGGAGAAGTTTCAGGTCACACCAAACCATTGTGCATGCAGAGGCCTTCACCAGGAAGGGCCCTTTAGAAGCCGGTTCCACTTTTCCCTGCAGCAGAAGAGTGGGCACGGGCGGCGAAAGCATCTTTCACCGCACATACCTGGAAAACAGGAATCCCCGGTTGTCTTGGCTCCAGCCCAGCCCCCACTTTTCATGCTTGCAGGGGAGAAGAGCCTCAAGTACTGCAGGGAGCCACACGAAGTTCTCTGTTTCATGCCAGTCTTCCAAATGCCTTGTGAGAAGCTGGCAGTCCCCATTTTCATCTGCTTTTAAGTTTTGCTTTTATTTATTTAGTTTTTAGAAACAGGATCTTCTTCTTGCCCAGG
Source organism: Macaca mulatta (assembly GCF_049350105.2). Classification (NCBI taxonomy): domain Eukaryota; kingdom Metazoa; phylum Chordata; class Mammalia; order Primates; family Cercopithecidae; genus Macaca; species Macaca mulatta. The sequence goes on from NC_133414.1 coordinate 31,497,010, forward strand.
CTCAAAACCCAGCTCATGCAGCCTCCAACTCCCGGGTTCAAGTGATCCACCCACTTCACCCTCTCAATTAGCTGGGACCACAGGCACCCGCCACCACACCCAGATAGTTTTTTAATTTTTATCTAGAGATGGGATCTCACTGTGTTGCCAAGGCTGGTCTTAAACTCCTGGCCTCAAGAAATTCTCCTGCCTCAGCCTGGGATTACAGGCATGAGCCACCACTCCTGGCCTCATCGGCATTTTAGATGTTTAGTTTTCAAACTTCCATCTCCTCCTACCGTCTGCCTCAAGGCTCGATCTCTTGGGTCCCTAACTGGTTTGCTGGTTGATGTCATACACAATGAGTCTGGTGGGTGGGGGGAATTTTAGTAAGCAAAATTAAGCCTTTTTATTTATTTATTTATTTATTTATTTATTTATTTTTGAGATGGAGTTTTTCTCTTGTCGCCGATGATGGAGTGCAATGGCATGATCTTGGCTCACTCCAACCTCCGCCTCCAGGGTTCAAGCTATTCTCCTGCCTCAGCCTCCCCAGTAGCTGGGATTACAGGCGACCACCATCACACCCAACTAATTTTTGTATTTTTAGTAGATATGGGGTTTCACCATGTTGGCCAGGCTGGTCTCAAACTCCTGACCTTGTGATCTGCCTGCCTCAGCCTCCCAGAGTCCTGGGATTAGAGGCATGAGCCACTGCACCCGGCCTAAGCCTTTCTTTACCTCAGGGCTTGTCCGACCCCCAATGGACTAATTTATGTTTTACAGCTCTGAGAGAAGGTGTGGTGCACAGAACTTCCCAAACATACATGGTAGAGCACACCGGTTGCTAGTGATACCAAGGACACAATTTGGAAGGTATTGCACTGGGCCATACACCTCCTCTGTCCTCAGGACAGTGGGAAAATGGTGAGGATAATAGTCACTGCGTGTCTGTATGTGCAAGAGCTATGCCATGCCTTTTGCAGGCATTACCATGTATACCTATAAGCTCCCAACAACCTGAAGCTAGGCATCATCAACCCTTCCCCTTAGATGTGAGAGGAAGTCATTTGCAGCCACTGCAAGGTTTAAGCACTAGAAGCACCCAAACATAAAACTGCACTAAGAGGACATCTGTATGATTATCCATTCAAGAAACTGGGCCATTGTACTCAGCGAGGAACAATCCACGGTGGTGTGTGGTGCGTGGCAGTGGTGCACTCTGCCTGCTGGCCAGTGAGGTCATGGTGGCTTTGACCATCAGATAGGGATGGCGTGGGGGCAGGGGGCGCCCATGGATGCATCACAAATAACTCAGTCAGAAGATACTTTGTGCTGTGCAAATCTGAGAAATTCATGGAACAAAGGTCATTTATAATTGAATAGGAGTTACTGTAGATCCATGGGCTGGAGGAGGCATCCCAGAAAGAAAGGCGTGGTGAGATGGTGAGAACCAGCAGTGCCCTCAGCAGGGAGGGACCCACGTAAGGCATTAAAAGAAGGGAGCAAGCAGGTGAATTTCTGTTTTTTTTGGAGAGAGAACTGATAAACTGTATCCTTGTTTTTTTTTTTTTTTTTTTTTTTTAGACAGGAACATTTATTTAGTTAGTTTTTATTTTCAGAGATAGTGTCTTACTCTGTCACCCAGGTTGGAGTACAGTGGTGCAATCATAGCTCACTGCAGCCTCAAACTCTTTGGTTCAGGAGATCCTCCCACCTCAGTCCACCAAGTAGTTGGGACTACGAGTACACACCACTATGCTCGGCTAATTTTTGTATTTTACTTTTTGTACGATAGCATGTTGCTACATTGCCCAGGATAGCCTCGAATTCCTGGGCTTGAGTAGTCTTCCTACTTCAGCCTCCCAAAGAGTTGGGATTACAGGCCTAGGTGCCTTTTTTTTTTGAGACAATATGTCGCTCTGTTGCCTAGGTTGGAGCTCAGTGGTGCAGTTTTGGCTCACTGCAGCCTCAACCTCCTCCCAGGCTCAAGTTATCCTCCTACCTCAGTCACCTGATTAACTGAGACTACAGGCATGCACCACCATGCTCAGCTAATTTATTTTCGGTATTTTTAGTAGAGACAGGGTTTTTTGATGTTGCGCAGGCTGGTTTCAAACTCCTGAGTTCAAGCAATCCACCCACTTCAGCCTCCCAAAGTGCTGGGATTACAGGTATGAGCGACCGCGCCCGGCCCTAATGTTCTCTTTCTGCTCCAGGATCTCACCCAGGAGACGGCACAGCATTTAGTCATTGTGTCTCCTTAGGCTCTTCTTGACTGTGATGGTTATTTAGACTTTCCTCGTTTTCGATGACCTTGACAGCTTTGAGGAATACAGATCAAGTATTTTAAGGAATGTTCTTCAATTTGGCTTAGTCTGATGTTTTTCTGGTGGACAGGGGTTAGGGGTTTGGAGGAGGAAGACGAAAGAGGTAATGTGTCGTTCTCATCACATCATTTCAAGGGCACGTACCATCAACTCCATTCATGTGGCTGTTGACCTTGATCACCTGGGTAAGGTAGAGCTCATCAGTTTCCCATCTGTAAAGTTACTCTCCCCTGCCTCCTTTCCCTTCTACACTCAGGAAGTCCCCATGCATGACTCACACTTAAGGTATGGAAAGTTAGGCTCTTCCCCCTTGAGAAGAGACTATCTACTTAAGTTATTTGAAACTTTTCTGCATGGGAAATATGTTTATAGGCCCCCATTTTTTTTTTTTTTTCCAAGACAGAGTCTTGTTCTGTTGCCCAGGGTGGAGTGCAGTGGTGTGATCTCAGCTCACTGCAACATCCATCTCCCGGGTTCAAGCAATTCTCCTGCCTCAGCCTCCTGAGTAGCTGGGATTACAGGCACACGCCACCACGCCGGGTTGATTTTTGTATTTTTAGTGGAGACGGTGTTTCACCATGTTGGCCAGGTTGGTCTTGAACTCCTGACCTCAGTTGATCCACCCCCTCGACCTCCCAAAGTGCTAGGATTACAGGCTTAAGCCACCACACCTGGCCTCCCTTTTTTTTTTTTAATTTGATGATGAATGTAAATCAGCATGGGCTTGTGGACATTTATGTTATACTTTGTATAAATATTTATAAATATCGATATGTTAATTATTTTGTTGCTTAAAGTACATCAACTTCGGCCACTGCAAGCTCCTTCAGTTGGTTCCAGTGTCTTTACTCCATGCATGTGTTTTGTTCATGTGTTTGTTTGTTGCAGGGGTGGGGGGTGTTTATTGCTTTTGTTTTGGTTTTGAGCCCATTCTTACCTTCTGGCACTACAAGATGTTGGCTTTTCTTGTATATTCTCTAGAAACAGCCATTTCTTCAAGACACCGTGGTCCCTTCTATCAGAGAATGGTGTTAGAAACCACAATCTAGGTGCTGGGTGTGTGTGTTGTTATTGGAGAGTCATTCCTTCTAGGCTTGCTCAGCAGATGGCAAAGAAATGTGTATACTAACCCATGTAGGTAGCCATCTGTATCTAAATTAAGCTAAATATGAGTTCACATTGATGGCTCCAACTCTAACTTGACACTGCTTGGATTATTCCAGCTTTCTCTCTCTCTCTTTCTCTCTCTCTCTCGTTTTTAAATAGAGATGGGGTCTTGCTATGTTGCCTAGGCTGGTCTTGAGTTCCTAGGCTTAAGCAGTCTACCTGCTTTGGCCTCCTAGCATGCTGTAATTACATATGTGAGCCACTGCACCTGGCCCTCCAGGCTGCTCTTCCTGCTTGTATGTAACCCTGCATTCCAACAGGAAGACACCTGACTCCTGCCACCTGCCATACATTACTTCATTGTTTGAGTCCAGTAGACTTGACTTAGTAACTAGACTAGTGGATTTGAAATTGTGAAACCATATCCCCATGGCAGCAATCTTACCAGTCAAAGCACAATGCTGGCCAGGCACAGTTGCTCATGCCTGTAATCCCAGCACTTTGGGAGGCCGAGGTGGGCGGATCATGAGGTCAGGAGATCAAGACCACAATCAAACTCAGTCTCTACTAAAAATACAAAAAATTAGCTGGGCGTGGTGGCGGGCGCCTGTAGTCCCAGCTATTTGGGAGGCTGAGGCAGGAGAATGGGGTGAACCCGGGAGGCGGAGCTTGTAGTGAGCAGAGATCACACCACTGCACTCCAGCCTGGGTGACAGAGCAAGACTCCATCTCAAAAAAAAAAAAAAAAAAAAAAAAAAGGTGCAATGCTGATGGGCACTCAGTGCCTTTTGCCGCTGGTCCTAGAGTCGGCATGCATTCCCCAAGTGACTTCACCTAATCAGCACCTTCTCTCCCCACCTCCTCTAGTGAGGGTGTATCCTGTGTTTGTAATGCAGTCCGTCTTTTGTCATAGTCTTCATTCCATCCTGGGATCCTCTAGCTTCCTAAATAATTTTTTAATTTGAATAGACTAAGGTTAACTCTTTCTGCTGTAACATTCTATGTGTTTTGACAAATGCACCAAGTAATAGATCCAACAGTATAGAATAGTTTCATCATCCTAAAAAATTCCTTATGCTTCACCTATTTTAACCTCTCCTTGTATTTTTGTGTTTTTCCATTTTCAAGTAAGCAGATATTTTACACAAATAATGATACACAGGTAATTAGAAACCAGTGTAATCCTTAATTGTTTTATACAATATATTTATAATAAATAAAAGGTTTTTCAAAATAATATTATTATAAACTGTGTTTATTTTGTACCTTACACACCTTATATCCCATGTTAGGTATAATAACAGACAGGCTAAACTTCTCTGTTGAGATCATTGTGTTCTTTTGGAGTAGAGAGAACTAAAATTCCAGAAATATCACTATTCTAGATGAGGTCAGGGCCTAGCCCCTGTAGCAAGTGGCAGAGTCAGTGTTTAAATATGGTTCAACTTTCCACGGGACCAAATAGTCTTTCAGAACTGTCATAAATCTAGCGGCTGAAAAATCTTAGCAAGGACCTTCTTTTGCATGCAGCCAACTTTTGCCCCACTCCATTTTCTTTTAAAGCTAAATCATGTTTATTTACAAACTCAAAGTTTTGCAACAAAGGTAATATGATGCCCACTCGGCACCCAGGATTGGAGCGAAATGCAAAAAATAATTTATTTACCCCTATGCTTGTAGTCAATTGCTATTTTTCATTGACTACAGTTTTACGGTCTCAAGAGCAAATCTCATGGCTGTTAAACTTTTATGACTTACATTAATTCAGTGTCCTTGGCTGTCATGTTTCTCAATTTGCTGTCAAGCCACAGAAATATATTTTTAGGATATTTCTAAGGGAAGCAGTATGGAGACTTAGACAAAATTTGTGGCAAGACTTCTTGAGAAAGTAAAGCAGGTGGCTTCACACACACATGCGCACGCACACACACGCGCGCACGCGTGCACACACACATACACACACACTGCCTTGCATGTAAGAGGAGAGGCTGGGCGTGATGGCTCATGCCTGTAATCCCAGCACTTTGGGAGGCCAAGGTGGGTGGATCACCTGAGGTCAAGAGTTTGAGACCAGCCTGGCCAACATGGTGAAACCCTGTCTCTACTAAAAATATAAAAATTAGCTGGGCATGGTAGCCGGCTCCTGTAATCCCAGCTACTCGAGAGGCTGAAGCAGGAGAATTGCTTGAACCTGGAAGACGGAGGTTGCAGTGATCCGAGATCGTGCCATTGCACTCCAGCCTGGGTGACAGGGCAAGAGTCTGTCAAAAAAAAAAAAAAAAAAAAGATGAGTCCTTTGTGATAAGGCAGGCATATCACAAAAAATCCCTTTGCATGTACCTTGTAATTCCCAGGCCTGAGTTTCTGCTTTTGGTATTATTTTGCCTCCCTCCTTGGCATGGTGCAGGGAAAGGCATGATACCAGAGAATAGGGAAAGCAGGAAAGTTGGCGGGAGGGAAGGAGAAAGTAGGTAGGAAAAAGGGAGGGAAGGAGGCAGAAAGTGAAAGGAAAGGAGGATGAAAGTGGAGTGATGAAGGATGAGGTGCCAGGAGAGAGGAAGTTGATTTCCTAAGCACTTGCGGTGTTTCAGGTCATGGGCCTAAATTTGAACTTATTTGACCTCCATGTTCTCACTTATTCCCAATGGCTACGCATCAGGTGAGAATTCTACCACTGAACTATCCGTGCTTCCTCATAACTGTGTAACAAAGAGGATGACAGAAGTGACACCGGTGACGTCAAACAAGGGAAGGGAGACAATGATGGAGAGGATCAAAAAACCAAATAAGTGCTGCGGTGGCTCACACCTGTAATCCCAGCACTTTGGGAGGCTGAGGTGGGTGGATCACCTGAGGTCAGGAGTTCCAGACCAGCCTGACCAATATGATGAAACTCCGTCTCTACTAAAAATACAAAAATTAGCCTGGCATGGTGGCATGCACCCATAATCCCAGCTACCTGGGAGGCTGAGACAGGAGAATCACTTGAACCTGTCAGGAGGCAGAGGTTGCAGTGAGCCGAGATTACACCATTGCACTCCAGCCTGGACAATAAGAACAAAGCTCCATCTCAAAAAGAAAAAAAAAAAAAGCAAGTCAGAAGCAAGACTTTCATCATACGGCAAATTGTTTCTCCCAATGTGACTTTTTTTCACTTAACCCGATTACAATTTTCTGCCTCTAACACACCCTCTCCTGATCGTAGATAATAAATGTGTAACCTTATTCTTGCATTATTAGTCATGAACCCTGGATAATATCAGGGCCCTGGGTTCTTTTGTCTTCAGAAGCTTTTCCTCCATTAAAAAAAAATTAAAATGATATTTTATGGTTATGTTTGTATAAAGATAAATATATCAATAGTATATATTAGGACATTTTCTCTTCTGACTTTAAAAGAAAGTAAAACATTTTGTGGGTGTCTGAAAGTATTGTGAGCCCTAGACTCTGGCCCCACCGTGCCTAATGAGCCATTGGCTCTCACAATACTCTTTATCACTTGATAAGTGAGGGTAGCTTGCATGTGTCACCAAGTGGTGACTGAGTCCTGACTCCCGGAGTGGAGGATCGATGCTGTGTGTTACCGGGGGAGTCACCTTTCTAGTGCTAAGCACCAGTGGTTGAATTCAACTGATCTTCATTCACAAGGTATTTTCTTAAATGTCAGCGGAAGATATATACACATTTTTTTTAATTAAAAAAAAAAATAGAGATGGGGTCTCGCTGTGTTGCCCAAGCTGGTCTTGAACTCCTGGGCTCAGGCAGTTTTCCCATGTCAGCCTCCCAAAGTGCTGGAATTACAGGCATGAACCACCACGCCCAGCCTATGTGCACATTTTAATCAAAAAGTTTTATGAAAGCAAGCGCTTGGGTGAATGGAAAAGGGAATGAGTTTACTTAGAGTTTTGCACCTCGCTCCATCCTGTGCATGTTTCTGTCCCATAAAACAACTGCCTGGAGAATAGCAAAGTGACCTGGAGCTGATAAGGTATCAAGGAACAGAGACTTGTCATTCTCTCCGCTGTGAAGATTCTGAGGGCGTGGGTACTTGAAGAAAAATAACAGATAAGGCAAGATAAGATAAAAGAAAAAGCAAATTCCAAAGACTCTTCTTTTCTTCTTGTAAATTAAATACTATTCTTAGGGTCTTTCACAATTTTTAGTATTTGTTATGATAGTCCTCGGAATAAAATAAGGCGTTTATTACCAAATCGATCTATCATCTGAATATAGTGTTTACATTTCTGAAAATCAAATCACTGGAGAAGTTCACAAAGGAACCTCGGGATGAATTATTTTTTAGAGTAATAAACATCTTCTACAATGTAGCCCTTCTGTAGGCTGGGGGAGTGGATTGGAACGTGAAAAGTGGGTTTCCTAAAAAAGTAGACATAGGCGGGAGGTACAGCAGAAGGCATTTATTTTGCATTTGAGTTGCATTTTTCTAAACTACTTCTTCCAGATTTTTGTGTGACTCATGCCTTATCTTTGAGGTCTTAGCTTAATATTTTCCCCTAGGATGAAGACTTTGCTGACCACCCTATAGTTGTCTATGCCACTGTCCTATTTCTTTTTCCTAATAGTACATGTGATCATCTGAAGCAGTTAAATACTTGTTGATTGCTGGTGGGGTCACTTGTTTGTTATTTGTCTTCCACTACTAGAATGTAAGCTCCATGAGAGCAGATAACATGTAGGTTTTATTTCACTGTTGAATTTTCAGCATCTAGAACGGTGCTGGCATGTGTTTGTTGAATGAATAATTGAATGAATGAATGAATGAACTCCAAGTGCCCTCCAGAGAACCTTGGAACTGGATATGGGAATATTTCTGGGAAGTAACTAGGAGATGTTAACTGGATCACTGCGTGTTAGAGCTGGAGGGTCCTGGACTGTCATCTGACCCACTCACGCATTTTCCAGATGAAGATGATCTAGTGGCACAGAGAGGTAAGAACTGCCCAAGACAGACCACGCAGAGGTTCATGGGGCCCCAGCTGTTTCCAATTCCTGAAGCAGGCCTCAAACCACAATTTAAAAATAAAGCCATATGAAAATCAAACAGGGTACCCACCAAAGTCATCTCTGAGATAAATAAGTCTCCTCTCATGCAGCTGATATTAATCAAGGCAAGACTATCCGAACACCCAAAAACAAACACGCAGCTCTCTCTCTTTAAGCTTTCAGCCCAAGCCAAGGAGCTTCTCACTCTCATTTCCTCTCCTTGCTTCCCGCTGTCCCTGACTCAAGGTGATACAAATGAAAAGGCCTGAATTTATTAGGAGTTTACCATGTCTTGGGCATTATGCTAAGTGTCTGACATTCCCCATCTATTATCCTCATCTTATAGAAGGGGAATTTAGGCCGAGAGACTTGAGATATTGGCCTGAGGTCACAAAGCTAATAATAGTGGAGTTTGGGCACCATCTCAGGTTGTCTGACGCCAAGACCTGGATTAAAATATTGTACTTTAGCTTAATTTTTAAAATAGATCATACATTCACAGTGTTCAAAATTCAAAAAGTATATATAGGTTTACTATAAAAACTCCCACCTACACAGAACCACACACTTTCTGTCCCTAAAGGCAAGCAACATAATGAGCTGCTTAGGGATTTTTCTAGCGATACTGTGGACATAGACAAATCAGTGGAGGAGTGTGTGTGTGTGTGTGTGTGTGTGTGTCTGCATGTCTGTGTGTATCCTTTTGTCAACTTTTTGCTATGGAACATGTTAAACATATACAGAAGTGAACAGAATCGGCCGGTGTGGTGGTGCATGCCTGTAATCCCAGCACCCTGGGAGGCCAAGGCAGGCAGATCGCTTAAGTACAGGAGTTCGAGATCAGCCTAAGCACCATGGGGAGACCCCGTCTCTACAAAAATTATGAACAATTAATTAGCATGCCTGTGTGGTCCCAGATACTCAGGAGGCCGAGGCAGGAGGATCTCTTGAGTCTGGGAGACAGAGGTTGCAATGAGCCAAGATCATGCCACTGCACTCCAGCCTGGGGACACAGTGAGATCCCTTCCCAGATAAAATAAAATAAGTAAATAAATAAATAAGTGAACAGGTTCCTACAATGGGACCTCCATGTTCCCCTCACCTGCTATAGGTATCAAATCCAGAATGATCTTGTTTCACCCACAGCCCATAGTCCCCTCCCAGATATCATAGCATTTCATCTACCAATATTTGTGTATATATGGAAAAGATGGAGACTTTTAAAACAGAACCTAAATACAATTATGACCCCTTAAAATTTATAATAATTCCTTATGATCATCAAATATCTAGTCAGTATACAAATTTCCAATTGCCTCATACATGTAATTTTTTTTTTTTTACACAGTTTGTTTATTTGAATCAGGATTCAGGTAAGGTCCACAGAATACAATTATTGATAGGTCTTTTAAGTCTCTTTTAATCTATAGATTCTTCCTCTACTTCTCTTTTTTTTAATTCCTTGCAATTTATTTGTTGAAGAAACCAATTTGTTTGTCCTGTAGAATTTCTAATAGTTTGAACATAAACAGTAGCATAAAATTCATACTGTTTTGCATTTTGCTTTTTTTGCTTAACAAAAGTCATTAATCCATTCAACAAACATTTATTGATGGCCTAATGTTATTCTTTTTCATTTTTGAAGTAATTAGTGAATATATGGTATTTTTAATTTATTGATATATTGCAGTTGTACATCTTTTGGGGGTACGTGTAATATTTTGTACATATATACAATGTGTAATGATCAAATCAGGGTAATTAGGATATGCATCATCTCACACATTTCCCTTTTGTTTGTGCTGGGAACATTACAATTCTTCCCTTCTAGCTATATTGAAGTATACAATAAATTATTGTTAACTGTGATTTCCCTACTGTACTACTGAATACTAGAACTTAATCCTTCTATCTAAGTATTTTTAAATTTATTTTTATTTTAGAGACAAGGTCTCACTTTGCTGCCCAGGCTGGAGTGTGGTAGTGTCATCATAGCTCACTGCAGCCTCAAACTCCTGGGCTCAAGTGATCCTCCAGCCTCAGCCTCCCTCATAGCTAGGACTACAGCCACATTATCACCATGCTTAACTAATTTAAAAAAAAAAAATTTGTAGAGATGGTATCTCACTGGGTTGCCCAAGTTGGTCTTGAACTCCTGACCTCAAATAATCTTCCTGCCTTGGCTTCCCAAAGTTCCAGGATCATAGGCATGAGTCTCGGCACTTAGCCATTGTAACTATTTTTGTACCCCTTAACCAACTTCCCCTCATACCCCTTTCCTCCTTCCCTTCCCAGCCTCTGCTTATTCAATTCTACACATAGGAACATAATAGTAAACAAAACAAGCACACAAAGAAATAATCCCCACCTTCATGGAATGTACATTTTAGTGGTTGTTTCCAAGCTTTGACATTATAAACAATACAGCATTTTGCATAGAAGAGTGCAATCCATAAGGTAAATTCTTAGGAGCAAATTGTCAACTCAGAGGGTAATGCATTTAAACATTTTATAGAGATGCAACATTTTTGTTCAATTAAGTTTTACCCATTTCCACTCCCACCAACAATGTGGGAGAGAGCCTACTTCCCCTATGCCCTCACCTGAGTAGTATTAGGTGGTTTTTTTTTTTTTTTTTAAATCTTTTCCCATTTCTTAGTTGAAAAATTGTCATCAGCATAGTTTTGGTTTTTTATTTTCTATTTTGTTATTACTATTTTTAGAGACAGGGGTCTCACTATGATGTGCAGGCTGGTCTCAAACTCCTGGGTTCAAGCAATCCTCCCATCTCGTCCTCCCAAAGCACTGGGATTACAGGCATGAGCCACCACAACTGGCCTGTTTTCATTTATCTTAGAAAAACATGAGGCTTCATTTTCATGTGTTTAAGAGACACTTTGGTTTTCTTTTCTGCCCATTCATCATTTTCCTGTTTTTCTGTGAGCCTTTGGTCTTCTCAGTTTGTAGGTACTCTATGTACCCTAGAGGAATAAGCCCTTTCTTTGATCTGAGTTGCAAATATTTTTTCCTGTTTATTATTTCCCCTTTGCTTTGAGTGTGGAGATTCTTACCATTTAGAAAAAATCTGATTTTTTAAAAATGTAGTCAAATTTAGGCTGGGCGCGGTGGCTCACGCCTGTAATCCCAGCACTTTGGGAGGCTGAGGCTGATGGACTACCTGAGGTCAGGAGTTCAAGACCAGCCTGACCAACATAACAATATGGTGAAACCCTGTCTCTACTAAAAAATACAAAAGTTAGCCAGGCATGGTGGCAGATGCCTGTAATCCCAGCTACTCGGGAGGGTAAGGCAGGAGAATCGCTTGAACCCGGGAGGCGGAGGTTGCAGTGAGCCGAGATCGCATCACTGCACTCTAGCCTGGGCAATAGAGCGAGACTCTATCTCAAAAAAAAAAAAAAAAAAAGGAGTCAAATTTATAATCTTCTCTCTCATGGCTTCTGAGTGTTGCATCAGAGTTAGAAAAAGCTTGGATTGTTAGTCACCAGGTTATTTCACTGGCCAAGATTGTCTGAGTTAACCCACAATAATAAATAACCACAGACTCTCACTGGTTTAACACAACGAAGCTAATTTCTTGCTCACACCACATGTCCAGTACAGACCGTCGGTGCCTGCTTTCACTCTGAGATCCAAGCTTCAGGGACCACCTTGACCTGTATGTCTCTCATCACTGTGCCAGGAGAAGGTGTGGTGGCAAAGGGCACACCAGCACTTGAGGCTTTCACTCACATTTCATTGGCCAAAGCAAGTCCTATTCCTGAGCTCCAGGTGAGAGGGCAGTGCCATTCTAGGTGTGCCCCAGAGAAAGGGAATGTGTGTGAGGCCCCTTAATGACGGCCACAGGCTCCTCCTCCCTTGCTCGAGTCCAGGTGAAGAACTGCTTATCTAGCAACCCCAATTCTGTGACTTCCCCTGACACATCCACACTCAAAGTAACGCAATACAGACCCACATAGCAGCAGATTGCTACTAGCTGAGTGTATTATCAGTTTGAGTATCTGGATGGGCCACATGTTCAGAGAGGGTGTGCCTCCCTGTCCTTCAATGTCCCAGCCCTAGGCCTAAGCATCATTGTTCTCCAAGCATGTGGAGGCTCCAGCTTTCTCACTTCCAGAGCCGAGGTGACACTGTTACTCACTGGCTAGTTTAGCTTTTTTGGGTGCAACATCTGGAACAAATGTGTAACTTGATGTTGGTCACTTTTATACAAAAATAAATAGTCTGTATCCCACAGAACCAGTGAAAGGTGCTGTTTGTTTAGACAGTGGATTTTTTTGCAGAATTCACGAAGCCAATGGATCTTGGAACTCTCAACATAAGCAATAAGGAAACTTGAAATAAACCCTTATAAAGCCTAAGAGATAGGAATTTTTTCTTCAGCGTGAATCATGAGCTAGTTATTGTTCCTAAAACTGTAAACCTAATTAATTATGCCTATTCAGCAGCTAGAGAACAGGAAGGATCCGGTACCTGCCTTGTGTTCAAATATAGACTCTTTAGAGACAACGGGTGTGTTCAATTTTTCTGCTTGCTAGAATATATTATCTCAAGTTTATTCAAGTAGCAGGGTTCTCTTGTAAGGATATATACATGAGTAAAACGAGAAGCAGGGATCTCATAGGAACCTAAGGATGGAAGCCAGTGGATACCAGGACTTTGATGGAAATGAGACTATATCCAAAGCAAGGCCGGCAACGGTGGCCCAAGCCTGTAATCCCAGCACTTGGAGAGGCCGAGGCGGGTGGATAGTTTAAGTACAGGAGTTCGACACCAGCCTTGGCAACATAGTGAGACCTTGTCTCTACAAAATAATAAATAAACACCTAAATAAAAAACAAATACAAAGCATTTCTAGGAGCTCATTCAGCAGCAGCAGTGGGGCTCTATTTAGAAGAACCCCAGGGGAAGAGTGGGCTTTTGAGAATGACATGGGTGCCTTGGAGGGATGAGCAGCAGTGGGAACCTCCTTCATGTCCTGGGATGGAAAGCTGACAGGTCACGACGTTCAATGGTTAAGGAGCTAACACAAATGTCAGTTGTCTTTTGAGGATCCAGGCCACGTACTCACTACAGAGACAGAGACAGTGAGGACAGAGATATTAGATAATAACTTCTTACCTTGGAAAATTATGGCATGAAAAAGATAAATCTGGGCCGGGTGCGGTGGCTCATGCCTGTAATCCCAGCACTTTGGGAGGCCAAGGCAGGCAGCTCACCTGAGGTCAGGAGTTCAAGACCAGTCTGGCCAACATGGTGAAACTCTGTCTGTACTAAAAATACAAAAATTAGCTAGGGCACGTGGGTGCATGCCTGTAATCCCAGCTACTCAGGAGGTTGAGGCAGGAGAATCGCTTGAACCCGGGAGGCAGAGGTTGCAGTGAGCGGAGATCATGCCACTGCACTCCAGCCTGGGTGACAAATCAAGAGTCCATCTCAAAAAAAAAAAAAAAGGAAATCCCAGTTTGGGATTAGTCAGTTTAACTATTAAAATTTTAAAAACTTATATTTGAGTCATGGCAGAAAAACAAACAAACAACAACTGTGGTGGGTTGCATTATTTATTCCAAATATTTGTTCCTCCTGTCTACTAGGCTAACCCCAAGGGGGCCCCTCCCTGGCGCCCCACCTGGTGGGAGGAGTACATGTCTTGCCCGTTGAGGGCAGGGTTTGCCATGTGGCTTTCTTTGTCCCGTGGAATTTATACAATGCCTGAACAGATGCGTTAAGAGCCATCAGTGTTCTGGGAGTTGCATGGTTCTGCCATTGCTTTGTTCCACAAGACTAAGATAGAGGCTATTCCTTCAGCCTGTATTACAGAACAACAACAACAACAAAAATACAGAGTGAAATCTGACCCATCGCCAAAACGTATATGAGCAAGGAATAAATATTTGATGTTGTAAGGCACTAGGATTTTGGAGGACATGTATTATTGCAACATTATCTAGCTTAAGCTGATGGATGTAGGTATTACGACCAGAAATGTGATGCTGCTCTATTAAAAATCCTGAAATACATAGCATGTTTCCTGCAACAATGTTTTGCCTGCAACAAGAAAAATGGACTGAATGAACTTGTGGCTTTTGTTAAGAAGCAGGAAAACAAAACATTGGTAGCACGAGTTTGCTTCTATTGCTTGCATCTGACACGGACTACAAGAAATACATAAATACCAAAAACGATTTCCAGCCTAAAAATAGAGTTGAAATAAAATATGGGTGATCCAGATATTACAAAGTTAGAATTTGGAGTAAAGAAGATGACAAAGTAAGGAGAACAGGGTAAAAGCTGTTAGAGAAGCAATTCTTCTCGAAACCTTCACATTGGTTCCACACCCTTGGTATTTTCTACTTCTTCCTTGCCTCTCTGGAGTGGCTAAGACAGAAGGTCAGGGGACCGAGGGTTGTCAGTCACAGTGGAGGGCACAGGTACCGTACGTGTACTCAATGCTTAATGCAGACATCCAGCTCTTTTCTGCCACTCAACTGCCGGCATACTGGAGGTCAGACCCATCCTCTCCAGCCAGGAGATTCTAACAGCCTCGGGAGAATCTTACCAACATCTGAAGACAATGACACTAAGGGGTCCCCCAACAAATGTCTGCACACATCACACTCTAGTGTGAAAGTCACCAAGTCCCAATCATGAACTCAGAACTTCCGTCAGCTTTGTATTCCTCAGCTTGTTTTTTGTTTGTTTTGTTTTTGTTTGTTTTTGTTTTTGTTTTTTGTTTGTTTTGTTTTGTTTTGAGATGGAGTCTCGCTTTGCTTGCCAAGCTGGAGTGCAGTGGCACCATCTCACTGCAACCTCTGCCTCCCAGGTTCAAGCCTCAGCCTCCTGAGTAGAGTAGCTGCGACTACAGGTGCACACCACCACGCTGGGCTAATTTTTTTTGTATTTTTAGTAGAGACAAGAGTTTCACCATGTTGGTCAGGCTGGTCTCAAACTCCTGACCTCAGGTGATCCGCCCACCTCAGCCTCCCAGAGTTCTGGGAATACAGGTGTGAGCTACCGTGTCCGGCCTCCTCAGCTCTTAAACTGTGCAGGCTGAGGATTAGCACGCAGCTGAGAAGACTGAAACAAACAAAAAAGAATCAACTTGGACAAAAGAGAGACCATTCAGGAAGAAAAACACTTTTATATATAATTTAAAACTTTAAATATATATAAAACATACATTAGAATTGTTAAAGTTTTACATTATAATTTAAAACTTTAATATATATATATATATAGCATATATAGTTATGTTATCTTATCTTGTCCCGGTACCGAGGTTTCTTCTTTCTCCTCCATGACCTACCACTTGGATCAGCTGAGAATCCTCATTTCACCCTCACAGAAATGTTCTTTGACCTACTCTTGGGAGCTGGAGGTAGATTATGGTAAGTTTAGACCCAGGAAGTTCTGGGTAGCCTACTTGCCTGACCACGTCACTGTTGAATCCAGACTCTGCTCCACAAATGGATGCCTCAGTAATGTGCTCCCATGTTTCCAGGTTTCAACAATGGCCTTGCCCCTGACCTTTCCAGAAGGGATGCCCTTACACATCCAGGGAATCTAAACCCAGAGATTCAGTTGAATTTCTTCTCCCAGGAACCGAGCGGCAATTTGCTTGTTTGCTACTCAGTCAAAACCGAGCGATGCATTTTTTGAGGATACAAACATGAGTTGGAAATCTATAAAGAAAAGCAAAGGAATCACTAGCACAGAAGTCCGGAGAGGGATTTCCTGAAGGTGGAGGCTCGGGGCTGTCTTAGAGAAGAGTATCAAAGGGCGCTTCTAAGCTACTGACATGATCCTCCTTCTGAGCCTGAGAGAAGAGTATGCAGGGATTAATTTTATTCTTCTCATGTTTGTACATAAATGTTTTCTATTCTATTATGCGTGATACATTTCACAAAAAATTTACTCTTCTGATTTAAAAAAGAGTCAAGTACCAGTGAATGATTTAAGAAAACAAATCAAATCAAAAGACTGAGGAAGCTCTGTGTTCAAAAAACAAACAAAAAAGGGTATATACATATGCACATATCCACACAAACATGCACACACAACACACACACACACACACACACACATTTGCCTGTGTCCACATAAACTGCCCATGGAAGGATCCATTAGAAAATGGTACTCTAAACTGCACATGGGCTGCCTGGAGAGCAGGGTCATAGAACTCTCATGTTCTTTTATAGTTTTGAATTTTGCCACACTTGAAAGTTTTACTTAGAAAAAAAACAAAACAAACAAACAAAAAACCTTTTTTTTAAAAAATTTTTAATAAAAAGAAAGAAGCCTGATAAAACCAAAGCAAATGTTATGGAGGATGCAGAATCATATCTTGCTGATAGGAGAGCAAATTGGTAAACGTCATTGGAAAGCAATTTGGAAACACCTCACCAAGTTGAGCCAGCAACTACACTCCTAGGTGTATGCTCTAGAAAAACTTCTTTCGGTGGGGCACAGTGGCTCACGCCTGTAATTCCAGCACTTTGGGAGGCCGAGGCGGGCAGATCACGTGAGGCCAGAAGTTCAAGACCAGCCTGACCAACATGGTGAGAGCCCGTCTCTACTAAAAATACAAAAATTAGCCAGGTGTGGTGGCATGCACCTGTAATCTCAGTTCCTCGGGAGGCTGAGGCATGAGAATCGCTTGAACCTGGGAAGCGGAGGTTGCAGTGAGCCGAGATTGTGCCACTGCATTCCAGCCTGGGTGACAGAGTGAGACCCTGTCTCAAACCACCCCCACACAAAACAAACAAACAAACAACAACAAAAAAAACTTCTTTCTTATGTGCATCAAGAAACATCGACAGCAATGTTCCAATCAGCCTTGTATATGATAACTAAAAAAAGAAGGAAGAAAGAAACAGGGCAGCAACCTAAAAGTTCCCAAAGGAGAGAATGTGTTTAAAGAAATTCTGGTTGAGCCACACCATAGACTATCATACAGCAGTGAAAATGAATGAACATGGGTAAAAATCACAAACAAAATGCGGAAAGAGGTAAAGAGCAAAGGATATGCACTATATATATCATGTATGCAATGTTCAAACACATGAACAAATTGTATAGATCTAGTTCCATATATACACATGCATATAGGAAAGTCTGATGTGGCTGAGAATGACAAAGATGAAATTCAGGATAGTGGCTGCCTTTGGGAAGACAGTGGGACACAAATCATGGGTAAGGTATATAGAGGCTTCACTTGTACGTGTCATGCCTTATTTCTGAAGCTAGGTGATGAGCACATGAATTTCATTATGTTACTATCGCTAAATAGGGTGAGCGCAGTAGTTCGTGCCTGTAATTCCAGCACTTTGGGAGGCCAAAGCAGGAGGATTGCTTGAGGCCAGAAGTTTGAGACCAGCCTGGGCAGCAGAACGAGACCCTGTCACTACCAAGAGAAAATAAAATTACCTGGGCTCAGACTCATGCTCCTGTAGTCCCAGCTACATGGGAGGCTGAGACAGGATGATTGCTTGAGTCCAAGAGTTTGAGGCTGCAGTGAGCTATGATCACCACTGCCCTCCAGCCTGGGTGGCACAGCAAGATGCAGACTAAAATAAAATAAAATCAGAAAGACAGGCAACAAGTCAAGGAGGATTTCAGAAAAAAGCATCATCAAAACCCCAGGGTAAATAAGAGATCTCTCAGTCTTTGAGCCCTTGAGAGGACGGATGGGTTTTGAGTCCTTCAGCCACCATCCCGTCCAGCCTTCCATGTCCCACTTCCCTGACAAAATAACACTTTCCCCTCAGAATCCCTGAGCAAGCAGCTTCACTTCAAGTTCTCTCTGAAGCTCAGTGTTCTTTTTTTTTTTTTGAGATGGAGTTTTGCCAGGCTGGAGTGCAATGGTGTGATCTTGGTTCGCCACAAAATCGCACAATGGTGCGATCTTGGCTCCACCCCCCAGGTTCAAGTGATTCTCCTGCCTTAGCCTCCCAAGTAGCTGGGATTACAGGCATGTGCCACCACGCTCTGCTAATTTTGTATTTTTAGTTAAGACGGGGTTTCTCCATGTTGGTCAGGCTGGTCTGGAACTCCTGACCTCAGGTGATCATATCGCCTCAGCCTCCCAAAGTGCCAGGATTATAGGTGTGAATCACCACGCCCAGCCACTCAGTGTTCTTTGGTGTCTGGATTTTCAGTCATTCCAAGGTTCTCATAAAGCAGAGTATTTCTGCTCTCAGATTGGACTTCCTGAATTGGGGGAGATTAAAGTTGATGAATAACTTGATCCTAACAGGACAGGGTGTTTTCTTACATGAGAATATACTACCCAAGGTTGTCTGAAAAGTGAAAACATTAGGGGTTGACTGCAAGGCATGGCGTGTGTGTGCAAATCTGTCCCTACTGCAGTCGTGTGCATGCTCCCTGTCTCAGAAGGAAACACTTCTTACCATGGGGATCTAGGCTCATTTAGCCGCGTATTCTAGCGTTTTTGAGCAATCTTGCAAATCTTCTGTTTTTCACAAGCTCCCCACTGGCTGCCCACCTGTCTGCCTAGGAGCTGCACAAGAACATTGGTGCTCCCCTCATCCACTTATCCAGACTTTTGCTGAATTGCTGATGGCTCCTCCTTTCCTGCTTCCAGCCCTTCCTCCTCTTCCCCAACTTCCCACTGGCAAGCTGCACTTCCTACCTGGGTTTCCTGCCTGCCAGGCACTGACCAGGCATTGGCTTTCCCGAGTTGTCAAATCTTCACTGTTCTGCTGGCTTGGTGCGGAAACCACTTCCCCTCCTCTGTCAGTTTCTGCCAGTGGGGGCCGGAGCACAGCTTCCCTGAATCAGCCTGGTCCATGTACTCGTAGCCCCTGCTCCCAGGAGGTCTGTGCCATGAGTCAATGGGGAGCGAGGTTCAGAGGCAAACAGCCAGCTGAACTCACACCCTCACTGTTCACATCACCACGGTTCTCCCCTCACCTTTGTCACTGAGTTAAAGTTGTCATGCCAGGGCCACTGGGTATCTGGCTCACACCTATAAGCCAGCACTTTGGGAGGCCAAGGAGTGAGGATCCCTTGAGGACAGGAGTTTGAAACCAGCCTGGGCAACAGAGCAACACTCTGTCTTTACAAAAATAAAAAATTAGCTGGTGTGGTGACATGCACTTATAGTCCAGCTACTTAGGAGGCTGAGGCATGAGGATCCCTTGAGCTCAAGAGTTGGAGGCTGTAGGGAGCTGTGATCAGGCCACTGCACTCTAGCCTGGGTGAGAGTGAGACGCCATCTCTTAAAGAAAAAAAAAAGTTATCATGCCAGACTTCCTTGTTTCTTGGGATAAGTTTTCTCCCAAGAAACGCTTCCAATATTCACTTTAAAAAAAAAAAAAAAAAAAAAGGTTTCCAGGAAGACCTGCCTTATAAGGCCTCCCCACCCCAGGTCAGGTCTAAACCTCCACCCCTTCACTCAGGCCTAAGATGAGCCCCTGAATCCTGGTACTTGTAGAGTAATGGGCTTGGGGTCAAGGTGCAGAGGGGTCTGGCACCAGTAGACGGCTGTGCTGAAGTTTGGGGTCAGGACTGAGACCGTGCACATTTCTCCACTGCCCAGGAGAGCTGAGTGTCTGCCTCCTCCATCCAGCACGCCCAGCAGAGCTACAGGGACAGTGGCTTCGGATGAGCAACAGTCACCGAGGAATACGATGAGCAAGTGGAGTCCAGATCTGCATTCTGGAAGCTTAGGGTTAAGGGACTCACAGGGCCACTGCCTGGGACCTCTACACAATGCAGAATTGTGGGAAGCCTGCTTCCCACAGCAGGCTTCGGTGGTGACGGTTTTTTGTTGGGAAATCAGCAAACCTCCTCTTTGCCTTTTTTGGAGACAGAGCAGTCGGGTTGATGTGCTTGGGAAAGATGTGTTGGAGAATATGCTTTTCATTACATTATGCAGAGGCAGACGAGGCTGAGGGTCAGGCCCAGGTCTCTGGAGCTGAGGCTTTAGTACCAATTTCCTCTGGAGGGGCGGCTGCCCGATGCACACTACTTTCCCAAGAATTTGACACTGTAAGACTCAGGACACGAGAATGAGAGACTTGGACAGTCCCGATTTCATCTCTTCCATTGGCTTTTTTCTTCCCTTCTCTTTTGATCTTCCCACCCCAGGCCCGCCGTTTCTGTTTTCCATCATCCAGCTTCCTGCTCTCATGTCCAGAGTCCTGGGGCTCCAGTGCCCTGGCCCCCATCGGTGCCAGGGCTGCCCAGAAGGCAGACAAATCAGAGGCGTCCCAGCCTGGCGTCTCCTCTCGCATGTTGAGGGCCGCTTTCACCATCTGCTTTCAATGAAGTGTGGGTTTCAGTACATATTATGGAAACAGAAATGGAAAAACCATCGGGGTCCCTCCTGCAAAAACAATCATTATCCACCGAAATGAGCTCTTAGGAACTTCCGGGTGGAGAGCACATCATTATTAATGAAGAAGAATTCAGACAGGAATTCTGGTCGGGCTGGACAGACAGGAGAGGGAAGAAGAAATGGAATGCTCTGACTCACCCAGCAGTTAAGAGGAGAGTCCCTTAATAGAGCAAACAGAACAGTCCTACAGCCGCGCTGTGGAATCTGCTGCCAGCCCGGTTTCTCTCTGACTCAGAGTGTGGCTTTCAGGGTTATGGTGCTGGGGAGGTGGGCTCCATCACCCGAGGAACACCCAGCCCCCGACAGAGGAGATATCAGCACAAAGGCTGGGAATGCCATCTGCACCAGCAGGAGCTGGCCGGCCCAGGTCTGCCAGTGCCAGGGAGGGCTAGGCCCCAGAGCCAGACTCACACCAGCCTTCCTGGAGGAATTTGCCATCCTTAACTCTCCTTCGCCCTGCGTACCCCGTGTGCTGGGGAGTTGCAGTGTGAAGACAGGAGCCTCAACAAGTCTGCAGTTTAGCGAGTGAGAAAAGGAAGCATCAACAGCAGCATTTAATGTGCTAGCCGCTTAGTGAGGATGGGGAGAAAGAGGGATTTCCACAATGCCCCTGGTGTTTCCTCCTCCTGAGAAAGAGCCAGCCAGCGCTGCCCTTTCTAGAGAGTGGTATGTGTGTGCATCCTATGTGTGATTGCAGGACCGGGGCATGGTGCATATGTGTGTGTGTGTGTGTGTGTGTGTGTGTGTGTGTGTATCAAAAGCCCACTTTCCCTCCCATCGCCCACGCCTGAAATTCTACACGTAAAGGCCATTCTCTTCTTCCCTCTTCAGACACTGTCATCTTGAAGAGAATAATACTTTACGCTTTATCAGTAATTGACATCACTGGGGAAATTCATTCATCAGACTCTCCTCTTCATGGGAACATAAAAGGCTGAAAATGAGAATGCCGAGTACTGGGATGGGGCCATGAAGGAGAAAGGGGGCCACAAAAATATACGTGCTGGGCTTCCCAGCTGTGCTCAGGTATCCACAGCTGAGTCCCAGCCTCTGTGTGATGAAAGAGAAGGGATGAGCAGGAAAGAGTGTGTCCTCCCTCCTCCCAGAGACCACCAATTCCATGCCAGTGCTCTTCAGGGAACAGCGTCTGTTGATAGGTAGCTGGTTTTCCAAATCTGGATTCCTCCTCCATGGGTCTGGCTTGGGACCCCCTCATTTCCAAATCCTGCACTTTCCATCAGCTGGCATCTCCATGTGTCTAGGGCTTAACTATTCTCAACATGCTTCTGTTAAAAGGGTGCAAAAGTAATTGCACCAACCTAATACATAACTGTGGATCCTCACAATAACGTGAACACATGGTCATTTTTACCTGTTGGTAAAAGAGAGTGAGTGAAGCCAGGCATGGTGGCTCAATCCAGTCATCCCAACTACTTGGGAGGCTGAGGCAGGAGTATTGCTTGAGGCCAGGAGTTCAAGACTAGCCTGGGCAACACAGCAAGATTCCCCCATCTCAAAAATGAAAGAAAGAGAGAGAAAGGAAGGAAGCAGGGAAGGAAGGAGGAAGAAAGGAAGGACAAAACCAGCAAGAAAGAGTCTGTGGGGGGAAGGATGAGGGAATTCCTTCCCTCAGTTCCCTAAGCACTTGCTGCACACACCTGCAGGCGCCTCACTGCGTCAGAACCCAGAGTGCAGGAAGGAGCCGCACTCATCTTCCTGGGAATGAGTCTTCCAGATGCAACACTGTAGCAACAGTAACTATTATCTCTGGCACAACAGTGTGGCTTACAAAACAGAGGGCCCTCAGAAACTTCAAGGCCAGCTATTGAACTCTGTCCTGATGCAGGCACACACATTAGTTCAGTAATTACAATGCTACAGTAAAGAACTCCTTAGTTCTTCCCAGGTTGAGGGAAGGCGCAGATGGCTGGGAAGGTCTGCCCCTCTTCCCTGGCATTGCAGAGGACAGGGACTGCTTATCTTCTTGGTGGGCGGGCTATTTATTTACTCGGCTCTCTGGATAGCCTCAGAGTGGTAGGCTTAAATAAACCCGAGCATGGGGGTGGCACGTGCTGGGAAGGCAGGAAGTGGGTCTCCAGTTCCACTCAGGTCTCTCCTGTGTTGGGAACCACCTTGCAAATCACAAATCCCACGGCCAGAGAGCCACGGTTCTGACAACTCCCTTTGTCATATACAGGCCCGGAGCCAATTCAGCAAAGACAGGAGACATTGCAAACCAAATGGTGGACTCAAACAAGTCACCATGGCCGGGTGCGGTGGCTCACACCTGTCATCCCAGCACTTTGGTAGACTGAGGTGGGCAGATAGATCACTTGAACCCAGGAATTCAAGACCAGCTAGGCCAACATGATAAAACCCCGTCTCTGCTAACAATACAAAAATTAGCCAGGCTCGGTGGAGTGTGCCTGTAATCCCAGCTACTTGGGAGGCTGAGGCAGGAGAATTGCTTGAACAGGGGAGGCAGAGGTTGCAGTGAGCCGAGATAGCACCACTGTACTCCGAGTTAGATCCTGTCTCAACAACAACAACAACAAAACCCTAAAAACAAACAAACAAAAAACCCAAAACCCAACAACCCCAAAACAGACAAACAAAAAATCCCAAGTCACCAAGCAGCCAGCAAAGCTCACCTTGCTTTGTTATACCAACTTAGATGGTTGCTCTTCAATCACTGCTCATTCTTTAGTCTGTTCCTGAGTGCTTGCTTTGGAATTTACAGTTATTTTTTGTCTCATACTAGATTGTTCCAAGTGGGGACTATTCTTTCTAATTTTTAATATACATTGCCATATAGTTTACTGAAAATGTTGGACACTCATCAGACCATCTGGATATGATAATTTTGGGTGGGTGGGAGGATGGTGTGATTTGTCCCGGCTACACTGGAATTTTAGAGATCTATTTTTATGTATTAATTTTTTTTTTTTTTTCGTAGAGACAAGGTCTCGTTCTGTCCCACAGGCTGGAGTGCAGTGGTACAATTATAGCTCGCTGCAACCTCCAACTCCCAAGCTCAAGCTGTCCTCCTACCTCCGCCTCCCGAGTAGCTGGGGCTACAGGTGTGCACCATTACGCCTGGCTGATTTTAGGAATTTAAAACCAGACTACATCTTTGCTGAAAGTTACTTTCGCCTTTTGGGGTTCACTGAACTAGTTCAGACACTGTTTGGCAATTCTGGTTCAATAGGACCTGAGAGAGCTCTGGGATTAATTGAGCCAAGTGCCATACTATGAATCTGGTTGGTGACTAATGTACTTGGAACTAATAGGAAAGAGTTAGTTTATTTTGGCTCGGTGATCTGGCCATCCATTGCTTAGTGACCACAAATTATGACCCACAGAAGAAGTGAAGTAATTTATATATAATCATAGAACAGCTAACACCTAGACAGAGGTTCTTCTGAGCCAGGCATCGTGCTAAGCACTTTGCATATATTAACTCATTTAATCCTAAAAACAACTGGCTGAGGTGAGTTTTATTGTTATCCCCATTGTGCAGATAAGGAAACTTAGGCAGAGAGAGGCAAGCAGTTTCCCCAAGTTCACACAGGGTTAGCTGGACCTTACATAGACCCACGACTCACTCCCTGTCTTGCCTTGTACATTGGCAAGGGCTAACCATGATTTTTAACGAACTCTGGGCAATTAATGGAGTTGACTAGCCATGGCCGAATTTGTGCTGCCACCATGAGGAGGAAGAATCATAGTCCAGCCAGACTGATGAGAACTCAGGAATCAGGAAAGGCAAGGTGAGTGTGAAGCTGAGGTCTGCGTCTCCACTCAAGGACCAAACAGGAAATTCAGGGTGAGAGGGGGGGCTCTGTCCCGTCTCCCTCCCTCCCGAGCAGTGACCAGGGACAATGAGCTGGGCTGGGGCACCGCAGGGCTTCATTGTGGACTGTACCTTGTTAACTGAGCTCAGAGTCCAAAGGCTAAAGTGAAACGGAAAGCCAGGCCGACTGTCTGGCTGGGTCATCTGCCCAAGAGGATTAGAGGGGGTAGAGCAACGCAGGTGTGAGTTAGCAGGGTGGAAAACCATGAACCCAGCGTGCAGGTGCAGCTAGGAAGAGGTGGGGACAGATGGCCTCCGAGCACGCCACACTACTTCTCATGGGAAACCTTCAGGCCTGGGGAGTCTCTGGGGCACGGTGAGGGAGGTCCTGTTCCTCCTCTCATATTCCTGGCTTGGCAGAGCCTGGTCCTGAAGTTGGGATATGGTCCAGTTACTAGTATATTCTATTAGGACATGACCAGGACACAGGAATCCCAGCTCACTGCATCCCCGCCTGGGGTTCAGAGAAGCAGATTGGATAGTGGGTAGACGGATGGCCTTTGGAAGCAGATAAACCTGGGCTCAGACTCTGGCCTCCATTAACTCTTAGCTATGTGACCTTGGGCAAATCCATAATCTCCCTCTAAGCCTCAGTCTTCCCAGTTATGAAATGGGAACATTAATAAAACACGTAACTCATCAACTTAATGTAGTAGTTAAGTGCCATAAGAGGTGCGGGATGGTTTGCACAAGGGTTGACTTGCACTAAATCTGCAAGCAATGATACCTCTATTTGTTGTTATTATCAGCGTCAGGAATAACAAACGTTATTGGCTGGAAGGTGGCAAGGAGAGGGCAGGACTGAGCTGAATCATCCTTCTAATTGTTTGTGGGGCTCTCTTTTCTTCCCCTACTTCAAACTACTAGGATATGAGCCCTTCCAAAGGATCTCCCCTACCCCGGAATCCCAAGCAGATGCCAGGTGCTTAAGGGACAGCAGGGTGGCGGGTCAGGAGGAAGCCCTAGGTTTTCTCCCCCAACCAACTCTCACCTCAATTCTTGCCTCAGCCAGAAGAGCTGCTGTGGGTCCCTTGATCCAAATAGCTGTAGTAAAACTGAGCTGCCTCTGATTTCTAAGGCCGTTTTCTCAGAAGAGTCCCGTGGGCCCCTTTGAGTCAATCCTGGGAAGCCGACGGGGTAGAAGGAGAGTCAGGCTCCACGGGGTCAGGACTGTCAGCCCAGAGTCTGTTCCTGGCCCTTCCTGGCCTCACCTGGGTCTAAGTACACCCCCTGGCCCCACAAATGCCCTGCTAGCTACAGGCATCACCTGCTGAGCTGCCAGCCTCTTTGCAAGGTATTCCTTATTCCTCCAACTTTCAAATCATACAAACACAAAATCTGTGTTTCTGTGTTTGGACACAACTCTCATCACTTTGGATAGGTGCCTCCAGCTGTATGATGGGACATAGGCTCTCTGCTCACTCACCATGACCTCGAAATCTTTCAAACCCCCATGGAGCAGAGCAGCCTCCTCCTGGGACCCCCTTCTGTCCCATCAAGGGACATACCTGGGAGACCTAGGCACCGGAGCCCGTTGCTCACTCGCCCCTGCCCAGCGAGGCATGAATGACTTCAGGATCCATTGCTTAACAAAGAAACACGTGAAGGGGCCTGGTTTTCCCGGCTGCTAAGAGGGGAGAGGAAGCCGGGCTCTGTGAATCACACAATGCCATCCAAACAATTCAAGGAAATGTCCAAGGGAAGGGACCAAAATAGCGCAGCACATCCATGCATGCTGGGAGAGTCAAGAAAATGGAAGCTGGGGTCTGTCCAGCACAAGGAGATGGGACATTTAAAAAAAGAAAAGACAGTTTCCCCACAGCAGAGGAAGCTGCCATTTATAAATATTTACTGAGACAAAGTTGTGCATTCACTCCCAAGCCCAGAGGAAGTATTCCAGGGCAGAGGTAGAGGTCTGGGTGCTGGAGGCCAGCTCTGCCCTGCGGGGGAGCCAGCCGCTGTGCCCATCAGTCTGAGCCTCAGCTCTGGGTTACGTGACAGATTACGTGGGTAGCTTGATACAGGCCATGATGAGACAAGCCGCACTGCAGAAACAGGCAAGTGTCACACAGGAGGGCTCCTCTCCCCGCCACCACAGAACCGACGGTTCCACGTTTACCAGTAGACCAGTAAGAGACCCAGCACATCCCGGCAGGTGGCAGGACTTCACTCCTGGTGTGCTTTGGCTTGACTGTGGATGCCCAGGAAGATGAGCCTTTAGCCCCGGCTGTGTCCTCCACGGGAAGGACTTTGTCGGCAGAGAAGTTTGAGTAGAGATGCTAACTCTCCAAGTCTTCTCTCTCTCCCTCTTTTCTAACAGAGTCAATTCTGAAAAGCTTTCCCTGGAGGAAAGAGTCTTCAAGACCCAGCTAACTAAACATGGAGCCCAGGAGAGGATAAACAGTATCTGTTATCATACTCATTATCCTTGGCTTCAAAGGACTCAACATGTTTACAGAGAGAACACGAGAGTTCTCTATGTTTATTTTAAAGTATGGACTTTAATAAACAGTCTTAAAAAAAAAAACCAAATAACACACGGGGAAAGAAATCTTCTTTCTGTGTTTTATGCATCAGTCAAAACATAAGACTCCCTTTGGCTTTGGCTTAAATGAGTTTTGTTTCTTCACTAAAGTTCACCGTTTATAAAATACATACACTTTATTGACTTTGATCTCCCCACTGGCGCAGCTTGAGGTTGGTTCAAAGTTCTATAGAGTTAAACACAACCACATGTGACCGAGGCAGCTCTTGCGGCCCATTTGCCAACGTCTGCAAAGGCAAGACAGGGATCAGAAACTTTAGAGAGGCAAGCGATGCCAAGATCAAGAGTGTGCCCCCCACTCTGAGGAGACCTCAGCCAAAGGCTTCCTTCTCCTGGCCTGCTTCTGGATAGCCAGCACTTTTGCCAGGATGGAGAGGTGGGCAACGTGGCACAGGCCCACACTGTCTCCCAGAGGTGAGGAGTATGCCAGCCAAATTGGCTCTTTCTAATCTTCCCAGACTTGAGACACTTGGAAGAAAAAGCATGTCTTCGCAGATTTATTTTTAAAAAGTAAAATTCATACTCCTTAGTTACAAGAATTCAGAAGCATAGACATTTAAAATCTGTGTGCGTGTGCACCCATGTGCACATAGGTAGACAGGTAAGCATGCAGATGAATGACAGAGATGAATAGATACATGGGCAGACAGACAGATAGATGAAAGGTAACAGATAGACAATAGTTAAATTGATAGGTGATAAATAATAGATGATACATAGGTAAATGACAGTAGATAATAGTAGATGATAAATAGTAGGTAAGTAGACAGGTAGATGGATGGATGTAAAATATAAAGGAGTTTGATTGAGCAATGAATGATTTCTGAATCAGGCAGCCCCCAGAATCACAGCAGAGTCACAGACACTCCAGGGATGTCTCATGGTCAGAACAAATTTATAGACAAAAAAAAAGAGGGAAATGACGCACAAAAATTAGCAGTGAGGTAAAGAAAGAACTGAATTGGTTACAGATTGGCATTTGCCTAATTTGAACACAGTTTGAACACTTAGCTGTCTATGAGTGGTTGAAGTGTGGTCACTGGGATTGGCCAAGACTCAGGTACTGCTACAGGTGCATACCACTAAGTTAGGTTTTCAGTCTTGTCTGCCTGTTAAGCTAGGTTGCAGTTCATCCACAAGGACTCAAATATGGAAGTATGGAGTCCTTCTCAGGTCATATTTAGTTTGCTTTAACAGATGGATGTATAGATAGATAGATAGATAGATAGATAGATAGATAGATAGATAGATAGATAGATAGATAAGATAGATAGATAAGATAGATAGATGTAAATTTTCTGTCAACTCTCTAATTTTATTCTTCCTGCAAGAAAATTTTCTATCATTTTCTGCAGGCACTGGGGTTGCCTACCTGGCAGTCATTGTCCCCTTTTTCTGCAGTGATAGAGCCTTGGTTCAGTTCAGTTCCACCCCTCCTCCTGAGGACTCAGAGTTAAATCTGATTGTTCTAAGTCGGTCCTGGTGACCCCAGTACCCTTGCCTGAGACTGGTTCGGTATTTGATAGGAGATTGTTTTTGTTTTTTTTTTTTGAGATGGAGTCTCACTCTGTTGCCCAGGCTGGAGTACAACAGCCCGATCTTGGCTCACTGCAGCCTCCGCCTCCTGGGTTCAAGCAATTCTCCTGCCTCGGCCTCACAAGTAGCTGGGATTACAGGCACCTGCCACCATGCCTGGCTAATTTTTTTTATTTTTAGTAGAGACGGGATTTCGCCGTGTTGGTCTGGCTGGTCTCGAACTCCTGATCTCAGGTGACCCGGCAGTCTTGGCCTCCCAAAGTGTTGGGATTACAGGCATGAGCTACTGTGCCCGGCCGGACACCATTTCTAATCAATGAGGTATGATGGATGATTAGCGTGGGGACTACTGACAGGAGAAGGCTTTTCCTCCCAAAATAAAGGGAATTAGGAAAGAACTCTCTCATTTTTCTGTTTCCAGGATGTTTGAAACTACTGCAGTTGTCTTAAAACCATGAGGGCAGCTAATCAAAGATAAAGACTGAAATGATGGAGAAATTGAAGTCTTTACTTAACATTCAGTTAATCCACTGAATGAATCAACTGTAAAATTGACCTCATTCTGGACTTCCTGTTATAATATTCAGGGTTTTTTTTTGGGGGGGGGAGTAACAGCTTTATTAAAATATAATTCTTATACCATATAATTCACTCATTTAAAGTGCAATACCCAGGGCTTGTTAGTATATTCACAGGGTGGTACAACCATTACCACAAATCATTTAGAAAACACTTCCATCATCTCCAAAGCTATGCCACCCCCCAACCTCCCCTTTACACCAGCCCTAAAAACCACTAATTTCTGTCTCTGTGAAATTGCCTATTGTGGGTATTTTATTTTATTTTATTTTATTTTATTTTGAGATGGAGTCTTGCTCCGTCGCTCAGGCTGGAGTGCAGTGGCATGATCTCGGCTCACTGCCACCTCCGCTTCGCAGGTTCAAGCAATTCTCCTGCCTCAGCCTCCTGAGTAACTGGGATTACAAGCGCGTGCCATCACACTCGGCTAACTTTAGTATTTTTAGTGGAGATGGGTTTCACCATGTTAGCCAGGCTGGTCTCGAACTCCTGACCTCAAGTGATCCACCTGCCTTGGCCTCACAAAGTGCTGAGATGACAAATGTGAGCCACTGTGCCCGGCCTGTTTCTTTTTACAGCTGAATGATACTCCCTCATATGTGTATACCACATTTTGCTTATTCTTTCGTTTGTTGATTGACATTTGGGTTGTTTCCACCTTTTGAGTATCATGAATAATACTGCTATGAATATTCATGTACAGGTTGTCTCATTCTATTGCACTTTGCTTTCTTGTACTTTGCAAAAATTGTGTTTTACACATTGAAGATTTGTGGCAACCCTGCAAC
This sequence comes from Macaca mulatta, assembly GCF_049350105.2. Taxonomy (NCBI): domain Eukaryota; kingdom Metazoa; phylum Chordata; class Mammalia; order Primates; family Cercopithecidae; genus Macaca; species Macaca mulatta. Next base: position 31,527,110 of record NC_133414.1, read on the forward strand.
AAGCAAGTCTGTTGGTGCCATTTTCACAACAATAGGGGCTTGCGTCCTTTCTCTGTCATATTTTGGTAATTCTTGCAATATTTCAAACCTTTTCATGATTATTATATCTTTTTTGGTGATCTGTGATCAGCAACAATACAATACTGTTACTACTGTAATTGTCTTGGGGCTACACAAACCTCACCCATATAAGACAAGATGACAAACTGAATGGATAAATGCTGTGTGTGTTCTGACTGTGTGTGACTGGCTATAGCCTTGACTCTGTCCCTCTCCCTGGGCACCCGTATTCATTGAGACACGACAATATTGAAATTAGGTCAGTTAAGAACCCTACGATGGCCTCTAAATGTTCAAGTGAAGGGAAGAGTCACATGTCTCTCACTTGAAATCAAAAGCTAGAAATGATTCAATTTAGTGAGGAAGGCTAATCATGCTGAAAGCCTCTGTGCCAAGCAGTCATCCAAGCTGTGAATGCAAAGGAAAAGTTCTTGAACAAAATTAAAAGTGTTACTTTAGTGAACAAGCACATAATAAGAAAGTAAGCCAAACTTATTGCTGATGTGAAGAAAGTGTGAGTGGTCTGGATTAGAAGATCAAACCAGCCACAGCATTTCCTTAAACCAAAGCCTCATACAGAGGAAGGCCCAAACTCTCTCCAATTCTATGAAGGCTGAGAAAGGTCAGGAAGCTGCAAAAGAAAAGTTCAAAGCTAGAAGAGGTTGCTCCATGAAGTTTTAAAAAAGTAGCTGTCTCCATAACATAAAAGTGCAAGGTGAAGCCGCAAGTCCTGATGTAGAAGCTGTGGCAAGTTACCCAGATCTAGCTAAAATCATTGTTAAAGATCACTACACTAAACTACAGATTTTCAATGTAGACAAAACAGCCTTTTATTAGAAAAAGATGCCATCTAGGACTTTCATGGCTAGAGAGAAGTCAATGCCTGGTTTCAAAGCTTCAAAGGCCAGGCTGTCTCTCTTGTTTGGGGCTAATGCAGCTGATGACTTTAAGTTGGAGCCAATGCTCATTGGCCATTCTGAAAATCCTAGGGCCCTTAAGAATTATGCTAAATCTACTCTACCTGTGCTCTAGAAATTGGACAACAAAGCCTGGTGGGCAGCACATCTATTTACAGCATGGTTTACTGAGTATTTTAAGTCCACTGTTGAGACCTACTGCTCAGAAAAAGAGATTCCTTTCAAAATATTGCTGCTTGTTGATAATGTACCTAGTCACCCAAGAGCTGTGATGGAGATGTACAAGGAAATTAACATTGTCTTCATGCCTGCTAACATGACATCCATTCTGCAGCCCATGGATCAAGGAGTAATTTAGACTTTCAAGTCCTATTATTTAAGAAATACATTTTACAAGGCTTTAACTGCCATAGATGATGATTCCTCTGATGGATCTGGCCAAAGTAAACTGAAAACTTTCTGGAAAGAATTTGCCTTTCTAGATGCCATTAAGAACACTCATTATTCATGCCAGGAGGTCAAAATATCTACATAAACAGGAATTTGGAAGAAATTGACTCCAACTCTCATGGATGACTTTGAGGGGTTCAAGATTTCAGTGAGGAAGTCACTGCAGAAGTGATAGAAAGAGGAAAATAACTAGAATTAGAAGTGGAACCTGAAGATGTGACTGAATTTCTGCAATCTCATGATCAAACTGGAATGAATGAGGAGTTCCTTCTTATGGATGAGCAAAGAAAGCCCTTGAGGACCATTTTCTTCTCCTGGTGAAGATGCTGTGAACATGGTGGAAATGACAGCAAAGGATCTCATGACACAGGCTTAGTTGATAAAGCAGTGGCAGGGTTTCAGAGGACTGACTCCAATTCTGAATGGAGTTCAGAATGTATGGGTAAAACACTATCAGACAACACTGCATGCTACAGAGAAATCTTTCATGAAAGGAAGAGTCAATCAGTGCAGCAAATTTCACTGTTGTCTTATTTTAAGAAATTGCCACAGCCACCCTAACCTTCAGCAACCACCATCCTGATCAGTCAGTGGCCGTCAACATCAAGGCAAGACTCTTCACCAGGAAAGAGATTATAACTCACTGAAGTCTCAGATGATTGTTAGCATTTTTTAGCAACAAAGTATTTTCTTTTTTTTTTTTTTTTCTTTTTTTGAGACAGAGTCTTTTTCTGTCACCCAGGCTGGAGCGCAGTGGCGTGATCTCTCAGCTCACTGCAACCTATGCCTCCCGGCTTCAAGCGGTTCTTGTGCCTCAGCCTCCTGAGTAGCTGGGATTACAGGTGTGTGCCACCACCCCGGGTAAGTTTTCTATTTCATAGAAACGGTATTTCAACATGTTGGCCAAGCTGGTCTTGAATTCCTGATCTCAGGTGATCCATCTGCCTCAGCCTCCTAAAGTGCTGGGATTACAGGCGTGAGCCACTGACCCTGGTTGTATAAAGTATTTAATTGTTTTTTATTTCCATAGGTTTTTGAGGAACAAGTGGTATTTGGTTACGTAAGTTAGTTCTTTAGTGGTGATTTGTGAGATTTTGGTGCACCCATCTCTTGAGCAGTAGACACTGAACCCAATTTGTAGTCTTTTATCCCTCACCGCCTTCCCACCCTTTCCTCCTAAGTCCCCAGAGTCCATTGTGTCATTTTTATGCCTTTACATCCTCATAGTTTAGCTCCCACCAATAAAGTATTTTTTAATTAAGCTTGTTTTGTTAGACATAATGCTATTGCACACTTAACAGACGACTGTATAAGTAGAAACATAACTTTTATTTTATTGCTATTATTTTTGTAATATCTGTCCTAATAAGCATTATGTAGTATCTCATTCATAGATTTGACTTGCAGTTTTCTAATGACTTATGATGTTGAGTATCTTCTCATGTGTTCATTGGCCATTTATAGATGTTCTTGGAAGAAACGTCTACCCAAGACCTTTTTTTCTTTTAACTTTTGTTTTAGGTTTGGGGGTACATGTGTGGGTTTGTTATACAGGTAAATTACATGTCACAGGGCTTGGTGTTCAGATTATTTCATCATCCAGGTAATAAGTGTAGTACTCAACAGGTAGTTTTTGATCCTCTCCCTCCCCCCAGCCTTCACCCTCAAGTAGGCTCTTGTGTCTGTTCCCTTCTTTGTGTCCATGTATTTTCAATGTTTAGATCCCATTTATAAATGAGAACATGCAGTATTTGGTTTCCTGTTTCTGTGTTAGTTGCCTTAGGATAACGGCCTCCAGCTGTATCCATGTTGCTGCAAAGGACATTATCTCATTCCCTTTTGTGACTGCATAGTATTCCATGGTGTATACATACCACTTTTTAAAAATCTAGCCTACCATTGATAGGCATTTAGGTTGATTCCATGTCTTTGCTATTACGAGTGGTGCTGTGATGAACTTATGAGTGCATATGTCTTTAAGGTAAAATGATTTCTATTCCTTTGGATGTATACCCAATAATGGAATTGCTTGGTCAAATGGTAATCCTGTTCTAGTTCTTCGAGAAATTGCCACACTGCTTTCCACAATGGCTGTAGGGGTTCCACTTAAACCGCTGAGGGAAATCTCTACACAGCTAGTATTGCAGCCTCTGAGAACAGGGTGCCATGTTCTGGAGATCAGACCTTCATGGGGACATTTTGTACTGCTGGTCCCTAGACTAGCAGTTGTGGAAAGCAGTGTGGCAATTTATATTCCTGCCAGCAGTGTATAAGTGTTCCCTTCTCTCTGCAACTTCACCAGCATCTGTTATTTTTTGACTTTTTAATACTAACCATTCTGACTGGTGTGAGATTGTATCTCATGTTGGTTTTGATTTGCATTTCTCTAATGATTAATGACATTGTGCATTTTTTCATGTGTTTGTTGGCCGCATGTATGTCTTCTTTTGAAAAAGGTTTGTTCATGTCTTTTGTCAGCTTTTTAATGGGGTTGTTTGTTTTTTGCCTGTTAATTTGTTTAAGTTCCTGGCAAAGATTCCATGATGAAGATGCCAAAAGCAACTGCAACAAAACCAAAAATTGACAAATGGCTGCACGGCAAAAGAAACTATCAACAGAGTAAACACACAACCTACAGAATGGGAGAAAATATTTGCAAACTATGCATCCTACAAAGGTCGAAAATCCAGAATCTATAAGAAACTTAAACATAACTTTCATATGCACAGGAAAGGAAAAAATTTGTATGACTCACTTTATTGTGATAGTTGCTTTTATTGTGGTTATCTGGAACCTGCAATATCTCCAAAGTATGCCTGTACAAGTTTTTGTAGGGCCATAGTTTTCCATGTTTCTTTCGTATATACCTCAAGGTGGAATTGCTGGGTTATTTAAGTAATTATAAGTAGGTTTATAATATGAATTCTATAGATTGTGGGCTATTCTACCAAGAAACATTGCTGAGGGCTTAAAGATCTGAGCTTGTCACTTTCCCCCTCTCTGTAAATTTTCCAGGGCCATCAGAAGCAGCCAGTTGCATTCTTAAGGCTTTGCCTTCCGGGTCACTCTGCTGCAAGCAACCACAGGTAATTACAGATTCATCACAGGCACTGGAAGACTGAAAGAACAAAAAGCAGATGCTAAGATAACCCTGAAATTGCTCACACCAGGAAGAAACTACCATCCCAGGCTGGGAGAATAAAAGGGAAGGGATATTGCTATCAGGACCTTGGTGCTGTAGGGGTTCCACTTAAACCGCTTAGGGAAATCTCTACGCAGCTAGTATTGTAGCCTCTGAGAACAGGGTGCCACGTTCTGGAGATCAGACCTTCATGGGGACATTTCGTACTGCTAGTGCCTAGACTATAAGTAGCGTGTTGATAGTGGTGGACCCTCATATTTAGAGGAGGATCTTCAGTCTAGCTGGTACCTGTGCCTCTAAAAAGGAAGCCTGGCCATGCCCTGGATGTCTGCACTGGCAGCACAACCCAGTGGATATTCCAGTCACTCATGGGGCAGGGAGTGTGCCCCACAGATGCTCGAATGGTCCAGAAGCACTGGCTCAGGGTGAGAAAAAAAGGATAGCCTGCCTGGCTGTACAACTGCAAAGGGGACATGGTCCAGCTGCTTTGGACATCACTGAACAGGCACAGCATGGCAGGTGCTGGGAGCAGTCACACAGTGGGCAGCTCGAACCTTTTCCCTGCTGCTATGAGAGCAACACTGATTGGAACTGGACACTGGGGGCGGTGGGGGAAGCCTTTTTTGTCCACTTCCTACCTAGCCAATCTCCCCTGAATGCTTCCTATTGACAGAACCTAAAAGGAAGTCAGTTGGTGAGGGGCCTAAGAAGTGGAGTTTGGAGATCTTTAGCTCCAAATGAAGCAGGATGGCCTTAGAGCTGAGACACCAGAGGGCAGAAGATGAAGAGCCAGATAACCTAGATACTGGCCCCAACCCAGCACTGACTGGGTGAGTAGACTTAAGACATTGCCTAACCTTCCTATGCCTCAATTTCCTTATTGTAAAAAGCCAGGTACTATCACTGACCTTAGAAGTCAGCTAGGAAGATAAATCAAGCCAATATATGTATAAGTGCTTTATAAACTCTAAGAGCCATTTCAATGCAAGACATGGTGACGGCTGATCTGTGTTGCTGAAAAGCTGCATAAGGGAAGTTTATATGCCCTAGGGTACGCATTGCCCACAGGGAAAATGATGTGAGTGAAAGATAAGTCCAAGGATGTGCAAACAGTAGGCAAGCATCACACCAACATGTGAAACTAGAAGAGCAAAATACAGCATCAAGTCTCTAAACCTGACCCAGACGCCAGGTGTGGGAGAAAGAGTGAATGAGAGCTTTGAGTTAGATGTCTCTGGCCCAAATTTGTTCTGGTAACAAGTGGGGAGGATAATAGGGAATCCAAGATTCAAGGGGGGCATGGCCATGCAGAGTGGGAGCTTGGGAACTTGCTATTCAAGCGGAGGGCATTTTCTTGGCTACTGAGGGCAGGCAATTTGTGGAGTCAGGCAGGGCTAAGCATTGCTGGAACAGCCTGGAAGAAGGAACGGTCATGCCTTCTCACTGGTGCTCTCCACCTTTGCTCTTGGGGTTGCCCTAGGTGGGTTTCTTTGGTGCTTTTACTGTTTTTTTTTTTTTTTTTTTTTTTTTTTTGAGACGGAGTCTAGCTCTGTCGCCCAGGCTGGAGTGCAGTGGCCAGATCTCAGCTCACTGCAAGCTCCACCTCCTGGGTTTACGCCATTCTCCTGCCTCAGCCTCCCGCGCATCTGGGACTACAGGCACCCGCCACATCGCCCGGCTAGTTTTTTATGTATTTTTTAGTAGAGATGGTGTTTCACTGTGTTAGCCAGGATGGTCTCGATCTCCTGACCTCGTGATCCGTCCGTCTCGGCCTCCCAAAGTGCTGGGATTACAGGCTTGAGCCACCGCGCCGGGCCGGTGCTTTTACTGTTATCCTTCACTTTGTTTTTCCTGGGGACACACTGAGCACAAGCACCCAGGATGAGTGTCTTGATGACAAAATGGACCGAGGCAGGGCGCAGTGGCTCACACTCGTGATCCAAACACTTTGGGAGCTCAAAGTAGGAGAATTGCTGGAGGCCAGGAGTTCGAGACCAGCTTGCACAACATTGTGAGATCCCATCTCTACAAAAAAAATTTAAACATTAAGCCGAGCATGGTGTCACACACACCTGTAGTCCCAGCTCCTTGGGAGACTGAGGTGGGAGGATTGCTTGAGCCCAGGAGTTCAAGGGAACCATGATCGTGCCTCTGCCCTCCTGCCTGGGTGACAGAGTGAGACCATTAAAAAAACAACAACAACAACAAAAAAACCAGAATTATAGTCTTTCCAAGCCCCACTTTTACCAATGTGCATTTTTGATCATTTGTGAATATTGATTTAGAGAGAACATATACTTTTTATGACAAAAACCATTGCTGTAGAAGTAGTGGTATCTCTGTCCTTCAGTTACTGAAAAAGGAAGCTCCTCACCTCTGTCTTTGTCCAGATAGAGCGCTGCACACAATGATTCTCAGAGGCTCCTTCCTGATCCGGCACTGGGAACAATACACTCTCCACCGTTTCCATAGGAGAAATCTCCGCCCCCACTGCGCTCTGAAACATTTCCTTTTCCTCCTCTGACAAACTGCATTACCAAACCTAGGGATTGTGTTCTTTCAAAATTCGCCTTCAACAAACTACCTGTATGCACCCAAAGGAAACAGTTGACCTACTTACCTAACCCAGGCATGCCAGCCACCTGTGTTGTGCCAGTTCTATGATTGGTGATTTAAGTTGGCTTATCTTCTTTTACCCCACTGCTTGCTATAAATATGTCCCTATAACTTACACCAAGGCAGCAGGTGCCAATTAGAAAGTAGGCTAATGGCTTCAGAAGGCTCCTGGTCTGTGCTGCTAACAGAAAGAGCAAAGATCTCTTGTGGATCTCCAACAGAGAGCCTGTATATTATCAGACCAGCTGGAAATGTTGTTCCACCAAATGCGTCTCTTTTAAGAGAATGGAGGAATTTTGAAGATAGGCATCGGTCACAGTTCATTCTTCTTCCTTCCCCAAACAAACCAAGTCCAGGAGTTCATATGATGCCTCAATGTTTAAACTTTGAACAGTTCCATGAAGGAGTTCCCAGATCCACTATCTCTAGCTAGACACTCTATGTGCAGATAAGGGTGCCCCAGGAAGAAGAAACTACATGACTACAGAGAAGCTCGAGGGAGCAGTGGGAGCGACCCAGGTTTAAGACGATGCACTGAGCATGCATTAGGTTGCCCTCTCTCCCCAAATCCCATTGCAATGATAAGACATGACATTTTCAAAGAATAAATCCATAACAGTGTTGGAAAGCAGGAAAAGGTGTCATAGGCAGATCAAAATTTATCTCCTAAGGTATTTAAGAAATTAAATTGTCACTCATACTAATTGTAGTGAGTAAAATAATACAGGTTTAAAAAACATTAGTCTCTCCCTACTCCTTTAAGGCCACCAGTGTTCACATCTGATATTTATATTTCACACACACACATGACAGGTAGATGACTGATCAATCTATAGATAGATGACTGATCAATCTATAGGTAGATGGTTTGGAGAGGGTATGGTTTGTTTTCATATAAATATCACCTTATATAAAATAGATTTATAATACACTATTATTTTATAACATTTTTATGACTTAATAGATCATGCATATTTCTTCACATCAATGCAGACAAGTCTAACTCATTCTTTTTTAATTGCTGTATAATATTCCATGACATGAATGTGTCCTAATTTCTTCACCTTCTGCTATTGATGGGCACTCCAGTTGTTTTTAACTTCTTGTCATAATAAACAATTAGGCAACAAGCACCCCTGCACATTCATTCTTATGTGTTAGCACAGTTATTTTGTAGTAGAGGCTCACAAAGATGGGGACTGCTAGATCGAATATATGTGTGTGATTTATCTCTATAAGTATGTATAATTCATTTGTTTGCCATACTACTTGATAACTTACACCTGAATATTATGACAATTCACTTCCAAATATTTCAGCATGCCTCTCTAGGAATAGGGATTATCTTCTACACAGCTGTAAAACCACTGCCATATCTAAGATAATGTAAAATCATTTCATTATATCATCTAATAATACAGCTCATATTCAAATTTTCTCCAATTGTCTGAAGAATCTCCTTCACAGTTTTCTCTTTTTGCTAACCAGGTTTCAATCTAGGTTAATGTATTGCATCTCTTTTAGTGAAGAAGAGTCCTCTCATTTTTTTTCTCAAGACATTGGTGTTTAAGGTGACCAGCCAAGTTATTTTGTATGTCCCACATTCTGCATTGCTGTGATCATTTCTTCCCATTAAATCATTTAACTTTTCTGTTTACTTCTGCTATTTCTGAAATTGAAAATTAAGCCTAGATTAAAGTTACACATTCTGGCAAGAAACACAAAAATAAATATACATGACATGAGATGTTGTATAATAAATATGTATTTTCAATTGTAGTAAACATTGTCAGATTACTTCCCCCAAAGATTGCATAATGGCATTGTGCATTTCCACCAGCATGTCTATTTCTCTGCATCTTAACTGTCCTAGATATTACTGGGCTTTCAATTTTTGCAAATTTGGTGGATTCCTCACGATGATATATCTCTGTTCATTTGCATTTTCTTGACTGCTATGGAACAAATCTCTGATCATATGTTCCTTGACTACTGGGTAATTCGCTTCTATGAATTTTGTGTTCACCTACTATACTTGCTAGAGTAATGTAATTCAAAAGTAAAGAAAACTCAAACTTTCAGGGCCATAAAATAATAGAAGTTCATTTCTTATTCATGTAACAGTCCAGTGAGGGTGTTTGGTGGGCAGGTTTCCAGGAGATGATTCAGGGGTGTGGGCTCCTTTCATCCTGTGGTTTCACCATTCCCTGGAACTTTGGGAGGAGAGGATAGAAAAGCAACACCCTTTCCTTAACCTCCTTGACCCTGGCAATGACACAGTCACTTACCTTGGCAAGAACTAGTCACATGAAATCATCAGATGGGAAAGGCAGGGGCTCAGAAATCTGGCTCCTAGTTGGACAGATGCTTTTCAGAAATGGCATGAGAATCTATGGCCATCTTGGCCACTTATCCTTTTGTCCATTTTTCCATTGGACTGTCTTTTCTAGAAAAATTATTAATAGGATTTGTATAATAGAATGGTTTACCATATGTATCCACTATACATGCTATAAATATCTTTCCTGGTATATTATTTGTCTTTGAATTCTATTTAGTGTGTCTTTTGTTTATATATATATTTATTTATTTATTTTTCTCTGTGAAGATTCCAAAGTAGTATTCTATTTCCTGTGTCTTTTGCTATACAATTATTTTTAAACTGTCTGTAGTCAAATATGAATATATATACACTCACACATATTTAGGCACACATACACATATATAAAGTCATATTATATATTTTTTCTATCATATTCCTTTACTTATTGCTCCTGTTTTTTCTATCTTACTAAGAAGATACCCCCCAAATAATGCAAATACTATCTTGAATTTTCTTCTAATATTTTTATTATTTAATGTTGTACGTTGCACCTTAACCTATTTGGCATTTTTTTCATATACTACAAATTAAATTCTACATTTGTTTCTTTCTAAATCGATAGTCCCTAGTTAGCATTGTTTATTAAATAAGTCATCCTTTCTGGCCTAGCTTGAAATGCTACCTTTGTTTATATTAAATTCCCATATATTCATTAATTCAACTTCAAATTCTGTTCTCATCCACTGATTTTTCAACATTTATTCTTCCACATGAACTATGTAATGACTGTATGTAGTTCTGAAAAATGGGGAATCTATTGGAATCAAATTAAAATAACTGGGAATGACAGACAATGTTTTAAAATTAAATCTTCCCATATAAGAACATGAGCTATCTCTCTGTTTATTCATGCTTTATGTTTAATAATAGTTGACAGTTATAGAAAAATATATAAACAAAAGACATGCTAAATAACATTTATTTCTAAATATGTTATAATTTTTAATGTATGAATGAAATATAAAACTTTTTAGCTTCCAACTTTTTACTGCTAGCTCAAATATATTAATTTTGTAAATTTACTTTTTATCTGCCTATTTAATGAAATTATCTTATTTAATTCTAATGGTAAGCTTACTTTGATGTTCTGGATATACAGGCATATTATCTGAAATGAAGACATTGTTGTCTCTTCTGCCTACAGAACCACAGGGTCAGCTGTGCCCCTTCTCCTTTCAGTATATTCCCATATTACAATTTCTCCTGGATAAAACCAGAGAATGAGTCTCTAAACTAAGTAGGCAGAGGGCTGAAAAGAAGAGGCTTCAGGGAAGGAGATTCCCAGCATAGGCAGTTGGTTACAGAGTGAAGGAAAGTAGAGAACAGGCAGAAAAAAAGGATTCCAGGATAGCTGAAACAACACCTTTAAAGACTGAAAAAGAAAAAAGAAAAAACTAGCACCATCCATTTCTATACCTAGCTCAACTATCCTTCAAGAATGAAAGCAAAATAAAGACGCTTTCAGACAAAAAAAAAAGAAAAAGAAGATTTGTTTTCAGCAGACCTAGACTAAAATAAATCCTAAATAAAGGATAAAGGCAAATTATAGCAGATGGAAATCTGGATCTTCAGAAAACAAAGAGCACTGGAAATGGTAAATATGGCATATCCACATAAGATTATTTTCTCCTCTTAATTTTATAAAATGCATATGGTTATTCAAAGCAAAAATTAGGTAGTGGCTAGCACCTATCATCACAACACTTTGGGAGGCCAAGCCAGGAGGCTCGCTTGAGCCCAGGAGTTCAAGATCAGCCTGGAGGGCCATGTAGGGAGACTCATTCTCTACAAAATTAAAAATTAAAATTAAAAAACTGGCAGGGCGTGGTGGTTCATGGCTATATTCCTAGCACTTTGGGAGGCTGAGGCAGGCAGATTACTTGAGGCCAGGAATTTGAGACCAGCCTGGCCAACATGGTAAAACTCCGTCTCTAGTAAAAGTACAAAAATATTAGCCGGGCATGGTGGCGCACACCTGTAATACCAGCTACTCGGCATGCTGAGGCAAAGGAGTCATTTGAACCTGGGAGGTGGAGGTTGCAGTGAGCCCTGATTGTGCCACTGCACTCCAGCCTGGGTGACAGAGACTCTGTCTATAAATAAATAAATAAATAAATAAATAAATAAATAAATAAATATTTTTTTAAAAAATTTAACAACCTAGCTGGGCATGGTGACATATACCTATGTTCCCAGCTACTTGGGAGGCCAACGTAGAACAATGGCTTGAGCCCAGGAGGTTTAGAGTACAGTGAGCTGTGATCATGCCACTGCACTTTAGCCTAGGTGACAGAGCAAAATCTTGTCTTAAAAAGAAAAAAAAAAAAGGTATTCTGGCCAGGCATGGTGGTTTACACCGGTAATCTCAGCACTTTGGGATGCTGAGGCAGGAGGATCCCTTGAGCCCAGGAGTTTGAGACCAGCTTGGGCAACATAGGGAGACCCCATCTCTTTTAAAAATAAATAAATAAATAAATTTAAAAAGCAAAAATTAAAATATTGTATTTTGGAGTGCATAATATACATAATGTATTACATATAATAACTGCAGCATAACAGATGGGGCTGGAAAATATGCCATACAGTTGCAAGATTCTTACATTTTTTATCATCAGGTACATACTAACTATAAGTAAACCATAATATGTGAAGAATATATACTACAATCCCTACAACTTCTAAAAAAATACATTAGAAAGAAAGGATTTGAGCTTTTCCTTGAAGGTTGTAGGTGTGGCAGACTATATATTTCTCCTTGCCGCACCATAAGGGTGTATGCTGCCCCACCCAGTAATGTTGGCCTGGACCCTGAGATTTTCTTTCAGAGGAATCAGAGCAGAAGAGCTAGTTCTGAGCTAGTTCTGATGAAAGAGCTAGTTCTGATGAAAGAGAGAGAGAGAGAGAGAAATAAAAAATTAACTGATTTGGCCCAGATCTGAAGTCATGAAAGAGGATGACACCACCAAGGGGTGAATGAGTGTAGAGTGTAGAGAGTGTGAAAAATCAAAAAGAGAATCTTGAGAAATGTCATTTATATTCACATAGTCCTAACAACAGGAGAATAATTGGTCCCAAGCAAAGGAAAACAGGGCAGGGCACACAGGTGCAGAAGCCAGGGGAGGAAGGGTGTCAAAATCCCACTGAGGGGACAAGATGAAAAAGCGTCCAGTGGGTGTAGTAATTGGAGGTCACCCTTAAACGAGTATTAATTCAAGGCTCAGGTAAGAAACATGGCAAAGAGCGGTGCAAAGCACGTGTGAGGAAAATGCTACAGCAGCGCGGGAGGACAGTGGCAGCGAACGAAGGGCAGGATGGGGCCAGGTGTTGAGGGTGACAGCCCAGCTCAGAGAGGTTTTGTTTAGGGTAGGGGAGACGTGAGCACATTTGTAGATGGCAGCGAAGCCACTGGAGAGAGACTGACTATGCCAAGACACAAGAGGGAGAGGAGATACCTGATTGGGCATAAAGGTTGATAAGTCAAAAAGGAACAGAAATGAGAGCCCAGTGCAACCTTAACAGCCTTAAAAAGGGAGCTGCGAACAGCTGTGGTTTATCAGCACGGATGTTTCTTGTCCACACGTCAAAGCGTAGCTTCAAAAGCAGGGGCGATCTTTCTTAATTACCCAGCTTCTGTGGCTATCATATATATAGCCTTAGGGCTGGAACAAAGGAGGGAGGCTCTTAGTGAAAGCCCTCGATGACAGTGACGGTGTCATTCCCACTTTGCAGACATTCCATTCATTCTTACCCTGTCTTTCAGCAGAACGTAGGACAGGTATTGTTGTGAGGGCCAGAAATGGGAGCTCTGATTTGGATGCCAAAATCAAAGTTAGGAAAGGAGCCAGTGTTTCCTGTTGCCCCCTAGATAGCCTCACATTGCTCTGCAAAACCGCAATAGTCACTTAACCCCCGGGCACTCACACCAGGGGAAAAGCTTTCACAGAATGCTAAGAGTTCCAACAAAAATACTTGAACTCTCTTCAGTTCCTTGCATCTGACCTTGGTATTTTTCCCTTGAAAATGAACCACAGTAGTTCCAAGGAGTACGGGGAAGGGGACCAGATGGACAATAAGATAAGGGGTTTGGATTTGCCCAAGAATTAGGACTAAACCTTGAACTTGGTTATATTCATAGTTTTTTGGTTATAGACAAGTTTTTCCAAGTGTATAAAAGCTGCCAACAATCTTTCCATTTGTTAAGAACTGCACTTAGCCATTACTCTTCATGTCAAAAAAAAATAAGGGCTTACTATGTACCGGGTACTGTTCCAATCACTTTACACATATTATCTCATTTATTATTATCCTGTGGAGATTCTTGTTAGGATTAAATAAGATGATACATGGAAAGAACTACCTTTCTCCTCATTTACAAGTAAGGGAACTCTGGCTTGGAGAACCTGGCCACATATTTTAAAGTATTTATGAAATATCATCTGCTTGTTTTCATCTTTTATGAAGATGCATCTAGGATACATCCTGGGCAAGTTGCCTGGACAATCTAGGCAATTGAATTTCCTACTGAATTTCCTCAGAGAAACTATCACGAAAAAGGTAAACCAAAGGCTAGGACAGTAGTTCTTAACTCTGGATCCATATAAAACTCACTTGAAAGGCTTTGGAAACCTGCTGATACCCACATGACCCCAAATATTCTGATTTAATTAATTAATCTGAGGTGGGCCCTAGATACAGGTACTTGAATCTCTCTTTTTCTCTCTCTCTCTTTCTCTCTCTCTCTCTTTCTCAATCTGCGTGTGTAGGGGGGCGGGTATGTGGGTGTGTGGGTGTGGGTGTAAATCTGGCTCCTCAATTTTTCTTCTACTCTCAGCAGATTATTCTCAGTGTTGGACAATTCCCTTAGAAAGCAGTGCTAATGGGTTGGTTTTGAGAGTTTGCAGGGGCTGCACTGCTCCAGCCCTATCAGACTTGCTTACCGCAAGCCTCTTGCACGCAGCTGCTATTGGAAACAGCAAGAGCCTTCCCAGGTTCAGCAGCTATTCTCGAGTCAGCTCAAAGCTCTGTTCATTATTTTGGAGTTCTGTTGTCTCTCAGGCCCCTCCATGCTTCCTCTGTTGATTTTCTTTGCTTTCTCCTGCAGAAATGCTACTACTTGCAGGTCTTGTAGCTGCTGGTAGGCCTCTACCTGGTGTATCTGTGGGTTCTTGAAGACATCCCGTCACCTAGTTTAGCTGTAAATGTTGTGAATGGGATTTTACCTTTACTACCTGTGTGCTCTGTTTTAATATAGAGATTTGAAGAGACTGAAAAACAATGCCTCCATATTTCCAGAATCTTCCCAAGTTACTCTAATATGCATGATTGAAAACCATGATTTGGGAGGATGCCCAGGGTACAGAGGCTTGTTGTTAGAAATAGAAATTCCCAGATTTGAAGACTAGACCTAAACAAGGTCTGTGACCCTGGTAGCAAGCCCATGGAAATGACTGGAAACAAACAGATCAAAAGCCTAAAACTGAAGTTTTAAGGAAGGTGTGATACAAAAGTTATTCAAACCTGGCCAACAAAACTTATGATTGATTAACCTCCAGGGTTATGGCCATATAGTTTCAGAACTACCACCAACAGAAGAGACAAGCTAAAGCCGTGTAGGCCCAGAAAAAGCGTCCTTCTCAATGTCTCTCTCATGAAAAATAATGTACAAGAGGCCAGGAGCGATGGCTCACACCTGTAATCCCAGCACTTTGGGAGGCTGAGGCGGATGGATCGCCTGAGGTCAGGAGTTCGAGACCAGCCTGGCCAACATGGCGAAATCCCATCTCCACTAAAAATACAAAAATTAGCCAGGCATGGCGGCGGCGCCTGTCATCCCAGCTACTCGAGAGTCTGAGGCAGGGCAAATTGCTTGAATCTGGGAGGCGGAGGTTGCAGTGAGCCAAGATCACGCCATTGCACTCCAGCCTGGGTGACAGAGTGAGACTATGGCTCAAAAAAGAAAGTACAAGAGAGATCCTTTTTCTCATTTCCCAAAGGGCAAAACCAAGTGCCAGGGAGATTCCCCCAAGAACACAGAACTTAGGGATACCAAATTGGTTGACCAAAAAACCAACTCCACTTTCAGACCAAGAAACAGAATTCCCACCTGTGAGGATATGACATACCTTGTTTACCATGATCTTCTTTCCCAAATGGAAGGATTTAATGTATGTGTCCTCTTCTTTTCCCATGTTTATAGGTTCACATAGGATATATTTATCATTTGCGACTAATATATTTTCCACATTCATCCTACATCTTGGATAACTTCTCACATTATGAGTTCTACATTCCCAAGGTAGAATCCAGGAAATTCATATCCCTGGAGTCCCTTGCCTCTACAGGGCAGACACACAGCTTAACTTCCACCTATCGGATACACCCACGGGAAATGTGGAAACAGGAAAGAGCAACGCTGAAGCATTGAGATGAATCTTTCAGCAAGTGTGGAGGTAGTGTTTGGTTCTGTAACCGCCCAACCGGTTCTTCCTGCCCAATGCCTAGACAGAGCCGATTTCTCTAGATAGTGGAATTGCAATAGAGAAAGAGTTTAATTCACACAAAGCTGGCTGGACAGGAGACAGGAATTTGATTATTACTCAAATCAGTCCCCTCAAAAATTCGGAGATTGGGGTTTTTAAGGATGATTTGGTGGGTAAGGGGTTGGGAAGTGGGGAGTGTTGACTGGTCAGATGAGATCATAGGGAGTCGAAGTGGATTTTCCTTGTTGTCTTCTGGTCCTGAATAGGAACATAGAACTGGTTGAGCCAAATTACTTAGTACGGGAGGCATCCAGCCAAATTACTTAGTACGGGAGGCATCCGCTGGTGCAACATGCAGCATCTGTAAAACATCTCAAGTGCTGATCTTAGGTTTTACAATCATGATGTTATCCCCAGGAGCAATTTGGGGAGGTTCAGAATCTTACAGCCTCCATCCACACCACTCCTAAACCACAGTTTCTAATCTTGTAGCTAATTGGTTAGTCCTACAAAGGCAGACTAGTCCCGAAGAAAGAAGGGGGTTTGTTCTGCGAAATGGCTATTATCACTTTTGTTTCAAAGTGAAACCATAAACAAAGTTCCTCCCAAAGTTAGTTCAGCCTACACCCGGGAACCAACCAAGGACAGCTTGGAGAATAGAAGCAAGATGGAGTCAGTTAAGTCAGATCTCTTTCGCCGTCATAATTTCCTCAGTTATAATTTTTGCAAAGGTGGTTTCAGTTCTATCTGGGCAATAGTGGTAGTACTTCTGGCAACCAGCCCCTAAGTGCTGTAGAAGTCTGGTGGCAGCGACAGGAGTATTTTTGCTGGACCAGCACCTGGGGCATGACTGGGCTTTGTTCCTAGTCTGTAGCTTTAGAATGTGGCTCTTTGGTCCCCTTTGAGGTGCTGTTTGCTATATAATGTCACTTACTAAATTCATTTTTTGTTTAATATAGTCCAGTAGATTCCATTGTTTGTAATTGACAATCCTGAGCAATAATGTTGGAGTAATTTATCATTTAATCCTAATTTACTCAATAATGAGGAGCTACATCCTGGCCTGGCATTATTAGCTACAGAGGCTGGAGTTGCAGCTGGCTGAAGTTTGTGCCGCTCAGGTAGGTATGAACATTTTGAAGGTGAGGTGTGGATATTGATTAACAATATTCTCAACATCCACTCTCAACATCCTCTCTTTCTCTCTTCCACTGTGTTGGAGCCACGAGGTTTTAGTTGGATTAATCCCACACCCCAGCTACTGGGATAGATCATGATTGGTCTAAAATAATCTGACCACAGTGATTGGTTCAGGGATGGGCCAATTAGAAGATGGTTTAGAACTCTTGTTCTAAACTGTGACTTGAAGTCTTGTTCTAAACTGTGAAGCCAGTCACAGAGGTGGGTAAAGGTAAGACAGCCACAGAAATAGAGCCAGATCAAATGCACTGGAAGCCTACTACCTGTGAACCTTTTAGTTATTATTGAGCCAGAAGATCCTTTTTAGTCATAAGCCGTCTTGAGCTGGATTTTTTTTTCTACTTGCAACTGAAAACATCTCAATATAAAAACTGTGCAAGGTTTTTGTTCCCGTGTGTGGCTTTGAAATAGCTGTGCTAATCATGGAGTTAGCATTTAGCCATCCCAACAGAGGGCAACATTTTGGTTCATTTCTTTTTAAAGTAATCAAAAGTTGGCAGGGCACGGTGGCTCACGCCTGTAATCCCAACACTTTGGGAGGTCAACGCAGGTCGATCACTTGAGGTCAGGAATTCGAGATCAGCCTGGCCAACATGGTGAAACCCCGTGTTTACTAAAAATACAAAAATTAACCGGGCGTGCTGTCAGGTGCCTGTAGTCCCAGCTACTAGGGAGGCTGAGGCATGGGAATCACTTGAACCCGGGAGGCGGAGGTTACAGTCAACTGAGATTACACCACTGCACTCCAGGCTGGGCAACAGAGCGAGACTCAGTCTCAAAACACAAAAATAACAAAATAAAAGTACTCCAAAGCTATTTAACATATTCAACTTGGTGCCAACTTGTGCTGGCCACCGGGCTGGTGACTGGAGATGGAAAGATGAGTAAGATGTAGTACATGTTCTAAAAGGTTTCATTTTAGCAGGTCTCAAAGGAATTTATGCCTCAAAAATTCAACCTTGTTCTATCAGTGAGAACACTGAAGTTCAGAGAAGTCTCCTACCCAGTTGTTAACAGCACCAGGACTGGAAGCAAGGTTTATCAGTGTACTCGTCCATTCTTGCATTGATATAAAGAAATACCTGAGACTGGGTAATTTATAAAGAAAAGAGGTTTAATTGGCTCATGGCTCTGCAGACCGTACAGGAAACATGATGCCTATATCTGCTTAGCTTCTGGGGAGGCCTGAGGAAACTTACAATCATGGTAGAAGACCGAGGGGAAGCACACAAGTCACATGGCTGGAACAGCAAGAGAGAGAGAGAAGGGGAAGGTGCTGCACACTCTTCAACAACCAGATCTCATGAGGATTCACTGACAATGGCAAGGACAGTACCAAGGGGATGATGCTAAGCCACTCATTAGGAAATCCACCCCCATGATCCAGTCACCTCCCACCAGCCCCTGTCTTCAGCACTGAGGATTACAATTCAATATAGGATTTGATGGGGACACAGATCCAAACCACCTCAGCCAGCTACAAGCCTGTGGTAATTTTGATTTGATAAATAAATATTTGCATTGAGTATGTAAGACATCTAAGATAACCAGGGTGTTCTCCTTTAGAGTTTGGATGTAGATATATGTAAATTTCCCAGCCTCTTGCAATAGCCTCTAAAATACAACAGTGGGATAAACAGATCCTCAGGTTAGTAGAGAATCTATTTCCCACCCTCAGAACAACTTATTCCCTATAAACCCAAGGTTCTCATAGGGAATTCCCTCACTCACATCCAAGGGCCAGCCCTGGTTGCTTGGACATAACAAATCCCGGATCATACTCACATTGCCATTGCAGCTGTTGGCACTGGAATAGGTTGTCACTGTTGGGTCCAAAGAAACATGGATGGTGCTGAGTTTCCTGCTTCTGAGACCCTCACTATCAATGGTGTCCAGAGTGCTCAGGTTACAGTGGCTCACCACTATGGGAAGAGGACAAGCTTCCCCTTCACCAGTGCTACAGTTGAACAAGGCTGTCCCATGCCAGCATTGCCCTGGGATCCCAGTGTTAGAGCTCTTTAGGTTCACTTCTAAATCCTTTGCCACTGGGCAAAAGGCCTTGCCCAGGATGACTGAGAAGGAGAGGTTCCAGCATCTGCTGCCAGAACCATGGTTCTCCTTTTATCACTGGACTTAGTCAAAGTGCCTGACCACTATCACATTGGTTTCTGCCCTTGGGGCAATTTTATCCAGAGAGCCTCGATTGCCCATATCTGTCACTGCGTCTTTGTCAGGGCCATCCCAACTTATAATAGCACTTATTCTCCAGGAAGAAGCACTGAGATCTACCGTCATCTTCTCTGAAGACCCGTGAATTCCCAATGGATATTACCCTTGTCTCACACAGCAGCCATTAAGTTCCTCCTACCCATTGGGTGTTTTCTGGCTTTTGGTTTTTTTGGGGGGATGGGGGAGCAAAATTAATTTCAATCACATTGAATACCCTATTATAAATCTCTATTGTCTTTTGGATAGAGGAAAGTAATCTATGTCTTCTAAGGACAATAATATCTTAGATTCTCTTTGAAAAAGATCTCACTGAATTGTTGAAATTCTAAAAAAATCACCATAACGGCTAATATAAAATAAAACCTTTAAGGTCTGGCTCATTGGCTCATGCCTGTAATCCCAGCACTGTGGGAAACTGAGGCAGGAAGATCACCTGAGGTCAGGAGTTTGAGACCAGCCTGGCCAACAGAGTGAAACCCCGTCTCTACTAATATACAAAACTAGTCAGCCATGGTGATGGGTGCCTGTAATCCCAGCTATTCAGGAGGCTGAGGCAGGAGAATCGCTAGAACTCGGGAGGTGGAAGTTGCAGTGAGCTGAGAGATGGCGCCATTACACACCAGCCTGGCCAACAGAGCAAGACTCTGTCACACACACACACACACACACACACACACACACACACACACACAGGCACACACAGATCTTTAACTAAATCACTGAATATGGTGGGCAACCTCTACAATGGCTCCTAGGGAGCCCCACCTTTCAGCATACACGCCCTTGTGTAATCCCCTGCGCTCGAGTGCGAGCTGGCTCTACCTAGTGACTTGCTTCTAACAAAAAGAATATAGTGAAATCAATGGACTGTCATTTTTGAGATTAGGTTACAAAAAGATTCTGATTTTTCTATTATCTGGTCTCTCTCTGATTTTTTTCCTATTATCCGGTCTCTCTCTCTCTCTCTCTCTCCCCCACCATCCCCCATCCTCCCCCCACGCCCCCATCTCTCTCCCTCCTCCCTCCTTACTCTAGGTGAAGCAAGCTGCCATGCTGTGAATAACCCTGTGGAAAGACCTGCAAAGAACTGGGGTCTCTGGCCAATAGCGAGTTTGGCTCTGAGGCCCGCCAACAGCCACATGAATGATCTTGGAAGCAGTGTCCTCTACGAAGCCTTGAGAGGACTGCAGCCCTGGCCAACTCCTTGATTTCAGTCTCTCTTGTAAGAAATCCTGGATTTTCTTTAGGCTTATGAAGAGTCTCAGGCACCCAGACTAACTGCAACTGCATCCTGATTCCTGAAAGACAGTCTTGAAATGCCTGTCTGCTGCTTTAATCCACTATGTTTTGGAGATTGTTACACAGCAGTACATAGCTAATACACTGAGTATTTGTAATACAAGATATTTGTAATACAAGATATCCTGAAAGACAGTCTTGAAATGCCTGTCTGCTGCTTTAATCCACTATGTTTTGGGGGTTGTTACACAGCAGTAGATAGCTAATACACTGAGTATTTGTAATACAAGATATTTGGCTTTATGTAAGACTCTGGCTTCAAGAGTGTTTGCATTCTTTGAAAGCTTTGTTCATACGTGAAGGAAAAATCAGTGACTCCGACCCAGGAAATCTCTCTCTGAGCCTCCCAGCTCCAAGGCTGATTGACAGAGCGTCTCTGGGTTAACCACCTTCAGTTTCCTCACCTTTAAAAAAGGTATGATCATTTCTACCCTACTTTTCAGAGTTACACTAGTGGAAATAATACATGTAAAGCCACTTCCAGCAAGTGAAGCGCCGCACACACATGATATGTTTTGTTTTTAAAAGCCAGTCTTGGCGCCATTGCCATTTTCTGTTCTTTTCCTCTAAATACACCCATCCTTCATACAATCCCAATTGTGCCGTGTTGTGTTTAGCCTGAGAAATACGACCGATTGAAACTGTACACCACCGGTGAGGCTAAAGGTAGCACTGAGTTGCTACTGAAATTCAGTGTGTTTTCAAAGCGTTTTTCCCTCCTCTAGGGAGTCGGTTGTCAGAGGACATCCTGGCCTGTGAAGATGAGCACTTCCTCCCGGGAATCGGGTGGAGCCAAGGTGGAGGTCCTTCCTGGTGTTACTCCTCTAACTGAAGCCTGTCTTCTGTTCAGTAGACAAAGAAAGTACCTCATGACTTCCTGCATCCTATTCTCCGGGGTGTCATCCTTGTAAGGAAATACTGACTCTAGAGAGGAAATGTGTTTGTGAAAATAGAAATAATAATTAAATCATGTAAATCAAAAGAACAAGATGTATGAGGTGTTTAAAGAAACTAAAGCAAATCCCACTGAACCAAATCTAAATTCAATCAGATGAATATCTGACTTAGCTCGGTTAATTAACACGATTTATCAAGCAATAGGTGTCCAAAATGTTTCTGTGGTGTTTAGGCACTTTTCTGCATTTTGTGAAATGTCTACAGTGAATGTGTAACACTTTGGTGATCGAAAATGGAGAGGAATCAATTAGAAAAGCCTTCAGTAAATAGTACAGAGAGTATTTTCTTATTTTTGCTAAAAGAAATGCAAAAATGAT
Source organism: Macaca mulatta (assembly GCF_049350105.2). Classification (NCBI taxonomy): domain Eukaryota; kingdom Metazoa; phylum Chordata; class Mammalia; order Primates; family Cercopithecidae; genus Macaca; species Macaca mulatta. The sequence goes on from NC_133414.1 coordinate 31,549,159, forward strand.
AAGCTTGAAACAGATGAGTGGAAAGGAGTAGGATGGGAGGGGGGATGGAAATAAGCCTTCTCAGAGTACAACTTTTAATATCATTTTGATTTTTGAAACATAGAAATGTTTTACATATTCAAAAAACAAAATTAAATCTAAATGGATTTTTCAAATTCTAAAATTGAATGCAAACAGAAGAAAGCATAAATATATATATATGTATATATCAAATTAAAAAATAACCACAGAGAGAAAAAAAGTATTTCAAGTAACTTTTAATTTTAAAAATCTTTTGATTCTGGCTAATTCAAGTTACTTTTCTTTCTTCTTCCTTTTCTTTTTTCTTGCAGAGATGAGATCTTGCTATGCTGCCCAGGGTGGTCTTGAGCTCCTGGCCTCAAGTGGTCCTCCCACCTTGGCCTCCCAAAGTGCTGGGATTACAGGCACAAGTCTCTGTGCTCAGCCCTCAACTTACTCTTATTTCTGACTGCCATCTGTAATGGGATACATGCTAAGGCCAAAAAGAATGGTAAATAAATTTGAAACTTGACTTACTAGTTTTGTTGACAGCCGTAATGTTAGTTCATTTTACAGGTCAACTTTACCAGGCCATGCGGTGCCCAGACATTTAGTGAAACACTTTCGGTGTGTCTGTGGGGGTGTTTCTAGGTGAGAGTGACATGTGAGTTGGTAGAATGAGTAAAAGCAGACTGCCCTCCCTACTGTGGGTGGGGCTCATCCAATCAGCTGAAGGCCTAAGCAGAGCAAAAAGCCTGACTCTCCCATAATAAAAGAGAACTCCTCCTCCTGCCTGCCTTCAGGTTGGGACATCATTTCTTTTCCTGCCTTCAGACTGAAACGGAAACATTGGTTCTATCAGGGTCTGAAGCCTGCTGGCCTTTGGCCTGGCTCTCCTGCGTCTTGCTGGCTGCAGACCTTGGGATTTGACAGCCTCTGTAATTGCTGAGCCAATTCCTTACAGCAAATCTATGTTTATTGTATATATTTATATTATGTATATGTTTATTGCATATATTTATATATAATATATATTATGTTTATTTATATATGTTTATATATGTTATATATATAATATAAACATTATATAAGTTTGTTTTGAGACAGAGTCTCGCTGTGTCGCCTAGGCTGCAGTGCAGTGGTGCAATCTCAGCTCACTGCAGCCTCCACTTCCCGCGTTCAAGCGATTCTTGTGCCTCAGCCTCCTGTGTAGCTGGGATTGCAGCCATGTGCCAACAGGCCCGGCTAATTTTTGTATTTCATGTTGGCCAGACTGGTCTCAAACTACTGGACCTAAGTGATCCACCCGCCTCAGCCTCCCAAAGTGCTGGGGTTATAGGCATGAGCCACCATGCCTGGCTGATAAATATTATATATGTTTATAGATGTACATATAAAAACACATACACATACACACAAATCCTTTTGGTTCTGTTTCTGTGGAGAACCCGAACACACTGTAATTCTAAAACAGTTCTATTTTTATTTTGGATAAAGCAAATAATCTACTTAGGAAACAAGATTCTCTCTGTATGAGAAAAGGTATGAAATACAAAAGAAATGAAAATACAAACTAAAGGAAGATAAGAGAAGTCCTACACGATGATATTTGTGCGGGAAATGTCATTAAGAACTCATGACTGGCCGGACGCGGTGGCTCATGCCTGTAATCCCAGCACTTTGGGAGGTCGAGGCAGGTGGATCATGAGGTCAGGTGTTCGAGACCAGCCTGGCCAACACAGTGAAACCCCGTCTCTACTAAGAATACAAAAAATTAGCTGGGCTTGGTGGCAGGCACCTGCAATCCCAGCTACACGGGAGGCTGAGGCAGAAGAGTTGCTTGAACCCGGGAGGCAGAGGCTGCAGTGAGCCGAGATCATGCCACTGCACTTCAGCCTGGGCGACAGAGGTAGACTCCATCTCAAAAAAGAAAAAAAAAAAAAAAAAAGAACTCACGATTACATTGACAACGCATCTCCCAGCTTTGCTCGCTGAAATGGCCTGAGAACAACCAGTGCCCAGAGTTCGGCTTCTAAGTGTTATTCCCACTAAAAGGAACCAGGGATCCCTGGAGAAATGGCTGACTTTAGATCTGGGACAGAGAAAGCACAAGATAAGCCTAAGATAACTTGTGCCCCAAAGAGAGAGAAAGGGAGTGAAGGGGAGAGGGAGAGAGAGAGAGAGAGGGAAAGAGAAAGAGAGAGAGAGAGAGAGAGCAAAATAAATAAAGGTGGAAGAAGAAAGGAAGCTCCTCTTTTTCAGAAATCCAGCTAATACATGTAGAAAAGATTATCAAATTTAAAAAATAATTTTGCAGCTCTCAATGTAATAACGGATTGAGGCAGGGATCTTCATGAATCTTTAACAGCTGGACACAATATTGTTAGTGATGAGTTATTCAAACAATCTCAAAGTATCCCCCCTACAGATAATTTGACAGTTGAAAACAACAGCAAACGGCAGGTATACAACGGAGATATCTGGTGGTCCCAGTCTTAGCCAAAATATCCACAAATATTAGGACAACCTGATAGCATGTGCCTCTTGATGTGATGAAAGCACAGGTTTTCAAGGCCACTTCTGTAATGTTCTTACCAATGTTGTTTAAGCTGAATCTAATCACACATTGAGACTTCAAGTACTCTGAGTTACAGGGAAAAAATAAGAACCAGGAACACAGTAAACACCACCATGAAAAGACAACCAGATCAATCTGGAAGGCAGAAGATGACACAAGACCATTGGTCTGAGCTCTTCAAAAAGTGCATCGCAAAAGATATAAAAGCATGTGGACTGTTCTATAATAAAGAAATTAAAGAGCAGTAACAGTCACATGCAATGCCTGAACCTTAATAGGATCCTGAATTGGACAAAGGAATATACACTGCATGAGAAGATATAATGAAATTGTTCATTTAATTAATTAATTTATTTTTGAGACAGAGTCTCACTGTGTTGCCCAGGCGGGAGTGTGGTGGTATAATCTTGGCTCACTGCAACCTCCGCCTCTTGGGTTCAAGCAATTCTCCTGCCTCAGCCTCCTGAGTAGCTGGGACTACAGGCACGTGCCACCACACCTGGCTAATTTTTTGTATTTTTAATAGAGATGGGTTTTCACCATGTTGGCCAGGCTGGTCTCAAACTCCTTACCTCAAGTGATCCACCCACCTTGGCCTCCCCAAGTGCTGGGATTACAGGCATGAGCCATTGCACCTGGCTGAAATTGTTCATTTTATTAAGTATGACAATGATATTACAATTAGGTAGGAAACCATTCTAAGGAGATTCATGCTGAATTATTTAGAGGTGAACTATTGTGATGACTACAACTTATTTTCAAATAGTTAAGTAAAAAGAAGTGGATATATGTATGTAAATAACAGCAAAAAGAGGGAGGGAGTGGCTGGGGGAGAGGAAAAGAAAGGGAGAGACACAGAGAGAGAGAGAGAGGTGCACCCAAGCGTGCACTGGAGAGAGAACAAGCAAATGGGGTAAAATTGGTGACTCTGGTCCAAAAGTGTAGAATTTCACTTTATGATTTTTTCCATTTTTCTGCACATTTGAATATTTTCAAAATGAGAAATTGGGAGGAAGGTACTGATGATAATACTTGGGGAAAATCAAGTGAGGTTGCTGCAGGAAACGTAATGACGGACCCGTGCTGTTAGATAAGAATAGTAACTTCCCCCACAGCTGGGGAGGAGCACAGCTGTCAGTCAAGGATCACTCTGTGAGGCTGAGTGTGCAGCATTAATGCAAAACAGCAGACCTAATCCACGTGCCCCAAGCCATTGCTACAAAAGCAATGGGCGCTCTTCCCGGGTAGCCCCATGTTCCAGGGAGCCAAAGCTTGCAGCGTGAGGGGGTCTCTTCTTGGAACAGAGGTCGGTGAGCGAAGTCAAGTCCAGGCTTGGCTTTGAGAGATCACACGTCAGTTGCACAAACAGGATGAGAAGGCAGCAGAGTGAGTGGCAGAAAGGAATTTGTGGCTGAAGGAAGAAACGTGGGCTCAGAGCTGGAAGCTTAATATAATTTTATACATGACAGCAGTGTTTCCCAATTTCCGGGAGATATTTTGGCTATTGTTGTTAACAGAGGACTTTCTGTGACCTCTCAGTGTGTTTCAGTTCTTTCACCTGTCTCCACCCGCTCTGCCCCCGGGTACTCGATGATTTCCAAGACCTCTGCTCCCTCTCCCTCCTCCACAACACTAAAAGAAAAACCGTGCAGCTATTTTCCCCAATGCCTGCTCAGGGCTTTCAGGCTCCACCTTCCCTGAAGAGCCTTCTCTGTTACTGGGGTTTTGAAATAACCACGTGGAAACCTAGAGATTCCCAACTGGGCACAAAGAATTACGGTTTCACTGTGTGAACAAGAATCACATAATTGTTCAAGTTCCCTGTTGGATTGACTATTTTTAATCTACTACAAGCAAAAACCTCATCAATGTTGAAATGGTGTGGTCAAAGCTAACTGGTTTAAAATACACACATATGGTGGCATTCATCTTTCGGGTAGGAATCTATTTGTATTCCTGTGCTCAGCTGTGCCATGAGGGGCAGGTTGAGAGGAGCCGATGCTGCCTGAGCAGTTCATCAGAGAGAACAGACCAGAGGCAGAGTGCCTCGCAGAATGCCCCGCGGCTCCACTGCTTCTGTCAAATCTGTTCAAAATATTGCTTGTGGCTTTCCACAAACTAATTGCCTTGAAAAATCAGATTATAAATGTTATTGAGTTTGAGGATAAGATTGTTGCTTTTATTAATCCAACAAGTCCCTGTCTCCATAAAAGGTCCATGTGTCCCATGAGTACTAAATATATGTACACTTAATACCAGCTAAAACGATTTATGCTCCTTTTTGTACTGGGAACATGGTTTTGCCAGATGGTATCGCAAGCTGGCTACATCTGCTTTCCTTTCCACCCTGGCTGCTAAGATGTTCAGAGCCAAATTTGAAGGCCACCTCTACCAATGCAGTCAAAGCCTTATGACCTACATTTGGGTTACTATTCTTATTTTTGCATCCTCATGATTTCTTCTTCTTCTTTTTTTTTTTGTTTTTTTTGTTTTTTTTGTTTTTTGTTTTAGATGGCATCTCGCTCTGTCGCCAGGCTGGAGTGCAGTGGCATGGTCTCGGCTCACTGCAACCTCCACCTCCCGGGTTCAAGCGATTCTCCTGCCTCAGCTACTCGTGATTTCTTCTTAATTGGTTCTAGCTCTGTAAGTTGCTTGGAATCCTTCTTTGAATGAGGAGGTATATAAGGTATGGGAAAAACACCGGTGGAGCATAAAACATAGGAGAGGTTGCTCAGGCTCCCATCGCCCTCAGTTTGCATATTCATCAAGGGACCGTGGGATGCTCTTTACCCTATTCAGGGACAATAGGATGCACACCAGCCAACCAGGAAGCCTGAGCCCAAATCCTATATAAGAGTAGCACATGTATGGAGAGCAGCTCTCCGTAAATGGAAAAATATTTGGCAGCAATTTTCCCCAGTGCTGTTGGGGGAAGCCAATAAACAAAGCTGACATTGTGGCATTTTACTACATCAAGGAACGAGCTAGGGCCACAGGACATTCCCTGCCAAAGGTATCAGACCTACAGACATTTCCATGATGCACAGCCTGCACCTGGAGCCACCTGAGAGACACAGAAACCGAGCTAGACACTTGATAGACATTTACTCTGTAATCTCCATGTGACAAATCTGTAATAGAACAATCTTATTCCATTTCACACACAAAGAAACAGGCTCACAGGAAATAAATTGTCCAAGGTCAAGTAACTGCAAGAAAATGGCAAAGCAATAGTTAAAATTAAGGTGTAGGCCAGGCATGGTAGCTCATGTCTGTAATCCCAGCACTTTGGAGGCTGAGGTGGAAGTCTAGGAGTTTGAGACCAGCCTGGGCAACAGAGCAAGACCGCAGCCCCACAAAAAGTAAAAGAAAAAAAAAAAAAGCTGGGTGTGGTGGCATGCATCTGTACTCCCCGAGACTCACTATTAAGGAGGCTGGGGCAGGAGGATCTCTTAAGCCCAGGAATTTGAGGCTGCAGTGAGCTATGATCACACCACTGCACTCCAGCCTGGGTGACAGATTGAGACCCTGTCTCTAAAAACAACAACATAAAACAAAACAGCAGCAATAGGCTGGGCAGGGTGGCTCATGCCTGTAATCCCAGCACTTTGGGAGGCCGAGACGGGTGGATCACCTGAGGTTGGGAGTTCAAGACCAGCCTGACCAACATGGAGAAACCCCATCTCTATTAAAAATACAAAATTAGCTGGGCGTGGTGGCACATGCCTGTAATCCCAGTTACTCGGGAGGCTGAGGCAGAAGAATCGCCTGAACCCAGGAGGCAGAAGTTGCAGTGAGCTGAGATCGCGCCATTGCACTCCAGCCTGAGCCACAAGAGCAAAACTCTGTCTCAAAAACAAACAAACAAACAAAAAATAGCAGCAATAAAAGACATGGTGCATCTGATTTCAAAGTCCTGACTTACTGCAGCGTGTCTAAAGGTTCTGTTCAATACCTATGCTTGCCTGTTTCCCCCAGGTCACGGCATGAATGTCACTTCTCTTTTGAAACAGGCTCCTCCTGACCAGGCTGCTACATGAAGTCTATAAAGCATTTTAATTCTTTGGAGTAAGCGAACTTTAAAAATATAAAGCCATGTGGAATGAGGCCAAGGAACCACTGGATAGCTGCCCAGTTTGACTTTGGGTCCCTGTGAGAATTGGAAAGCAAATGTCAAAGAACGGATCTTGCCCTCTGGCACCCATGAATGTCACAAAAAAATCATGGAAACTCCTAGAGAAATTCCTCCGCCTGTGTTAAGACTTTTGTAACCCTAATATGTAAGTGCTACCCTGCGGCTGGCCACCGTGGTGGCCACAGTGCTAATGTTGGTGCCCCACACTGTTCAGCCCCCACAAGGGACCCCTGAGGACCCTCACCTCCTGCCTCTCTCCTACCGGGGCAGCTGCTGTTCCCAGCCAGGGTGGCTGACACTTTGGGAACTGCACCGACCAGTGGATGCAACACTCTGAGCTCCCCTGCAAACCCCTCGGTGAACCTGCTTCAGAGCTGGTGCCTGTCACATCGCACATCCCTCGAAGCCGTCACAGATAGCGTGTCCTAAAATATCTGTCTTCCCTTCCAAAAAGAATTTTTGTGCTCTTCTTTTTCCAGTAAATCTCCAATCCTTTTTCCCTTCTTGTGGCTCCTCCCACTTCCATGCTGATATTACTAGCACTAGTCTAAGTTCCTCATCTGTGCCATGCTATCTCCCATCACCAAGTCTTTGCATGGGCTGTTCCCTCTGCCTGGGACACCGGAACACGTGCCTGTCAAATTATGTGGATGTTTGTCCCCTCCAAATCTCATGTTGAAATGTGACCTTCAGGCTGGGCGCAGTGGCTCACGCCTATAATCCCAGCACTTTGGGAGGCTGAGGTGGGCAGACCACCTGAAGTCAGGGGTTCAAAGACCAGCCTGGCCAATGTGGTGAAACCCCATCTCTACTAAAACTACAAAAATTAGCTGGGTGTGGTGGCACATGCCTGTAGTCCCAGCTACTCGGGAAGCTGAGGCAGGAGAATTGCTTGAACCTGAGAGGTGGAGGTTGCAGTGAGCCAAGATCATGCCATTGCACTCCAGTCTGGGCAACACAGCGAGACTCCATCAAAAAAAAGAAAAGAAAGAAAGAAAAAGAAAAAGAAAGAAAAAAGAAAAGAAAAGAAAAGAAATATGACCTCCAATGTTGGAGGCGGGGACTAGTGAAAGGGGTTCGGAGCATGGGGGCAGATCCCTCATGAATGGCTTGGTGCCCTCCCTGTGGTCCCCATGGTCATGAGTTCACATGAGATCTGGTTGTTAAAAAGAGCATGGCACCTCCTCCTCCCTCTCTCTTGCTTCCTCTCTCACTGTGTGACATGACTGCTCCCCTTTCACCTTCCATCTTGAGTGGATGCTTCCTGAGGCCCTCACCAGAAATAGATGCTGGTGCCATGCTTCCTGTACAGCCTGCAGAACTGTGAGCCAAATGAAGCTCTTTTCTTTGTAAATTACCCAGCCACAGGTATTCCTTTATAGCAACAAAAAACAGACTAACACACCTGCCCCAGTTCCCCTCCCTGGCTCTGACTTCCCGGGAGCTCTTCTACATTAGTTATCTCCTCTGAGCAGGCCTTTTGACTTCTCCAGACAGTTAGGCCTCTGCTCTGAAGTCCTGTTACACGCTAGGGGTCTTTAACTTTCATCACCCTATCACTGGTATTGATTGTCTGTCTGTCCCGCTGGCCTCCCGGCCCTCCGAGGGCAGGAGCCCCACCTGTGCGGGCTGCTGCTCCACATCTCAACAGTGCCTGGCACAGAGCAGATGCTCCATCAGTGTCTGATGAGTGAGTGAGTGATCTCTTAAAGAATGAAGATCTAACTCAGACTGATGCTGTCACAGTGGTAATCATAAAATGTCCACAGATTTATGCAGCTCTTCACAATTTAAAAAGTGCTTTCTCCCTGCACTTTGGGAGGCCGACGCGGGTAGATCACCTGAGGCCAGGAGTTCAAGACCAGCCTGACCAACATGGTGAAACCCCATCTCTACTACATTTAAAAAATTAGCCAGGTAGGGTGGTGCTCTCCTGTAATCCCAGCTACTTGGGCGGCTGAGGCAGGAGAATTGCTTGAACCCGGGAGGCAGAGGTTGCAGTGAGCCAAGATTGCGCCATTGCACTCCAGCCTGGGCAACAAGGGCCAAACTCCATCTCGAAAAAAACAAAAAGGGGTGCTTTCGCATATATTATTTTTATAACCCTTTAAAATATGTGTTTCTTATAGAAGCCTTGCCTTTTTCAAATCTTTTATTCTTCCTAGTATATTTTTGCTTTGGAATTGGTATCAACTCCCATCTCCCTATAATTTTTCATTTAAATAACTGACATTCATTTAGCCACTTTACCTAAGATCTCTTATTTAAAATTTAGAGAAGGCCTTATGATGCCAATTTTACACCTGAGAAAAACAAGGTCCCCTGACTAGTGAAATAGAGGCCCCCCTGAGCCTGAGCTGTCTGCCTCCATGGTCTTGGTCTCCGCAGTGAGCTATACTCACCTGTAGTCACTGGACATCTCCATATACGTCCTTCCAAGTTCACGTTACCATCGGTAACCGGCCCACAGTCTAATTCCACCCTAGTCCTACTCATGCACCCACATAACAGGAGCATGGTAAGCCAGACACTTTCTGGATTGTCACTCTGTGCATTTCATCATCGGGCAAAATACATGTCATTTTAAATGTCCGCATTTTCATCAGAACAAAAACTGACAAGAACGAATGGTTTGGTTGAAGTTGCTTTTGTCAAAGCATATGGAAATGATCAATTTCTTCCCCAAACAAAGTGGAAACATAGTTTGAATACAGAAATATAACCCAGATCATTCTAAGGGCAGCTTTCCAGACCCCAAGTGGCCCTTAGACCACACCTTGACTGTTACTGGGTTAGTAATTTATTTATTATTATTCTTTTTTTTTTTTTTTTTTTGAGATGGAGTTACGCTCTGTCACCTTGGCTGAAGTGCAGTGGTGTGATCTTAGCTCACTGCAACCTCCGCCTCCTAGGTTCAAGCAATTCTCCTGCCTCAGCCTCCCAAGTAACTGGGATTACAGGTGTGCACCACCATGCCTGGCTAATTTTTTGTATTTTTAGTAGAGATAGGGTTTCACCATGTTGGCCAGGCTGGTCTCGAACTCCTGACCTCAGGTGATCCACCTGCCTCAACCCTGCAAAGTGCTGGGATTCCAGGTGTGAGCCAACGTGCCCAGCCAGGCTTAGTAATTTTTTAGATTGATAAGACGTGGGCCAGAATTGAAGCCAAGTTCAGACAACTCAAGTGTGGAGATCCCCCTTGGCTCTAATGCCAGTGGCTTTCACTGTAGGGAAGGGCATTTGTCCCTCCTGGGAGATGCTGCTGCTGCAGCAGCACATTTGCCCCTTGACTGTGGGTTTGGCACAGGGAGAGGCTCTCCGGGGCTAACCCTGAAGCCACCCCATGCTTTCTCTTATTTAAATGAATAAATGTTGGGATGGGTGTAGTGGTCATACTTGTAATCTCAGCATTTTGGGAGGCTGAGGTGGGAGGATGGCTTGTGGCTGGGAATTTGAGACCAACCCTGGCAGCATAGCAAGACCCTGTCTCTACAAAAAAATGTTTGAAAATTAGTTGGGTGTAGTGGTTCACACCCATAGTCCCAGCTACTCGGGAGGCTGAGATGGGAAGATTGCTTGAGCCCAGGAGTTTGAGGCTGCAGTGACCTATGATTGCACCACTGAACTGCAGCCTGGGCAATAGAGTAAGACTCTATCTCAAATAAACAATAAATAAATAAAATAAATAAATAATAAACGTTAATTTAATGTGATCTGACAACAGTGGACTGAAATACCATCTCCAGGTGCCTGTCATCCTCAGAGTGGGCTGGCATGAAAGACTTTCATCATGGGCAGGGCGTGGCAGCGCACGCCTGCAATCCCAGCACTTTGGGAGGCCGAGGTGGGCAGATCATTTGAGGTCAGCAGTTCGAGACCAGCTTGACCTACATAGCGAAACCCCGTGTCTACTAAAATACAAAAATTAGCCGGGCGTGGCAGCAGGCCCCTATAATCCCAGCTACTCAGGAGGCTGAGACAAGAGAATCGCTTAAACTCTGGAGGCGGAGGTTGCAGTGAGCTGAGATTGCGCCACTGCACTCCAGCCTGGGCGACAGAGTGAGACTCCGTCTCAAAAGAAAAAAAAAAAAAACAGAAAGACATTAATCATGGAGAAAATGGCACTGGTGTGACCTGAAGAGAGAAGAGCTTCTGCCAGTCTCCCAGAGCAGCAGCGAATGGGATATTCCCCCTTCTCCATTGGGGAATTGCTCGAAAACAACAAGCAGAACAAGAAAGAGAAACACGACTGGGAGTCAGCTGTCTCCTGAAGCACGGTGGTAAGGAAGGAAGGGCTGCAGAAAGAGAGATAAGAAGGTCCAAGGGGCCTGCCGTGATGGCACAGCTGAGTCCTCCAGGCTAGGAGGCTCCCTCCCTGTGGAGCACACACACACATCCCATGTCTGAGACAACACCAACAGGTGTTGGGCCAGGGCTGGGCCCTTCCCTGAAATCTTGAGACCCAAAAAGGGCAGCACAGGACAGGGAAAGGTATGGACAAAGCCTGATTCTAGGACACGGTGGGGAAAAGTTTACAGGAGCTCACAGACCCTGGTGAAAGGATTCCTGCTAGCCTGGAACATAATTCAAGTTCTCCTGGAAGTATTAATAGCTGGCCCAGGAAGAATTCTCCTCATCCGAAGATGAGAAGTAACCGAGAAAGAACTGACTCGGCAATTTGAAGCTGGAAAATCCGGCCCCAGCTCCTCTGATATTGGCCGTGACTCACTGTTCCGGCCACACGGTCCTCTGGTGGCCCAAGACAAGGCCCTGCCCCAGACTTGCTCTCGACCTCTCAGGAAGTGAAATGATGCAGGGAGCATTTTGCACTCCCAGAAGGCTGTGGCCTAGAGCCAAGGGAAGGAAATCCACCCCTGCAAGAGGATTCTAAGATGCAAAGGGTGTTTCAACACATCCCTGGAACCACCCACCTCTCAACTTATTGTTACATCGAATAAAGGTTAAGTTATTTTAATCGGGATTTTCAGTTACTTGCAGCCAAAAGCATAATAATGAAAAGTTGTATAGAATGTGCCATTTTTGAAATATAAACAGATAAACTAACAAATAATGCAAACACATATGCTTATACATGCATAAACTATAGAACAATAAATGAGAAGCTAGGAGAAGTGTGGCTTTGCGGGAAGAAAACTGAGTGTCATGGGGATAAGGTGAAAGTAGGCCCTTTTGTCCACTTTCGACATTTTTTTTTTTTTTTTTTTGAGACAGGGTCTTGTGTTTCCCAGGCTGGAGCATAATGGCATGATCATGGTTCACTGCAGCCTCTAACTCCTGGGCTTAAATGATCCTCCTACCTCAGCCTCCCAAGTAGCTGTGACTACAGGTGCGCCACCATGCCTTGCTGATTTGTTTTAATTTTTGTAAAGAGGGGGGTCTCATTATGTTCCCGAGGTTGGTCTTGAACTCCTGGGCTCAAGTGATCCTCCCACCTCAGCCTCCCAAAGTGCTGGGACTACAGGCGTGAGCCACAGTGCCCAGCACTGGTTTTCCTCTGGATATACTACCTAGTCAAAATAAGTATATATATATATATATATATATATATATTTTACATCAGGAGATTCTCATTGCAAATATTGCTGCTTTGCTCTCAGGGCTCCAGGCTATAGACAGGCTGACCTACCCTGGGCAAGATCCCAGCATCTCCATTTGTCTCCAGTCCTTGTCTTTTCAGCCTCTCCCATTTGCCCTCCATTTCTGCACATGGTCCTGACTGCCCCCTCCCCTGCCTTCTAGGTGGAGCACTCACCCCTGGGATCTGGCACAGAGACTCCGCCCCAGCTCCTCTGATAGTGGCAGCAACTCCCAGTCCTCAGGGAGCACGAGGCAGGACGTTGCCTCTGGGACCTCTTGTTGGTGCTGGCCCATCTCCACCAGCTTTGCCCTAGACGTCTCCGGAAGCAAATCTGACCCTGGGTGTATTTTCCTCACTCAGAAGACTGTGGTCCCAAGTTGAGTAAACACATGCCCAGCAATCCCAGAGGACGCCACAAGGCAGGACTGAGCGCAGCGAGGGGAGTGTGGACTGTGAATCTGAAATGAGCTGCTGATGGAGGGTTGACTCTCGGGAAATGAGAAGGTCTTTGCAGATCAGCTGGCAGCTCCTGAGGAGACTATTTTCTCCCTGAATAGATGTTAGCTGAAGATACACTGACTACCAGGGGAAGACATGAACTTTCGGAGAGAAAAACTGCCCAGTACAGGTGTCAAACACAAGGCTGCTCAGAGCAGAAGTTGGCCATTCTGTCCAAGACGACCAGGTTGCTCGTGATTCCAACGCAGACTCGAGACTTGTCTAGGTAGAGGGTGAAGAAATCCAGTGGCCTGTGGGCCTGAAGGATTACTCCCATCTTCCTGAAAAGTGGGGGCTTCGGGAGCTGGGAGTGCATTGTGCAGAGGGGAGGGGGCTTCTGAAGCCACTGGCTAAAAGGGAGTCTGGTTCTTCCCCATGTGGGCTGGGAGACTCACATCTAAAATCTACTTCATAGTTTATATTCTAGGGTAGTAAATTTCTTTCTTCCCTTCTTTTTTTTGGGGGGTGTGGTGATATGGGAAGAAAAAAGAATCCAATAACAAATGATCTGATGTTCTAATAATATTTAACAACCCTTGAATTAGGTGTCTGCACTGTATTGAAAGAAAATATTTGGCTATTGGATTAAAACCTAAAAACCCTTAGAATAACAATAAATAAAGTACAGTTCTGACAACCCAAAACACAGTGAACGAGTGCCCCAGGGGAAGTCTGAGGGCTTGATCCAGAACTGCAAATGCAAGCTTGAAATCTCTTTGAAGTCTTAGGCTTGGTCTTTGAAATTCATCCAGTTTTGCCTTCTACCCATGAATGTTTATTTTAATATGAAAATCATGTTTTTTCTCCTCTAAAAATCACTCAGTCAAACCCAATGCTCTAGGAGGGTGTGGCAGGGGAACACATGGGCCAGTTTCAGATGCCCAGGGATTTGAATCATCAGGTGTCCAAAATCGCCAGCCACATTTAGACAAAGGCTGGTTGGCGACTGGGCTGCCATAGATGGCAAGGACAGGGAGCACAGGTGCCAGGTTGTGGGTGATGGCCAGAGATGATCTTCAGCACCTTTCATCAAAGAACGAGGAAAAATAATTCTACTGGGAGTCACACACACAGGGGCTCACAGGACCTCTAATATCCTTGGCATCCTGGTTATACTATGCATTAGTTCAGGGAGGTGAGGCTGAGATAACAAAATAGGCCCAAATGTGCAGTAGCTCAACACCATAGAAATATAACAGCTCCTAGAGAGTTGGATGGGCAGCTCTACCCCATGTAGTCATCCAAGAACCAAGGTTGATGGCAGCTGATGGTAGTCATCTTTAACATACAGCTTTCCTGAGGGTTGCCACCTCAACCATCCAGAAGAGGAAACAAGCATGTCTGAGCATGCCTGCAAGGTTTTTGTGTTTGTTTTTGTTTGTTTGTTTGTTTGTTTTTGAGATGGAGTCTTGCTCTTTTGCCAGGCTGGAATGCAGTGGCACGATCTTGGCTCACTGCAACCTCCACCTCTTTAGTTCAAGTGATTCTCCTGCTTCAGCCTCCTGAGTAGCTGGGACTACAGGCATGTGCCACCACGTCCAGCTAATTTTTGTATTTTTAGTAGAGACGAGGTTTCACCATGTTGGCCAGGATGGTCTCGATCTCTTGAGCTCGTGAACTGCCCACCTTGGCCTCCCAAAGTGCTGGGATTACAGGCATGAGCCATCGCGCCTGGCCTGCAAAGCTTTTATAGGCCAGACCTGGAAATGACAGACACACACGGCTGCTCACAGCACTCAGTCATATGATCATACTGAACTCCAGGTATAACCGCATACCCCTATTTCTCCAAGAGAAAGAGAACGAGTTATTTTGTTAATTACTTTTTTCTTCTTTTCTCTTTCCTCCTTGTTCCTTGTTCCCCACTTCCCACTTAGCTCTTTAGAAATGCAATGAAAACCTCCAGCTTCCCTTCGCCAGAGGCTCCCTACATGATACTCCCAGATGATCTAACTACCTGCTTACTTAGAAACTCCAGAGCCATGACTCTCTCTCACCAGGAGATCACCTCAAGAGACAACACTCAATCTGCAACCTAAAGCATGTCCACGATGGAACTCGCTCCCACCTGGAGAACATCTCCAGACAATGGCCACCTTACAACCTAGCTCTGCCCAGGACGGCGCCAGCTGGACCACTCAGTAGATAAGGCAACACAGTGAGTCATGTAGACCTTGCACCTGCTCGCTCCCTCCCCTGCGTGCTGCTCATGCCAGGTTCCCGTTTAAAAGCCCTGCTTTCTGCCCACAAAGGGAAGCAGTACCCTTAAAGGCAGGAGCCTGTACATCTTCCCCTAAGCTAAGACTTAGAATAAAGTCACTTTCTTTACACCAGAACTCACCCCTCTTCATTGGACTCTGCAAGTAGCAAGTGACTGAACCTGAATTTCCGTTAACACAAGGAAGTCTGGGAAAGAAGGTCTAGCTGTTTATTCAGGAAGGGAAACCTAGATTTTAAAGAGTGGCACTTTTTTTTCACAGCACCTGAGGCCAGGAAATGACATGAAGTTGTGCACATTCATTTCGGGTAGATTAAATAATGAGATAGCTGCCACACCTGTCACCAGCACATTTCTGGGTAATCCTAGGCTCACTTCCGTACTTCAATTATGTAAAAGAGCCTTTGCCCCCAGTCAGTGAGCTATTGGAAAATGTACTGCATCAGTTATTTATTTCTGAGCATCAGTTATTCCCAGAGCTTGATCTGATTCAGTTAATTCCAGGCTCTCTGTAATGAAATTAATAAAAATACTTGTCACTCTAAGTAACTGACTAGGTACATTGACTAAGAGGTCTGAAGACCTTTATTTTTTTGCTTAAATGATCTCTTTATTCTTAAAACTGTCTTCCATTTCAACCTTTTAACTGCTTAATAAGCATTTCTCTATAGTTCAAAAAGTTTCCATGGCACTAATTCAAATTAGAGTCTCGCTCTGTTGCCCGGGCTGGAGTGCAGTAGCACAATCTCAGCTCACTGCAGCCTTTGCCTCCTGGGTAAAGCGATTCTCCTGCCTCAGCCTCCTGAGAAGCTGGGACTACAGACGTGTGCCACCAAGCCCAGCTAAGTGTTATATTTTTAGTAGAGATGGGGTTTCACCTTGTTGGTCAGGCTGGTCTCGAACTCCTGACCTCAAGAGATCCACCTGCCTTGGCCTTGCAAAGTGCTGGGATTACAGGCATGAGCCACCACACCCAGCTGGCATGTGACCTTTTTCATGGTAAGTTTGCCCTGCTAACTTCATTTGTGCTAGATCAAGCACAAATGGGGTTTATTGTTTTGCCAGCTCTAATGGTCACTATTTGCAATATATAAAACCAGCATAACATCTATGACAGATCTTCCTCCTAATTGAGACACTTTATACTCAAACTCAGAACCACTGTTTTCTGGCTGCTTTTGGCTAGAAGGTGAACATTCCAGATATAGTTTGGATGTTTGTCCCCTCCAAATGTCATGTTGAAATGTGACCTCCAATGTTGGCAGTGGGGCTTAGTGGGGAGTGTTTGCATCATGAGGAAGGATCCCTCATGAATGGCTTAGTGCCCTCCTCCTAGAAATGAGTGAGTTTCTCACTCTGTTAATTCACATGCTGGTGCCATGCTTATATAGCCTGCAGAACCACAAGCCAAATAAACCTCTTTTCTGAATAAATTACTCAGACTCTGGTGTTCCTTTATAACAAAGGAAAACAGACTAACACAGTCCCCTGTGTTAGTCTGCTAACACCCTGGTTGCATCTCCGAGCCAGCGTCCTACACAAGGCAGACTATATAAACTATTTAATGAAAACTCACCTTTCCAAGGCCAAGAGCCACCTTGAATCTGTACCATTTCCTCCAGGCCTTCTATTTCCAGAAGGTTAGGGCTCATTTCAAAGCTCTGGGGCTCACACAGGTCTGTCTGCCATTGCTTTATCTTGCCTCTTAGCAACTTGGTGGCACCACATCGAGTCTCTGTACAGTATGTCCTGAGCTGTGCCTTTGAACCTTTACCCAAAGCTACCGCATTGCACAGCTCCAGTGAGAGCTGTGCTCTCTGTGCTACATGAAGACCTTCCATTCATTATAAGAATTTGGGAAGACCACATCTGAAATCAGGCTTTCAAGTCTTTGGGGAGAATGCATAGGTAGTTCTTGAAGCTCCAGTTCCATCCTACAGGAAACATTATGTCAGCTGAAATTGAACCAAAAGGGGGGAACCTCCATTTTTAATGAGATGATTTGAAAACCAAATCATTACAAACATCTGGTAATATGGAATAATGTAGGATAAACATGATTTTAAATGCAGCTTGAAGAGTGAGTTGAATACCAGAGCAGTGAGCAAGTGAGCTGATACTGTGACTGCCCAGAAATCATCAACCTCAGTAACCTTGGGGCTTGGGTTTCGGTATTCCTGCTAAGATAGAAGGCAGAGTTTTCATCTCATGCAAGTAAAGAAGACTCCCACAGCAAGTAGGAACTCTTAAAGAACAACAATCTCAATAAAAGATTAGACTAGATAAATATCCATGTAATATCACAGTGGCAGTATAAGAGAGCTTTTGTGTTACTTACTGCACTGGGAGAAAAAAAAATCCTTTTGGAAATTTATAACTGCACTTCATTCAAATTTGGGTTCAAATTCACACTATCAGCATGGTTCACAAAAAGCCAAGAAAATAATATGAAAATGGTTCCAGCCAATAAAAACCCCCAGGGCACCAAACTCAGGCTGCACAAGATTTTCACAGAGGATGAGCTCACAATCAAAACCTCCACAATGCCTGAGGAAATAATCCACCATGATTAAGAACCAGCAGGCA
This sequence comes from Macaca mulatta, assembly GCF_049350105.2. NCBI lineage: Eukaryota > Metazoa > Chordata > Mammalia > Primates > Cercopithecidae > Macaca > Macaca mulatta. Next base: position 31,566,773 of record NC_133414.1, read on the forward strand.
TAATAAACAATAGTATTAGAACCCAAGGACTTCAGAAAATTGGATAATCTTATAAATTATAAACTAAGAGTATTTGACATGACTAATGTCAGAAAGAAAGGAAATCAAAACATAAGAAAATAATATAACATTATCAAAAATGAAATCAGGTAAAAATAAGAAATAATCAAACAAAAATTAAAAATATAAAAATAAAAATCTAGCCAGGCAGGGCAGTTCATGCTTGCAATCCCAGAACTTTAGGAAGTCAAAGTGGGAGGATCACTTGAGTCCAGTAGTTCAAGACCAGCCTAAGCAACATAGCAAGTCTCCATCTCTAAAAACATTTTTTTAATTAGCTAGCAAAATAGCATGCATCTGTAGTTACAGTTACTTGGGGATCTGAGGGAGAAGGATTTCTTGAGCTCAGGAGTTCAAGACTGCAGTGAGTGGTTGGGTGCAGTGGCTCATGCCTGTAATCCCAACACTTTGGGAGGCCAAGGCAGGTGGATCACTCGAGCTCACAAGTTCAAGACCAGCCTGGGCAACATGATGAAACCCCATCTCTACTAAAAATACAAAAAACTAGCCAGGCATAGTGATGCATGCCTGTAGTCCCAGCTACTCAGGAGGCTGAGGTGGGAGGTGGGCTCGAGCCCAAGAGGTGGAGGTTGCAGTGAACCAAGATCACACCACTGTACTCCAGCCTGGACACTAGAGCCAGACCTTGTTTCAAAAAAAAAAAGAAAGAAAGAAAGAAAAAAGGAAAAGAAAAATGAAAGACGCAGTGAGCTATGATTGTGCCACTGCACTCCAGCCTTGGTGACAGAGTACAAAACAAAACAAAAACAAATTTAGTAATTGAAATGAAAAACTCAGCAGCTAGGTTTCACCTGATTTAGACACAGCTGATTAGAGAATCAGTGAACTGGAAAGTAAATTTGAAGAAATCATACAACATGCAGTACACAGATCAAAAAATGCAAAAACACTCAGAATATGTAAATCCATAGAGACATAAAGCAAATTGCTGGTTGTTAGGGTCTGGGGGGATGAGAGAATGGAGACCAATTGCTTAATGTATATAAGGCTTTCTTTCAGAATGATGAAAATATTTATTGCTAGATAGAGGTGGTGGTTACATAACATTGTGACTGTACTAAATTTCACTGAATTTCACTTTTAAATGGTTAATTTTATGTGAATTTTTATATCAATAAAAATATATTTTTAAGAAAGAGATATTCAGATAAAATGAAAATATCCAAACACGTGTAATAGAAGTTGCAGAAAGAGAATTCAGTGAATAAGGAAAGCCAGTACTTATAGAGAGAATGGCTGTAAGTTTTCTGGAATTTATCAAAGACATGAATCTGTGGATTCAGGAAGTACAACACGTTGTAAGAAAAATAAACAAAACAAGTCCATATCTGAATACACCAAGATAAAAATGCAAAACACAAGACAAAGAGAAGATCTTATAAGCCACCAGAGAGGGCATTCTTTAAGCTAATAGTAAATATATTCTAACAGTAGCAATAAAACCCAAAATGCAATGGGATAATATTTTCGGAGTGCTGAAAGAATACAACTCTTAATCTAGATTTCTACAATCATTAAAGCTATTGTTCAAGTGTGAGGGAAACTTAAAAATATTTTCAGGCCAGGCAAGGTGGCTCATGCCTGTAATCCCAACACTCAGGGAAGCCGAGGCGGCAGATCACCTGGGGTCAGGAGTTCAAGATCAGCCTGGACAACACGGTGAAACCCCGATCTCTATTAAGAACACAAAAATTAGCTGGGTGTGGTGGTGCACACTTGTAATCCCAGGTATTCGGGAGGCTGAGGCAGAAGAATCATTTGAACTCAGGAGGCAGAGGTTGCAGTGAGCTGAGATCACACCACTGCACTCCAGCCTGGGTGACAGAGCAAAATTCTGTCTCAAAAGAAAAAAGAAAAAATATATATATTGTCAGACAAACCAAGACCAAGAGCATTTAGCCCATTAACTCTCACTGAATGAGCACTTAAAGGATTTCTATAAATTCTTTTAATTTCTTTAAATATTGGAAGAAGCAATTAAACCCAGAAGAAACAAACATGACGTAAAAGCAATGGTAAGCAATGAAACTGGTAAGCATTCAGAAAAATCTAAACAAGGAACAGCTATACGAGAATGATGACAGTGTTTAGGAATGAGGTACAAAAGTGAAATAAAATACTAGATAACAATGACATCTATGACTGAGGAGAGTTGGAGGGATAGGGAGTTAAACATTCCAACAACTGTGTATTGTGCAAGAGGAAGGCAGAAAGAACAACTGAGTAAAGTTGGTGGCTCCCCCCTGTAATCCCAGCACTTTGGGAGGCTGAGGTGGTGGATCACTTGAGGTCAGGAGTTTGAGACCAGCCTAGCCAACACGGCAAAACTCCATCTCTATTGAAAATACAAAAATTAGCCAGGTGTGGTGGTGCGCACCTGTAATCCCAGCTACTTGAGAGGCTAAGGCACGGGAATCACTTCAACCCCGGGAGGTGGAGGTCACAGTGAGCTGAGATTGTGCCACTGCACTCCAGCCTGGGCAACAGAGTGAGACTCTGTCTCAAAAAAAAAAAAAAAAAGAACAACAAATAAAGACTTTGTTAATTCAGGAACAAAGTTAAAAATTGAAAAGTAGCCACAGAAGACTAGAAATAGAATAATAGAATATATACCTTCCCAAGCAGCAGCCAAGTAAGTAAGAAAAGGGAAAAGAAAACATAATCATTCCAGTAGAAAGCAGAGAAGGATAAAATAAGTAAAAAAGAAAATGTATGTATATTGTAAACAGAAAACACAAAATAATATGGTAGAAATAAAGTGTTTAAATTACAATAAATGTGGGTTATATAAAATATACGCTAAATTGTAACAGTATATAAAACATAAATAGATTAAACTTATGTGTTCAATTTAATTCAATTCATGGAAAAGGATGCAACCCACAAAAGATTTAATACAACTGATTATAAACATATGAAAATAATTCTCTTCTAATTGAAGAAAAATGAACTCATATACAGATTTTTAAATAACAATCTTTAGTGCTGAAGAAAGTACACTGGCATTCTTTTCAATGTTGACTGTAAAGTGAAATGATGCAAATTGTCCGGAGCACAGTTTGCAAAATGGACCAAAACTTTGAAATATGCACACCCAGCAATTATACTTGGAGGAAATATTCAGACATGTGTGCAGAAATTTATCTACAAGGATGTTCTAATGAATTATTTATAGTATCAAAAACCTGAGACCTGAATATCCCACAATTAAGAGAGTTGTTAAATTACTACTCATGCTATTGCTCATATTACCAATATTAGTAGTAAATGATAACATTTATTAAGAGTTCACTATGTGCCAGGTGTTGTTCTAAACACTTTACTGATTAACATATTTTAATCTCCATTACGACAATGTGAGAGAGATATTATCTTTCTCATTTTGGAGATAAGGAAACTCATTAAGTAAATAATGGGACTAACATATTTAAATTAAAAAAGAGAAAGAAAAGAAAACTAAAGTACATGGAAATTAGTAATTTGCCTGAAGTCACATAACAATCAAATAGAAGAGCCACGAGCCAGCATTTGACCTGATGGAATAAGTCTCCAGAACCACGTCACGTGCATTGGTTAGGTTACGGAGGCATAAAACACTTGTTCTAGGAAATACTGTATTTTAATAACACTAACTATGTGAAACAATATGTATCATAAATCCTAATATTGTGAAAACACACATGTACGCTAGTATAAAAATCATATTTATACACAGGCATATTTAGGCACAAGCACAAAAGCATCATACACTAAAATATGAATGATCTCTGCCCTGGGTACCAGGATTATGGGTAACTTTCTGCTTTGTGCTTTACTTTTTATTTTCACGAGGAACACATATTACTCCTGAGATTCAAAACAAAGAACACACAATTTCAAAAGTGAAGAAATCGATGTGGCTGGATGGGGGTGGGTGGGGGTGGAAGTCAGGGTCAGAAGGAGATGGTCTTGGCAGGGAATGGGGAGAGGTTGGTCAAAGGGTACAAAATTTCACTTAGACTGAATGAAAGAGTTCTGGAGATCTGTTGTACAGCATAATAATAATGTAGCTAATGTATCCTATACTTGAAAATTACCAAGAGTAGATCTTAAATTTTCTCATCACACACACACACACAAAAAAGTGATAAAGGCCATGTGCAGTGTCTCATGCCTGTAATCACAGCACTTTGGGAGGCCAAGGAGGGAGAATCACCTGAGCCCCGGAGTTCAAGACCAGCCTGGGCAACATAGTGAAACACTATCTCTTCAAAAAGTAAAAAAATTAGCCTCACATGGTGGTGCATACCTGTGATCCCTGCTGCTGGGGAGGCTGAGGTGGGAGGATCACTTGAGTCCAGAAGGTCAAGGCTGCAGTGAGCCATGATCGTGCCTCTGCACTCCAGTCTGAGTGACAGAGGGAGACCATGCCTCAAAAGTAAAAATAAAAAATAAATTACTTTTTTATACGATAAATATGTTAGGGAATGGATACATACATTAGTTGAATTTAGTCATTTAACAATGTATGTGTAGTTCAAAACATCATATTGTGTACTGTAACATATACCATTTTTATTTGTCAGTTATATCTTAATAAAGCTAGGATAATTCGTTAATTAATTTTATTTATTTATTTACTTTTAAGGCAGGGTCTCACTCCCATCACCCAGGCTGGAGTGCAGTGGCACAATCATGGCTCACTTCAGCCTCCACTTCTGTAGTTCAAGTGATCCTCCTCCCTTGGCCTCCTGAGTAGCTGGGACTATAGGTGTGGGCCACCTTGCCTGGCTAATTGTTTTGTATTTTTAGTAAGTAGAGATGGGGTTTCGCCATGTTGCCCAGGCTGGTCTCAAACTCCTGGGCTCAAGCGATCCTTAGCCTCCCAAAGTGCTGGGATTACAGACATGAGCCACCGACCCTGGCCTAATTAATTTATTATTTTTTTGAAAAGAAGAAAGAAGATGATCATCCCCTGGCCCAGCAGGAAGCTTCTTTGTTTCTGGGACTTCCTGGTCTAATGCAACATTTCCCCAGCACCCAAGTCAGCCAGGTTGTTTTCCACAAGCCCCACGTCTCCAGCTGCGTCTCTTGGCAGTTATCTGAGGCGCCCTCGGTCAGCTGCTTACCCTTTGTTTTCTGAGTCCAACCCAAGAAGACACTCAATGACCTGTAGAGACGCAGAGGTGTTTCCTTTATGTCATCTCAGGAAATGGGCCCAGGTGGACAGTTCATAGTGGGAGACAAAAGTAATTCATTAAATTCATTCAACATATGTTTACTGAGCACCTAGACATGTGACAAACGCCGTGCTGTTAGGTCATGCAACCTTGAATTCAAGGACATTAACTTAAAAATTTAATCAGCCTCTTCCACTATACTGTTCTGGTGCTTTTTGTTGTGGTTGTGGTTGTCAAACAAAGATCACAACAATAATGTTGCCTTTGACATAGATATAAACCATAAACGCCTCTTCTTTACAAAAATTCTACCTCCAAGAATAAGGCTTCCCTGGTTCATAAATAAGTTCATGCATGCTAACAAAGGTCCCAGGAATTATTCTATTGCAACTAATTCAGATCCTTCATTGAGTTCCTCAGTGTTTAATCAAGGCTGTGCCACATCCCTCCTCAGTACTGAAATAAAATAAAGTCTGTGCCACATAGGAAATGTGCACCTACAATATGACTTTTCTAGTCTCACATTTTAATTGGAGAATTGGTAGTCCCATTTGAATGAAATCATCCTGCATAACAGATTTGAAAATGATTCCTGCTGAAAGAATATTTTTCCTCTCACTTTGCCTAAGTCTGAACCACAGTCTGACTAGGATGATAGCCCTTTTAGGTTTGACTTCACCCTCAGGAAATACCTTCAGCTTTTGGGGAGGCAAACCTGGGGGATTTTTCAATTTTTCAGCAAGATCACTGTTTTAAAAAATATTTTCCTCACTTCTGTAGAAACTTGGCTTCTCAGCCCCTGTTACAAAAGCACTATGTAGATCAACAGGTCAGAATGCTTTAAAATTGCAGTGCCCCTTGATTTAAAATGCTACTCTTGGGCCAGGCACAGTGGCTCACACCTGTAACTCGGGAGGCTGAGTGTGGAGGATCGCTTGAGGCTGGAAGTTGGAGCTTAGCCTGGGCAGCATAGTGAGACCCCATCTCTAAACAGTAAAAAATAAAATGCTGCTCTTAAAATGGATGTTAGCTTTTTATCTGTTATGAATTCTATTACTCTTCATTGTTGAGATGCTAAGGGGACCTCACTCAGTGGGAAAACATTTTACCAAGAAAAAATCAGTCTGAGAAAATGCAAATAAAATTATTTATTTGTTTTCGAGACAGGGCCTTGCTCTGTCACCCAGGGTGGAGTGCAGTGGCACAATCTCAGTTCACTGCAACCTCTGCCTGCTGGGCCCAAGTGATCCTCCCACCTCAGCCTCCTCAGTACCTGGGACTACAGGTGCACACCACTATACCCCAGCTAATCCTAGTTTTCATAGAGATGAGATCTCACTATGTTGCCCAGGCTGGTCTTAAACTCCTGACCTCAAGTGATCCTCCCACCTCAGCTTTCCAAAGTGCTGGGATTACAGATGTGAGCCACAACCCCCAGCCTAATTTATTATTTTTTAAAAAAGATGAAGAAGACTGCGCGTAGTGTTTCACACCTATAATCCCAGCACTTTGAGAGGCCAAGGCAGATGGATTGCCTGAGGTCAGGAGTTCGAGACCAGCCTGGCTAACATGGTGAAACCTCATCTCTACTAAAAGTACAGAAATTAACCCAGGGTGGTGGTGGGCACCTGTAGTCCCAGCTACTCAGGAGGCTGAGGTAGGAGAATCACTTGAATCCGGGAGGCAGAGGTTGCAGTGAGCCAAGATCATGCCACTGTACTCCAGCCTGGGTGACAGAGCAAGACTCCATCTCAAAAAGAAAAAAAAAGAAAAGAAAAGAAGAAAGAAAAAAGAAAAGAAGAAGAAAGAAGAAGAAGAGGAAGAGGAAGAGGAAGAAGAATAAGAAGAATAAGAAGAATAAGAAGAATAAGAAGAATAAGAAGAAGAAGAAGAAGAAGAAGAAGAAGAAGAAGAAGGAGGAGGAGGAGGAGGAGGAGGAGGAGGAGGAGGAGGAGGAGGAGGAGGAGGAGGAGGAGGAGAAAGAAGAAGAAGAAGAAGAAGAAGAAGAAGGAGGAGGAGGAGGAGGAGGAGGAGGAGGAGGAGGAGGAGGAGGAGGAGGAGAAAGAAGAAGAGGAAGAAGAAGAAGAAGAAGAAGAAGAAAAAGAAGAATCATCTCCAGGCCCAGCAGGAAGCTTCTTTGTTTCTGGGGCTTCCTGGTCTAACACCACATTTCTCCAGCAACCAAGCCAGAAGATGTCTTGTGGTCCATCCCCAGAAGGGAGATTTTCCAGAGGTTTTCAGAAGCACTGCAGAGTACATTTGACTAAAACTACCTATGTACTGATCCCGGTCCCAGAGTAGTAATCCATTATATAGTGAAACTGTAGGGAAAGGAACAATTACCTTGACTCCTCAAAAATACATAGTTGATAAGCCACAAGCTGATCATGACATAGTTCTAAGCTCTCCCACATTAACCAATGAACCCACAGGCATTGGAGAAAAATAAACCAACAAACCACTGAGCTCCCTCTGCAGGTTCCTGAGAGTAATAACTGGCCACCTTTCCGTTCTTGGGTTCCTTGAAAAAATAGAAGACGGTAGTCAGCAGAAACTACAATTACTTTAAAATAAAATGAAATGTGCTGAAACCAAAAAAGAAAAAAAAAACAATTTTCTGTTGTGCATTTTATAGTAGCAGAGCAAAATGCAGTATTTTAAACAAGTATGTAAAATAGAAACCGTCCTGGTAATTTCAGTTTCAAGAAAAAATTCAGCAGAGTGAATAAAATAGCATTACCAATTAAAGTATAAATCCAGGCTGCAAGGTAGGATTTCCAGCTCCAATGGAGAGAAGTCTCCATCACATTTTGAAGCTGATCTCATGAAAAAGGAATTGGTCAAAGGTGACAGAAGCACATAGAAATCTATTTTTCCCCCTTGCACCTGTGAATTTCAGTCCGCGCCTTGATAATACTGTGCCATTCTCCTCAGGACTAAAATGAGAATGGGTTAGATCATGTTTTGAGGTTCCTTTAAGCTCTGAGAAGGAACGAACATGTGAGAGCCATCATAGGTATTTGTCACCAAAGTGTATGTTAAAGAGAGGATGGTTTCTATCTCCAAGTCAGTGTAGAGGGTATAATCGGAAGACCTAGGGTCAAGTTCCATCTCTGCCATAATTCATGGTGAGATTTTGAGTGAGTCACCTCTCTCAGTGTCAGTCTACTCATCTGTAAAAATAAGAATACTGGGGCCAGGCACGGTGGCTCATACCTGTAATTTCAGCACTTTGGGAGGCTGAGGTGGGCAGATCACCTGAGGTCAGGAGCTCAAGACCAGCCTGGCTAACATGGTGAAACCCCATCTCTACTAAAATACAAAAATTATCCAGACATGATGGCAGGTGCCCGTCGTCCCAGCTTCTTGGGAGGCTGAGGCAGGAGAATCCCTTGAACCCGGGAGGTGGAGGTTGCAATGAGCCAAGACTGCGCCACTGCACTCCAGCCTGGGCGACAGAGCAAGACCCTGTCTGAAAAAGAAAAATAATACTGAAAACAGTGAGTCAGCATTTTGGGAAGCCTAGGTGGGATGAGCTCAGCCTGGGCAACATAAAAACAACAACAACAACAACAAAACCGTAGATAAGTAAACATAATGGAAAAAAATAAAAACTCTATCTTTATAATAGCAATAAAAAAAGATAAACAACCTAAGAACAAACCTAACAGGAAATAGGCATGATTTATATGAAGAAAACTTTAAACACACTACTGAGAGAAACAAAAAAATGTAAACAAATGGGAGGGTACATCACATTTGCAGGAAGACAAAACATCATGTAGATGTTAAATCTTTCTAAATTCATCTATTAATTTAATACAATCCCATTAAAAATACCAACCAGGTTTTGTTGGAACTTGGCAAACAGATTCCAAAGTTCATATTAAAAAGTAAACAAACAGCGACCAGCCTGGCCAACATGGTGAAACCCCATCTCTATAAAAACATAAAAATTAGCTAGGCATGGTGGCGTGCACCTGTAGTCCCAGCTACTCAAGAGGCTGAGGCAAGAGAATGGCTTGAGTCTATAAAGCAAAGGTTGCAGTGAGCCGAGATCACACCACTGCACTCCAGCCTGGGTGACAGAGCAAAAACTCCATTTCAAAACAACAACAAGAACAAAAAAAAAACCAACAATAAAAAAAAAAAAAGCAAGGGAGTTTCTGAAAATAAGAGTGATAAGCCATTTCAGATATTAAAACATATTATAAAGCTGGAAAGTTAAAACAGTATGATATATTGCACATGAATAGACAAATCAATACAAAAAAACAGACTCCAGTACAAACTGACATATATATATTAAAGGTAGGATTTAAATCCCTGAGAAAAAGATGGATTATTTAATAAATGGTGGTGAGACAAATGAGTAGCCACCTAGAAAAAAATAAATTAGATACTATTCATATGTTATATTAGGATAAATTCCAGATACATTTTTGTTTGTTTGTTTTTAGAGGCAGTCTTCCTCTCTCGCGCAGGCTGGAAGCCATCTTGGCTTACTGCAACATCCGCCTCCTGGGTTCAAGTAATTCTCCTGCCTCAGCTTCCTGAGTAGCTGAGATTACAGGTGCGCAATACCACGCCCAGCTAATTTTTGTATTTTTAGTAGAGACAGGTTTTCATCATGTTGACCAGGCTGGTCTTGAACTCCTGGCTTCAAGTGATATGCCTGCCTCGGCCTCTCAAAGTACTGGGATTATGGGCGTGACCCACCAGTGCCTGGCCCAAATTCCAGATACTTTAAAGTCTTAAATGCAAGCAATAAAATCACAAGTATTAGAAGAAACAATGAGATAATTTTAAAATAATCTGGAAATGGGGAAGCCTTTCTTAGCTCTAAGCAAAAAAAAAAAAAAAAAAAATTGATATATTTTATCACACAAAAATTAAAAATATTTACATAGCAAAAGCTACAATACCAAAGTCAAAAGACAAATGGCAAATGAGGGGGCACATTGTAGTCAAGGAACTAATCTCCCTAATACAGAAATAATTATCATAAAACAATAGAAAAGATAATAAGAAGTTTTATAAAAGCTATAGTTAATAGAAAATTCAAATGAGCCTAAAACTCTAAAAGATACTCAACCTAACTTACGAGAAAATAAATGCAAAGTAAAACAATGACATCAGTTTTTACTTATATTAGAAAAAAAAAATTGATGCTACTCTCTTTGTGAGGGTTTAAAGTAATATGTACCCTCAGCCAGGCACGGTGGCTCATGCCTGCAATCTCAGTACTTTGGGAGGCCTAGGCAGGAGGATCACTTGAGGTCAGCAGTTCGAGACCAGCCTGACTAACATGGTGAAACCACGTCTCTACTAAAAATAATAATAATAATAAAAATAACCAGGGCATAGTGACGCATGCCTGTGATCCCAGCTACCTGGGAAGCTGAGGCGGGAGAATCGCTTGAACCTGGGGGGCAGAGGTTGCAGTGAGTCAAAATTTTGCCACTGCACTCTCGCCTGGGTGACAGAGTGACTCGTCTCAAAAAAAATAAATAAAATAAAATAAAATAGAAATAAAAAATAAAGTAATAAGCACTCTCACACATTGCTGAGAGGGCAGATTGGAAGTACTCTCAAAATTGCAATTGCACAAACCCTTTGGCCCAGGAAGTCTATTTCTAGGAATTTGTCCCATACATACATTAATACATAATATATTAATACATAAAACAAGTAACAATAATGCAATATATTATTTGCAGCATTGTTTACAATTGCAAAAAACAAAAACAAAAAACCTAGAAACAAATTTCTGCCAATAGGAGACTGGTTAAGTAAATGATAATTTCTTCATTCAAAGGAAATGTTGTAGCCCTAAAAATGGATGAGGAAACACTTAATATCTGATCTGGAATAATTCCCATGATACAATGACAAATGGAGGAGAGAGGCAAAACAGTGGGGGAAAATATATGTCTTTGCAGAAGCATGAAAGATGACCAGGAAGATATGCAAGAAACTTATAAAAATGGGTGCCAGCGTCAAGAACATCTGGGTGGCATGAGACAGGATGAGAGAAAGACTTTTCCCTGTGTTTTCACTGTATATCCTTTTGTAAATTTTGGATTTTGAACTAAGTGAAAGTGTTACCTCCAAAGAATAAAATTATAGGCTGGGCACAGTGGCTCACACCTGTAATCCCAGTTACTCAGGAGGTTGAGGCAGGATAATTGCTTGAACTCAGCAGATGGAGGTTGCAGTAAGCCAAGATCATGCCATTTCATTCCAGCCTGGGTAACAGAGCGAGACTCTGTCTCAAAATAAATAAATAAATAGAATTATATTTAGCCCTTCTCCCTGATTTCAGGGGAAGTGCTTAAGGTCATAATCTATATAAAGTACATGGTCTGTGCACAGGAGGTGCTCGACAAATGGTTATTAAGCCATGAGTAAGCATCACCCCGTGGAGCGAGGGTTCTGTCTCTTGGCACAGTGGGCAGTGATAATGCCCCTGGTCCATTCTGTCCCAGGAAGAGACCCCTCAGACACTCAGTGAGGCCACTGACTGGCTTTCCTTTTTATTCGTTTGATCTGTTTAAATCCTATATGAGAATCATTTTAGGCTCAAATCTAACTCCCTGTTATAATTTTATTTAAAAAATGGAAAATTGGAGAGGCTCAGTGGCTCATTCCTATAATCCCAGCACTTTGGGAGGCCGAGGGAGTAGGGTCACTTGAGCTCAGGAGTTCAAGACCAGCCTGGGCAACATAGGGAGACCTCATCTCTTTAAAAATTTAAAAAATCAGCCGGGCATGGTGGCAAGAGCCTGTGGTCCCAGATACTTGGGAGGTTGAGGTGGGAGGATCGCTTGGGCCTGGGACATCAAGGCTGCAGTGAGCCATAATTGGACCACTGCACCACTGCACTACAGCCTGGGGGACAGAGCAAGTTCCTGTCTCTAAAAAAAAAAGAGATGGGAAACTGAAACTCTCATGAAGTTTGTGCTAAAAAGACTGAAGAGGGAAGTTGCCTTTGAGAGATTTTCAATAAGGCCTGGAAAACAAAAACAAACAAACGAAAATAGATTAACCCAGACTCTGAGAGACTGGAGAAAGTGCAAACAGAAATCATGCTGCGTGTGCATAGACTTGTTTACTGGACAAATGAGGGCAGCACTGTTTCCCTAGCTGGGGCCTTGAAGCGTCAAATCACCAGAGGCATGCCATCTTTTTAGTCAACTAAAAGTGAGGCAGGAATTAACAAGATTGATTAGAGGACAAGTGAACCCACCACATTCTGGACCAAGATCCCTGCAGACTGGCTTGGGTCTGTGAAGTCTGTATTATCGGCCTGGGACAAGATAAATGCAGAAATTCAAAGTGAGAGTATAGAATACAATGTCTATTGAATCTGACATTTAAAAATTAAGCTTGCATTTTACATTTCGTATTTATTTATTTATTTATTTATTTATTTACTTTGAGATGGAGTCTCGCTCTGTCACCCAGGCTGGAGTGTGGTGGCGCGATCTTGGCTCACTGCAACCTCCATCTCCCAGGTTCAAGCGGTTCTCCTGCCTCAGCCTCCCTAGTAGCTGGGATTACAGGTGTCCACCACCACGCTCGGCTAATTTTTTTGTATTTTTAGTAAAGATGGGGTTTCACCACGTTGGCCAGGCTGGTCTCAAACTCCTGAGTTCAAGTGATCCACCTGCCTTGGCCTCTCAAAGTGCTGGGATTACAGGTGAAAGCCACCATGCCCGGCCCTTGATTTTATTTTTTCCAGTAATTCTTTTTTATTTCAACTTTACAAAAGTATCAGTCCAAAACAAACTTGAAGTTTCCTTTAAAAAGCAACGGAAACACTAATTCTTCACTAGAGATAGTTTGAGATGCACTGTTCGAAACCATATTTTCATCCATGCAGAATGTGAAGTTCCACTAGATCTGTGGTGTTCAGTGTGGTAGCCAGTAACCACATATGGCTATTAACACTTGAAATGTGGCTTGTCTAAATTGGTATGTGATATAAGGCAAAATATGCACCAGATTTCAAAGACTTAGTGAAAAAAATGTCCAATATCTCAAACTTGTATAATGAGTATATGTTGAAATGGTAATATGTTGGACATATTGGGTTAAATAAAATATATGATGAAATTTCAGTTTTACAAGATGAAAAGAGCTCTGGAGATGAATGGTGGTGGCGGTTGGCGCCGTTATGAATATATTTAATACCACTGAGCTGAACACTTCAAAATGATTAAAATGGTACATTTGATGCTATGTGTATTTTCCTGCCATAAAAATTAATTTAAAAATTAATTTCATATATTTCTTTTTACTTTTTAATGTGGGTACTAAAAAATTCAAATGGCATGTGTGACCTGTATTTGTAGCCCACATCATATTTCTATTAGATAGTGCCAGGAGTCGCTCTAGATTTTTCTCTTGCCACCTTTGAAGCAGTCGTCTAGTGCCTAACCTCACCACTACATATGCAGTTCAAACATCACCTCTTCAGTAAAGTCTTTGATGAACCCTGAAGGAGCTCCACACTTTCCCTCCTCCTTCAACTGTGCTCCTATAGCACTTGGTACAAAACTTCACTTATATGTGTGTGTGATATGTGTGTGTGTGTGTGTGCACAGTATGTACTATCTCATATCAGAAAGTAAGCTCTTCGGGGTATATTCAGTGTCCCTGTATCCCGAACACTCAGCATTGTACATATGTGCTCAGCTTAGCCTCATCATACGCACTCAATAAATGCTGTTGAGTACATAGGTGAGGAAGTAATCCTAGCTTCTGATCTCTAGCCAAAGAGCTCCTTGCTCCTCTTTACTTTGGACTTGGAGATCGGAGAGTTGAATGTTAATTTCAATTTCTAGGTGAGAGAGGGATTTGAGTATCTGCCGGCTGACGGCATTATTTATCAGTGATATGGTTTGGCTCTGTGTCCCCACCCAAATCTCACGTGAAACTGTAATCTTCGGTGTTGGAGGAGGGGCCTGGTGGGAGGTGATTGAATCGTGGGAGTGGACTTCCCCCTTGCTGTTCTCGTGATAAGAGTTCTTACTAGATCTGGTTGTTTGAAAGTGTGTTGCACTTCCTCCTTCACTCTCTCTTGCTGGCCATGGTAAGCTGCGCTTGCTTCCCCTTCACCTTCCACCATGATTGCAAGTTGCCTGAGGCCCCCCCGAGAGGCAGCAGCCTGTACAGCCTGCAGAACTGTGAGCTGACTAAACCACTTTTTAAAATTAATTACCCAGTCTCAGGTATGTCTTTACAGCATTGTGAGAATGGACTAATACAAACTGGTAGCTTAACATTTCTTATTATTGAACAAGTATCTAGAGTACTACCATAGCCATTGGGAAAAGAGTGGTAAATAGATCAGGAAAAGTCCCTGCATCTAAGACACACGCATCCCATAGGAAGGTGGGGTGATGGAAAATCAAACAAATACATGATTGAAAAAGAAATTATTAAGTAATGAACAGAGAATGAAAATAAGATGGGGATGGGTGTGATGACTCACACTCTAATCCCAACACTTTGGGAGGCTGAGGCAGGAGGATCTCTTGAGTCCAGGAGTTTGAAAGTAGCCTGGGTAACCTGGTGAGACCCAGGAAAGAAAGAAAGAAAGAAAGAAAGAAAGAAAGAAAGAAAGAAAGAAAGAAAGAAAGAAAGAAAGAAAGAAAGAGAGAGAGAGAGAGAGAGAGAGAGAGAGAGAGAGAGAGAGAGGGAGGGAGGGAGGGAGGGAAAAGAAGATGATGATGATACAAGGAAAACACTGACTATCTGAGATTCAAGTCAGGAAGGGCCTAAGGAGGTAATATTTAAACTGAAAAGTGACAATAGGAGGTAAGTGGACCACAATGGAGATAAATATATTAGGCAGAGCAAACAGTTAGTGCAATTTTCCTCAAGTAGAAACAAGTTTGGTATTCTTGAGGTAAAGGGAATGGCAGCAGTAAGTTGAAAGAGAAATGGTTGAAAGATTTCTGTTTCTAGCAAAATGGTAAACTTAGAAAGCTTGAAAGCCCCTCCCAACTGAAACAACAAAACTCTTGGTAAAATAGATTAAGAATCCTCTTAAATGAATTGCTGACTGGCATGAATGAAAATACTCATCAGAAGTCAAAACTAGAATGAAACAGGCTTTGTAACCCTAAAGGTTTCTGCTGAGTCCTAGAGACCTTAAATTCTGCTTCAAGGACCACATGGGCCTGGGGACAGGAGGTGTGATGGTTGCTTTTTTTTTTTTGAGATCTCAATTCGTCGCCCAGGCTGGAGTGCATTGGCGCAATCTTGGTTCAGTGCAACCTCCACTTCCCGGGTTCAAGAGATTCTCCTGCCTCAGCCTCCCAAGAAGCTGGGATTACAGGAGCACGCCACCACACCTGGCTAATTTTTGTATTATTAGTACAGACAGGGTTTCACGATTTTGTCCCAGCTGGTCTCAAACTCCCAACCTCAAGTGATCCGCCCGCCTCAGCCTCCCAATGTGCTGGGATTACAGGCATGAGCCACTGCGTGACAGCTGCTTTTATGTATTGACTTGGATGAGCCACGTTGCCCAGATAGTTGGCCAAACATTATTCTGGATGTTTCTGTGGGAGTGTCCTTGGATGATATTTATATTTAAATCAGTGTACTTTGAGAAAAGCAGATGACCCTCCATGGTGTGGGTGGGCCTCATCCAATCAGTTGAAGGCCTGACTAGAGAAAAGGATGACCTCCTCTGAGCAAGATAGAGTTCTGCCAAACTGCCTTTGGACTTCTTTAGTAACACTGGCTTCTCTGGTTCACCAGCACTTTGTCTTTGGACTTGAACTGCAACCCTTTCCTGGGTCTCCAGTTTGCCAGTCTCATGCATCAGATTTTGGAATCACCAAGCCTCTGCAATTGCGTGAGCCAATTTCTTAAATAAATTCCTTTACATACACACACACACACACACACACACACACACACACACACACACACACAGAGAGAGTCTCACTCTCTCCCTGTTGGTTCTATTTCTCTGGAGAACCCTGACTAATATAGGAGGTAAAGCACAAATGAGGCATCTAGTAGGAAACCCATTATATAAATCTGAGATCCCAGAAGGTACGCCCTCAAGATATGAGTGAACGAGAAATAAACCTGCCACATGAAAGCGAATAGCAGAAAATGTAACTCAACTTTAACACTAGGTGCTAGGGGTGGTGTTGGGGGAACAACTTGAAAATTCATAATCTTAAGTCACTGCTTATATGGGTTTGCAGTCTAAATTCACATTACCTGTAGGATCCAACCCTAAGGGCAGATTTTTAAAATAAATAGTTTTTTAAAAATTTTTGATCAATTTAAATACAATAAAATTCACTTTTGTGAAACACAGTTCTATTTGTTAACACACATAGTGCCATTTATCCACTATTACAGTCATGATACCAAAGTTTTATCACCACCCAAAATGTGCTACCCATTTGTACTAAAATTCTTTTTCTTTTTTTTTAAGACATGGTTTCGCTCTGTTGCCCGTGCTGGAATACAGTAGCATGATTATGGCTCACTGCAGCCTCTACCTCCCAGACTCAAGTGATCCTCTCACCTCAGCCTCCCAAATAGCTGGGGCTACAGGAACACACCAACATGCCCAGAAACTTTTTGTATTTTTTTTTATAGAAACAAGTTTTACCATGTTGCCCAGGCTGGTCTCGAACTCCTGGGCTCAAGCAATCCTCCCGCCTCAGCCTCCCAAAATGCTGAGATTACAGGCATGAGCCACTGTGCCCAGCCTGAAACTCTTTCTTCACCACCAAATCTTGGCAACTGGTGAACTGATCAGTTCTCTCATTGCTGTAGTTAGGGTAGAGAAGATACAATTTATTTTTATATATTAATCATGCATCCTGTATCCTTGGTAAACTCACTTATTAGTTTTAGGAGATTTTTTAATAGATTCTTTGGAAATTTCTATATAGACAGTTGTTTTCTGTGAATAGAGTTCTATTACTACTTTTTAAATCTTTTCAGATAATCCTTTTTTTTTATTTCTTTGCCTTGTTGTACCATTTAGAACTTCCAGTTAAAGGTGAGTAAAGAAATGTCCTTGCCTCATTCCAGGTCTTGGGGAGAGAGCATTCATTCTATCACCATTAAACATGATATTAGCTATAGGACTTTGTAGGTGCCGTTTACCAGTTTAAGGAAGTTCCATGCCACTGCTGGTTTGCTGGGAGTTTTTAACAGAAATAAAGGTTGAATTTTAGCAAAAGATTTTTCTTCATCTATTGAGATGATCTTACGTTTTTCTTCTTTAGTTTGTTAATACAATGAATTACACTGATTGCCTGTTTAGGGTTGAACCAACCTTGTGTTCCTAGGTAAAACTTCACTTGGTCATGCTATGTTATTTTTGTTGAGTGATTTTATACCTATGTTCATGATGAATATTGCTCTGTAGTTTTCTTTACTTGTAATGACTTTGGTTTTAGTATCAGGATAATTTTGGCCTTATAAAATGAATATTCTATTTTCTGGAATAGAATATATATAAATAATATTATTTCTGAAATGTTTGAAAGAATTTGCCAGTGAAGCCATTTGGATCTGAAGTTTTCTTTGTTGGAAGATTTTTAACTATGATTTCAAAATCTTTGATATAGGCTATGCAGGTTATCTATTTCTTCTTTAGTAAGTTTTGGTAGATTATGTCTTTCAAGGAATTGGTCCATTTCATTTAAGTTATCAAAAGTAAGATTTCCTTAAGATTCTAATGTCTGAATCTGCCAGTTCCTTGATCCTGGATTTTTCAGCCTCCAGAACCATGAGAAATAAATGTGCTTTGTTTTAAGTAAATAAACAAAACTTCAAATGTTTTCTCTTTCATTCTTTTTTTTTTTTTTCAGATGGCATCTCACGCTATCACCCAGGCTGGAATGCAATGGCATAATCTCGGCTCACTGCAACCTCTGCCTCCTGGGTTCAAGTGATCCTCCTGCCTCAGCCTCCTGAGTAGCTGGGACTACAGCCATGCACCACCATGCCTGGCTAATTTTTGTATTTTTAGTAGAAATGGGGTTTCACCATGTTGGCCACGCTGGTCTTGAACTCCTGACCTCAAGTGATCCCCCTGCCTCAGCTGCCAAGGTGCTGGGATTGCAGGTGTGAGCTACCATACCTGGCCCCTCTTTGATTCTTGATGTTGGCGATTTGTGTCTTCTGTGCTTTTTTCATGGTTTAAGGGTTTAAAACTTTTAGTGATCTTTTTAAGAAACCACATTTTTAGAAGACATACCAGGAGCTATGTTAACTCTTTTTTTTTTTTTTTTTTAGCCCTTTACCTTCATTGGCTTCTAGCTTGGATGGTTTTGCATGAGAAGTACTGACAGTCATCGCATTGGTTCCTTATACTAATGAGTATAAATGAGTACTAATGAATTTTTCTCTAGCTCCCTTTAGGATGTTATCTTTTTACTTGGTTTTCAGCAGTTTGAATATGAAATGCTTTGTGTTGTGTGTGTATTTGTTTCAGTATTTATCTTGTTCGATATTCTCTGAGGTTCTTGACCTGATATTTGTGTCTAACATTAATTTTGGAAATTCTCAACCAAATATTTCTTCTGCTTATATTATCTATCTTCTCCTTTTTGGGTTCCAATCGCACACATATTTGGATTCCAATTGCACACATACTAGATTTTTTTGCTCTTGAATGTTTGTGTTGTTTTATTTTTCCACTGTTTCCTCTATTTTTGTTTTAGTTTGGACAATTTCTATGGCCATATGTTCAAATTCACTAAGTCTTTCCTTAGCTGCATCAAGTCTCTTGATGAGTCAATTGAATGCATTCTTTTTTGTTTGTTTTTTGGAGACAGAGGCTCACTCTGTCATTCAGGCCGGAGTGCAGTGGTGCACTCTTTGCTCACTGCATCCTCTGCCTCTCAGGTTCAAGTGATCCTCCTGCCTGAGTCTCCTGAGTAGCTGGGACTACAGGCATGTACCACCAGGCCCGACTAATTTTTGTGTTTTTGGTGGAGATGGGGTTTCACCATGTTGGCCAAGCTGGTCTGAAACTCCTGGCCTCATGTGATCCTCCTGCCTTGGCTCCCAAAGTGCTGGGATTACAAGCATGAGCCACTGTGCCTGGCCTCTGAATGCATTCTTCATCTCTGTTATGTGGTTTTTACTTTTAGCACTTCTACTTGATTCGTTTTTATTTTATCCATCTCTCTGTTGAAATTGTCCATATGATCTTGTATGATCTTGTATGTTGTTCATCTTTTTCTTAGTGTTTTTGACATATTAATCATAATTATTTTAAATTTCCTACATGATAGTTCCCACATCTGTGTCATATCTGAATCTGGTCCATTGATCACTTTGTCTATTGGCATGTGCTGCTTTCATTTGCCTTGTAATTTTTTCTTGTGTTAGTCAGTAGTGACTGAAGGCAAACTGTTTTTATGCCTATAAATGGACATGCATTTCCTTATAGTAGTCCTTTAGGATGGGCTTTGAGTCAACTCCAAAATCTTCTATCAAGGCCAGGTGCGGTGGCTCATGCCTGTAATCCCAGCACTTTGGGAAGCCAAGGCAGGAGGATCACAAGGCAAGAGGTGGGCAGATTACTTCAGGTCAGGAGTTTGAGACCAGCCTGGTCAACATGGTGAAGCCCCGTCTCTACTAAAAATACAAAAATTACCTGGGTGTGGTGGCATGCATCTGTAATCCCAGCTACTCAGGAGGCTGAGGCACAAGAATCGCTTGAACTGAGGAAGCAGAGGGTGTATTGAGCCAAGATCACTCACTGCACTCCAGCCAGGGCGACAGACAGTGATTCTGTCTAAAAGAAAAAAAAAAAATCTTCTATCAATATCTTGTCTTGTGTTTCTGGGAGGTTCATTTGTCAGAGAGTTTTTCTCGGTGTCTGTTCCTCCTTCAACTTTAGGCCATCCCTTCGGGCTGCACTTCAGGGAAGGTTTTGAAGCACCTCTCCCAGCAATATTTCACTCACTTGTTACTTAACACTTTTTAGTTATGTGGCAGAGGTGTAAGGAGAATCATCCTGTGTAGTTCTGATTAAGCTTCAGTCTTAGGGAGCTACTATACCCCTGGGTCTGGGGTGGGGAGAAAGAGGTGATTCCCAAAGCTCCTTCTGCTCCTGTAGCTATAGTTCTGGGCCCAGCATGTATTCCTTCCTTCCCCCCCATCAACCCTGAGGGAGATGAATTACTTTTCTTTTCCTTTTTGCAGCTGCAATGGTATTTCATCCGTATTTGTCCCCTTTTCCTTACAGTTTAAGAGTTCCATTTAAGGGGAGGAAGACGTGTAGGGCTTCATAACTTTCCCACAGTGGCTGCTGTTCTCCACCTCCAGGCTGGCACATTCTAAAGTTGAGAATGTAGGACACATTCTCAGGCCACTCCTGTATCATTTCTGTGAACACCTGGTGAGGTTTGTGGAAAAAAAGACCTACAAGTGGATGCAATTTCTCTTTATGTCTCAGAGGCTCCACATTCTCTCACCAGCCCACACTTGACCTTTGCCAATTCTTTTAACAATTTCAACTAATTCTTATTTTTAAATTTTTTTTTAAAAGACAGGGTCTTGCTTTGTTTGCCAGGCTGGAATGTAGTGGTGTGATCTTAGCTCACTGCAGCCTTGAACTCCTGGGTTCAAACAATCCTCCTGCCCCAGCCTCCCAAGTAGCTGGGCCTACAGGACTGTGTCACCATGCACAGCTAATTTTTTGACATTTTGTAAAGATAGGGTCTTGCTACGTTACCCACACTGGTCTTGGACTCCTGACTTCAAACCATCCTCCTGCCTTGGCTTCCCAAAGTGCTAGAACTACAGGTCTGTGCCACTACATCTGGCTAATTAAAAATTAAACATATATTTTTGGCAGAGACAGGGTCTTGCTATGTTGCTCAGGCTGGTCATTAGCTAATCCTTCTTACTGATACCTGGCTGCATCTGCCCCAAATAAGCAAGTACTCACATCTTGTTGCTCCCTGCAAGTACCTGATTCTCCTTAGATTTGGAGCTAGTTGGTTGCATTTCATCCTCAGAACTCTAATGAGTCCTACAAAGTTGTAGACAAGTTTTTTTCATGTTTCTTCTTGTTGTTGTAATGGTGGGAACATTGCTCTTTCCAGTTGTCTACATCCTAACTGGAAGCTGGGTTTTAGAGTAAGCATAAGTTTAGCTTTAGTAAATACTGCCAAGTAGATGTCCAAGGTGACTGCATCATGTCATTGTACACTCCCACCAACAATGTATGAAAATTTTAGTTGTTCCACATCCTTGACAACACTTGGGAATGTCAAGCTTTAATTTTAGCCAGCCCCTGGTTACCTTGATTCTGCTTTCTGTCTCTATGAATGCGCTTATTCTACATACCTCATGTAGGTGGAATCATATATTTGACCTTTTGAGCCGAATATATGGCTTATGCCACTTAAAGTATTGTTTTCAAGGTTCATCCATGTTATAGCATGAATTAGAATTTTCTTTGGTTTCAAAGTTGAATAATATTCTGTTGTATATATATAAACACATTTGGTTTATCTATTCACCTGTTTACAGACACTTAGGTTGTTTCCATCTTTTGGCTATTGTAAATATGGTGCTGTGAACATTGGTGTACGTATATTTGAGTCTCTACTTTCAGTTTTTTGGATATATACCTAAGAATAGTATTTTTGATCATATGGTATTTCTATGTTTAACTATTTGAGGATCCACCATACTATCTTCCAAAGTATTGCACCATTGTACATTCCCACCAGCAATGTACCATGGTTCCAATTTCTCCACTTCCTTACCAATACTTTTTATTTTCCTTTTTTTTTTTTTAATAATAGTCATCCTAATGGGTTTAGAGTGGTATCTCATTGTGGTTTTGATTTTGCATTTCCCTAATGACTAGTGATGTTGAGCAGCTTTTCATGACTTATGAGACAGTTGTATATCTTCTTTGAAGAAATGTCCATTCAAATCCCTTGTCTATTTTTTAATAGGGTTCTTTTGTTGTTGAATTTTAGGGTTTCTTTGTATATTCTTGATATTATTCCTTTATCAGATACATGGTTTGCAAATATTTCTCCCATTCTGTGGGTTGCCTTTTTAAATCTGTTGATAGCATCCTATTATGCCGAAAGTGATAATTCAGTATATTACTCTTTTTTTGTTGTTGTTGCCTGTGCTTCTAATGTCATATCCAAGAAATCACTGACAAATCCAGTGTCATGAAGCTTATCCCCCTTGTTTTTTCCTAAGAGTTTTCTAATTTTAGCTCCCGCAATTAGAACTTTGATCCATTTTGGGTTAATCTTTGTTTATGGAATAAAGTAAGGGTTTAACTTCATTGTTTTACATATGAATATCCAGTTTTCCCAGCACCATTCATTGAAAAGGCTGTTCTTTTACCCATGTAATGGTCTTGGCACCCATGTCAAAAATAAATTGACCATATATGTAAGAGTTTGTTTTTGGTACCCCTATTCTATTACATTGGTCTATCATGTTTATCATTATGCCAATACAACATTGATTATTATAGATTTGTAGTGAGTTTTAAAATCAGGAAGTGTGAGTCCTTCCATTTGTTTTTCTTTTTCAAGGTTGTTTGCAATCTTCAGGGTCCTTTGAGATTCCGTATAAATTTTAGAATGAGTTTTTCTATTTCCAGAAAAGAATGTCATTCTGGATTTTGATATGGATTGCATTGACTCTGAAGATTGCATTGGGTAGTATTGACAGCATAATAAATTAAGTCTTTCAATCCATGAACACAAGACTTTTCCTTTTTTCTTTTTGTCTTTCATTTCTTTCAGCAATGATTTGTAGTTTTCAGTATACAAGTCTTTAACCACTTTGGCTAGGTTTATCCTAAGTGTTTGATTATTTTTGATAAAATTATAAATGAATATATATTCTTAACTTCTTCTTCACAATTGTTAGGTTGTGATTTTCAGAATTCCTATGTCAATTTCCTAACAATAAAATTGTTAAGCACATAGAAATGCAACTGATGATTGTGACCAACTGTAACATCCTTACTTCTGTGTGCCTTCACTGCTGGAGCTGTATGCCTAGCCAAGTCAGGGCATTCTTGATTAAAATTCTCAAATTTGGGCAGCTCATTACGATTCTACTTTCTAAAGTTAGTTTCTCCCCAAGTTTTCCAAGCTTTTTTGTTCTTGCCTAATTACACTGGATAGGATCTCTTGGTAATGTTTTCTGGAAGTGTTAATATAACACTTCTTTGTCTTATTTCATACTTTGTCTCATTTCATACTGAAATAATTTCTTTTTTCAGGGGAAAACATTCAATATTTCTCCATTTAGTATGATGTTAGTTATAGGAAGTTTATTATGTATAGCATTTATCAGATTATGAAGTTCTCCTTCTATTCAGAGTTTGTTGAGAGGTTCCATAATGTATAGGTGGTTGGGTTATTTCATCTCATTTTTCGGTAGCAACTGAGATGATCATTCATTTTTTTCTCTTTGACTTTGATTTTTAAAGTGTAAAACTGACCTTATTTTCTAATATAAAAATCACTTAGCCCTGATGGATTATCCTTTTAATTTTTACTGAATTTCATTAGCCAATATTTGTTTAGGCTTTTTTTGGGAAGTTTGTATGCACACGGGTGGCTTCCATTATGTTTACCAGAATTCAGACCAAACCTAGATTCAGTGGAGGCTGGGAAATGTAAACAAATAGATATTTCTGCCAAAGAAATTAAGAATATGGAGGGCAGAAATGAAAAGTTTCACTGTATATGTAATCAGTCTTATAAAAAGAAATAAAAAATCAAGGATACAAAGACAGCAGTATTTGACTAGTAATGGTTGATAATTTTCTAGAATTGATAAAAAGAATCCACAGATTCAAGAAGTACAATATATTATAAAGAGAATAATTAAAACAAACAAATAAAAAAGGCTCACGCCTGTAATTCCAGCACTTTGGGAGGCCGAGGCAGAAGATCACCTTAGGTCAGCAGTTCCAGATCAGCCTGGCCAACATGATGAAACCCTATCTCTACTAAAAATACAAAAATTAGCCAGGCATAGTGGTGCCTGCCTATAGTCCCAGCTACTCAGGAGGCTGAGGCAGGAGAGTTGCTTAAACCCAGGAGGCAGAGGTTGCAGTGAGCCAAGATTGCACCACTGCATTCTAGCCTGGGTGACAGAGTAAGGCTCCATCTCACCAAAAAAAAAAAAAAAAAAAAGCATGCATAAATCTGTTATAATGAAACTCCAGAACCTCTAAAACAAACAGAAAGAGGGGGGAGCTAGAGGAGAAGTAGAGCTCTTGGAGAGAACTGGAGATATGACTAACCATGAACTTTTCAATTGCAACACCAGACATTAGAATACCATGAGATAACTTTAAAATGTTAAGAGAATATAACCATAACCTTCTAGAATCAAGCAATATAATATTTCCAGAACTAAGTTAGAGACACTTTCAGATAGCCAAAACCAGACAGAATCCTGCCAGGGGACCTGCATTATGAAAGATGAAAAGTTATAATTTTTTTTTTGAGAAAGGGTCTTGCTCTGTTGCCCAGGCTAGAGTACAGTGGCATGATCTCAGCTCACTGCAACCTCCACCTCCCGGGTTCAAGAGATTCTCCTGCCTCAGCCTCCTGCATAGGTGGGATTATAGGCATACGCCATCATGCCTGGCTAATTTTTGTATTTTTAGTAGAGATGGGCTTTCACCAGGCTGGTCTTGAACCCCTGACCTCAGGTTATCTGTCTGCCTCAGCCTCCCAAAGAGCTGGGATTACAGGCATGAGCCACCATGCCCAGCACATAACATTTCTGAAATGCATGCAGCAATGTAGAGCAAGTAAAATTTGTATTAGATACAAATAACATAAATATGTATTAATTAACCAAAGAAGTGAAAGATCCCCACAATAAAAACTATAAAATATTAATGAATGAAATTGAAAAGGACACACAAAAATGGAAAGATATGTCATGTTCATGGGTTGGAATAATCACTACTGTTAAAATGTTCATTCTACACAAAATAATCTATAGATTCAATGCAATGTCTATCAAAATACCAAGGATATGCTTCACAAAAATAGAAAAAATTCCTAAAATTTATATGAAACCACAAAAGACCGAGAATAGCCAAGCTCAAGGAGAGCTCAAGCTATCCTTAGCAAAAAGAACAAAACTGGATAAATCACATTATCTGACTTCAAATTATACTAGAGAGCTATCATAACCAAAACAGCATGGTACAAGCATTAAAACGGACACACAGACCAATAAAACCCATTGAGAACTGAGAAACAAATCCATACATCTACAGTAAACTCATTTTTGACAAAGGAGCCAAGAACATAAATGGGGAAAGGACAGTCTGTTCAATAAATGGTGCTGGAAAAACTGGATATCCATATGTAAAATAATGAAACTATACCCCTATCTCTCACCGTATATAAAAATCAAATCAAAATGGATTAAATGTTTAAATCTAAGACCTCAAGCTATGAAACTACTAAAAGAAAACTTTGGCCAAAGATCTTGAGTATTACTCCACAACCACAGGCAGTCAAAGCAAAAATGGACAAATGGGATCACATCAAGTTAAAAACTTTTGGCACAGCAAAGAAAACAATCAACAACCTGAAGACACAACCCACAGAATGGTAGAAAATATTTGCAAACTATCCAGCTGACAAGGGATTAATAACCAAAATATATAAGGAGCTCAAACAACTTTATAGAAAAAAACTAATAATCTAATTAAAAATGGGCAAAATATCTGAATAGAGATTTTTTCAAAAGAATACATGCAAATGGCAAACAGGTATATGAAAAGATGCTCAACATCACAATCATTAGATAAATGCAAAACTACAGTGAGATATTATTTCACCCCAATTAAAATGGCTTTTGTCCAAAAAATGGGAAAGAACAAATGCTGGTGAGGATATGGAAAAATGGGGGCCCTCATAAACTGGATGTAAATTAGTGCAATCACAGTGGAGAATAATTCTGAGGTTCCTCAAAAAACTAAAAACAAAGTTACTATATGATCCAGCAATCCCAACACCAGGTATACACCCACAGGAAAGGAAGGTGCGGTATTGAGGAGATATCTCCACTGCCATGTTTACTGCAGCGTTATTCACAATAGCAAAGGTTTGGAAGCAACCCAAGTGTCCACCAGCACATAAATAGACAAAGAAAATGTGGTGCGTCTACACAATGGAGTACTACTCAGCCACAAAAAAAGAATGACATTCTGTCATTTGCAATAACATGGAGAGAACTGGAGGTAATTATATTAAGTGAAATAAGCCAGGCCAGAAAGACAAACTTTGCATGTTCTCAGTTATTTGTGCGAGCCAAAAATTAAAACAATTGAACTCATGGAATTAGAGAGTAGGATGATGGTTACCGGAGGCTGAGAAGGGTAGTGAGATGTGGGGGGTGGCAATCGTTAGTGGGAATCGTTAATGGGTACAAAAAATTGTTATAAGAAAGAATGAATAAGATCTAGTATTTGATAGCACAATAGGGTGACTACAGTCAATAATAATTTAATTGTACATTTTAAAATAACTAAAAGAGTATAACTGGGTTGTTCATAACACAAAGGATAAATGCCTGAAGTCATGGATACCTCATTTACCCTGGTGTGATTATTACACATTATATGCCTGTATCAAAATATCTCATATAGCCCATAAATATATAAACCTACAATGTAACCACAAAAATTAAAAATTAAAAAAGTATGGCCAGGCCCAGTGGCTCATGCCTGTAATCCCAGCACTTTGGGAGGCCAAGGCAGGCAGATCACAAGGTCATGTTGCAGGAAGTCAGGGACCCTGAACAGAGGGACTGGCTGGAGCTGCAGCAGAGGAACATAAATTGTGAAGATTTCATGGACATATATCAGTTCCCAAAATTAATACTTTTATAATTTCTTATGCCTGTCTTTACTACAATCTCTGGACATAAATTGTGAAGATTTCATGGATATTTATCAGTTCCCAAATAATACTTATAATTTCTTATGCCTGTCTTTACTTATCTCTTAATCCTGTTATCTTCATAAGCTGAGAATGTACGTCACCTCAGGACCACTATTGTACAAATTGATTGCAGAACATGTGTGTTTGAACAATATGAAATCTGATTGTAAAACATGGGTGTTTGAACAATATGAAATCAGTGCACCTTGAAAACGAACAGAATAACAGAGATTTTTGGGAACAAGGGAAGACAACCAAAGGTCTGACTGCTTGCAGGGTCGGGCAAAATAGAGCCATACTTTTCTTCTTGCAGAGAGCCTATAAATGGACGTGGAAGTAGGAGAGATATCACTGAATTCTTTTCCCAGCAAGGAATATTAATAATTAATACCCTGGGGAAGGAATGCATTCCTAGGGGAGGTCTATAAATGGCCACTCTGGGAGTGTCTGTCTTATGCAGTTGAGATAAGGACTGAAATACACCCTGGTCTCCTGCAGTACCCTCAGGCTTATTAGGGTAGGGAAAAGATCCTGCCCTGGTAAATATGAGGTCAGACTGGTTCTCTGCTCTCAAATCCTGTTTTCTGTTGTTTAAGATGTTTATCAAGACAATATGTGCACAGCTGAACATAGACTCTCATCAGTAATTCTAATTTTGCCCTTTGCCTTGTGATCTTTTTTGCCCTTTGAAGCATGTGATCTTTGTGACCTACTCCCTGTTTGTACATCCCCTCCCCTTTTGAAATCCTTAATAAAAACTTGCTGATTTTGCGGCTCAGGTGGACATCACAGACCTACCGATATGTGATGTCACCCCCGGAGGCCCAGCTGTAAAATTCCTCTCTTTGTACTCTTTCTCTTTATTTCTCAGACAGGCCAACACTTAGGGAAAATGGAAAGAACATATGTTGAAATATTGGGGCTGGTTCCCCTGATAAGGTCAGGAGATGCAGACCAGCCTGGTTAACATGGTGAAACTCCACCTCTACTAAAAATACAAAAAATTAGCCGAGCATGGTAGCAGGCACCTGTAATCCCAGCTACTCGAGAGGCTGAGGCGGGACAATAGCTTGAACCCAGGAGGCAGAGGTTGCAGTGAGCCGAGACAGCACCACTGTACTCCAGCCTCAGCAACAGAGTGAGATTCAAAAAAAAAAAAAAAAAAAAAACTCAAGACAAATAAAACTGGAAACATCACAAACCCAAACTTATGAGATGTAGCAAAAGCAATTCTTAGAGAAAAGATTCTAGAAATAAACGCCTTTATCAAAAAGGAAGCTCTCAAATAAACAACATTATGCCTCAAGAAAATAGAAAAGGAACAACACACTAGACTCAAAGTTAGCAGAAGAAAAATAATTAAAGATTAGAGCAGAAAAAAATGAAATAGAGATGAGAAAAACAATACAAAAGACTAACAAAACTAAGAGTTTTTGTTTTAAGAAAGAATAAAAGCAACAAATCTTTAGCCACTCTTTAAGAAAACAAGAGCAGAGTCAGGTAAGTAAAATCAGAAATAAAAGAGGAGACATTATGACATTACAACTGACACCATATTTCAAAGGATCATAAGAGACTATTGTGAAAGAGTATATGCCAAAAGTTGTAAAACCTAGAAGAAATGAACACATTGCTAGACACATGCAACCTTTTAAAGCTGAATCAGGGAGAAATAGGAAGTTTGAACAGACCAATTATGAGTAAGGAAATTGGATTAGTCATAAAAAAACTTCCAATCAAAGAAAAGCTCAGAACCAGATGGCATCATGGTTGAATTCTACCAAAAATTTAAAGAAGAACTAATACCACTGCTTCTCAAACTTTTCCAAAAAAAAAAAAAAAAAAAAGAAGAGAAGGGAATACATCCAAGTTCTTTTTACAAGGCCAGCATTACTGTAATACCAAAACCAGACAAGAAAATTAAAAGAAAAGAAAATTACAGGCCAATATGCTGAATGAACTTAGGTGCAAGACTCCTCAACAAAATACTAGCGCACTGAATTCAACAACGAATTAAAACTATCATTCACCACCTATCAAATAGGATTTATCCTTGAATGCAAGGATGCCTTAACACATGCAAATCAATAAATATGTTGTATTAACATAATGAAGCACAAAAACCAAATAATCATCTCATTAGATGCAGGAAAACCATTGACAAAATTTAACTTCCTTTCACAATAAAAAAAAACTCTCACCAAATTAGGTATGGAAGGAATGTACCCTAACACAATAAGTGCCATATATGAGAAGCCCATAGCTAACATTATACTCAAAATCGAATGCCTTTCCCCTAAGATCTGGAACAAGACCAGTATTCCCACTCTTGTCACTTCTATTCAGAATAATATTGGAAGTCATTGCCAGAGCAATTAGGCAAGAGAAGGAATTAAAAGGCATCCAAATAGTACAGGAAGAAGTGAAATTGTCACTGTTTGCTGATGACATAATCTTATTCCATAGAATATCCTGACGACTCCAGCAAAATTGTTAGAACTAAAAAAAGGATACAGTACATTTATAGAATACAAAATCAACACACAATAATCAATAACTTTCTACACGCTAGGAAGAGACTATTCAAAAAAAAGAAGAGAGCAATCCCATTTACAACAGCTACCAACAATATATATATATACTTAGGAATAAATTTAACCAAGAAGTTGAAAGATCTATACACAGAGATTAAATAACTTGTTCAGGGTCAAAAAGACTGTAAGTAGAAGTAGAAAATATATATATATATATAATCAGTAAAGACAGAGAAGCATTTGTTGGCTGGTTGTGGTGGCTCATGCCTGTAATCCCAGTACTTTGGAAGGTTGAGGCAGGAGGATTGCTTGAACCCATGAGTTCGAGACCACCCTGGGTAACATAGTGAAACCCTGTCTCTATAAAAATAAAAAATATACATATAAAAGAAAAACAAAATTTTTAAAATTCAGTTTAAAAAATTAGTTGGACACGGTGGCATGTGCCTGTAATCCTAGCTACTCAGGAGGCTGAGGAAGGAGGATTGTTTGAGCCCGAGAGTTCAAGGCTGCAGTGAGCTATGATCACACCACAGCACTTCAGCCTGGGCAACAGAGTGAGACACTGTCTCTAAAAAAGGAAAAATAAATCAAAATTAAATTAAATTAAAAATATTACATTCCCACCGATCAAAATATATTTTGTAATTTATCAAAGAACCAACAGAGGGCACAAAATCATTTAACAGTATCAACTTAAAACTGTCTCTAAAATGGAATGTATATCCTGAGTTTAAACAGAATAGAAGAAACGGCAACTTAGGAAGTCATGGTGATTAAGTGTTTTATATGTGAAAAGGAAGCTAAATTAAGCTAAAAATAAATATCAAAAGGCACAAGGCATCTGATATAAAGAAACACTGCAAGAGTATAACAATCTGAAGAGAGCATGTCAAAAGAAATCATTGCCGGGTGCAGTGGCTCAAGCCCGTAATCCCAGCACTTTGGGAGGCCGAGACGGGCAGATCACGAGGTCAGGAGATCGAGACCATCCTGGCTAAAACGGTGAAACCCCGTCTTTACTAAAAAATACAAAAAACTAGCCGGGTGAGGCGGCGGGCGCCTGTAGTCCCAGCTACTTGGGAGGCTGAGGCAGGAGAATGGCCTGAACCCGGGAGGCGGAGCTTGCAGTGAGCTGAGATCCGGCCACTGTACTCCAGCCTGGGCAACAGAGCAAGACTCCGTCTCAAAAAAAAAAAAAAAAAGAAATTATTAAAAACCTGTCCTAACAAGACAAAGAAAACAACACTGTAACAAAGATATATGACATTTTGTCCTATTTTATATACTATAAAGAAAATATAATAGTGATAGAAAGTACAGTACGTATCTTTATTTTCATATTAGAATTTGGTAAGAAATCACAAAAACTTTATTCCATGGGTTGCTTGAGTGAAATCCACAGGTACTTAGGATTGACTTGTTGGTGAACACTCGAGCTTAATCCAAACTGCTCTACCCTTGATTTTCTGAATCCATTTTCAGTAATGATTATTTATCTAACAGATAACATACTGAAATCAAACTCATGCAATGAATACGAGAAAGAAATTCCTCAATTAAGAAATGTTCCTGGGAGGCTGAGATGGCCAGATCACGAGATGAGGAGTTCAAGACCAGCCTAGCCAGCATGGTGAAACCCCGTCTCTACTAAAAATAGAAAAATTAGCTGGCATGGTGGCACGCGCCTGTAATCCCAGCTACTCAGGAGGTTGAGGTAGGAGAATCACTTGACCCTGGGAGGCAGATGTTGCAGTGAGCCGAAATCACATCACTGTACTCTAGCCTGGGCGATAGAGCGGTAATCCATTCAAAAAAAGAAAAAAGAAAGATTTTCCCTATCGTGAACCCAGGAAAAATAATCAGCACAAAAGAACTTATTCCCACCCCACTTTTTAAAGCAAACAAATCACTAGACTATTAGGGCGAACAAAAGCCCCGTATAGACCACTTTCTGACTTAAGATGACGTTTGTTTAGTACACAAAGTTGACTCTTTCTGGAGGCAATCCAGAGGTCAAATTCAAGTTGTTATTTTATTTTCTAAGTATACTTAGATGACTTATTGTATAAATAGGCATCTTTCACACTAGCAGGCTACATAAATAAAAACAACAAAATACATTTCTTCTCAGAGGAGATTAGAGGTGTTAACATTTTATTAAGTTGTTGCAAAAGTAATTGTGGTTTTTAATTACAGTTTTCATAACACAATGCCCTAACCCTTTGTGTAAGAACACCAGATTATCAATAGGTATAACGAAAGAGAAAGGATTTCCTATTTTTCAATCCTCCTGTTCAAATTTTTAAAAAATTATTATTCAAGCACGTTTAAAAGAGTTCAGGGGATCTGGCAAGATGGTGGAATAGGAACAGCTCCGATCTGCAGCTCCCAGTGAGACCAGCACAGAAGGCGGGTGATTTCTGCGTTTCCAACTGACATACCCTGTTCATCTCATTGGGACTGATTAGGCAGTGGGTGCAGCCCATGGAGGGTAAGCCAAAGCAGGGTGGGGTGTCGCCTCACCCTGGAAGTGCAAGCAGCCGGGGGCCTCCCTTTTCCAGCCAAGAGAAGCCATGAGGGACCAGCCCAAATACTAAGCGTTTGCCACAGTTTTTGAACCCACAGTCCAGGAGATCCCCTCGTATGCCTACACCACCAGGGCCCTGGGTTTCAAGCACAAAACTGAGTAGCCATCTGGGCAGACACCAAGCTAGTTGCAGGAGTTTTTTGTTTGTTTGTTTGTTTTCTCGTACCCCAGTGGCGCCTGGAACGCCACCAAGAAAGAACCATTCACTCCCCTGGAAAAGGGCTGAAGCCAGGGAGCCAAGCGGTCTTGCTCAGTGGGTCGCACTCCCACGGAGCCCAGCAAGCTAAGAACCACTGACTCGAAATTCTTGCTGCCAGCGCAGCAGTCTGAAGTCAACCTGGGACGATGGAGCTTGGTGCAGGGAGGGGCGTCCGCCATCACTAAGACTTGAGTAGGCAGTTTCCCCCTCACAGTGCTAAGGAGGCCAGGAAGTTCAGAGTGGGCAGAATCCAATACAGTGCGGCAAAGCCAGACTGCCTCTCTAGATTCCTCCTCTCTGGGCAGGGCATCTCTGAAAGAAAGGCAGCAGCCCCAGTCAGGGGCTTATAGATAAAACACCCATCTCCCTGGGACAGAGCACCTGGGGGAAGGGGAGGCTGTAGGTGCAGTTTCAGCAGACTTAAAACGTTCCTGCCTGCCCGCTCTGAAGAGAGCAGTGGATCTGGACAAGGAGGGTTCTACCAGCACAAGTGCTCAAGCTCTGCTAAGGGACACACTGCCTCCTCAAGTGGGTCCCTGACCCCCGTGCCTCCTGACTGGGAGAGACCTCCTAACCGGGGTTGACGGACACCTCATACGGGAG
Organism: Macaca mulatta; assembly: GCF_049350105.2. Taxonomy (NCBI): domain Eukaryota; kingdom Metazoa; phylum Chordata; class Mammalia; order Primates; family Cercopithecidae; genus Macaca; species Macaca mulatta. The sequence continues at coordinate 31,599,919 of NC_133414.1, forward strand.
AGCTCCGGCTGACATCAGGCCAGTGCCTCTCTGGGATGAAGCTTCCAGAGGAAGGAACAACCAGCAATTTTTGCTGTTCTGCAGCCTCTACTGGTGATACTCAGGCAAATAGGGTCTGGAGTGGACCTCCAGCAAACTGCAGCAGACCTGCAGAAGAGGGGCTGGACTCTCAGAAGAAAAACTAACAAACAGAAAGCAATAGTATCAACATCAACAACAACAAAACCCACACAGCAATCCCATCCAAAGCTCATCAGCCTCAAAGATCAAAGGTAGATAAATCCACAAAGATGAGGAGAAACCAGTGCAGAAATGCTGAAAATTCTGAAAACCAGAATGCCTCTTCTCCTCCAAATGATCACAACTCCTCTCCAGCAAGGGCACATAACTGGACAGAGAATGAGTTTGATGAATTGACAGAAGTAGGTGGGTGATAACAAACTCCTCTGAGCTAAAGGGGCATGTTCTAACCCAATGCAAGGATGCTAAGAACCTTGAAAAAAGGTTACAGGAACTGTTAACTAGAATAAACCGTTTAGAGAAGAGCATAAATGATATGATGGAGCTGGAAAACACAGCACAAGAACTTCATGAAGCATACACAAGTATCAGTAGCTGAATCAATCAAGCAGAAGAAAGGATATCAGAGACTGAAAATCAACTTACTGAAATAAGGTGTGAAAACAAGATTAGAGAAAAGAGAATGAAAAGGAATGAACAAAGTTTCCAAGAAATATGGGACTATGTGAGAAGACCAAACCTACGATTGATTGGGGTCCCTAAAAATGACAAGGAGAATGGAACCAAGTTGGAAAACAGACTTCAGGATAGTATCCAGGAAAACTTCCTCAATCTAGCAAGACAGGCCAACATTCAAATTCAGAAAATGCAGAGAACACTATTAAGATATTCCGTGAGAAGACCAACCCCAAGACACACAATCATCAGATTCTCCAAGGTTGGAACACAGAAAAAAATGTTAAGGACAGCCAGTGAGAAAAGTCAGGTTACCTACAAAGGGAAGTCCATCAGACTAACAGCAGATCTCTCTGCAGAAACCCTACAAGCCAGAAGAGAGGTGACTTGGGTACTGTTAAAAGCATTCAGTCTAAGTTTGTGAATTATCGTTGACATTTTTAACATCAGAGCTAAATATTATAATTTTAGAGATAGTAGGGAGCTAGGCAGTTATCTGGTCTACCTCCTTTATTTTACATAAAAGTGAGGAGGTTACAGAAAAGAGTTTAAATGGTTTATTCCTGGTGATTGAGATTTGTTATTCCTACTTTACTTCTCTACTTGTTCCCCCTCTTTATTTTTAGCAAAGAAAGTTCTGGAACACTGGTGGCTTACGATTGTCTGTTTTTATGCCATGGCTAATAGAGTATGTTTCTTGGTTTGCTAAATGTATTTTCTTTTGGCTATTCAGTAGAAATACTTGTCATGAGTCTGTAATCTGCTGATGGAAAAAACCCCCAAACGCTGTAAAATATTTTAAAGAGGTTTATTCTAAGCTAGTATGAGTGACCATAGCCCAGGGAACAGTCTTGAGAGCTTTTGATAAAGAGTGCCTTAGGCAGTTGGGTTACAGTTTGGTTTTATACTTTTTTTTTTTTTTTTTTTTTTTGAGACAGAGTCTCACTCTGCCACTCAGGCTGGAGTGCAATGGTGTGATCTCTGCTCAACCTCCACCTCCTAGGTTCAAGCAATTTTCCAGCCTCAGCCTCCCAAGTAGCTGAGATTACAGGTGTGTGCCACCATACCTGGCTAATTTTTGTATTTTTAGTAGAGACAGGGTTTCTGCATGTTGACCAGGATGGTCTCGAACTCCAGACTTCAAGTGATTCCCCTGCCTCAGCCTCCCAAAGTGCTGGGATTACAGGCGTGACCTACCATGCCCAGCCTGGTTTTATACATTTTAGTGAGATGGAACTTGCAGGTAAAATACTAAACTAATAATGGAAGGTCTACATTTGTTCGGCCTAAAGAGGTAGGATATCTTGAAGCAGGCAGTGAGATGGGGGATGCGGGTTACAGGTCATAGGTGGATTCAAAGATTTTTTGATTGGTAATTGGTTGAAAGAGTTAAGCTTTGTCTAAAGACTTGAAGTCAGTAGAAAAAAATGCTTAAGATAAGGGGGTTTATGGAGACCAAAGTTCTTGTTATGTAGATGAAGTTTCATAGGTAGCAGCCTTCAGAGAGAAAAGATAGTAAATGTATCTTTTTGGATCTTAAAATATTTCACTCTTAATCTCTCCTAGATCCAGGAAAGGCCTGGCTGCATTATCTCCATTCTCCATTAATGGAGATTCTCTGCAGATGCAAATTTCCCCCACAAAAGATGGCTTTGCAAGACAATTTCAAAATATGTCAAATAAATATATTTTGGGGTAAAATATTTTGATTTCTCTCCAGGTCTGCTATCTGTCATGCAATGCTATACCAGAGTCAGGTTGAAATTTGTTATCTTATTGCCACAAAGAGTCTGTTTTCTTTAGTCTTATGGTCTGTATTTTCATGTTAATGCTGGTCGGTTGTGCCTAAACTCCAAAAGGGAGGGAATATAATGAGGTATGTCCAACCTGCCTTCCTGTCATGGCCGGGAATTCAGTTTTTCAGATTTATCTAGGGTCCTCTTGGCCAAGAAGGGATCTATTTGGTTGGCTGGAGGGCTTAGAAATTTATTTTTGGTTTACAAACCTATCAAAGTTGCCATCAGAGAAATCATCCACATCCTGATAGCTGTTTTCTTACAATGTTTACAGTACCACTAGGTAATTAAATTTACTTAATTAGAACTGTTTCAGGTAAAAGTGAAGGAACATTTTTTTTTAATAAAAAACTTTAAAAAGTAATTGATTAGGCCAGGCACGGTGGCTCACACCTGTAATCCCAGCACTTTGGGAGGCCGAGGAGGGCGGATCACGAGGTTAAGAGATCGAAACCATCCTGACCAAAATGGTGAAACCCCATCTCTACTAAAAATACAAAAATTAGCTGGGCATGGTGGCGGGCACCTGTAGTCCCAGCTACTTTGGAGGCCGAGGCAGGAAAATCGCTTGAACCTGGGAGGCAGAGGTTGCAGTGAGCCGAGATCGTGCCATTGCACTCCAGCCTGGGTGACAGAGCCAGACACTGTCTCAAAAAAAAAAAAAAAAGGAATTGATATATACATACTGTGGACTCTTACAAAGCAACTTAGCTTCTGGGAGGTCTGGGGTATAGCTGGGCCTCGGGAACACCTGGAACCAAGCTTTGAGTGCCCTCAAGATTCTCATGAAAACAGAGGAATTTTTCTCCAAAAGTCTGCTAGTAGACTAGTAGACCTGAGTTTGAATTATAAGAGTTTCCTGATTCCAGTTCTAAAATTCTAGGAAAAGGACACTGATTGGTTTAGCATGGGCCATGTACCTGCTTATAGGCCAATTAAGTAATACAAGAAAACGAATATGACAGTAACAATATCTTGGCTCCGATGACCACTCTTGGAGGTCAGTCAGTTGTATCCAGGAAGTGGAGTCATAGCAGCTTCCATCATAACCGTGTATGAAATTGGCCAAGTTACTTCATTTTTCTCTGCCTCTCTCCATCACTTCATCTGTAAAATGAGATTAAATTGTTCCCCTCTCATAGAGTTATTTGAGGATTTTATGAGAAAATGCAACATTCTTTGTATAGTGCAAACCTGGAAACAATATGATATAAACATTCATTACTGTATTGGGCTATTTGTGCATTGCTATAAACAAATACTTAACTTGACCAACATGGCAAAACCCCATCTCTACTAAAAATACAAAAAGTAGCTGGGCGTGTAGTGCACATCTGTAATCCCAGCTACTCAGCAGGCTGAAGTGGGAGAAATCACTTGAACCCAGGAGGTGGAGGCTGCAGTGAGCCGAGATTGTGCCACTGCACTCCAGCCTGGGCAATAGCGCAAGACCCTGCCTCAAAAAAAAGAAAAGAAAAGAAAAAGAAAAAAAGAGAGAGAAATACCTGACACTAGATAAATAAAGACAAGAGGTTTAATTAGTTCATGGTTCTGCAGGCTGTACAGGAAGCATAACACAGGCATATGCTTCTGGGAGGGCCTCAGGAAACTTACAATCATGGTAGACAGTGAAGGGGGAGGCCGGGCGCAGTGGCTCAAGCCTGTAATCCCAGCACTTTGGGAGGCCGAGACGGGCGGATCACGAGGTCAGGAGATCGAGACCATCCTGGCTAACACGGTGAAACCCCGTCTCTACTAAAAATACAAAAAAAAAAATAAGCCGGGCGAGGTGGCGGGCGCCTGTAGTCCCAGCTGCTTGGGAGGCTGAGGCAGGAGAATTGCGCGAACCCAGGAGGCGGAGCTTGCAGTGAGCGGAGATCTGGCCACTGCACTCCAGCCTGGGCAACAGAGCCAGACTCCGTCTCAAAAAAAAAAAAAAAAAAAAAAAAAGAAAGTGAAGGGGGAGCAGGTATCTCACATGGTGGGAACAGTAGAGAGAGAGAGAGAGAGAGAGAGAGAGAGAGACTGAGGTTCCATGCTTTTAAACAGCCAGATCTTGCAAGAAGTCACTGACTATTACAAGGACAGCACCAACAGGATGATGGGATGATGCTAAATCATTTATGAGAAATCCACCCCTATGATCCAATCATCTCCCACCAGGCCCCAACTCCAACACTGGGGATTACAATTCAACATGAGATTTGGGCGGAGACACACATCCAAACCATAACAATCACCAAGAGACAAGTTAAAGAAGTTGGTGGGCTCAAGCAGTTGACTGCTATGCAGCCATTAAAATATATGTCCCCAACAGAAGGAATGCTTCCATGTATAACACATGTGACCATTTTCCCGGGTCCCTCTGGTTTGCAAAGGTGAGGGCAGAGCTCAACCTGGAGTGTAGGTGCTGAGACAGAGGGACCATGCTCCCTGTGTCCTAATGGAAAAGGGCTCTTCTTGAGTAGAAAGGTGGTTACTGAGTTTTGTTTTCTCCTATAGAGGAAAGATGAGCAAAATCAGGGAGATGGGGACCTGGAAAAGAGAGGGTACAGAAATGGCCAGGTGGGGACACCTGTGATGCTGGTGGTGGAATTTGTTGGTGAACTACAGCCTGTAGGCCAAATCCAGCCTACCACCTGATTTTGCATGGCCCAGGAGGGAAGAATGTTTTGGTTTTTTTGTTTTTGTTTTTTTAACATTAAAATGATTGAGAAATAATTTTAAAAAAAAATATTTCATGACTTGTGCACATTATCTGAAATTCACATGTCATAAATAAAGCTTTATTGGAACATGCCAGACCCATGCACTTACACATTGACTAGGGCTTCTTTCCCCCGTGTAAAGTTGAGTAGTTTGACAGAGGTCATATGGGTTCCAAAGCCTAAAATATTTACTATGTGACCCTTTACTGAAAAAGTTTGCTGACCCCTGCCTTGTAGTGTAACACATGGATTTTTGAAAGAGTAACACAAGTTTAACATTTGCTGAGCACTCCTTGTCCAGCATGGCTATAGGCTCTTCTCACATATTTAATATAATTCTGTGAACAACCCTATAAGGCAGGTACTATTATTATCTTCATTTCACAAATAAAAAATTAAGACACCTTGGTAATTTTTTCAAAGTCAGGTCATTAGTGAGTAGAAAAGCTGGGATACAAACCCAGGCTGTCCAATTCCAGAGCAATAATCTAGTTTCCTTTTCTGGCTTGTTATGTGATGGAATTCCTGCCAGTTGTCCCTCAAAAATGTCAGTATCACTATGCAGACCATCAGTTACTTGATTAGTCTTGCTGTGGAGAAAGGGACTGGGCTGTGCCTACACTTGGGGCACAACAGGAGAGGACACAATAGGAGGGGACAGTAGCCTAGAGGAGTGGCACCAATTCACTCCTGGGCTTTACATTTGATGGCAGAGAACGGAGGAAATCACTGTGTCTGTGTGTGTGTGTCTGTGTATGTGTGTGTGTGTGTGGTATATACATAGCAAATGTCTAGAAGGCCCCACCCCAAACTTCAAATAGCATTTGCCCTTCAGGAGTGAAATGGATAATGTAAAATTGGGAGCTGTCTACATTTTAATCCTACGTTGTTTGAAATTTTAAGTGAGGTTATAGTCTTTGTATTGCTATTTTCAGAAACTCATATAAATATGGTGAAAATAACTCTGATAATAAGCCTGATTTCTCTTTTGTGAGGTAAATTGACTTAACTCTCCTTTAAGTTTCTTAGGTTGTGAGGAGAGAGAGATTATGTAATAATCCATTTCCCCAAGATGGCACCTAGAGGAAAAGAAGATTATTCAACCACCAAGAATTGTCCAGCTCCTCTATTTAGGATGAACCTGACTTAATCAGGAGTAGAAGACACCTTTCTTCTTTTCAGAGTTACACAAGGGCCCTGGGTTTCCTGTTGACATGAAGATATTCACACCCTTCACAAACAGCTTGTCATCTGTTCCACTTTCTGCTCTTAGAGATGAAATAGGAAGTTTCTTCTTTGTTGAAAAGATTAAGGAAACCACTGTTTCCCTTTTGAAATGGGGAAAGATGTGCTATCCTGGGATCTTCATGCTCTCAGAAGGATTATATGAATTTTCCCTTGCCTTCCCCGCAAGGGAATGAGAGAAAGAACAGTCCCAGTCCCAGGGTTTGGTTACTGAAGGCTGGAAAGGGATAGCAGGGCCCTCCCACACTCAGCCATCACTCATGCATGAGGGCAGCTCCCAGCCCTCAGCTCTGGAGGGTTGGTGAGGGCTGGTTTTCCTGGGCTTTGCTAGGTATCTGCTTGGTATCTTGGGCGACTATCTGAATTGAGTAAAAGAGCAGTGAGTGTTGCTTCCATTTTGGTACACCACTGAAAATGAAGTACTTGAGCAAGCTGGACATTTGAGTTTCACTTCTCTTGTAATGTTGAATACAGACTCCTAATTTAAAGACATGTATCTAAGGGAAAAAATAATTGCACTGATCCAAGAAGGGCTGGGCTCCTAGCTAAACTCTATCCTCAAGCCTGGAACCTTGGCCCTAACTGAAAACAGCCAACCCTGTTTTTCCACCCAAATGATTTCCTTTTTGGCCCACCCTGCTGCCTATCCTGTGCCCATAAGAAAACAGACTTCAGCTGGCAGAGGGAAAAAAAAACATACACACACACACACACACACAAGCTGCTGATCGTCGGGAATACAAGCAGCTGGGTGGTGAGCAGAGAAGCAGCAACTGCGTACTGGAGACTATGATAAACATAGCTAACTTCAGACAGTGAGGCTTCAGAGGGGAGGCTGGCTGGAGACAGGCTGGGCTTCAGGGAAAGATCACCTTTTTCCCACTCCATCCCTTTTCCAGCTCCCCTTCCACCAAGAGCCACTTCCACTGCTCAATAGAGTCTTCTGCACTCATCATCTTTCAAGTAGTTCATGTGACCTGATTCTCCCAGGATATTGAACAAGAACTTAGGGTATTAAAAAGGGCAGGTGCTTCAGAAGGCTGTCACCCTACCCTTTCACTGAGTTGTTAACACTGAGCCATCCACAGACTGCAGGCTGCAGACTGAGTGAAATGAGTCACTCCAGTTCCACGAAGGGGGTCAAAGTCAAGGGAAAAATCTCATCTTAACACAACCCATAATGTAATAGTGTGCAATATTTTTTCTAGTAATCACAGTTTTTAAAAAAAAATCAGTATAAAGCTGCCAGTTTTTCTTTCTTAGAAAAAATCCGTTATTTTTTTCTGAAATCATCTTCTTTTATCTTTTGCAGGGAGGAATGTCCTTTCTTTTATGAAATTAAATAAGAGCCCCTATAATTTGCAAGGAACTGTTCTAGGTCCTAAGGAATTGGCAGCGAACAAGACACAGAGTCTCTAAACTTGTAGAGCAAATTTTTTTACAGAATAAAATGTAGCTTTATTATGACATAGGAAAGACTGCAAACCATTAGGGGAGGAGGACGAGGAGTCAAACGATGCAGGATATTTTCTTGACTGTTTTGCGGGAGTCATGACAGGGGTGCCCTGTTTACTCAGCCCACCCCACTCAACCCCTTGTAGGAGGGAGCACGCAAGCAAATGAATGCAGGAACCAGCTGGCTGCTTCAGCACCAGCAGGAGCAAACTCCGTTCCTTCGAGTCTGCCATGCTCCACCCTTCACAGGAGTGAGCCTGTAGGCAAGTGAGTGCAGGAACCAGTTGGCTGCTTTGCTGCCAGCAGGAGCAAACTAGGCAGGCCCCGCAGCAGTGTCTAGGTGGAGGTGCCTGTGACCTCAAAGCCCCAGAGGGCATGTTACAATGCTCTCTTAGCTCTGCTGTCCGCAGACAGCAGTGGGCTATCAGCTCAGTGGGCCTTTTGCCTCCCCATGTGGGGCAGCTGCCCTCTGCCAGTGAGGGAAAAGGGCCAGTGTGACAGCTTTTTTGGGTATCAGCCCTTGGTGCATCCTGAATTCTTGTCTGGTGCCCAAGAAGAATGAGGTCACATGAAGGAATTGAAGGATGGTGGATGCGGATAATTTTATTGATCAATGAAAGCAGATCTCAATGGAAAGGAGAGCTGGAAAGGAGATGGGAAGGGCAGGTTGCTCTCCCTTGACGTCAAGTTGCCTCTTTGACATCCAGCTGCTGTCTCTGAAGTCAAGTCACCTCTTCCCAATGTCCAGCTGCTTCTCCGCTCTACTGGCTGAGCCTGGGGTCTTTGTAGGCACAGGATGAGGGGTAGGGCAGGCCATAGGTAGCTTTGGAAAAGGCAACATTTGATTGGAAAAAAGACATTATTCAGAAAGAACCAATCAGGAGAGAGCGGGCAAAAAGGGATGGAAGTTCTCACTTTGGGCCGCAGGTTTCAGGATTTCCAGAAGGTGGGGTTTTGCCACAGACCCACCCCTGTCTGCCTAGAATTTCTCTGCCTCTTGCCTCTATGAAGATAGCTCCTCAAAATGAGAGGTAAAAGGAAGATGTAAACACCTTGGTAATGAAGTCTCCAACCACAGCACAGTCATTGGATGTTTTTTCTTACAATTTTTTGTTTTCAAAGCTATAGTACATGAAATAGTTACTTGAATTATCAAAAGAATAGCAGTTTTACACAATGAGAAACATACATGCCAAGCAAAAATATAGTAGCACTTGGGCATATAGTCCAGGGACCCCTCTTGCACTTAATAGGGGAGCCCAGGGCCTCAGTAGGTGTTGTGGGGGTGCTGGAAGGAGGCCAATCATGCTCCCAGCTGATGCCTCATCTCAAAGCACAAGAGCAAATACTAGAAAACAAATATATAACACCATGCCAATAATATTAGCACTATTTTAATAAGTGTTATAAAGAGACATGAAATAGAACCAGGAGCTCAAGCAGTGGGACTCAACCTGGGCCCAATGCTGTAAACACCCAAGGGCTTTAATACATATTGTTGCCTTGGTTCTACTTGGAGACATTCTATTCCAATTGGTCTGGAGTTCAGCTTGGGAATCTGAATGTTAAGCACTTTGGGTGGGTCTAATGTACTGATGAGCAGTGACTGCCAATAAGGGCACACTGGCACTTGAAGTTTTCACTCACATTTCATTGGCCAAAGCAAGTCATATTCCTAACCTGAGCTCCAGGCAAGAGGGCAGTGCCATTCCAGGTGTGCCCTGGAGAAAGGGAATGTGCTTGAGGCCCCTTAATGATGACCACAAGCTCCTCCTCCCTTGTCTGAGTCCAAGTGCGGAACTGTTTTTCTATTAAACCCAATTCTATGACTTTCCCTAACACATTCACACACAAAGTAATGCAATACAGACCCACACACCGGCAGATCGCTACTAGTTGAGTGTGTGACCAATTTGAGTATCTGGATGGGTCAGATGTTCACAATGGCCACACTTAACCACAAAACACAACAGCTTTCAATGTCCCAGCCTTTGGCCTAACCACTGTTGTTCTCCAAGCATGTGGAGGCTTCAGCTTTCTCACTTCTGGAGCCGAGGTGACACTGTTATGCACTGGCTAGTTTAGCTTTTTTGGATGCAACATCTGGAACAAATGTGTAACTTGATATTGGTCACTTTTACACAAAAATAAATAGTCTGTATCCAACAGGCCCAGTGAAAGGTGCTATTTGTTTAGACAGTGGATTTGTTGTACATTTCATTAAGCTAATGGGTCTTGGAACTCTCAACATAAACAATTAGGAAACTTAAACCCTTAAGGAGCCTAAGAGATAGGAACGTTTTCTTCAGTGTGAATCATGAGCTAATTATTGCTCCTAAAACTGTAAACCAAATTAATTATGCTTACTCAGCAGCTAGAGAACATGAAGGATCTAGCATCCAGCATCTGCCTTGTATTCAAATATAGACTATTTAGAGACAAGAGGTGTGTCCAATTTTTCTGCTTGATAGAACATATTCTCTTTCAAGTTTCTTCAAGTAGCAGGGGTCCCTTGTAAAGATGTACATATGAGTTAAATAAACAGGGATCTCATGGGAACCTAAGAACAGAAGCTAATGGACACTCAGTTTACATATAATTACATATATAATTAATATTCTCAGTGACATAAGAGAAATCTTTGCATCCATGACACAGGAACAGAGTCTTTTAATAAAGGATCATTCAGACATTCAGAAATCAAAAAAAAAGCTTTTGGAAATCTAAAATATGATTGCAGAAACACAACGACGACAAACTCAATAGAACAAACAAAAGTAAAAATTGGGCCAGGCGTGGTGGCTCACGCCTATAATCCCAGAAATTTGGGATGACGAGGCGGGAGGATCATCTGAGGTCAGGAGTTCAAGACCAGCCTGGCCAACATGGTGAAACCCCATCTCGACCAAAATATAAAAAATTAGCCAGACATGGTGGTGGGTGCCTGTAATCTCAGTTACTTGGGAGGTTGAGGCCACAGAATCGCTTGAACAGAGGAGACGGAGGTTGCAGTGGGCTGAGATCGTACCATTGCACTCTGGTCTAGGCAACAAGAGCAAAACTGTCTAAAAAAAAAAAAAGTTAAATTTGAAGAAATCTCCCAGAGAGTAGTCAAAACCACAAAAAGATGAAAAATAGAAGAGCAAAGATAACAAAATTTGAGGACCAGTCCAGGTGGTCCAATGCTGATATTTAATAGGTATTCCAGAAAAAAATGAGGCAAGAAAATCATCAATGAAATGATTCAAGAAAATTCTCAGGACTGAAGGACTTGAGTAGCCAGATTGAGAGAGCCCACAGAGATTCACACCAAAGCCCATCACGTGAAATTTCAAGTCCTGAGAGGCATGAGATGATCCTATAAGTTTCCAGAGAGTAAAACATAGGGCATGCATAGAATTAACATTCATGGCTTTAGACTTTTTGAGACACCAGAAGATCTTGCTTATATCTTAAAGGAAAATGTCTGACCTATTATTCTATACCCAATAAAACTACTAATTAAATATGAGGGTAAAATAAACACATTTTAACATATGCAAACCCTCAAAACATGTATCTCACATATATCCTTTCTCAGAAAGCTGCTAGAGGAAGCACTCCACAAAAATGAGAGCAAACCAAGAAAGAAGAGGAATGGGAACATGGGAAATCCCACAAACAGAGAGGCAAAGAGCATACCTGGCATCACAAAGGGAGGTCCCAAAATGACCAGACAGAGGGAACATAGTCCAGACAGAAGCACCATCATCCAGGGATGTCCTGGGAGGTCATGAGCAAGATCCACACTGCCATTTTTTAAAACCAAGGGTCACATGTCCAATGGAGCTCATTGACTACCTTGTCTATGTACTGAGGTTTCTTTTTTCTCCTCTATGACCTGCTACTTGGATCAGCTGAGAATCCTCATTTCACCCTCACAGAAATGTTCTTCTTTGACCTACTCTTGGGAGCTGGAGGTAGATTATGGTAAGTTTGGACCCAGGAAGTTCTGGGTAGCCTACTTGCCTGACCACATCACTGCTGAATCCAGACTCTGCTCCACAAATGGATGCCTCAGTGATGTGCTCCCATGTTTCGAGGTTTCAACAATGGCCTTGTCCCTGACCTTTCCAAAAGGGATACTCTTTCACATCCAGGGAATTTAAACCCAGAGATTCAGTTGAACTTACCTTATCCCAGGAACCTACCGGCAATTAACTCATTTTATTGCAGTTAAGTTTGTATTTGCTACTCAGTCAAAACTGAGCAATGCATCCTTTGAGGATACAAACGTAAGTTGGAAATCTATAAAGAAAGGCAAAGGAATCACTAACACAAAGGTTTGGAGAGGAATTTCCTTGGGGTGGAGGCTCGGGGCTGTCATACAGAAGACTATCAAAGGGCGCTTCTAAGCTACTGACATGATTCTTCTAAGCCTGAGAGAAGTGTATGCAGGAATTAATTTTATTCTTCTTCTGATCATACACAAATGTTTTCTATTCTATTATGCATGATACATTTCACAAAAAAAATTATTCTTTTAATTTAAAAAACAGTCATGGCCAGGCATGGTGGCTCACACCGTAATCCCAAGACTTTGGGAAGCTGAGGCAGGTGGATCACTTGAGGTCAGGAGTTCAAGACCAGCCTGACCAACATGGTGAAACCCCATCTCCACTAAAAATACAAAATTAGCCAGGCATGGTGGCGGACACCTATAAGCCCAGCTGATGCTGAGGCAGGAGAATTAAACCCAGGAGGCAGAGGTTGCACTGAGCCTAGATCACACCATTGAACTCCAGTCTGGACAACAAGAGCAAAACTCCATCTCAAAATAAATAAATAAATTAAAAAAAAAAAAAAGAATCAAGTAGCAGTTAATGTTTTAAAAAACAAAGACTGAGGAAGTTCTGTGTACTGATGTGGAATGATCTCCAAGATATTTTTCAGGTGACACAAAAGGGATGGTGATGAGACGATGATTGAGAAGTCAAAAAACAAACAAAAAAGCACACACACACGCACGTGCGTGCACACACACACACGCACGTGCACGCACGCACACACATGCACGTGCACACACACACACACACACTTGCCAGTGTCCACATAAAAATACCCATGTAAGATTCCATTAGGAACTTCTACTGTAAACTGTAAATGGGCTGCCTGGAGATCAGGGTCAGATCAGGGTCATAGCATGCTCATGCTCATGTTCTATTTTTTTTTTGAGATGGAATCTTGCTCTGTCTCTCAGGCTGGAGTGCAGTGGTGCAATCTCAGTTCACTGCAACCTCTGCCTCCCAACTTTAAGAGATTCTCCTGCCTCAGCCTCCCAAGTAGCTGGGATTATAAGTGTGCACCACCATGCCCAGCTGATTTTTGTATTTTTAGTAGTGAAGGGGTTTCATCATTTTGGCCAGGCTGGTCTTGAACTCCTAACCTCACGTGATCCACCCACCTTGGCCTCCCAAAGTGCTGGGATTGCAGGTATGAGCCACTGCTCCTGGCCTACATTCTACTTTTTTTTTATGGTTTTGAATTTTGCAGCACTTGAAAGTTTTACCCAGTCAAAAAACAAAAAAACAAAAAAACAAAAAAAAAAAAACTTTTTTTTTTTTAAATAAAAGAAAGAAGCCTGACAGAACCAAAGCAAATGTCATGGAGGATGCGGAATCATATCCTGCTGATAGGAGAGCAAATTGGTAAACGTCATTGGAAAGCAATTTGGAAATATCTCATCAAGTTGAACCAGCAACTGCACTTTAGGCACATGCTCTAGGAAAACGACTTTCATATGTGCATCGGGAAACATCTACAGGAACGTTCCAACCAGCCTTCCATATGATAACTAAAAAGGAAGAAAGAAAAAAGAGCCTCAATATAAAAGATCCCAAAGAAGAGACTATATTTAAACAAATTCTATTATTTCCTTGGTCTGTGTGTCTGCTTTTACTGCAATACCATACTACTTTGATTACTATAGCTTCGTAGTAGATTTTGAAATCAGGTAGTGGGATGTTTTGCTTTGGCTATTCAGATTCTTTTGTGTTTGCATAAAAATTTTAGGATGTTTTTATAGTTCTGTGAAAAAGATTATTCAAAGTAATATGGACATCTTAACAATGATCATTCTTTTAATTCATGAACACAGAATCTTTTCATTTATTTGTACTTCAAATTTCTTTAATCAGTGTCTTATAGTTTGTAGTGTACAGATCTTTCATCTCCTTAATTAGATGTATTCTTATTTTATTGTTTTTGATGCTATTGTAAATGGAATTGTCTTCTTAGTTTCTTTTTTGGATAGTTCATTGTTAATGTATAAAAACACAACTGGGCAGGGCGAGGTGGCTCACACCTATAATCCCAGCACTTTGGGAGGCCGAGGCAGATGGATCACCTGAGGTCAGGAGTTCAAGACCAGCCTGACCAACATGGTGAAACCCCGTCTCTACTAAAAATACAAAAATTAGCCAGGCATGGTGGCACAAGCCTATAATCCCAGCTACTTGGGAGGCTGAGGCAGGAGAATCGCTTGAACCCGGGAGGCGGAGGTTGCAGTGAGCCAAGATCGCACCACTGCACTCCAGCCTGGGTGACAGTAAGACTCCGTCTCAAAAAAGTAAATAAATAAATAAATAAACATAAAATAAAATAAAAACACAACTGATTTTTGTGTGTTTATTTCGTATCCTGAAACTTTACTGAACTTGATCATTCTAACAGGTTTTTTGGTGGAGTGTGCTGGGTTTTATATATTTCAGATCATGGCATTTCATCTGCAAACAGAAGCAATTTAATTTCTTTCCAATTGGGGTGTCTTTTATTTTTCCCTCTTGCTTAATTATTCTGGCTAAGATTTCTAGTACTATGTTGAGGAGAAAGCATGAGAGTGGGTACCTTTGTCTTGTTCATAATCTTAGTAGAAAAACTTCCACCTTTTCACCATTGTGAATGATTTTAGCTGTGGGCTTGTCATATATGGCCTTTATTATGCTAGGGTACATTCCTTCTATATCCAATTTGGTGAGAAGTTTTTTTTGTTTGTTTTTTGTTTTTTCTTTTTTCTTTTTAGCAGGAGTCTCGCTCTGTCCTCTGGAGTGCAGCTCTGTCCAAGCTGGAGTGCAGTGGTGTAACCACAGCTCACTGCAACTTCCGCCTCCTGGGTTCAAGCAATTCTCCTGCCTCAGCCTCCCAAGTAGCTGGGATTACAGGCGGGCACCGCCAGGCCCAGCTAATTTTTGGCTTTTTTAGTAGAGACAGGGTTTCGTCATGTTGGCCAGGCTAGTCTCAAACTCCTGCTCAAGTGATCCACCGCCTCGGCCTCCTAAAGTGCTGGGATTACAGGCATGAGCCACTGCGCCTGGCCAGGTGAGAGTTTTTATCATGAAAGGAAGTTGAATTTTGTTAAATGCTTTCTCTGCATCTGTTGAGATTATTAAGGCAAACTAAATATGGCCTGAGAAGGACTCCGTACTTCTATATTTGAGTCCTTGTAGATGAACTGTAACCTAATTTAATAGGTAGACAACATTGAAAACCTAACTTAGGAGTATGCGCCTGTAAATATAGCTGAGTATTGGCATTGTACTTCAACACTCATACACTGCCAAGTGTTCAAACTGTGTTCAAATAAGGCAAATGCCAACCTGTAAGCAATCCAGCTGTTTTTGTACCTTGCTTCCGATTTTTGTACGTCAGTTTACATTTTTGTCTATAAATTTGTTCTGACCGCAAGGCACCCCTGGAGTCTCTCTGAATCTGCTGTGATTCTGGGGGCTGCCCGATTCACAAATCATTCATTGCTCAATTAAACTCCTTTAAAAGTAATTCGGCTGAAGTTTTTCCTTTAACAAGATGATCATATAATTTTACCCTTCAGTCTGTTATTGCAGTGCAACACAGTTATTAATTGGTTTACATTGAAGCGTCCTTGCATCCCAGGGATAAATCCCGCTTGATAGTGGTGGATGACCCTTTAAATGTGCTGTTGAATTTGGTCTGCTAGTATTTCAACGGGAATTTTTGCATCTGTATTCATTAGAGATACTGGCCTTTGATTTTCTTTTTTTTGTAATGTCTTTTTCTGGCTTTGGTATCAGGGTAATGCTAGCCTCATAAAATTAGTTGGGAAGCATTCTCTCCCCTTCAATTTTTTGTTAGTCTTTAAGCAATGAGAAATTGCTCACGTTCTTCATCTTCTCAAATCATCAGAGGCTGAAGGAAAACACTTTGACTGTGTCTATAACTTGACACAGTCAATAGAATGAAGAAAATTAGACTAGTTAGGTGATTATTTCAGCTCTTGACCTGTCCCCTCTGGCTGCCTCTGAGTCTGAATCTCCCAAAGAGAGAAACCAATTTTAAGGGGCACTGGATTGCAGAAGACTTGGGGACAACATTTGCTCCAAGATCTTAAATGTTATATTGATAACCATGCTCAGCAATGAGCTATTAGATTTATTTTGGGAAATCTCCATAATTTCAATTTGTAAACTTTGTTAAGACCTGTCTACATTGTTACATGTGTGTGACTTGAGTAATGTTATCAGTGTTTTTGTAAATATTTACGTTTTTCTATTAGCTAAATTCCAACAATTTTGTACTTTAATAAAATGTTCTAAACATTGCAAAAAAAAAAAAAAAAGAAGAAGGATTGACATTAATTCTTCTTTAAAAGAGTGATGCAATTCACTAATGAAGTCATCTGGTCCTGGGCGTTTCTTTGTTTGGAGGGTTTTGATTACTGATTTAATCTCCTTATTTGTTATTGGTCTGTTAAGATTTTCTATTTCTTCATAATTTAGTCTTGCTAGTTTGTACGTATGTTTCTAGGAATTTGTTCATTTCTTCTAGGTTATCCGATTTGTTGGCACATAATTATTTATACTAGTCTATTATCCTTTGTATATTCTGTGGCATCAGTTGTAAGCTCTCCTCTTTCACTGCTAATTTTATTTGTTTGAGTCTATAATTACCATTTCCCTGAGTCTGGTAAGACAGAACAAACACATGTTATATGAAGCAGATGGATTGCTTCCAGATAGACAGCAAGGGGCCAATCAAAAAAGCCTAGGATCCCTTGTGAGCAGTCCCCCAACATTCATTAAAGCTGCATAGGATGGGATGGATAATATCTGGACTTCATGGTCCTCGTTTGCACCACCGCTGAGGGACCTTGAAAGGCAGCCCACCTCAGGTTACATATCTCAAGGACCACATGACACCCTGGGCAAAGCTTTGAAGGACATCCTGATTCCAGGGGAGGGAGGAAAAAAGTCCAGGCTGTCCCAGGTACTTTCTCCCTAATTTACAATGTTACATTCCCTAGGAAGGACAGGACTAACGTGCAGATTGTTTCAGGCAATTTCTTCCTGCCTCAGGGTAACGCATTCCTACCACATTCTCTAATTATTCTTGAGAACTGCAAGTGAGACAGGGAAAAAACTGGGTAGTTCAAGACCACTCTGAAGAGGCCACTGTCCTGCAAAGTCCTCTCTTTTTCTTAGCCTAACTAAAGGTTTGCCAATCTTATTTCGATTCTCAAAAGACAACTCAGTTTCACTGATCTTTCCAATTGTTTTCCTCATCTCGGTTTCCTTGATTTCTGCTCAGATTGTTGTTTCTTTGCTTCTGTTGACTTTGGGCTTAGTTTGTTCCTTTTCAATTTCTCTTAGGTGTAGAGTTAGGCTGTTTTGTGAGATTTTTTTTTTTTTTCCTTTCTTTTTTTGAGATGGAGTCTCTCTCTGTCATCCAGGCTGGAGTGCAGTGGTGCAGTTTCTACTGACTGCAACCTCGGCCTCCTGGGTTCAAGTGATTCTCCTGCCTCAGCCTCCTAAGTAGCTGGGATTACAGGCACACACCACCACGCTCTGCTAATTTTTGTATTCCAGGCTGGTCTAGAACTCCTGACCTAAGTGATCCGCCCGCCTGGGCCTCCCAAAGTGCTGGGATACAGGGTGCGTCACCGCACCCAGTCTCTTTTTTCTTAATGTAGGCATTTATAGCTATGGACTTTCCTCTTAGAACTGCTTTTGCTGTATCCCATAAGAACTTTATTCCATACTCCTTATCAAATATAAAAATCAACTTCAGATGAACTATAGACATAAATGTAAAATGTAAAACCATAAAATATCTAGAAGAAAATAAATGAGAAAATCTGTTGCCTTGAGTTAGGCAAAGATAGGGCCCCAAAATCATGACTTAGAAAAGAAAAAGATGATAAACTGGACTTCATCACAATTAATAACTTCTGCTCTTCAAAAAACACTGATAACAGACTTCAAAGATAAGCTACAAACGGGGAGAAAATACCTGCAAATTATCTATCTGATATAGGACTTGCATTCACAACATACGAATAATACTCAAAACTCAGTGAGAACTCATTTTTTTATTTCTTTTTTTTTTTTTTTTTTTTTTTTTTTTTAAGGCAGAGTCTCGCTCTGTCGCCCAGGCTGCAGTGCAGTGGCGCGATCTCGGCTCACTGAGAGCTCCGCCTCCCGGGTTCACGCCATTCTCCTGCCTCAGCCTCCCGAGTAGCTGGGACTACAGGCGCCGCCACCACGCCCGGCTAATTTTTTTGTATTTTTAGTGGAGACGGGGTTTCATTGTGTTAGCCAGGATGGTCTCGATCTCCTGACCTCATGATCCGCCCGTCTCGGCCTCCCAAAGTGCTGGGATTACAGGCTTGAGCCACCGCGCCCGGCCTCATTTTTTATTTCAATAGTTTTGGGGGTACAGGTGGGTTCTGGTTACATGGATAAGTTCTTCAGTGGTGATTACTGAGATTTTAGCACACCTGTCACCTTAGCAGTACCAATATGTAGCCTTGTATCTTTCACTCCCCCCAACCTTCTCCCTACCAAGTTCCCAAAGTCCAGTGTATCATTCTATGGCTTTGTGTTCTCATAGCATAGCTCCCACTTGTGAGTGAGAACATATGATATTTGGTTTTCCATTCCCTAGTTACTTCACTTAGACTAATGGCCTCCAGGTCCATTCAAGTTGCTGCAAAAGACATTATTTCATTACTTTTATGGCTGAGTAGTTTTCTGTGGTGTATATAGGCACCACATTTTCTTTATCCATTTGTTGGTTGATGGGCAATTAGATTGGTTCCATATCTTTGCAATTGCGAGTCGTGCTGCTATAAACATGCATGTGTATGGGTCTTTTTCATATAATGACTTCTTTTCATTGGGTAGACACCCAGTAGTGGGATTGCTGGATCAAATGGTGGTTCCACTTTTAGTTCTTTAAGGAATCTCCATACTGTTTTCCATAGGAGTTGGACTAATTTACATTCCCGTCAGCAGTGTAAAAGTGTTCCCTTTTCACCACATCCATACCAACATCGACTGTTGTTTGACTTTTTACTTATGGCCATTCTTGCAAGAGTAAGGTGGTATCTCAGTATGGTTTTCCCCTGCATTTCCCTAATAATTAGTGATATTGGGTGTTTTTTCATATGCTTGTTGGCCATTTGTACACCTTCTTTTGAGAATTTTCTATTTATGTCCTTTTGCCCCTTTTTGATAGGATTATTTGTTTTTTCTTGCTGATTTGTTTTAGTTCCTTGTAGATTCTGGATACTAGTCCTTTGTTGGGTGAATAGTTTGTGAATATTTTCTCCCACTCTGTGGGTTGTCTGCTGATTATTTCTTTTGCTGTGCAGAAGATTTTTAGTTTAATTAAGTTCCATTTATTTATTTTTATTTTTGTTGCGTTTGCTTTTGGGATTTTAGTCATGAGTTTTTTGCATAAGCTGATGTCCAGGAAAGTTTTTCTGATGTTATCTTCTAGAATGTTTACGGTTTCAGGTCTTAAATTTAAGTCTTTGATCTGTCTTGAGTTGATTTTTGTATAAGGTGAGAGATGGAGATCCAGTTTCATTCTCCTACATGTGGCTCACCTGTTTTCCCAGCACCATGTATTAAATAGGGTACCCTTTCCCCAATTTATGTTTTTGTATGCTTTGTCGAAGATCAGTTTGCTGTATGTATTTGGGTTTATTTCTGGGTTCTCTACTCTGTTCCATTGGTCTATGTGGCTATTTTTATACCAGTAGTACCATGCCATTTTGACAAATATAGCCTTAGTATAATTTGATGTCAGGTAATGTGATGCCTCCAGATATGTTCTTTTTGCTTAGCATTGCTTTGGCTATGTAGGCTCTTTTTTGGTTCCATATGAATTTTAGGGTTTTTTTTTTCTAGTTTTGTGAAGAATGATGACGATATTTTGATGGGAATTGCATTGAATCTGTAGATTGCTTTGGGCGGCATGGTCATTTTCACAATACTGATTCTTCCCATCCACGAGCATAGGATGTGTTTCCATTTGTGAAATCTATGATTTCTTTTAGCAGTGTTTTGCAGTTTTCCTTGTAGAGATCTTTCACCTCCTTGGTTAAGTGTATTCCTAAGTATTTTATTTTATTTTATTTCAGCTGCTGTAAAGGAGATTAAGTTCTTGATTTGATTCTCAACTTGATTGGTCTTGTAAAGCAATCCTACTAATTTTGAATCCTGAGACCGAATTCATTTATCAGATCTAGCTTTGGATGAGTCTTTAGGGTTTTCTACGTATACAGTCATATCATCAGCAAACAGTGACAGTTTGACTTTCTCTTTTCCAATTTCGATGCCTTTTATTTCTTTCTCTTGTCTGATTGCTCTGGCTAGGACTTCCAGTACTATGTTGAATACAACAGAATAGAAGTGGTGAAAATGGGCATCCTTGTCTTTTTCCAGTTCTCAGAGGGAATGCTTTCAACTTTTCCCCATTTCGTATGATGTTGGCTGTGGGTTTGTCATATATGGCTTTTATTACTTTGAGAATTCATTTTTTAACACAAAAGATTTGACCAAACACCTCAATAAAAAAGATGTAAATATGGCCAGTAAGCAGGTGAAAAGATGGTAAACATCATTAGTTACCAGGGAAATGCAGATTAACACCAAAATCAGACCCCATTACATGCTCATTTGTAATAAAGTATCTGACTTCAATTTTGATTTTGGTAGCTAGCTTTGAAGCTCACCTCTCCCTCTCCTGCCAAACTGGAAAAGCTGATAAGAAAACTGGCGTTCCCTTCTTTAATGCCAGTGGGAAGTTTAAACCACACGACCCTGACCTATGTTTAAGAATCTTCACTTCTAGGCCGGGCGCAGTGGCTCAAGCCTGTAATCCCAGCACTTTGGGAGGCCGAGACGGGTGGATCACGAGGTCAGGAGATCGAGACCATCCTGGCTAACACGTTGAAACCCCGTCTCTACTAAAAAAAAATACAAAAAACTAGCCGGGCGACGTGGCGGGCGCCTGTAGTCCCAGCTACTCGGGAGGCTGAGGCAGGAGAATGGCGTAAACCCGGGAGGTGGAGGTTGAAGTGAGGTGAGATCCGGCCACAGCACTCCAGCCTGGGCGACAGAGCCAGACTCCGTCTCAAAAAAAAAAAAAAAAAAAAAAGAATCTTCACTTCTTCACCCGCCTCTTAATCACCACTGAATCCCCAAGCTAGTCTCCTTCCCTTCTCTCTCAAGCCATTTTCTTTGTGGTGGTTGTTTTTGAGATGAGGTCTCACTCTGTCACCCAAGCTGGCACAATAGTGGCTCACTGCAGCCTTGACCTCCCTGGCTCAAGTGATCCTCCTGCCTCAGTCTCTTGAGTAGCTGGGACCACAGGCAGATGCCACCATGCCTGTCTAATTTTTTTAAATTATTATTTGTAGGCCAGGTACAGTGGCTCACGCCTGTAATCCCAGCACTTAGGGAGGCTGAGGCAGGAGGATCATTTCAGCTCAGGTGTTCAAAACCAGCCTGGACAACATAGCAAAACCCCATCTCTATTAAAATTCAGAAAAATTAGCCAGGCATGGTTGTGTGTGCCCATAGTGCCAGCTACTTAGGGGTACTTGGGGGGCTGAGGCAGAAGGATTGCTTGAGCCAAGGAATTCGAGGCTGCAGTGAGCCCTGATCGTGCCACTGCACTCCAGCCTGGGCGACAGAGCAAGACCCTGTCTCAAAACAAACAAAACAAACAAAAAAAAAACCACATAAATTATTATTTGTGGAGACAGGGTCTCACTGTTACCGAAGGTGGTCTCGAACTCCTGGGCCCAAGCAATCTGCTTGCCTTGGCCTCCCAAAGTGCTTGGATTACAGGCCCGAGCCATTGCACCCAGCCTCTCAAGCCATTTTCTTTTTATTTTCGTTTTTTAAAATATGGAATACTTCACGAATTTGCCTGTCATCTTGTGCAGGTCTATACTAATCTTCTCTGTATCACTCCAATTTTAGTACATGTGCTGCAGAAGCGAGCACTCAAACCATTTTCAAACCAGCTGGGAAGCCTTCCCTGATCTTCTCAGAGACTCATTATGTAACAAGTCCCTTCACATCTTTTGGGGTGTGTGTCTGTGTGTGAGCGTGGCATTATCAATATTGGAATCTGAAACAAATTCTGGGTGAGGGTCCATCCTTCTTATAAAGAGTGACTATAACATCTTTAAATGGCTAAAATTTAAAAGCCTGACGATATTAAATGTTGGTGAAGGTGAGGAAGAAGTGGAACTATTAATATACATATCATAAGAAAGTGAAATTTAAAACCACTTTGGAGAACAATTTGACAATTTTTTGAAAAGCCAAATATATATATACTATGTGATGCATTACTTCCACTCCTAGGCATTTGCCCAAGAAAAAGGAAGCACATGTTCATATAAAGACTTGTATACGATCGGTCACAGAAGTTTTACTTATAACAGCCCCAAACTGGAAACAACCCAAATGATTAATAAAATGGAACAATATTCGGCAATAAAAGATTGAACTATGCCATTATTATGCCACTACACTCCAGCCTAAGCAACAGAGACCCTGTCTCAAAAAAAAAAAATTATCAATATATGCAAAAACATGGATGAAACTCAATTAAGCAGATTAAAAGAAGTCAGACAGAATACATACTGTATCTTCCCCTTATAATATTTTTTAGAATATACAAATATCTATGGTTATAGAAAGCAGATAAGTGCTTGCCTAGGGCCTGGGTTGGGAATGGAGCAGAGGCAGAAAAGAAGAAGAGGGAGGGATACAACGATGCATCATGAAAACTTTGGAGGTGACGAACATATTTAGTATCCTGATTTTGGTGATTGATGTACACGTCAGAACTTATACGACTGTACATTTTAGATATGCATAGTTTCTGATATGCCAATTATACTCCATTTGAAAAAAGGTAATAATTTCATGGTGAGTTGTTGTTGATAGAAAAGAGCTTCATCCATGGTATCCATGGGGATGGTAAAAATAAAAAAATCAATAAGAAAAAAAAGAAAAGAACTTCAAGGACTGTTCCTTGGGCATTTCAGAGATCTCCTATCATATGATATTCTCTTCAATTTCCTCCTTTTTTTCTCTGAATTCCATCTTCCTCTTTCTTGATTTGCTCTTTCATTTTGATGGAAGACACCCCTCAGTGAAATAGTAAGGGTGCTTCTGTAAGAATATTTTTTCCTCCATCAATTTATGACAGTTTGGCTAGGTATAGAATTCCAGGTTAGAAGTCTTTCTCCACCAGAACTTTGAAGGCACTATTATCTTGCTACTCCACGATGATGTTAAAAAGATCAAACCTATTTTGATTCCTGATATATTCCTTTTCATATGCCCTTTGGTTTCTTTGTACATAATCTTTCCTTCTCTCCCCATCCCCCATCTTCCTGGAGACCTATAGAATCTTCTAATTGTACCCATCAAAGTTCATGGTAATGTGCTTTAGTGTGAGTTTATTTTTACACATTGTGCTGGTTACTCAGTGAATGTTGTCAAGTTGACAGTGCATATCCTTCAGTTACGGCAAATTTTTTTGTTGATGATTTCCTCTGTTATTCAGATTTTGGACCTACTGCTCTGCTCCTTTAATTTGCTCACTTTTTCTTTCTTGTTTTCTCTCTCCTATTATCTTTCTTTAATCTTTGCTTGGGGGAAATTTCCTTAACTTTATTCACCAGCCCTTATATTGTATTTTAAAATTCCATTATTATATTTCACTTTTCAAGAATTTTTTGTTCTGAGTGTTTGCTATGTATATGTATGATTCTATTCTTTAGTGGTTGCATATATTCACTTGTTTTTGCAAGTATATTGTCTCTCTAAGTATAGGAAAAGTTTTCATCCTTGAGAGGCTCTTGTTCTTGTATAGTTTCTGTCCTTCGAGTTACTTTGTTTTGGTTTCTTCCATGTTAAGAGGCTCTTCTGATGTTTAGTGCATTATTTCTCCATTGCTGCACTAATTCTCACAGACTTAGTGGCTTAAAATACCACAAATTCATTATCTTACCATTCTGGAGCCCAGAAATCCTAAAAATCAGGGTATTGGAAGAGCTGTATTCCTATGGAAGCTCTAGAGAATGTTTCTCTGATGTGCCCATAATCATGCTTTTTTAAAAGTCTGTTTTGGAGCATCAATGATGGTTACATAATACTTGGTGGCTCCAATTTCCACAGGGGTTAGCAATGGTGAAACCTTGCTTACATCCAGCTTTCAGTTTTTACAAGACTCAGACATACTTGAAGGAGCCCTTTTCCATCTTGGCAGCCTCCCTCTCACATTTTTTGATGGTTCTTTTGTCGATCAGACGGTGGGCTTGCTGAATCTACATACCCAATAACAGCAATGTTGATATGATTCTTTGTTTTTCCCATTTTAGCCTTAACCCATTTATGCCAAAGGTTGCAAATTGGGGGTGGGGGGAGGGGCGGGGAATCAGACCTTGGCAATGACCTTCAACAGGATATAAATAACTCCCACAAGCTTAGCATCCCAATAATGGAACATTAGGCATAAATGGGTTAATTTAGTGGTGGTTTTCACAATACATATATTTTGGTGGCAAACTTGTTATGAATAAAGCTCTTACAGTCTCCTTTTGGCTGGGACTGATAGCCCTGACTTCTTGTTGGCTGTCAGCAGGAATTGCTCTCAACTTTTAGAAGCCACCCTCAGGTCCTAGCCATATGGCCCTCTTAAACATGGCAGTTTACTTCTTCAAAGCCAGCAGGAATTTCTCTCTCCAGCTTACTAAGAAGGAGTCATATTATATAATATAATCACAGGAATAATTATACCATCACCTTTGCAATCTAATGCAACTCAGTCAAGGGAATGACTATTCCATCAAATTCAGATTGCAATCACACTCACGGGGAGATTTTCCAGGGTGTGTGCTCCTGAGGATAGAAGTCTCAGAGGTCGGTACAGAATTACGCCTAAAATATCATGCGTTAGTTGGAATCTTTCTTTTAGAAAAAGAAGTTTAAAGATTTAGAATGGAAGTTGAGCTCCTAAATTTTTCTTGCGACCATTTCTCAATACCTTTAGAAATCAGTAGCTAAGAACATGACAAGGGAAAGAAAGTAATGTGTATTGATTACCAAATATATACCAGGCATTGTGCTAGGTGACATTACAGTTTATTCAATATCAGAAAAGAATTACATTTGAACCAAGGAGGTACTATAAGAAACATGTAACGAAATCAGAGTGTTCTTAATACTGGTAAGTGCAGGTAAGAAAATTAAACAATAATCATCATCATTACGTTGAAAAGCTAAATCTAATATTTTGAAAATTTCCTAAAAGTATGATTGGGTATAATTTTGATGGTCTTGGAAAACAAATACTCTACATTTCCCAGTGAAATTTGAACATTTTTTCTTTTTAAAGCAAAACAGATTTTGGTTGCACAGAATTTAAAACAGACTGTAGCTTATGTAACTAAATTTAATGTCCTAAAATATTTTCTCCTAAATCATGCTGCACATATTTTATTAATCTATGAATAAAATCTATTCCAGGATGGCACTGTACATATTTAATCATAGTCAAATCTTTCATCTAGAAGATCCAATATAGCTAATATTGCTTAGAAAATAGAAACTACAAAAAGCTTTAGAATTAAGAAACATTTTAAACCACATTTAAATTCAAGTACTGTTTAACGCAACTTTTATCCTGAAGCATCAAGATGTAAATACTGTCTTTGTCCAGAGCAATCAAAATTAAAACATCAAATAATTTCAGTTTTTAACATAATTTTATTAAATATTTAAAGACTTGAATTAAGGTCTCTGACAATACAATAGTGCTAGAATGTATTTAGCAAATTAAAAATACAAGTTGAAAATTAACTCAAAATAATGACAGCAATTTTTGTTAATTTTGTTACTAAACAAATGTGGGCTACTGAATGTAACTGAAAAACACAAATATAAAAGTCATATATTATAGAGATGACTGACTTATACAAACACCTAAATTATTTCACCTATGTAAAAAATTTGTTTTGTTCATGAATAAGACATCCTAAAAATAACATGCTTAAAGTCCAAAAGAGATTTTTTCTAAAGTCATAAATCATAAAATTTTCAAAAAGCATTTTGGCCTAAAATGCTCCATTCTTGGTCTCAACCCAAATAAGTATTTTGGAAAACTGGAAGAAAAACTGTATTTCATAGCTGTTTCAGGTATCTCAATGTGGATGGGAAAAGGAGATATTTTTCTCAATCTTATTTGGGCATTTTGTGCACTTATTCACACATGGCACAAATTTAAACTTTGAATTGGCATATACAAAATCCTCTATGAGGAAATCACAGTCTAGATATAAAAGCTGGCAACTTCTGATTTTTGAAGCACAGCAGAACATCTGCAGTGCCCAGCTTTCATTAGTGGTGAACTAGGCATTCATGTTGGCCAAATTTTGTACTGTTATCCAAAGCTTAATTGAACAGGCACCAGCAAGTGAGACATCTGAAAGCTTCTTACAAGGAAGCAAACTAAATAGTACACATTCCTATAAGATAAAATATATATAAAGATTAGAAGCTGGAGTCAAAAAGAATGATGTCCAGTAATGGCAGACTAGGTAATATCCATCAACTCTCTCACTGAATGAAAACAACCAGAAAAGCTTGGCAAAATAGGCCAGGTGCGGTGGCTCACGCCTGTAATCCCAGCACTTTGGGAGGCCGAGGCAGGTGGATCACCTGAGGTCGGGAATTTGAGACCAACTCGGCCAACATGGTGAAACCCTGTCTCCACTAAAAATGTAAAAAATTAGCTGGGTGTGGTGGTACATGCTGACAGAGTGAGTCTCCATCTCAACAGAAAAGAAAAGAAAAGGAAAAGGAAAGAAAAAGAAAAGATGGAGGGAGACATAGAAAGAAAAAGGGAGAGAAAGAAGCTTGGAAAAACAAAAACAGCTGCTTGGAGAGAGAGAGAGAGAGAGAGATTGGGGGAAGGGGGGGGAGAGAGAGAGAGAGAGAGAGAAAAGAAAGAGAAAGAATCAAGAAAGAGAAAGAAAGAGGGAGGGAGGGAGGAAGGGGAAAGAAAGGAAGAAGGAAGGGAAAGAAAGGAAGGAAGAGGCCGGGCGCGGTGGCTCACGCCTGTAATCCCAGCACTTTGGGAGGCCGAGATGGGCGGATCACGAGGTCAGGAGATCGAGACCATCCTGGCTAACACGGTGAAACCCCGTCTCTACTAAAAAATACAAAAAACTAGCCGGGCGAGGTGGCGGGTGCCTGTAGTCCCAGCTACTCTGGAGGCTGAGGCAGGAGAATGGCGTGAACCCGGGAGGCGGAGCTTGCAGTGAGCTGAGATCCGGCCACCGCACTCCAGCCTGGGCGACAGAGCGAGACTCCGTCTCAAAAAAAAAAAAAAAAAAAAAAGAAAGGAAGGAAGAGAGAGAAAGAGAGAAAGAAGCTTGGAAAAACAAAACAGCTGCTTGAAAGCATCAGAATGCTAACAAGGCAGTGAAAAATTACAAAACTGTGAAGGAACAGACTTAAACAGGTGAGCCTGGTATTTGGGGTTGCTTCCCCCGAGGGACATCTGCTGATGAGGTAGATCAGACGGAGCAGAGGTTTCAAAAGACTTGCAGGGATAGGAGACAAAAAGGACTTCAGGGCCCACCAAGGAAAAGGGGCCCTGGTCAGCACTCCAGGCTTTGGACTGAGATCTTCCCCAACACAGTGCGAGTAACGACGAACTAGAATCTGGAATTGAATCCAACTTGAAAATCTCAAACCCTTTCCGGATTAAAGTGATCCAGGATCATAAATACCCCTACTCACCTTCCAGAAACAAAAGTAAATCCTTTCTGAAGGAAGAGAAAACACCATCCTCCCTCGAAGTAATTCCTACTATTTCTCCCAGCCAATATCAACATACAGAGCCACCACTGCCACCACCAGGTATACCAGGAGAGAAGTCAAATCACGAAAAGCAGAAACAGACCCACAGGGGAACCACATGATCAAGTTATCAGACACAGGCTTTAAAATAACTGTGTCAAACTGAAAAAAAAAAAAAATACTGAAATTGAGAATTCAGTAAGTGGATTTTTAAAATTAGACACAGATGAAAAAAACTGATAAACTGTTATATAGGTCAGAATTCTGGCCAAACACGGTGGCTCATGCCTGTAATCCCAGCACTTTGGGAGGCCAAGGCAGGTGGATCACCTGAGGTCAAGAGTTCAAGACCAGCCTGACCAACATGGTGACACCCCATCTCTACTAAAAATACAAAAATTAGCTGGGTGTGGTGGTGGGCACCTGTAATCCCAGCTACTCAGGAGGCTAAGGCAGGAGAACTGCTTGAAACCCGGAGGAGGAGGTTGCAGTGAGCCGAGGTCACGCCACTGCACTCCACCCTGGGCAACAGAGCGAGACCCTGTCTCAAAAACAAACATACAAAAAAAGTAGTAAATTCTTGGAATGGAGAGAGACACAAGAGTAGAAAATACAGGAAAATATAGAAGAGACATAGGGAATTAAGCAAAAAGAACTAATAAATGTTAAGTGGAATCCCAGAGGAACGAAGGCGAATGTAGCCAAAGCAATATTTGAAAATTGTTTTCTAAAACTAATAAAAAATATTTTCAAGTCATTAAGTAATGTTGAACAGCTCATGTGAACAATGTTGAACAATCATATGAGCTGACATCATCAGCATAATCTATGTTGTAGAACGGGTCCCTAAGACAATCCTCTATCTTCAATAAATTGTAAGCGAAAAAAGAGATGAAGTAGAAACCTGGAGTGTAAGAGAGTTAAGAAACAGACCATCCAATCACAATATGTGCACTCTAATTGGATACTGATTCAAACAACTGCACTAGGAAAAAGCCATTGTGATATCCACAAGACAATGGGGAGCTTGAACAGTAATCAAATATGATTTTATTAGAGAATTACTGTTTTTGTTTGTTTCATTTTGGTCTGACAATGATTTTGTGATTACATTAGAACAAAAGTTATCTTTTAGAAATATTGCAAATTTACAGATGAAATGGCAGAATGGAATTTGCTTAAAATAATACAGAAGTGGTAAGTTAATAGGGTTATAAATTAAAGGCAATTTGTCATGAATTGTTGAAAGAGGTGATGGATGTGTGCCAAGTTCATTATGGTTTTGTTTACTTTTGCCTGTGTTCAAAATTCTCCATAGTAAAGTTTCATACAATTATTAGTGAGCTTGCTTTCCTTGTTAATCAGCCAGTTTCATAACCCACCTTTTACTCCAGTTTTCAAGACAGGGTAGAACTAGAGAGAAATGTCATATGCTCAGCGACATGGAGCATGATGTAGGCTTAATGTGGAATCTTTTCATAGTTTGCTCCATTTTATTTGATAGCATCCATTACAGTAACTTTTCAATGTGCCACACTTCAAAATAAACCCAGGCAAAAATAACAACCTACAGTTTTTTCTCTAATAATTAAATGTATTTATTTTTGAGACAGAGTCTCACTCTGTCACCCAAGCTGGAGTGCAGTGATCTCAGCTCACTGCAACCTCTGACCCTCAGGTTCAAATGATTCTCCTGCCTCAGCCTCCTGAGTAGCTGGGATTACAGGCGTGTGCCACCATGCCCAGCCAATTTTTGTATTTTTAGAAGAGACAGGGTTTCACCATGTTGGCCAGACTGCTCTTGAACTCCTGACCTCAAGTGATCTGCCCACCTCGGCCTCCCAAAGTACTGGGATTACAGGAGTGAGCACTAGGCCTGGCCAACTTTTCATTAATTTAGACTTGGCCTGTTCCAAATTAGGTATTTTCCCCATGCCATGTATTCATCAGAGTATAGTATCTAGAGTTTCAAGTTAAATGTTTTTCTTTTCTCTTTTTTTTTGAGGTGGAGTCTCGATGTCACCCAGGCTGGAGCGCAGTGGCACAATCTCGGCTCACTGCAACCTCCACCTCCCGGGTTCAAGTGATTCTCCTGCCTCAGCCTCCTGAGTAGCTGGGATTACAGGTGCCCGCCACCACGCCCAGTTACTTTTTGTATTTTTAGTAGAAACGGGGTTTTACCATGTTGGTCAGGCTTGTCTTGAACTCCTGACCTCCACTGATCCACCCACTTTGGCCTCCCACAGTGCAGGGATGACAGGCGTGAGCCACCATGCCCAGCCAAGTTAGACCTTTTTAATACTCTCTTTAAAATATGCCTTAGCACCACATTCTAGAAGCTTAGAAACTCTGCGATGGGGGAAAATTTTTTCAATATATTCATCCTAGAAACATGAATAATGCTTTTAATCTAGCTTTGACTCCACTGAGTACTGAGAGGGCGTGGATACACAACACAGATAACATAAAACACGAGCAATTACATTTAAAAGATAAAGTACCTTTTTAAATAATTTGTGATTTGATATATCCTGTATCACAGATACTACAGATTAAAGATTCTATCCACAGCAGATACTTTCTGAGAGTTGCTACATGGGAATTCCAGAGGAACATTGTAATGTTTATATTCTTTGGAATCTGTATCCACAAGTAATTGAATTCATTGTGGAAACCCAAATAAGTCTTTCAAGTATTTAAAATAAATATTCCAACCTCATACCAAGATGAAAAGTGATTTCTGGTCAAGTTTTCATTTCTTTCCAAGTATATATGTAAAGAATTTTTCATAATAAGGCTTTACATACAATCATACGTAAGCCATGAGCTGTTACTTCCTGCTGATAGCTTCAAACTGCTTAAGCTTTACTTTCTTATTAAACGCTAAGGAGAAAGACTCTTCTGAGGCATATGAGAGACAGTCACCTTCTGGCTTTTTGTGGAAAATTTAACAGCCAAATTTTATCTAACTTAATGACAAAACCTATACTCAAGTAACTCAAGTACTCAAATTCGCTTTTTTTTTTTTTTTTTTGCCGACATGGTGTCTTGCTCTGTCACCCCAGCTGGAGTACAGTGGCGTGATCTCGGTTCACTGCAACCTCTGTCTCCCAGGTTCAAGCAATTCTCCTCCCTCAGCCTCCTGAGTAGCTGGGACTACAGACACCTGCCACCACAGCTGGCTAATTTTTGTATTTTTAGTAGAGATAGAGTTTCACCATGTTGGCCTGGCTGGTCTTAAACTCCTGACCTCATGATCTGCCCGCCTCGGACTCCCAAAGTGCTGGGACTACAGATGTAAGCCACTATGCCCGGCCAAATGTATTATTTTCAAAAGAAAGGAATCATGGCTGGGCATGGTGGCTCACACCTGTAATCCTAGCACTTTGGGAAGCTGAAGTGAGCAGATTGCTTGAGTCCAGGAGTTCAAGACCAGCCTGAGCAACATGGTGAAATCCTGTCCCTGTCTCTACAAAAAAATACAAAAATTAGCTGAGAGTAGTGGTGCACCCTTGTAGTCCCAGCTACGCAGCAGGCTGAGATGGGAGGATAGCTTGAGTCTGGGAGGTGGAGGTGGCAGTGAGACTGAGATTGTGCCACTGCAGTCCAGCGCAGTCTGGGCAACAAACTGAGACCCCATCTCAAAAACAACAACAACAAAAAGCCATGATCTAAAACTACTAGGTATCAACAGATTAATCATCTAAAAGCATTGCTTTTTTATTATCCCTTTGTACAAAAACCATCAATGGGCTGGGCGCAGTGGCTCACGCCTGTAATCCCAGCACTTTGAGAGGCTAAGACAGGTAGATCACTTGAGGTCAGGAATTCGAGACCAGCCTGGCCAACATGGTGAAACCCCGTCTCTACTAACATACAAAAATTAGCTGGGCATGGTGGCAGGCACATGTAATCCCAGTTACTTGGGAGGCTGCAGCAGGATTATTGCTTGAACCCAGGAGGTGGAGGTTGCAGTGAGCCGAGATTGCACCACTGCACTCTAGCCTGGGTGACAGAGCAAGATTCCCTCTCAAAAAAAAAGTCTTCGTAGATTTAAAGTTTATCACATAATTAAATCTGATTCTGAAAAGTAAAACAGCCTAGTGTCAAGGTTGTCCTACAAATTACCAAAAAGAAAAGAAAATGCTAACACATACACACACTTTATGTGCTTAAATAACCATTTTATACCTAGCACCAACCTAAAAAAGGAAATATCTGACTAAATATCTGTGAATAGAAAAAAAAAAATTCATTTAGAAACCCTTAAGTGGTTAATGCTTTTTAAGTTTTTTAAATCAATATGGATTTCTAGCCCAACAAAATAAAGAACAAATGAAAAATGGCTTTTAAAGACATTGCCTGTACAGAAGAACATTGATATTTGTTTGCTGGTGTCAAATGTGGAATCCAATAGCATAGACACAAGGACACAGAATTCATTTGCTTCATAACAATGCTGAGTTTCTTAAAATATCCCAAGCAGAACCCATTATAATTTCTGACATAAAATCTAAATGGGAAAATTTTTTAAAGTACTATAAACTCTAAATCTGAATTTTGAGTAGCAAAAAAGGTAATAACATGCCACAAACACCGAAAGGCAACAGTTAGAGAAGTAACATTTACTTCACGCCAGGAAAATGCTCTGACCTAGCATTTTCCTACATCCCTCGCTTAATCCTCACGTTGATCTGATCATGATCCCCATTTTACAGATGAAACGGGGGCCCCAGGAGACTGAGTACCTTGTCATGGAGCCAGTCTGGCTCAAGTCTGTTTTTAAGCACTATACTACTACTTTTTTTTTTTTTGAGAGAGTCTCGCTTTGTCGCCCAGGATGGAGTACAGTGGTGTGATCTCAGCTCACTGCAGCCTCTGCCTCCCAGGTTCAAGCAGTCCTTGTGCCTCGGCCTCCCAAGTAGCTGGGACTACAGGCGTGTGCCACTATGCCTGGGGCTTACTTGCTTCTTAAATAGAAAGTTACTCCACAGAGGCCAGGTGTGGTGGCTCACGCCTGTAATCCCAACACTTTGGAAGGCCAAGGTGGGCAATCACCTGAGGTCAGGAGTTCGAGACCAGCCTGGCTAACACGGTGAAACCCTATCTCTACTGAAATTACAAAAATTAAAATGCTGGGTGTGGTGGCGGGTGCCTGTAATCCCAGCTGAGGCAGGAGAATCGCTTTAATCCGGGAGGCAGAGGTTGTAGTGAGCTGAGATTGTGCCACTGCATACTGGCCTAGACGACAAGAGCGAAACTCCGTTACTCCACAGAGAATGTAATGGAA
Source organism: Macaca mulatta (assembly GCF_049350105.2). Taxonomy (NCBI): domain Eukaryota; kingdom Metazoa; phylum Chordata; class Mammalia; order Primates; family Cercopithecidae; genus Macaca; species Macaca mulatta. The sequence goes on from NC_133414.1 coordinate 31,633,301, forward strand.
ATTAAATTTCAACATATAGCTGTCCCTTGAACAACATGGGTTTGAACTGCGAAGTTCATTTACACACAGATTTTTTCCAACCAAACTTGGATTGAAAATACAGTATTCTCACCGGATGCAAAATCTGCTTATGCGCAAAGTGGAATTCTCCCATGCACGGGCTCCACAGGACTGAAGGAGTGTGTGCAGATTTGGGTGTACGTGGATGGTCCTGGAACCAATTTTCTGCATATACTGAGAGACAAGTATGTCTACTTCCTACAGGAAGCGGGGAGTTCTCAAAAGAGATGTGAAGGAATACTGGGAATATCACATTTTAGTTAGAAACAGGATTTTATTTTTAAAAACAGAAAAATCAAACAATATTTTTAAAATGCAATCCATTGATGTCATCATATTTGGTGTGGAAAACCTAAGAATGCACTGACCGAAATGTCTGTTCTAAAAACAAACATTTTTTGATATCAGTATCAACCCACTTTAATGTATATGTAAGAGAACTTCGCTTGAAAAATACAAATATACATATTCAAGAGCACTACCAAATTTTGAAGCTTCATGTATTCACTGCCAACGTATTGTACATAACTAAAAGTCGTTTTAAATGTTTTCTAAACAGGGAGTGATGTGGATATCAACAACGGTTTCATCCTAAAACTGAGTTTTAGCATTTGTTTAGTATAGTTTACCTATGTAGTTAAAGCACATTACAATAATCTTTCACCCGTTCCTTGTGGCTTATGTTTATTTTCATTTTTTTTAGAGAAGGAATCTTGCTATGTTGTCCACGATGGATTCAAAACCCTGGGCTCAAGAGATCCTCCTGCCTCAGCCTCCCGAGCAGCTGGGACTATAGGTGTGCGCTGCCACACTCCACAGCTGATGTTTTAATAAAGTGCCACTGAGTATCAGACTGATCAGACTGAAAATATCCCAGAACTTCAGACCAGGTTAAGAGGGGCCAATGAGAAGATCATGAAAAGTGACATCAGATGAAAGCTGAGATCTGTGAAAGTTTCAAACCAGTTTTTCCAAGTAGTCCACAGACAGTTTGATAGGATAAGCCCAGTTCTTTACATAACGTAGCAGTCATCATGTCTGAGTACTAACTGTTCTCTTCTCATTGGTTTCTGTGAAATTTGCTGTTCTGTTACTTTTTAAAGATTCTAACAAGTTTCTGACGCTTTCATTTGCAGACCTTTTTCTTTTCTTCTTGGTAAAGGACCTTCTGTTCGGAACAGTTGGTAGCAATATGGCTGCCAGCCCCCAGGGCTGATTATTTGATACGGAAAGTCGGTCTGTATCTTTCTGTTGTAAAACCCAGGCACTTTCCTGGGCCAAATCTACAAATTTTTGCAGCTGGCTTTGACTTACATTTTTGCTTATGTTGAGAGCAGTTTCAAATGGATTCTGAATGTACAGAGGAGAAGAGTCAGGTTTGTTTTGCTCCCTTCCCTATAGATCATTACACAGAAGAAAAAACGAGTTACTGTACATGAAGGGCTTAAATATAAAAACCGTTAACTCAATAAAATGTCAAAACATATAAAACACCAGCATTAACTTTACACAGTAAAGAATTTCTTTTTCAGGGGACTGAGTATGTATGCATGCTGGGTGTGTGTACTTCTCATTTTTTGTGGTTTTCTTTTCCCAGTTGTAGTTTTATGAGTGTTCTTTGGAGAAATAACTTAGGCTTATCATCTATGGATGATGATGTCATTGCTCAGAGAAGAGGTATCTGGACTAAGTCAACTGACAAAAGCATTTTTAAAATAGTATAACTTTTACCTGACAAGGTAGAGCATGAAAAGAGAAAAAAATGATTAAAAATGGCAGAAAGTAAGATGAAGACATATTTATTTCTGAGACTTGCTAAAAGCATACCTATTATGGTAGAAAAAGAAACACACAAAATTAGAAACTTTAAATTAAATATATTAATTAATGTTTCCCAAGTATGAGATGAGGAAAAAAGAGCAGGAACAAAGGATTATTCATTATTTATTTAAAACACTAAAAAGTTTCCATTATCTTCCTAGAGATCCAACAACAGGGCTCTGCCACATAAGATAGTATCTCACAGAAATAAAAAAGACACCTGTAATCCAAGCATTTTGGAAGCCGAGGGAGGCAAGTGGAACACCTGAGGTCAGTAGTTCAAGACAGGCCTGACCAACATGGTGAAATCCCATTTCTACTAAAAATACAAACTTAGCCAGGTGTGGTGGCGCGTGCCTGTAATCCCAGCTACTTAGGAGGCTGAGGCAGGAGAATCACTTGAACCCAGGAAGCAGAGGCTGCAGTGAGCCAAGATCGTGCCACTGCACTCCAGTCTGGGCAATGGAGTGAGACTCTGCCTCAAAAAAAAAAAAAAAAAAAAAAGAGAGAGAGAAAGAAAAGCTAAAGCTATGAATCATATGACCAATATAAGCCATTAGTCTACATATCTTTTCCTCTTTCAAATGATACCATAAATATTACTTAATTAACTATTACAAAGCCAATGGTCAAAATTCCCCAATGTGAGCCGCAACTATTTATTCCCTAACTTATTTCATGCTTAGTATCGCTGAGCTTTGGAGTACAAAAAGGGTGACAAACTTTGTATGCTTATGACTTTTTCCTTCTAGATTGCATTTGCAAAGCTTTCTGAATGAATCCTTTCTCCTCTCCCCAATCTTTTATTTTAACAGAATCCATGAGCAGGGTAAGAGGGAAGGATGAAAAGAGAGGTGAAGAAATAAGGAGAAAGTATATCTGGGTTTGTGTTTTATGAAGCCAATCTTGTAAGATTTGTAATCAAGTAGTCAAATGCTAAACAAAATAAACCCAAACAGAGGGCTATGCCAAGTCATCTCCCACTTGTAAACAAATTTTGTCTAGGCTTCTGCCTGAGTTTCTTTTTTAAAAGAAAAAATGTCTTTCATCCCAGGTGCTCAGAAGAATCCAAATCATAAGTTCATTTGCTCTAAAAAAAAAAAAACAAACCTAAACCCTAAGGGCTCAAATTGAGGGAATCACTGAAATCTATCTTTGGGACTTAAATTTATTCCATAGACACAAATCCAGTTTAAAAACAGCTGTATGTAAATAATATTTTTCAGGAAACTTTCTGGAATGTATTCCATATTGTGAGGGAAACAGTATTACACTAAGTGAGGACAGAAGTCCCATGGCATAATAAGAAGGCAGATGCTAAAGAGCTAGCTTTTGCTCTTTGGCATAAAGGGATGACTGATCTTAGTCAAGTCATGTAACTTCTCTGGACATCAACCTCCTTGTTACTAGCAATTACTATAGAAAAGAAATAAAATAACATTCATTAGAGTGTTTTGAAAACAGTTAATTAAATATTACTACGGTGGAAGACCAGATACTAATAACTAGTGAAACATTATTTACCTGTCGAATATTTATGGAATTTTTATTGAAAGCAAAATTGCCGAAGTACTCAAAAAATTCCTTCAGTAGTAATTCTGTAAGAAAATAAAACAAGGACAATCAGAGGAAAGCCTATTTCAATTCAAAAAGGATCAAGTAAACAGAAAGACACTTACCTAATGTTTCTGTGTTCCCTGAAGGTTTAATTCTATTCAAGTCACGAACAAATGTGCAGTTGTTGCCTTCTATTATACATTTATCTTCTGCATCTTAAACACAAACAAAAAACATTTCACATATTTCCCTTTTTTTTTTTTTTTTTTGCCTGAGACAGAGTCTCGCTCTGTCATCTAGGCTGGAGTACAGTGGTATGATCTCAGCTCACTGCAGCCTCCGCCTCCCGGGTTCCAGCAATTCTCCTGCCTCAGCCTCCCGGGTAGCTGGGATTACAGGCACATGCCCCCACGCCCAGCTCATTTTTGTATTTTTAATAGGGATGGGGTTTTACCATGTTGGCCAGGCTGGTCTTGAACTCCTGACCTCAGGTGATCCGCCCATCTCATCTCCCAAAGTGCTGGAATTACAGGCATGAGCCATGCGCCTGGCCTATTTCACATATTTCAAAGATATTTCCTACCTCAGAATAAAAATCTATGATTTAAATAAATTTAAGACCGGGCACAGTGGCTCACACCTGTAATCCCAGCACTTTGGGAGGTTGAGGCGGGCAGATCACCTGAGGTCAGGAGTTCGAGACCAGCATGGTCAACATGGTGAAACCCCGTCTCTACTAAAAATACAAAAATTAGCCAGGTATGGTGGCATGCTCCTGTAATCCTAGCTACTGAAGAGGCTGAGGCACGAGAATCTCTTGAACCCAGGAGGCGGAGGTTGCAATGAGCTGAGATCACACCACTGCACTACAGCCTGGGCAACAGAGCAAGACTCCATCTCAAAAAACAAAACAAAACAAATAAATGTAAATAAATTTCTACTCTATTCTTTATTTAAATCATAGATTTTATGAATGATTAAATAATTACGATTGAATGATTTAATAATGATTTAATCTACAATTTCTTGTCTATGATTTAATGATATTAATTTCCCTATGGGATAACTGATCTCAAATCTTTTTATCTTCTTTTAATTAAGTTAAATTTAAAAAAAGATTTGAGACTAGTTATGCCACAGTGAAATTAACATTACATTTAATTTAGCAATCTAGAATTATTATCTTTCAACAACCCAATGATTCCTAATCAATTTTTGAGGTAATCAGTTTTCTAATAGTAGATGAAAATATAGGGAGTTTCCCCATCTTTCACCAAACCAAATTTCAGCACTATCTCTAGTCAATACTTCATTTACATACCCAATTCCATTCTTACCATTTTCATACATGACACAAACTGAATGCTAACAAAAAAAGCTTCAGGTAATTTCTAAAATGTAGCACTCTAGAGTAACTGGAATTCAGTAATTAAGCAAAACGAACTCAATGACAGCACATTAGACTCAGGCATTCACCTCTTCTACTAGTATTTATACCTTTAGAGGTAATCATTTTCATAAATATACAACCACCATGAAATCCCTGGCCCACACTATCTGCAATAGATAATATGTTGTTTACAAGAGCAAATTCCCACTTTTCAGAAATCTCATGAATGGCTACTTCTTATCTGAAAGCATTTCATAATTTCAAACTGGTTCTCCATCCTTTTTGTTCCATTCACCATCTGACTTATCTGACTGCATTCTGACTGTCTGTATGCTGTCCACTCCTCTGCCCCAGTCTGGAACTACAAAGGCCACTATCCTATTCATTACTGCCTAACTCCCCACCACCGACCTGCCCGCAACGAGCATCTAGCATATAGCAGGCATATAATCAATAATCTGAATGATTGCTGATATTTTATTTTTTATTTTAATTTTTTTTTGAGATGGAATCTGGCTCTGTCACCCAGGCTGAAGTGCAGTGGCGTGACCTTGGCTTACTACAACCTCCGCCTCCCAGGTTCAAGTGATTCTCCTGCCCCAGCCTCCTAAGTAGCCGGAACTACAGGCAAGCACCACCACGCCCGGCTAATTTTTATATTTTTAGTAGAGACAGGGTTTCACCATGTTGGCCAGGCTAGTCTCAAACTCCTGACCTTAAGTGATCCACCCACCATGGCCTCCCAAAATGCTAGGATTACAGGCGTGAGCCACCGTGCCCAGCCCTGATATTTGATTTCAAATGCCTATAATCACCAGAGAGATAAATAAGCCTCCTATAAATTTGTCTCCCATTTTTTGTGTTTTTTGTTATTTTTTTGTCAAGCCCTGGTTACTTGCATAATTTCTCAAAAATTAGTCTAGGTTCTAACATTTTAATAGCACATTTTATGTGCTCTACTATACAATTTATAATATGTTGAAGGAGCTATATAAAATGTGTGTGTGTGTGTGTATATATTTCTACTTAGATCTATTTTTAAGGAACCTAGGCACATGTTTTACTACTTCAAGTAATTAACAGTTTATGTTTTTTGTGATGCAGTGTCACGTCACATATATTGATGCTCTTTTAGCTGCTGTGTCTTTTTTCAGGAACGAATCTTCAATGAAAGCACTAAGCACAGAAGTAAATGTAACAAAAGTAGCAAAGTCAGAAAGCATGGAAAACACAAGAAAAAGAGACGTATGAGAGAACACAGTGGAGATTACAAGAAAACACAAAGAAACAGGGCAATTCAAGAGGAACCAAATATGAAAGTTAACATCATGGTCCATCTCGCCCAGTACAAACAGCCCTCAACTTTAAAATGTTATCCAATCATTTTGAAATCTATACAGTGAACTCTTACTATGAACCCAATACTATGCCAGGAACAGAAGATGCAGAGATGAAGCAAAGACAGCCAGCCCTAGAAAAGCTTGACAACGCTGAGGCAGGCAGATAAAAGAACTACAACAATCTAACAGTTGTTACAATACAGGTGTGTACCACGGGCTTGGAAACCAACAAAGCACTACCCACTGGGAGGCAGAGAGGACGGCGAGAAACGACCTGACAAATGAGATCCTGTACTGGGTTTGTCTGTCTTTTCTGGCTTAATCTTGAGATTCTCCATAAAAAAAAAAAACCGGAGCCAGGGGGAGGCTGGGAGAAGGCCATTTCAGGCAAAAACATGGAGCAATGAAAAAAAGCACAAAACATCAAGCATCGTCAAGGAGTTCAAGATTGGCTAACGCTCCCCACTGGTACACAGGAATCAACCTAAGAGAAGAGGATGAAAAGGAAGCTGATAAACGGCCCTGCACACAATGTGAAAAAGTTTGGTCTTTATCTTAGCTTAGGTTCTAAATAGTAGTTTACAAAGTCCTAGAAGTTCTGGAAGGTATTCTAGGAATTCATGCTGCCTTCTATTAATAAACAAGCAAGGAAGCAAACAAAATATTGTTTTCTTTTAAAAAAGAACAAATTGATACTTTATTTGTATATCAAATGAGAGGTACAGCTTAGAAGAAATGAAATGATTGTACACAAGATTCAAGTCACTTAGATGATTAAACACCGAGACTCAAGATGGTTTTGATTGTTTCACAGTTTAAAATTATTTTCTCCCTTAGGTCTAATGTCCATCAATGTTGAACTACTGGTCAAAATTAGAAAGTATAAAAACCATGGATTTTGGGGGAAAAAAAAAGGATAAGGAAAATGTTGATAAATTCTCCTCAAAATGATCTTCACCCAATTCTTAATATTCATTAATCTAAGACAAGTTATTTTATAGCAACTTCAAAAACCATCTGTGATGGAAGGCAAAAAATGTATCAAATTTTGCTTGGCATTTATTGGCAATTAGGCATCTACAATGTGCTATATGCCGAGACACAACTGTAAAAACTAGCCTGAAAAATTCTCTTACCATATTTAAAAACTACTGCAAAAATTTAAAAACAATCAAATTTGATGTTTCAAGTGAAATATTAAAGAATTCCAAGCTAGTTTTGCCTGTTTTGATGCTATAAGATGTGAACATATTTAAATGTATTTTAAAGTAGATTTGGAATTAAAAACTCAACAGGTCATTTAAAATTTGTCCACGTATCATATTCTTTTCCTAAAATAATTAGTGGAGGCTAGGCATGGTGGCTCACACCTATAATCCCAGCACTTTGGGAGGCCAAGAAGGACTGCTTGAGCCTAGGAGTTTGAGACCATCCTGGGCAATATAGTGAGACCCCATGTCTACAAAAAGTTTTTTAAAAGATTAGCTGAGTGACTGGTGGCACAAGCCTGAATATCGCAGCTATTGAGGAGGCTGAGGTGGGAGGATGCCTGGGAGGCAGAGGTTCCAGTGAGCCAAGATTGCACCACTGCACTCCAGCCTGCCTACAAAGTGGAGCACAGTGGCTCACGCCTGTAATCCCAACACTCTGGGAGATCAAGGTGGGAGGATCCCCTGAGTCCAGTTCAAGACCAGTCTGGGAAACATGGCAAGACCCCATTTCACAAAAAATTTAAAAATTAGCCAGGTATGGTGGTGCATGCCTGTAGTCCCAGCTACTCAGTAGGCTGAAGTGCGATTACCTGAGCCTGGGAGGTCAAGGTTATAGTGAGCTGAGATTGTGCCACTGTAATCCAGCCTGGGCAACCGTGCAAGACCCTTTCTTAAAATAAACAAATAAATAATAAACAAAATTTTTAAAAATTAGTGGACATTTTAAAACAAGATAATAGAAAGTTACTGAAGGACTGCAAAAAAGAATAATACTATCATATGTATTTGTGAAAATCACTCTCTTAACTAAGAATAGATTAGTGGGAACCAAACTGGAGATAAGGGAGAAAGACAATGTAAGTCTTCACAGGCAAAGGACAACAGGGCCTTGACATGGGCAGGGGTACCAGTACTTGTAAGACTGAAGGGAGCAATCAAGATGTTTAGGAGTAGTCTATACCAAGTTCAACTTTCTTCCACTCCTCTTTTTATAGCTTCTACTGTTGCTCAGTTACTGAACTCCAAAAGTTCCGTGATTTTCCCCATGATGGTTTCTATGGGAGTAGCATTAAGCATCACTGCACACAGCAGGAGTGGAAAAGGAAGTGCTACTTACAGGTAGTTTAATGGTGAAGATCTGCCCCATATCTTATGTATCGCTTACCTCTCCACTAGATTGTGAGTTATCTGGGAACACTGTTCATATCCCCACTGCTCCAATAATACCTGATGCATAGGAAGTAATCAGTAAATACTGAATGACACTAAGGGATGAAATGAGCACAGATATTGATGCTGCCCTTTATTTTAATCTCAAAAGTGAGATAAGTGACCACCACTCTACCCCACTGAAAACTTCCGTTTTCCCTTAACCTATCAAATCTAGCTTTATTTTATTTTATTTCATTTTATTTTATTTCTTTAGGCTAGTCAAGTGAAGCAGTGGGAGTGGAGAAGAAACACAGAAATTTGTAACTGGCTGTGATCAATTAGTTGTAAACACAAATCAAGCTTTTTTTGAGGTTAATTTCAAACAATATCAACACTTACGGTGCTGACAGGAAGAGATCACTTCTAATATGGATAAGGGAAGGTAGCATGGAAGAAATAATTTAGACCGAGAGAAGAGAAAGCAGATTCCAGGCAGAAAAACAGTGTGAACAAAGAGCTAAGATGAAATGTTCCAAGGGTAATCACAGCACTGGCTGGAATGTGGGACACATAAAGAGGAGTAGAGAAGAGGATGGAAAACTGGGCCATGTCTAGAGATTTTAAACACCAAGCTACATAAATACTTTGCCTTTTAAGGTCATTTTAAACAGGAAGATTCAAGAAAGCACTCAATCGAATTATCAGGCAGCAATTACATAAGATGGGTAGAAGGCACAGTATGCATTTGTATGTATGTGCCCCTTAATTACCTTCCCTTTAGCGTTTACAATTGCAAGATTTTATAACATAACTTCTCCAGCAGGCCTCAGCAAGGCTGAGGCACAAGAATCGCTTGAACCTGGGAGGCATTTATAAAATCATTTATAATACCAACGATATAGTATGTCAAATTTAAAATAATGCACCTAAGACTGCTTATAAGCTTTTCATTAAAAACACATTTAGAATCTTTGAAACATCATGAAACAGTTTTAGTATCTCTAATACAAGTCTAAACATAAGTTCCAATTTGAAAGTCATCTCTGAGATTGTGATCCAATCAAAAGTTGTATCTGAACAAGTTGTATCTGAAAAAGGTCATTCTAGACTTGGTCAACTAGGGGGGAAGCTCCAGCTATCACACAACTGCTGTAAACAACCTTGCCAACTGATACACAGAAAACAGAACTCTCAAAAAATTTACCTAAAGGTATATAAATTTAGCTAAAGGCATATAAAGGTATATAAATAAAGCTTAAAAAGCTAGCTAAAGGCCCTGGCTTCCCAAATCATCTGTTCTTACGACTCCGGTAGGCTTTAAAAAATAACAATAATAATAATAATAAGTTTAGATTCGTAAGGCTTTGAAAGTCAAGACAAATTTTATGACTAATAAACAAATAGATGGGGCTTTGGTAACACATGGTAATTATATTTACTCATAACATTGGAAAAAGAAAATGGAGAAGTTTCTTTCTAGTCTTACCTGCTAGGGTTTTTAAGGAATCTAGTGTTGGAAGAATAGGGGGTGATCTTCTCTGGAGAAAAAAGATGACCATCATTGTAAGGGAGAAATTTGTAATCCATGCACCAGGAATACTACTTGTTAGCGAATGTGCTCGAGCCCAGCATCGTATACCGAACACCAAGGCTCTCACTCTTGAGTCTAGGGTACCATATATATAAAGGAGTTCAGAACTTGTCAAGGCAATCCTTCAAAACATAAAAATAAGAAAAATTTTCAAATCCCCAAATTATAAACCAAGGGTAAAATTAAACATATACCAAGAAACATATCTAAATATCCTACTATATCTGAATGTATTCAGAACATGATTAGATAATCAAAAGCATTATGAATTTGCAATATAAAATTTAATATGAATGGCTGAATATCAAATACATTCATTCCCATTAAAACATCCTCTTAAAATTGATAATTAAAATGTAAGCTGGGCGCAGTGGCTCATGCCTGTAATCCCAGCACTTTGGGAGGCCGAGGTGGGCGGATCACTTGAGGCCAGGAGTTCAAGACCAGGAGTTCAAGACCAACAGGTGAAACCCCTTCTCTACTAAAAATACAGTAATTCAGCTGGGTGTGGTGGCGTGCCACTGTAATCCCAGCTACTTAGGAGGCTGAGGCATGAGAATTGCTTGAACCTGGGGGGCAGAGGTTGCAGTGAGCCAAGATCAAGCCACTGTACTCCAGCCTGGGAGACAGAGCAAGACTTTGTTTCAAAAACCAAAAAAAAGAAAATGTGGATCTAGGGCCAGGCGTAGTGGCTCATGCCTGTAATCCCAGCACTTTGGAAGGCCAAGGCAGGCGGATCACCTGAGGTCAGGGGTCGAGACCAGCCTGGCCAACACGGTGAAACCCCGCCTCAAACAAAAATACAAAAATTAGCTGGGCGTGGTGGCGCACGCCTGTAATTCTAGCTACTTGGGGGGCTGAGGCAGGAGAGTCACTTGAACCCGGAAGGCAGAGGATGCAGTCAGCCGAGATAGCGTTATTGCACTCCAGCCTGGGTAACAGAGCAAGACCCTGCCAAAAAAAGAAAGAAAAAAAGAAAGAAAGAAAGAAAATGTAGATCTAGAACTTACAATTTTTATTTATTTATGAATTTTTTTTTTTTTTTGAGACAGAGTCTCGCTCTGTCACCCAGGCTATAGTGCAATGGCGCGATCTTGGCTTACTGCAAACTCTGCCTCCAGGGTTCAAGCCATTCTCCTGCCTCAGCCTCCCGAGTAGCTGGAACTACAGGCGCCCGCCACCATGCCCAGCTAATTTTTTTGTATTTTTAGTACAGACAGGATTTCACCGTGTTAGCCAGGATGGTCTCAATCTCCTGACCTCGTGAGCCACCCGCCTCGGCCTCCCAAAATGCTGGGATTATGGGCGTGAGCCACCGCGCCCGGCCTAGAACTTAGAATTTTTAAATCAAAGTTTCTAAACATGATTTAAATAATAAGTAAAACACACAAAGGCTCTTTATACTTATTAGTAAATAGCTGGGCACAGTAGCTGACACCTGTGATCTCAGAACTTTGGGAAGCTGAGGTGGGCAGATGGCTTGAGCCAAGGAGTTCAAGACCAGCCTGGGAAACATGACAAGACCCTGTCTCTACAAAAAATAAAAAAGTTAGCTGGGTGTGGTGTCACACATCTGTAGGCCCAGCTACCTGGGAGGCTGAGTTGGGAGGATCACCTGAGCCCAGGGAGGTCGACGCTGCAGTGTACCAAAATTAAGCCACTGCAGTGTACCAAAATTAAGCCACTGGACTTCAGTCTCGGCGACAGAGTAAGGCATCATCTCAAACATACATACATACATACATATATATATGTATAATTGATAAAGACAAAAAGGCATTTATTGGCTGGGCACTGTGGCTCACGCCTGTAGTCCCAGCATTTCAAAGCAGGAGGATGGCTTGAGCCCAGGAGTTCGAGACCACCCTGGGTAACATAGGAAGACCCTGTCTCTATAAAAATAAAAAATATATATATAAAAGAAAAACAAAATTTAAAAAATTTAATTAAAAAAAATAGGCGTGGTGGCATGCACCTGTAATCCTAGCTACATGGGAGGCTGAGAAAGGAGGATTGTTTGAGCCCAAGAGTTCGAGGCTACAGTGAGCTATGATCACACCACTGCACTTCAGCCTGGGCAACAGAGTGAGACACTGTCTCTAAAAAAGTAAAAATAGAATTAAATTAAATTAAAAATATTAATTTCCTACTGATCAAAACATGTCTTGTAATTTCTCCAAGAACCAACACATGGTATAAAAAATAAGTTAACAGCATCAAGTTAAAACTGTCTCTAAAATGGCATTTACATCCTGAGTTTAAAAAGAATAGAAGAAAAAAGGCCAGGCGTGATGGCTCACGCCTGTAATCCAGCACTTGGGAGACCGAGGTGGGCGGATCACCTGAGGTCTGGAATTCAAGACCAGCCTGGCCAACATGATGAAACCCTGTCTCTACAAAAATACACCAGCATGATCGCATGTGCCTGTAATCCCAGCTTGGGAGGCTGAGGCAGGAGAATTGTTTGAACCTGGCAGGCGGAGGTTGCATGGCAGTGAGCCAAGATCCTGGCACTGCACTCTAGGCTTTGCGACAAAACAAGACTATGTCTCAAAAAAAAAAAAAAGAAGAAACAGCAACTTAGAAATTCATGGTGATTAAGTGTTTTATGTATGAAAATGAAGCTAAATTAAGCTAAAAATAAATATCAAAAAGTATAAGGTATCTGATATAAAGAAAATAACATAATTAGAAAGATAAATGCCATTTTGTCCTATTTTACATACTATAAAGAAAATATAATAATGATAGAAAGTACAGTATTATATTTTTATATTAAAGTTTGGCAAGAAATCACAGACTTTACTCCATGAGTTTTACTTGAGAGAAATCCACAGGTACTTAGGATTGCTTTGTTGGTGAAGATTCGAGTTTAACCAAAACTGCTCTAGTTTTGATTTTCTGAATCTATTTTCAGTAATGATTATTTATCTAACAAATAACATAGTGAAAATGAACTCATGCAATGAGAAGTTAAGAAATAAACTTCTCAATTAATAAATTTTCCCTACTGTGGGCCAGGCTCAGTGGCTCACGGCTATAATCCCAGCACTCCAGGAGTCCAAGGCAGGCGGATCACCTCAGGTCAGGAGTTCGAGACCAGCCTGGCCAACAGGGTGAAACCACACAAGAATCACTTGAACCCGGGAGGTGGAGGTTGCAGTGAGCCACGATCATGAGCCACACTGCACTCCAGCCTAGACAACAGAGCAAGACTCTGTCTCAATAGCAATAATAATAAAAAAATGAAATAAAGAAAATTTCCCTGTTGTGAGTCCAGGAAAGTCATCAGTACAAAAGAACTTATTCCCATCCCACTTTTTGAAGCAAACAAATCACTAGGATAATACAATACATATAGGACGAACAAAAGCCATCCAGTCTTAAGCTCTTCCAACCACTTGTGGACCTAAGTAAAGAGGACATATGTCTAGTACACAAAGTTGACTATATATCTGGAGGCAATTCAAAGGTCAACTTCAAGTTGTTATTTTATTTTCTAAGTATTCTTAGAAGACTTGTACTATAAATAGGCGTCTTTCTTTCTTATTTTACTTTTTTCTTTTTTCGCCATCAGAAATTTCTTCTAAAAAGCAGGCATCTTTCACACTACACACTACCAGTCTCCACAAGTAAGAATAATGAAATACATTTCTTCTCAGAGGTTAGATACGTGAACATTTTAACACAATATCCTAGCACTGTTTAGGAACACCAAATTATCAACAGGTATAATATAAAAGATTTTTTACTTTTCAATCCAAGTGTTCAAATTTTTAAAAAATTGTTACTTAAAAAATTGTTATTCAATTGTTATTCAAGCATTTAAGATTACAAAGCCACTGTTTCTGTATGAGAAAAACCAAGCTATTACATTAGAATATTCATATTTAAAATAATAAACGTAAGAGATCATACCTATTGTTCGTAGTCAAATCACACTGAAATCCAGAGGCCTGGTGTGAGAACCTCACGAGTGGACACCGAGCATTTAATATTTTTTGCACACCCACACAACCAGGGCCAAAGTGGTCAAGGCACTCTCCTATTACAGACAGGATCTTCTGAGTTGCAATTCTTTCTGAAGGAACATTTTTCACTTGAAATTCCGTCAGAAAATTTCCTGAGGTCTGAAAAATAAACACATTTCTAAATAGGAGCTTTTGGTAAAAAACAATTTTTAAATAACCTTTTGTAAAAGGATGCTCTAAATCATTGCTGGCAAAGCAAAACAAAATAAGAAAAAAACAACTCACAAAACAAAAATGCTTCAAGAAATCACAGCCCAAAGCAAACTTAAAAGATCCCCAGTTGCCTTTTGTTTCTCCAGAATACAGAGAAATACGAAGCACTAACTTGAACAATCACTGGTTTTTGTAATTAACTTATGAACTACAGTATATGAATCATAAAGTAATATGCATAGAACCATTCACTCTATAAATTCAGTAAACATATACTTGCCCCTTCCTAGTTGGCCATTATATTTTAATCTATGCTATAAACCCACAGTAGTAGGTAAGTACAGGCACAAGAATAGCGTATCAGTAGAAGAAAAGAGACTAGGCAGTATAAATAGGCTTGTAGATAGGAATTTAATATTTAAGGCTGCAAATTACTAGGCGAAAATTCCTCTTCAACAAATAAGTGGCCATCAAAAAAAATAAACCAGATCCTTTAATACTAAAACTTGCTGGGTGCAATGGCTCACACCTGTAACCCTAGCACTTTGGGAGGCCAAGACGGGTGGATCACTTGAGGTCAGGAGTTCAAAACCAGCCTGGCTGACATGGTGAAACCCCGTCCCTATTAAAAATACAAAAAAAAAAAAATTAGCTGAGTGTGGTGGTGGACACCTATAATCCCAGCTACTTGGGAGGCTAAGGCAGGAGAATCACTTGAACCTGGGAAGTGGAGGTTGCAATGAGCCAAGATCACACTACTGCACTCCAACCTAGGCAACTGAACAAGACTCCATTTCAAAAATAAATAAATAAATTACTAAAACTCAAGTAAATTCACTGAGCATGGTGGCTCACACGTGCAATCCTAGCACTTTGGGAGGCAGAAACAGGCAGATAACTTGAGGTCAGGAGTTCAAGACCAGCCTGGCCAACATGGTGAAACCCTGTCTCTACTAAAAATACAAAAATTAGCCAGGCATGGTGGCACGCACCTGCAAACCAAGCTACTCAGGAGGCTAAGGCAGGAGAATCACTTGAACCCGCAAGGTGGTGGTTGCAGTGAGTCGAGATCACACCACTGCACTCCAGCTTGGGCAACAGAGTGAGACTCCATCTCAAAAAAAACAAAACTTAAGTAAATTAAACATGGATCAAAGACTAAAATGTAAAAAGTTCATCAGTAAAGCACTACAAGACAATGAGTGAATGCTTTTACAATCTTAGAGCAGCGAAGGATTCTGTAAGCATGACACAAAAGAAGTAATATGATTGCATAAAAAATTAAAACCACCTTATCCCAGCACTTTGGGAGGCCAAGGCGGGCGGATCACGAGGTCAGGAGATCGAGACCATCCTGGCTAACACGGTGAAACCCCATCTCTACTAAAAATACAAAAAATTAGCTGGGCGTGGTAGCGGGTGCCTGTAGTCCCAGCTACTGGGAGGCTGAGGCAGGAGAATGGCGTGAACCCGGGAGGCGGAGCTTGCAGTGAGCCGAGATCGCGCCACCGCACTCCAGCCTGGGCGACAAAGTGAGATTCCTTCTCCAAAAAAAAAAAAAAAAACAAAAACCACCTTAAGGCAAAGCACACATTACTACTAAAGAACAAAACAAATAACACATGTCATACAAATGGGGAATGTATGACAGTTTTAGGCAAATGAAAGGGGGAAACCCATCAAATTCTAAAAATGGGCAAAAAAGACAAAAAAAAATGAACAGAAAAAATAAAAATGGCTAAAAGCCATAGTAAAAGTTGTACATGTTTTCTAGAAACTAAATAGAAATTAAAACAGCAATTAGATTTTTTATTTTTCAGCTCAGCAAAGACAAACAGGTTGGTGACCACAACTAACAGGTATAGGAAAACATGTATACACTGTTGACGGGAGTGTAAACAAGGGACATACTTCTTAAAGAACTTGTCCATATCTACTGAAACTTGTATACACTAGCTAACTATTAAAATGGTTAGAAATTATGTCCAAGGAATATCTGCATAAATGAGCCAATTCACAAAGATGTTCACTCACTGTAGTACTATTCATGTGGTACACACCTTTTGGGAGCTGTATCTAGTAAGGTTCCCTATCAACTACTATTCCCTCTTCTAGAATTCATTCCTCCTAAAAGGATGAAGGCTGCAGCAATGTTTATCATGGACATCTACCCCCTTCATTCCGGCTGAATGGACTGGGCAAAGACAGCTGATCTAAGCACTGTAGGAGTGTACCCCACATTGATTTGGAGATCTCTTCTGGGAACTGGTTACTGGGAACCGGAATTAAAGTTCAGAGGCAACCATGTGGCTAAAATATCTAACTCAGAAGCTTTGGGGCAGCCATATCTATACAAGCATGAAAAAGAAAAGAAATTAGTGGGGGTAGGGAGGAAGGAGTTAAGGACAGAGAGAAAGCAATAAATGAAGCAAAAACATGTAGACAGAAACAGAACACATCCTAGGTTGTTTCGTTGTTGTTTTTGAAACAGGGTATCATAGGCTGCCTGTGGTGGCTGTAGTCCCAACACTTTGGGAGGCCGAGGCAGGTGGATCACTTGAGGTCAGGAGTTTCAGATCAGTCTGGCCAACATGGTGAAACCTCGTCTCTACTAAAAATACAAAAAAATTAGCCAGGTGTGATGGTACATGCCTGTAGTCCCCGTTACTTGGGAGGCTGAAGCAGGAGAATAGCTTGAACGCAGGAGGTCAAGGTTGCAGTAAGCCAGGATCGTGCCCCTGCACTCCAGACTGGGTGACAGAGTGAGAATCCAAAAAAAAAAAAAACAAAAAAAAAAAAAGAAGGTATCACTCTGCCACCCAGGCTGGAGTGCAGTGGTGCAACCATAGCTCACTGCAGCCTCAACCTCCTAGACTTAAGCAATCCTCCAGCCTCAACCTTCAGAGTAGCTGGAACTACAGGTACACACCAGCACACCTGGCTAATGTTTTTATTTTTAGTAGAGATGCGGTCTCACTCAGCCTATGTTGCCCAGGCTGGTCTTGAACTTCTAAGCTCAAATGATCCTCCCGCTGCAGCCTCCCAAAGTGCTATGATTACAGGCATGAAGCACTGGGCCCGGCCACTTCCTGGGTTCTTGATGGTTTACACTTCTTACTTCTAGTCTTTTCCTAAGACTCATCCATATTCCTGGCCCTGGGTTCTATGATGCCTCCTCTACTTCTTTATTTGTTTAAGCTAGTTCGTGTTATTTCTGTTATGTATAATCAAAGAATATTCACTAACATATAGTTGGCAATAAAGAGGGGAAAAGTTCCCTAGTGGTCTAGTGCCTAGGATTTGGCACCTTCACTGAAAGAGGAAAAAAAAAAAGATACCACCCTCATTATCTAACAAAAAGAGTACTAGTTAAATAAATTATGGTATACCCATTCAATGGAGTACTTTGCAGCCACTGAGGGTGATACAGTAGATTGAACTGCCAAGACACTACTAATGGGGAAAAAAAATGAAGTTATAATTTGTGTAGATAAAGTTACTATCTGTAAAGATTATGTTCTGGGTTTTTTCTTTAAAAAAAAAAATTTATATACACAAAGGAAAAAAATCCAGAATATATTAAATTATTCACCAGGTTATCTCTGGAGGCAGTGGGACCATCAGAGATACTTACGTTATATATTTCTATATCTATCACTTTATAATCAGAAAAAAAACAGATTAAATAAATCACTGTATATAATTCCTACAAATAAATGTGGTATTTTCTCTATTGATTTGTCATTTATTTTTATATTAAAAGGACTAAAAATAAATTTCCTTTAAAAATTAAAATTTCAAGATTCTTCCTTAGCCATTTTGTTATAATTTACCTTCATAACCTATTTCCCTGTCCATTCTATTTTAAAATACAAACACACACAATTTATGTTAGGAATAGGAATCCAAACAAAAGCAAAGACGGATTTGGGGTCAGGAAGGCAAAAGGAGGTCAACTGAGAAAGCAGTATTAGACTACATCAGGAGGAGTCATGGTGGACTCAATCTCAGAAGCAACAGAAGGATTAGAATCACTCAGAAGAAAGGTGATAGAGATTTTTTAAATTAAGTACTATAAATGAGAGAATAAAATCCTTGAGGTAACAGAAGTGAAAATGACAAAAAGAAACAGCTCTGAATAATGGAACCAGGTGCAGGAAACTGGTGAACTGTGAACCATGAGCAGGAGTGCGGTAGTTACTGAAGCTGCTCACCAAATGTTCTGTATCACCTTTCTTGGCATTTGGAAGATTCCATGTTCTTGCCCCTCTAAGGTTAATCAAAGTCATGTGATTTGCTTTGGCCAGGGAAATGTGAGCAGGGTTTTAAGTATCACTTCCAGGCAGAAACTTCGAGAGCCAATGCTCAATTCTTCACTTTGCCTTTCCACTGTTCAGTGATGGTGTGCAGGTGGAGATGAAACACTGGTCAGCCCGGGTGCCTGAACTACAGAGTGCCCCTGCTGACCTGCTGTGACATATAACCTCAGCCACAGATAAACAGGTGATGTGGCAAGCCACTGAGATCTGTGAGATACGAGGGTTGTTACCAAAGCATCACTAAGCCTAACCTGACTAAAAATGCAAGCCACGAAGAATCACAATGGACTCAGTACAGAAATAAAACACTGCTTTCAGGGAAAATTACACTTATTATGAGCAAAGGAAAGATATTCTCAAAAATGACTGTCCTCTATTAAATAAATAAAAACTAGAAAAACTCTTCAGAGACAGATCCATAAATAATTCCTATTAATATGTGCTATTCCTATAGCACTATCTATTAGCAAATCATCTGATAAAGAAAAAACAGAAGCACACTGTCCACAGCAATCATTCAGATAACAGAAAGCAGTACTCAAGACTTAGGCATTTAATTCTTACTTTTATTACCTAAGTCCTCTAAGATATAGAACCCTGTAAGAAAAAGCAAAACTGAAGGAAAGACCAAAGGCAGATTTTAGTTTAGTATTTTGTGCTAACATAATCTTTGTGATACGTCAGGTGACATATTTCACATGTAAGTAACTTTTACACACCAAACATTTTATGAACATTAAAATTACTATTTCAGTTAGCAAATAACTTTCCTTCTTTTTTTTTCCTTTCTTTTTTTTGAGATGGAGTCTTGCTCTGTCGCCCAGGCTGGAGTGTAGCAGTGCAATCTCGGCTCACTACAACCCCGCCTCCCGGATTCAAGCGATTCTCCTGCCCTCAGCCTCCCGAACGGCTGGGGCTGGGATTACAGGCACCCGCCATCATACCCGGCTAATTTTCGTATTTTTGTGGAGAGGGGGTTTCACCATGTTGACCAGGCTGGCCTTGAACTCCTGACCTCAGGATATCCGCCCACCTTGGCCTTTTCCCAAAGTGATGGGATTACAGGCGTGAGCCACCACGCCCAGCCATAAGTAACTTTCATTTATTAATTAGCAAATAATTTCAGTCCCTATTGTGCATAGGATATCATACATAGTGCCATAAGACATGCAAAAAAGTCTAACACACTCTTCCTAACTCCCCTCAGATTGGGTTGAGGAATAAAACACACACACAAAAAATTATAAAGCAAGGTGTAGTGCGAAAAGATACCAAAGAACCAAAAGGTAAGAGAAGAGCTCATGAATGCAGAAAGTAGTCAAAGAAGTTTTAATGAATCTGATGAATGTAAGGTGCTTATATTTTTTAATTGTATTTTATTTTTAATATTTTTACTAGCAAAGCTATTATAATCTTGAACAAAAACATATTTCCAAAAAAACCTTAAATAAGCACATGTATGTTTAGAACAACACTTTCCTAATTTAAACCAACATACAAAATGCCAAATTCTGGTTATTTTTGTGTGTGTGTGACAGAGTCTTGCTCTTTCGCCCATGCTGGAGTGAGGTGGCGTGATCTCGGCTCACTGCAACCTCTGCCCACCCTGGGTTCAAGCAATTCTCCTGCCTCAGCCTCCTGAGTATCTGGGATTACAGGTGCCCGCCACCACGCCCAGTTTTTGCATTTTTAGTAGAGACAGGGTTTCACCACATTGGCCAGGCTGGTCTCGAACTCCTGACCTCAGGTGATCCACCCACCTTGGCCTCCCAAAGTGCTAGGTTACAGGCTTGAGCCACTGTGCCCGGCCGAAAATGCCAAATTGTTTAGTAAGACTGGAGCACTGTCTTTAAAACATCTTTTTCTAAATACCTCTATACCTCAGAAATCTAAGAGTAAGACTCAACTAAAAGTTTCTAGGCCAGGTGCAGTGGCTCACACCTATCATCTCAGCACTTTGGGAGGCTGAGGCAGGCGGATCGTAGCTCAGGTATTCGAAACTATCCTGGGTACCATGGTGAAACCCCATGTCAACAAAAAATAAAAATAAAAATAAATTTAAAAAAAAGAAGTAAGTTTCTAACTCCTCCCCGTTTCCACCAAAGAAAAAATTTTGCTTCCCACTTACATAACAGTAAAATTAAATTGCTGCTGATGGTGGTCAACATTTGAACACTTACTATGTGCCATAAGCACTGTTCTAAATGCTTCACACATACTAACTCAATAAATCCTCTCAAACATTGTATGAGATATGTGCTATAACACCATTCCAATTTTATAGTTAGGACAATTGAGGCAGAGAGAAGGTAAATAGCTTACCCGGGATCACATTACTAGTAAGTAGAATTAAAATTCTGCAGCTTGGTGCCAGAACCCAGGCTTTTTAAACCATTACAACACACTGTTATGCTCCTTGATTATTCAGTTAGTCCTTTATTTAAGACAGCCTAACGTAATTGAAGTGCCCCTGCCAGGAACTTAATACATTTTCAAGTACATGTTAGTCTTAATCTGATCCAGGCCGGGTGCGGTGGCTCACGCCTATAATCCCTGTGATCCCAGCACTTGGGGAGGCCAAGGTGGGTGGATCACCTGAACTCAGGAGTTCGAGACCACCCTGGGCAACATGGTGAAACACTATCTCTAAAAAAAATTAGCTGGGAGCAGCGGTGTAAGCCTGTAGTTCCAATTACTCAGGAGGGTGAGGCAGGAGAATTGCTTGAGCCCAGGAGGTAGAGGTTGCAGCGAGCTGAGATCATGCCATTGCACTCTAGCCTGGGCGAAAAAGATATCATCTCAAAATAGTAATAATAATACTAATAATAATAATAATAATAAAACTGACCCATTTAATTTTTATCTCTTTCCTACTCCTGGCTAGTTTCAATTCAATAAGCATATGGTGAGCAAATTAAGTACACAGTACTGTGGAATAAGTATATGAACAGACGTGATTCCTATCTGCCCAAGTTTATGATATAGCGGGAGACATACACATCAGCTACTCACTAAACATGACAGAAGAAATTTGAAGACAGATAGAAATACCAGCAAGATACTACAAAAAAGGAGTGATTACTTTTGGCTAGAGTGGAGAAAAAAATCAAGGGTGGTTTCAAGAAGGTAGAATTAGAACCAGACCTTGAAAGCTGTGTTAAGAATGACACTTGGGGAATGGAGGGAAGATGCACTCTTGAGTGAAGGCACAGAACAACTGTTTGATCATTACGATATTTACAAGTGCCTTCTATTACTGGAAATGTTAATTAAACAATGTGGTTCGGGCCGGGCATGGTGGCTCAAGCCTGTAATCCCAGCACTTTGGGAGGCCGAAGTGTGTGGATCACCTGAAGTCAGGAGTTCCAGACCAGCCTGGCCAACATGGCGATACCCCATCTCTATTAAAAATACAAAAATTAGCTGGGAGTGGTGGCGCACGCCCACCAGCTATACATGAGGCTGAGGCAGGAGAACTGCTTGAACCCAGGAGGCAGAGATTGCAGTGGGCCAAGATCATGCCACTGCACTCCAGCCTCGGTGACAGAACAAAGCTCTGTCTCAAAAAAAGAAAAACAGGCCGGGCGCGGTGGCTCAAGCCTGTAATCCCAGCACTTTGGGAGGCCGAGACGGGCGGATCACGAGGTCAGGAGTTCGAGACCATCCTGGCTAACACGGTGAAACCCCGTCTCTACTAAAAAATACAAAAAACTAGCCGGGCGAGGTGGTGGGCGCCTGTAGTCCCGGCTACTCAGGAGGCTGAGGCAGGAGAATGGCGTAAAAACCCGGGAGGCGGAGCTTGCAGTGAGCTGAGATCCGGCCACTGCACTCCACCCTGGGCGACATAGCGAGACTCTGTCTCAAAAAAAAAAAAAAAAAAAAAGAAAAACAAAAACAATGTGGTTGGAAAATTGGCTATGTAACAATATATAATGAGAAATGATGACTAAAATTAATTAAGAGACAGAGGATTTCAATACTATGCTAAAGAAAAGAAGCATTCTAAGTTTGTGGGAAAATTCAAACTGAGTGAAGGTAACTCCAACAAAGACTGAAGGTTGAAACACCAAGGCATGACACAAGGAATAAGTGGAAACAGAATGTAGTTATAATAATCTAAGTGAGAGTTTATAAGGGACTGTGAATTTATGAATACAAAAGATAACAACTTAGAAGCAGAATTAAAAGATGGTTAGCAAAGCTAAAATGCCACTAATTAACATGTGAAACATACAGAACTGTTATAAGAACTTAGCACATTTGTAGGAAGATGAACATAAGCTGTTTCAAAACATTGTTTGAAGTATCAACTGGACATCCACATAAAGACTGATGTTCATTACTAGTTTGAAAGATGTAAGGAAAGATAGAGCCATAGAAAATAAACATTGTATAAAAACACATAGCCTTGGCTGGGTGTGGTGAGTCACACCTATAATCCCAGCACTTTGGGAGGCTGAGGTGGGTGGATCACCTGAGGTCAGGAGTTCAAGAGCAGCCTGACCAATATGGTGAATCCCTGTCTCTACTAAAACACAAAAATCAGCCAGGCATGGTGGGATCTGCCTGCAGTCCCAGCTACTTGGGAGGCTGAGACAGGAGAATTGTTTGAACCCGGGAGGCGGAAGTTGCAGTGTGCTGAAATCATGTCACTGTATTCCAGCCTGGGCAACAGAGCAAGAGACTCCGTCTCCAACAAAAAAATAAAAATAAAAATAGGATGAGTTCATGTCCTTTGTAGGGACATGGATGAAGCTGGAAACCATCATTCTCAGCAAACTATTGCAAGGACAGAAAACCAAACACCACATGTTCTCACTCATAGGTGGGAATTAAAACAATGAGAACACTTGGACACAGGAAGAGGAACATCACACACCGGGGCCTGTTGTGCAGTGGAGGGAGGTGGGAGGGATAGCATTAGGAGACGTACCTAATGTAAATGATGAGTTAATGGGTGCAGCACACCAACATGGCACACGTATACATATGTAACAAACCTGCACGTTGTGCACATGTACCCTAGAACTTAAAGTATAATAATAAAAAACAATAAAATAAAATAAAAATAAATAGCTTTTTCAACAGTGTAATTAAATTAAGGCATCCTTTATATCGTTTGGGAGGATGGAAGAGATACTGGTTACTTTTACCATTAGACATGCATGCTAAAGAGAACATAAATGGAAGAAATAATATCCAAACTTGCAAGAGAAAAAAAAGGGGTAAGAAGGAAGTACAGGAATAAAGTAGGAGTAATCTAATAAAAGAAAGAAAGAAAGTGAAAAGTTGCTGGGCATGGTGGCTCATGCCTGCAATCCCAGCACTTTAGGAGGCCAAGGGGGGTAGATCACCTGAGGTCAGGAGTTTGAAACCAACCTGACCAAGGACGTAAAACCCCATCTCTACTAAAAAACTACAAAAATCAGCTGGGTGTGGTAGCAAGCACCTGTAATCCCAGCTACTCAGGAGGTTGAGGCAGGACAATCACTTGAACCTGGGAGCCGGAGGTTGCAGTGAGCCCACATTACACCACTGCACTCCAGCCTAGGCAACAGAGCTAGACTCCGCCTCAGAAAAAAAAGAAAAACAGTGAAAAGCAAAAGCACAGAAAATAGGAAATAAAAAATAAAACAGGAGAAATTAGTCTAAGAATGATCAGTAGTAACAATAAACATATTGAACTCAAAGACTGATAGACTGGAGTAAAAGCATACTGCTATTTATAAGAGATACGCCCAAACTAAAATAACATATATAAAGGCTGAAAATAAAGAAACAGAAGATGTGAGACAAATATCAAGCGGCCATATTAACAAATAAAATAGAACTTAAGACAAAAGCATTTATAGAAATGAAAAAAGCAGGTGTGAGGGATACAACAAAACAGTCCAATAAGGAAATATAATAATCATGTACCTATATGTAGCTAATATACCCTTTGGATAAAACAAAAATCAAAAGAATTTTAAAAAGAAATTAACAAAACCAAGAATCATGAGATGTAAAAACATCTCAGTAACTAGATAATGAGGTTAAAAAGAAAAAATTAGTTAAGATACATAATTTGAATAACAAAATAGGCAACTTTGACCTAACTGAAAATTTTCTGAACCCTTGAAAAGAATTAACTCTCTGCCTGCATACGTACAGAATATTCACAAAAATGATCACATAGAACAATACAAAGAAAGACTTTACAATTCCAAAGAATCAATAACAAATATACCTTATTCTTTAACCACAATGTTTAATAAGTTTAGAAATCAACAGTTTTATTAAGTTCAAAGATTTTTCTTTTTCTACTTGCTTAACTTTAAATGATTATAGTGTTCAAGAGAAATAGATTTACCTTGTGAGTGCTGAGGTTTCGGGTTTCATCTAGATCCAAAAACATGTCCAAATCACATCCTAACTTCCCAAAAGTATTGACTGAGGAGCCAAAGGGTCTGACTACGCAGTCCGGAAAATATGCAGCGGCTATGTCTTCAATGAGAGAACAGGTGAGATATCGGAGCTTAGTGTTCTCCTCTGTTAGCTGGAACTCCTTCAAGAGAGTGTTCAGCTGATCGTCTATCTAGCTAGCCGAAACAAAACCAACAAAATAGAGAAAAAGTACAGGTCATATAAAAGAGTTACCATTTTACTTTGAAAGATTTGGTGGCTTTGGAGACCTAACTTAGAAATATGCAGAGCCTGGTGCGGTGGCTCACACCTGTAACCCCAGCACTTTGGGAGGCTGAGGCTGGTGGATCACCTGAGGCTGGAAGTTCGCGACCAGCCTGACCAACATGGAGAAACCCAATCTCTACTAAAAATACAAAATTAGCCAGGTGTGGTGGCACATGCCTGTAATCCCAGCTACTCAGGAGGCTGAGGCAGGAGAATCGCTTGAACCCAGAAGGCAGAGGTTGTGGTGAGCCAAGAACGCACCATTGCACTCTAGCCTGGGCAACAACAGCAAGACTCTGTCTCAAAAAAAATAGAAATATGCAACATTTTCTTCTTCAGTCTTAAAAGTGGATTAAAAAAATATTCTTAAAAAACCACCAAGGATGCCAGGCGCAGTGGCTCATGCCTATAATCCCAATACTTTGGGAGGCTGAGGCGGATCACAGGAGGCCATGAGTTTGAGACTAGCCTGAGCAACACAGCAGGATCTCATCTCTATTTCATTAAAGAAATTATATAATATTTTAAAATTTTTAAAAAGCTCTGAGGAATGCCACTAGCAAAATAAAAGTTGGCTAGAATTAAAACTTTGTAAGCAATGAGTATAAAGTATTGTTTTAAGAAAATGAAAGTAGTAAAGTACTCCAGAAGAGGTTAAAACCACATGTTAGACATTTTAAACCCAAGGGGATGAAAGATCAATGTTAAAAGGCAAGAAAAACTAGAACTACTCAAGTAATGAAGGCCCAAGACCTCTCAGTTTCTCAGAATAACAATCCTGTCTATCCACTAGAAGACTGGCATTAAAATGATCACATACTGAAACTGTGTACTGGAGTATCTGAAGTGAAAAAAAGCTTCAAATGCTCTTACTTGAAACCAACATTGAAAATATCAACTGGCTGGGCACAGTGGCTCACATCTATAATCCATTGGGAGGCCAAGGTGGGAGGATTGCTTGAGCTCAGGAGTTTGAGACCAGCCTGGGAAACATGATGAAACAAATGCTCTTACTTGAAACCAACATTGAAAATATCAACTGGCTGGGCACAGTGGCTCACATCTATAATCCATTGGGAGGCCAAGGTGGGAGGATTGCTTGAGCTCAGGAGTTTGAGACCAGCCTGGGAAACATGATGAAACCCTGACTCTACCAAAAAAAATTCAAAAACTAGCTGGGCATGGTGGAATGCATCTATAGTCCCAACTACTCAGGAGGCTGAGGTGGGAGGGTCACTTGAGTCCAGGAGTTTGAGGCTACAGTGAGCTGAAATTGCACCAATGCACTCCAGCCTGGGCAACAGAGCAAGACACCCTATCAAATAAAATAAAATAAAACAAAATAAAATAAAATAAAACAAAACAAAACAAAATAAAATAACTGACCTAAGCATTCAACTCAAAAATAATAAAAGAGGCCAGGCTTGGTGGCTCATGCCTATAATCTCAGCACTTTGGGAGGCCAAGGCAGGCAGATCACATGAGATCAGAAGTTCGAGACCAGCCTGGCCAACATGGTGAAACCCCGAATCTACTAAAAATACAAAAAATTAGCCAGGTGTGGTGGCGCATGCTTGTAATCCCTGCTACTTGGAAGGCTGAGGCAAGAGAATCGCTTGAACCTGGGAGGTGGAGGTTGCCGTGAGCCAAGATCACGCCACTGCACTGCAGCCTGGGCAACAACAGCGAAACTCTGTCTCAAAATAATAATAATAATAATAATAATAATAATAATAATAGAGAAATAGACTAGAAGCAAAAATTTTCTTATTAGAAAAGTAAACCTTGAAAATAGTATTTTGATAAATAAAGCCATGAGTTGATTCTTTGGAAAGAATCAACTAGCAACTAGCAAGGTCTGGCAAGTCTGAGTAAGAAACACCAAGACAGGTGGGGCGCGGTGGCTCATGCCTGTAATCCCAGCACTTTGGGAGGCCGCAGCGGGTGGATCAAAAGGTCAGGATATCGAGACCATCCTGGCTAACACAGTGCAATCCCGTCTCTACTAAAAATACAAAAAATTAGCCAGGCATGGTGGCAGGCACCTGTAGTCCCAGCTACTCAGGAAGCTGAGGCAGGAGAATGGCGTGAACCTGGGAGGCAGAGCTTGAAGTGAGCTGAGATCGCGCCACTGCACTCCAGCCTGGGCGACAAACCAAGAGTCTGTCTAAAAAAACAAAAACAAAAAACAAAAAAAAAAAACTACCAAGACAAATACAAACAATATTTGAACAGAGAAAAGAGACAGAATCTTGGGCCTGGCATGCTGGCTCACGCCTATAATCCTAGCACTTTGGGAGGCCAAAGTGGGCAGATCACCTGAGGTCAGGAGTTCGAGACCAGCATGGCCAAAGTGGTGAAACCCCGTCACTGCTAAAAATACAAAAGTTAGCTGGGCATGGTGGTGCGTGCCTATAGTCCCAGCTACTCGGGTGGCTGAAGCATGAGAACTGCTTGAACCGGGGAGGAGATTGCAGTGAGCCAAGATCACACCACTGCACTCTAGCCTGGGCAACAGAGGGAGACTCCGTCTCAAAATAAAAAAGAGAGAGAGAGAGAGAATCAGAAAGAAGACATTTTAAAATTGACAGAAAACCATGTACAATTTTATGTCATTATGCTGGAAACAGAAAGAAAACCTAAATTGTTCAAAAGGCCCAAAACTTCAGAAGAACGTGGTTACCTGTGAGTACAAATGGGGCATGGCGGGGAAGGAGCAGACAAGGATTATTATCACTTTTCATTCAACATATCCTGCAGTTTGAATTTTTTAAATACAATCCTATTTATTTATAGAAATACTAAAATTGTAATAAAAATATTAGCACAACAAATGTAATAATGCATTTTTTTAAATACACCTTGACTAAATAGGGTTTATTCTGTGAATGCAAGAATGACTTGACATGAGGAAATCTACAGTGAATCTACAATTCACTACATTAAGACATTAGGAGGGGAAAGAAAAGACATCAGGAGAAAAACCATATATAATTGCAAGATTATATGCCAGTCATCAAGATAATCTCAAATGTCAAAACTCAATATCTACTCAATGTGTTGAGCATGATGACATTCTTAGAAAGCTAGAAATAGAAAAACTCTTTCATCTCATTATGCATCCACCACCACAATTCATCTCCGTAAGTCTTTTCACCTTGTAAAACTGAAGATCTATACCCATTAAACAATAATGTAGCTTGAATATTTTATAGGAATCTTTACTGTTCATTAAAAAAAATGCATATTTCTCAAAGTTGAAGTATACCTAAAAACTTACACTTTCTGCATAACAAAGTAATTCACAGAGCTTCCTGTTTGAAGGTGGCAACTGATCACTCGACTGTATGCATGACTGTTCAGAAGTCTGGTTTTTCAACTTCAGACTGAGGAAACGTGATCTGAATGGAATTGCAGTCTCCATGGCCATGCTTGGAGTACGAGTTCCATTTTGCAGTGAACCTACACTTTCCTTTCGGCAAAATTCTACAACAGCATAGAGACCCTATACCAAAAACATAAGAAAAAACAGAACACATTTCACAATGTATCTAACATACTATTTTAGCTCATATTTTAAAACAATTATAATGCTACAAAATATCAAGTTTTTAAAATTTACAAATGATATGATTCTAACACAGCACTGGTTTTACTCAATTTAAGTAGATTAAGAAAAGGAACACTGGGCCGGGCACAGTGGCTCACACCTGTAATTCCAGCACTTTGGGAGGTAGAGGTGGGCAGATTACCTGAGGTCAGCAGTTCGAGACCAGCCTGGCCAACATGGTGAAACCCTGCCTCTACTAAAAATACAAAAATTAGCTAGAAGTAGTGGCAGGTGTCTGTAAGTCCAGCTAATTGGGAGGCTGAGGCAGAAGAATCGCTTGAACCCAGAAGACAGGGGTTGCAATGACCCGAGATCATGCCACTGCACTCCAGCATGGACGACAGAGTGACTCTATCTCAAAAAAAAAAAAAAAAAAAAAAAAAAGAAAGAAAAGAAAAGGAACCTTAAAACAATGTTAGTTAAGAGAAGCTGAAGAGACTGAAAAGAATGAAGCAGAAAAACCCAAAGGCAAAACAAAGATCCCCTCCCACTGGCCTTCATCTGCAAGTTAAAGGGACTCTCTAAAGTATTCAAGCTGGGCGTGGAGGTGCAGGACTGTAGTCCCAGCTACTCCAGAGGCAGGAGGATCACCTGAGCCTAGGAGTCAAGGCTGTAGTGCACTATGATCCTACCTGCCAACAGCCACCACACTGCAGCACAGGCAACAGAGTTGGACCCCATCTCTTAAAATTAAGCATCCAAATAATGAAATCAGTCATAAATGACTTATAATCCTAAAATACTGCTATAAGAATTTGTAGTCTCATATGGAAAACAAAACTCATTAAAGAAATCCAGATAAGGAAGGTGCAGTATATCAAAGAGAACCTAACTATCATATTGCAAAAGGCAACAGCAAAGAACAACTAATGGAGACCTCCACCCTTGAAAAGCATAAACGTTAAGTTAGATTGTTTTTCAAATACTTACAAAGCTTTCATAGAAGAAATGATTATTAATAGGTCCATGTTGGGATAAATATTTAAGAAACTTGTTTTCACTGATTTTCTCTGGACAACGTATTAAAACAGTCCGCTGTGCCTGTTCTCGTCTTTCATTTTGCATCTCAGAGAATCTCTTTCTAGGAATCTTGTCTTCAAAGCCTATGAATGAGACAAAAACATTTCCACCACATGCACACATAAAATTTTTAAAATATTTTGATAAGGTGTTTTAAAGACTTTATATAGGACTAAAACCAACTTCACCTAATCTATTCTTTTTCTCTTCCTTTATAAGGGTTAAACTATACTACAGTAGTCCCCCCATTACCCACAGGGGTTATGTCCCAAGATGCCCGTAAACACCTAAAACCTTGGATATTACCAAGCCCTATATATACAATGTTTTATCCTATATATAAATTAGGCACAGTAAGCGATTAATAACAATGGGCCAGGCTTGGTGGCTCATGCCTGTAATACCAGAACTTTGGGAGGCTGAGGTGGGTGGATCACCTGAGGTCAGCAGTTCAAGATCAGCCTGGCCAACATGGTGAAACCTCATCTGTACTAAAGACACAAAAATTAGCCGGGCATGGTGGCACATGCCTGTAGTCCCAGCTACTTGGGAGGCTGAGACAGAAGAATCACTTGAAACCAGGTGGCCGACATTGCAGTGAGCCGAGATTGCATCACTGCACTCCAGCCTGGGCAACAGAGCAAGACTCTGTCTCAAAAAAGAGAGAGAGAGAGAGAGAGAGATTAACAACAACTAATAATGAAATAGAACAATTCTAACAATACACTGTAATAAAAGTTATATGAATGTGGTCTCCCTCTCTCAAAATATCATATCGTACTGTGTTCACCTATTTGTGGACCACGGTTGACTGTGAGGAACTGAAACTTGGACAATGGAAACACAGATGAGGTGGAATTACTGCACTTTCAAGTGTTCGTTTGGCTACTCTCCCATGACTACTATTAAAACTGCCCACTTTCTCTGTTTTGATTTACTACGCTTGATGCAAAGTGCTGAAAACGGAGTTCCACAAAACTTTAAAAACAAAACTGGGAAAGTAAAATCACTTATTTAATACTTACACAAATAAGCACATACAAAATTGTGCAAATTGTAACATTCCAAAGACTAAAAGAAATTATTACAAGGCTGATTGTAACGAGACAATGAGCTTGGAAATTTGGTGTTTTGAAGTAAGCTATTAAGGCGTTTTTCGTTCTCAAGGGTCTCGATCTGGCTCAAACAATTAACAATGAGTTACCAACTATCATGTGCTCTGTATCAGGGAAATCAAAGAATTTAAAACCTAGCTGCTGCCCATGAAGAGCTCATTGATAATTTCACTAACGAAGGAAAGAGGCTAGGAGTTTTACAATCACAGGGAAATCAAGACAAGAATTGTGACAGTCAAGAATTAAATATTAATAACCCACTAGCCATGATGGGAAGGCCAACAAATCAACTAAGCATAGAGAGAAAAAAATTATTCAAGTTCTAAGAGAGTATTAAAGCGCAAACCTGAATGTTAACAACTAAATTCCCCCAAGATTTTAACTTCCAGTTAAGTAGTTTAAGGTGTTTGTTTAAAAAGTCTGGAATGGTAGACTCTAGAGATCATAAACCACCAAGTCTGATATCAATACCCTTAACAAGGCCAGACGCGGTGGCTCACGCCTGTAATCCCAGCACTTTGGGAGGTCGAGGTAGGCGGATCACCTGAGGTCGTGAGTTGAGACCAGCCTGGCCAAATTAGCCAGGCGTGGTGGCGTGTGCCTGTAGTCCCAGCTACTTGGGAGGCTGCGACAGGAGAATCACTTGAACCCGTGAGGTTGCAGTGAGCCGGGATTGCACCATTGCACTCCAGGCTGGGTGACAGAGGGAGACTCTATCTTAAAACAACAACAACAACAACAACAACAACAAAACCCTTAAAATTCCAAAGAAATTAAATAGAACAGAAAATGTAAATGATGGATAGAAATCAGCAGAAACTTTTAGTCTCATTTTCTTCAAAAAGGCTATGAAACTGATGGATCAAGGAAATACTCCAAGCCCACTATCTTATTATTTTTTTTTTTAAAGAGACAAGGTCTCCCTCTGTCACTCAGGCTGGAGTGCAGTGGCACACTCCCGGCTCACTGCAATCTCTGCCTCCCAGGTTCAAGTGATTCTCGTGCCTCAACCTCCCCAGTAGCTGGGATTACAGGTATGCGCCACCACGCCCAGCTAATTTTTGTATGTTTAGTAGAGACGGGGTTTCCCCATGTTGGTCAGGCTGGTCTTGAACTCTTGACCTCAAGCAATCCTCCCTCCTTGGACTCCCAAAGTGCTGAAATTACAGGCGTGACACCACCACACCAAGCCTGAAAATACAGCTTTTAACTATGCGCCTTCGCCTCCACTCCCAATGACAATTCTTTAACATCAATCTCTTATTTCAGGCCTGTATCACAATAATCTGACTCCCAAACTAGTCTCATTCACTCCAGTTTTGTTTTTCTCAAGCTATCCTCCACATAACTGCCAAAGTGTTCTTTATAAAATGGTCTTTTTTTTTTTTTTTAAGTCTTATTCTTTGGCTTCTCTGCTTAAATCCTTTAATGATTTCCCCACTGCCTTTAAGATCACATCTAAACTCCATAGCATGACTATAAAGTGCTTGCACCATGTCCCATCTCTCCTCTTTCATGTCACTTATACCATTTCTTTCTGTTGCACTTTTCACATATGGTACTATACACACACAATACTATCACATGCTCTGAACTATCTATGTCTTCTTCCTTCTGGTTGGAATGCCCACCTTCTCATTTTCTGTCTGGCAAACTCCCATTCATCCTTCAAATCTTGCTCAGGTCTGTGAAGACTTCTGACTCTCCATGGCAGAATCTCTTCCACCTCTGTATTACCTTACTTTAACAACTATGAAAGAATGTAATTCATAGTGTTATATTTATTTAACAATACGGAAAAATACTTTTTTCCATATTGAGGACAGAGGCTATTCTTTTCAATCAGACCTCAGTCTACCAACTGTCCTTCCTCCAAGTCGTCCTTATTTCCTTCTCTTATGCTATAGGCTTTGCCTAGACCACCTTACTACTTTTTCAGTTGTGACTGACACCTACACACTCTTGTCTCTCATTTTTTACTGAGTCTACACTGATGTCCAACTGCTTAATGCAAAAGTAAAGTCGAACAGTGTAGAATTTTCTTTTTTCTTTTTATTTTTTATTTTTCAGACAGAGTCTCGCTCTGTTGCCCAGGCTGGAGTGCAGTGGTGTGATCTCGGCTCACCGCAATCTCTGCCTCTGGGGTTCAAGCAATTCTCCTGCTTCAGCCTCCTGAGTAGCTGGGATTACAGGCACATACCACTGCACCAGGCTAATTTTTGTATTTTTAGTAGAGAAGGGGTTTCACTATGTTGGCCCGGCTGATCTTGAACTCCTGACCTCAGGTGATCCTCCTGCCTCGGCCTCCCAAAGAGCTGGGATTACAAGTGTGAGCCACGGTGCCCAACCCAAACAGTGTAGAATTTTCTAAAGTAGAAGCATAAATCCTCTCCCAGTCCTCTTACCCTAACAGCCTCTTACCCTCTTACCCTATTCAGACATTTTCAAGGTATATGTAAACATATACGCTCGTATCCATAGATACACATCTTTTACACAACTGAAATCTTACTATATATTCTGCAACATGTTGTAAGATATTTAATATACTGGGGACATTTTCCCATATCAGAAGATACATATTTACTTTATTTCTTTTAAAAATTACATACTCTTAAATATGTATTTATCATAGTTTAGCCAAATCTCTACTGATAAATATTTAGGTGGTTTACCACTTTTTCACTATTATAAACAACACTGTAATGTCATCTGTATGCAATGTCTCTGCACATTTATGCAAATATGTCCCTGCAGGTGGACTGCCAGCAAAGAGCAGGGATTACATTTGAGAATGAGATAGAAAAGTTTCATTAAAAAAATGGAGCATTGTGCTTGAGAAGATGAAAAAGGCAGAATCTAAAGCCTTAAACAACAGTAGGTTAAGAATGATGTAGACACAATGACAAAGTTGTGAAGGCGGGAACAGAAAGTTGAGGTAATTTATTGCCTCACCAAAGGTTTATCAAATCTATAACAAATTAAAATGAAGAACTAGTAAGTGCTAATATTTTATCACAGATTGAATGTGCAATGTTCTTGATAATACAATATGGTAAGCACAAACTAACATTAAGAAAGGACTGAATAGGCCAGGTGCAGTGGCTCATGCCTATAATCCCAGCACTTTGGGAGGCCAGGGAGGGTGGATCGCTTGAGGTCAGAAGTTCGAGACCAGCCTGGCCAACATGGTGAAATCCCATCTCTACTAAAAATACAAACAAGCCAAGTGTGGTAACCGCGCCTGTAATCCCAACGGGATTATCGCTTGGAGGCAGAGGTTGCACTGAGCCAAGATAGCACCACTGCACTCCAGCCTGGGCTACTGAGAGACTCCTTCTCAAAATAAAAATAAAAATAAAAATAAAAGACGGAATACCATCCTGTATTTAGAATTAAAAACAAAATAAAGATGCATGCATATAATGGGGGAAAAACTAACCTAGCATAGTTTTATAAAAGAGGCCTGAAAGTTTGATGCATCAAAGGAATGTCTTAACTTCTGGATTGAGGATAGAAAGAGAATGAATTCATATAAAGAACATCAGGCCTTATTATGACAAATGTTTTTAAAAATCCAAATTTAAGGGGTAATAGCACCTCTTTGCTACTTACTAATCAGGCCTACTTACTAATCAGAACATATGGAGTATATGTTCTGCTCTGGACGTAATGGATATGAAAGATATTAACAAGCCAGACAGCAACCAGAGAGGAATAACAAAAAGTCTAGAAACTCTAATACAGTTACTACAAATAAAAGAGGATTTACAGTCTGGGAAAAAAATAATAAGAATCTGAGAGCTGAGCACTGGCTTTAAACATAATACATAGCATCTTCTCTTAATAGTTTTCCAAGCACTGTCACTCTTCTGAAATGCACAATAACCTTTTAAGATAGACAGGGTAGGTATCACTGCAGGTGAAAAAACTGCCCAAAGTCAAACACCTAATAAGCTGGGTAGCCTCCTGCAGTTTAGCTGTTGTTTGTTTGGCTGCTGGCATCAAAACAACAGCTAAACCTGTTCAGGTAACAGTTCTGGTAACAGCACACCCCTGCGAGTAAAAAACCACTCTATGTGGTTGTTGTGGAACTGTCACACTTACCCTCCGCCCCATGAGATAGGGATTATCAGACTATTTTGGACACCTCCTCTTCATCCAAAGGGTGGGCATGTGATCAATCAGAAGTTGCAAGCATGGGAACGGGGAGCTGCTGGTGACCATCACCCCCACCATTAACATCCCATGTAGAGGCCGGGCGCGGTGGCTCAAGCCTGTAATCCCAGCACTTTGGGAGGCCGAGACGGGTGGATCACGAGGTCAGGAGATCGAGACCATCCTGGCTAACACGGTGAAACCCCGTCTCTACTAAGAAATACAAAAAACTAGCCGGGCAAGGTGGCGGGCGCCTGTAGTCCCAGCTACTCGGGAGGCTGAGGCCGGAGAATGGCGTGAACCCGGGAGGCGGAGCTTGCAGTGAGCTGAGATCCAGCCACTGCACCCCAGCCTGGGCTACAGAGCGAGACTCCGTCTCAAAAAAACAAAAAAAACAAAAAAAAACAAAAAAAAAAAACATCCCATGTAGAAGAGCCCAAGACTGTAAGGCCACCAAAAATAGCTAAGGAAAATGAAAATACCTCACACTGACCATGTCAATCCAATTGACCTTAAAGTATAATATATGTCTTTTTCCGGAGTTTGGTTACACAGATTGTTATAGTCTCCCTTTTCTACTTAAGCTATTTTGAGTTATTTTCTGTTACCTGTATCAGAAAGAATCCTGAATAATACACTACATACTCTTTTTCTCTTTCTACTACAGCTCTTTCCACTACTCACACGAAACCTATGTCAAAACTGAACAATGTGGAAACGGGAAATTAACAGATTTTAGCTCACCATAAATATTTTTCAACCATTAGAGCCTGACCAAAAATGGAATTGACTGATTTATGAAACAATGTTCCTTATTGTTATAAACTGTTACTAGGAATGTTTTGGTAATGAATCTGCACACTGAATGAAAAACTGAACTGGATTATTTCTCAGTTTCCTTCCAATTATAAAATTACATGCTTCTAGGTGAGTATAAGGTGTAGTTACCTGTCCTTTATTAAAATGGTGAAGACATCCAAATGAGCATTTTGTTATTTGTTATTTCCTGCAAGAATCCCTGAATATTTAGTCATATTATTCTAATGATACAAAATGAAACATTTCCTTAAAAAAGAAAAAAAAAAACAGCAAAGCTACAGTAAATGAAGAGTACAGCCTTGGAATTATAAGTGGGTTTTACTGGCTGGGTGTGGTGGCTCACGCCTGTAATCCCAGCACTTCAGGAGGTCAAGGCAGGCAGATCACCCGAGTACTGGAGTTCAAGATCAGCCTGGCTGGCATGGTGAAACCCTGTCTCTACTAAAAACACAAAAATTAGCCAGGCGTGGTGCCACGTGCCTGTAATCCCAGCTACTCGGGAGGCTGAGGCAGGAGAATCACTTGAACCCGGGAGGCCGAGGCTGCAGAGCCCAGATCTTGTGATTGCATTCCAGCCTGGGTGACAGAGGAAGACTTCGTCCCGGAAAAGAAAAAAAAAAAAGTAGGTTTTTTATACTTTTGCCACCGAATAGCTGAGTTTAGCTTCAACTACTTAAGCTACCGTTGGACTACCCTGTTCTCTCATCTATAAAATGGAATGACAGTATTTTCTTACACACCTAGGCTACGGGGTTGTTTCATGTATCAAAGTGCATATGAACACACTCTCAAATATAAACTCCCATACAAATGTTAAATTACAATAGCTTTTTTGGCAGAATCCATACTCAGATTTTCAGCGTTACTTAGAAATTTTCAACAGAAGTAGCTTCCACTAAATACAATCCAATCAATATTTCAATTAAGTATTTTATAAAGATTTCTCACTGCCTGTCAATGTAAGTCTTTTATACAGTCTGATAAAGACACCAGTTTATTTTAGGGAAAAAAATAGCTCCAAGGAATCGTAGAAATCAACACATTTTGTTTAATAATTTGCCTAAACGTCTAAATTAACTGAGCTAGTGACCTTGCCTAAGCTATTTACCTCTTTGAGCCATTTTCTACATCTGTAAAATGGACACAGTGATATATTACTTGCAAGATTGTTTTAAGAACTGTAAATAGAATACACAAGCTCTTGAGTCACAAGAGAAGTTCAATAACACTGGCTTCTCAATACACAAAGAAGCACATAAATGTAGAGCGAACGCGGGACAACAGCCTGTTGTAGTGAATTCAAATCTGTTAACAGATTGATTTGGTTCAAAATGGCCAAAAAGAATAAAGTAAACGGCAGTACATTATTAGGCAGAACCCCATGTCTAGGAACCAGGAAGCCTCTTGATTCATCAGGCTACACTGTAACTCGGCCTCCAGCAACAACTTAATGTATCAAAATCAGAAATATACGTAAATGATGCAACGACTGGCTCAGATGTGTAGCATTACTATCATTGGGAACACTATTTCGTCAAACTGTAAAGTGCTAGCAAACTGGGTTCCTGATCTGAATTTCATGAAGTCTAAACAATTCCATTACTGTACACAGGAGTCGCCCCGAAGAAACATCACACATCTCACTTCTGCCTCAGCAACAGCGGCGACCCTGGGTTCCCCTAGAGAGATCAGAGGAGAGGAGGACAGGACACAGCCCCACTCTCTTGCCAAAGGGTCCACGGCCGTTTCCACAGGCCACGTGTTCCCCCGTGATCCCAGACTCTTCCCCCTTCCTCGCCCGCTGTGGGAAGGAGCTACAGAGCAAACCGAGGCCACGGTGCCATCACCTGTCTCCACGCTCCCTGAAGGCTGCTCGTCCCTCCTGAGGTCTTCGGCCACAGTTCCTGGGCAACTCAAAAGTCTGAGGATAGGCCGCTGGACTCGAGTTCTTCTCTGGGCACACAGGTGCAAACGGGTCAAGAGCCCCACGCCGGGAACCGCCATGGTTAAAAGCACGAGCGCGAAGCTGAAAGGTCAGCGCGTTTTCGCGCATGCGCCCGGGGGGGGGGGAGGGGCAAAAGAAATGGGAAGCCTCGAGGGTCAAACTACGCGAAAGAAGTTCGGTTTTAGCGGAAGAAAGGAAATTGAAGCCGAAAAGAAGATGCCTGAGCTTTCAGGCATGGTTTACTTCCACAGTCGTACAGTTTACCAAATGAGAAGCTCCATAGAAGGAGCGCGCCACGTACTCTTGTAAATAGCGTCATGAAAATAGAGCCAGAGCCCGGGGCGGTGGCTCATGCCTGTAATCCCAGCACTTTGGGAGGCTGAGGCGGGTGGATCAGCTGACGTCAGGAGTTCGAGACCAGCCTGGCTAACATGGCGAAATCTTGTGTCTACTAAAAAATACAAAAAAAAAAAAAAATTAGCTGGGCGTGATGACACACCTGTAATCCCAGCTACTTGGGAGGCTGAGGCACGAGAATCACTTGAACCCGGGAGGCGAAGGTTGCACTGAGCCGAGATCGCGCCACTGCACTTAAGCCTGTGCAACAGAGCTTGACCCTGTCTCCAGAAAAAAACAAACAAAGTTAAAATAATGGAAAGGCTTTTAACCTCTGAAAGGGGCACCAGGAGCAAGCAGGGCATCATCTTTTCCCTTGAACCATGTGAGGACATTTTACAACCTCTGCCAATATGCCTCGATTCAAATTAAAATTCAAGTGGTTTTGCCAGCCCCTCCTCCAAGTGAGAAGTAAGTACCTCATCTTAAAGGCATAGGAAAGGCATTGGAGAGGACTGGTTCAGTCTTCTCATTTTGAACATGAGAAAGTGGGGCACGGATCAGACAAGGACTGGCTATAGGTCACATCTGGGGAGTCAAAGCTTAAAGTCAGAGCTCTGCCCTCGATTCAAGGCTCTTCCTCAGTGCCTGTGTCGTAACCAGTGGCCCTTGCTCGGGTGCCTGGGAAAAGGACATACCAAACAATGCAGAGAAACCTGCAACTGAAGGCAGCCCCCCGGGGGTACACACTGCTGCTGGAGGCGAAAGGAAAGCAAGGGGCCTCGCAATCGGAGTGTGAGAGAGGACAAACCAACACTGGAACTGACTAGCCAGCTCTGTGTTAGCATGGTGCTATTGCCTTGCAGCTATTTTCTTTTTTAATCATCTCAACAACTCTGGTTGATTAAACCCATTTCATGGATGAGAACACGGAGGCTCAGAGACAGTAAGTAACTAAGGTGGCCTCATTAGAAGTTGGCTGTGCTGGCTGGGTGTGGTGGCTCACACCTGTAATCCCAGAACTTTGGGAGGCCAAGGCAGGAGGATCACCTAAGGTCAGGATTTTGAGACCAGCCTGGCCAACATAGTGAAACCCTGTCTCTACTAAAAATACAAACATTAGCCAGGTGTGGTGGTGGGTACCTGTAATCCCAACTACTTGGGAGGCTGAGGCAGGAGAATCACTTGAACCCAGGAGGCAGAGGTTGCAGTGAGCGAAGATTGTGCCACTGCCCGCCAGCCTGGCAACCGAGCAAGACTCTGTTTCAAAAAAAAGAAAGTTGGCGGTGCCATTTGACCCCAGGTTGGTCCCCAGATCCTGGGCCTTCCACTCGGACACATACTCAAGGCCACCCTCAGGCCACACAGAGTCCTGCCACTCCCACATGGATGTTGAAGAATCTCGAAGTTAGGTAGAAGTATATTTTATTTTGACACTTCCAAGGAAAGCCCTATGTAAACAATGAGTTTGGGGATGGATGTGAGGACTTTTTGTGTGTGTGTGTGTGGGATATTTAATCCCTTTAGCAGAATATAATGTTCTCCAGCCACTTGGCAGTAGCTACTTTTTTGTTTGTTTGTTTGTTTGTTTGTTTGTTTGTTTGAGACAGAGTCTTGCTTTGTCACTCAGGCTGGAGTGCAATAGTGCAATCTTGGCTCACTGCATCATCCGCCTCCTGGGTTCAAGCAATTCTCCTGTCTCAGCCTCCCAAGTAGTTGGGATTACAGGCACCTGCCATCATGCCTGGCCAATTTTTGCATTTTTATAGAGATGGGTTTTCACCATGTTGCCCAGGCTGATCTTGACCTCCTGAACTCAGGTGATCCACCTGCCTCGGCCTCCCAAAATGTTGGGATTACAGGCATGAGCCACTACACCCAGCCAGAAGTAGCTATTTTTATAGAACTATTCTGTTATTAGGTATTACTTCCAGCTCACTGGCCTGCATCTTCCAGAAAAGAAAACTTTGCATTTAATGTTTAAAATGAAATAAATGCTTATCTTTATAAGGTTGATATGGTTTGCATTTGTGTCCCCACCAAATCCATGTTAAGATGTAATCCCCAGGGCTGGCCGTGCAGCCTGGTGGAAGGTGTTTGGATCATGGGGCTGGATCCCTCATCAGTGTCTTAGCGCCATCCCCTTGGTGATAACTGGATGTGTTCTCTGAAACCTGGTTGTTTAAAAGCATGTGGCACTTCCCCTCCATCTTGCTCCCACTTGCTCCATGTGACTTGCCTGCTCCCCCTTTGCCTTCTGTCATGATTGTAAGCTCCCTGAGGCTTCCTCAGAAGCAGATGCCAGTGTCATGCGTCCTGTACAGCCTGCAAAACCATGAGCCAATTAAACCTCTTTTCTTTGTAAATTACCCAGCCTCAGATTTTTTTTTTTTTTTATAGCAATGCAGGAAGGGCCTAATGCAAAGATGTACTGTTTTGTTTTGTTTTCAAGCTAAGGTATATTGTTTATGCCTTATTACAGATTTGAGGGATATCAGAAACTGGGGGATGCTGTAAGCCCAGCAAGGGGAGGAATATTCTATGGCTTCAAGCCTGGGCTCTCCTGCATATGGGGTTTCACAATGGGAATGGTGCTTAATGTATTCAACTAATACCTTATTTGTAGACATCTGTATCATTTTCAGCTTTTAAAATATGATCAGCTGCATTGTAGCCAATATCCCCAGGTAAGTCTTAGCTGATGTACAACTTTATTTCCTTATAATAAAATACTAGAAGTTACTGGTCAGATTTAAGATGTTCAATACAAATTGCTCTCTAGAAAATTTGCTCCAGTTTACCTTCAGACAACCGTTATGAAAGGCTTATTTTTCCAAACCCTCATGGACATGGCTTGGAAACCATGAGGAATACCTTCATAAAGTGGGAATACCCACACTGACATACTTCATTATATAAAAATCAAAACTTCTGTGTGTTGCAAAACACCAGAAAAAACACATGAAAAGACAGAAGAAATTATTGAGAAAAATCATATCATGGTTTCCAAATCTCATGTGTCCCCACCAAATCTCATGTTGAATTCTAATCCCTAATGTTGGAGATAGGGCTGGCTGGGAAGTAATTGGATCACAGGGGCAGATTTCCCACGAATGGTTTAGCAACATCCCCTTGGTACTGTCCGCATGATTGTGAGTGAGTTATCATGAAATCTGGTCATTTAAAAGTGTGGCACCTGCCCCCTCACTCTTGCTCCTGCTCCCACCGCGTGAGACGTCTCACTCCCCCATCGCCTTCCACCATGACTGTAAGCTTCCTGAGGCCTTCCCAGAAGCTGAGCAGATGCCAGCCTCATGCTTCCTGTACAGCCTGTGGAACTGTGAGCCAATTAAACCTCTTTTCTTTAGAAATTCCCCAGTCTCAGATATTTCTTTATAGCAATGTGAGAATGGACTGATACACTCACTAACACTGAGTTTGCTTTTTCTTTTTTATTATTACTAGATAAATATTATTTTATATATTCATTGCCCGTTTGTATTTCTTCTTTTCTGATTGCCGGTGTACTTCCTTGACTCATTTTTTTCTATTACTGTGTTTGTCTTTTTCCCATTTGTTGATGAGTACCTTCATATAGTGGGAATACTCACACTGATATACTTAATTATATAAAAATCAAAACTTCTGTGTGTTACGAAACACCAGAAAAACAAATGAAAAGACGGAAGAAATTATTGAGAAAAACACATTTACGATGAATAGAACAATTTTTCTTTATACCTTCTGTATAGTACTGAGCATCACGCTTAGAAAGTCCTTCATAATCCCCAAGATCATGGAAATACTCATTTCTTTTTTTGTTATTTCTTAGTTTGTTAGTATGTTTATAGTTTTATTTGTTAACATCTTTACAACCACTGGAATTAGTTTCTGGCATGAAGTTTAAAGCAGTAATAACTTTAACTTGATTTTTTCCCAGGCAGTTAATGAATTATTCAAACTTATTGAATAATTCTTTGCTCAATGGGGTGTTAACGCCACCTTTATCACATGCTAAAAAGTATGTTCTTATAAAAATTCAGATTTGTTTCTGGACTTCCTATTCTGTTCCATGATCTGTGATCTTTTTTAAATTCTAAAACTGTCCCTATTCCAACAAGGGCTCCCAAATTCTCAGAAATAGAGTTTGCATTGCTTTGGTGATCTGTGTTCATATTCCTTTTTTTTTTTTTTTTTTTTTTTTTTTTTGAGACGGAGTCTCACGCTGTTGCCCAGGCTGGAGTGCAGTGGCGCGATCTCGGCTCACTGCAAGCTCCGCCTCCTGGGTTCACGCCATTCTCCTGCCTCAGCCTCCTGAGTAGCTAGGACTACAGGCGCCCGCCACCGCGCCCGGCTAATTTTTTGTATTTTTAGTAGAGACGGGGTTTCACTGTGGTCTCGATCTCCTGACCTTGTGATCCGCCCGCCTTGGCCTCCCAAAGTGCTGGGATTACAGGCTTGAGCCACCGCGCCCGGCCCATATTCTTATCTCTTATGTTAGACTCTGAGTTCCCTGAGGGACGGGAAGTCTCAGTCCTCTTTGTACCCTGAGAGCCAAGTGTGGTGTAATGAAGGGAGGGCAAAACAGCACATGGGGAAATGAGGAAGTCCCAGGATTAGGGTTGCCAGATTGAGCAAATAAAATAGGCAGTTAACCTACAATATCAGATAAACCACAAATAGTTTTTGTATGTGTATGTTCTTTGCAATATTTGGGATATACTTCTCCTAAAAGTTATCCAGACATCTCCACTGAAACACTCATCCTCCTCAGACCTCGAACCTCCACCTACCTTGAGATCCAAGCTGGAAAACCAGGAATGCATCTTTTACATGCCAAGTGCCGCAAGTGACACAGGCTCAAGTTAGAAGGCACCCAACAGGCTGAGCATGAGAGTGGCAAATATGACCTTCCACGCTTGCAGAGGCAGCGTCCCAGGCCAAGAATGAACTGACTCGCTGCTGTTCCTCCAAAAGCCCCCCCTCAACCCCCTGCACCCTGCCCCATGTCCCTGGTCCCCAGGGGCCCTGACCTGAGTGGGGCAGGGCAGACACTGTATGATCCTACAGCTGACTGTTCATCGTCGCTAATCTTTCCTTCTCATGTGAAAGAAAAGCAGGGCTCTCCTCTGATGCTACCCAGCATGTGATACCTGCCTGGACACACCCCGTAGGCACTCAAGCCTTGCTGGGGAGTCAGTCATTCTGTTTCTCGTGGCTTTTTGTTGTTGTTGTTGGTTGTTTTTGAGACAGAGTCTCGCTGTCTCACCCAGGCTGGAGTGCAATGGTGAGATCTCGGCTTACCTCTGCCTTCCAGGTTCAAGCAATTCTCCTGCCTCAGCCTCCCAAGTAGCTGTGATTACAGGCACCCACCACCATGCCTGGCTAACTTTTTGCATTTTTAGTAGAGATGGAGTTTCACCATGTTGGCCAGGTTGGTCTCGAACTCCTGACCTCAGGTGATCCACCAGCCTTGGCCTCCCAAAGTGCTGGGATTACAGGTGTAAGCCACCGCACCCAGACCT
The DNA here is from genome assembly GCF_049350105.2 of Macaca mulatta. Lineage (NCBI taxonomy): Eukaryota > Metazoa > Chordata > Mammalia > Primates > Cercopithecidae > Macaca > Macaca mulatta. The sequence goes on from NC_133414.1 coordinate 31,677,126, forward strand.
CTCATGTTTATCCATACACTTCCACAGGGGTTGCAAGCCTACACAGCCTATGCACTTGGTCCAAATGGCTCCTAGTTTGTGTCAGGCACAGTGCTAAGTATTGGGGTTACAATGGTGAACGAAAACCAACCTGACCCTTAATGTCATGAGCTTACAGTCTAGTTAGGGAGATGACCATAAATCACATGAGCAAAAATGTTTTCATTGAAAAGGTATAAGGAGATATAGGAGGGTATATTGAGGGTCCTAATCTGATGGCGTGGGCAGTCAACACCACAAATGAGGAATATTTGAGAAGGCATTCACTGTCAAAGAGAAGTGCTTCTGGCAGAGAGAACAGCATGTGCAAAGGTCCTGAAGTAGGTGGGAGAGTGCCTCAGGGATCTGAGGTGAGTGAGAGAGTGAGAGAGAAAGAGCAAAGCAAGAGGAGGCTGCAGAGGCAGGCAGGGGCCAGATCCGGCAGGCCACTGGTGAGTCAAGGCCATTGCAGAATTTAGCAAGAGAGTCACTTAGCTCAGGGGAGGGTGGTTAACCTGTGAGGAGAAGCAGGGCTCTTAGCCACAGAGAGAGTGAGGAGAAGGAGCAGAAGCAAGAGAGCTAAAGCTGAGAACTCAAAGGACCAAGGGAGATGCTACAGGGCCGGCTCACAGAGGTGGGGCAGAAGGCAGTCACTTGTTGCCCAGCTTTCTCTCATTTCAGTCTCAAAAGGATCCCACCTGCTAGGGGGAACTTTCCCCACTTTGCAGGGTAACCAAATCAGATCCTTTCCTAAAATCACAGAGCTGGGACGTGAATGCAGGTCTGTGTAACTATAAAGCTCACACTCTCCTCTCTCCCAAAAGCCCCACTTCTGCCTCCTGATCCCTGGGCTGATGAGTTTACATCGAGGCCTATAGCCAAAAAGAGGGCTCAGAGATTCCCCAGCACGGGAGGAAAGTGGCTGGGTGGGAGGGCTAATTCTCAATTCTTGTAGTTCTCCCAGAGCCTGGAGCCTGGGGGAATACGGGGAAAGCAAGGCAGACACACATGGAGACAGCAAAGGGCAGTGTTTCTCAACTTTGGCTACATGTTGCCATCATCAGGTGAGCTCTGAAAACTCTCGGTGCCCAGGCTGTCCCCCAACCAATTAGCTCAGAATCCCTAGGGTGGGGCTTGCGCTCTAGAGCCTGTGGGGAGCTGGGTGTGTGTTCAGGCCAATTGCTTCTCTCTGTGCCTCAATGTTCCAGGTACCGTTAGAGGGATTGAGATCCTGGGGATTCCTGGAGCCTGGCTGCATGGCCTGGCCAACTGATGCCCTTGTGTTCTCCATGGCAGGCCAGCAAGGCTGAGGAGAATGCCTCCGACAGCTTCATGCACCCCACGGACCCCACTGCTGGAGCGGCAAATGGATACCACCCAGAACCTGGTGGACTCCTACATGGCCATTGTCAACAAGAACTTACTGGACCTCATGGTTGGTCTCATGCCTGAGACCCCCATGCACATTATGATCAACAACATGCATGCACTGCCTCATGGGGGAAAGGGTCTCCTGTGGCACTGGGGATGCAGGTGGCCATGTTGGCCTGGGGGAAACGCCGACCAGCCCTATGAGACCAGGTCCAGGAAGGGAGGCACCGTCCAGACCAGAGCTGTCCCATAGAAATATAACATGGGACTGAGCACAGTGGCCCATGCCTGTAATCCCAGCACTTTGGAAGGCTAAGGCGGGAGGATCACTTGAGCCCAAGAGTTTGAGACCACCCTAGGCAACGTAGTGAGACCTGCTATCTACACAAAATTTTTAAAAATAGCTGGGCTTGGTGCCTGTAGTCCTAGTGACTCGACAGGCTGACATTGGAGGATCGCTTTGAGCCCAGGAGGTTGAGGCTGCAGTGAGCGGTGATCTCACCCATTGTACTCCAGCCTGGCGACAGAGTGAGATCCTATCTCCAAAAACAATTTAGGAAAAGCTGAGTAGACAGATGTCCTGGTGGCATCATAGGTCCTAGGTCCCCTCCCAGATCTGTGACCTTGGACAGGTGACTTTTCCTCTGGACCTCAGTGTCCTCATCTGAATGAAAAAAGGCGGTGGGGAGGCAGATCTTCGAGTCTAAGCAGTGTAGAAGCCGCATCTGAAAAGCCATACTCAGGGCTCCAAGTCCAGCACACAGTCCCAGCAGGGCCCGATGGGGCGGCCAAGGTGGCACAGGCCATTGGGTCCCAACCTCCTTCCCTTTTTGCCCACTCCCGGACCAAGGAGTTCATATTCTCAGAGCTGCTGGCCAACCTGTACTCATGTGGGGACCAGAACGCACTGATGGAGGAGTTGGCAGAGCAGGCATAGCAGCTTGATGAGATACTGTGCATGCAACACATGCTGAAGGAGGCACTCAGCATCATCAGTGACATCAGCACAAACACCATCAGCATGGTCATGGGGTCCTGTGGATGACTCCTGGCTGCAGGTGCAGAGCGTCCCGGCTGGACGCAGGTACCAGGGCTGAACCCCACAGCCCCACAGCCCACCAGCCTCCATGGCTAAGCCTGGGGTCTCTTGGAACTGACTCCGTGCCCAAGCTGGCAGGCATGAGTGCTTTCTGGAACTATCAGAGAGGGCAGAGAGCTCATGGTTTATGGTGTAGGGGCTGGGAACTTGGAGGGGGTTGTGTGTGTGGCTGGACTCGGAGGCGGCCAGAGACCTACGAACGTCATCCTGGGCACACCTGTCGTGCAGTCTGAGTCATGCTGGCAGGGCAGGGCATCCAGCTCCCAGCCTGGGAGTGCAGAGCAGGGGTGATAGTCAAGGTCCCACCTCCTCTATCTGTCGGCAATCCAGTGGTGATCTAGGATAAAATCTTGAGAGCCCCATACACATGATCATCCCACAACACACCTCACAGGCCAGGCAGGGACACACAGCCCCCTTCCCTCCCTTCCGGGTACCATCATAGCTGCTAGCATGTGACTGAAGGCAGGGTCCCTGGCTCCCGCTGAAGCACTATCGCCAGCCAGCGGGCTCATGCACCTTGGCCTGTTGCTCCTAGGGGTCACCTATGCTATTCAGCCAAGGGGACCACAGTGCCTGCTGGCCCAGCTGAGCTCCGCACTGTGAGTCCACCTGCCTTCCCTGCCATGGACTCTCCCTCTTCTGCTTTTACCAGCGGGAAGGGCCCAGTCTCACCTATGCAACCTGCAGCCCCCCAACCAGCTGAGGCTCCTCTCTTAGACTTATAAGTCTATGGCCAGTGGCATCCAGCTGCCTGTTCTCCCTGCCTCCCCCAGGGTCCCTTCAGAGGGTCCTGGGCTTTCTGACCCCCAGAGGGGCCTCAGGTGCACCCTTCAGCCATCCTTCCCTTTTAGCTTCACGACCCCGGTTCAAGCAGTGTTCTTTCTCTTTCAGGCCTGGTGGCTGTTGTGTGGGGTTCCCCAAGATGAGAGGCGGCCCTGGGCCAGTGGGTTGGAAGACAGGGTGACCAGAGAAGAGGGAAGCTGGAGGGGGTTGAGCATTGGTCTGAACTGTGGGTGCACTGCCTGGGTGCAGTGGGAGAGGCCAGCGTGTGTAGAGTGTGGAGGGCCACCACAGCCCCCAGGACCTAGCTGTGAAGCTCCGGCTCCTCCCTCCATCTTCCTCCCCTTTCCCTTCCAGCCCCTCTTTTCCAGGAACCTTGCCACACCCACACCCATGCCCTCCCCTCCCCATTCCTCCCACAGCTGCTGTGGCTTTGCCCCTGCTCTGCGCTTGCCTCACCAGCTGTCTGCTCACTTTTCTCCCGTTTTCTCTCTGCTTGCTCTCCAACTACCAGCCAATCAGATCAGGCAAATCCGTCCCATCCTGAGAGCCTCAGGCCCCACTTCAACCTCTAAACAGATCCCTCCTCTTCTCAGAGACCTCCCTTTCCAAGCCTGCCTGGGCGGCTGTTCTGTGACTTGACAGTGGCTCCCCCAGCCCCAAAGCTAGCCCCCTTCATCTGTGACTTAGTCTGTTGTAGTGGAGAGCTGACACATCCAGCTGTGACTGTCGCTGAAAACTTGTGCTCCCTCGGTGGTGTGCCCCTGCCCTGTTCTATAAATATCTATAAATAGGCTGGGCGCGGTGGCTCACGCCTGTAATCCCAGCACTTTGGGAGGCCGAGGCAGGCGGATCACAAGGTCAGGAGTTTGAGACCAGCCTGGCCAATATGGTGAAATCCCGTCTCTACTAAAATTACAAAAATTAGCTGGGTGTGGTGGCAGGTGCCTGTAGTCCAAGCTACTCGGCAGGCTGAGGCAGGAGAATTGCTTGAACCCGGGAGGCAGAGGTTGCAGTGAGCCAAGATCATGCCACTGCGCTCTAGCCTGGGCAACAGAGAGAAACTCCGTCTCAAAAAAAAAAAAAAAAAAAAGAGAGAAAGAAAGAAAGAAAAATACTCATATGTATATATATATTTATAGATTTTATATATATGTATTTATACACACACACACACACACACACATACACCTACACCTGGTCAACTGCCTCACCTCTAGTGCAGGGAATCAGTCAGTGTGCTGTCCCTGTGGAGTCTTGTGGCCCAACAAAAGAAAGCTGTCCCCTGACATTGCCCCTCCACAGTGCGCCACCTCCAGTGAGCCTTCCTGTCATGCCCGGCCTGTGGACAGCCAGCCCCCACCATCCCTCCTGCTCCCCACCAAGCATGGGGATGCTGTGCAGGCAGCTGTGTGGTCTGACGGTATCTACCAGTTCTGCTGTCCCTCAGCTGAGAATAAAACCCATTTCTGGATGACAGGGAATGTATCCTCTGCTGGCTGTGTTCTCTGTGGAGCTCTGGGGAAGGGAAAGTTCAAGCCACTTCTAGGGTGCTGTTGGGAGCTGTTAGGAACAGATTTTGGCCCAAAATCTGGCCAAAAACTGGCCCCCAAACTGTCCATAAACAAAATCTCTGCAGCACTGTGACATGTTCGTGATGGCCATGACTCCCATGCTAGAAGGTTGTGGATTTACCGGAATGAGGGCAAGGAGCACCTGGCCCACCTGGGGCAGAAAACCGCTTAAAGGCATTCCTAAACCACAAACAATAAATAGCACGAGCCATCTGTGCCTTAAGGACATGCTCCTGCTGCAGATAACTGGGCAAACCCATCCCTTTATTTCGGCCCATCCCTTTGTTTCCCGTAAGGAATACTTTTAATTAATCTATAATCTATAGAAACAATGCTTATGACTGGCTTGCTGTTACTAAAAACATGGGTAAATCTCTGTTCGAGGCTCTCAGCTCTGAAGGCTGAGACCCCTGAGACTCCACACCTCAATATTTGTGTGTGTGTGTCTTTAATTCCTCTAGCGCCGCTGGGTTAGGGTCTCCCCAACCGAGCTGGTCTCGGCAGGGAGTGGTGAAAAGGCCACACCCTTTCCAAGGGACACTTTTCCTGGAAAGCCCCTGGAGCTTAGGTGGCTCTTATCCTGGGAAGCCGGCTCTGGCCACTAGAGGGCAGGACCATGAACTCAGCCTGGAGGGAGCCTGTGGGGCAGCTGGCACTCTGGAGGAACAGACAGAACAGGCCACCAGGTGCAGACAGGAGAGGGGGGCAAGGGGACGGAACGGAAGACGCCTGGGCTGGATGGAAGTCAGTGTCCTTGGATGTTGGTACTTGCCTTCCTGGTCACCACTAGATCAAGCTTCTGAGCCTGTTGGCTGTCAGGGCCGGACTGTGACCCATAGGTGTCATGGCAGTCCCCGTGAAATCCCCCAGGTGTCACCAGGCAGCTTACAGGTAACAGGCCTGGAAGGTCCCAACAGCCCAGCTGGACATGCTCAGACACTTTGGGGCTTCTCGTTCAGTGGCACAAACTCCAGGACCCAGTGAGGGAAACAGGAACACACCAAGCCAAGCAGTATGGCTAAATCCATTTATTCCAAAATAAAAAGCAAAATAAACAGGAGTCACATCACCAGGGAGCCATGACCCCATCCCCACCTCCTTCCTCTGTCCTGTGCCATTAGTAAATAAGTTTCCTAGCCACAAATCATTATTAGAACCTCCTCCCCATATACCAGCTCCAACCTCTGCTAGGTACAATACAGGAGATGGCCCTACACCCCAGAATATACAAAACGTTACACAGATACAACATGTACACTGGGGAAGGGGGGCCACCCCGGCAGCCTGTGCCCTCATCTAGTCTACAGTTAGCCCCACTGTCCTGCCTCAGCTGTGCCTCGAATGAGAAGATGGGAGCCTACCTAAGGGAAAAGTTGTTTCCGTGAGAATAAGGAGGCCATTAGGCCTCTTCCAAACCAACCAACTCCACCAGCCTCTGGCTCTTAAATAACAATCATCGTCATCCGGAAATTTAAGGACTCAGCCCTGGCCAAGGTGGCAAAGGGTCTGTTTGTTTCCCCCATTAAACAGGGGTGTTGTCTTGCTACCCTAATGGTAAAGGGGTGACTGGGAAGGGGTGGTAAGGATGTGGTGGGGGTGGAGACTCCAGCCTCACTTCTCCAGGCTTTGCTGACAGGGGCCTGCTTTTATTTATTTTTATTGTTATTGTTATTGTTTATTTTTTATTTATTGTTTATTTTTTATTTATTGTTATTGTTTCTTTTTATTTTTATTGTTTTTTAATCCCATAACTTCTTTTTCATAACCTTTTTTATAACTTTTCATAAGACTTTTTTCTGCTTTTTTTCCACAATTGTTTTTGCCACAACTTTTCCACAACATTTTTTATCCCATAACTTTTTCATCCCATAACATTTTCAATCCCATAACTTTTTGTTAGTTTCTGTTCTTTTAATAAACACACTTGCATAGTTATATTACAATTTTGTAAAAATAAAAACAGATTATCTCATGCCAAGCGTGCCCAGCATTTGCAGTCTCAATTCCTTTAATACTATAGTTTTCAAGACACACAAAATAAAATGTTAAGGCAAAAACAGCCCTTTGCAATAATTTAATAATTTATTACATTACAGTAGCATCACAGCAGCAGTCAATAATACCAATTAACGCAAACGTCTTTCAGTATTTCCATTATACATTCTGTTTACAAGAATTCATAAGTTGGTAAAAGTCATTCTAAGAAAACTTGGCAAATAAAGCTTTGGACTGGAGTTGGCATTTCTTTCTCTACCTCCACCCCGCTGCCCCCAACCCTTTTCTTTCTTTTAAACCATAGTATTCATATTTTAAAATGTTTTAACTAATTTCAAAACACTAAGATAGCAGTTACATTTTTTAATAGTTATATTATTTTAAAATGACTCTTTAAGATAAAGTTTTAGAGAAACTATGCTATGTGGATAGGGCTGATTTACATTTTCAAATTTTCTAAAAATCAGCTTTGGTTTTAGAACTGGTATTTTTCATTTCTGGAAAACCTATCATGTTTAATCAAATATTTTAAAAATGATTTTCATATATTGCAATCTTTAAATAGGTATTTTGATTCTTCCTACAGAAATTCAAATTTTTTCAGTTGAACTCACATTTTAAACTGCTATGTTTCTGATGAACTCTAACCTTCTAATGTTGCCTTCTAAGCAAATTGAAAGCTGCCTTATACTGAGTGAGGCAGAGAATACTTGATTGAATGAGGTATTGCAAAAGACTGCATGCACTTTGAAGAAAGACTCAAGTTATTGTCATACAATTTTCATTCTCTTTAGCTTTTTCTTAAATATATGACAAAATACCTACACAGAATGGTATTTCCATTAATACAATAAATTTATTTTCCAGACTGACATCCAGCTTAAATATGCCAGTACGTGATTTAATCTATAGGTACCCGAGGAACACATTATTGTTAGATTGGTTACAGATGCTAAATGCTATCTGAGGGTCATTCCCAGTCATTTATATTTATCAGGGTAAAAGTGAAGTGATTTGAACTATAAAAATACCTTTGAAATAATTTACCAATGTATTAGATAAACCCAGTTTCAGAATTATAAAGAAAAAATGTTAGATCAAGTAATGTGGCTAATTAACAGTGATACATACAATTTCTAGCCCAGGGGTTTAAAATGAACGTAAAGTAACTGTCTTTAAACTGAACTCAAAGAATGCAAAAGTGGCAAGTTAAGAAAACAAAAAGCAAGAACAGGACTTTAAGTCCATTTTAAACCCTTGGGCTAGAAATTGTACCGCTGTTAATTAGCCACATTATTTGGTCTAACATTTTTTCTTTATGATTCTGAAACTGGGTTTATCTAATACATTGATAAACTTATGCAATTTGGAAGAGTCAGTTGAAGTCACAAGGACCCAATATTTGCACTCTTTCAGTAAATGCAGGCAAATCTGTAATTCCATCTGTAAAATCGTATTATTGCTCTCCTATTAATGTCATATTTATAAAAGAATCATGAGGATGCCAAACGCTAAAAATGGAGATGGTCTAGTAACTAGAAATCTCCACCCCAGGGAGCTCACATACATATCTCCCTACATCCTAATAATGTGATGTATTTTGGAACACAGACATTAGGACTTCATGAAGTTTAACTGTTGATTCTTTCCCAAGCATTATGAAGTCATACATTTAGGCAATGTATAACTGAAATAATTCATTCATAATATATAGGCATATTAACATAAATACTGCACAAAATATATCTCTAAATGAAACTGAAAGGTATAAATATATTTCACTCTTTGTAAAGAACTTTGTGAGGAAATATAACTCTGCTTTTCTTGATAATGCTTAGACATTCACAAACAGTAGACTTCAGTTTGTAAACATTTTAAGTTGCATAAACTTCCCCTTGATTTTCAAATATGGTATAATACTGTCTACTAAAACTCCTTTTTGTTTCAACTAAGTACTCTTGCATGTATTAGTTTATAATAATGTTTGTTATTATTTTTTAAAGTGTTTTCCATTCAAGGAAAAGAAGTAAATTCCTATGTCAGAGTCTTTAACCAATGTGGTTGAAGACTAGGTATTAGCCAGAGAGGTCTAGATGGTAAAATCAATCTTCTAGCCTCAAAAAAGCTCCATGAACAGAGAGGAATGCCAGGTGTCACACAGCTTTCCTTCACTCTAATTCATTCTTGACTAGAGCCTGTATGCCTGTTTCAGGGACATTTAAACTCTTAAAGAATTTCTTATAATCTTTACTAAATACCTTAAGAAGAATGCCAACCAGTGCCCTTTTGTTTTCTGGGACATGCAGTCATGTGATTGAAACAGGTAACATGAACTCTGACTTTAAAATGTATTATAGATATAGATGCTCTAAGCTTGGAAAGGTTTTCCACATCCACAGTCAATGATGGAAGCCTTTCATTTCTCAGAAATAATCCCTTTTTAGATAATCAAAAAAGGGTACAACGGCCGCAGCTCATGATGCAATATCCTCATGAGCCCAGAGTACATACAAATCCTAAGGGAACTACCATAGTACAGCGCTCACTCTTGGCACCGGAACAACCGAAACATACTCTATTCTGCACACACCTGCCAGAGCAGGCCATTTTCCTCCTCTGTGAGATTTTAAAAGCTCCCCAAAATGTTATTACTCCCATCCCCAAGACACAGAAAATAAGGGAAGGGCTGTTTACAGTTCTTGGCCTTTAAACAACTCTAAATGTCAGTCCTCAGAGTGGCATATTACAAAGTAATAAACAGTGCACACTTGAGGGCAAACCACATATTGAGCTAATGAAGACATCACCATGATTAGAATTTGATCAAACATAATAGCAGAACATAAGCCAATTTTACCTGAATTCTGTAATGAATGTACATGCTGCAATAACATTAAAAAAGCATGGCGGCCTATTCCAAACCCAAGAATAGTTTTGTGCAAATAGTGAGTCTTTGCGTGTTTGAATTCCCACCATGTAAGGGCAAACTCAATATGCATTCTCATGACCTACAATTATCAAATTAAAAAAGAAAAATGCTAAGGGATGCCAGAGTGAACATCAGGGAAAGACCCACTCTCCTTTAATTTTTTACAAATAAATGCAAACTATAAATTAGAAACACAAACAATCATGAGTGGCTCTAACGTTCGAATGAAGTAAATGAATTGTGTAGGAGATTAACCCCATCACTTTTTTTTCTTTTTTAATTTCTTGGCCAGCTCTTAGATGATGGTGATGTTTAGCTCCCTGTTCTTGGCAGCCTGAAAAGAATGGCATGAAGGGGTTGCTGTCCAAGTCTGGGTGCTCCTGGGGGTCCTGCATCTCAGGAAGCAGCTGCATGAGCTGCTGTGCAGTGGGGTCGTCGTGGGGACAAACCTCCCTGGCCACTCCTGGTGCAGGCTCCAGGCTGTCAGCTCACCTCACAAAAATCTTCGGAGAGAGGAGAGTGGGCATCTGAGTGCAGTGGAGCCTCCCCTGCTCCTGCCTGCCCGCCCCGCCTGAGGCCTCTACTCACCCTGCTGCTTGTCAGCAGCCCCAGGCTCCGGGGGGCTTGGGCACCTGGAGCGCAATCATCAGCAGGGTTCTGGGCAGCGGCCAGGAATTTGCCATGCCCCTCGTTGTGGTTGCCACCAAGCCGCAACACCAGATCCTGCAGCTCCAGCAGTTTCACCTGAAGGGAGGGGTGCTCAGCTGCACGCCGGTGCCAGTGTCCTCGCCCACACCCATGCCCACGCCTACCCCCGCAGAGATGCTGCACACCCTACCTTCATCTCCTCCTTGTCCTGGGCCAGCCTGATGATGTCCCCCTCCTGGTGCTGCATCTTTGGCACTGCCCTCTGGCTCTCCTATGTTGTGATGTACTTTCCTGCAGGAGGACAGGGCTCAGATGCTGGGGCCCCTCCAATGGCCTTGCAGCTCCCCCTGCCTTCCCTGGCCTCTCACTCACTGATGGTGTCTGTCTTTCCCGCTAGGTGGACAAATCGAAGCTCTAATTTCTCCACCCGCTCCTTCACGTCCGCCTTCTCCTTCAGGAGGTCCATAAAGCCACTCTGGGGCCAAAATAATGGGGTCACATCTTGAGAGCAACCTTCTCTGCCCTGCCCCCACCCTTCTTGGCCCATGTCAGGACTCACTCACCTGCAGCTTCTCCATGGCCCCCTGCAGGGCCTGGTGGGTCTGCCCACACACAGACTCACCCTCAGTCCCTGGGGCTGGGGCCACTGTCTTGGGCTCCTTCTGGGCCAAGGCCACAAGGTGAGTCAGGCACTGGCACCACACCCTTTGCTCCTTCAGCTGCCCGCATAGCTGTGCCTGTTTCTCCTGGGCACTGGCTCCAGTGGAGTTGAAAAATGCCACCTGAAGGCAAGAGGTGAGTATTCTTGTAGGGGCATCTACAGAAAAAACGGGGCAGGGAGGTGGAGCGCAGCCCCTTCCCTTGGGGCCTTGGAGAGTGCACCTGTTGGTGAAATGCACAGGTGAAATGATGTCTGACCACTGGCACCCAGAAGGGGTGAGGGCCCACAAAAATCAGAAGGTGGGGAAACCAAGAGCATAAAGGGGTCTGGGAAGGACCACAGAGGAAGGTGGCAAAGGGAGAGCAGGGGGAGTCAGTCTCACCATTACCTCCCGGCTCTCCAGGTCCTCCAGGATGCTCAGCATGGGCCGAGGCACCTCCTCTTCCTCATTGTCCAGATGTCCTCCTCCATCTCCTGTGGAGGGCGGACGGAGGGGTCCTCAGACAACCCGACAAGGGAGGTACTGCGAGCCCACCTCTGCCTTCACCCTCACTGTGTAACCCTGAACCAGCCCCTCCCCAGAAGGGAATGAGCTGCTGTTCTTTATTTTTACTTTTAAGAACCAAGATCTTGCTATACGGCCCAGGCACAGTCCCACTACTGTCGGTGTGGCAGTTCTGACCTGCTCCCTTTCTGACCTGGACCAGTTCACCCATCTTTAGGCAACCTGGTGGCCCCCCAATCCTAGGAGGTCACACTATTGATGCCGAACTTAGTGCAGACATCTGGTGAGCATAATGACCAGCTGTTCTAAAGGTCTCTTCCAACTCCTCAATCCTACGCTGCTAACAGTCCCCCTTTCCTTCTGGGGCTCTCTCCTCTTCCTCTGAGCGGTCTCCTGTACCTTGCCCAGGGAGTGCCATGAGGCTCAACTGAGCCTGAAGCTGCTGGTTCTGCTGGCTGGTAGCTTCCAGGCGCTCCTAAGGGGTGAGGAACGAGAGTGAGAAGGCACGGAGGTTGCCAGGTCATCCCCCTCAAGGCCTCATCCTCAGCAGTTCCCTCTCCTGGGTCTCCTGCAATTTTCGGCGGGCCATCTCAGCCACCACTTTGCCCTGAGCTTCATGCTGCTGCAGCTGGTCCATGAGCTGGGTCTGCAGCAGTAACTGCCTGCGCAGTGCCTCCCTCTCAGAGACCAGCTGCTGACAGGCAGCCACATACTGCTGCAGGTGACCCAGGAACTGGTCTCCCTGCTGCTGCAGACTCTGAGCCTCTTGGTTCTTCAACTTCACCTGCAGGAAGACCGTGGGCGTAAGGGTACGTGGTGGCTGGCTTCCAGATTCTGGGCCCATTAATAGGGTATTGAGGACTCTGTGGGGCTCTGTCACCCACCCAGGCCCCTGGCCCCTTGCTCCAGGCCTAAGTGACTGCCTCCCTTTCCTAGAACCCCATGCCTCCTTCGCCAGCCTCAAATCTTACACACTTCTTCCCACCATTTAAACTGTAGGCCACAGGCTGGTAGAAAAGCAGAGGGAGCCAACCACCGTCTGCTAAGTGTGCTTACATGCCTAATGCTTTCCATGTATTACCTCATCTAATCCTCAGCACCTCAGCAAGGAAAACGCTAACTTCCTTTTGAAGTTAAAGGAACAGAGATTTAGAGATGTAAAGTAGTTGAATGGTGACTAGTGGAACCGAAGCCAGAATCCAGTTTGAATCTAAGGAGACTTTTTTGTTTTTGTTTTGTTTTCTTTTGAGACAGAATGTCACTCCGGCCCAGGCTGGAGTGCAGTGGTGCAATCTTAGCTCACTGCAACCTCCACTTCCTGGGCTCAAGCGATTCTCATGCCTCAGCCTCCTGAGTAGCTAGGATTACAGGCATGTACCACCATGCCTGGCTAATCTGTATGTGTGTGTGTGTGTGTGTGTGTGATTTTAGTAGAGATGAGGTTTTGCCGTGTTGTCAGGGCTGGTCTCAAACTCCAGACCCCAAGTGATTCTCCAGCCTCAGCTTCCCAGGGTTAGGATTACAGGTGTGAGCCACTAAGCCTGAAATAAGGAGCTTCTTATACCACTGACTCTTCCCCTATGATTGGGGAGCTCCATGCCTAGCTGGGATGATGATGTCCACACCTGGGAGGAGCCCAAGGCTACCCATCTCTAAAAGTCAGAGGGCAGGAAGCAAGAAACAGTCACAGGACTGCCCTGGAGGGCGCTGGGGTCACCTGTCCCCAGGCTGGAGCTGCCTTTGGCCTTGCACCTCCCCTCCCCAGAGGCTGGTGCTCACCTCCCAGCCCTTCTTGGATGGGTCAGAGGTTACCCTCTCCTTCAGCTTGCTCAGCTTCTCCTGCAGCTCCTTTACTTGCTGCTCCAACTGCAGTGCACTCTTATTCTGGTTGTTCTGGACAGAGAGAAGCAATCAGCGGCCACCCACCGCAGCTGGAGACCCCAGAACTTGGTGTCTACCTCCCATGGCACCAGGAAGCATGGAGGCAGGTGCCTTTAGAGTTACCATTTCAAGTGAGGGCTACACTTCCCCATTTTACAGGAGGGGAATCAAAGGCCTGGAGGGTTAGGGAGGAGGGCAGGCACCCCAGGTGGGGCAATGCACCAGCTCCTCAAAGCTGCTCTGTGGCTCAGCCAGCTGCTCATGGAGCTCTTGGTTCTGAGAGAGTGCGCAGTTGATGGGGGTGCGATTCTGAAAGGTTTGCATGCGTGTCTCTGCCTGCTCCTCCCAGAGCCTGGCTTTCCGCTCCAGCTCCAGCAGCCTCTCCTCCCGCTCCCGCAGCCTCTCCTCCCGCTCCCACAGCCTTTCCTGTTCCAGCAGCCGAGTCTCCTTCTGCTCCCAGTTCAGGTGACTCAAGCCTTGACTGTTTTGCACCTGAGCCTGGAGCTGTCCTGCCAGACTCTCCAGCTCCTTCCTCATGTGCTCGGCCTCAGCTTGTAGGTGCTGTTCCACCACAGAGGGCCCTGCTGGGGGCTCCGGGGGTGGGGTTCAGCTGAGAAAGGAAGCAGACAACAAGGTCCTCTGGATTCTCAGAAACAAAACAACAAATAAAAGCCCTTCTCTTGGTGCACAGCTCCTCTCAGGCTCCCCAAACTTGGCCTCACTGCTAATTATTCCTCGCACTCGGATGGTAGCCCATCTTCCAGGCCACTTTCAGATAGAGAGCCCTGTGGGTGGCTGACAATGGGCACTCCTCCCTGTTTACTGATGGGGACACTGAGGCTCACGGAGATTACAAGACTTGCCGTCTCCTTGCACAGACCTCTTTCCCTCTGCCTCAAAGCCCTTCCATCCACCCACCTCCCTGGGGCATTCTAAGCCACCCCCACAACCCTCTGATGCCAGTCCTGCTCCCAGGCCATGACAGCCCATCTTACCCATCTCGTTTATGAGTTCGGCCAAGCTCCCCTCCAGCTCCTGTACCCGATGCGTGTCATGTTTCTTCTCCTCCTTCAATGTGCAAACCTGTCCAAAGCACAGGGGGAAAGGGTCCTGGAGAGAGGGGCTGGTGGCTGGACAGGCTACCATCTCCCTCTCTGCCTCCACCTCCACAAAGCCCAGACCCATGACCGTACTGGCTGTACTATTCCCATTTTACAGATGTCTAGAAAGATCCAGTGACCTATCTAAGGTGGGGGGCTTAAGGGTCAGACCTCACCTCCTCTGACATTTTCCATACTCTCTGCTGCCACCGGGCCCTCTCTCCTTTTAGATGTTGAGCATATTCATCTCTCTCTAGCTGGGCTTGTTTAAGCGATTCCATTATCTGCAACAATGGGCACAGAAGTTAGGAAGAGCTGTCCCTGATCCTCACCTGCTTCTGGCCACCTGGGGTCATCTTTCTTCCACATACCTCCCTGTGCAAAGCCTCACCTGTGTCGTGTGTGCTTCCAGCTGTGCCCGTGCCTTTATGGACTGCTGTAACTGCCGCTCGAGGACTGCTTCACAGTGGCTTGAGGACTGGATGGTGAAGAGTGAGAAGTTTCTGTCTGGGGAGCCTGGGCTGTTCTACCCAGTGCCGCTTAAAAGGGCTAGGGCTAGGCTCAATATACAACTTGGTCAGTAAAGGGTCAAGGCATTTCTAAGCCCATGGCCTGGTTTTTAAAAGAACTCAGTACAGTTGGAAGGGACAGGGAAAAAGATTAAATTTACAGCTGGCTGACAGAGGCCCAGAGAGAACAGATAATATTGCTATTGTTATTACTGTTATTACTACCACTGTTTGAACCATTATTGAGTGCTTCACCAGGCACCATGCTAACGATCCCATTGAATCCTCACAACCACCATATGAGATAGTTACTATGATTACCTCTATTGTGTAGATGAAAAACATGGAGTATTAGAGGTTAAGTGCTTGCCTAAGATCACTTAGACAGAGCTGGGATTTGAATACCCAGATCTATCCTATTCTCTAAGCCCATTTTACTTGCTGGGGGTGGGGGCACAGATAGGAGGAAATTAATCTTTTGCTCACTTTTTGAAAGGATGATACACTCACATAGTCCAAAACTCAGAAGATACAGAAGGGAAGTATCTCTCAGCCACCCTGTTGCTCTCTGCTGAATTTTTTTACAAATCCTTGCAGATATGTTTTATGTATATTATCATAGTATGTACACACAAACACACACACGTTCCTCCTCTCTACACAAATGGTAACATACTAAAGGTACTCTTCTGTACCTTCACAGTACAAGTACCCAATCTCCCACCTAGGACTTGGTCAAGGCCACAGCCAGGTAAGGGCAGGGTGGGCACTTGGCTTCCAAGCTCTGCATCCAGTGCTCACTCCCACAGTGCCCCCCAACTAACCCACAGCAGTTGACTCAGCCCCAGGCTGCCTCTAACAACCACACACAAAAGCAGCAAGAAATGGCCATGCTGCCTTCTGGGCAGGACTCCATCCTGCAGCAAAGAGGGCAGTAACAGAAGAGCCGTGCTGCACTCTGTGCTCTGGGGTCCCTCCAGGTGAGGCCTGGGCACCCCAGCTCCCCATTTGCCCTTGGCACTAGGGGCCCCCATGCCCTTTCTTCAGGACCCCAAGGGGAAACTGAAGCCCAGGATTAGTAGCATGGAATCAGGGGATGCCACTGGACTCTTAGCAATGACTCAGTGTTTTCATTGACTTGACCGATTGTTGTGGAGCTCGAGTCCAGGGCTACTGCTAGTTCTTGGTACTGGTTCTGAGGCGCATGCAGAGAGGAGAAATTGGAGGAGGATTGTGGGGAGAGGTAGAGAGAACAGTCATTATGGCTGGGATGTGTGTGGGCTGTCTCAACTGGCAGAGGGGCACCCAGCCCCCACTGTGGGAGGAGGTTGGGGGGCTGGCCTACAGGGTCACTGCACCTTGGCCCAGGGCCTCTTACCTCCAGATCCTTCAGAGTAGCAGATGATGCAGGGGTAATAAAAATAAGAAATTAAAAAAAAAAAAACTTACATGGGAAACAATTATGGCTATAGAGAAAGTATAAAAACAGCAAGGGGCCGGGCACAGTGGCTCATGCATGTAATCCCAGCACTTTGGGAGGCTGAGGTAGGTGAATCACTTGAGGCCAGGAGTTTGAGACCAGCCTGGGCAACATGGTGAAACCCCGTCTCCACTAAAAATACAAACAAATTAACCAGGCATGATGGTGCTTGTCTGTTTTCCGAGCTACTGGGAAGACTGAGGCACGAGCATCACTTGAACCTGGGAGGCGGAGGCAGTAGGGAGCCAAAATTGCACCACTGCATTCCAGGAGAGAGAGTGAGACTCTATCTCAAAAACAAAAATGAAAACAAAAACAAAACAGCAAGAAGGAAATATGGGGATCTGGGCCTTTGTTTCCGGAACCTGGGCTGGGCATGGCTGCAGGATTCCTCTAAGCCTGTGCTCCCCACCGTATCATTCAGTGTCTCTTCTGAGCCAGCAAGGTGAGTCATAGCACCTGGACAGACCTGACCTACTGGGGGTAACAGGTGTGATGACTGAACAACTCTCTAACAGCAGCCAAGAGTGCTCTGTCAGTCTCCCTCCCCATGCCCATATCCAGCAGGATCGGCCTCCACTCTTGCCCTGCTCCTTTGGCTTGGCAGGAGTCTCCCAGGCAAGTTAGATATGGAGGAAATGCCAAATCACAGCCAGAGGAGGTCATCTCCAAGCCCCATGTGTCCCTATGCCCTGCCTCCTACCAGGCTCTTTGTGCTCCTGAAAGGTGCTCTGTGAGTTCATAATCACGGCCATGACCTCACTGCTCCCCCTGCCTCCCCCACTCCCCATATGGATGCATGTTACCCACCTTTAATCTTCCAGCCAACCTCAAATGTCACCTCCTCCACCCTTGAGTCCATTCAGAACCAACCTCCCCCTGAGCTGAGCATTTGGAATGTTCCATATTTCTCTCTTGCCTCCTTCAGAGGAGTCTGCCTCCCTCAGTCTGCACCCTACATTGTTCAGCTATTCTCTCCACTGTTTATTTAGCAAAGTGCCTTCGTTGTCAAAAGCCCAGTAAATATGGTAAGTGCCCATTTGATTTTCAAGAGATTAGGGTCTTGGTCACTCATCTGTTTGGTTAACCTCACATCTTTTACGGTTAATTCCTCTGAAAAAATAGCTTCAACCCTTCCAACTATAATATGAACTCATTTTCTCTTAACCCTATGTTCCCTATTCTTAAACCAAAATGAGTTAATGCAAAATAAGCACAAACATTTATGTGGTCTATAGATCCTTGCTTTTAGGGCAAAACCTAAAGGTTGTTTTTTTGTTGTTGTGTTGTTGTTGTTTTTTCATCTCTCTTAGTCTAAGAGTACCACACTGGGCATTCAAAAGCCCAAGTCCCAGGCCGGGCATGATGGCTCACGCCTGTAATCCCAGCACTTTGGGAGGTGGGGGCAAGTGGATCACTTGAAGTCAGGAGTTCAAGACCAGCCTGGCCAACATGGTGAAACCCTTTAGTAGAGGTGAAACCCTCTACTAAAAATACAAAGATTAGTTGGGCATGGTGGCAGGTGCCTGTAATCCCAGCTACTCAGGAGGCTTGCCTTAGTCTGAGAATCACTTGAACCCGGGAGGCAGAGGTTGCAGTAAGCTGAGATCACACCACTACACTCCAGTTTGGGTGAGAGAGTGAGACCCTGTCTCAAAAAAAAAAAAAAAAAAAAAAAAAAAGCCACAAATCCTACATGCCTGCTCTGTACATTATTCCCAAATTACTTTTAAACTTTAAGGCATATCTCACCTTCTCCAAGATGGTAAAAGATGCAGGGAAGAAAAAAACTCAATCGAGCAGGTGAAGAAGCAGACATAAACAGGCTGAAGGTTAATGGCAGCAACATAAAATAAACCAAAGTATCCCCCAAAGCAGAGAAGCCTCAGGGGCATGCACAGCTGGAGAGAACAAGCCAGAGAGGTGTCTCAGCACTGCTTCACCTTGCATTTGTCCAATAGGAGAGCGCTACCCCATTGGAATGGTTAAGGATGAACACCAGCACCTTCAGAATGTCCTGAATCTGCAGGAGGTAAAAAGGGAAAACAAGGGCAGGGGGAGAAAGACAGAAGTGGCTTAGAGAGAAGCAAGAAAGTCAGGGAAGGAGGAAAACGTGGGTTCAGGGAAACGAACGGCCGAAGCAGAGCCGAGATCAAAACCACGGCCTGTGCCATTCTTCCAAACGGCCACCCGCTGCCTTGCCGGGGCAGGAACAAATGGATGGAAGAGTCTCCTGAGCAATGCAGTCAGAGTGGAGTCACCTGACCAATGCAGCTCTTAATCTGCTCACTAGACCCCTCTCCTCAGGCCCAGGACCTGGGCGATGAATCTAGTAGAGCTCCACACCACCACCTGCATTTAAAAAAACAGACTTCTGAGTAAAGGGTTCACTTGAACAAAGGGGGCTCCAACTAAAAAACAAGATTTAAAGACATTGATCTTATCCAGTATCTTCTTACAGAGGAGGAAACTGAAGCCCATGAGAAGAAGTGTTTATTTTTCTATGGTCACCCAGCAATCTGGTGGTAAGTTAGATCTTCTCTTAATTCTAGTGCCTGGGGCCCTCCTTACCACATCCTGGGGCCCTTTCAGTGACTTCTAAAGGGACAGCCTGATGGCAAGTGGCTGTTCTCATTGGCCTGGCTTCCCCTTGAGACTGGGGATGAGAAAAATCAAACAACAACAACCATTTCCTGGCTGTCCTGGGTGTTTACAGCAGGCCATGTACTAGGGATTAACATAAAAACAACAGGAATTACAAATCTCATTTACACTTCACAAATGGAAGTCAAGCAACACCATTCTATTTTACAGATGTGAAAAGAGAGGCCCAAAGAGCTCAAGCAACTTGCCCTAAATCATATCCCTAGCAGATGGAGAGGTAGGATTCAAACCCAGAATTCTTAATCAGTACCCAGCAGTTCTTCCACAGTCTTAACAATTACCCTCTACTGCCCCTTGGGCCCACTATCCCCAGGAGCCTGGCCAGCCAAGACTCATATCCCCAGGTGAGTGGCAACCACCAGGAGTGGTTGTCTCAGAGCTACTGTGATTTTTTTTCTTTTTTCTCTTCACTCCTGCTGGAACACCAGGGCTGTTCCTCTGCTGTTATTCTTTTTTTTTTTTTTTTTTTTTTTGTTTTGAGACGGAGTCTCACTGTGTCTCCCAGGCTGGAGTGCAGTGGCGTGATCTCGGCTCACTGCAAGCTCCGCCTCCCGGGTTCACGCCATTCTCCCGCCTCAGCCTCCCAAGTAGCTGAGACTACAGGCGCCCGCCACCACGTCCGGCTAGTTTTTTGTATTTTTACTAGAGACGGGGTTTCACCATGTTAGCCAGGATAGTCTCGATCTCCTGACCTCGTGATCCACCCGCTTCGGCCTCCCAAAGTGCTGGGATTACAGGCTTGAGCCACCGCGCCCGGCCGTCTGCTGTTATTCTTTTAACTGTGGGAAAGAAGAGCAGTAACACTCATGAGAACTACAAGCCCCTACAGTCACATCCTCCTTTACAGGTTTTACAAAATAATCTTATACACCATCTGATTTAATGCCAACAACAACTGTACAAAGTGTTGCCACAATCACTTAGTGATTGAGAGGGATTGATATCATGGCTAAAAAAAAAAAAAAAAAGGGGGCAATACTGGAACTTAAACTCAGTCTTCTGACTCCAAGCTCTGGGGTTTTGCCATGAATCAGCAGCTGCCAGGGACCAAAACCAGAGGTAGAGGTAGAAAAGTAAACATTAAGTGGGCAGGGACTCTACACTGCGTGGTTTAGAGTCATATATCCTCACACGTCTGTTAGTGTTAAGAAGTGCACCAGTACCTCAAACTTTTATATCAATGTGTCCTCATGGCAGAAGGCAGCCTTTCTGTTAAATCTAGGAATTTATCAGAAAGAGAACAACCTAAGCCTCATTTCAGAGAGGTCTGGTATACTCTTAGAAACCTATGTGACTGTCATCCGTAAGTACACTAATGTTTTTTTCTCTCTCAAGAGAATCAAGGGAAACTGATGCTTCAGAAAGATGTCCCACATTTATCCTGTGGCACTCAAAGCATCCCAGGTTGAGATGATATGAGGAAGATTCAAGCTGTCAAGTTCAGTTTCTCAAGATCTGTTACACAGAAGATGAGCAGATCTCACTCCAGAGACCACTGACTGAAGGGCAATCTGGTCCCAGAACCATGGAGAATTAGAATATGAGGTGGAAAACTCAGAAAAAATTGTAAAGTCTTTCTGGAGAGTAGAAGCTTGGGAGAAAACCAAACCAAACCCGTTCTCCTGTTGCCACCCAGAGACACTGTTAACGTTTTGAGTTCATGGAGGAAGTGTAGGCTTTTCACACTGTCAATGTCTATGTTAAGGGAGTAAGGCAGCCTGAAAACTCTTGCTCCCAGGTCCCATAGTCCCCATTCCCCTTCCAGCTGGAAATTTGTGCTGCAACCAGAGGAACCAGAAATGGGGTGAGAATGCTGGGTCCTAAGATCAAAGGCTGGTCTTGGAGCAGTAATGACAGTTCCTAGGGGCACTGTGACATCACTACATTCCATTCCTCCTGAGGAGGAGAACACATCAGCATGATGGCTGAGTCACCGCTCCATGATGTGGGAGGGGAATGCAGGGCTGGGACCCAGGTCCTTGGAGATGCCAGCCCAAAGAGCCCAGGGAAGTTGGGCTTGGGGCAGCAGAAGGCAGAGTCTGCAGCAGGAAGCCCTAGGAGTCACCAGCCCAACGTCACTCAGAGTGACTGACGAGGGCAGAGGCTTGGGCAGGGGACCCAGGGCCTTGGAGATGTGAGCCCAAAGAACCCAGGGAGGTCAGGCTTGGGGCAGCAGGTGAGGGCCGAGTATGGACCAGGGAGCTCCAGGAGTCACCCGCCCAAAGTCACCCTGGGGTGACTGGCGAGGGCAGGGGCTGGGCTGCTTGCCAGAGGGGTAGGGCTGACTGACAAGACTTTGGTTGGGGAACCCCAGAGGTCCTGGGTTTGGGGGGCCAAGCCTGGTGTGCCTCAGGAGTTGTATGGTCTTGGTAGTGGTTTTGCCATTGGAGGGGATTTGTGGCTGGGTTGGGGGGCCACGACCTGGTGTGTTTTACCTTTTTCTTGGCTGTGGCCTGTTTACTTTGTCAAGTTTCTTCCAACATCGTGGGGTGGGGAGGGAGGCAGTGTTGGGGCCACATCAGTGAAATCCCAGCAATGACCACAAAATACCTCCCGTCACCTACCAGGCAGCTGTGCGACTGAGCCAGAGGAGGTGTAACCAGGGCACCACTAGAACTCAGAATAGGGGCGTGGCCTTAATGATCCAAGCCCATTGGTCAATGAGAAAGATGAATGTGAAAGGAGGTGTGGCCAGGCAGTAGCATGTCCAGAGGGACCTGTGGTGTCACAAGGAAAGCTGTCCATGCAACCACTGACCCTGCCCACTCTGGGAGAGGGGAGGGGCTGCCCACTCCGGGAGAGGGGAGGGGGGTCGACTTTTGCTTTAAAAGCTTTAAAACTTTAAAAAAGAAACTTAAAAAAAAGTGTGTATACTTTATAAATATGTGTCTATGTGTGTGTATCTGTGTGTTCCTCCAGAGCTGTCTTCATTATCCAGCTTCTATGCAATGAGTTTGGCCTATATTTTTCATCTTCAAATGGAGTACAAGAATTACCAGTATTACCTCAATTGAGATACAAATCCTATAAAAATGGAAAATCTATAGCATGCTTGATGATTAATAAAGCAGACTATATTACTCAACATTCCAATAAGATAAAATAATCACAGTGATTTCCCTTTTTTAGAAAAATGTTTCTCTTATTCTCCTACATTATTGTTAAGATATTTTTGAAACAAGAAACATGTCTACTATCTTTAAAAACACTAAGCATTTGGGCCTGGTGCGGTGGCTTATGCCTGTAATCCCAGCACTTTGAGAGGCCAAGGGAGTGGATCACCTGAGGTCAGCAGTTCAAGACCAGCCTGGCCAACGTGGTGAAACCCCATCTCTACTAAAAATACAAAAACTATCCAGGCATGGTGGTAGATGCCTGTAATCCCAGCCACTCGTGAGGCTGAGGCAGGAGAATTACTTGAACCCAGGAGGCATAGGTTGCAGTGAGCCAAGATCACACCACTGTACTCCAGCCTGGGTGACAGAGCAAGACTCCATCTCAAAAAATAAAATAAAATAAAAAATAAATGAAAACACAAAGCTTTCAATTTAATAAGCACTCAAAGCTCTTTACCAGTTTAAAACAAATACACGGTCCATTTTTCGAGAATCACCTGGCCTTTCTAAGCTTTGCGAATGATACTGAATTTCTCACTTGATACTTGGCTATGATTCGCAATCATGAAGACCAAGAATTGTGTTATGTCACTGTGTATTGCTTGTTACCTGAATTCCACAGTAGGCTGGGATCAAGGGTTGAATCTTTCATGATTTGCTCCATAACCTGTGTGCTTCTTATCCCAGACCAAACTAAGCTTTTCTCTAGAGTTCTACAATTTACAGTTAGTAGACAAGAGTGGTTCTCAAAGATGTAGTCTCTGGACGAGCAGCACCAACAGCACCTGAGAACTTTTTATAAGTGCAAATTCTCAGGCCTCGCCCCAGACCTGATGAATCAGAAACTCCGGAGTAGGGCTCAGCAATCTGTGCTGCAGTAATCCCTCCAGGTGTTGAAGAACCTCTGGCATACAGCAGGTAGAAAAATGTGTTTCTTTCTGTAGGTTCAAAGCCAGGGATACTATATGTTCTCTCTTGATATGAAACAATGACATGCAATTAAAAGACATAAATCTCCTTCCTACTCCCATCCTGCATCCAATGTGTTTTATTTTTATGAGTTAAATAAGAAAACGGCCGGGCGTGGTGGCTCAAGCCTGTAATCCCAGCACTTTGGGAGGCCGAGACGGGCGGATCACGAGGTCAGGAGATCGAGACCATCCTGGCTAATACGGTGAAACCCCGTCTCTACTAAAAATACAAAAAAAAAAAAACTAGCCAGGCGAGGTGGCGGGCGCCTGTGGTCCCAGCTACTCGGGAGGCTGAGGCAGGAGAATGGCGGGAACCCGGGAGGCGGAGCTTGCAGTGAGCTGAGGTCCGGCCACTGCACTCCAGCCCGGCGACAGAGCGAGACTCCGTCTCAAAAAAAAAAAATAAATAAATAAAAATAAAAATAAGAAAACAAGTGGCAATCAGAGATTTCATCTAAAAAGTATATTTATAAGTATCAGTTCTCATCCAGTCTGATCTCATACAATACCATTTGCATCCTCTTACATCTCAAGTTTTAAAAAAGTGTCTTCACAATGTAAGTCTCAGGCACACTAGGAGTTCTATAATAAAACACCAAGGCTGGGTGTGGTAGCTCACGCCTGTAATCCCAACACTTTGGGAGGCCGAGGCAGGTGGATCACCTGAGGTCAGGAGTTTGAGGCCAGCCTGACCAACATGGAGAAACTCCGTCTCCACTAAAAATTCAAAATTAGCCGGGTGTGGTGGCACATGCCTGTAATCCCAGCTACTTGGGAGGCTGAGGCAGCAGAATCACTTGAACCTGGGAAACAGAGGTTGTGGTGAGCCAAGATCACACCATTGCACTCCAACCTGGGCAACAAGAGCAAAACTCCATCTCAAAAAATAAAATAAAATAAAATAAAATTTAAAAAGTAAAATAAAATAAAAATAACACAGCAAGCAGATCAGAATGTCCAAACTTACTAGAGAAGAAAAGTGGAATCATTGGCTATATTTTCAAATTGCATTCAACAGGAAATGTAAGTTTTGAATTCTTTTCATCTTCCTACTTCCAAGTTAATAGAATTAAACCAGAATACTCCATTCTTTCAAAGCCTCTAGCCAGGCAAAATTTTACTGTCTTACTTCTTGCTTTCAATGGATAGAAAGCAGAGTCCTGGTAGGCACATTTTGTATACCTGCAAAGATACAGAACTAAACAGTTCCATCTGTTCAATATTAAAACAAAAGTCCTGTAAACCTCAGATGGTGAGTGTAATACTTTAGCACCAGCACCAAAGCCTCAAACATGAAAGGATACCAAGAATACCACTAGCAAACAAAAGTGAGCTCTTAGCTGGGAGCAATAGTTCATGCCTGTAATTCCAGCACTTCGCCAAGCCAAGGTGAGAAGATTACTTGAAGTCAGGAGTTTAAGACCAGCCTGGGCAGCATAGCAAATTCGCATCTCTACAGAAAAATTTAAAAATTAGCTGGGCGTGGTGGCACACGCCTGTAGTCATAGGTACTTGGGAGGCTAAGGTAGGTAAATTGCTTGAGCTCAGGAGTTCAAGGCTGCAGTAGCTATGATCATGTCACTGCACTCCAGCCTGGATGACAGAGCGAGACCTAGATAATTACAGTCTGTCCTGCTCCTGTTTACATTAAAATCACCAAGTTAAAATGCTTTCAATCAGCAGGATAAAAATTAAGTGAAATGTGACTTTGGAGTCTAGCCAGAAAATAGGCAATGGAAAAACAGCCACTTCCCACAAGAATAAAAATCAGGGAGAAGTATTGTTTTCATTTATTTATATTTAAATTTCCTTTCTTTTCCCTATTTTTTCTCATGTATGTATCACATGTAGTCTAGAGAGCTTGAATCCCTGCCTTTTAAGGTAAATCAGCCCATTTCTGTCTCTATAAATTTGCCTTTTTTGGACATTTCAAATCAATGGAATTATACAACATCTGGTCTCATGTCTGGCTTTTTTACTTAGCTAATGTTTTTGAGGTTGTTCTAGGACACACAACATGTTTTGGTAGTTTGTTCCTTTCATTATTGAGTAGAAATCCACTGATGGATATATCACATTTTGTCAGTAGAGAGCCTTTTAAACTCAGATTCCAACTTCCTGTGGTCTAAATGAAACCCTCCAAACACAGGACTTACAGGGGAAGCTGCTGTGCATGTCAAAATAGCTACTTATCAGAACCAGCTTTGTCATCAGGACCCTGAATTGCTGCAGAAATTTTTATTATTTTGCAACCTCTTTTTTACAAGGAACTTTTGTGCTACTACACATCAGGATTTTGAAGCATCTGATACATCCATTTAATAAGTACAAGCATGTATCTGAGTGGACAAGAAAGTGAAACCATCCATCATACACTGCATACTTTTTCCTTTTTTTTTTTATTTTTTCCTCCTCCAGACTGGACCAGGGAATCTCTCAACTTTCTAGAGTATCCTGTCTCCATGTACAAAGTCAAACAGTATTAAAGATCCTGCTGCCTTTGTTAGGCAGATTTGGAGGGGAGGCCCAATAGCAAGGGTGGAGAGGAAAAAGAGAGTGGAACTTGTGGAACAGGAAGCCCCGGGGGTCTGTACTTGGCTCCCAGCTGTTGAGGATGTTGTGGATGGTGAGGTGCTGATGGTGTCCTGAGGCAGCCTAGCACCTCCAGTAGACCCAGAAGGTCTTGATTTGGACCCTTACCCGTGTCACAAGTGTTTAAAAGCTGTTTTTGCTTTTGTTATTTTCCTACATAATCATTACTTGGTAGTTAGTTATTAATCTTTCTTTGGGAGAGAGACGGGGCTTTAAAACTGAAGGACATAATTTTCATTAAAATATCAAAAATGGAAAAAGATTACTTTGTAAACAATTTGCTATATAAACCAAATGGCAGCTGTTGAGAATCTCAATAAAATGTTAAATGCATGTGCTGCTTTTAGAAGAAATAAAGAAGAAAATGCATTTGCTGGCAGTGGTACCTTTTGCCTAAGGTTGGGTCACTGTGTCATCATACTGTGGTGGGGAGTATGTGTGGTGTATACGTGTGAAACTTTTCATCTCAGGATGGATCATAATTTTAGTTGCATTTTTCCTTCCAAATAGGGTTACAAAGTAGTAAAACATGGGCTTGGAAGTGACAGACCTGAGTGAATCAGGACAACTTAAAAATCCAATAAAACCAATTTTTAATAATCCTGAGGTTGGTTTGTGAAACAATAGATACAATTATTTATTCTAAGCATCTGGTTATAATTTTGAATCAGCAATACATACTGTCTCCACCTTTTTTTTTTTTATGGAAACAAAGTTTTCATCCAGAAAACCCCAAAACAGTGACTTTTTTTTGTAAGACAAGCTCTCACTCTGTCACCCAGGCTGGAGTGGAGTGGTAGATCTCAGCTCGCTACAGCCTTGACCTCCCACCTCAGCCTCCTGAGTAGCTGGGACCACAGGTGCCACCGCGCCTGGCTAATTTATTGTATTTTTTGTAGAGATGGGGTTTTGCCATGTTACCCAGGCTGGTCTCAAACTTCTAGGCTCAAGCCGTTCACCCACTTCTGCCTCCCAAAGTGCTATGACTACAGGCATGAGCCACTGTGCCTGGCCTGAAGGGACTTTTTAAAATGTAAGTTCAACCATCTCATCTGAACTCTTTTAATTGGAGGTATCTCTTCTCTCATTCTCCTCATCTTTGATGTTCTCCT
Source organism: Macaca mulatta (assembly GCF_049350105.2). NCBI lineage: Eukaryota > Metazoa > Chordata > Mammalia > Primates > Cercopithecidae > Macaca > Macaca mulatta. Next base: position 31,704,134 of record NC_133414.1, read on the forward strand.
GAGTTCACTGCTGACTGGGATGTACAACATATATTTCAAAGTCAAGGCTGGGTGCAGTGGCTCACGCCTATAATCCCAGCACTTTGGGAGTCCAGGGCAGGCAGATTGTGTGAGCCCAGGAGTTCTAGACCAGCCTGGGCAACATGGCGAAACCCTGTTTTTGTTAAAAACACAAAAAATTGGGAGTTTCCTAGAGCGCTGCCTGGAGTTGGTGTTCGCTGCTTTCGGCATGGCGGCTTTTTCCAGCCCGGCTGGGCCAATCCTGTTGCTGAACCTGCAGGTTTCAGAAGGAAGTGGCGCAGGTTCACAAGCGCGTAACCGGGCCAAAAAAAAAAAAAAAAAAAAAAAAACGAGAACAACTTTCTCCTGGAGTAGTCTATGTGCGCCACCCACCTAACCTACTTAAGGAAACCCAGATCCTTTCCTATTTCTCCCAGTGTGGCACTGTTACAAAGGTCAGACTGTCCAGAAAGAAAAGGACTGGATATAGCAAAGGCTATGCATTTGTGGAGTTTGAGTCTGAGGATGTTGCCAAGATAGTTGCTGAAACAATGAACAACTACCTGTTTGGTGAAAGACCCTTGGAGTGTCATTTCATGTCACCTGAAAAAGTATAGAAAGAACTCTTTAAAGACTGGAATATTCCATTTAAGCAGCCATCATATCCATGAGTGAAATAGTATAATCAGAATCGGCACTTAACACAAAATCTACGAATGGAGGAGCGATTTTGAAAAAAAGAAAGATTACTCGGGAAGAAATTAGCTTACAAAGGAATTGATTATGATTTTCCTTCTTTGATTTTACAGAAAACGGAAAGTATTTCAAAAATGAATCGTCGGACGTCTACAAAAGGCCAGGTTTTATGTTAGAAGAAGCAAAAGGTTTTAGGCACTCCTGACACTCCTGAGAAGACTGTGGATAGCCATGGCCCCACACCGGTTTGTACATCAACATTTTTGGAGAGATGAAAATCTGAAGTGGCTGAAATGAATGATGATGATAAAGATAAGGAAATAGTTTTCAAACAGCCTGTATCCTGTGTAAAAGAAGAAATACAAGCAACTCAAACACCTACACATTCACAGAAAAAAAGTCATAGAAAAAGCAATCAGTATTTTTCAATGTATTATATATATTTCTTTTGAAAAAGATAATATTTTTATGATAAAAAATACAAAAAATTAGCTGGGTGTGGTGGCTCATGCCTGTAGTCCCAGCTACCTGGGAGGCTGAAGTGTGAGGATCACTTGAGCCCAGGAAGTTGAGGCTGCAGTGAGCCATGATCACCGCACTGCACTCCTGCCAAGTCAAGTCATTACATTTATCTTAACCTGTTCTAGGCTGGCTTATGAGAGATTTGTATTAAGAACACAATAGGCAATCTCACAGACATCTAAGTACAGAACTCAAAATATAACCCCACCATGGAAGGACTGGGCTGGGAGGTTTTTTTCTCTCCTGCGTGCCTTCACTCTGGACTTCTGCTCCATACTTGTGCTTTGCTCTGCAGATGGACATTCAGCACGTGCTCCAGGTTTCTCCAATCTCTGAGGCTTTGGCCTGCCCTGGCAGCACCCCTGGTCCCAGTGTTACTGGACCTTTCCTTACAGATGCTCCTCTGCAAAAATACCTATCGAACACTCTCTGTTTAATTTTCAGTTAGCAAGACAGAGAATCTGATTTGTCTAGCAGTGGGGGTGGGGGTTCGCTGGTTGTCCCTGGATTTGTAGTGCTGCCCTTTCCAAAGACTCGAGGAGGGACCAGATATCCAAAAAGTGGGTGTGGGTGGAAAATCAGTAATACAGTCTACTTCAACAAGAAAGCATAAAGTAGAGGCGGTGGCTCACGCCTATAATCCCAGCACTTTAGGAAACCCAGGCAGGTGGATCACTTGAGTTCAGGAGTTCCAGACCAGACTGAGCAACATGGCAAAACCCCATCTCTACTAAAAATACAAAAAATTAGCTGGGTGTGGTGGCGCATGCCTGTAGTTCCAGCTACTTAGGAGGCTGAGGTGGGAGGATTGCTTGAGCCCAGGAAGTCAAGGCTGCAGTGAGCCAAGATCACTATGTCACTGCACCCCAGCCTGGGTGACAGAGCGAGACCCCATCTCAAAAAAAAAAAAAAAATGTATAAAGTGAAGCGTCTGTATGCATGATTGAAGTCATGCTTTCCATATATTTTTTCCCCACTGTATCTTAAGCTTTTGCCTATGTTATCAAGTACTCACAAGCATTATTTTAATGGTTGTATCAGAATCCATTATCTGGACTCATTATCATTTATCCATCTACAGTTGCTGGAGATACTGCCCTTTCTGCCACACTCAGTCACCCTTACTGACCTTGCTCTGTGTCCACTTATCTACTAATATACATACTGCTATTTAGGAATTAAAGTTAAGAATAAATAGTTATCATAGTTCGTAACACTTCAAAAAAAATGTATCTTCCTAAAAATAGAATGACTTGGTGGTTAAGATAATTTTAAAGTAAAATAGATAAATTGATATTGAAATTAACATTGTGCTTTCTTCTTGTATCTATTCTTCACTTCTCTGTCATTTTGATGGGTAAAGTTTCATTTGGAAGGATTTTTATTTCAAAATAGAAATAGCATATGACATAAGAGTGGGAACTCTGAGAGGTTCAACTTTCTAGTCACTAGTTTCCTAAGATTTTCACAAAAGCTATGGATAGTCAATCATGATTGGCCTGTATTGAAAGTGAGTTGACATTATGTACAACTTACGCATATACTTTCTATCAGATATAGAAAAATAGGTGGTGTGTTTGGAAAAGTATTGGGCTAGGAGTCAGGAAGCTTGACTGCTGGTCCCAACCCTGCTTCTTCAGTTGAGCACCCCTAGACAGTCATTCAGCAGCTATTTCTTAAATACCTAATGAATTTCAGATTTTGTAGTTGGGCTGGGAATATAGACAGTCATGCACTCATGATTCTCCAAGTCTTCCTTTCTCATCCAAGCTCACTGTGAGCTTTCTTATGCATTGTGTAAATTTGTCTCCTAACAAGCGCCAACTCTCTCTCCAACTGGCTTCCCAGGGCAGTTGTGCGGATCAAATGAGAGAGAATATGTGTGAAAGCAAATTGTAAGTGATTTTAAAATGCAATAAAAATATGACCCATGGAAAATTATTTAAAGATCCTTAGAATTTTAAATAAACAGTACATTAACCTGAGTTCTCTATGGTTTTTATTTTAAATAGATATGAAAGTTTTACAATGGATCATAGATATGGTTGAAAATCTTGGCTTGATTATTCTCCAAGAAAATGATACAGTGGTTTGTGTGATTAATTTTCTAAAATCACCAGCCAAAAAAAAAAAAAAAAATCATTTTTGAGTTGAGTGTATCAGTCAAAGGAACGTTGACTGTATAATGGAGAAATGTTTTCTGTGTTCACTAACAGCTTGCCTTTGTTTGATTCCAGCTGCAGCATATCATGAGTGATGAGATCCGTGTGCAGGTGACTGACCTTTACCCGGCAGAAAATAATAATGGGGCCACCGGAGGCCAGCTGAACACACAGAACTCAAGGAGCCTCCTGGAGTCAACGTGTCAGCGGAAAGTCGAACAGCTAATGTCAGATGAGAATTGCTTTAAGGAGAGAGTTGCTCATGTAGTCAAAGACCTTGCTGGTGACAATGTAAGTTGTTAGGATTCTCTGAACCAGAAGTTAAAGCCAGGGTACTTTGACCCTGTGATTCTACTCCTGGAACTTTTTAGAGTTCCTAATGAACTCACCAGAGAAATACAAAGGGGAAGTAACTATCTTCCTGGACAATCTACTTTGTTTCTTTCTTGCCTTTAAAAAAAAACAAACAAACTAGTTATATACGATTTTTACAAATTTGTATTCTTCATTTTCTCTGAACAGTTTTCATAGTATACTTTGTAAGTATTATCGTTAGAAAAATGTTGGTACATTAAATCCATGGTCATGGTCATTACAGAAAAGAAAACATAGGCCTGGCACACATGGCTCACACTTGTAATCCCAGCAATCTGGGAGGCCAAGGTGGGCGGATCACTTGGGACCAGCTTGGGCAACATGGCAAAACCCCATTTTTGCAAAAAATACAAGAATACAGAAATTAGGCAGGTATAGTGGTGTGTGCCTGTAGTCCCAGCTACTCAGGAGACTGAGGTGGGAGGATCGCTTAAGCCTGGGAGGTTGAGGCTGCAGTGAGCCCTGATCGCATCACTGCACTCCAGCCTGGGTGACATAGCAAGACCCTATCTCAAAAAAGAAAAAGAAAAAAAAAATGTAGATAACCAAAAAAAGTCACCTTAGAATTCTTCCCTGAAATTACCATTGATGACATTTCTAGACTTTTCTATGCTTGAGTATATGTTTGAAAGAATTTATACTGGACAAATGATCTTTAATTTTTTTCTTTTCTTTTCTTTTCTTTTTTTTGAGACAGGATCACACTCTGTTGCCCAGGCTGGAGTGCAGTGGTGCGATCTTGGCTCACTGCAACCTCTGCCTCCTGGGTTCAAGTGATCACCGTGCTTCAGCCACCCTAGTAGCTGGAATTACAGACATGTGCGACCACACCGGCTAATTTGTGCATTTAGTAGAGATGTGTGTCAGGTCCCAGGATCCAGGTCCAGCCCATGCTGAAGTCTGAGGGGAGTGGGTGGGTGATCAGAAAGAATACTCGGGGGGCCGTAGGCAGATGAAAGATAGCTCTATTCAGCAGCAGCTCTCATTAACAGCTTTCTTACACTAGCTCTCTTATTATCAGCTTCGTCTTACACTGTTCGCGGTGTATCAGCTGCCTGGGCCAGCTGCCCCCCCAACAGCTGTGCAGCTGGCTCTCCCTTGCTTTCAGGGTCAGCAGCTTAACTCTTCTCTCTCTGGGAACGAGCAAGGCCAGCTGTGTCCTGGGTCCCCTCCCGTCCATCTGCAAGAGAGAACTTTGGCTCTCTCTCTTTCTCCGGGCACCAGTGCACTCATATGTCAAGCCATTTGGAGTAGAGCCGAGCCAAGCCCCCAAGAGCCATGTATCTTATGCACAGCATCAACAGGGCAGTTATACCTTTTACAGACAATAGTGGCATAAAGTCAAGTATGAACTTACACAAACAGGTTATATTACAAGCAGAGGTGTGCACTTGCCCACCAAACTCGTGAGTCACCCAGGCCTGGATATCCGCCTCAGTCTACTCCTTGACCAAAGCACATCATGTACCTTATAATGTGGTTTTGCCATGTTGGCCAGACTGGTCTCAAACTCCTGGACTCAAATGATCTGCCCGCTTCAGTCTCCCAAAGTGCTGGGATTACAGGTGTGAGCCACTGCATCTGACCTGAAATGGCGTATTTTTGCTGAATTAGCAACACTTTTGAATCTTTAATGTCTTTCCTATGGCTATTTGATATTCATTTCACAGAGAATTAATGCCTGTATTGTTGGACATTTAGGTCGTCTCCAATTTTTCACCATTATAATGGATAATTATAAAAGCAAATAGTTGGAAACAACCTAGATGTCCAACCCACTGTGGGGATTGGTTAATGACATCCTATTGTGAATACTGGAGGCATATTTTGCAATTCTTAAAAATATAAGTTGTAAAAATGCAGCGTCCATCCCCCCACCAATCTATTTTGGAAATAGCTGTATTTGTGTGTATACATTATGTTATTGTCAGGTTGTAAGCTTTACTAGCAGAGGGGAATTTTGAAGGCTTTAAAAGAACACTGAGCTAGATCTAGCTTCTGGCTCTGTGTATTTATTGACTAGTAGTGTGCCTTGAGAAACTAGAACTCTCTGAATTTCAGTTTTGTCTCTGTGTAAAATGAAGAAGTTTGAAATAAAAAAATTCTCAGTCGGGCACGGTGGCTCACGCCTGTAATCCCAACACTTTGGGAGGCTGAGGCAGGTGGATCACGAGGTCATGAGATCAAGACCATCCTGGCTAATACGGTGAAACTCCGTCTCTACTAAAAATACAAAAAAATTAGCCAGGCATGGTGGCAGGCGCCTGTAGTCCCAGCTGCTCGGGAGGCTGAGGCAGGAGAATGGCGTGAACCCAGGAGGCGGACCTTGCAGTGAGCCGAGATCAGAGATCACGCCACTACACTCCAGCCTGGGCGACAGAGCAAGACCCCATATCAAAAAATCTCAAGTTTCCTTCCAGGCTCTGATCTTCTCCATGTGATTCTGATAGTCACCTTGTCTGCAGAAAGCCCTTAATTTCAGGGTTCTGAAAGGGGAGATCCACGTGCTATCACCATTGATAGTTGTTTTGTGCAAAACATGGTTTGCTTGCCTCTATTGGTGTGTTGCTTTTAAGTATGGATTTTTTTTTAATCACACAAATAATATTAATGGAACTCAGAATTTCAGGAACTACATATACACTTGGTGCCATTATAACAACACTTTTCTTGTTTTGTTTTTGAGAAAGGGTCTAAATCTGTTGCCTGGGCTGGAGTGCAGTGGTTTGCAGGAATGCCATCAGTTTTTAGCCAATACAACAGATCCCTGGAGGTCAAGGCATCCAGGATATCACTCTACTGTTCCTACCAATTAAGTTAATTGCATCTGCTTTGTTGTTGATGGTGAAGTGCCACCACCTGGCATCTGCTGTGCTGGCCTTCCACCATTCCCACTGACACCAGGACGCCTGGTCTCATGGCAGCATCTCCTGTTATCAATCCTGGCCTACAAAGGATAGTGCCACTGAGTCTCTCAAATATTCAGGTGCCCTTCTCACTAGTGCCTTCCTTGTTAACCCAGAGAGGAGAGTTCCTGTGAGCCCTCCAGGGCACATAGTCAAGTGGTAGATTTTGAATCTGCTGGCATATAATGAACCATTCTAACATTCCGACTTCCCTGTACTTTCCGGCTTCTTTGATGCTTTATGAATGCAGTTGTATATTCTCCACCTAATTCACTGCGGCAACTGTTATGTCCACATTTCAAGGAGCCACTCCAGCAGTGTGTTAGAGCCCCAGGTGTCCTTGCCAAGCCGTTCAATCCTGAGAGTGTGTCCAGGTCAGTGTATTCTCTCGTACACAGCCTTTAGTGTCCCTCTGGTCCAACACCCTTATGTCCACTCTTCCACCGCCTCTCCCAGATTCTGCCAGTACACGCTAGGCAGCTCCAGAAACATTTTTGGCAAAAAAAAAAAAAAAAAAAAAAGAAAGAAAAGAAAAGAAAAGAAAAAAAAATCATTCTCCCAGAGCAGATTGTGCTTGTGACCTTGGGCCATGATGAGGAATGACCATAGCCTGGTGTCAATGTGGGGCAGCAGTGACGACACAGCTCATCCTGCTGTGAGGCCGTGTTGGAGGCTCTCTGCCTAGTCTCCAGGCAAGGGACAGCCGCCCTTCTCTTAGTAAGGAAAGGGGGTTCCTTCTTTTAGCCCAGAGCATTTAGTGGAAACTGGAAGCTCAAAGTTCTCAGATGTATCCGCTTAAGTTTTCCCATACCAGACCAGGATCCCATTTCATTCCTCCCCTCCCCTCCCCTCCCCTCCCCTCCCCTTCCCTCCCCTCCCCTTCCCTCCCCTCCCCTCCCATTTTCTCTTTCTGTGTCTTTTTCTCTATTTCTTTCTTTTTGAGATGAGATCTCACTCTGTCGCCCAGGCTGGAGTACAGTGACACGATCTCGGCTCACTGCAGACTCCACCGCCCAGGCTCAAGCGATCCTCCCACCTCAGTCTCCCAGGTAGCTGGGACCACAGGCACACGCTACCACATCTGGCTAATTTCTGTATTTTTTTTTTTTACAGAGATGAGGTTTCACCATGTTGCTCAGGCTGGTCTTGAACTTCTGGGCTCAAGTGATCCTCCTGCCTCAGCCTCCCAAAGTGCTGGGATTACAGGCATGAGCCACTGCACTCAGCTCTCCTTTTCCTTAAGTAAGTCTAAATAAAAACAAGACTAAATCATCAAATAAAATCTGTGGATTTTTTTCAGGGAAATGACACAAAACTTCCATAACAGCTGAAATTATTATTTATTATTATTATTATTATTATTTTTTTTTTTTTTTGAGACAGAGTCTCACTCTGTAGCCCAGGCTGGAGTGCAGTGGGGCAATCTCGGCTCACTGCAAGCTCTGCCTCCCGGGTTCAAGCCATCCTTCTGCCTCCACCTCCTGAATAGCTGGGACTACAGGCACCCGCCACCACGCCTGGCTAATTTTTTGTATTGTTAGTAGAGATGGGGTTTCACCGTGTTTGCCAAGAACGTCTCGATCTCCTGACCTCATGATCCACCCGCCTTGGCCTCCCAAAGTGCTGGGATTACAGGCGTGAGCCACCGCGCCCGGCCAACTGCTGAAATTCTGGTAGTTTATTTCTAGATTTTGTGCTGTGCGTGTGTGTGTGCTCACATGTGCACACTTGGCATTGGTTGATGCCCTATGTGTGTACTTGCTGTAGCTACGGGGTCAATCTGCACAATGTCTGACCACACAATTTCCAGCAAACAAAAGCTCTACACAGCCTAATTTTCAAGCAGTCGAGACTGAAGCAGCAACCTCCTTCTGGGTTTAATTTGAATTTAACCGCCAGGCTGTACTTGTGCAGGAAACTGACAATTTTCAGCAAGAAATTTCTAGGGGAGGCCTGTCACCCTCCAGTGTCACTCTAGGCCCTGCTTGGCAGGGGGACTGGCTTTGGCTGGAGACAGGGTCAAAAGGGCTCTCCTGGAATGGCACATTCCCATCCCAGGGAGGGAGCTCTGTTGGGAGCATGAGATGGACCAAGAAGATCCATCCATTAGGAAGGTGGCCCTTGGTCTGTCCAGTTTTAACGGAGGAGGGTGCTTGGTGCAATGACCACTTCTGATGGGGAAACTAGTCGGAGACATGGGCATTCATTGTCTTTCCCACGTGTGCCCCACAAACTTGAGGGGTGGAAAGTTCCAGGAGACAGATCAAGAGGGGTGTAAATGTCATGGCTGCCCAGGCTGGGATCCTCCCACCACCCCTTGGTCCTACCCTCTGGAACCCTGGGCAGGCTGGCAGGAGCCCTTTTTGTGGTCTGGGCTTCTGGTCAGGATGCCTACGGCTTCCTAACACCTACTTGGTGCAGTCTAGTCTGAAGATCCTGAAAGTAGGAGAAGAGCAGTTGATCAAGTGAACCCAAGATGTAACTAAAACTGTCTCTGATGGCAAAGCCTTTGATGCTGAAGAGTCTGGCCCACAGAAAGATGGCCCTGAGCATGGCACCTCTGGTCAAATCCCTCAGGCTGACCTACTGAGCATATGAGCCCAGCCTTGCTCACAGTCGGGGCTGGAGGAGGACCTCATGGAGGCCACTCGATAACTGCACTTCCTGTCACAGCTGATTTCACCCACACCGTCCTCTGCCCCAGCCAGCCCAGCCCCATCATGCCCTGCCATTGCAGTCAGGGATCTTTGGGGTGAGTAACAGAAAATCCACTCGAGTTGGCTTAGGCAAGAAGGGAAGTTCATTAAGTTAGCCACAGGCAGGGCAGGGAACAGTTGGGCCTCAGGAATACCTGGACTCAGAGACACCAGCGCTATCAGGATTTGCCAGCTTCTTTCCCTGTCTCTGTCTCCACCTCAGGCTGCAGATCAGTTTTGTGCTCTCAGAGCAACTTTCCCCACAAGGTTGGGATCAGACTGTTGGCAGCACGAGGCTTCCGTCTTCCTGGCTTTGGCCCAAGAAAGGATGAGGCTCCCCTCCATTAGTTCCTGTTCAGAAAATTCCAGAAGAAAGCTTCTGTTTGGTCTGGTCTGGGTTGGCTGGGTAGCGGGGACACTAAACCTTCCAAGCCCTCTAGCGGCATGTGGTGGAAGTAAGGTGGGGAGACGTATTAGTCAGCTCAGGGTGCCTTGCCAAAATACCACAGACTGGGTGGCTTAAACCACAAACATTGATTTCTCACAGTTCTGGAGGCTGGGAAAACCAAGATCAAAGTGCCACCAAGGTAGGTTTCATTCTTAGGCCTCTCCTCTTGGCCTGTAGGTGGCCGCCATATTGTGTGCTCATGTGGCCTCTTCTTTGCATTTGTGCGGAGAGAGAGTGAGTGCACTCTCTGGTGTCTCATCTTATACAGACACTAATCCTATGGAATCAGAGCCCCACCCTTAAGACCTCATTTAACCTTAATGACTCCCTGAGAAGCCTCATCTCCACATACAGCCACACAGAGGGTTAGGGCTTCAACGTATGAATTTGGAGGAGAAAGAGACATTCAGTCCATGGTGGGAAGAAAAACTATTCACAAGAAAAGGGGTGCAGTGGCCAGAAAAGGGGGCAGACAAAACTATGGCTGCTCTCCCCATTTCCCCCAATACATAACACACACACAGACACACACACGGCCCTGACTTTGCTCCTTCCCCACAAGGCCACTCTCCACCCCATGTTTATTTACCTCCCTCCTATCTTGCTCTCTGGAGTTTCCCCTTCCCCTAAGTTGTCCTGTTGCTCACTGAACGGTACACAGAGGTAGGTGCTTGTAAATGTAACCCGAGACTACATGGTCCTCCTGGACCATGTGTGTTCTGAGCCCCAGCATGGGACGGGGCAGGAAGTAGGTATCACCCATGTCTATTGTCCTCAGGCAGAGCCTAGCCCTGGGACATGAGCTCAGTGGGTGCTGGAGCTTTGTTGGATTCACCTCAAGCCCTCTTACTCCCAATCCACTTATAAGGTTCCCAGGGCTTTGATACCTCTGTGCTTGGAAGAAAAGAATGTGATTACCTAGCTCACACAAACCTGCTGGTGGCTTCCTGTAATAAAAGGACATAATTTTCTAGTTCAAAAGAGTCTATCAAGTGACTAGCACAGTGAGTGAAGACCTACAACAAGGCACATCATTGGGAAATTCCAGAAAACCAAGAATAGAGAGAAAATCCTAAAATCTTCCAGAGAGAAAAGACAGGCCACATATAAAGAGCCAAGACTCCACATGATACTGCCTTCTTCCCAACAACACTGGGAGCTAGAAAATAATAGAGCAATATTTCCCAATGTGAGGAGAAGCTACATTTAAATTAGAGCATTATATCCAGCCAAATTATTAATCAGGAGTTGAGGTAGAACAATGACATTTTAAAATATGCAGGGGTCAGAGAGCTTGGCTTCCATTCACTCTTTCTCAGGAAGCCACTGGAAGATGTACTGCAACACAGTAAGAGGGTAAACCTGTGGGGAAAAGAAAGAAAGATCAGCCTGTTACTGTGTCTGTATAGAAAGAAGTAGACATAAGAGACTCCATTTTGTTCTGTATTTGAGATGCTGTTAATCTGTGACCCCTACCCCCAACCTTGTCCTTGCAAGAGACATGTGCTGTGGTGACTCAAGGTTTAATGGATTTTGGGCTGTGCAGGATGTGTCTTTGTTAAACAAGTTCCTGAAGGCAGCTTGCTGGTTAAAAATCCTGCCCATCCCTGGGCAATGGAACATCTCGGTGTGAGACTGGATTGTATGCTCTGTTTACTGAGATAGGAGAAAACCGCCTTACGGCATAAGGTGGGACCTGCTGGCGGGACTTGCTGGCGCAATGCTGCAAAAAGGTTTATGGAGATGTTTGCATATGCATATCAAGGCACAGCATTTTCCTTTGAACTTATTCATGTCACAGAGATCTTCATCCATATGTCTTACTGCTAATTTTCTGCCTTCAGTGATCCTATTGTCCTGCCACTCCCTTATCTTTAAGATGGTAAAGATAATTATCAATAAATACTAAGGGAACTCAGAGACCGGTGCCGGCGTGGGTCCTCTGTGTGCTGAGCGCTGGTCCCCTGGGCCCACTTTTTCTTTCTCTATACTTTGTCTCTGTGTCTCATTTCTTTTCTCAAGTCTCTCGTTCCACCTAAAGAGAAATGCCCACAGGTGTGGAGGGGCAGGCCACACCTTCATAAACCAAGGAAAAAGAAGATATGGGGCCAGGGAACGGGAGATGCACAGAGAAGAGGAAGCAGAAAATTCAGAGAAATGCCAGGATGCCAGCCGTGCCACGGGCTGAGAGAGCTGAGTCCAGTTTGGAGCATAAGGATGGAGGGCAAGGGAGAAAGGGATGCCTCCTGGAAAGTAACAGGGCTGATAGAGTATCTGGTGTATCTTAGTTTTTGGATGATTATTACTAGGCATTTCACAGATCAGTTGGAGCATCTGGAAAAGAAAAGGTAGTTAATTGGTACAAAAACATATAAGCAAATGAAGACAAACAATCTGAAGCAATTATTAACTCCAGGGGAAATAAAGGAAATAAATGAAACAATTTCAGGGCAGGACTTGGCTTAGGAAACAAAATTTAGATATCTACAAGAATGTAAATGCATTTGATTATTGTGATCCAGTCAAATTGGTAGAATGGAGGCAAGGAAATTGTTAAGACCTCATAAGGGAGGTAAGCCCTATACTCTGTTATGCCAGGAAGTCGACAGATACTGAGGAAAACAAATCAAGAAATAGCAACCTAAGCATTATTTAGAAATATGATGATACCAGAGGAAGTAGCAAAATGAGTTTAAAGTGATGGCCTCTGGGAATTAGGACTCAAAAGCAAGAAAGGAAAGGGCAGAGGAAATGCTTTCTGATATAAGCCTTTTATTACCATTTTGGTCTTTTTTTTCTTTTTTTTTTTTATTTTACTGAGGATTTCTTGCTCCAGATACCATTTTGTTCTTAACTCTGTGGATCTAGTACTTTGATTGGAATCAAATACAATGTTATAAGTTCTGGAGATCTGTTGTACAGAATGATGACTATAGTTAATAATAATGTATACTTGAAAATTGCTAAGAGAGAAGAATTTTTTGCTTTTATTCTTATTTTTTAATTGACACAAGAATTGTACATATTTTGGGGGTACAGCATAATATTTTCATACAATGTGTAATGATCCAATCAGCATAATTAGCATCTCCACCACCTCAAACATTTATCTTTTCTTTGTTCTGGGAGTATTCAAAATGCACTCTTCTAGCTATTTGAAAATATATAATAAATTGTCATCAATTATCATTACCCCATAGTGCTAAAGAACACTAGAACTACTCCTCCTATTTAGCTGTTTTGTTTTTTTTCCAGGCAGGGTCTCACTCTGCCCCCTAGGCTAAAGCACAGTGGTGCGATCATAACTCACTGCAGCCTTGACCTCTCGGGCCCAAGTGATCCTCCCACCTCAGCCTCCAGAGTAGCTGGGACCGCAGGCATGCACCAACATGCCTGGGTAGTTTTTAAAATTTTTTAAAGAGAGGCATCTCCCTATGTTGCCCAAGCTGGTCTCAAACTCCTGAGTTCAAGTGATCCTCCCACCCCAGTCTCCTAAAGTGCTAGGATTATAGGCATAAGCCACCAAACTCAACCATGTACTCTTGTATCTATTAACCTGTTAGCCAACCTTTGGCTACCCCCTCCCCCTTACCCTTCCTCGCCTCTAGTAAACACTATTCTAAGCAAATAGGTCTTACCTATTCTTACCACAATAATAATAATAATAATAATAATAATAATAGTATGTGAGGTGATGAAAATGTTAATTAACTTTATTTAACCACTTCACAACACATGCATATATCAAAACATCACATTGAACACTGTAAATATACACAATTTTTATTTACCAATTATACTTTAATGAAGATGAAGAATTGAATATAACATTAAAACAAAAAACAATTGCAGACTGGGTACAGTGGCTCACGCCTGTAATCCCAGCACGTTGGGAGGCCGAGGTGGGCAGATCACCTGAGGTCGGGAGTTCAAGATGAGCCTGGCCAGCATGGTGAAACCCCATCTCTACGAAAAACACAAAAATTATCTGGGTGTGGTGGCAGGCACCTGTAATCCTTGCTACTCGGGAGGCTGAGGCAGGAGGATTTGCAGTAAGCCGAGTTCGTGCCACTGCACTCCAACTGGGCAACAGAGTGAGACTCTGTTTAAACACACACACACACACACACACGCACACACACACACAACATCAACAACAACAAAAAAATTGCAAAACCTAAAGAAAATCATTGATCTAGTCCAGACCAGTCTTTTACGGATGAGTTCACTGAAGTGCGGAGAGGCGAACTGACTTGTCTAATCTTACACAGCAAGTCACTGGCAAAACTTGACCTGAAATCTAAAGCCAAGCGTTTTCTATGACCTCCAGGTTTTTCAGTCCAGCCCTCCCGGGGCTCTGCTTTGGGAATTGGTATTGGTGACAAAGGGAATAGAGAGGAACATGCATAGAGCTCTCCATTTAGATTGACATTCTCACACTGTGCCAGATCATCGGCAAGAAACAGCGCGAGTTCCAAGAATGCTTGCCCCGACCCTTTTTCCCCTCCCCAACCTCTCTCATTACCAACTTCAGCTGAAAGGTCTGAGAAGAAACGGGAATCTTAGATGACTCTCACTAGGGTGTAAATGACTCCCACCATGATTTTTATTTTATCGAGTCATAACTCCAAAAGCAGTGGAGTTTTGAAGGATGTGTTGAAGGAGTTTTGAAGGAGTTTTGAAGGATGATAAATCTTTTGAAGGATGTTTAGGAGACTGTTAAGTGTCCCAAACATAGGATGGTTAGGATGAGATAGGATGTCATGAAGAAGGTGAAGGCACTGAGGCCCTGAGTAATTTCATAAAGAACACCTTGGAAAATGTCCAGCACCATGGTTTCTTACCTTCACTTAGCACCCACAAGGCCCCACATTCTGACAGATTTTGTTTATCAGACAAATTGCACTCAGTCAGTCCTCATCCATTTTCTTCGGAGAGTTCCCAGGTTACACAGAACTGCAATAATCTCCTGGCTCACCGTCACCCCCACGAAGACACTCCATGTTTTTGTTTGCAATACAGTCTTATATGGATCAATATAAAACTTTCATGGTGTTCTTTGCATTTTGCAACTATTGCTCAAGCTGGAGACCCAAAAAGAGCCCTAGCTTTAGAGTCAAAGACCCCTAGGTTCCAATTTCAGCTGAGATACTGTGAGCACATCACTAGCCCACTCTGATCCCGTATCCCGGTTGTATAATCACCTATTTCCCATCAATTGCGAGGCTGGAAATAAAAGTGCCTACTCTGCCCGGTACACAGTAGGAGCTTAGTAAGCTTAAGTTCTCTTGCTTCCCCAGTATCCTAATGTATTAGGGGAAAGACAGAGATGTGGGGAATGGCACCTGGGAGGTTCCAGCTGTATGCTTCACAATCCTACCAATGAAAATTCTGAATTAGGCTTCAGTTTCCCCTCTACAAAATGAGACAGGAGAGGACTGGGTAGGAAGAGGAAGAGCTTGGCTTTGTTGATTTAAGCTGGGCCCGTCTGATTCCGTAACGCAGGCTTCACTGCGGGGTGCAGCCCACTCCCCAGCCAGGGCTTCGCGTGCTCTGAATGTCTTTTGGCCAAGTCCAAGGCTATCCAGGATCGAGGTGGGGAGGCGGGGTGGTGGGTAGTGAGGTGGAGAGAAGCAGTTCCCCCATATAACCTGCAGGTGGCACCAGAGCAACGTGGGAGCCCAGGGTTCCGCTCCAGCCTTCCCGGAGACTCAGCCGGCCACTGCGAGGTAGGGCGAAGCAGAGGTGGTGCACACCGCTCAGCTGGGCAGCGGCATGAGCGCGGCTGTGGATCAGTCCACATCGTTTGAAATCGACACATGGGTCTTCTGGCTGGCTACTTTCCTCTCTTTGGTAGGGTGATCATATGATTTATCATCGAAATCCGTGCACTATTATAATTGCACCGGGACAGCAGACATAACCTTAGCTGTACTTTGCAAACCAGAACATATGGTCACCCTACCCTCAGGTCACTTCTTCTTCTTTCTTGTTTCCATTCTTTCTTTTGATTTTTTTTTTCTTTTAAAACACACAGCATTCTTTTTCCCTGCGCACCATTGTCTTTGAAAATGCCTTTGCATTCGGGATATTTTCCACCATGCAACATCTGCTTTTGCATCTTGAGTCTGGACAGTCTCTCTGAAGTCACCCCAAAGGCCAGTTTTAGCTTCCAGTCAGATGACTCTGTTCCCTGGCTTACCATCCCCATGACTCAAGAATTAAAGATGTGAGACGTGGAACAGTGGTCCTTCTCTCAACTTTGGTGCCTCTTTGCTAAATTTATTCCTGTGATTTTGTTCTGAGTGCTCTTGTCCTTTAGCTCTTCGAATTTACACATATTAGTTTATTGAATTGCAAGTAGACAAGCCCCATTAAGCAAGATTCTTATATGTCCAAGATCATCCCATTACTCCATTCAACCCCAAGTTAGCATGCCATTTATCCCCTTGTTTCTGAACCCTCTTCACTTAATAGTCTCATAAACATTCATCCATTGCAAAAAGGATTCAAACTGTTCTCACTTCCATTTTTAGTTGATTCATTGCTAGCCAAGTAATGATTTGTCTGGGAGAGTCATTAATAGAGAATTGTGCCCTTAAATTTATTTTTATAGTTGGATTCTGCTAGTTAATATCTCTCTTTCTGTCATTCTCACATTACAACAAACGACTATGTCTTAACCTAAAATCTAGGTTAGAAATTTGATCTTATCTGAATAAGACATTAATGGATAATGTGAGATTTTTTTTTTAAATTTACTGAAACTTTTCTCAGCTAAGAAGGATCATCACAAATATGTTTGTAAGCAAGTGGAAAATTGGGCTGTAAATATATAAACTCTTAAAATATCATGTTTAGAGACAAGATTTTCCTTTTCTTTTTTAGTAAAGTAAATTTGCTATGGTTGGAATGTTTGTGTCTCCTCCAAAATTCATGTGGGAACTCAAACCCCAATGTGATAGTATTAAGAAGTGGAGTCCTTTTCTTTTCTTTTCTTTTCTTTTTTTTTTTTTTTTTTGGACGGAGTCTTGCTCTGTCACCAGGCTGCTGGAGTGCAGTGGCATGATTTCGACTCACTGCAACCTCTGCCTCCCGGGTTCAAGTGATTCCCCTGCCTTAGCTTCCCGAGGAGCTGGGACTACAGGTGTGCCACGCCTGGCTGATTTTTTGTATTTTAGTAGAGACGAAGTTTCACCATGTTGGCCAGGATGATCTGCCTGCCTTGGCCTCCCAAAGTGCTGGGATTAAAGGCATGAGCCACTGCGCCTGGCCCAGGTAGAGTTTTTAGGAGATAATTAAGTGGTGAGGGAAGAGCCCCCTCATGAATGGGATTAGTGACCTTATGAAAGGGCTTGAGGGAGCTGCCTAGCTCGGTTTCCTTCTTTTGCTTTTCTGTCCTTTCCACCATGTTGAGACACAGCACTCCTCATCTCTGGAGGACTCAGCACTTAAAGTGCCATCTTGGAAGCAGAGAGCAGCCCTCACTAGACCACAAACTTGCTGGCACCTTGATCTTGGTCTTCCCACCCACCAGATCTGTGAGGAATAAAGTTTTGTTCTTTACACATTACCCAGTCTCAGATATTTTGTTATAGCAGCACCAATGGACTAAGACAGTATCTTACATATAGTGAGGTGCATATACCTTAAATTACCACTCCATACTATTTACAAATGTGCACATTCATGTGACCACCACTCAGCTCAAGATATGGAATGCTTCCATCACCACAGAGGGCTCCCTCTTGCCCCTTCTCAGTTGCTGTCCTCAAAGTTAACCACGATCCTGACCTCTGTCACCCTGGATGAGTTTTGCCTGTTCTTGAACTTCATATAAATGGAATCATACAGTATGTGCACATTTGTAGGCTGGCTTCTTTCATTCAACACAATCCTATGAGATTTAGCCATGTTTTGGATACTGGTAGTTGTTTATTTTTCTGGTTGTGTAGTTTTGCATATTTCATTTATTACTCTTCTTTTTTTTTTTTTTTTTTGAGACAGAGTCTCACTCTGTCATCCAGGCTGGAATGCAGTGGCATGATCTCGGCTCACTGCAACCTCCACCACCTGGGGTCAAGTGATTCTCCTGCCTCAGCCTCCTGAGTAGCTGGGATTACAGGTGTGTGCCAGCATGCCCAGATAATTTTTGTATTTTTAGTAGAGATGCGGTTTTACCATGCTGGCCAAACTCCTGACCTCATGATCCCCCCATCTCGGCCTCTCAAAGTGCTGGGATTACAGGCGTAAGCCACCGCATCCAGCTATTTATTACCCTTTTATTTTTATGTTTAACTCAGTGTCTTGTGGGGTCTATTGGTCCTTTTTAGCTAGACTGATATTAAAAATCTTCTTATCAATGGAGCTTGGGACATTTTTAGAAAGAAAGAAGCCCAATAAACCCAAGCCCTCCAATCTTAAGCCAGGTTTGCTTCTCACGCCTGCTTCAGTTGCTCTTCTTCGTGTGGTATATTTTTCCTCACACAGCTGATGGAAAATGGAGGAACTCAGAAGTTCTTCATCATGTTATCAGCTCAGGGACGCTTGCCATCAGAATAACAGGGTAGATATTTATAATCTGAAATGTTAAAATAACAATAGCAAACACTTACATAGCATTAACTGCTGTTCAAAGTGCTTTTTATATCTTCTTTTCCTCAAAACAACTCTGTGAAATAGATACTAGTATTGTCATCCCTACACTTTAGATGGGGAAACTGAATCAGAGAGCTGTAACTTTCCCAGGAGGGTAAAGCCAGGACTTGAAACTGTATTTTCTTGTTTTAGAGCTTGCACAGTTCACCACCACACCATATTGTGTAGCATACTTCATGTGGTTAAAGTATTTTCTCCTATTAGCTTGGGAGCATTTTCTGAATAATTCAAATCTTATAAACCTGCTTCAAAGAATATAAGTGAATAGAAATGGATGATCTCATGTAGAATGTGTGGCATTCATGAATGCATTATAGGACACTCCAGTTTTACATAACAATTATTTGCTTATCTTGTGACTTTTGTCAGTCAGGGCTGTAATGTGCTCGCCTCGTTTTCCTTCTCTTCGATAGGAGGAGATGGACTCAGAGACGGGCACAATTTATCATAAAATCTCATCACACTTTCCCTCACCATCTGGAAGCTGGAGATAGGTTTGTGAAATCTTTGTTGAGAAAGAGTGGAATGACAGTTGTAGCATAGTGAGTTTAAGAAACATGGTTTTACTTGCCAGTTCTGTTGCACAGGGTCCTGCAAGTTTTGGCAATTAACATATGTGACCAACAGTTTTCTCACAAAGATTACCAGGGTTCTAGAGGAAATTATCCTCCAGTTTTATTCTGCTGCTAATGTGCTATATTTCTTTATAAATTCTTGGCCACTTGTTTTTCATTAGACATTTTTCTGCCTCTTTATGCTGTGCTTTATGTCTCTTTATGCCCAGCCCCAGGTTTTTCCTTCTAACTGCAACAGGAAGATTATTGAAATTTTCTCTTTCTCAAACTCCCAGGCTCAAGTGGTCCTCCCCCGTCTGCCTCCTCTGTAGCTGGCATTACAGGTGTGCGGCACTGCACTCTGCTGATTTTCTCTTTAACCTTCCCCCTGAGCACATATACACACACACAAACATGAATACAGACACCCAGACATACACATGTATACACAAACACACAGAGACATACACATATCTACACATACTTATTAGATATACATTTACACACACACATATACACACCTTCCTTCTATCTTCTTCTCAGGACTCAGGGTTCTCAGAGAATGGAAAGAGTATTGCACCACGAGTCAAAGATAGACTGTGCAACTTTGCCCAAGTGTCTTTCCTTTAGAGATCTCGTTTACAATAATAAACATCCTTACCCACTAATTAGGGTTATTGTGAAGATAAAACAGAAAGGAAGAATAACAGAATGATGGCACGTTGTATAGTAAAAAAAAAAAAAAAAAAAAAAAAAAAAAAAAAAAAGATTTAACCTTGACCAAAAAGAGGTCTAGCCTTTGTCCTTGACTCCTTATCTCCAACACATAATGCCTGATAGGAATATTTTTGCCTGGGGATCTTGGGTCACGATGGAGAGTCTAATAATAAGATTTAGGGTGGGGACTAGCCGGGCCAGGAAAACTGACTATGTGATTTAGAGTCCGGGCTTTAGGTCACCCCTGAAAGGACTGGAGACTGGAAACAGAGAGCAGCCACATGGACAATCAAGCATGCCTCCGTGATGAAGTTCCGGTAAAAACCCTGAACACTGAGGCTTGAGGGAGCCTCACTGGCTGCAATACTCCATGTGTATTGGCACATATCAAAGCCAGGAGGGTAATGCACTCTGACTGCATGGGGAAGGGATAATGGACATTTCATATCTGGTGCCCTCCTGGACTCAGCCCTACGCTTTTCTTCCCCTGGCTGATTTTAATCTATATCTTTTCCCTATAATCAAACCATAACTGTGAGTATAGCAGCTTTCTGTGAGTTGTGTAGTTCTTAGAGGTTCTTAGAGGTAAGCAGAGTTCATCTACTGCCTGCTGAAAAAACTATTTTAAAATTCCTAAACCGAAGAAGGCCAGAGCTCTCCTGAAACTCATCCAGCAGATTTTGAAGCCAAAGCTGAGGGCATTTGAAGCCAAAGCCAGGCCAGACGAGATGAGGCTCCTGGGAGGAAACAGGTTCAGTCCTGCCCAGGCTGCAGTGTCCCTTGGCTATACAGCTGGACAAGGACTCCCTCTGGGTCACAGCTTCTAGGGACAGAGTTTGGGGCAGGTCGACTGTCTGATTTGTAGGACTCTGGTGATGATCTCAACTGGGAAACTGTGTGGTAATGAAGAGAGAATGGTTTTTGCTTTTCCAACCCATCCACCCACTGCATGCTTTGATCCACATTGGAACTCAGTGTGGAAACTGCCTTTGAACAGCCTAAGCCTGAACTCTGGGTTGTGTGTCCAGTTTCCTGGCCTCCAGCTTTGTTCGCTCCTTACCCCTACCCATCACTGATGCCAGATCCATCCTCCTAAATATCCTATTCATCATGTTAGTCTCCCTACCACCTCATGGCACCTTCTACACAATAGGAAATGTCTCCAACCTCAGCCTGGCATTCAAGGTTCTTTCTGATGTGGCCCACCTCTCACCACTCCACCACATCTTCCCGTGGGCCCTGCCAAACTGGATCAACTTTTTCTGTTCATAAGCTGAATTTTCCCACCTCCAAACTGTTGCTTACACTGAGTCCTTCCTCTGAATGTTCTGTTTCTCCTTCTCCCCAAGTCCAAATGCTATAGACTGAATTGTGTCTCCCCAAAATTCATATGTTGGAACCCTAACCCTCTATGTGATTGTATTTGGAATTAGGGCTCTTAGGCGGTAAAGTTAAGTGAGGTAGGAGGGGCAGAGCAAGATGGCTGAATAGCAACTTCCACCAATGATTGTCCTTGCAGGAAAATCAAATTTAACAGCTCTCTACACCAAAAGGCATCTTCATAAGAACCAAAAACCAGGTGAGGGTTCACAGTACCTGGCTCTAACTTCATAACACTAAAAGAGGCACTGAGGAGGGCAGGAAAGACAGTCTTGAAACACCGAGACCACTCCTCTCTCATCCCCTAGCAGTGGCTACTGTGGTGCTGAGAGAGAATCTGTGCACTTGGGGGAGGGAGAGTGCAGCAATTGTGGGACTTTGCATTGAACTCAGTGCTGCCCTGTCACAGCAGAAAGCAAAACCATGGGGAACTCAGGTGACACCTGACTGTGGAGGGAGTATTTAGACCACCCCTACCCAGAGGACTTTACCCATTCTAGCAGTTAGAAGATTTGAGGCTTGAGTTTTGATAAGCCTTGCCATAGCAAGCTATTGTGTTCTGGGGCTCTAAGTAAACTGGAAAGGCAGTCTAGACCATAAAGACTTCAATTCCCAGGCAAGTCCTAATGCCAAGCTAGGCTTAGATCCAGTGGACTCAGGGGGCACACGACCTAGTGAGACACCAGCCAGGGCAGCCAATGGAGTGCTTCTACCACCCCTTCCCCAACCCAAGCACTGCAGCATACAGCAACAAAAGTGGCTTCTTCCTTTTGCTTGAGGAGAGGAGAGGAAAGAGTAAAGAGGACTTTGTCTTACAAATTGGATACCAGCTCAGCCACAGCAGGATAGAGCACCAGTCAGAGTCAAGAGATCCCCATTCCAGGATCTAGCTCCTGAATGACATTTCTAGATATACCCTGGGCCAGAAGGGAATCTGCTGCCTTAAAGAAAAGAAGTCAGTCCTGGCAGGAGTCATCACCTGCTGATTCAAGAGCCCTTGGGCCCTGAATAGCCAGCAGTGATACCCAGGGCCTGTAGTAAGACTCTGAGACTGAGACGTGCTGGCTTCAGGTGAGACCCAGCACATTCCCGGCTGTGGTGAGAGAACTTCTTCTGCTTCAGAAAAGCAGAGGAAAGGTAAATGGGACTTTGTCATGCAGCTTAGGTACCTGCCTGGCCACCATGGGGTAGAGCACCAAATGGGCTCTTGTGGTCACTGATTCTAGGCCTTGGCTCTTAGACAGCATTTCTGGACATGCACATGCCCCAGGCCAAAGGGGAGCCCACTGCCCGGAAGGGTGAGTCCCAGGCCTGGAAAACCACCACAAGTGATTTAAGAGCACTTGGGCCCTAAGTGAACATCGACCGTAGCCTGGCAGTATTCCCTGTGGGCCTGTGGTGGTGGCCGCAGGGTGAGTTTCCGCTGCCTGTGGAAAGGGAAAGGCAGAGTGGAAATGACTTTGTCTTGTGGCTTCAGTGTCAGCTCAGCCGCCTTAGAATAAAGAACCAGGTAAATTTCTAAGGGTTTTTACTCCAGTCCCTGCTCCTACACAGCATCTCTGGACCCTGAGGGAACTCGTTGCCCTGAAGGGAAAGACACAAGCCTGGCTGGCTTTGCCACCTGCTGAATGCAGAGCCCTAGGGCCTTGAATGAACTTTGGTGATAGCCAGGTAGTGTTTACGGTGGGCTTTGAGTGAGACCCAGTGCTTTACTGACTTTAGGTCTGACCCAGTGCATTCTAAGTGGTGGTAGCCATAGGGATGTTGTGTCAGCCCACCCCCAGCTCCGAGTGGCTCAGCAGAGAGAGAGAGAGAGACAACAAAAAGAGAGACTGAGACTGTTTGGGAGAAATTACAGGTAGAGAATAAGAGTCTCTGCCTGGTAGTCCAGAGAATTCTTCCAGATCTTATCTGAGACCGCCAAGGCATACCTCTATGAGTCTGCAAGCACCATAGCATTACTGGGCTTGGAATGTCCCCTAATCAGATACAGTTTAGATCACAACACCCACATCCTTTCAAATACCTGCAAAACCTTCCCAAGGATGAGTACAAACAAGCCCAGACTGAGAAGAGTACAATAAACACCTAATTTGTCAATGCTCAGGCACTGAAGAACGTCCACAAGCATCAAGCCCATCCAGGGAAACATGACCTCATCAAACAAACTAATTAAGGCACCAGGGACCAACCCTAGAGAAACAGAGATATGTAACCTTCCAGACAGAGAATTCAAAATAGTGGTTTTGAGGAAACTCAAAGAAATTCAAGATAACACAGAGAAAGGATTCAAAATTCTATCAGATAAATTTAACAACAAGATTGAAATAATTAGAATCAAGCAGAAATTCTGTAGTTGAAAAATGCAAATGACACAATGAAGAATGCATCAGAGTCTCTTAATAGTGAAATTGATCAAGCAGAAGAAAAAATTAGTGAGCTTGAAGACAAGCTATTTGAAAATACACAGTTAGCGGAGACAAAAAAATTAAAAAAGAGTGAAGCATTCCTACAAGATCTAGAAAATAACCTCAAAGGGCAAAGCTAAGAGTTATTGGCCTTAAAGAGAAAGTAGAGAAATAGAGGTAGAATGTTTATTCAAAGGGATAATGACAGAGAACTTTTCAAACCTAGAGAAAGATGTAAATATTCAAGTAAAAGAAGGTTATAGAACACCAAGCAGATTTAACCTAAAGAAAACTACCTCAAGGCATTTAATATTCAAACTCCCAAAGGTCAAGGATAAAGAAAGGATCCTAAAGCAGCAGGACAAAAGCAATAAATGACATATGATGGAGCTCTAATATGTCTGGCAGCAGACTTTCAGTGTAAATCTTACAGGCCAGGAGGGAGTATCATAACATATTTTAAGTGCTGAAGAAAAAAATCTTTTACCCTAGAATAATATATCCAGCAAAAATACCCTTCAAACTTGAAGGAGAAATAAAGTTTCCCAGACAAACAAAAGTTGAGGGATTTCATCAACACCAGACCTGTGCTACAAGAAATGCTAAAGGAAGGCCTTCAATCAGAACAAAAGGACATTAGTGAGCAATAAGACATCATCTGAAGGTACAAAACTCACTGGTAATAGTAAGCACACAGAAAACACAGAATATTGTAACACTGTAGTTATTGTGTGTAAATGACTCTCATCTTAAGTAGAAAGACAAAAAGATGGACCAAATAAAAATAATAGCTACAACAACTTTTCAAGACATAGACAATACAATAAGATGTAAATAGAAGCAACAAAATGTTAAAAAGCTGAGGGACAAAGTTAAAGTGTAAAGTTTTTATGTTTTCTTTTTGCTTGTTTATTTGTTTGTTTCTTTTTCCAGGCAATATAAAGTTGTCATCAGTTTAAAATAATGAGTTATAAGAGTATTTGCAAGCCTCATGGTAACTTCAAATCAAAAAACATACAATGAACACACACACAAAAAAACCAAGAAATTAAATTTTACAACCAGAAAAAATCACCTTCACCAAAAAGAAGAAAGGAAGGAAGGAAAGAAGAAAAAGAAGACCGTAACAATCAGAAAACAAATAACAAAAGGGCAAGAGTAAGTCCTTACTCCCTGTGGGCCTGATCAATAATAATATTGAATGTTAATCGACTAAACTCTCCAATCAAAGACAGAGTAGCTGAATGGATTAAAAAAAAAAAAAAAAAACAAGACCCAATGATCTATTGCCTGTAAGAAACACACTTTACCTACAAAGACACACATAGATTGAAAATAAAGGGATGGAAAAAGATATTCCATGCCAATGGAAACTAATAAGGAGCAGGAGTGGATACAGTTATATCAGAATGAATAGACTTCAAGACAAGCACTATAAGAAGAGAGAAAGAAGGTCATTATATAATGATAAAGAGATCAATTCAAAAAAAGGATATAACAATTTTAAATAGATATACACCCACCACTAGAGCACCCACATATATAAACCAAAGACTATTAGAGCTAAAGAGAGAGATAGACTCAATACAATAATAGCTGGAGACCTTAACATCCTACTTTCAGCATTGAACAGATCTTCTGCACTGAAAATCAACAAAGAAACATTGGACTTACTCTTCACAGTAGATAAATGGACCTAATAGATATTTACAGAACATTTTATCCAATGGCTACAGAATACACATTCTTTTCCTCAGCACATGGATCATTCTCAAGAATAGACCATATCTTAGGTCACACAACAAGTCTTAAAACACTAAAAAAATTGAAATAATATCAAGCATCTTCTCTGGCCACAATGGAATAAAACTAGAAATTAATAACAAGAGAAAACTTTGAAACTATACAAACACGTGAAGATTAAATAATATGCTCTGGGTCAATGAAGAAATTAAGAAGAAAATTAAACATTTCTTGGAATAAATGATAATGGAAACACAACCTACCAAAATTTATGGGATACAACCAAAGCATTACTAAGAGGAAAGTTTATGGCTATAAACACCTACTTTTAAAAAGTAGAGAAACCATCAAATAAACAACCCAATGATGCATCTTAAAGAAATAGAAAAGCAAGAGCAAACCAAACCCAAAATTAGTAGAAGGAAAGAAATAATAAAAATCAGAGCAGAAATAAATGAAATTGAAATGAAGAAAACAATACGAAACATCAATGAAATGAAAAGTTGATTTTTTGAAAAGATTAACACTGACAAACTTTTAGCCTAACTAAGACTAAGAAAAAAAAAGACAAGACCCAAATAAATAAAATCAGATATGAAAAAGGAAACATCACAAATGATACCACAGAAATTCAAAGGATCATTAGTGGCTATTTTAAGCAATTATATGCATATAAATTGGAAACATCCTGCCTACCAAGGTTGAAACATGATGCAATCCAAAACCAATAACATAATGAGATTGAAGCAGTAATAAAAATTATCCCAGCAAAGAAAAACCTGAGATCTGATGGCTTCACTGCTGAATTCTACCAAACGTTTAAAGAACTAATACCACCCTTACCCAAACTATTCCAAAAATGGAGGAGGAGGGAATACTTCCAAACTCATTCTACAATGGTAGCATTACCCTGATACCAAAACTGAAGACACATCAAAAAAAGAAAACTACAGACCAATATCCCTGATGAATATAGATGCAAAAATCCTCAACAAAATATTAGCAAATTGAATTCCACAACACATAAAAAAGATCATTCATCATGACCAAGTGGGATTCAGTCCAGGGACGCAAGGATAGTTGAACATATGCAAATCAATCAATGTGATACATCATATCAACAGAATGAAGGACAAAACTACATGATCATTTCAATGAAAGCTGAAAAAGCATTTGATAAAATTCCACATCCCTTCATGATTAAAACCCCCTTGAAAAACTGAGTATAGAAAGCACATGCCTCAAAATAATGAAACCCATATGCAACAGACCCACAGCTAGTTTCATACTGAATGGGAGAAAACTGAGAGCCTCTTCTCTAAGATCTGAAACATAAAAGGATACCACTTTCATCACTGTTAATCAACATAGTTTTGGAAATCCTAGCTAGAGCAATCAGACAAGAGAAAAAAATAAAGGGCATCCTAATTGGAAGGGAAGAAGTCAAATTATTCTTATTTGCAGATGATATAATCTTGTATTTGGAAAACCCTAAAGACTCCACACACAGAAACACTATTAGAACTGATAACCAATTCAGTAAAGTTGCAAGATACAAAATCAACATACAAAAATCAGTGGCATTTCTATTTGTCAACGGAGAGCAATCTGAAAAAGAAATCAAGAAAGCAATTCCATTTACAATAGCTACAAATAAAATAAAATACTTAGGAATTAACTTAGTCAAAGAAGTAAAAGATCTCTACAATGAAAACTATACACTGATACAAGAAATTAAAGAGGACACAAATGAAATGAAAAGATATTCCATGTTCATGGATGGAAGAATCAATGTTAAAATGTCCATACTACCCAAAGCAATCTACAGACTCAATGCAATGTCTATCAAAACCTCAGTGGCATTCTTCACAGAAACAGAAAGAAAATCCTAAAATTTATATGAAACTACAAAAAGACCCAGCATAGCCAAAGCTATCCTAAATAAAAAGAATGAAACTAGAGTAATCACATTACCTGACTTCAAATTATACTAGAGAGCTAAGTAGTCAAAACGACATGGTACTGGCATAAAAACAGATGCCAAGAATACACATTGTGGAAAGAACAGTCTCTTCAGTAAATGATGCTGAGAAAATTGGATTTTTTAATATGGCAAGAGATAGGGGCTTGACTTCATTCTTCTGCATATGGATATTCAATTTTCCTAGAACCATTTATTGAAGAGACTGTCCTTTTCACAATGCGTATTCTTGTCACTTTTGTCAAAAATAAGTTCACTCTAGATGTATGGATTTATTTTCGGATTCTCTATTCTATTTCATTGGTCTATGTGTTAATTGCAACAACATGAATGAAACTGGAAGTCATTATGTTAAGTGAACTAAGCCAGGTACAGAAAGACAAACTTCACATGTTCTCACTTATTTGCAGAAGCTAAAAGTTAAAATATTTGAACTCATGGAGATAAAGAGTGGAAAGATGGTTCCCAGAGGCTGGGGAGGGTAGTGGGGAGATGATAAGGAAGTGTAGGTTGTTAATGGTACAAAAATTAGTTAGAAAGAATGAATAAGACCTAGTATTTAATAGCACCAACAGGGTGACTATAGTCAATACTAATTTACTTACACATTTTAAAATAACTGAAAATGTAATTGAATTGTTTGGATAAATGCTTGAGGTTATGGATACCCCATTTCCAGATGTAATTGTTAGGCACTGCATGCTTGTATCAAAATATCTCATATGACCCATAAGCATATGTACCTACTGTGTACTCACAAAAATTAAAAATTAAAAAAGTAGGTCATAAGGGTGGGCTCAAAATCTGATAGGATGAGTGGCCTTATGAGAAGGTTCACGTACCAAGGAAAGATTGTGTGAGCACAAAATGAGAAGGTGGCCACCTGCAACCCAAGAAGAGAGCCCTCATCAGACACCGACCCTGCCGGCATCTTTATCTTAGACTTTCCAGCTTTCAGAACTACAAGAAAATACATTTCTGTTTTTTCAGCCACCCAGTCTATGGTTTTTTGTTATGGCAGCCTGAGCTGACTGACACATCAGGCTATATCTATCCTTCAAGGACCTTGCTTAAATACTAGGTTCCCAGAAAGAAGATTCTTTCTCTCTTTTTTGTCACCCCCCAACTGTACTGGCCCTCTATGTGACTTACCTTGGACATTTTTTATAACCAACTTTGCATTAGAATTCCAATCAACTAAATTGGAAGTTCCTTTGGGTCAGGAACCTTGTCTGTTTGGCTTTGTAACCGTATACCACCCAGCACACCATAGGTACTGTGATGGTTAATATTAGGTGTCAACTTGATTGGATTGAAGGATGCCTGGTACAGTATTGTTTCTGGGTATGTCTGTGAGGGTGTTGCCAGAGGAGGTTGACATTTGAGTCAGTGGACTAGGAGAGGAAGTCCCACCCTCAGTGTGGGTGGGCACCATCCAGCTGGCTGCCAGCATGGCTAGAACAAAGCAGGTGGAAGAAGGTGGGATACGCTGGCTTGCTGAGTCTTCTGGCTTTCATGTTTCTCCAGTGCTGGATGCTCCCTTCTGTTCTTCCTGCCCTTGGACATCAGACTCCGGGTTCTTTGACTTTGCATTCTTAGACTTACACCAGTGGTTGTCCAGGGGCTCTCAGGCCTTTGACCACAGGCTGAAGGCTGCACTTTTGGCTTCCCTGCTTTTGACGCTTTTGGACACTTTTGGACTCAGATGGAGCCACTACTGGCTTCTTTCTTTCCCAGCTTGCAGATGGCCTATTGTGGGACTTTGCCTTGTGATCATGTGAGCCAATTTTCCCTAATAAACTCCATTTCATATATACATATATCCCATTAATTGTGTCCTTCTGGAGAACCCTGACTAATACAGATTTTGGTGCTTGGAGTGGGGCATTGCTATAAAGATACCTGAAAATGTGGAAGTGACTTTGGAAGTGGATAACAGGCAGAGGTTGGAACAGTTTGGAGAGCTCAGAAGAAGACAGGAAGATAAGCGAAAGTTTGGAACTTCCTAGAGACTTGTTGAATGGTTATGACCAAAATGCTCATAGTGATATGGACAATGAAGTCCAGGCTGATGAGGACTCCAATGCAGATGAGGAACTCATTAGGAAATGGAGTAAAGATCACTCTTGCTATGCTTTAACAAAGAGATTAGTGGCATTGTGCCCCTGCTCTAAGGATCTGTTGAACATTGAGCTTGATTTAGGGTTTTTGGCAGAAGAAATTTTTAAGCAACCAAGCGGTCAAGATGTGGCCTGGCTGCTTCTAACAGCCTACATTTATACACATGAGCAAAGAGATTATCTGAAACTGGAAATTATATTTAAAGGGAAGCAGAGCATAAAAGTTTAGAAAATTTGCAGCCTGATCATGTGGTAGAAAAGAAAAACACATTTTCTGGGGAGAAATTCAAGGCTGCAGAAATTTACATAGGTAAAGAGGAGCCAAATATAAATAGCCAAGACAATAGGGAAAATGCCTCCAAGGTATTTCAGAGACCTCCTTTGGCAGCCCCTCCCATCACAAGCCTGGAGGTCTAGGAGGGAAAAGTGGTTTTGTAGGTCAGACCCAGGGCCCTGCTGCTCTGTGCAGCCTCGGGACATGGCCCCCTGTGTCCTAGCCACTCCAGCACCAGCTGTGGCTAAAAGGGATCTAGATACATCTCAGGTCACTGCATCAGAGGGTGCAAGCTGGAAGCCATCAAGGCTTCTACATGGTGTTAAGTCTGCAGGTGTCAGAGGTCACGAGTTTAGGCTTGGGAGCCTCTGCCTAGATTTCAAAGGATGTAGGGAAATGCCTGGATGTTCAGGGAGAAGTCAGCTTCAGCGATAAAGCCCTTATGGAGAACCTCTACTAGGGCAGTACAGAGAAGAAATGTGAAGTAGGGGCCCCTACACAGAGTCCCCACTGGGGCAGTCTTTAGTAGAGCTGTGAGAAGAGGGCAACCATCCTCCAGACCCTAGAATGGTAGATCCACTGACAGCTTGTGCTGTGCACCCAGAAAAGCTGCAGGCACTCAATGTCAGTCCACAAAAGCAGCTGAGGGGGGTGTACCCTGCAGAGCCATAGAGGCAGAGCTGCCCAAGGCCTTGGGAGCCCACCCCTTGCATCAGCATGTCTTGGATATGAGACATGAAGTCAAAGGAGATTATTTTGGAGCTTTAAGATTTAATGACTGCCTTGGTGAGTTTCAGACTTGTGTGGGGCCTGCAACCCCTTTGTTTTGGCCAATTTCTCCCTTCTGGAAAGAGAGTATTTACCCAATGCCTGTACCCCTATTTTATCTTGGAAGTAACCAACTTGTTTTTTATTTTACAGATTCATAGGTGGAGGGGACTTGCCTTGTCTCAGATGAGACTTTGAACTTGGACTTTTGAGTTAATGTTAGAATTATTTAAAACTTTGGGGGACTGTTGGGAAGGGATGATTGTGTTTTGAAAGGTGAGAAGGACATGAGATTTGGGAGGGGTCAGGGGTGGAATGATAGGGTTTGGCTCTGTGTCCCTACCCAAATCTCATGTTGAATTGTAATTCCTATTGTTGGAGGAGGGGCCTGGTGGGAGGTGATTGACTCATGGAGGCAGACATCCCCCTTGCTGTTCTCATGATAGAGTTCTCATGAGATCTGGTTGTTGTAAAATGTGTGGCACTTGCCCTTTTGCTCTCTTTTCCTTTTGCTCCAGCCATGTAGGACATGCTGGCTTCTCCTTCCCCTTCTGCTGTGATTGTAAGTTTCCTGAGGGCTCCCTAGCCATGCTTCCTGTACAGCCTCCAGAACCATGAGCCAATTAAACCTCTTTTCTTTAAAAATTACCCAGTTTCAGGTATTTCTTTATAGCAGTTGAGCACAGACTAATACAGGTACTCGATAACTCGAGTAGATATAAGAATGAATAAATGAGGAGAAACAAGAATGAATAAATGAAGAGAAACAGATAATAAGTACTATGGGAGATCAGAGGAGAGGACTTACTCCTGGAAGTCATCATCAGGGATGGCCTTCCTGAGAGGCCTTTGAAGGACGGGGAGGATCTGGACAGGCAGAGGAGGGAGATAGAGGTATCTCAGAAGTGGTAACCTAAATTGTCCCCATAAAAGGGGACAATGAAGATGCAGTCTGGTCAAAGAAGAGGATCTCCCAGAGAGACAAGAAATGGTCATATTTGCAAACTGGAGAGAAAGATTTGGTACTGTCGGTCCTAAAGGGAGGGGAATGGACTTGATGACATTTCAAAATGATTCAAAACCAAATGGCAAATGCCTAGTTTTTACAATGAAAGGTCCAGAACTGGCCCCTTGAAGGTGAAGCCTTGGGTTGAAAAGTGATGGTGCCGAGCCACTGTGACTAATAGAACAGTGTCTAAGATAGGTGTGTACTCACTTGTGCATGCTAGAGAAGGAAGGGCTCTTAAATATGACCTGGTCAAACTCTCTTATTTGGCAGAAGGAGAAATGGAAACAAAGAGAAGGGAAGGCTGCCAGGTAGAGGTGGAGGCAGCACTTGAATTTGGAGTTCTGTGAGATGTGCTGCCCTGTGCTACCTGCTGACTCCTTCTCCCCAGGGCAGCCAGGAAGGCCCTTTGCATTTCTCAGTTCAGCTGTTCCCAAGGAGATGGGCCAACCCAGACCGCACAGTCCCTCTGGCAAACACTGAAGGTATTTTGTGAGTTTCAGCCCTATGGGCAGTATTCTGTCAATCTAGAATGTGTCTGACCTACAGTCACAGTAAGATCAGAGAAGGCCTTGAGTGCCTGCCAAGAGCTGGAGCTTCATCAGACAGAGGAAGGTCTCTGGGAAGAAGGAGAAATGCTGGTGCACCCTGCTGGTGAGGAAGCTGGCCTGTGGCAGGTGGTCTGGGGGCTCTCTCCTTGCACATCCAGCTGGGCCTAAAAGTGGTACGTCCCATCTGATTTTTGTCCAAGGAGAGTTTGATTTCCTTTCCCAGCACTGAGCTTGTTTCTGCTTGACACAGTGACAAAATTGTGTTTCTTTTACCTGGGGCTGGAGATCAGTCAGCATCAGGAGCCGCAATTTAAGAAGAAAGGCTTGGTGAAGGAAGTATAGCACTGAAATATCTGAAGGCCAAAATACTTTTTGTGACCTTCAAGGCCCCTGGTGTCTGGCTGAAAAAGAGAGCACAAAGACACGCGGCTGAAGAGCTGCGCTTCCA
Organism: Macaca mulatta; assembly: GCF_049350105.2. NCBI lineage: Eukaryota > Metazoa > Chordata > Mammalia > Primates > Cercopithecidae > Macaca > Macaca mulatta. The sequence continues at coordinate 31,736,547 of NC_133414.1, forward strand.
TCGCATCTCTGCTATCAAGCTACTATGTGCAAACACTCAACCTCTCTGAACCTCAGTTTCCTCATCTGTAAATTGAGGAGAATATCACCACCCTCCCTGGGCCTATGGGAGGTTCAAATCAAGTTCAGCTCTACATAGATATTTGACACTGATTTGCAGTCTTCCTCAACTGCCCCCTGCAAGCTCTCAGTTCCTTATCTGCTGGAGCTGGAGGTAAAAGGATTGACCGGGAGGCAACTGAGGCATTCTGCAGAAGAGCCCCTGGGTAGCAGAATCAGAATATAATCAAAAAAGGATCTTCAGTGACAAAGAAGAATGACAGAAAGGAGGTGAGAAAAGGAAGGAAGGTGGGCTTGGGGGTGGGATGCAAAAACTGTTCACTCATCTCTCATTTATTTGTGCCTATCATGTGCCAAGCACCATGCTGGGCCCTGGGAACTCAGATGAACAAGACTCTCATTCATTCATTCACTCATTCACTGTACAGTTATTAAGGGACTTCTATGAAGCTGCCAGGTTCTGGCATAGAGAGGGGGTCAGGCAAGCAAATGAGCAATTGAAATGCAGGCTGGTGGGTAGCCTAAGAGAAGATGTAGAAAGGGAGGCAAAGGGCATTCCAGATGGAGGGAGGTCTCCTATTCTGAGGCTGCAAGGAATTCCTCAAGGCTGGAAGGGACAGTATGTGTTGTGGTGAGAGGGGAGGCTGAAAAGGCCAAGAAAGATCCTGAATGCCACCAACAGTTTGGACCACATGTACACAGAAAGACACTGAGCACCTTCGCAAAGGGAAATGCCAGGCTCAGATTCTGATTTGGCTGCAGTGTGGCCAAGTGGAATGAAATTGGGGGATGAAGCAAAGAGGAGGGGAAGAAGGAAGAGATGAGACTCTGGAGATGGTTGAGAGGACTGGGTGACCGGTCTTTAGCAGGTAGGGAGAGGGGACAGGCAGCCCATGCGACCTGTATTCACTGAATGGAAGCAAAGCAGGGTGTGGGGGAACTTACTAACCACACGGGTTCCTAAGCCCACCCCAGGTGCACTGAATCCGAATCTCTGGAGTGGGGCCCAGCAATGTGTATACTGTAGCTCAGTGTTCCTGGTCTTGGTGGTTGTATAGAGGCTTCCTAAGACCAGCCACAAGCTCAATGATTTGCTATAAGGACTCAAAGACTTAGAAAAGCCATTATAATCTTAGTTATGGTTCATTACAGTGAAAAGATACAGATTAAAATCAGCAAAAGGAAAAGGGACAAAGTCCAGGAAAAATCAGGCACCAGCTTCCAGTTATCCTTTCCCAGTGGAGTTGGACAGACAGTGGTTAATTCTCCCAGCAATAATGTGTGACAGCACGTGCTAAGGGTTGTCTACCAGGGAAGCCCACCCAAGCAACCCTTAGTGTGCAGGGTTTTTCTTGGGGGTCAATCGTGCAGGCATGTAGCTCCTGGGTGATTGACCCCAGCTTCTCAGGCTTCAGTCCCTAGAGAAGTCATATTGATACAGTAAAGCCCAAAGCCTCAGGCATACAAAAACCTTCTTAGAAGGCAGAATATTCGGCCGGGTGCAGCAGTTCACCCCTATAATCCCAGCACTTTGTGAGGCTGAGACGTGCAGATCAACTGAGGTCAGGAGTTTGAGACTACTCTGGCCAACATGGCGAAACCCCATCTCTACTGAAAATAGAAAAAAATTAGCTGGGCGTGGTGGTGGGTGCCTGTAATCCCAGCTACTTGGGAGGCTAAGGCTGGAGAATCACTTGAACCTAGGAGGCGGAGATTGCAGTGAGCCGAGATCATGCCATTGCACTCCAGCCTGGGTGATACAGCAAGATTCCACCTCAGAAAAAATAAAAATGAAGGCAGAATATTCAAAGGGCTCAGAAGTTATCTTCCCAGAGGTGGTCAAGGGCCAGTCCTTTTTTTGGAATGTGCAGGGTTGGAGTGACCCAAGGCTGCTGAGGAAACTAACACTTTACTGTCCAGTGGTCTATATTAGAATGCCCTGAGAAGCTTTCAGAATGCTCTACGGCCAGGCTGCACCCAGACCAATCACTGAGAGTTTCTAGAGGGTCTGTCCAAAGTCAAGACCCACTGCCATAGATAGTAATTGATACCAAAGAAAGGAGTGAGCTCATCCTACAGGGAATGAGGAGAGAGTGGTCACAGGTGGAAGAGATGGCCAAGAACAGTGGACTAAGGAGCAGCAGAGGCTGCAGACTGCAGAAGGGACAGTATACAGGGAAGGAGTGGCTAGAGAAAGGGCAGAGAACCAGGGTCTAGACAGCAAAGAGAGAGAGAGAGCAGGCAGTCAAGTCTTATAGTGGCCTGGTGCCTTATTCAGTTCAGGCTGCTATAACAAATTATAAAAAATTACTAGGTGGCTTCGACAGTCATTTATTTTTCATAGTTCTAGAGGCTGGAAAGTCAGAGATCAGACCGCCAGCATGGTTTGGATTGGGTGAGGACTCTTTTCTTGGTTTCTCCTATGGACACCTCCTTACTATATCCTCACTTGGCAGAGAGAGAGAGAGACAGAGAGCATGTTTGCTTATGTTTCTTCCTATAAGGGCATTAATCCCATCATGCAGGATACATTGAGTGCATAGCACCTGGGAAGGCTCAGTTAGGTCCAGGGGAAGGACAAGGTGCCAGGAAGAGCAAAAATTTCGTCAATCTAGCACTCTCTTCCCCCTTCCCCTCCCCTTCCTCCTCCTGCTCCTCCTCCTCCTTCTGATCCCCTCCCTTCTCCTCTGCAGCTCTCTGCTCCCTTCCTAGACTGACTTTCTTCTTTCTTTCTTTCTCTTTCTTTCTTTCTTTCTTTCTTCCTTTCTTTCTTTCTTTCTTCCTTCCTTCCTTCCTTCCTTCCTTCCTTCATTATACTTTAAGTTCTAGGTTACATATGAACAATGTGCAGGTTTGTCACATAGGTATACATGAGCCATGTTGGTTTGCTGCACCCATCAACTTGTCATTTACATTAGGCATTACATATGGCTAGCCAGATTTCCCAGCACAATTTATTAATGCTATCCCTCCCCCAGTCCCCCACTCCCTGACAGGCCCTTGTGTGTGATGTTCCCTGCCCTGTGTCCAAGTGTTCTCATTGTTCAATTCCCACCTATGAGTGAGAACATGTGGTGTTTGGTTTTCTGTCCTTGTGATAGTTTGCTGAGAATGATGGTTTCCAGCTTCATCCATGTCCCTGCAAAGGACATGAACTCATCCTTTTTTATGGCTGCATAGTATTCCATGATGTATATGTGTCACATTTTCTTAATCCAGTCTATCATCAATGGACATTTAGGTTGGTTCCAAGTGTTTACTTTTGTGAACAGTGCCTCAATAAACATACGTGTGCATGTGTCTTTATAGTAGCATGATTTATAATCCTTTGGGTATATACCCAGTAATGGGATCGCTGGGTCAAATAGTGTTTCTTGTTCTAGATCCTTGAGGAATCCCCACACTGTCTTCCATAATGGTTGAACGAATTTACACTCCCACCAACAGTGTAAAGGTGTCCCTATTTCTCCAGATCCTCTCCAGTGTCTGTTGTTTCCTGACTTTTTAATGATCACCATTCTAACTGGTGTGAGATGGTATCTCATTTTGGTTTTGATTTGCATTTCTCTGATGACCAGTGATGATGAGCATTTTTTTCATGTGTCTGTTGGCTGTATGAATGTCTTCTTTTGAGAAGTGTCTGTTCATATCCTTTGCCCATTTTTTTGATTGGGTTTTTTTTTCTTATAAATTTGTTTACGTTCTTTGTAGATTCTGGATATTAGCCCTTTGTCAGATGGGTAGATTGAAAAAATTTTCTCCCATTCTGTAGGTTGCCTGTTCACGCCGATGGTAGTTTCTTTTGCTGTGCAGAAGCTCTTTAGTTTAATTAGATCCCATTTGTCTATTTTGGCTTTTGTTGCCATTGCTTTTGTTGTTTTAGTCATGAAGTCCTTGCCCATGCCTGCGTCCTGAATGGTAGTGCCTAGGTTTTCTTCTAGAGTTTTTATGGTTTTAGGTCTAACATTTAAATCTTTAATCCATCTTGAATTAATTTTTGTATAAGGTGTAAGGAAGGGATCCAGTTTCAGCTTTCTACATATGACTGGCCAGTTTTCCCACCACCATTTATTAAATAGGGAATTCTTTCCCCATTTCTTGTTTTTGTCAGGTTTGTCAAAGATCAGATGGTTGTAGATGTGTGGTATTATTTCTGAGGACTCTGTTCTGTTCCCTTGGTCTATATATCTGTTTAGGTAGCAGTACCATCCTGTTTTGGTTACTGCCGCCTTGTAGTATAGTTTGAAGTCAGGTAGCGTGATGCCTCTAGCTTTGTTCTTTTTGCTTAGGATTGTCTTGGCAATGTGGGCTCTTTTTTGGTTCCATATGAACTTTAAAGTAGTTTTTTCCAATTCTGTGAAGAAAGTCATTGGTAGCTCGATGGGGATGGCATTGAATATATAAATTGCCTTGGGCAGTTTGGCCATTTTCACCATATTGATTCTTCCTATCCATGAGCATGGAGTGTTCTTCCATTTTTTTGTGTCCTCTTTTATTTCACTGAGCAGTGGTTTGTAGTTCTCCTTGGTCCTTCACATCCCTTTTAAGTTGGATTCTTAGGTATTTTATTCTCTTTATAGCAATTGTGAATGGGAGTTCACTCATGATTTGGCTCTCTGTTTGTCTGACATTGGTGTATAGAAATGCTTGTGATTTTTGCACATTGATTTTGTACCCTGAGAATTTGCTGAAGTTGCTTATCAGCTTAAGGAGATTTGGGGCTGAGATGATGGAGTTTTCTAAATATACAATCATGTCATCTGCAAACAGGGACAATTTGACTTCCTCCTTTCCTAATTGAATACCCTTTATTTCTTTCTCTTGCCTGAATGCCCTGGTTTTTTGAAAAGATCAACAAAATTGATAGACCGCTAGCAAGACTAATAAAGAAGAAAAGAGAGAAGAATCAAATAGATGCAATAAAAAATGATAAAGGGGATATCACCACAGATCCCACAGAAATACAAACTACCATCAGAGAATACTATAAACACCTCTATGCAAATAAACTAGAAAATCTAGAAGAAATGGATGAATTCCTGGACACATACACCCTCCCAGGACTAAACCAAGAAGAAGCTGAATCTCTGAATAGACCAATAACAGGCTCTGAAACTGAGGCAATAATTAATAGCCTACCAAGCAGAAAAAGTCCAGGACCAGACGGATTCACAGCTGAATTCCACCAGAGGTACAAAGAGGAGCTGGTACCATTCCTTCTGAAACTATTCCAAACAGTAGAAAAAGAGGGAGTCCTCTCTAACTCATTTTATGAGGCCAACATCATCCTGATAACAAAGCCTGGCAGAGACACAACAAAAAAAGAAATTTAGACCAATATCTCTGATGAAAATTGGTGCAAAAATCCTCAATAAAATACTGGCAAACCAAATCCAGCAGCACATCAAAAAGCTTATCCACCATGATCAAGTTGGCTTCATCCCTGGGATGCAAGGCTGGTTCAACATATGCAAATCAATAAACGTGATCCAGCATATAAACAGAACCAAAGACAAAAGCCACACGATTATCTCAAGAGAGGCAGAAAAGGCCTTCGACAAAATCCAACAGTGCTTCATGCTAAAAATTCTCAACAAACTAGGTATTGATGGAATGTATCTCAAATATTAAGAGATGAACATATCTCAAAATAATAAGAGCTACTTATGACAAACCCACAGCCAATATCATACTGAATGGGCAAAAACTGGAAGCATTCCCTTTGAAAACAGGCACAAGACAAGGATGCTCTCTCTCACCTATTCAACATAGTGTTGGAAGTTCTGGCCAGGACTTTCTTCATAGAATCAGAAGGGGATGCCTGAATTGGCCTGGACTGCCTAGCCTGTACAGTTCTGGGAGTGGGGTGGGGTAGATGGAGTGAACTCAGCAGGCCCCTCCAGCTCTGCTCTTCTGTGGTTGTGACTGGAACTCCAGAAGGGACTTTGACTTTTCCAGGTCTAAGCACTGAAGATGCTTTGGTGCTTCTCTGCAGGGGAGAAAATTCAAACTAAAAACAAAACCATAAACCATGCAGCACAACTTTTATATGGATGCTAAAAATAAAATGATTTTTTTTTTCTTAACGTTTCCAATGGCAAAAGTCTGAATATATGGAAGCTGAACCTCCTTTGCCCTCTTTTGGAGGATGTACTGGTGTTGTTGTCACCCCAAACCTGCCTCAGTTTACCTATGTACTGGATCACCCAGCCCTGTGGACCTTTTGAGTCTCAAGCCCATGCACACCAGGCCAAAGGCTTTTGGAGCCCTAGTATTCTTCCTGGGGTGGGGGACACAGTGACTCCTCTGCATTGTCTCCCTCATCCCCACCCTAATGGGTCTGCAGGGGAGAAGGACTTTAATACATTATTTAGGGATCTTCCGGTCCAGCTCCCCACTGATTCCCAACACGTTACCCACTATGAGCTGGAGCTCAGCTGAGCTCAGGGGAGACCTAGGTAAACAGAAGCCATCAGGCCTGGACTGGGAGCAGGGGGAGGGTGCAGGACTCTGATCAGCATCAGTCTTGCCAGGCAGGGGCCCAGAAGCTCAGGGATTCTAGGGATGCCTTGGCCTGAGGCTCTAGGATCCTCCAAGATGGGTGTCCAGGAAGAGGGGAACATGAGCTACTGAAGCTGTAGCAGAGACCCAGGCCATGGCACATGATGGTATGATAGGATTCCTGGGACGGGGCCTATGCCTGGCATGTGGCAAGAGCTCAAAAACTAATGGTGGGATCAAGTTCCCACCAGCAGAGCCCATCCAGGGTCACCAAAGAGCCTCCTGCCACCCTGGCCTGTCTCACGGGTTCTGCCTTCCTGAAGCTGCTTACAGGAAGCAGTCGGTAGCCTTCTCCCAGCCTGGTCCTTCCTGACCCCAGGCCATGTACCACTTTCAGGAAGCCCTTGTCCACTGCAATGTGGCTTCCTCTGCTCTGAGTGTGGATCTGGTGGGAGCTTCCCATTGGAAGTGGCTCAGCTGGATTCAGACTCTAGGTCCCAGTACGGCAAAGTCACTCATTAACCGTGTGGTCTCAGGCAAGCGACTTAACCCCTCTAAGCCGTGATTTCCTCCTGCATAAATGAAAACTAATACTAGTCCCTATTATCAGAGCTCACAGAGTGAAGTGCAAAGCACAGTGCCTGGCATATGAGAAGCACTAAGCATGTGTTAACTGGATGAAAGAATGAGGAAATGAAGGAAGTGGGGTCTGCCCAGGGATTGACCTAGGGAAGGGTCTCCTGCCTTCTTCCCTATAAGGATCTGGACGAAGCCCTCCGCATCACTCAGAAGGCCTCAGGGGCTAGCAGGTGACAGGGGAGGAGAGAGTGACAGTGAGAGGGACACCTCCAGACCTGGGAGGGTCCTGTGGGGGCCCTTCCTGGCACCAGGAGATGAGACAGAAAAGGATTAAAGGCAGGAGCTTTCCCAGGACTAATCAAGTCATTATAGGATTGGTTTGTAGATGCTCAGTTTACATGATAAAGCTCCTTTTGGAAGGGGTGGAAATAACATTGGTTTTAAGAAATGATTTAGCTTCTATGAAACGACTGCAAAGGGCAGAAATACATGTGAATGCCTAATCCAAATTCAGTCCTCTCCAAAAAGCATCCAACTCTCTGAAAGCTGGTTTTGAAGGAAGCTTCTTCCCTCTTCCCACCCAGACCCTGCCCCTAAAAGGTGAGGTGTCCAATCATCTGGAAGGGGAAACAGCTTCATTTCTGCCCAGCCCTGGTTGTTCTTAACGAAAGAACAACGCGGTTTTTTAATTAACTCTTTGTTTTGTGATCTTTGTCACTCCATCTCTTTTCAAAAGCTGTAGGTTTTTGTTTTTGTTTTTTTGAGACAGGGTCTCACTCTGTCACCCAGGCTGGAGCACAGTGGTGTGATCTCAGCTCACTGCAGCTTCTGCCTCCCAGGCTCAAGCAACCCTCCCCCCTCAGCTTCCTGAGTAGCTGGGACTCTAGGTGCATGCCACCATGCCTGGCTAATTTTTGTGTTTTTTATTGTAGTGATGGGGTCTCGCCATGTTGCCCAGGTTGGTCCCAAACTCCTGGGCTCAAGCAATCCTCCTGCCTTGGCCTCCCAAAGTGCTGGGATTACAGGCATGAGCCGCCTTGGCTGGCAAAAGCTGTGATCTTTATATGTCAGGGGGAACATCAAGAAAGTAGAAGCTTGCTTGGCTGGCCAGATCTTCGGAGATTTTGTTGGCATCCTAGGTCTTGGGCCTCTCTCACCTGGAGCTGCAGCAGACATTTCAGTCACATCTCACAATCCTAATTTCAGCTCTGCCCTCTCCCACTACATGACAGCCAGGAGCTTTAATAGAAAGCCTTAGCCTGACATTGTGACCTTTACCACGCATTGGGGTAAAGAACTAGATAGAAAAAAAGGTCTACCTAGTCCAAAATGTCACAGAGACCAGGTGCAGTGGCTCATGCATGCCTATAATCCCAGAATTTTGGGAGGCTGAGGCAGGCGGATCACCTGAGGTCAAGAGTTTGAGACCAGCCTGGCCAACATGGTGAAACCCCATCTCTACTAAAAATACAAAAATTAGCTGGGCGTGGTGGTGCATGCCTGTAGTCCCAACTACCTGGGAGGCTGAGGCAGGAGGATCACCTGAACCCCGTAGGCGGAGGGTGCAGTGAGCCAAGATTGTGCCATTGCCCTCCAGTCTGGATGACGGAGGAAGGCTCCGTCCCAAAAAAAAGAAAATTAATAATAATAATAATAATAAAAGAAAGAAAGTAGAGCCAGAGAGCAAGCTCATGAGGAAGGAGCACTAAGTTAAGAGTTAGAAGCCTAGACACACACAAATTACCTAACCTTGACACACACAAAAAATGTAACGTAGTCAGAATTTAAGCATTTGAGTGTCTCATTCAAAACTTCCAGTAGTATTTGCTTGTGGGTTAAGTAGTAGTATTCCTGTTTCACAGACTTTAACTACTTTTCGCAGTTTATTCTCATTTTACAGAAGAGGAAAATGAACGAGGCTCAGAAGTTAGACCCCAAGTCTACTTCCAATGTACTTGTTTTGTCCTCTACAAAAGATGGGATTTGAATACAAAAATGTTACCATCCTTATAGGTTTGGATGCATATACAATGATTAATATAACTGGCTCAGTTTTGCATTTGTCTTTTTTTCCCCCTCTCCTGCACAATTTCTCCATATGTTTCTTTTCTTTTCTTTTTTTTTTTTTTTTTTTTTTTTGAGACGGAGTCTCGCTCTGTCGCCCAGGCTGGAGTGCAGTGGCGCTATCTCGGCTCACTGCAAGCTCCGCCTCCCGGGTTTACGCCATTCTCCTGCCTCAGCCTCCCGAGTAGCTGGGACTACAGGGGCCCGCCACCTCGCCCGGCTAATTTTTTTGTATTTTTAGTAGAGACGGGGTTTCATTGTGTTAGCCAGGATGGTCTTGATCTCCTGACCTCGTGATCCGCCCGTCTCGGCCTCCCAAAGTGCTGGGATTACAGGCTTGAGCCACCGCGCCCGGCCAATTTCTCCATATGTTTCTAGGAAGCATTACTAACTGAACTGACTACATTCCTTCACTCCAACTCATAAAAGAGGAAAGTTCTAAGCAATTTGTATCAATGCTGGTAATCCCAGCATTTTGGGAGGCTGAGGCAAGTAGATGACCTGAGGTCAGGAGTTCGAGACCAACCTGGCCAACAGGGTGAGACCCCATCTCTACTAAAAATACAAAAATTAGCTGGGTGTGGTGGCACATACCTGTAGTCCCAGCTACTCGGGAGGCTGAGGCAGGAGACTCACTTGAGCCCAGGAGGTGGAGGTTGCAGTGAGCCGAGATTGTGCCCGGGCGACAGAGCGAGACTCTGTCTTAATAAATAAATAAATAAATAAATAAATAAGTAAATAAAATGGCATCAGGAAAAATAATTGAACAAGGATTATGATTTAAAAATAAATATGGAACCTGATTTCTAGAAATCCTTTGAATAATTCCAAAGAAAAGATAACTTTCTAGCGTTTGTGTCATTATTTACAATACTGGAGCCTTGAGGGCCGGTGGCGGGGGGTGGTAAAGTATTTGTGCAGTGTCTTCTGTGATAACTTAGAGTATAATAAGTGAGGTAACCCCTCCCCCACTTTTTAAAACCAGGCACGGGTTCTGAGTGCTTTAGGTATACTGGCTTTTTTAAACCTTACAACCCTGTAAGGGAGAAACTATTGTTCTCCTCTGTTTGTTTGTTAGGAAACTATATGGCACAGAGAAGTTAAGTAACATTCCTAAAGTTACACAGGCAGTCAGGAGCAGAGATGGGAATTAAACCTATGCTTTCTGGTACAGGGTTTCTTTTTCTTTTTTTTTTTTCTTTCTTCTTTTTTTTTTTAATTATACTTTAAGTTCTAGGGTACATGTGCACAACGTGCAGTTTGTTACATATGTATACTTGTGCCATGTTGGTGCGCTGCACCCATCAACTCGTCAGCACCCATCAACTCGTCATTTACATCAGGTATAACTCCCAATGGCATCCTTCCCCCCTCCCCATAATAGGCCCCAGTGTGTGATGTTCCCCTTCCAGAGTCCAAGTGATCTCATTGATCAATTCCCACCTATGAGTGAGAACATGCGGTGTTTGGTTTTCTGTTCTTGCGATAGTTTGCTGAGAATGATGGTTTCTATCTGCATCATGTCCCTACAAAGGACACGAACTCATCCTTTTTTATGGCTGGGGTTTCTTTTTCTTATTACTTTTTTGTAACAGTTTTATTGAGACTTAGTTCATATATTGTACAATTCACCTACTTAAGGTGTACTACATTCAGTGGTTTGTAGTATATTCAGAGTTGTGCAAAAATCACCACAATCATTTCTAAGACATTTTCAACAACGCCAAAAGAAATCCTGTGTCCTTTAGCTGTTACCACCCACCCACAATGACCCCATTCCCTCCAGCCCTGAGCAACTGCTTATCTACTCTCTGTCTCTACGGAATTGCCTATTTTGGACATCTCATATAAATAAAGTCATACTATATGTGGTCTTTCACGATTGGCGTCTTTCATTTAGCATAATAATTTCAAAGTTCATCCATGTTATAGTGTGTTTAGCACTTTATTCCTTTCTATGACTGAATAATATTCCATTGTTTTATGTTTTATTTTATTTTATTTTATTATTTATTTATTTATCTACTTTTTGAGACGGAGTCTTGCTCTGTGCCCAGGCTGGAGTGCAGTGACTTGATCTCGGCTCACTGCAAGCTCTGCCTCCCAGGTTCATGCCATTCTTCTGCCTCAGCCTCCCTAGTAGCTGGGACTACAGGCTCCCAGCTAATTTTTTGTATTTTTGGTAGAGACGGGGTTTCACCATGTTACCCAGGATGGTCTCAATCTCCTGACCTCATGATCTGCCCACCTTGGCCTCCCAAAGTGCTGGGATTACAGGTGTGAGCCACCGCGCCCAGCCTATTTTTTATTTTATTTTATTATATTTTATTTTATTTTTTTGAGAAGGAGTCTGACTTTGTGGCCCAGGCTGGCCTTGAACTCCTGGGCTCAAGTGATCCTCCCACTTTGGCCTCCCAAAGTGCAGGATTACAGGCGTGAGTCAGCATGCCAGGCCATATTCCATTGTATTGCTATATATCACATATGGTTATCTGTTCATCAGTTAATAGGCATCTGGGTTGTTTTCACAACTGGATGGTGGGTACATGGCAAAGGTGTAATCTGTAGCAAAGGGGGCCAAAAAGATCTGGGCATGCTTTTTGACCAAGGCCTGTTGGTCAGGAGGCAGAGAGAGCTGGTGCAGAATGAGGGCCAAGAAGTCATGAGCAGCAGCCAGGTCCCACTTGAGCTTCCCCAGGACCATCACTTCCCAGTCCGGCAACTGGTCGGTGTAGATGCACATTTTCTCGATGGTCCTGGCCCTGGTCTTGCGCAGCTTTGAGGCCAGCAGCATGCAGACAGCATCCAAGAGCTGCAACTGCGCCTTTCGGGTGGGTGGGGATGCAGGACAGGTAGCGACGCAGGTGGCTCAGGGTCAGGGGAAAGACTTCCTCCTCACAGCGCTGCTCCTTACACACCTCCAGCATCCAGTAAACCAGCATCTTCCGCATGTGCGGCTTGCTGTTCCTTAGCACGCACTGGAAGTAGGAGGCGCGGTGCACGTAGCACTACTCCAAGCGGAGCAAGGTCTTCAGGACACGCTGGTTCCCTGGAGGCTGCGGGTCCTGGTGCCTTCGCAGCACAGCAGCTCCATACCCGGGCAGCGCACAGGCAGGGTGGGAGGGCGGGCTCGTGCCCATCATTTGTTCCTAAGTATTGTCATTCTTTGTGATACTATTATAAATAGAATTATATTCTCTGTTTCGTTTTGGGGTTATTCATTGCACATGTACAGAAATTGAGTTAATTTTTGTATATTGATCTCATAGTCTACAACCTTGCTGACTCAGTTATTAGTTCTAATAGGGTTTTTTTTGTAAATTCTTTAGGATTTTCTATATACAAGATTGATATGGCGGGGCATAGTGGCTCACACCTGTAATCCCAACATTTTGGGAGGCCGAGGCTGGCAGATCACCTGAGGTCAGGAGTTTGAGACCAACCTTGCCAACGTGGTGAAACCCCGTCTCTACTAAAAATACAAAAATTGGTTCACACCTGTAATCCCAGTACCTTGGGAGGCCAAGGCAGGTGGATCACGAGGTCAGGAGATCAAGACCATCCTGGCTAACATCATCAAACTCCGTCTCTACTAAAAATACAAAAAATTAGCGTGGTGGTGGGCACCTGTAGTCCCAGCTACTCAGGAGGCTGAGGCAGGAGAATGGCTTGAACCTGGGAGGTGGAGCTTGCAGTGAGCCAAGATTCCCCCCTGCACTCCAGCCTGGGTGACAGAGCAAGACTCTGTCTCAAAAAACAAACAAACAAACCAAAAAACAAAAATTAGCTGGGTATGGTGGCAGGTGCCTATAATTTCAGCTACTCAGGAGTCTGAGGCAGAAGAATCGTTTGAACCCAGAAGGCGGAAGTTGCAGTGAGCCGAGATCACACACCACTGCATTCCAGCCCAGATAACAGAGTGGGACTCTGCCTCAAAAAAAAAAAAAAAAACAGAAGAAGAAAAAAATTGATGTGGTTTGACTGTGTCTCCACCCAAATTTCATCTTGAATTGTAGCTCCCATAATTCCCATGTGTTGTGGGAGGAACACAGTGGGAGATAATTGAATCGTAAGGGCGTTTCCCCCATACTGTTCCCCTGGTAGTGAATAAGTCTCTCAAGATCTGATGATTTCATAAGGGGTTTCCCTCTGGCTTGGCTCTCATGCTCTTCTTGCCTGCCACCATGTGAAACGTTCCTTGCTCTTCTGCCATGATTATGAGGCCTCCCCAGCCATGGGGAACTGTGAGTCAAACATCTTTCCTTTATAAATTATCCAGTCTTGGGTATGTTTTTATAAGCAGCATGAGAACAGACTAATACAATGATCATGTCATCTGCAAATGAAGATAATTTTACTTTTTCTTTTTTAATCTGGGAACTTTTGTTTCACTTTCTTGCCTAATTACCTTGGCTAGCACCTCTAGTACAATGCTGAATAGAAGTGGTTGGAATGCAGCTCCTTGTATTGTACCTGACCTTAAAAGAAAAGCATTCAGCCTTTCACCATTACACATGATGTTAGCTGGGGTGATCTGTAGATGCCCTTTTCCAGGTTGAAGAAGTTCCTTCTTTTCTGTTTGTTAAGAATTTTTATCATGAAATTTTGGCAATATGTTCAGCTTACACTGAGATGATCATATGGTTTTGTCCGTTATTCTGTTAATAAAATGTATTATATTGGTTAATTTTCAGATGTTAAACCAACCTTGCCTTCCTGGGATTAATCCCAATTGATCATGATATATCACCTTTTCATATGTTGCTGCATTCAGCTTACTTATATTTCTGTCGTAACTTCTTAACTGGTTTGCATCTCTATCCCATGCTTCTTATATTCTAGTCTCAGCACACTGGCTAGAGTTTTGTGATCATGCCACACATCTTTTTTATACCTTCCAGGGGCTTATTTCCCACTTGAGTAAAAGATAAATTCTTTTCTTTTTTTCTTCTTTTTCTTTCTTTTTTTTTCTTTCTTTCTTTTTTTTTTTTTTTGAAACAGTGTTTCCCTCTGTCACCCAGGATGAAGTGCAGTGGTGCAATCTCGGCTCACTGCAGCCTCCAGCTCCTGGGCTTATGCAATTCTCCCACCCCAGCCTCCCGAGTAGCTGGAGCTACAGATGTGCACCACCACACTCAGCTAATTTTTGAATTTTTTTTAGAGATGGGGTTTTGTCATGTTACCCAGGCTTACAAGCTAAATGCTTGCAAAACCAAATGTGAACACGCTTCCTACATCCTTTCTAGCACATTTCCTGGAACTCTCTGCCTCAACTACTTTGCTCTTGCTATACTAATTTCCTTTCTATTTCTCAAACATCCAAGAAAATTTCCACCTCAGGATATTAGCGCTTACTGTATTCCCTTCCTGGACATGTACTCTCCTGTATGGCTTACTGCCTTTCTTCCTTCAGGCCTCAGTTCAAATGTTGCCTTATTAGAGAAGCATTTTCTGATCACTCTACAAAATAGCAACCCTTTTACCTGTAAGCATGGCATGATGTTCTCCATTCTCCTAACTGCTCTTTTTCCATAGAATGCATTACTATGACATTCTATATATTTTTACATGTTTGTTTGCTGTCTGTCTTTCCTCAAGCAGAATATAAGCATAAATTAATTCATTTAACTATATATGGGACAACTATTACTCATTTATCAGGCAGGCATGGTGGCTCATGCCTGTAACCCAGGCACTTTGGGAAGCCACGTTGGGTAGATAGATCACTTGAGCCCAGGTGTTCGAGACCAGCCTGGGCAACATGGTGATGAAACCCTGTCTCTACCAAAACTACAAAAATTAGCCCAGCATGATGGTGCATGCTTCTTTTCCCAGCTACTCGGGAAGTTGAAGCAGGAAAAATCACTTGAGCCAGAGAGGTGGAGGTTGCAGTGAGACACGATCATGGAACTGCGCTTCAGCCTGGGCAACAGGGCGAGACCGTGTCTCAACAACCATGACAAATTTATTACTATTGGCAATGCTGTAGATTCTGGGAATACAACGATGAAAAAAAAAAACCAATAAAATCCTTCTTCTTATAGAGCTTAACCTATAGTGAAGAGAGAAATTCAATAAACAAATCGAAGTAAAATATATAGTATGTCAGTAGTGATAAGTGCTATAGAGAAATTGGTGCAAGAAATGTAGAGATTGGGGTGGGGAGGAAATGGGGAGATGTAGGTCAAAAGATACAAACAAGCAGGCCGGGGGCAGTGGCTCACGCCTGTAATCCCAGAAATTTGGGAAGCTGAGGTGGGTGGATCACTTGAAGTCAGGAGTTTGAGACCAGCCTGGCCAACATGGTTAAACCCTGTCTCTACAAAAAATACAAGAAATTAGCCAGGCATGGTGGCACGTGCCTGCAGTCACAGTTACTTGGGAGGCTGAGACAGGAGAATAGCTTGAAACCAGGAGGCGGAGGTTGCAGTAAGCCAAGATCGCACCACTGCACTCCAGCCTGGGTGACAGAGAAAGAGACTCCATCTCAAAAAGAAAAAAAAAAAAAAAAAAAGATACAAACAAGCAGATATGTAGGATAAACTAGAGATCTAATGTACAGCAAGCACTACAGTTAGTAAAATTAGGGACTTTTGTTAAATAAGCAAATTTTAGCTGCTCTTGCCACAAAAGAAGGAATTGTGAGATGGTAGATGTGTTAATTTGCTTCACTATAGTAAGCGTTTCACTGTCTATATGTATCCTAGTACATACAGACTTAGTAGAGTCAGGGTTTCCCCATGTTGGCCAGGCTGGTCTGGAACTCATGGCCTCAAGCGATCCACCTGCCTTGGCCTCCCAAAGTGGTGGGATTTGAGGTTGTAAACCTAAATATACACAATAAAATTTATTTTAAAAAAAGAAATATAGAAGTCACTGTTGTTCTTTTTTAAAATAAATAAATAAATACATTTTTTGTAGAGATGCGTCTCACCATGTTGCCCAGGCTGGTCTCCAACTCCTGGCTTCAAGTGATCTTCCCACCTCAGCCTCCCGAAGTGCTGGGATTACAGGCATGAGCAACCACCAGCAGCCTCTGATTTTTTGTTTTTTGTTTGCTTGTTTGTTTGTTTTTATTGTGTAGGAGACTGAAGTTTTATTATTACTCAAATCAGTCTCCCCAAGCATTTGGGGATCAGAGTTTTTAAGGACAACTTGCTGGGTGGGGGAAGCCAGTGGGCCAGGAGTGCTGATTGACTAGGCAGGAGATGAAATCATAGGGAATTGAAGCTGTCCTCTTGCTCTGAGTCATTTCCTGGGTGTGATGTTCTTAATAAGAACATTTTTGATGGAGAAATGGGCATTTAAGCCTTACTGGAGTAGATTCAAATACAAATGAAAGGAGAGAAATTAAAACAGAGCACTGAAAATGATTTTAGGGATCTTACTATAAAGGTGAATAAAGAAATGGGGTGTGAGGAAACACCATGTTTGTATGTTGATCAAAATGATCCAGGATAAATAGAAAATAAGTGATATCGAAGAGAGAAGAGAAAGCTGCTGAGCTATGTCTTTGTGTAAGTCTTGGAAAGAGATGGAGTCTAGTTCCCAAGTAGAGGAAATGGACTTGATGTAAGGCCTAAATGGGATGATTAGGCAGGTGGTATATTTGTTAAATGAATCACTCACAGTTCATCATAATAGTAAAGTATTTGCCCAAGGAAATTCCACCCGATGGCATAGCATCATAGGACTTCCCCTCATCTTCTTTTTAAAAAGAGTCCATTTTTGTATGGCACATACTCAACAGGGTTGTAGTCTATAATCAAAAATTAAAGTTCAGTTTCAACTGCTGACTTGTTATGATTCCCTGAAGACTACTGCAACAGTTATTTTACTTGGGACCAAAAAATTTTTTTATTTTAATTTTTTTTATTTTTATGAGACGGAGCCTTGCTGTGTCGCCCAGGCTGGAATGCAGTGGTGCGATCTTGGCGCATGCAACCTCCGCCTCCCAGGTTCAAGCAATTCTCCTGCCTCAGCCTCCCAAGCAGCTGGTATCACAGGCACCCGTCACCATGCCTGGCTAATTTTCGTATTTTTAGTATAGATGGAGTTTCACCATGTTGGCCAGGCTAGTCTCGAACTCCTGACCTCAGGTGATTCACCTGCCTTGGCCTCCCAGAGTGCTGGGATTACAGGTGTGAGCCACTGTGTATGGCCTACTTGGGACCATTTTTAATGTGATATACTAGGAAGCCACCGAAAATCTTGTAAATTTTGTTTTTTGTTTGTTTGTTTGTTTTGAGAGTGTCTCGCTCTGTCACCCAGGCTGGAGTTCAGTGGCACAATCTCGGCTCACTGCAACCTTCTCCTCCTGGGTTCAAGCGATTCTCCTGCCTCAGCCTCCCAAGTAGCTGGGATTACAGGTGCCTGCCACCATGCCCGCCTAGGTTTTTTTTAAAAATGGGATCTGGCTCTGTCCCCAGGCTGAAGTACAGTGGCACAATCTCGGCTCACTACAACCTCTGCCTCCCAGACTCAAGTGATCCTCCCGCCTCATCTGCCTGAGTATCTGGGACTACAGGCACAGGCCACCATATTCGGCTAATTTTGGCATTTTTGGTAAAGATGGGGTTTCGCCTGTGTTGCCCAGGCTGGTCTTGAACTCCTGGGCTCGAGCAATCCTCCCACCTCGGCCTTCCAAGGTGCTGAGATTACAGATGTGAGCCACTTCACCCGGCCTCTAAACCATGTAAATTTTAAATACATATTCATGCCTTTTATCTAACATTTCCATTTCTAGGAATTCACCTTATAGACAGACTTTCACAAGCATGCAGTGGCATATGTAGAAGGATGTTCATTGCAGCATTTTTTTTTTGTGATGGCAGAAGAATGGAAACAATTGAAACATAAGTGATTCACTATATAAACTTTCGTACAGACCTGTTACAGAACTCTCTTCCCTATTCTAAGGAGGGATGTACTTGTCTAGAGAGTACTTGTGGCATGGGAAGACTTTAAATTTTTTACTCCATATAAGTCTGAATTATAAATATTTTTAAAACAAGCATGTAGCAATATATTATTTTTGCCATTAAAAATAAATATAAGGCTGGACACGGTGGCTCACAGCTGGAATCCCAGCACTTTGGGAGGCGAAGGAGGGTGGATCACTTGAGGTCAGGAGTTTGAAACCAGCCTGGCCAACATAGTGAAACCCTGTATCTACTAAAAATACAAAAACTAGCTGGGCATCGTGGCTTGTGCCTGTAATCCTAGCTACTCAAGGTCTGAGGCGGGAGAATCACTTGAACCCAGAAGACAAATGTTGCAGTGAGCTGAGATCGTGCCACTGCACTACAGCCTGGGCAACAAAGCAAGACTCTGCCTCAAAAATAAAAATAAATAAATACATAAATATATTGGGCCGGGTACAGTGGCTCACGCCTGTAATTCCAACACTTTCGGAGGCTGAGGCAGGCAGATCACTTGAGGTCAAGAGTTTGAGACCAGCTTGGTCAACATGATTGAAATCCCATCTCTATTGAAAATACAAAAATTAGACAGGTATGGTGGCATACACCTGTAGTCTAAGCTACTTGGGAGGCTGAGACAGGAGAATCACTTGAGCCCTGGAGGCGAAGGTTGCAGTGAGCTGAGATTGCGCCACTGCACTCCAGCCTGGATGACAGAGTGAGGCCCTGTCCCCAAAATAAATAAATAAAAATAAAAGCTAAATACATAAATAAGTAAATATATTGGGCCAGGTACGGTAGCTCACGCCTATAATCCCAGCACTTTGGGAGGCAAATCAGGTCAATTGCTTGAGTCCAGGAGTTTGAGACCAGGCTGGGCAACATGGCAAAACCTCATCTCTCCACAAAAAATACAAAAATTAGCCAGGAGTGGTGGCGGATGCCTGTCATCCCAACTACATGACAGTTTTGAAACACATGAACTATCACAATCTTGCAAATTCTGGGAAACTGTGTTATTTTTAAAATCATGAAAATTTTGCATTTTCTCCATTATTTCTATGTTTGTTACAGTATAACAATGACACTTTTCTTAACTATACAGTTAAATTACTTTACATTTCTCTTCAAATTGGCTGAGTAAAATTGAAAGTCCTACACTCTCATGCCTTCCCCCAGCCCTGACTGCCAGAGATTCCTTTGCTCTTGTGCGAGATGCACAGCTCTAATGCTGGGGACTTCTATTTTTCTTTTTTTTTAGATGGATTTTTGCTCTTGTCACTCAGGCTGGAGTGCAATGGCTCGATCTTGGCTCACTGCAACCTCCGCCTCCTGGGCTCAAGCAATTCTCCTGCCTCAGCCTCCCAAGTAGCTGGGATTACAAGTGCATGCCACCACACCCGGCTAATTTTTGTATTTTTAGTAGAGATGGGGTTTCACCATGTTGGTCAGGTTGGTCTCAAACTCTATCCTCGGCCTCCCACAGTGCTGGGACTACAGGCATGAGCCACCGCACCCAGCCAGGACTTCTTGATCTCCTTTGTCAAATGCCTGAGTGTTCAGTGAATGATCGAACATGTCAGAGTCAAATAAAACATAGAGATGAATTTCCACATTTAAAAAGTCTTATTTGGGAAGCAAAAATTGCAATTCGGGCACACAGACCGGGTGCCCTTCAATGTGAAAAACAGGCAGTTACAGCAACCAGGTTTGCAGAGAATTGCATTCTTGGAGCAATGTTTGGTACCCTGAGTGCTTTTTCACCCCTTGCTTCTCGACTGTTAGTTGGATATAACAAGGATGATCCAATTTGTATGATCAGCTTCCACGAACATTACGTTGTCTAAATAAGGAGAAACTCCTATGGATAAATTGCCCTTAGTAACCAAACAGTTGACTTCACACAGCCATTCAGTTCACACTTAAAAGGAAATCTCACAAACCTCTTTCACTGACTTTAGACCAATACATGCAGAAAGATCTACTTATATATTAGAGAAGCCAAAAAATATGTTTATGTTAATTCCATTCATTTATTCATTGCTTAAGTCCAAGGAGAAAATTTTATAGTTCTGTTCCTTGTGGCTTAGCCTAGCATCTTGAGAAAGGATAATCTGTAAGTATTAAGTAAAGATCAGGGGATCTTCAGGGCATAGTATAAAAGGCACTGGCCTGGGAATCAGAAGAACTGGGTTCTAGTCCTCCCTCTACTAGAAGCCTACCACCTATCATTAGGAAAGAAATTTAATATACTTTTCTTTTTCTTTTTTTTTTTGAGATGATGTCACCCTCCGTTGCCCAGGCTGGAGTGCAGTGGCACAATCTTGGCTCACTGCAACCCCTGCTCCCTGGGTTCAAGTGATTCTCGTCCCTCAGCCTCCCAAATACCTGGGACTACAGGTGTGCACCACCATGCCTAGCTAATTTTTGTATTTTTAGTAGAGACAGGGTTTCTCCGTGTTGGCCAGGCTGGTCTGGAACTCATGACCTCAAGAGATCCACCTGCCTCGGCCTCCCAAAGTGTTGGGATTACAGGCAGAAGGCACCATGCCCGGCCAAAAGCTTATTTTAAAATCATATTTTCTTTGATGTAATCTTTATGAGTGGATTGTAGAAACCATGGAATTGCTTAAGATTGACATGTTTTCTGAACTAAAATGAGTGAAATGTGTATTCATCATCTGACAAGCCAGTTGTTTAATGTATTCAACATGCTTGTTATGTAATCACTTCTGGTTGTATTTCTAAATTCTGGGCCTCCTAACTTCTCTAGCAGGTCAAGTCAGGAGCCCTTTCATGAACTATATCTCATGAACTACATCAGCATGCCAATCTCAACCATTGACTAAGATTCACTCTTAGATTTTGCTGGGAAATATAAGATACAAATAAAATTGCCAAAGTGACTCCTCATGGTTATATTATGCAGAGAGATAAACTGTTCTTATGTTGTTTCCTTAGAAATCATACAAGCTGCTTCACGTGTGTGTGTGTGTGTCACAATATATTACATGTGTAATATATTATATATGCAATATATTAAAAGATATAGGCCGGTCACTGTGCTCACGCTGTAATCCAGGCACTTTGGAAGGCTGAGGCGGGTGGATCACCTGAGGTCAGGAGTTCAAGAACAGCCTGGCCAACATGGTGAAACCCCATCTCTACTAAAAATACAGAACTTAGCCGGGTGTGGTGGCACACGCCTGTAATCCCAGTTGCTTGGGAGGCTGAGGCAGGAGAATCTCTTGAACACAGGAGGCAGAGGTTGTAATGAGCTGAGATCACACCACTCTCCAGCCTGGGCAACAGAAAGAGACTCCATCTTTTTTAAAAAAAAAAAAAAAAAAAAAAAAGGTTTAAAGCAATCACTCAGATCCTCATATACAGATTGGCAGGGCCCATTGTCTCTTTCCTGAACTCTGTCTGTATCAGATTATTCAAGAATCTCATGGCCTGGCGCGGTGGTTCACGCCTGTAATTCCAGCACTTTAGGAGGCCAAGGCGGGCGGATCACCTGAGGTTGGGGGTTGGCGACCAGCCTGACCAACATGGAGAAACCCTGTCTCCACCAAAAATACAAAATTAGCCAGGTGTGGTGGCGCATGCCTGTAATCCCAGCTACTCAGGAGGCTGAGGCAGGAGAATCGCTTGAACCTGGGAGGCGGCGATTGCAGCGAGCCGAGATCGCGCCATTGCACTCCAGCCCGGGCAACAAGAGCGAAACTCTGTCTCAAAAAAAAAAAAAGAATCTCAGGCACAGGCTTTGGCCATGCAAATGGACAGTCCTGTTAACAAACACCGAAGAAAGAACTGGTAAATCTGGTCATTTCTGACAATACATGCGTTTTCTGCCACTGCTATTTCTATTATGGCCACATGGAGTCACTGTTGAAAACTGATGGTTTCCATAGTCCAGTGCTTTCTCACCAATGCTAGGATGAAGCAATGCCCTGCTCTTTCAAATGTCCTCATAAAAATAGCTTACATTCACTTTGAACATACTGTGTGCCAGTATTGTGTTGTGTCTAATTACATCACAATATGCCTGTGAATGTTGTTACTATCCCCATTTTATGGATACGAAAATTGAGAAAATTAAATTCTATGACCGAGGTCATAGAATAAGTGGTGATTCCAACAGAGATTTGACTGACTTTCTAATCATTATGATTACAGGTCCATCCCTTAAATTTGTTCAGGTTTTTTGATCTAGTAATTCCATTACTAGAAATCTATCTGAATTAGAGATGCACATAAAGGTACATACAAGAATATTTAATGCCGTGTATGTAGGAAAGTTAGAAGCAATCTACAGTTTCAATGTGAGGAGGGGACTAGTTAATTTGTAATCTATCCACAGATTAGACTACTGTTAGATTATAAATATAGATCTCTGTTTATACATATGTTACATATAATTTATATTATGTTATATATGTATTATATGTATGTATTATACTACACATTTATATGTAATGTAATTTATATGTAATATATGTGTAAATATAGATCTCTATTTATATGTGTTACATATAATATGTATATATCATATTTATATGCTATATATGTCATATCATATTTATATGTGTTACATATGATATATATTTTATGTAACAATATATAAACATTATGTGTAATATATGTAAACATGCATGTTATATATAACACATATTACATAGTATGTAACATATGAGATCTATGTTTACACATATATCACATATATGTATATATACATATATACACACACACATATATATTTATTTATTTTAGAGACAGGGTCAACTATGATGCCCAGGCTGGAGTGCAGTGGTTGTTTACAAGCACAATCATAGGTCACTGTGGCCTAAGACTCTTGGACTCAAGTGATCCTCCTGCCACAGCCTCCAGAGTAGCTGGAACTACATACATGCCATCATGCCCAGCTAACATATTACATTTATTAAGTGATTAATGTTAATATTAGCCACTTATAATTCTAAGCATTTTAGGTATCTTGGCTCAGTTAACATCCAGAAAACCCTAGGAGACAGGTATTAATAGAATATTTTATCTAGTGTAAGACATCGTCATTATGAAACACTTCATTATTTTGGCCAGGCGTGGTGGCTCACACCTGTCTGTAATCTCAGCACTTTGGGAGGCTGAGGCAGGAGGATCACTTGAGGCCAGGAGTTTGAGACCAGCCTGGCCAACATGGCAAAACTCTGTCTCTACTGAAAATACACAAATTAGCTGGGTATGGTGGTGTGCACCTGTAATCCCAGCTACTTGGGAGTCTGAGGCACGAGGTCACTTAAACCCAGGAGGCGGAGGTTGCAGTGAACCAAGATCATGCCACTGCACTCTAGCTTGGGCAAGAGAGTGAGATTCCATCTCAAAAAAAAAAAAAAAAAAAAGAAGTAGCATTAACAATTTTCTTATTTCCTCTGTGATTTCCTTTTCTAAGCCATTGTTGCTATGGAGACAATGAAGGATCGGTGAGACTGAAAGTCATGTACCAGTGCCCACGGGCAAATGTTTTAAAGTGGGAACATTGGATTTTGGAATCTGACACTAATGTTCTTGCAGTTTGGCTTCGTATATTCCCATATAAGTTTTCTTTTTTTTTTTTTTTTTTTTTTTTTGAGACGGAGTCTCGCTTTGTCGCCCAGGCTGGAGTGCAGTGGCCGGATCTCAGCTCACTGCAAGCTCCGCCTCCCGGGTTTACGCCATTCTCCTGCCTCAGCCTCCCGAGTATCTGGGACTACAGGCGCCCACCACCTCGCCCGGCTAGTTTTTTTTTGTATTTTTAGTAGAGACGGGGTTTCACCATATTAGCCAGGATGGTCTCGATCTCCTGACCTCGTGATCCGCCCGTCTCGGCCTCCCAAAGTGCTGGGATTACAGGCTTGAGCCACCGCGCCCGGCCCCAAATAAGTTTTCTTTCTGTTTTTGGGAGACTATAGTTTCTAAAGTTGGTCCAGGGAACTGACTCGTGAGTCAGAAGTATTCGGTGAGCTTACTAAAATATAGATTTCTGGGCTGCACCCTTAAAATTACTTCATCAGAATATCTAGAAGTGAGATTCAGGAATCTGTATTTTTTTTTTAAACAATGTTTAGCATTTATAAATGGTTTTAGCTAAAGCATGAGAACCATTACTGAAGACCATCACTACATGTGTGCCCACAATTCATGGAATTCTAGATTTACTTTTTAATTTACTTTTCTTTCTGTTTTTGAAACAGAGTTTCACTCTGTCACCCAGGCTGGAGTGCGGTGGTGAACACAGCTCACTGCAGCTTTGAACTCCTGGGTTCAAGGGATCCTCCCCTGTCAGCCTCCCAAGTAGCGAGCCTCTATGCCTGGCTAATTTTTGTAGTTTATGTAGAGACAGATTGTCTCCATGTTTCCCAGGCTGGTATCAAACTCTAGAGCTCAAGAGATCTTCCAGTCTTAGCTTTCCAAAGTGCTAGGATTATAGGCATGATCCACCACGCCCACTCTTTGTATTTAATTTTCTGATAAGGATGTGGTTTTCTTTTTTCATTTTATTTCATGTATTATTTTATTTTTATAGAGACAAGGTCTACCTATGTTGCCCAGGCTGGTCTCAAACTCCTGGGCTCAAGGGACCCTTCTGCCTCAGCCTCCCAACGTGCTAAAATTACAAGTATGAGCCACAACACATAGCCCAGTGTTTTACCACATGAAAAACATCTCATCAAATCCAGTTATTGCTAGAGTTAAGCACTTTTCTCCATGCAGACCAAGCAAATGTTTTTTTTCTATGTTTGCTTCATATTAATTTTTGACTTAGACTACAGAGAGTTTTGTTAATTTACTTACATGTGATTTTCAACTGTGATCCCCTCTTTAATAATGAGTTCTATGAACTTAGACCGCAATAATTCCATGAGTTCAGATGCACAGTCACCTGTACAAGTACAGCATTACTCATTTCTATTCTTTGTTTTTTTGTTTTATTTTGTTTTGTTTTTTTGAGATGGGGTCTGGCTCTGTTGCCCAGGCTGGAGTGCAGGGCAGTCTGGAACTCCCAGGCTTAAGCGATCCCCTCATCTCAGCCTCCAGAGTAGTTGGCACTACAGGTGGGCGCCACCGTGCCCAGCTAATTTTATTTATTTATTTATTTATTTATTTATTTATTTATTTTTGTAGATACAGCATCTCCCTATGTTGCCCAGGCTGGTCTTGAACTCCTGGGCTCAAGCAATCCTCCCCTCTTGGCCTCTCAAAGTGCTGGGACTACAGGAGTGAGCCACCGCGCCTGGCCCACAATTCCTGCCACATTTGATACTAACTCATGTCTTCTTTTCTTCAAAATAAGAAAGGAAGAAAGAAAGTGTCATTGGAAGAGACAATAGAGGAGAGAGATTGCTGTCCCATGTTTCTTTCCTCTGCAGGCTGTTGTACCATGTCAGAGCCATCTGTCCCTGGCTCCCTTAGGAAGTGTTACTGCTGCCAGATTGTCTTGTGGGCAGAAGTGCCTGTACCTGCCAGTGGTTGCAAGGCAGAGGAAACGGCCTCTAGTTGGATGGGGACCAGCATCTGGGAAATACTCTGACTCCACTCCTGGGGATAGAACCCATGTTTTCTTCCTGGGTCAAGAGACTTCTCCTTGGTCTATGGCAATCCAGCTGGGTTAGGAAAAGAAAAGCCCGCCTGGGCAGCTGCATAGCTATAAGGCTCAGGACATTCAATACTAGGCTTGCTCTTCTTTGTCCCAGTGTATTAAAAAACAAACACTCCGTGTAATTCCCTGAGACACAAAAACAGGCCTTTAAACTGACCTTTCTTTTTTTTTTTTTTTTTTTTGAGACGAGTCTCGCTCTGCCGCCCAGGCTGGAGTGCAGTGGCCGGATCTCAGCTCACTGCAAGCTCCGCCTCCCGGGTTCACGCCATTCTCCTGCCTCAGCGTCCCGAGTAGTTGGGACTACAGGCGCCCGCCACCGCGCCCGGCTAGTTTTTTGTACAGTGGCTCACACCTGTAATCCCAGCACTTTGGGAGGCCGAGGCAGGCAGATACTAGAGGTCAGGAGTCCAAGACCAACCTGTTCAACGTGGTGAAACCCCATCTCTACTAAAAAAAAAAAAAAAATAGTGGGGCGTGGTGGCGGGTGCCTGTAATCCCAGCCACTTGGGAGCCTGAAGCAGGAGAATTGCTTGAACCCAGGAGGTACAGGTTGCAGTGAGCTGAGATCATGTCACTGCACTCCAGCCTGGGTGACAGAGCTAAACTCCATCTCAAAAAAAAAAAAAAAAAGAAAAAGGAAAGGAAAGGAAAGGAAGGAAGAAAGAAGGAAAGAAACTGTTGCCCAGGGAGGTGACTCACACCTGTAATCCCAGCACTTTGGGAGACCAAGGCTGGCAGATCACCTGAGGTAGGGAGTTTGAGATCAGCCTGACCAATATGGTGAAACCCTGTCTCTACTAAAAATACAAGAATTAGCCAGGCTGTGGTGCACACACCGGTAATTCCAGCTACTCAGGAGGCTGAGGTGGGAGAATCGCTTGAACCCTGGAGCCAGAGGTTGCAGTGACCCGAGGTCATGCCACTACACTCCAGCCTCGGTGACAGAGGGAGACCCTGTCTCAAAACAAAAAAAAAAAGAGCCTGTTAAGATCTCCCTAAAGTCTCTGCAAACTCTGTCAAACATTCAATTGTTCCTTAGTTGGGTATTTTCTTAAAATTTTCCTGTTTCTTATCAATGCTAGATATTTTTCCAAGAACTCAAGGGAGATTTGCAGTGGGATAATCCAGTTCACATGGTAAAAGTGAAACCACTACCACATAGCTTGTGATGCAATAAAGTAAGTGAAATAAAAGAGGCACAAAAGGAAACCGGAAGTTTCCATATCTTAAAAAGAAAAACCACAGTGATAAGGCTTCAACCTGCTGAGTCGGTTACCCAGGTTTCTCCAGGAACTGGAGAAACCTCCATGTGGGGTTTCTGCTACTAACAGAGCGCTATTGAGTTGAAAGAAAAATCCAACCACCACCCAGCGCTACTCTATTTCTCCAGCATCAAGGAGGTTAATTTTTTTCACTCTGTTTATGCCTTTTATTTTTTTCCCATAATCAAGGAAAGTAAAGCTCAAAGGGATTAAATAGCTTTTCTAAATCAACAGCTAGTATCAGGCCAAAAAAGAAAAAAATTGGCATCTGGATGTTATATAACACTAAAGCTCATGTTTTTTTCTTTTACCTCAGACTTTCCACCAGGGACTAAAACAGGTTCAAATACTGTGTAATTGATTATATTTGATTATGGCGTATTTATGGGGACTATGTAAAGCAACATTTCTTTACAATATTCTTTTCTTTTCCTTTTTTCTTGAGACCAAGTCTTGCTCTGTTGCCCAGGCTGAAATGCAGTGGCAAGATCTATCCATATCAATTAATAAGAAAATTGAAACATGGACTTAAGTGACAAATGTTTATTCACCCACAGTGACTTTTGACTTATACCAGGTTGCTATAATCTAGAGCATTATGTTTATGTGAGTGTCACAGTCTCAGAAATATTCTCCCTGACCTAAGTAAGTTCTAGTCCAAAAGTATGTCTCCCCATCCCGTTCACTTCCTTCACTTTGTTCATTTCCTTCTTGAAACGTGTCATAAATTGTGCACTTATGTGTGTTTATTTATTTGTCCAGTGTCTCTCTCTTTCTCTCCCTGACTAAACTCTAGACTCCACAAAGGCCATCGAGTTTTGTGCACTGCTGCTCCCCAGCACCTGTAACTGTGGCTGGCATATGCTACACACTCAAGTATTTGTTGAATGAACGGATGAAGTAGCAGAATTCTCTTTTAAATGATGTAGTGGTTATTCTTTTCTTCTCACTTGCAAAGCTGATTTTAGAAGCAGATACCAGAGATAAACGTTATAAAATCTTAATATCTGTGCTTTACAAAATCAGAACTATGTTCACTAAAATGTTGACGGCAATTATCGTTGATCTGAGTGTCGGGATTGGTGGGTAAATTTCATTATCCCTATTTTCTAGCAAGTCTTTAGTAAACAGGAATTGTTTTGAAATCAGATTTAAGCTTTTAAAAAGTATAAACTCTTGGTACGCTCTCTAATTTGCTGTTCTTCTGAGAGCAGTTAGAGCTCTAATCTGTGCATCAGGATGGGGAGCATCTGAAGTTTCCTCAAATGTAACTAACTAGAGCAGAGAAGATACATGTCAATATTCCAGTACCTCCTTCTGCCAGGAGGTCTCTGCACCCAGCCTTTGCTCTGTGAATCTTGGATCTGACGGATAAAACTGGGGGATCCGACTGGGCAGCAGTTTACTCAGCTAGAACCACTTATGGTGGTGGGTTTCAAGCAAACAAGGATGTGGGAGGCAACCTGGTGTCAACTCAGGGCTGCATGCAGAAGTGAGGAGGGCTGGCCAGTGGCTTCATGGGTGACAGCAGCCCATGAGTAATGTGGGCTGTATCTCCAGTACCTATAGCAATCCCTGGAGTCCACCGATATGCGTAAGTGTCTCTTGAATGAGTGGGTGACTCAGCACCTGCTAAGTCCAAGAATATAATAATCCAATGGCTATATAATTTTGAAGGCAATATATTTGAGTTAGAATTTTGGCCATGTGTATTATCTGAGTGATCTTGGACAAGTTACTAATCTCCAAATTTCAGATTCCTCAAATACAAAACAAGCCTTGTAACAGCAACTTTCAGGGTCACTGCATCAGGGATATTAACTGAGTAAATAAGTATGCTTTTCAAAAGCATTTTAGTACAGTATAAATACATGCAATACACGATTTCACTTTTCTCCTATGGTCAGAGCTATAGGTTAAGAGGTTTTGATATTATGAAAAGTAAAATGAAAACGAGATAACTTTTCTTTTTTCTGTTATATAATAAAGAAACCAAAGCTCTCCGAGTTTAAGTGACTTGCCTAAGGTCACATGGACAGAAAATGGGGAAGCAGAGATTTGAATTTAAAAAGTGTTCTTTTCACTTGGTGAGTATTTCCCAGGAACATTCCCCTCTTGCTTTCTGAAGTTCAGATTTGAGGGGCCTAAGCCTACCCCTACTGAATGAGAATTTCCTAGGTGATACTTATGAGGCAAATGGGAATCACTGATCCTAAAACCAAGCCATCATCAGCATGGAGTTAAGATTCTGAGTGAATGCGTCCCCTTCACTGCCCCCCGTGACAGGCTGGCCATGCCCATGAAGGGCTATCATAAGGCGACAGCCTGCCCCTCAGGACAGGTGACAGATAATCTCCTCTTCCCTTGATTATGTTGTTGGAATAAGGATGGAGCTACAGTAACGCCTCGACTAACGAATTGAGGCCACAGTCACCATTTATTGCCTGTGATTTTGCTACTCAGATAGAAGTAAGATAGACAGATGTGGTATTATACATTAGAAAAGGGCTAGGCGGCTGGGCACGGTGGCTCACGCCTGTAATCCCAGCACTTCTGGAGGACAAGGCGGGTGGATCACCTGAGGTCAGGAATAGGAGACCAGCCTGGCCAACATGGTGAAACTCCGTCCCTACTGAAAATACAAAAATTAACCAGGCGAGGTGGCTCATGCCTATAATCCCAGCACTTTGTGAGGCCGAGGTGGGTGGATCACGAGGTCAGGAGTTCGAGATCAGCCTGGCCAACATGGTGAAACCCCATCTCTACTAGAAAAAAAAAAATACAAAAATTAGCAGGGCATGGCAGCGGGAGCCTGTAATCCCAGCTACTTGGGATGCTGAGGCAGGAGAATTGCTTGAACCCAGGAGGCAGAGGTTGCAGCGAGCCAAGATTGTGCCACTACACTCCAGCCTGGGTGACAGAGCAAGACTCTGTCTCAAAAAATAAAATAAAATAAAATAAAATAAATAAACAAACATTAGCTGGATGTGGTGGCGGGCTCCTGTAATTCCAGCTACTTGGGAGGCTGAGGCAGGAGAATTGCTTGAACCCAGAAGGCGGAGGTTGCTGTGAGCCGAGATCATGCCTTTTCTTCTGTCTAAAAAAAAAAGCCACATTTTGGGAGACAGGAGGATCACTTGAGGCCAGGAATTTGAGACAAGACTGGGCAATGGAGTGAGATCCTCTTCTCTAAAAAAACAACTGTAAAAAAAAAAAAAAAAACAAACATTAGCGGGGCATGGTGGTACATGCCAGTAGTCCTAGCTGTTCAGGAGGTTGAAGACGGTGGATTGCTTAAGCCCAGGAGTTTGAGGCTGCAGTGAGCTGTGATCACCACTGCACTCCAGTCTGGGTGACAGAGTGAGGCCTTGTCTTAAATAAATAAATAAATATTAGAAAACCTAAAGTAGGTCAGAAGTACCAGAAAATACAAACTCTGCCCATTGGCAGTGGTGTGCTAGTAAATATTTAAGAATCAGCTTTCTGAAAGCCCTGCCCTGATGTGTAGTATTTGCTGGTCTCTGTGATGTAAATTCACCCACCACGACGTATTTCAAGTTACCAATGTGAGGCCACAGAATGTAATGTTGGAAAGAGAGGTACATCAGTATGCAGTGTTTCCACCACACAGATATGATAGACCTAAGTAACCCGGAGAGCCTCAAGAAGGGACAAATGTATCACAATTATCAGAAGTGGTGAGTTTTTGTATTTATTATCTTTGTCTTTAATATATACTTTACTTTCTTGGAATTTTTAAATTTTATTTTATTTATTTTTGAGACGGGTTCTTACTATGTTGCCCATGCTGGAGTGCAGTGGTGCGATC
Organism: Macaca mulatta; assembly: GCF_049350105.2. Lineage (NCBI taxonomy): Eukaryota > Metazoa > Chordata > Mammalia > Primates > Cercopithecidae > Macaca > Macaca mulatta. Next base: position 31,767,398 of record NC_133414.1, read on the forward strand.
TCAGCTTACTGCAACCTCTGCCTCCTGGGCTTAAGCGATCCTTTTACCTTAGCCTTCCAAGTAGCTGGGACCACAGGCATGAACCACCACGCCTGGCTAATTTTTGTATTTTTTCTAAAGATGGGCTTTCACCATGTTGCCCAGGCTGGTCTCAAACTCCTGAGCTCAAGTGATCCCCCCGCCTTGGCCTCCCAAAGTGCACCCAGCCAGGAATTTCATTTTTGATAATGGCTATGTTTAACAACTCGTTCTCACAGATCCCTGAAAAGTTTAATGCTGGCTTTGGTTAAGGCCTTAACAAGGGATTGCAGCAGGCCACTGCCTTTAGGAGTCTCTGGGCAGGGAACCATTGTTGTAGGGAAAGTGTTGGCCTGAAGACTGGGATTTGTGCTAGAGCTGGCTGGGCAAATGGGGAGATGCCTCCGTCTCCCTCAAGCATTCTTGGGAATACTGTAGAAACAGGCCTGAAGCCCCAGCAATACCTCCTCCCACCTCCTATTGTCCCATCCAGAACTTCCTCAGCATCTCTGGGTGAGAGGAGGCAGCATGTCTCTGTGTTCCTGCAAACCTGGAGAAATTAAGGCAGGACTACTTTAAGGGTAAGCAAAACTAGTGTTCTATTTCGAAGGTGTCCTGAGCTCAGCCCTCTCTCACATCCTTAGTCCCAGGAAATAGCTGAAATTCCTTGACAGCCCCTTCCCTGAGTTAGAGATCAAAGATGAAAACATTAGATCTGCAAACTGCCTGAAATTCATTGACGTCTTCAGCCTGCAGCCTGCGTAGGAAAAGAAGCTGGGCTGGGAGAGCAGGCTGAGGCATTTCACAACCGGTGCATGGCAACCCTGTTATCCTCCAATGGGCAGCAACAAACACCAGCTGCATACAGAGTTGCCTTTGCTGCAGGAAGCAGAGCCCCTGCCTGTAGATGCAGGAAGTTGTTTATTTGAGTTCAGAGTCAGTCAGACATGGATTAGAATCGGGTTTCCCTGGACACTTAACCTCTTTAAACTCACGTAAATCCTACGGGTAAGTGGAGAGAATAGGACCCACCTCAGGACTGTCGTGACAGTCAAAGGAGATAATCCATTTACAGGGCTTAGCAGAGTCCCGGGAACATAGTACATGCTCAAAATGCAGCTGCTATTAATGTTTTTCCAAAAAATTTTATTTATTTATTTATTTTTTAGATGGAGTCTCGCTCTTGTTGACCAGGCTGAAGTGCAATGATGCAATCTCGGTTCACTATAACCTCTGCCTTCTGGGTTCAAGCTATTCTCTTGCCTCCGCCTCCTGAGTAGCTGGGATTACAGGCGCCCGCCACCACACACGGCTAACTTTCGTATTTTTAGTAGAGACGGGGTTTCACCATGTTAGCCAGGCTGGCCTCAAACTCTTGACCTCAGGGGATCCGCTCACCTCGGCCTCCCAAAGTGCTGGGATTACAGACATGAGCCACCATGTCCGGACTTAATAGCATCTCTAACACCGTCAGAGTGTATGATGATGCTTCATTATTATGAAATTGATCAATCAAAGCATCTAAGTATTAAGGAAAAAATCCTTCTGGGCTGGGTGCGGGGTGGCTCATGCCTGAAATCTCAGTATTTTGGGAGGCCAAGCAGGAGGACTGCCAGAGGCTGGGAGTTCCAGACCAGCCTAGCCAATATAGTGAGACCCCTGTCTTTAAAAAAATAAATAAATATTTAAAATATTGTTTTAAAAAGGAAAAAAGTTCTGATGGGCATTAATCCATAGATTTAATTAAGAAAGGCAAGCAATCTCCCCTGCCCACACTAAAGAAATTGAATTTGTTAGCAATTGCTTTTAGTACTGCAGCATAACTGCTATGGCTTGGATATGTCCCCTCCAAGATTCAGGTGTTGCCAATGTGATAGTGTTGCTGGAAAGAGGTCCCAGTCCAGACCCCAAAAGAGGGTTCTTGGATCTCATGTAAGAATGAGTTTGGGGCAAGTTCATAGAGTAAAGCGAAAGCAAGTTTATTAAGAAAAGAGGCAGTCGCGGTGGTTCACGTCTGTAATCCCAGCACTTTGGGAGGCCGAGGTGGACGGATCACCTGAGGTCAGGAGTTCAAGACCAGCCTGGCCAACAAGGTGAAACCTGTCTCTACTAAAAATACAAAAATTAGCTTGGCATGATGATGCACGCCTGTAATCCCAGTTACTCTGGAGGCTGAAGCAGGAGAATCGCTTGAACCTGGGAGGCAGAGGTTGCAGTGAATCGAGATCGTGTCACTGAACCTCAGCCTGGAGGATGAGACTCTGTCTCAAAAAAAAAAAAAAAAAAGTAAAGGAATAAAGAATGGCTACTCCATAGGCAGGGCAGGGGCTCTACTAAGGATACTTATAGTTATTTCTTGATTATATGGTAACAAAGGGTGGATTATTCATGAGTTTTCGGGGAAAGGGGTGGGCAATTCCATAACTGAGGGTTCCTCTGCCTTTTAGACCATATAGGGTAACTTCCTGCCATTGCCATGGCATCTGTAAACTGTCACGGTGCTCGTGGGAGGGTCTCTTAACATGTGAATGCATTGTAATTTGCATATAATAAGCGGTGAGGATGACTAGAGGTCACTTTTGTCACCATCTTGGTTTTGGTGGATTTTGGCTGGCTTCTTTATTGCAACCTATTTTATCAGCAAGGTCTTTGTGACCCATATCTTGTGCCGACCTCCTATCTCATCCTGGAACTTAGAATGCCTAACCTGTGAATGCAGCCCAGTAGGTCTCAGCATTATTTTACCCAGCTGTATTCAAGATGGATCGTTCTGGTTCAAAAGCTTCTGACAACAGGATTAAGAGGTGGCATCTTTAAGAGGTGATTAAGCCAAGAGGGCTCTTTCTTTGGGAATGGGATTAAAGCCCTTATAAAAGAGGCTTCAGGGAGCAGTGGCTCCATTGTCCTTTGACATTCCATCATGCAACAAGGCACCATCATGGAAGGGGAGAGCAGCCCTCACCAGACAACCAAATATGCCCCACCTACCAGTGCCCTGATCTTGTACTTCCCTGCCTCTAGAACTGTTCTTTATATATTCTCCTCATTATAAATTACCTAGTCTCAGGTATTTTGTTATAGCAGCACAAAAAGGGACTAAGAAAGGAAAAGCCAAGGAACAAAATGTGTTTAACTCAGCTTAAAACAAAGTCTCACATGAAGATAAGAATGCCACATCCTTTTAAATCCACTTCCCAAACCGTTGCATGGGAAAAACACCATTTCAAAAAGACAAATTATTTTTGAAGAGTATAATATTCTAGTTCTCTTTCATTCGTTTTTTTTTTTTTTTTGAGATGTGTCAAAAAAAAAATTCTGTCACCCAGACTGGAGTGCAGTGGTATAATCTTGGCTCACTACAACTTCTGCCTCCCAGGTTCAAGCAACTCTCCTGCCTCAGCCTCCCAAGCAGCTGGGATTACAGGCATGCGCCCCCACACCAAGCTAATTTTTATATTTTTAGTAGAGACAGGTTTTCACCGTGTTGGTCAGGCTGGTCTTGAACTCCTGACCTCAAGTGATCTGCCCGCCTTAGTCTCCCAAAGTGCTGGGATTACAGGCATGAAGGCATGAGCCACTGCACCTGGTCACGCATGTTTTTTGTTTATTTGTTTGTTTGTTTTTTAAGATAGGGTCCTGCTCTGTCACCCAAGCTGGAGTACAGTGGCCTGATCACAGCTTGCTGCAGTCTTGACCTCCTGGGCTCAATCGATCCTCTCACCTCAACCTCTTGATTATATGGGACTACAGGGACCCCCACCACATGGGCTAATTAAAAAAAAAAAAAAATCTTTTTTTTAGAGATGGGGTCTCTAAAAAAAGAGGCTGGGAGTTCCAGACCAGTCTAGCCAATATAGTGAGACCCCTGTCTTTAAAAAAAATAAATAACTATTTAAAATATTGTTTTAAAAAGGAAAAAAGTTCTGATGGGCTTTAATCCACAGATTTAATTAAGAAAGGCAAGCAATATCCCCTCCCCCACACTAAAGAAATTGAATTTGTTGGCAATTGCTTGTAGTACTATGCTGCCCAGGCTGGTCTCCTGGGCTCAGGTGATTTTCCCAGCTCAGCCTCTCAAACTGTGGGATTACAGGGTGAGCCACCATGCCCAGCCCTTTTTTTCTTTGTTTATGCATTTACACTTGCATGTACAGGATGGGGATCAGATTGTACATATATTTTTTTAACTAGTTCCTCCCCCTGCCCAAACAATATGTTGACAGCAGTTCCCTCCCATCACAGGCAGAGCCTTCGCTGTGCAGTATTTTCAGGCCCTGCATTGTACTGGGGGGAGAGAGGACTGTGAGGTTAATATGTAAAGGAGTGAGAGGAGGCGCTTAAGACGGCATATGGGAAATCTCCACCAACTCAACTGGGGCTACACTTTAGCATTTAGCCCTAGGCAGTTTAGAGAGACACGGAGTTGGAGGGAGCATGATTGCTGAGTCTTTCTCCCCCTTTAAAAGTTTAGCAAGTGAGGCAGGGTGCTGTGGCTCATGCCTGTAATCCCAGCACTTTGGGAGGCCGAGGCAGGTGGATCACTTGAGGACAGGAGTTCGAGACCAACCTGGCCAACCTGGTGAAACCCTATCTCTACTAAAAATACAAAAAATTAGCCAGGTGTGGTGGCACATGCCTGTAATCTCAGGTAATCGGGAGGCTGAGGCAGGAGAATGGCTTGAACCTTGTGGGGCAGAGGTTGCAGTGAGCTGAGATCACACCACTGCACTCCAGCCTGGATGACAGAGCAAGACTCTCTCTCCAAAAAAAAAAAAAAAAAAAAAAAAAAGGGTGGCAAGTGAAAGCTACTGCATGTGCATGAGGACAGAACCTTGCACAGTTCCTGGGTGCCAGCAGTCCTATGCCTTGTGGTCATTTCGGAAGGCCATGACCAAGAAACGCTGCACAAGGAGTTTCCATTTGGGAGGCGGAACAGAGGAGCACAGACCAATAGTTTCTGTTTTTAAAGTGCCACTCAAGAACCTCAAATTTGGGGAAGCCACAACACTAAGTAATACAATTCTTAACACTTAGCATACAGAATAGTGCTTTTTAGGCCCTTCGAGAGACCTACATTTTAGTTTTCCGCACATGAGAACAGATGGTCTTGGTTCATACACAGGCCCAGTTTACACCCAGCTTTCAAGATAAACAACAGCCACAGCTGAGTGATTTTAGGAACTCCCCTTCCCTTCCCAGGGTTACCGGGGACTTCTCTCCCCTTACCCCACGGGAGGACCTCATCTCTGCCTGGGGCCCCATTTCCCTTGCTCAGTTGCTGTTTTCACTTTACACAGTAAAGGCAAAAGCTGGTGTGCACAGAAATGCTCCCAAAGGGAAGGAGAAGGCAAAAGGAAGGAGGAGGATGGAGAAGACTGTCCCTTTCAACCTTGTCTGCATTCCTCCCCCATAGTCCTAAGGTGGATGGGAAGGGAAGAGGGTTGTAAGAGCTGAGGGCATAGCCTTGCCCATTGCTGTACCATGAATGCGTTATACATACTCATCTCTATTCTTTAAGGCAGGCAGGTGGGCCTGTGGCTCCAGGGCCTGGTGTCTTTGCAATCTCACCTGGGTTGTCTTAGAGGGTTGCTGGGGGCGGCAGAATCTAATGAAGCACCCTTGTGGTCCCCAGAGGTCTGATGGATGGCTCTGCTCCACCTCATGATGCTAAGTGAGGCTGAACAGGTTCTCATGACTGCGTGGTCATGAACAGAGGGCCCAGTCTGTGCTAGAGGAAGGAGTTTATGTTTTAGGTATTGGAGCAGATGGCCATAGTCCAAGGAGCAGTCAGTGGCAGGGATGGGGCATGGGGTGGAGCTATCGGTTCCCACAGTGGAAAAGGCAACCCTAAATCTCTGCCTCCATTGGATACTTCATTCTTTGGGCCGACGTGCCTTTTCAGTGGTATCCAAGCTAACTGCTCTAAGGATGCATGCATTTTCTGCATGTTACTTTGTCAATTTGAAAATCCCGCCCCTCCTTTTTTTTTTTTTTTTTTTGGTCACTTAAGCTGCAGCACAGTGACATGATCATAGCTCACTGCAGCCTCAACATCCTGGGCTCAAGCAATCCCCCTTCCTCTGTTGCAGGAAACTGAGGACCAGAGAGACCGATATGGAGAACAGGAGGATTGTTTATTTTAGGTACGCACCGGCTCAGTGGATTCACATCCAAAAAGCTGAGCATTGAACAAAGACTGAGCAGGGTTTTTATAAGCAAACTTACAAAAGCCAAACAAAAGCAATTAATCATACAGTGACAGGTCACGTAATCTACAGCACAACTGTTGACTTAGCATAACTTGTGGCATTGCATAGCAGGTGACCTTGTAGCTGCGTCAAAAGAAAAACAAGAAGTGGCTAAATACAGACTTTTGTAAAACATAATCATGCTTAAGAAACCAGGGAAAGGAGTAACAGTAAAATAATTTATCTTTTTCTTCTTTTTTTTTTTCCTTCAATCTTGCTCTGGAGGGGGGTGTTGTCTGGAGCCCATTCCCTTGGCCTTGGTTTTCTGGACAGCATTATCTTATAATTGTCCTTGAAGTGAGCTTGCTAGGCAGAGAAAAACTTAAAACTTGTTCTTTTCTTTTTAACCCTTGCCTTGTCTGTTACTTTTCTTATTTATTTATTTATTTATTTATTTATTTATTTATTTATTTTTCGAGACAGAGTCTCTATCTGTCGCCCAGGCTGGTGTGCAGTGGTGCAATCTCCACTCACCGCAACCTCTGCCTCCCGGGTTCACTCCATTCTCCTGCCGAGTCGCTGGGACTACAGGCGCCCGCCACAATGCCCGGCTAATACTTGTTACTTTTCTTACAGTGAATGAATGCATATTTATTTTTATGCCTCACCTCAGCCTCCCCAGTGGCTTGGACTACAGGTGCGTGCCACTGTGCCTGGCTAATTTATTTATTTATTTATTTTGTAGAGAGAGGATTTTGCCATGTTGCCCAACCTGGTCTTGAACTCCTGGGCTCAAGAAATCCTCCCCTGGCCTCCCAAAGTGCTGGGATTACAGGTGGGAGCCACCATGTCCCGCTTGAAACTCTTAATATGAAAAAATTCGCTGGGTGTGGTGGCTCACACCTGTAATCTCAGCACTTTGGGAGGCTGAGGTGGGTGGATCACTTAAGGTCAGGAGTTTGAGACCAGCCCAGCCAACACGCAAAACCCCATCTCTACTAAAAATACAAAAATTAGCCTGGCGTGGTGACATGTACCTGTAATCTCAGCTCCTCAGGAGGCTGAGGCAGAAGAATTGCTTGAACCTGGGAGGCGGATCTTGCAATGAGCCGAGATCGTGCCACTGCACTCCAGCCTGGGCGATAGAATAAGACTGTGTCTGGAAAAAAAAAAAAAGAAAGAAAGAAAGAAAGAAAAAGAGAAAGAAAAGAAAAGAAAAAACACCAGAAAAACTTTAATTATTTTTATTTTATTTTTTATTTTTGAGATGGAGTTTCACTCTTGTCCCCCAGGCTGAAGTGCAATGGTGTGATTTTAGCTCACTGCAACCTCTGCCTCCCAGGTTCAGGTGAGTCTCCTGCCTCAGCCTCCCAAGTAGCTGAGAGTACAGGAATGAGCCACCACACCCGGCTAATTTTTGGATTTTTAGTAGAGACGGGGTTTCACCATGTAGGTCAGGCTGGTCTGGAACTCCCAACCTCAGGTGATCCCACCTGCCTCGCTTCCCAAAGTGTTGGGATTACAGGCATGAGCCACCGTGCCTGGCCAGAAAAACTTCAATTATATCTGAAATCCACTCACATTATCATAAGAAACTTACACATATCAATGAAAAAAAAAAAAAAGAGTTACTGGATTTTTAAAATCCAATTTCAAGTTGTTTACAACTTAAGACAATAATAATGGTTGTAAATTTATTAGCTATGTGTCTGTACAGCTTCTCACCTGACGGTTATTATCAAAAGTATAAATAAGTTGTTATTGAAACATCTTAATTTGTATAGCTGTTTCAACATGAAACCATAAAGAAAAAGTTATGATCATGAAATCAGGCTCAAGTTCCTCTTAACTTTAAAAATATCTCATTTAAAGCTTTATTCAAATTATCTTCCTTCAATACTTTGTATTTTATTTTATTTTTTTTACAAAAAAACAACATATTTTCACCAAGCCACCTATAGCTATGCTCCCAATTTATTGCAGTTTATTTTATTCACAAAATTCCATATTTTACTAATATAAAAAACTGAGAAACAATGCCCCATATCATATTAATTAGTCTAGAGCACAATTGTGGTTACATCGGTTAACAGGCCAACAGGGTTACCTACCCATTGTTAATAATTTTGTTTCTGTGAGTAAAATAATTTGGATTTCCAAACCACAAATTACAAATCCATTAATGTCCCAACCTGTGAGTTGGAGCAAGCCTCTTCAGGTAAACTGCAATCGGTTACAACTTCATTTGCAAATGCATTTTGCTTGCTTCTAACAGCTTCTAGAGAGCTGTTTCATAACGTGCTTTAGGATCGTTTCCAGAATAACCCCCTAAGGTTGTGTGCACTCTGGCTCAAGGGACTTCTCATTGGTAGGTTTAAAACTCACTTAGCTTGCTCCTAAAAGCGCAGGATTGTTTTAGTAAGCCTGCATAAAAAACGAAAAGCCAGACCAAGAAAAATGCAAGGAGTCCAGGCACGGTGGCTCACGCCTGTAATCCCAGCACTTTGGGAGGCTGAGGCGGGCAGATCGCTTTAGCTCAGAAGTTTGAGACCAGCCTGGGCAACATGGCAAAACCCCGTCTCTAACCCTACCCAAAATACAAAAATTAGCCGGGTGTGGTGGCATGCACCTGTAGTTCCAGCTATCTGGGAGGCTGAGGTGGGAGGATCACTTGAGGAGGAAGGTGGAGGTTGCAGTGAGCTGAGATCGCCCCACTGCACTCCAGCCAGGGTGACAGATCCAGAACCTATCTCAAATACATATACATACATACATACATACATACATACATACATACATACAAGAAGTCCACAAACGTTTTATTTCTTTTCAGCTGTTCTCTCCCTTTTGGCCACCTTGTTAAAAACTTTACAAATATTTTCAAGTAAAACCTTCTAATTCACCCCAACAGATGAAACCTACTCTGGCTTAAGCCAGAAGCAAGAGAGAACCCTGCTAGACCAGCCATTTCACGAGCTCTCTAAAATGCAGCTCTATTTGGGAGACTTCTATGTAGGAAGTAAGGCTAATAAGGTCGTTCCCAGAAGATTAGGTGTGGTTTTAATGAGCTCACTCAAGGCGGGTGGGGAGGGGAGTGGTTCCATGGTTCTATTTTTAAAACTCTTGTAAAGATCATCCTTTGTTGTCTAAACACCGCAGAAGAGAAAGAGACGTCTCCCAGTTTCTCAGGTTACAATCAGAGGTAACAACCTGTGCTAACCCGGTTTCCAGCGAAAAGGCCAAAAGTGTACTAATAACTTCGGCTTCAGCTGAGACTGGGATAACCCGCTTGAGCCAATGCCAAATTCCACCCATCCGGCGCGCAGGCGAGCGGGGCTTCTCCTCCCCAACCCTGGCCCAGGCTGCTTCTGCCGGGTCAATGCTGCCGCGTTGGTGGAATTCCCTCGCTCCAAGATCAGAAAGGCGGAGGCTTCAGGAAGTGGTTCTCCTCTAGGTGCAAGGGACTGCCTGGATATTTGGAGGGAATGGCAAACGCCCTGCTTCATGAGGTGAATGAATATAAATTAAATCGCTCTCGTATTTAAAATAACTTCGGGGATGACAGTGTCCAGTCAATCGGCCCTCGATGTTGGATTAGCTACCTGGGCTTGTTGTCTGCGAGTTAAGGTCCTGCAAAAAGTCCCTAGTTTGTCACCTCAGCTAACCTACCTCCTCCGGCAATTCTCTCGGTACATCCTCGGGTTGGAATTGTAATTCATTTTCCATAGCAGAAATGGGGAGGGCTCTAGAGAAGGTCCAAGGCAAATCGTTTTAAAAATTTTTATTTTTGGCCAGGCGCGGGGGCTCACGCCTGTAATCTCAGCACTTTGGGAGGCTGAGGCGGGCGGGCGGGGGTTTGAGGCCAGCCTGACCGACATGGAGAAACCCATCTCTACGAAAAATACAAAATTAGCCGGGTGTGGTGGCGCATGCCTGTAATCCCAGCTACTCGGGAGGCTGAGGCAGGAGAATCGCTTGAACCCCGGAGGCGGAGGTTGCGGTGAGCCGAGATCGCCCCATTGTACCCCAGCCTGGGCAACAAGAGCGAAACTCAGTCTCAAAAAATTTTTTTGTTTTATTTTATTTTTTAAATTTGAGACAAGGCCTCGCTCTATCGCCCAGGCTGGAGTGCTGTGGCTCAATCATAGCTCACAGCAGACTCGAACTCCTGGGCTCAAGGGATCCTCCTACCTCAGCTTCCAAGTAGCTGGGATGACACGCGTGAGCCACCATGCCTGGCCAAGTTTTATTTTTATTTTTTGTAGAGACGGGGTAGCTATGTTGCCCAGGTGGTCTCCAACTCCTAACCTCCAGTGATCCTCCCGCTTCGGCCTCCAAAGCGCTGGGATTACAGGCGTGCGCCACTGCGCACGGCAATTTAGAAACTGCACCAGGAGCACGTACCTGGGCACTGTGAAGAAAAGGGCATGGACTTGAAGTGTGACCGCGTTTGAATCTGAGTTGTGCCTGGGACACCCCACCTCCTGGGCCGTAGGGCAGAGAAAGAGGATGTCCTCCTCACATGGTCCCTAGCTCTCCGCGCTCTAGCCGAATGCCTGGCTCCTAGTGGATGCTTGATACGTGGGAAATGTAGGGGGAGGGGGTGGCGGGGTATTGGGAATGTCCCGCGGAGTGGATTTCGGGAGAGTGGCGCTTTTCTCTAGAACTCTCTTCCGGTTACACCTGGAGTAAACGCTTGCCACTCAAGAAGGAAAACCCCAGATGAGCAGCTAGGACTGAGGGGGTGGGCGGGAGGGGGGAGATCAGTACAGGTACTCTTCCTAATGAGGCGGTGCTACAAAATAACCAATTTTAATAAAGACTGCAAAGAAGAAAACCAGGTTCTGCTGTCGGAGTGCACAGGCCCCCAGCCGAGCGCCCAACACCCAGGTTCCGGGCCCACCCTGAGGCAGCCTCTTGGAAATCTCTAAGCTGGAATGTGTGCGTGAGCCATTGCCCTCTTTGTGTGTGAACTTGAAGCGAAATCTGGGCGAGGCGGGGCCGTGCTGCTAGTAATCGGACCCACAGTGGCGGTTCAGAGAAGCCCCAAGCTTCCCCAGCCTCCCGCAGCACGGCGGGGAGGGCACGAGGCGCCTCTGTCCCCACCCCAGAGCACGGGGCGCGCGGCAAATGGCCTGGTGACCGCTCCGCACCCCCCCCCCTGCCCGCCCCCTGGGAGCTTGCTCTCCCGCCGGACCCTGGGACTCCAGAGAACTCGGAGGGCGCGAGTACACTAAGATATACGACCTTCCCTGGGGACCGGGAAAGGGCACAACTGCCTCTTGCAACTCCGCCACCAGGACGCCTTGGGTCACCAGGCCCGGGGGAAAACTCGTCCACATCCCAGGCTCCCGACTCGAGCCGCAGCTCACGTCCTGCGCCCCTCCCCGCGTGCCGCTCTGCTCCTCCCTAGTCCCGCCTCCAGCTCCGCCTGGGCGCCCAGAGGGTAAACGAGGGGCGGCGGGGACCGCGAGGAGGGGGGGGTGGACGCGGAATTTCCCAGCGCGGGGGCTCTGGCTTCCCCTGCAGCTAGGCAGTCTCTTTCTGTTTACGGAGAGAAAGGGGAAATGGAAAAGTCGGGGAGGCGGTGGCTGGCGTCCGCTGCGCCGCCCCTGGGCCGGCTCAGACGCCGTGAGTCAGGGGCAGAGCACGGCGGTCTGGACGTGCGGGCGACGCGGGGCTCACTAGTCCGCTCGGGTCTGGACTGCGCGCCACGCTCTGGGGTCCGGCGCCCTGGCTCCTGTTTCTGCCGCTGCTGCCGCCGGATCCCGGTGGCCCGGCGTGCCCGGCTCGCACGGGCCTGCAGCCAGCGTCGCACCGAACCTTCGGGGGTCCGCGGCTGGAGCGCTTGGCCGGCGTGGGAGCGCCAAAGCCGCAGGTAACCCAGGGTTGGGGGTCTCCGGCGTGTCTTTCGGGTCGCGTCCCGCCTGGGTGCCCCGGGGATTCCCATGCAGAAATGGAGGGTGACCCCAGCAGAGGGGAAAACTCTGGCGTGGGAAGAGGTGGGGGCGTGCCCACAGCTGCGCTCGCGGGTCGCCGGCCGCACCAGGCACAGCTGGAAAGCACCTTGCGCAAGGGTCTCACGGGGTGCAGACTCGCGACTCCTCCCCCTTCCTCCTCCTTCCCGGATCCGCAGGGCCCGGGCAGTGCTGGTCCGGGCAGTGCGCGGGGAAGCGGGGACCCGCTGTCACTGCGCCTCCCGCCGCCGACACCGCCTGGACGGCCGCGCTGTCCCTGCCCCAGACCCGGTGAGTGCAGCTCGGAGGTTGGAGGACCCGACCCTCCCAAATGCTGGGTGCTTTGATAATTTACAAGCTTTTTAGGCTCCCTTGACTTAGAGAACCAGGAGGAAGGGAGTGGGAGTGTGGGCTGGCGGAGCCCAGAGACTTGTGAATGGCTGGAACTAAATTCAAGTTTGTAACCTGGACTGTATCCCGTGACTAAAGGAGTCATAGCAGAACACGAAGGCTGGGCTTTTGGTCTAAGAAAGAATACTAGGAGAAAAAAAAAAGTTATTTTCACGGAAGTTGTTTTCGAGCGATAATGCATGATCAGGACTGACTGAAATTTTTCTAGCTCTAGGCGGAGAAGGACGCCCAGGGATAGTCCCCATAGTTAACAGGGGAAGCCACCCGCTGCCTTTAAGAGTGAAACGTTGCGATGCTTGTCTATTTCACTTTGGGGAAGACAAGATAAAATGCTGCTCTTGATAAAAACGGGGACAGAAAGGCTCTTGCAGTTGCTTTACATACTTGTAGCCTGAGTCGTGTGTGCCAAGGAACGTGTAATCCACTTCCAGCTGACGCCCCCAGCTCTCTCCGAAGGATTGAGGTTTGTGTGCAGGTCGTCTGGCAGATGGCCCATGAGGACTTTGTCGTGTAAAGAAAATGGGAACGTGGAGGCATCTAGAGGTTTTGAAGCAGAGTGGCGGTCCTTCCTTCTATACCCCTGAAACGCATAATTCCGGGGCTTTTTGAGAACAAAAACATAATCAGAGATGTGCCCTGAGGGAGAATATACTATTTTGGCAGGATCTATCTATCTATCTATCTATCTATCTATCTATCTATCTATCTATCTCTATCTATCTATCTATCTATCTATCTATCTATCTATCTATCTTAGTATAAATATATATACACAATTTTTTTTTTTTTTTTTTTGAGACGGAGTTTCACTCTTGTCGCCCAGGCTGGATTGCAATGGCGCGATCTCGGCGCACTGCAACCTCCACCTCCACCTTCAAGCGATTCTCTTGCCTCAGCCTCCTGAGTAGCTGGGATTACAGGCGCCCGCCGCCATACCCGGCTAATTTTTGTGGAGACAGGGTTTCACCATGCTGGCCAGGCTGGTCTTGAACTCCTGACCTCGAGTGATCCACCCTTCTTGGCCTCCCAAAGTGCTGAGATTACCAGCATGAGCCACTGCTCCCGGCCTAAAAAAAATAATTTTAAATGGGAAATAACACAAGGAATAGTCATTCTTTGTGAGGCAGAAGCATATGCTGGTACGTTGGCCATTTTCATTCACACTTGCCAGGAAACACTCACATTTTGTTTATGTATGTGGAGGCAGCCAAGAGTATTATGTTAATGTTTAGGAACAGAATTTCCTCGTGATTTTATTGCTGATTTCTGAAATAATTCAGTGTAACTAGTTTTGACTGTATTTGCACATCTCTCCAATTCCAAAAGCTGGCATAATTTTCTGTTTGGTTAGGAAGCAGGAATTTTATGAGGACTTTTATTGTAAATTGTGTCAAGGGAAAAATCATCTTATACTAAACGTCTTTATTGGCAAACTAGAATACCTTCACAATCTTAACTTTCTAGGTGGCTACAGATCATGAATAACTCAGAAACCATTAGCTTATTGTGTGCTTCTTTAAGGCTGGAAAGTGCTGAGGCTTTTTGCAGGAGCAGTTAGCAGGCGAACTGGTCAGCAGGGTTTCTGGGGAGCATAGATTTGTGTGACAGGGGCCCTGTGTTGCTAAGGAATTAATGCAGGCACTGAGAAAAGTCTCAGTGTCAGACACTCCTCCACCTCCCGGGTCCTGCTTCCCTCCCTCTCCCCTTTCCAGGCAACTCACAGTTTAGGGGTGTGGTTGTGTGTGTTTAAGCTCTTGGGTTTTACATATAAATGCTTGAGACTTTCTGCAGGATTTAAAAACCAAAACCTTGTATTACCGCTCTTTTAGGATTTGTCTTTTAGAATCTCCAGTCCTCACAGGAAAACCCCCCAATTAACAAAATAAAAGAATAAAAAGAATACTACTACTAATTTTTTTTTTTTTAAAACCTCTAAAATTTGTCTTCCCGGATCAGCAGAGTGAATTTGAACTGTGTGGACATTTTTCCTCTTTCTTTCTTGAGTCGTGTTAGTACTGAGAACTTTTTTTTTTTCTGTCAAGTCATCCATTTGATAAATAAGTCCAGGAGACTTGGATCCTTTCAACCCCTGAGGCCCCAAATTAGGCTGTTTTTGTTTTAACTTCTGTGTTTCCAGTAAATTCGACAAGCAGAAACTGCAACTAGATGGCTCAGTAAAACCGATGTCAAATGTTCCTCCATTAATCTAAGAAGTTCCTTTCCTAACTCAGTAGACTCCAAGAACCTGAATCACAATCTCCCTCAAAGATGTACAAGATCTCGGGAGGGGAAGCTGCCCCCTCACTCTAGATTTCACTGTGTTGATAACAGCCATCAAAGCATTTCATGGGTTTCTGCCTTTTTTTCTCTCTCTCTTTATGTCTTGTTTTAGATACAATCTTCTTACTGCGAAGAAGCCAGGGGAATAGGTAGCCACATCTCATTTGCAGATAAGAAAGGAAGCTAATTCAGTATCTGCAAAGCCAGGAGTCTGACTCAGTACTTTTCTCTCTCATGCATATAAAGCAGCTAAAAATGACACAGCTTATTTACCATGCCCCTGACACTGCACTGAGCACTTTATGAGCTTGAACTCTTTTAATCCTCACGACCACTTCATGAGGTAGGTGCTGTTATTACTTCCATTTTACAGATGGGGAAAATTGAGGTTGAGAGAGGTTAAGTTACTTGCTCAACGTCATGCAAGCAGTAAATGGGAGTGTGGTGGGGAGGTGATGTGATTTGACTCCAAGCAGTCTGAGACCAGAGCAATGTTGGATTGCAGGATGCTAGACCACTTTCCTCAGACGCAATTCATACGTCAGAAAACGACCATCAAGTAAGTGAATGATGACACTAAATTGCATGGTTCTTTTGTCAAATGAAATGCACTGAGAGGCAGATGGCTGGGTCATGCATGCAGGTGGCTCTGCAGTGGAGCATTTCCTGGAGCTTTGAAATGAAGCTCCAGGTTGATCAGAGATGCGTGGCTTTAGCCCTGAGTGTCCTGTGTGTTAAAGGCTTCTGCCTTTCAGAACTTGAAATACCTTTCAGAAAGAGGCTGTGCTTTTGGGAGTGCAAACGATGATTTAAGTAGACCAATGTGCCTTGAAATTCTCTTAGATCTCTTAGAGCTTTTGTCTTTTCTCCTTCAGAACAGAGTTGTTCTAAAATCCTGAGTAACAACATCAGTTTTTACTCTTGCTTTACTTTCTTTTTCTCATCTACAGATCTCCAAGTGTGGCAGCTGATTTGTATATAAGAGCTGAAATGCAATTTTGGTTAATATAGTCACTTGGCCTTGCTTATGATATATTTGACTTTCCTGGCTTCTTTCTACTATTCACAGCTTCTAGAGGGCTGTTTATCTAGATAGTAATCTTCTGGGACCCTCAAGATGTTTGCTTTGCACTATTAAAGAATTCTGGTCCTAAGGGAGGACAGCTGAATCATAGGTTAAATGCATCGTCATCTTTCTCATACTCATCGCTGGGAGAACAAGGTTCCCTGTCACCCTTCCAATTAGCTGTTTAACTCATTTGCATAAGAATCATTCCTGAAACTTGACCTATTGCCATCAAATTTGTTTAGATTGAAATCCATTTTTCCAGCTTCTGGCTTTCAGGGCCTGAGTTTTATTTGCCAAGTTAGCTCCTGCATTTTGTGAAGAGGTTATTTTTCTTTCAAGTCACCGGAGGCATAAAAAAGCCATAGCGATTTTTGCAGGGAGGGTGCCACTTTGGGGGAATAGCTGGGTTGTGTAAAGTTGGAAGCCCTAAAGAGCCGGAAGCCTGAGTTCTTCAAAGATTCCTGAGCTGCTCTTGATTGGTGTGTATGCGTAGTGCAAGTTTGTCTTCAGTGGCTGTAGCTGATACCACTGACTCCGTGAGTAACAGTAAGCTCTCTGGGTCTCAGGTTTCCCCTCTGCAAAGTGAGCCGGACTAAAGGTTATCTTAGGTCCCTTTCTGCACTGTCAACTTGAATTCACACACACAGTTGACACAAAACCCTCGTTTTCTGAACAAAGGCATATAAAATCCTGTTGCCAATCCTTGTATGTTAGTTTCCCATTGGTCTTGAATGCAGATACAAATATCGTAAACTAAGGATTTGTGTTTTCTTTCCTAGACTCTCTGGAAAGCGCAACAGTAATGGAGTACATGAGCACTGGAAGTGACAATAAAGAAGAGATTGATTTATTAATTAAACATTTAAATGTGTCCGATGTAATAGACATTATGGAAAATCTTTATGCAAGTGAAGAGCCAGCAGTTTATGAACCCAGTCTAATGACCATGTGTCAAGACAGCAATCAAAACGATGAGCGTTCTAAGTCTCTGCTGCTTAGTGGCCAAGAGGTACCATGGTTGTCATCAGTCAGATATGGAACCGTGGAGGATTTGCTGGCTTTTGCAAACCATATATCCAACACTGCAAAGCATTTTTATGGACAGCGACCACAAGAATCTGGAATTTTATTAAACATGGTATGTTTCTTTCCGATCAGTTGGGTGCTGTGTGCTCAGCTTTCCTACTGCAGCTTCATTTAATGCAGAGTGGTGTTTGAATTTGGTTTAGATGGGCTGCCAGGTATGATTTTAAAAGATGTAATCATCAGTAAGAAGTACCTCCATGTAAAAGATGCAAAAAAAAAGTCTTCATTAAAAGTTCTATTTAAAGACTCTTGATCATATTTTAGTAGTATTTCTACAAATAGGTCATTAAGAAGGATGTATTTTGGCTGGGCACAGTGGCTCACGCCTGTAATCCCCACACTTTGAGAGGCCGAGGTGGGTGGATCACTTGAGGTCAGGAGTTAGAGACCAGTCTGGCTAACATGGTGAAACCCCGTCTCTACTAAAAATACAAAATTAGCCTGGTGTGGTGGCAGGCGCCTGTAATTCCAGGTACCTGAGAGGCTGAGGCACGAGAATCCCTTGAACCTGGGAGGTGGAGGCTGTGGTGAGCTGAGACTGCACCACTGCACTCCAGCCTGGGCGACTAAGTGAGACTCTGTCTCAACAACAACAACAACAACAAAGAAGAATGTGTTTTAATTTAACAGTTCACTAAAAAGTTTATTCATCAGTTATGCAGAAAAGAAAGGCTTAATGAGACTTCTTTGTCTGAGAGGAGAATAAACACTTTGTCATTAATTAATCTTCTTGAAGGTTGAATTATTTGTTCTTTTCTTGTCACATCTTGAAATGTTATTAATTTATTTCTGCAAAAATGTAGTATGTAGGCAGTAAATAGCTATCCACAGATTCACTCTCTTTAATTGGCAAAGTATGAATGGCAAATGATATATTTGCTTAATCATCGCAAGTATGCAAATCATGCAAAATATTGTGGCAACATTTTGTTGCCCTAATAGTAGATCAGGTGATGTGTTTAGGTGTGCCTGGGATTCTGTCAGGCTTTTAGTATGGCAGAGGTGAACGTAGGTGCTGGCTAAAGGTAACCTAATATTTTTAAAAAGAATAATTTGCAAAGGAGTAGGTGGTAACTTACAAAACATGCTTATGGATGAAAGTGACGCCCTTTCTTTTGGTGTATCTAAATGGCAAAATGGCTAATGTAGGGGGAAAGTCAGTGCTGAGTGAGTATGGAGTCCAGACAAAGTACTTAATTATTTTGGTTTTTTTTTGCATACTACATTCATTTAATTAGAAACAACACAGTAATTTAGGTCAGGTATGTAGTGAATTGTTTTGTCAGAAGCCAGTCATATTCAACCATAGCTCACCATGGAGCAAGATCATATTTTGCACTGTTGTGTGACTGCTTTGGTCTGGATCTATCAAGCTCTATTTAATAGTCGACTAAGTACTTTACCTTCAGAATATTTCTTCCTTTTATAAATGAGAAGTAATCATTTGAACTAGAAGCCATATCTGATTTTCCCAACTAAAGGATAGTTGGAGAACTCGGGTTCAAAGTTATATATATGTCTATACCGAGAAATATAATTGTTTGTGTATTTCTCTCATTTTTAATGTATTTATTTGTTAAAGTGGGAATTAATTTTTTTAAATCCTGCTCCTTCTATAAAAATGAGTATTTTAAATGAAAATATGCAGAAAAAACCAAATTATTCTTGCTTGTAAACATGCAAAGACTTAGGTATGTTTGCCTATTCCCCTGGCCTATCTGGGAATGTACAGAAAGAAATTCAGGAAAATTAGAAGAAATACAAAAAAATAGCCTTCTGAAGTCTTTTAGGAGTGGGGCCAGAAAAGTTAATCCTAAAAAGGAGAGAGACTAAGACATTAAGAGGAGGGTAAAATTGTATCAGCAAAGGGTTTGAGTAAAATGTTGTCATTACCTGCCATGGGTCCTGTACTCTTTAAATGAACAAGTACATAATTAAGGAGAATTCTTTTTTTTTTTTTTTTTTTTTTGGACACAGAGTCTCGCTCTGTCACCCAGGCTGGAGTGCAGTGGCGCAATCTTGGCTCACTGCAACCTCCGCCTCATGAGTTCACGTGATTCTTCTGCCTCAGCCTCCTGAGTAGCTGGGATTACCGGCGCCTGCCACCACGCCCGGCTAATTTTTGTGTTTTTAGTAGAGACGGGGTTTCACCATGTTGGCCAGGCTGGTTTCAAACTCCTGACCTGAGGTGATCCACCCGCCTTGGCCTCTCAAAGTGCAGGGATTATAGGCGTGAGCCACTGCGCCTGGCCAGGAAAAATTTTAAGAGTAAACAAATACATAAGTAAAGGCAGGGATCTTGAAAAACTTGAAAAAGATTTTTATTTTAAAAATGATCAAGAATATAACATATAAAACAAGAAGACTGAAAAACAGAATAGAATAAGAGGAAGACCTTAAAATCCACTGGATCGTAGACATGGCCTCACTAGGCAAATCGACCCAGTGGTTGATGGCTCTGGGGGACTGCAGTTGACTTTCCTGCTACTCACATTAAAGATGGACTACATTGCTGTGCCTGCTAGGTAACCCATCAGAGCTCCATGATTCATAAATGATAGCCTAGGGATTGGGACTGTCATCTCTGAACATAGTCACTTCAAGACAGTAGTGAGGGAGGCAAGGCTTGCTTTCGGCTCCCTTTCATCCTCACATGGAACATTGGAACCACCCAATGTTCAAGATCTTTCTGTTCCCATCATCTTCCACCCACTACCCTATCAAAACTTTACTCATTGGGCTTCATTTGCTGCTCTCTAACTCTCAGCTTTAGGAAAATAGCAGCTGATTATCTATTACACGATTGGTTCCTAGGTAAAATCCATCTATATGGTGTATCTACATAGGGATGGGGAAACTTTCATTCAAGTATTTACCTATTCATTTGCTAGACGTAGCTTGGACATCTACAGTGCGTCAGGTGCTAGAGATAGTATGGAACAGTCTGTGCCTCTGGGAGCTTGCTGCCTGGTACATGCAGGATGCAGTTAAATAGGCAATTATAGTAGAATGTGCTGCTTCCCAGCATACCTGCACCCTGTTTCCTCTGGCAGTGCACGGGCAGGATACCTTACATAGCCATGAGTGTGGTAGA